>NC_083364.1:12238333-13691666 GCF_030254825.1 Meriones unguiculatus | reverse complement strand
AAGATGTTTACTGCCCGGGTCCATCTTCTGACTGACCTGTAGCCACCAGACTTTAACTTGGTGTAAAAGAAGGTATTAAATGCGTGAAGTGCTAGGTAGCCTTGACTTTGATTTCTTTCCATGAGAAGATTCATGTAAAAATTGATGACTTTGTCGTTGAGCCACTGGGTGTTCCTTAGGGTCCACAGGTCTCCTCGAGTCATTTGCAGTTTGAAGGCACAGCTCAAGATCTCATCTTTTGACCCAGGGCCTAGTGCACTGCCGATTTCTTTCTCCATGTCCACTGTGATATCAGGACCACAGTCCAGCCCTCTGCCCTTGTCTTAGTCTTCAAGAGCCTTTTTCTTGACCGCAGGTGTTGACACTTTGCTGTTGGGCATGCCATTGCTGACACTGTCTGTGCAGATTTGAGGTTTTTCTGATTCATGATTTTGCCCTTCAGCACAACCTTTGAGAGTCTTGGAGGTGTCCATGGTGCTTGTGTGAGTGCTGTGAGGGCCAGAGCTCACGGGGACGTCAGGTTGGAGGAGTCC
This sequence comes from Meriones unguiculatus, assembly GCF_030254825.1. Classification (NCBI taxonomy): domain Eukaryota; kingdom Metazoa; phylum Chordata; class Mammalia; order Rodentia; family Muridae; genus Meriones; species Meriones unguiculatus. Next base: position 13,691,133 of record NC_083364.1, on the reverse strand, counting down.
CAACAGCCCTGGGCACTTTTCATTGTGTTGTTTCTGAACTTCTTCCTCCCAGTTGCTGTAGGGGGGCTTGAGACCCTAGCCTCCACCCACAGACTCCTCAGTCACAGCCTCTTCTGGGGGGCCTTTGGCACACTCTGGGGCCATTAGCTGTAACGGACCCTTTTCCTGGGGTGTCCATATTCGGCTCTTGTCAGGCTCTTCATCCCCAAGCTCTGTTTCATGCTGTTCCTGTTTCAGCTTCTTCCAGGACTGGACTGGCTCTTCGGAGCACACATCATCCTCTTCCTCTTCTTGGCATTTCCTCTTCGGGCCTTTCTCTGGCTGTTCAGGGCTCATTGTTTTACCCTGCTTGCAAGGCTGCCTTATAGAGGGACTACTTGGATTGTCTTTGCTCAGGTGTTGGCTGCCAGCAGCTACACAGCTTTCCCATGTCCTAGTCAAAGTGCAGGTCAGCTGGGCGTTCTGTGGGAGTTCTTGGGTTGTCCCCTTGATGGCTGAAGGGTCCCTTAGTCTACTGGGAGATGTCTTATCCACACCAGACATGGTGGTTCAAGGTCAGAAACCTCAGGGGAAGAGCACAGGTTCTTTGGGAGCTGGGGTCAGTTAGGCCACGGAGACAGAAGGAGGTGGCAGTGTCAAAGAACACTTCTCACTGAAAGACTCCCAGGAGCCTATCTAGAAGTGGAGACCCCGCTTCCCAAGCAACAGCGAGACCAGCCTTCAGATGCAAGCCGCAAGAGGTTTATTTTGATACACGGGTACCCGGGGCGACCAAGCCTATCGGAGGACTTGTGCGCCTCTTGGTTGGGGTGACGGGTTTTTATAGGGCTCGGGAGCAGGAGGCGCGGTTACAGAAGTGAGAAGCATAGTTACAGGGGTCTGATTGGGTGGTTTGAACAAAGCCATAGTTAAGTCACGTACCCAGAACAGGGAAGGCGGGAAGGCAGATTGTGAGCCCAGTCACGTACCCACCCGGAACCGGAAGGCGGGAAAGAATGCAGCGAGGTAGCTCTTGCTATACCGCGCCTACTCTACATAGTGTTAACAATCGCTGCTTATCTTTTGGTCTTTCATTTCCCCCTTTCCTATGATCATTTGAAGACCCAATCTTGGGTCTTCCAGATATGACCCCTTGTATCTTATAGATTTATTTTTTTATAATGGGATCTGGGGTTCCTTCAGGGTGGATATAGGGGTAATAAGCCAAGGAGAACTATTACAGGATCTCTCTAGGCTTTTAGCCCAGTTGCTGCAATATTAGTGTCCATTTCAGCTAAGCAGATGTCCAAGAAAATAGCTAATGCCAGGGAGCCCCTTTTGACTTAGCATTTCAGCCTGCTAGGGGGGATTTGGGCATAGATCGGTCTTCTGGAGCTTCTTCGAGCTGACCGTTGGACCGTAGGCATCAGGGGCTAGGAAGGCTGAAATGCCAGTCAAAGGCTGGGCAATGGGGAAGTCCCAAGCATCTGGTTCGTTGTTCCACCTGAAGAGGCAGGGAGCAATCCTGTCAGTTTCCAGGAAGTCCAGATTTCAGCTTGCAGTCCACAGCTGATCCCGGACAGAGTTAAACAGGTGAAGATCTGCTGAGACAAATTCAGACTGGAGACAGGAGTTAAAATTTGTCTATTAAATGGGTAAGATCAGGGAAAATCTCATCTGCGATCCTTTTGAGCTATGCCAGATCCAGGTCACATCCCTGAAACTCATATGAAATTTTAGTACACAAAAGGAAATATACATAATTTTAAATACTCAGAAAAGTAACATATCAGCAAATCAAACATTTTGAGAGGAACAGGTAAAACTGCATCCCACTGAATGAGTATCAGTTAGCTGTTTGTTTTATAACCTTTATACACAACCTAAGTATGTCCACAGTAACACATTTTTTTTCCTGTGGGCATAGCTGTTTGTAATTAGTCACGAATGAAGCTTGGCCATTTTTATACACTCAGCATATACTTTTAGTTTTCACTTTTACTTTTATGTTTACACTGGAAAGTTAAGCAGAAATACATTACTGGCTTTTAGTGCTAAACCCTGGATGCTTGGACTTTCCTTAACAAAGCAACTAGAAGGAATAGGTTTAGGATATTTCTGTGTCAAAATCTACCCCAGAAATGGCAGATATTAAGAATACCATACTAAAAGCTATGACTTTTGGGTCAGATACACACATTAAACAGATGTTTTTAAAATAACGAGAAGTACCTTTAGTCTATCTTCAGAAGCCAACAAAGGAAATTAAAATCTTAACCTGGTGACTGAATAATAAGCAGTTATTGCTCCATCAACTTATCAGAACTCTATTGATCAATGTCAACACTCTGAACTTTTAAAATTTTATAACATAAGCACAATAGTAGCAAAGAGGGGGGAGAAATTTAAAATATTTCCCATTTTTAATCTGCTTTAAAATATTTATCTCTTTATAACTTATAATTATATCTTAAAAAAACTACTTAGACTCTCCAATCTTTTGAATTTATCAACCCTGAAACATTTTTTTTAAACTAAATAATAACACTCTAGATTTTTACAACCTAAACTCCTGTATTCTCAGACCCTATATAAGCTCCACTTATTTATCTTAAGACATGAGTCCTGTAAGCAAGGCAAACCTGTCTTTTTTTTTTCTAAATAATGTATCTAGTACTCTGTGGTTCTAGCTAATGATCAATGAGCTAACAGTCGATCTAATTGTCTTTTCTCTAGCTGCAAAGCTACCGTAAGCTTAGCATAGCCGTCAAGGTGTTCAGAGACCTGAGAAGGATAAATTATAAGCTAAATAAATACCAATCCATGTGCCAATCAAAATGACAGGGATGACTAGTTAGCCCATTACCTAGGCAGTGTCCCTGGCTCCTGTGTTTCAGCATCCTGAACAGACGCAGTTCTGCCAGGCACATAAGATGAGAGACTGTTTCTGTGGAGAAACTGTTTCTGTGGAGAGAATGGCCTCACCTCGCCCTTAGCAACGTGAAACATTGACTCCAGGTGTCCACAGTTTTGGCTGGGCCCTAACAGTAGGCCAGTTGAGGCAGTATTGCCCAGTGGTTAGCATACCACAATCCAGAGTAGCATTCATCTGTCGTTGTGCCCAAATCTTCTCGGAGACCTTGGGGGACCTACTGCCAGGATTGCGGGACTTCCTGTCACAATAAGCTTACATATGTTAAAATGCCTAATTCAGATTTCTGACAAGCTTGAGGGCCAGCATATCCGAGTTACTCTGTTTTTATCATCTGCTCTAAACTGTGTCCTATAAAACAGAATGCTATGATCTCTGATTCTAGCATATTTTCGAGATGCATGTCCTAGAAGTATATATTTTAAGACAAATAGATAAGAGACTAGGTAAGGCTCAACTGCAGTATTTAGCATGACTTTAAATCTGTTCTTTCTGAACTAAAATCAAAGCAAACCTTTTAATCGGATACAGTTCATAGAGAGGCTAGCTAATCTTGCTGCTCCTACCACTTGCATTAAAATTGAACATTAAAAAGCTTTGCATTTAGCCCTAATGACTAAACATATCTCCGGACCAGCATGGCGGCTGGCCACGTGTAACCGAACTGAGCTGGAATCCTTAAACAAACATGGCAGCCAAACTACAGCTTCACGCGCTCTCTATTGCTGAACCATCATGGCGGCTGGCCACGTGTAACTGAACTCAGCTGGAAGTCTTAAACAAATATGGCAGCCAAACTACAGCTTTACGAGCTCTCCATTGCTGAACCATCATGGCGGCTGGCCATGTGCTAGCATTAGCACAGGCTGTGACTGACAATACCAAACATGGCCATTAGGTGCTGATGATACAGCAAACACTTCGGAGCTTCCATAATCCCCCACAACCAAAAGTTCCCAGTAATCGAACAAGCTTTAGAACCAACTGCAAAAGAACAATTTTAAACTGTAATTATTTTAGCCATACCAAACCTATCAGCTAGAATTTTTTCCTTAAAAGAGCATAAAAAAACATTTTGTAATGAGGAATCACCAGCCTTTTAAATGAAGTATAACATTTTAAAATACAGTTTTTTTTTAAATCATATTAACTCTCTGGCTTTTTATAACACATCCACTAACCTTCTGCAACATGCTTTATACATTCAGATTTCTAGCTTTTCTTTTCTGGCTTAACCAGACATGCTTACTTTTTTGCTCTCTTTCTTGCTTTTCAGACAACATAAAAACTCTCACTAAAATCCTTCCCATTCTGACATGATCCTGCTGAAGCCCAGAGTCTACGTACGATTTGCTTTTTATAGGCAAAGCAAAAGCAAGTTACATTACTATAAAGAGGAGTTCTGAAACTGCCAAATTTTTTTTAAAATAACTTTCCTGCATCTGATAACATAAAGGTAACAACCAAACTCTAAGGAACTTAGAACAAGCTTTAAAGAACTTGGTGAAACTTCCCCTTTTCTTTGTCTCAAGATAAAGAACAGGGTGTAAACATGTTTTTTTATAAACAAAGCAGCTTATCAAACAAACAGCTCTCCATAAGATACATTTCAAAAACTGCAATTTTCTCAGTCATAGTCATACCCAAATGTCTGATAAACTTTAAACAATTTTTTAAAACCCGTTTTTGCAATATTAAAACAAAGTACCCCTTTTGTAGAAGTCACAAGGCATAAACATAATCTTTAAAATTAAAACCAGATTTTAAAACCAGAATTTACCAGTGCAAGCAATTTAATTTTTAAAACCAATACCAATTTAAAATAAGCTATCCTTTTAACCTAGAAGGAAATGAGAATTATTTGACCAAGGTTTTCCTTTTTTTTTTTTACCCATACCAAGATGGCGGTTACATTATAAAATCACATGGTGAAGTCAAGATGGCGGCGAGACACTGAGACACTTTAGACCACGTGGCAGCCTATACAATATGCACTTATGGATCTAATAAGGCGCATAGGCACACATTTTAAACAAATTTCGTGAGGCCTTTCAGAACAGAAAACAAAAGGTAGACAGACAAACAACACTCACTACACTTATGACAAAAATCAGGCAGACAGAAGACACAAACCGCGCGGTACGAGATCAGCGCCAAAGCGAACACAAACATTCAGATGGAGACCGTGTCGGAGGTCCGGTTCCTCCGTCTCCCAGATGAAGCACGTAGCCTTCTCTCAGGGGCGTCGCCCCAAAGAGTCCCACTCGGCTCGTGTTTCCAGACAGGAGGGAACCCAAGAAGGGTTACCTTTCAGACGGGGAAGCAAATGATTCCCCTACCAGGCACTCCTGAGATGTCTCCCAGGAGGCACGGAATAGAAGTACGAGCCCGTCGGCTCCTTCTAGTTTCCATCTGATACAGATGACCTGGCCAAGTCCAGACCACAGGGGGACTCGAACCCCCTGGAAACAAACTCACACAAAGACAGACCGTCTAACACAACGATACACAAGACTCACAGAACAAAAAGCCGGCAAGTCTTACCTCCCGACGCTGGGTCGGTGGTCCCTGGGCGGGGGTCTCAGATCTCGGTGGGACCTCCAAATGAAAGACTCCCAGGAGCCTATCTAGACGGGGAGACCCCACTTCCCAAGGAACAGCAAGACCAGCCTTCGGATGCAAGCCACAAGAGGTTTATTTTGATACACGGGTACCCGGGGCGACCAAGCCTATCGGAGGACTTGTGCGCCTCTTGGTTGGGGTGACGGGTTTTTATAGGGCTCGGGAGCAGGAGGCGCGGTTACAGAAGTGAGAAGCATAGTTACAGGGGTCTGATTGGGTGGTTTGAACAAAGTCGTAGTTAAGTCACATACCCAGAACAGGGAAGGCGGGAAGGCAGATTGTGAGCCCAGTCACGTACGCACCCGGAACCGGAAGGCGGGAAAGAATGCAGCGAGGTAACTCTTGCTATACCACGCCTACTCTACATAGTGTTAACAATCGCGGCTTATCTTTTGGTCTTTCACTCACATAGCTGATCTTCTCTAATCTTGTCTTTCAGGTGGCGTTTTTTCAGTCCCCCTAAAGAAAGGTCTGTGGAGTTCGAAATCTGCGTTTTGTTTTTCTCTACTGAGGGAGAAGGATCACTCTAGGGCACAAGGAGCCTCTGTAGAACCGAAATTGTGGAAATCACAATGAGTGTCAGAGACTTTCAGCCAAAGACAGCAGTCAACACATGTTAGAAGCAAGACTACTGTGTGCCTCCCTTCACTGTCACCAAGGCTCTGGAAGGCCAGTTTCCACAAGCTGGTTATGATGTGGTTTTATGCACCAGGGCAACATTCATTGGTGAATGGAGGCCCTGCCCACCATCTACCAGGTCTAGGGTCTTAAAGCTTGTTTTCATTCCTGGAATTCCTGTTGGAACTCCTGCTGGCTGAAGCAAACCCAAGATCAGTAAGAACTCAGAGGAGCAGAAGTTCAGCACATATAATGAATAAATAAATGTAAAAACCCCCAAGTGCTGGGATTAAAAGCGGCAGCACCACTGCTTGGCTGGAGAGATCTTTTTAGGATGACTCAGCAGAGATGGCTCCGTGGTAAAGAGTGATGCTTTTCTAGAAGACAACACTTTGATTCCTAGCCCTGTCTTTACAGCTTACAATCAGCTGTAACTCCAGTGCCAGGGGAGCTGACACTCTCTTCTGGCTTTAAGCAGGAAACGCACACACACACACACACACACTGCTCTTACATATGTGAAAGTAAAACACTCATACACATTAAAAATAAATCTTAAAAAAATAAAAGCTAGGATTTGTACTAAGCCAATTTCTATTTTTTCCCCAGAAAAACAGTGTACCAGAGAACTAAGTAAAAATCTTTGCTAAAATGTACAAAACAAAATTAGAAAAAAATGTAATAAATGAAAAGATAGTTATCCCTTGTAAAAGCTTTTAGAAATAGTTTGAGAAGCTTCTATGTCCTTAAACCTTGAAAGACAGAGACCAAACCATGTGTTTAAACCTGCTTGTAGCTGCTTTTCTCACTCCGAAAACTCTAGATACATAACCATATCTCCATAAAACTCATATAATATGTGATTTATCAGTGGCGAAGCTTTGTAGATTATATTTGATTTGATCATTGCCAAACAGAACAGAGGACCAATGAGATGGCTCAGCCAGGTTAGCTGCTCACTGGCAACTCTGACCAGTTCAGGGCAATCCCTGAGTCACACAAGATAAAAAGACAGAACCCATTCACCCGAATTATTCTCCGACCTCCACGTGTGGTGCGGCAAGCCAGCAGTTGCTGGACCCCAACACAAATAAATGACCAAACTGCAATAAACTCTGAACGGTGAGCTAAGACAGCGGCCTTTTATCCTAGTGGATCACTGTGGAAAGGCTGTGCCTCTCACCCTGCAAATTCAGGCAACGGCCAGAAGAGGGCAGAGAGAAACCACAGAGAAGAGCGTGCCTCTCAGCTCTTTCCTGCCTTCCTTTCTGACCCAAAGGAGCTTCTCAGAGCAGAGAACTGCAGGGGCAGAACAAAAGCATCTGGACAACTGGGCTCCCCTTGTTTACAAGGCTGGCAGGCTTAGTCAGGGGTCTAGAGAGTAACAGAACACACACACACACACACACACACACACACACATACACACACACACACTAGATAGATAGATAGATAGATAGATAGATAGATAGATAGATAGATAGATAGATAGATGAGTTTAGATAGATGACTTACAGGCTGAAGTCCAGCTAGTCCAGAGATGGCTGCCTATGAATGGAAGGTCCAAAAGTCCAGTAGTTTTTCAGTCCATGAGTGTGGATGTCTCAGCTGGTCTTCAGTAAAGGCCAGAATTCTACACAAGTAGACCGCAAGGACAGTGAAGGAATGGACTTCTTCTCAGCGAGGCAGTAACAGGCAAATAGCAAAAGCTCCCTAGTTCCAGCGCTTTTTATAGAGGCATCTAGCGGAAGGTGTTGCCTGGATTAGAGGAACGGCTTCCCTCTTCAAAGATGAGGATTAAAATTAAGCAAGGAATCCCTCACAGGTGTGCCTTTTCATTTTGGGGTTTTACATAATACCAGATAACTGGAATCCAGTTGACAGTCAAGAATGGCCGTCACAGCTGCCTTTCCAAACCCCACTTCATGTTCTGGACACAGTTTGACATTTTTGACATTTAACCTGTGTTCTTTCTTTCTGTAGCTTCTGGTGTGTGTTTGTCTGTGTTCACGTGTGTACGTGTGTGCATATGTGTGTGTGCCTGTGTGCAGGCTCTCTCAAAGAAGTCAGCATGTGTGGGCTGAGTTGTGGGGCAGCAGAGCTGGGCTGGAGTGGAGTGGAGCTCACTTGGTGGAACTCTTGGCCCAGCAAATAAGAACCCTGGGTTTGCTTCCCAGACCACACACAACTACATGTGATGGGGCATGCCTCTTCTCCTAGCACTCTGGAAGCAAAGGCAGAAGAACCACAAGTTCAAGGTCATCTTAAGCAGTATAGGGCTTTCACAGTCAGCCTTGGATACAAAGAGCCCCAAATGATAAAATACAGGATATAGGAAGGGAGGTTGTAGATTAGCAATTACTGAGTGTATGCCATGCATAAACAAAGGCCATGGTTTAATCCCTACCACCTTCAAGATCCCTGTATTTTGTTCAGTCTCCAAAGCTGGCTGTCTAAGCTGGTCCTCAGTAAATGTTGAAATCCCAAAGATGTAGGCTGTAATGCCAGTGAAGAAATGCCTCAGCAGCAAGATGGATGAACTTACCAGAGAAAGGGAGGGTGAGTGGACAAAAGGCAAAGAATCCCTTCTTCCAGGATCTTTTATGCAGGCTTCCAATGGAAGGTGTGGCCCAAATTTAGGGCGGGTCATCTCACCCCAAAGGATCCCTCTCAAATGACCCAGTCCAGGAAAATCCCGTCTGAAGGGGGCAAGCTTCATGAAGCACACACCGATTAGATGCCATGTGCAGAACAGCCTCCCGTAAGCTCCTCACACCAGCAAAGTTTTATGGACTTAGCAGGTTATATTTGGGATTATTCATACTGATATACATATTTGCAATGCCATAACAATTAATGAAAGGAGAGGAGACCATAGATCTGAAGCAGAGTAGGGAGGGGAAATGCCAGGGTGTGGAGGGAGGAAAGGGAAGGGAGAAATGTAATTATGGTATAATTTCGAAAATCTTTTTAGAAAGTTAAAAAAAAAAGAATAAGAAAAAGAACAGGAAGGTTCTAAAATAAAATAAATAAATAAATAAAGAAAGAAAAGAAAATTCCTGACAGATGTGCCCAGGTGCTTGAGTTTTAGTTGATTCCAGATGTGATCAAGTTGACAACCCAAGATTACTCATCATACATGACATGCACACAATGGAAGAATTTTCATATGAAGAAAAATTATGGATGAACATGGATAAGGTATGTCAAGTGAAATAAACCTGATAAATGTTGTATTATCTTACCTCTGTGAGATAATATAATCTGAAAATCTCTGGTTCATGGAAGAGAAGAATACAATGATGGTTTCCCAAGTCTGGGATGCGAGCAAAAGGAGGGGAAGACAGACCTCAGACACAGGTTATGGGTTTTGTGCTTAAAAGCTCACCTTGAGAAAAGCTGAGGGCTACCCTAGGATCCTGAGTGCTCAGTGTAGTTGCCATCTCACTAATATTTTCTATCAGCTTGAACCCTGTGTCCAAGTAGTTTTTCCTGGTGGACACACCACAATTCTACAAGCCTGCTTTAGTTTTAAGATTTTCTATTTTAAATTATCATTTAGCAAGAGAGAGAGTATGTGTGTGCACAGAGTATGTTTGTAGAGAGCATAGGTGTGTGCAATATGTGTGTGTGTGTGTGTGTGTGTGTGCATACCTGTATGAGTGCATGAATGTGTCCCATAGTGTATTTGTGGAGGCCAGAGGACAACCTTTAGAAGCTGAGCTTCATTGCATGCTGGATCCCAAGGCTACATCTCAGTTCATAGGCTCACCTGACCAGCACTATTACCCAGTGGACAATCCTGCTGGCCCCAGGCCTGCTGTGCAGCAACAATGAAACAAAGAGTTAGGAAGGCATGAGAAAGGGGCAAGGCTACCTGGTGCTTGTAATCCCAGCTTTATCTGTACCTGCCCTTTTTACTTTATCTTTTTTTTTTCTGTCTTCTACCATTAATATAAAATATCTTCTGGCCCTGTTACTTCTCTTATATCTATTGTATTCATTACAAAAGTAGCTAGAAAATGGCCATGTAGTGGAAAACACTCTGAGACCCACACTGGAGTCGCAGAATCCACATGGTGCCCTACAGCTTCCAGGAGACCAGCTTCCAATGCCTTGTTACGGCTGTCACCAGGCATACAAATGCTGCACAGATATACATGCAGTCAAAACACCCATACACATATAATAAAAAAAAATTAAAGTATGTTAATGTAGGCAACATCTCTTCCCATCTCATCGTGACTTCCCATATTCAAAACAAAAACCAAAACAACAAAACAGCCCAGTTTAAGCATAGGGGCTATAGCCCAGGACCTCCTCTAAAGGGCCAGTCTCCCAAAACCACAGTCAAAATAAAAATTCAGTTTCTTCCACAGTTTCTCCCTTTTTAGACAGTTTCACTGTGTAGCTCCCATAGCTATTCTTTGTTGTCAACTTGGCTACATCTGGAATGAACAAACGCCAAGGTTCTGGGTACATCTGTAAGGGACTTTTCTTAATTGAATCACTGGAAGTGTACAGACCCACCTTTAATCTGGCCACTCCTTATGGTGGCAGCCCATACAAAGGAGGTGAAAGCAGGAAGCTCTCTCCTTGCCTGCTTGCCCTCACTCTGACTGGCAAGTCCACTTCTTCACTGGCATTAGAGCCTACTTCTTCCAGGATTCCAGAATGTGCTGAAGACCTGCTGAGACATCCAGCCTTAACCAAACAGCTATTAGCCTCTTGGACACTCCTTTGGAGACAGCCATTGTTGCAATAGTCAGGCCACAGCCTGTAAGCCACCATAATAAATCCCTTTTACACTTTCCTGTACATATTCATTCTATTAGTTCTGTTTCTTCACTGAACCCCGACTAATACAGTAGCCTAGTATGGCCCCTAACCCAGGCAATCCCTCTACCACACCCTTCCTGAGCTCTGGAATTACATATGAGAATCAAGGGTGTCTCCATCCTATTAATTTACATCGGGGACTCAATTTTTCCTCTAGGACCCACCACAAATCCATTTCCAAAGCATAGTATGCAAATATATTCTATGTCTGTCCATTCTTTTATGACGGAAATAATCATGACTGAATATGACAGAAAGGAGTGTTTAGACCAAGCATTCTGTCTCCCTGCCACTACCCACTTCTGATGGCCTGTGGGATGTGTGACACCTCGAGCAACTCAGTTGATAGGAGTGCTGCTGGTGCTTGGGGTGCCAGGCCGAGGGTTTTCAGGTTCTTGTCCTCTTCCTCAAGAAGGAGCTAAAGCCATGCAAACATTACTTTCCTCAAAAGCTAAGTGATAGTATTGATCAGAAGGAAACATGCTGTCAAGAGTGGCATTGGCCTGTACAAGTGAGGGTACACAGTGCCCCAGTTAGTTTGGGGCTCCTTTTTCTGGGGTTCAGGGGGTGGTTATGCGCCAATCACCAACCCTAGACTGTTCTCCCTGGGCAAATATCTATCAACAAGTCAAGACTAATGCCACAGCCTGTGTCTCTAGGGAAGAGACTAGAAAAACAGGCACCCCCTTAATGCCGTCTACCGAAGTGTAAGGAAAAGAGAGCCTGACCTTTGCCTTCTAGAATATGGGCAGAGATCTGTAGCTGCTAAGAGATCTTTTTGTCATGCTTTGCTCTGAATACTTACTCTCCCACCTTTCACCCTGACTGTTGAATTGCAGCTGACAGTTCTTGTCTGGCCTAACTCTTGTTGCATTCCTTGGAGTGCTAACACCATCTTGTTAAAATAAGGGATGGGATTTAATATTTTCATCGGTATAGGCTCCTGGAATATTCATATTCTGACTACACTGTGCATCAGACACATGGGAAACCTTAGTAGGATTCTAAGAGCAGAAAATAGTTGTCCTAATGAGAGGCTGGTTGGGGTAGGTGTTCAGAATTCCCGAGATGAACGGAATGAAGGCCGATCCATTGTAATTGAACTGTGACTCGTGTAGCATGGAAACAGATGGACCTGAGTACAAGCCCGATGCTCTTACAGGTGAGCAGGTGAAGAGGAAAAGTGTACTGAAGAAACAATAAGTTTTTAGAGATGCGTTCAATGAAAAATGTCTTGGCAGCACTGTCACTGGCACTCAGGTAGTAAAACTCTTTTATAAGGTTATTCTCTTGATGTGCTTTAGTTCTGAGCTTCACATGAGTAGACTCACCTGGAGAATTCTTTTCCCCAGTCAATATTTGGAACTTATGGTGTCTTTGCTCCTCAGAATGGCCTTCGTAGCACACCTCCTCAGAGCTTACTGGAACTTCAGCATCTCAGGCTTCCTTCCGAAGAAGGACAAGATCTCCCTGTGCCCCATATGCGCATTGGTCCTGAGAAGTGTCGTCTTAAATGTGAAGTGGTGTGTCTGAGTTTAAGACAGACTCTAAAGTGCTCTGATGCTGGTTATGAAATGTCCTAGGACTGGATCCCAAACACTATCACTGAACGTGTAAGTGCAAGCACTTTGTGAGGTCAGGGGTCACTGGGAGTCCAGACAGTGCTGGACATGTGTTGAGAGTCTGATGTGTGCTGCGATGGTCTGGTCTGATCCCTAAACACAAGGGAGCATGCTGGCTTCACCTGCTTCATTTGTAACCAGTCCCCTTGGGGGCACAAGAATGTACACTTTCATTTAAGGGGTTCCCAGGACAGCCCATCAGACAGGAAATTCATTAAAGCCACAATTATAGCTAAAAACTATGTGAACTTGGCGCCAACGGTGCATTTCCATTTGCTATTTTAAAATTTGTTTCAAGGTGGGAAGATGGGTCAGTTGGTCAAGTGCTCACCGTGAAAGCTTGAGTTTGGATCTCCAGCAAAGTAAAAAGTCCTCAGTGTGATGGGGTGAGTCTGTAGGCTCCCAGCTGGGAAGGCGGCAGGAGAACGCCTGGGCCCCACTGCCTAATCAACCTAGCCAAATGGGTGCACCCCAGGTTAGGAGGGAGACCCTGACGCAAAAGCTGAGGTTGAAAGGGGCTGAGCAACACGTGATGTCAGTCTATTTCCTTCACATGTAGTCTTAGAAAGATGATGGCACTGAAGGCCAGGTGAGGAACAAGATCCATTGGTATAAAGCCGTGATCAGAAGTCCTCATTTTGCTTCCGTGAACCTGCTTCCCAGTGGCAAGGATGTTCAGGAAACATCAGACAGCAAGAAAGAAGAGTCAATCCGGGTGAAGGAAGATGTGTGCTGGGATTACATCCTCGTTATGTCTGATTTACAGAATCTTTAGCCTCCAGATTCCATTATAGGAATATTAGGGGAATATTGGTGTCATCTTGTAGGGTTCTTGTGAGAATGTGTGAAAAATGCTCACATTTAGCGATTAATTCCCAACTTGTAAATGTTAAGCCACAAACACTCAACATGTCATATTGATTTCTGAGTGAACACAGTGGTAGTTAATGTTGTCAACTTGTGGGTGTCCAGAGGCATCTGGAGACAAACCTGTAGGCATGCCTGTGAAGGATTACCTACATGGGAAAACACACCTTAACCTTGTGGGGGGCTCCATTCCATTTGCTGTGCTCCTGGACTGAATAAAAAGCTAAGTAAAACTGACTATGAGCATTTAATTCTCTCAAGATCGAACAAAATACCACAGGTTCCCCCTGATATCCCTTCCCCAGGATGGACTGGAATTCAGAATAAAACCCGTTATCTCTTGTGCTGTTTCTCAAGGGATACCTTATCACAACTTCTAGGTAAATTTGCATTACAGAGACCCTGGTGAAATCAAGCATGGTAAGGCATAGTCTCTCATTTTTAAAATGTTTCCTGTTAAAGTCTGTTGAAGCTGAGTGTGGTGGTCGAGGAGAGGAGGCACCATGAGTTTGAGGGCAGCTGAGCCACACAGCATCTCTCTCAACAGGAACAGTAAGAGGCACAGATTATAGATGATCAAATGCAGTTGGTGTGTAGAAACTGCTCGGCTGCTGTGGCTGAGGCTGTAGGCCGATGCTTCCTGCGGTACCTATGCTGGTCTCAACCCCCGGGAGGAAGCACCCTTCCTTTCTTAGCCTCTAGATGGTTCAACTATAGGCCCCATAGAATTTGTCCCCCTAGGCTCTGCTGTTTGAGTGTTTAGGTCTCTTTCTGTTTGTCTCTCGGTTGCTGACTCAGTATGGAAGCCCTCACTGCCACTCCACCCCCATGCCTGCCTGCCTCCCTGTGTGACACCGTGCTGGCCATGGACTCACCCTCAGAAACTGTGAGCAAGCCCCCGGGGAAAGGCTTTCTTTTATGAGCTCCCTTGGTCATGGTGTGTCTTTACAGCAACAAAAGAGTGACTAAGACAAGGCCTAAGTCAGAGGCCCTTCTGTTAAGCAATTTTAAATAATCATCTCAATAAGAGTTTATTCCATTCCAGGGATCTAGGAACTATCACATTTTAAAGATGAGGAAACTGAGGCCTAGGCAGGTAGTGATTTTTTTTTTAATATACTATTTAGCAGCAGAGCTAGGATTCACCCCTGAGCCCTCTGTACCTCCGACTCCATTCTGGGCTCAGGCAACAATTCCTCTCTAGAAGTTCAGACTCTTCTCTCACATTGCTTTTCTCAGGTACAAATACGGAATAAACCCCAACAGCACCATGGGTGATAGGAATCCCAGGTCCAGGCTAGAGAGATGGCTCAGAGTTTGAGAGCACTGGCTGCTTTTCTAAAGGTCCTGAGTTCAATTCCCAGCAATCACATGGTGGCTCACAACCATCTATCATGAGATCTGGTGCCCTCTTCTGGCCTGCTGGCACACATGCAGGCAGAATACTGCATAATTGATAAATAAATAAATCTTTTTTAAAAATGGGGTATTCACATTACCTTAAAAAATATGAAAGGAAGAATTCCAGTTCCATTTAAATGAGTCCCACTTAAATGTGACTTTGATTGTGACCCCCTCAGGCTGCCTGTGTCAGCTCTTGCTCTCCCCAGGCTGACCCATCCTTTCTCTGCCAGTTATCATTACAGGAGACCAATCTCTTCATGGCACTTCTCTGCTTAAAAGGCTCCCTGTGCTCTGCCCGGCACAGGAGGGCTCCATTGTGCTGGGCATTCTGGAGCTTCTCTGTACACCGGCTCCTTCTTCAGATCCTCATGCCATCATGGCAGCCCAGAACTGAGTTTCAGACCCCGAGGGCTCATCGGTGATTCCTAGCCCCCCCCCCCCCACTTCCTAGCATCAAAAAAAAAAAAAAAAAAAAAAAAAATCACAGTCTAACCTCATGTGCAGTACACAGAAAAACAAGTCCTTTGGGGCTGGAGCCCAGCTGCCAGAGGGCTTAGCTAGAATGCCCCAAAGCCTGGGTTTATTACCCAGGACTACAGAAAAACAGTTGTGGAGGCATCTGCCTATAATCTCACCATTTAGTGGGTAAAAACAGAGGCATCAGGAGTTCAAGGTCATTCTTTCCTACTTTGCAAATTTGGGGCCATCTTGGGCTCCATGATCTTGTCTCAATAAACAAGTTCAAGGCCAGCCTGGTCTACATGAGACCTGCTGTCCAAAATAAAAGAGCCTTACTCTTACACCCTATTCTGATATAGAACAGAACATCGCTAAAAATTAAATTGAGGCAATTAGCAAGTTAAAAAATGCCAGCTCAATGTACCTGCATATGTTTAAAAAATGTGAAGTATTTTTTGTCTTCTATCATACCTAAACTTTGAGTGGATCTCTGGAAAAGTTATTTGCAGTGACCGAGGGTAAAATGTGTCTTTTCTCTGGAATGCATTTTCCTCTCTCATAGATGGCCAAGTACTTACTATTCAACCTTTAAATGCAGGAACAGGCGGCTGCAGAGTGATGGGTGGGAGGTGGGGTAGAGAGGTGGAGGAGGGGTGGTGATGGCTCAGGAATAGTCTTGCATGTATGAGGCCTTGGTTAATCCTCCACCACTTCAAAGTAACAATCAATTGTTGAAGAGCTGTTCTTTCTATAACACCTTATTCCCCAACCTGCCTCACGCACAGTCTGCTTTTCCTCCCGTCCATCTCCCCAAGTCCTGAATTTGGATGACACTATTATTCCCACAGCCTGCAACTCTTTACTTATGCAATACACGGTTAAGATACTTCAGGAGAGCTGCCTAACGCCGACTCCCTGTTCTTGGCTTATGTTTGTTCATTGACTAAGGGAGCAGTCGAAAAGTCGCCAAGCCACTGCCCGAGATCGGGCCGTCAGACAGGGTGATGTGTGAGCAGCCAGTCAGGGTATGACACGTCACTTCACGTCACTTAGGTGGGACCAGGGCTTATATAAACAGCATCACTTCGGGGCTCGGTCTCTCCTCCTTTCATCGCTTGACTGTAATAAAGCCTGTTGCAGAAGGATCCTGTTGTCAGTGTGCGTTCTTGCTGGTGAGATGATCACGAGGCTCGCAACATCTGGTGCCGAAACCCGGGATTGAACAACCCGAGAAGCAGGGAGCCTGCCATCGCCGGTGCCCAAGAGAGCCCTGTTTGCGGGGAGGATTCAGAACTGCAGCATGGAGGTTAGTTCTGAGAGGCATGTTTGGTCTTGATTTATCTCATCTTTCATTTCAGCTAGCAGAAGCCCTTATTGCTTTCCCTGTTGTGATCGTTGCCCTCGTCCTCTTTCTTTTGGTTTCGTACAAGCTTGAGGGTGACCTTGGAAGGGAAGAGATTAACAAAAAGCTAAGAGTAGGCACTAAGGGAGGAGGTACAAGACGGCATGTCAGAAACAGAACGTGACAAAAGATTAGGGGCCCCAATGGATAGAAATAGAGACGTCTCTAAGAAAAAAGGCCCTTCTGTGGATGTTAAAGCTGCAGGAGCGAGAGGTAAGGGAAAGAACGCCCTGGGGGAGAAAGGTGAGAAGGGAAGGAGAAACCCAAAAGAGAAGCCTCTTTATCTGATAAAAGAATTGGAGGCTTTGGGGCTTGATAGCTCTGAATCTGAGCAGCTAAATCCCTCTGAGGAAGAGGACTTAGAGGGGGAAGCAGCCCACTATGAGGAAGAACAATACCACCTGGATGAGCAGCCATTACTGTTGTATCAGAAGCAAAGTAGTATGAGGAACAGGAAGGGCGCACTTTCTCAGTCGGCCACTCCCGTTGTCTCTAGTGCTCCTCCACCCTACACCGGGAGGCACTGTCCTGATTTCTTCTTTTCAACAAAAGATAGACACAAAATTTTTTAGACTTTTCCAGTATTTGAAGATGTGGAGGGAGGCCGTGTCCACGTACCTGTAGATTACCTGCTAGTCAAGGAACTGGCAGAGTCAGTTAATAAGTACGGGGTGGATGCTAATTTCACAATTATGCAGCTTGAGAGGCTAGGCTCTACAGCAATGACCCCAAATGACTAACAGACTGTAGTGAAAGCTGCCCTCCCTAATATGGGAGTGTATTTGGAATGGAAAGCCTTATGGCATGATGCCTGTCAATCCCAAGCTAGGGCTAATGCCAATGCAGAAGACAGTCAACGATGCTGGACATTTGAGCTACTAACAGGACAAGGTCCACATGTTCAGCAACAGACAGATTATGATTGGGGAGTGTACGGCCAAATATCTGCTGCTGCAATTAAAGCATGGAAGGCCCTTTCAAAGAAGGGTGGGACCGAGGGCCATTTAACAAAAATTATCCAGGGTCCTCAGGAGTCATTCCCAGAATTTGTGGCCAGAATGACAGACGCAGCAGGCAGAATATTTGGAGACCCGGAAAGGGTCCGACCAATGATAGAGCAACTGGTGTATGAGAATGCTTCACCAGAATGCAAGGCAGTCATTACCCCCAGAAAGAGCAAAGGACTAACAGATTGGATAAAAGTTTGCCAAGGACTCGGAGGCCCGCTTACCAACGCCAGCCTGGCGGCAGCCATATTACAAACCAATAACCGCCCAAGTTTTGGAAACAATAAAGTTTGTTTTAATTGTGGCAAAATGGGTCATTTAAAAAGAGACTGTCATGTGTCTGTGCAAAAGAAAGTTCCTGGTCTTTGCCCTAAGTGTGGAAAAGGCAATCACTGGGCTAATGAATGCCATTCAGTTAGAGATATTCAGGGAAAACTTATCCAGCATGAAACCCCCCCTAATGAGAGGAATAAGAATATTAAAAAAAAAAAAAACGGGTCTCAGGGCCCCCCAAAAAATGGGACACAGGCAGAAAACAGGAGGGTTTATCCAGCTGTAGAGCAACAAGAGGATCAGCAGGGCTGGACCTCCATTCCACCTCCCAATTCTTATTAATGCCACACATGGGGGTGCGACCTGTCCCAGTGGAGTTTGAAGGCCCCCTGCCTGAAGGAATTGTCGGTCTTATTTTGGGTCGCTCCTCTCTCACTTTAAAAGGACTTATGGTCCATCCTGGAATTTTAGATCAGGATTTTACGGAACAGCTCCAGGTGCTTTGTTCCTGCCCCCAAGGCGTATTTTATATTTCTCCTGGAGATGGGATTGCTCAATTAGTCCTTCTCCCAAGCCTTCATGACTGTTTTCCATCTACCGGAACACCAAGGGGCACAAAAGGACTCGGTTCCACAGGAACAGATTTTGCTCATTTGGTAGTTGATCTTAAGACTAGACCTACCCTACAAATCCAAATAGAAGGAAAAAGTTTTACTGGTATTTTGGACACAGGGGCTGATAAAAGCATTATCTCTTCCACCTGGTGGCCTAAGGCGTGGCCTGTTACACAATCATCCCACTCCTTACAAGGGTTGGGATATAAGGCCAGCCCTGCAGTTAGTTCACGCTCTTTGATGTGGCAAGCACCGGAACGTCAAACAGGAAGTTTCATACCATATGTTCTTCCTCTCCCTGTCAATCTCTGGAAAAGAGATATTTTGCAGGATTTAGGATTAGCATTGACCAATGAGTACTCTCAACAAGTGGTTGATATAATTAAAAGGATGGGTTATAAGGAAGGAAAAGGCCTTGGTAAACAGGAACAAGGGAGATTACACCCGATTTCACAGGAAAGTAATACAGGGAAACAAGGCCTGGGTTTTCATTAGCTGCCATTGAGGGTTCCATGCCCATATCTTGGCTCACAGAGGAAGCCGTATGGGTTCCTCAATGGCCCCTTTCCTCTAAAAAGTGGGAAGCCGCTACAAGGCTGGTTAAAGAACAGGTACAGCTTGGTCATTTGGAACCTGTACTACTTCCCCCTGGAATACACCCATTTTTGTTATAAAAAAGAAATCAGGAAAATGGAGGCTTCTCCATGATTTGAGGGCTATTAATGCACAGATGCGATTATTTGGAACAGTGCAATGAGGCTTGCCTCTGCTTTCAGCCCTGCCTAAGCAATGGAGAATTATAATAATAGACATCAAGGATTGTTTTTTCTCCATTCCATTGTGCCCACGAGACAGACAGAGATTTGCCTTTACCCTACCTGCTGTTAATCACTATGAGCCAGACAAAAGACATCAATGGATGGTTTTACCTCAAAGCATGGCTAATAGCCCCACCATGTGTCAATTGTATGTGCAGATGGCTCTTGAACCAGTTAGACAGCAATTTCCTTCCTTGTTGCTGATTCATTATATGGATGATATTCTCTTGTGCCATGAGGAGTTAGCCATCTTGCAAGATGCGCGTATCCTTTGTTGCAAAAAACCCTGCAACAATGGGGATTGCATATTGCCACTGAAAAGGTCCAAATTTCAGAAATAGGTTCCTTTCTAGGGACTGTTATTTATCCGGAAGGAATAGTTCCTCAGAAAATAGAAATTCGCAGGGATCACTTGCATACCTTAAATAATTTTCAAAAATTATTAGGTGATATAAATTGGCTTAGGCCGTTTTTAAAGATTCCTTCTGCTGAATTAAAACCCCTATTTGATATTTTGGAAGGGGATGCTCATATTTCTTCACCCAGAGCCTTAACACCGGCTGCAAGCCATGCCCTACAAGTGGTAGAAAACGCTTTACAAGATGCCCAATTAAAACGTGTAGATGAAACTAAGACCTTTGACCTGTGTGTCATTAAAAGTAAACATTTACCAACTGCTGTATTATGGCAAGATGGACCCTTATTGTGGGTTCATCCCAATGCTTCTCCTGCAAAAATTATTGAATGGTATCCAGATGCAGTTGCTCAACTTGCACTTCGTGGGTTAAAAGCAGCCATTACATACTTTGGGAAGGAGCCAAAGTTCTTTTTTTTTTTAATTTTTCATCAATTACACTTCATTCATTCTGCATCCCCCCAGAAGCCCCTCCCTCCTCCCCTCCCAATCCCACCCTCCCTCCTCCCTCTGCTTGCATGTCACTCCCCAAGTCCACTAATAGGGGAGGTTCTCCTCTCCTTTCTGATCTTAGTCTGTCAGTTCACATCAAAAGTGGCTGCATTGTCCTCTACTATGGCCTGGTAAGGCTGCTCCCCCCCAGAGGGAGGTGATCAAAGAGCAGGCCAATCAGATCATGTCAGAGGCAGTCCCTCTTCCCATTACTATGTAACCCAATTGGACTCTGAACTGCCCTGGACTACATCTGTGCAGGGGTTCTGGGTTATCTCCATGAATAGTCCTTGGTTGGAGTATTGAGTCTCTGGTAAGTTCCCTGTGTTCAAATTTTCTTGTTCTTGGAGCCAAAGTTCTTAATAGTGCCTTATACAGCTCACCAAGTTCAGGTATTGACTGCTACCTCTGATACTTGGGCAGTGCTAGTTACCTCCTTTAGTGGTTTGATTGATAATCATTATCCTCGACACCCCGTTTTGCAATTTGCTTTAACTCAAGAGGTAGTCTTCCCTCATGTAACGTCCCAGGAACCACTTCGGGATGGACTGGTGGTTTATACAGATGGGTCAAAAACAGGAGTGGGAGCTTATGTGGTTAATAATAAGGTTGTTTCTAAGCAATATCATGAGACCTTGCCTCAAATTGTGGAATGTTTAGTAGTGCTAAATGTTTTGGAAAAATTTCCAGGTCCTTTAAATATTGTTTCTGATTCTAGTTATGTGGTAAATGCAACCAAAATCTTAGAGGCTGCTGGATTGATTAAAGCATCTAGCAAGCTTGCAAAAATTTTTCAAAGGATTCAGTTTGCCTTAATTACCAGAAGATCCCCTGTTTTTATTACACATATTAGGGCTCATTCCGGTCTACCGGGGCCCATGTCCTATGGAAATGACCTGGCAGATCGAGCCACAAAGATGATTGCATTTGCCCTCCTTTCAAATTTAGAATTGGCTAAGGAGTTTCATAAAAAATTTCATGTTACAGCTGAGACATTGCGTCATCGATTTGACATAACTAGAAAAGAAGCTAGAGATATTGTTACCCAGTGTCAAAACTGTTGTCAGTTCTTACCTATGCCTCATGTTGGGATTAATCCCAGAGGAATCCGTCTGCTACAAGTGTGGCAGATGGATGTTACCCACATTTCATCTTTTGGTAAACTTCAATATTTGCATGTTTCCGTTGATACTTGCTCTGGAGTTATGTTTGCTTCTCCCCTGACTAGAGAAAAGGCAGCCCATGTTATTCAACATTGCCTGGAGGCATGGAGTGCCTGGGGAAAGCCGAAATTCTAAAAACTGACAATGGGCCGGCCTATACTTCTCAGAAATTTGGACAGTTTTGTCATCAAATGGGAGTGACCCACCTAACGGGTCTCCCATATAACCCTCAGGAACAGGGTATTATTGAACATGCTCATCGCACTCTAAAATCCTACTTAAAACAAAAAGGGGGAGTCGAGGAGGCTCTGCCCTCAGTGCCACGAGTGACTGTTTCCTTGGCACTCTTTACTCTCAATTTTTTAAATTTGGACAGTCAGGGCCACTCGGTGGCTGATCACCACTGCTTAGAGCCTGATAGGCCTAAGGAAATGGTCAAATGGAAGGATGTCTTGACTGGTCAATGGAAAGGCCCTGATCCTATCTTAGTAAGATCCAGGGGAGCTGTCTGTGTTTTCCCACAGCAAGAAAACAATCCATTCTGGGTACCGGAGTGCCTCACGCGAAAGCTCGTTACAGCTGAAGATGATCTTTCAACAAATACACCTGCAACTACTTGAAGAACTAAGGGCAGCGGTGGTGACCACTAATTCTACTCGAGTGAATTTATTGCTCACAGATGGCTCATCATCCTGGGTTTCTTCCGCCTTTTCTTATTTTAAAGAACGGGTGGTGGTTGGAATGTTTGGTGCAGCATTATGTTGTGGGTTAGTGGTTTTTACTCTGGTTGTTCTGCAAACTCAAAACCCAACAAAAACGTGACAAGGTGGTGATCACACAAGCACTAGCAGCCCTAGAGCAAGGCTCGTCTCCCGAGGTTTGGCTTTCCATGTTAAAAGAATGATAAAGAGCAAGGTTACCTCTGCCTTTGTAGTTGTAGTGCCACAAAATTGGATGAGACTGGATTAGCAGCCCTTGCACTCCCGGGGACGTATTCCCATTTCACAGGGATGGGTGCAATTCCATGTTGTCTCCTCATGAGTATAAAAATCAAACGGTCTGGAAAGTCAGTGACGGAAGAGTGCAAATAAGCCTGTACAAGTGAGGGTACACAGTGCCCCAGTTAGTATGGGGCTTCTTTTTCTGGGGTTCAGGGGGAGGTTATGTGCCATTCACCAACCCTAGACTGTTCTCCCTGGGCACATATCTATCAACAAGTCAGGACTAATGCCACAGCCTGTGTCTCTAGGGAAGAGGCTAGAAAAACCTTCTACCGAAGTGTAAGGAAAAGAGAGCCTGACCTTTGCCTTCTAGAATATGGGCAGAGATCTGTAGCTGCTAAGAGATCTTTTTGTCACTCTTTGCTCTGAATACTTACTATCCCACCTTTCACCCTAACTGTTGAGTTGCATCTGACAGTTCTTGTATGGCCAAACTCTTGCTGTGTTCCTTGGAGTGCCAATACCATCTTGTTAAAATAAGGGATGGGATTTAATATTTTCATCGGTATAGGCTCCTGGAATATTCATATTCTGACTACACTGTGCATCAGACACATGGGAAACCTTAGTAGGATCCTAAGAGCAGAAAACAGTTATCCTAATGAGAGGCTGGTTGGGGTAGGTGTTCAGAATTACTGAGATGAGTGGAAAGAAGGCCGATCCATTGATAATGAACTGTGACTCCTCATGCAGCATGGAAACAGATGGACCTGAGTACAAGCCCGATGCTCTTACAGGTGAGCAGGTGAAGAGGAAAAGTGTACTGAAGAAACAATTAGTTTTTAGAGATGCGTTCCATGAAAAATGCCTTGGCAGCACCGTCACTGGCACTCAGGCAGTAAAACTTTTATAAGGTTACTCTCTTGATGTGCTTTGGTTCTGAGCTTCACATGAGTAGACTCACCTGGAGAATTCTTTTCCCAGTCAATATTTGGAATTTATGGTGTCTTTGCTCCTCAGAATGGCCTTCGTAGCACACCTCCTCAGAGCTTACTGGAACTTCAGCATCTCAGGCTTCCCTCCGAAGAAGGAGGAGATCTCCCTGTGCCCCATATGTGCATTGGTCCTGAGAAGTGTCGTCTTAAGTGTGAAGTGGTGTGTCTGAGTTTCAGACAGACTCTAAAGTGCTCTGATGTTGGTTATGAAATGTCCCAGGACTGGATCCCAAACACTATCACTGAACGTGTAAGTGCAAGCACTTTGTGAGGTCAGGGGTCACTGGGAGTCTAGACAGTGCTGGACGTGTGTTGAGAGTCTGATGTGTGCTGCAATGCTCTGGTCTGATCCTTAAACACAAGGGAGCATGCTGGCTTCCCCTGCTTCATTTGTAATCAGTCCCCTTGGGGGCAAAAGAATGTACCCTTTCATTTAAGGGGGTGCCAGGATAGCCCATCAGACAGGAAATTCATTAAAGCCACAATTATAGCTAAAAAGTATGTGAACTTGGCGCCAATGGTGCATTTCCATTTGCTATTATAAAATTTGTTTCAGAGTCTGGGAAGATGGGTCAGTTTGTCAAGCACCCACCGTGAAAGCATGAGTTTGGATCTCCAGCAAATGTAAAAAGTCCTCAGTGTGATGGGGTGAGTCTGTAGGCTTCCAGCTAGGAAGGCGAGAGGAGAACGCCTGGGTCCCACTGCCTAATCAACCTAGCCAAATGGGTGCACCCCAGGTTAGGAGGGAGACCCTGAATCAAGAGCTGAGGTGGAAAGGGGCTGAGGATCACGTGATGTCAGCCTATTTCCTTCACATATATAGATGCATACATACACACGCAAGTGCATACACAGACACACACACACACACACACACACTGACACCATTCAATTACTCAGCACTGAAGCAAGGAATGCTTCTGTAAGTGACACTGTTTGGCCACAGGCCCTGGTGAATACCCCTACCTCCACCAGGGGTAAAGGGTCACATGGGACAGGAAGCTCTGCTTCTGGAAACTTGGACTATCCAGAGAGGGCTAGAATCTCACCAGCATGCAAGGTTCTCATCACATACCTCTGAAGAGTGAAAAGATGTAAATGAGGAGGCTGTAGAGAGGAGCAGAGGGCTAAGAAAACAGCCACCACAAGGTGGAGCCAAGTCACACAGGACTGATGGGGGAACCACACTTCAGTTGGCCCAGACTTTAGCTGTCCACCATTTTCAAATTTGGGAGTCGGTTTGGTTCTTAAGTCTGAGAAAGATGATGGCACTGAAGGCCAGGTGAGGAACAAGATCCATTGGTATAAAGCCATGATCAGAAGTGCTCATCTTGCGTGCATGAAATTGCTTCCCAGTGGCAAGGAGTTACAGGTCCACAGGAAACAGCAGACAGTGGGAAAGAAGATTCAATCCGGGTGCAGGAAGATGTGTGCTGGGATTACATCCTCGTTATGTCTGATTTACAGAATCTTTAGCCTTCAGATTCCATTTAGGAATATTAGGTCAATATTGGTGTCATCTTGTGGTGTTCTTGTGAGAATGTGTGCAAAATGCTCACTTTTAGCGAGTGATCCCCAAACTTGGAAACGTTAAGCCATGAACACTCAACATGTCATATTGATTGCTGAGTGAAAACAGTAGTAGTTAATGTTGTCAACTTGTGGGTGTCCAGAGGTATCCGGAGACAAACCTGTAGGCATGCCTGTAAGGGAGTACCTACATGGGAAAACCCACCTTAACCTAGTGTGGGGCTCTATTCCATAGGCTGTGCTCCTGGATTGAATAAAAAGCTAAGCAAAACTGACTTTGAGCATTTAATTCTCTCAAGATCGAACAAAATACACCAGGTTCCCCCCTGAAATCCCTTCCCCAGGATGGAATGGAATGCAGAATAAAACCTGTTATCTCTTGCGCTGTTTCTCACGGGATACCTTATCACAACTTCCAGGTAAGTTTGCATTACAGAGACCCTGGTGAAATCAAGCATGGTAAGGCATTGTCTCTCATTTTTAAACTGTTTCCTGTTAAAGTCTGTTGAAGCTGAGTGTGGTGGTCGAGGAGAGGAGGCACCATGAGTTTGAGGGCAGCTGAGCCACACAGCATCTCTCTCAACAGGAACAGTAAGAGGCACAGAGTATAGCGATGATCAAATGCAGTTGGTGTGTAGAAACTGCTTGGCTGCTGTGGCTGAGGCTGTAGGCCGATGCTTCCTGTGGTACCTAAGCTGGTCTCTTCCTTCCTTTCCCGGGAGGAAGCACTCCTCCTTTCTTAGCCTCTAGATGCTTCAACTATAGGCCCGAGGTGGTTTGAATTTGTCCCCATAGGCTCTGCTGTTTGAGTGTTTAGGCCTCTTTCGGTTTGTTTCTCAGTTGCTGTCTCAGTATGGAAGCCCTCACTGCCGCTCCACCCCCATGCCTGCCTGCCACCCTGTGTGACACCCTGGTGGCCATGGACTCACCCTCCAAACCTGTGAGCAAGCCCCCGGGGAAAGGCTTTCTTTTGTAAGCTGCCTTGGTCATGGTGTCTCTTTACAGCAACAGAAGAGTGACTAAGACAAGGCCTAAGCCAGAGGCCCTTCTGTTAAGCAATTTTAAATAATCATCTCAATAAGAGTTTATTCCATTCCAGGGATCTAGGAACTAACACATTTTAAAGATGAGGAAACTGAGGCATAGGCAGGTAGTGATTTTTTTTTAATATCCTATTTAGTAGCAGAGCTAGGATTCACCCCTGAGCCCTCTGTACCTTCTGGGCTCTGGCAACAATTCCTCTCTAGTAGTTCAGTCTCTTCTCTCACATTGCTTTTCTCAGGTACAAATATGGAGTAAACCTCAACAGCACCATGGGTGATAGGAATCCCAGGTCCAGGCAAGAGAGATGGCTCAGAGTTTAAGAGCACTGGCTGCTTTTCTAAAGTTACTGAGTTCAATTCCCAGCAATCACATGGTGGCTCACAACCATCTATCATAAGATCTGGTGACCTCTTCTGGGTCGCTGGCACACATGCAGGCAGAATACTGCATAATAGATAAATAAATAAATCTTTTTAAAAAATGGGGTATTCACATTACCTTAAAAAAAAAAAAACACGAAATGAAGAATTCCAGTTCCACTTAAATGAATCCCACTTAAATGTGACTTTGATTGTGACCCCCTCAGGCTGCCTGTGTCAGCTCTTGCTCTCTCCAGGCTGACCCTTCCTTTGTCTGCCAGTTATCATTACAGGACACCAATCTCTTCATGGCACTTCTCTGCTTAAAAGGCTCCCGGTGCTCTGCACGGCACAGGAGGGCTCCCCTGGGTGGCTCTGACCTTCCTTCCTGGCTTCTGCACTGGGCATTCTGGAGCTCCTCTGTCCACGGGCTCCTTAGTCAGATCCACATGCCATCAGGGCAGCCCAGAACTGAGTTTCAGACCCCGAGGGATCAGCGGTGAGTCCTAGCCCCCCCCCATGTCCTAGCATCAAAAAACTCACAGTCTAACCTCATGTGCAGTATACAGAAAAACAAGTCCTTTGGGCTGGAGCTCAGCTGCCAGAGGGCTTAGCTAGAATGCCCTAAAGCCTGGGTTTGTTCCCCAGGACTACAGAAAACCAGTTGTGGAGGCATCTGCCTATAATCTCACCATTTAGTGGGTAAAAACAGAGGCATCAGGAGTTCAAGGTCATTCTTTCCTACTTTGCAAATTTGGGGCCATCTTGGGCTCCATGAGATCTTGTCTCAATAAACAAGTTCAAGGCCAGCCTGGTCTACATGAGACCCGATCTTCAAAATAAAAGAGCCTTACTCTTACATCCTATTCTAATATAGAACAGTACATCGCTAAAACTTAAATTGAGGTAAATAGCAAGTTAAAAAAATGCCAGCTCAGTGCACCTGCATATGTTTAAAAAATGTGAAATATTTTTTTCTTCTATCATACCTAAACTTTGAGTGGATCTCTGGAAAAGTTATTTGCAGTGACCGAGGGTAAAATTTGTCTTTTCTCTGGAATGCATTTTCCTCTCTCATAGATGGCCAAGTACTTACTATTCAACCTTTAAATGCAGGAACAGGCGGCTGCAGAGTGATGGGTGGGAGGTGGGGTAGAGAGGTGGAGGAGGGGTGGTGATGGCTCAGGGATAGTCTTGCATGTATGAGGCCTTGGTTAATTCCCCACCACTGCAAACTAACAATCAATTGTTGAAGAGCTGTTTTTCTATAACACCTTTTTCCCCAACCTGCCTCATGCACAGTCTGCTTTTCCTCCTGTCCATCTCCCCAAGTCCTGAACTTGGATGACACTATTATTCCCACAGCCTGCAACTCTTTATTCATGCAATACACGGTTAAGATACTTCAGGACAGTTGCCTAACGCCGACTCCCCGTTCTTGGCTTATGTTTGTTCACCGACTAAGGAGCAGTCTAAAAGTCTCTCCGACCCTTAGATCTTGCAGTGAAAACATTTTGGCATGAGACACGCCTTTGCTATCTATCACTCAGCATTTGCTAAACTGGTTGAGAGGAGCCAGAAAAGGTCCTAAAGGGTAAACACAGCCGGATGAAAGCCAGCGACACTTAAGTGTGACCAATGCCAAGTATACCGCTCTTTCCCTGTCATCCTAGTACCTGAGCTACATCTGGGATCGAGAGGGCGATGGCGCGCGCTCAGGCAGTTTTCCTCCCTGCCTCACGGGACAGCTTTGCCCTCTTGTGCTTTTTGACAGGCAGGTCCTTCACAGCCCAATGTTCAGTTGCCTCCTGGGGTCTAGCATCTTGGATTCTTTAAGGGGGACACCCGACTCTGGACTTCCTCCCCTGGAAAAAACTATCGAGGGCCCACACAGAAGGAGGCAAGACAGTCTGTCCCGAGGTTTACAGGAGTCTCCAGGCGCAGACCACCCAGTGAAGGAGCAAGGCTCAGCGGGCTCCGCCCAGGGCGGTCACCGCTGGTGCGGGGGCCCCACTCGGGTTGGCCACAAGGGGCCTCCATCTTCCAAGACCAGCTCGGAGCCGGGACAGGGGCGAGGGCGGGGAAAGGGTTTGCCCGGAGCACGGTCCCATCTGGCGACAGGGCCCCGCCTCGCCGAAGTTCCGGGGGCCGGGGCAGCTGCGGCCTTCCTCCCGGTGCCCCGAGCACAGGGCTGAGCGCGCGCTGAGGGCTGGGCGGCCGCAGAGCCGGGGCGCGGCTCCGGGTGCGCGTGTGGCTGCGGCCGCCAGGGGGCAGCAGCGGGCGGTGGGCGGCGGAGAAAGAGCCCAGGTGCTGGGCGACCAAGGCAGCAGAGGACCCTCGCGGCGCTGGCTCCGGAGATGCGTTTCCCGCTGGCGCTGAACCGGGCGCGTCCGAGGAGCGTCGCCGCCGCCGCCCTTGGAGCCCCGCCGATCGGACTCGCGCGGGGACGGCCATCCCTTCGGCCTGCCGGGCGTCGGCAGCGGCGGCGGCGTCCCAGCCCCGGGTCTCAGACAGGAAGGGAGGAGGCGGCGGCGGCCGGCGGGGCGCGACCCCCGTGAGGGTCTCAACAATGGTGCGCGGCGCTGGCGCGGTCCCCGCGTCCGTTCCGCGGCCATAGAGGAAGCGGCCGGGAGCCGCCCCCACCCCGGACCCCCCACCCATCGCTTGCCCGAGTTGGCATGGCCGGCTTCGCGGGCTGGGGCTCCCGCTCGCCAGGACCTGCAGACCAGGACCCAACAGACACCTTGCTGCTCTTAGCTTGCTTTTGTCCGCTGCTTTGTTTGTTTGTTTGTTTGTTTGTTTGTTTGTTTGTTTTTCACATCAAAGAAAAAAATGACACAAATATCTTCCAGTATTTTGCCCATTTTTTCCACCTGGCATTGGTTTTCTTGTACTGAGACTACATTTTGCATTGTTCGTGTATATGACTCGCTAACATTTTCTTTCAATCTTCTGCTGTTGATATTTTTTTCAGAGATTTTGATTTGGAGTCATCTATGGAAAATTATCATCAATCCTCAAGGGAATGGAGATCATTTTCTATGATTTCTTTTAAACACTTTATAATAATTTTATGTTTAATCTACAGTCCTCTTCAAGGTAACTTTTCATAGGCTGTGAAAATTATAACTATTTTGATCATGGATATGTAATTATTCAAACACCATTTCTTGAAAAAAAAAATCACCTTTTCTTCATTGTTTTTATACCAGTGTCAAAAACCAGCTAACTGTTCACAAGCACATCGACATTAAGATGTTCTGTTGAATGCTTGGGCTCACTGACAACACAGTGCCTTGGTCGCTGTGGCTTTATTCTGTCTGGAGTACTGTGCCTCCTCCATATTTCTTTCACTTTTCCAGACTGTTGTCATTCTTGTGCTTCCCTCATGTGCTTTTACTTGTCCGTGTTTCTAAAGCATCAAGTTTCATTATCTATTTGGATTTACTGAAGTCCATCAATAATTTAGGGAATAAGTATTACCTCAAGTACATGTTCTCTGATGAATACATATGCTACCTGTCCTCAGCAATTTGGGGCTTTCCTTTTCATTGTGTTCTTGTTGTATTATATCATAAAGATTCTGTGCATACTTCTATTGGACTTATGTTAATTTCCATTTTTGGAACTATACTAAGATGGAAACTTTATTTTCTTTGGCAACTCTACATTGCCAGGCTGTAGGAAAATGACATGCTATTTTCCACAGTGGCTCTCTCTGAAAGTATTAGGGGAATGATTTGACATTGTGTCACATGAGGTACAGTTCAAAGAACCGGAAATGTTGTCACAATAGTAGAAGACCTGGGCAAACAAGACAAAGTGTATGAGCTAGGAGTGCCAAACATTGGTGACATTTTGGTAGGGATCAGAAGTGAAACTTCTCCTGCCCACTATGAAATTATAGAACTAACCCGTAAGTCTAGATGTTGGTTAATAACAGGGAAGTTTAGTCAGAAGCCCCAGAATACTGACATGGAAATCAAGCCGCATCACCACCCTGGGAGTTTTCAAACCATTGTCTTTTAAAGCAGCGTGTCAAAAATAAATAAACAGCTGACAGAAGAAGGTGAGTCCTGGTGCAGTGTGGTGTGAAAGTGAATTAGTGCCCAGAGATCCCAACTGTCCTACTCCTATTGTGTGAGAACACAGCACACAGATAAATATATCTTCTAGAGTTCAAGGTTGGGCTTCTCCAGACATGCACAGCCCAGCTGCAGTTAAGACTGAGTGCAGGGTAGCACAGCCCTCTTTGTTATGAAAGGAGCAGAAATTTTCATGGAAATGTTCTGCTAGTGCTAATTCTCATCTTGACCTGCCTGAGCGAGCTCAAGCCACGGACCGGCAAGAGATCACACAGGCCCCTACCTTTGCAAGTTTGATTCCAAAATGTCTTTCTTCTAGAATGGAGGCAAGGCCAGGCACATTTTGAGGCTTCATCAAAACAAGATTAAAGAGTTTTGTTTGTAATGAAAATGAGTTGATGTTTAAAAGAAAAAAGAAAAAAAAAACGCTGTTTCTTTTTATTTATTCACTTTCCTGCCAATTGTAGCCAGCTTCCTCCTCTCCTACTGATCCCACCCCCTCACTCTTTCCCTTGCCCCCCTCCCCTTCTCGTTAGAAAGTGGGAGCCCCCACCATCACCAACCCACACCAGCATATCAAGTCGCCTTAGGGCCGCATGCATGCCTTATCAGAAGAACTGACAGTGCCAAGTGCCCTTTGGCATCCACATCACTGTGGCAGTCACGTCTCTCAGAGCGAGGAACTGTGCTATTTGTCTGGGTTTAGCCAGGTGTGGCGTGTGGAAGACATTAGCACAGCCAACCATGATGAAGGAGGAGGTCACTGGAACATCAGAGAGCAGGAAGAGTGGGGAGGGGACAAGCCTCAGTACACAGCTGATGGGGCCAACACAGAGAAATCTTTCTTTTTATCATTTTTATTCCATTTGTTCCCTCAATTGGAGTGACCTAGAAACAGCTTGCTCATAAAAGATTAGGCACATTTAAGAACACAGATCTCTTTAATAACAAACCCAGAATTCTCTTTGTAACATTCTGTTTTTTTAACTCAGAACAAACATCACAAATTCATTGATCCATAAGCACCCAACTTCTATAATCTATTTTTTAAAGAATTTGTTAGATTAGATCAGAAATCTCTAATACCAAGGTCATATATTTTAAAAGTCTGCCTGCAGTGCCCTCTTCTGTTAACTATAGGTAAGTGCAGTTTCCCGTCTGCCTTTTAGAAGAAAGTTATTTTGGCAGAACTGTTCAGCTGCCAAATTTTGCAAATTTTGGACAGTTTATTTCTATTGACTTCTTTTGTATCAGTTACAGTTTACTCATTTTGTACTACTGACTTCTTTTGTTGCTATGTTAAGAAGCTACAGCATCTAAGAAATGTATTACAATGATTGAGTTCTTTTGCCAAAACCCGCAAGATTTATGATTTGTAATAATGTTTCTCCAGGTTGACTATGTTACCATCTTCCAGGCATGGTGCCTGTTTGTAGGATGACCTATGCCACTCAATATTAACCAGCACCTGCTCGTGGTAGCGCTCAGGTACACACAGGGGTCATCTACAGGACAGAGGTGGCCACACACTGCATTTTGACAAAACCAAGGTTCTGTTTGCTCTGCCACATTGCTAAAACAAGTGATGAGGACGTAGGATGCTAAATAACTACTTGCTGCCTGCACATGTGTTTAAGAACATTCTCCAGATTCCAACAGTTTTCTAAAGAGAGATGCAAGTCAGTTTTACTGGACACTGGCCATGAGACCAAAAAACAAAACAAAACTTAACCAAAGCAATTTTAGATGGCGACAGATCAGACCAAACAACAGGACAATTACATAAGATTCTTCCGTGGGGCTGGAAAAAATGTTAATAACTAATTAACATTACTCAGGTACTAATAACAGGGGATTAATAACACCACGGGTACTGAAAAATAGAATGTATGGTATCATGAATTTTAGATGTTCTCTGGGTCAAAATACCAGTAGTTTTATAAAGAGGATAAGTGAAAACATTTTTTAATGTATGATTTAAAATTTAGACTAAAGATCCTTTCTACTCTTATCAACATTTATAAAAGTTTTTGTGCTACTAAAACTTCCCAGGTTTCTCAGAAATCACAATAGAAAATAACTAAGTTCACATGAAAAAAAATAAAAAATGAAACAAAAAGATCCAATATGCATATAAATAAAGAGTTTAATGAAAGACATTAGAAGATCCAGGCTGGAGAAAAGGCTCGATCAGTAAAGTGCTTGCAAAGAAGAACAAGGTCCAAAGGTCCCAGTTCTGTCCCAGGACACAGTAATCCCAGGGATGGAAAGGCAGAGGCAGGAAGATCCCCAAAGTCCCTTGGTATCTGTCCTGGCTAGTCTTTTGTTAACCTGAGCTAGAGTCATCTCAAAGGAGGGAGCCTCAATTGATCCATAAAATACAGCTGTAGGTCATATTCTTAATTAGTGATTGATGAGGAAGGGCCCAGCCCATCCTGAATGGTGCCATCCCTGGGCTGGTGGTCCTAGTTCTCTAAGAAAGCAGGCTGAGCAAGCCATGAGGAGCAAGCCAGTAAGCAACACCCCTCCATGGCCTCTGCATCAGCTCCTGCCTCCAGGTCCCCGCCCTGCTTGAGTTCCCGTCCTGGTTACCTTCAGTGATATGTAAGTCAAATAAACCTTTTCCTCCCTGACTTTCTTGTTGGTCACAGTGTTTCATTGTAGTAATAGCAGCCCTAACTAAGACAAGTTGATACCAGGATTGTGGGGTGTTGCAGTGAGACTGAGCTGACCGTGATGTTTTGGGAGGATTGCAGAAGGACTTAAAATTTGGATGAAAAAACCATTGAGTGTTGACAGCTTAGTGGGCAGCTGGTGGAGCTTGGAAGATAAGGATGTTGAGAGCGGTGCTGACAACAGAGGCGTGGCTTGTCAAGTTTCAGAGGAAAGCAAAGACTCTGCTGGGCCATTTGTGTGAGGAATCTGTGGTGTCTGTACAGCTGGAGCTGAAGAATCAGCTGTGATTAACAAAAGACCAGCACCGTTGAAGAGGAAGCTTTGTGTGACTGAGACAATCAGTGCTGGTCAGCCTCAGCTGAGTAACTAGCAGTGCTTAGGAGCCCAGCATCATTAATTCAAAGCCTTCTGGAAAGTGTTTTCTCGGGGTCAACACACAGGCGCTGTGTTCCAGAGGTGGCCAAGGCTGTTGGCAACAGAACTTGGTAGTGTATGAGTCACCCAGGTGGTACTGGTTTTGAAGGCATGAAGGAGTGTGGAGATCAGCTGAGACTTGGCTCTGTGAGAAGCCAGGAGAGGCCACTGCTGAAGGTGCAGCCTCAGCAGCAGTTGAAGACCCAGGATTAAAGGGACCATGCAGAGAGCCTTTGAGAGGCTATTGGGGAAATCCATCCCAGTTGCAGTAACATAAGAAGACCACCAAGAAGAGCAACAGCAATGGAATGGTGCCTTCTGGAGCTTAGAAGACAAGCTGTGTGTGCTGCAAGGGGTGGGGCTGGAGAAGTGACCCAAGCCCCTTGGAGGAGCCCAGGAGATCATCTGCAAATATTAAAGAAGCCCACAAAAGAGAAACATGAACACATGGTACAAATGTGGGGCAAAGCAGCCATTGGTAAGTCAGTGTAAGAGGAAAAGCTTGAACAGTGTAAACTGTGTCCTGTCCTGGTATGGAATATGCTAGATTGTGTATTTCCCTTAACGAAGTCAGTTTCAGGGAGTCTGTTCTTAAGGCAATGTAGGTTTTCTCTACTGTGTTCCTTGCTCTCTTCTGAGTCTTGCTCACTAATTGAACTGTGAGCATCTGAATTATTCTGCAGTCTGTTTCAGGCAATCTAAAGTAGACTTTGCTTATAAAAATAAAAATAAAAATTAGTTACTCTTCAGAGTTCTTCCAACCACCCCCATTTCCCAGTTTCCAAGCCCCTTCCACATGTAACTGTTTGTTACAGTGGCACCTCCCTTCCAGGTGTTCTACCCACCTAGCACAGTTTGCTGAGGCTGCTGTAGTGAACTGCCAATGGAGCGATTGAGAAAGTTACAGCTTCCACCTTCCTCAAGGCGGGAGTGTCTGTGTCTCTGGAAGGCTCTGCACCTCAGCAGCTAGGTCACATTGAGACACTCTGCTGTGTAAGACAATAGTCACAGGATCTAGAGATTAGGGTATGACCTGGAGAAGTGGGGCATTATTTAGCCTGACACATTTGGATGTTTTATACAATGGCCCACATTTTCATACTGGTTGTTAGTGTGGCTTTAAGAGCATGGCATAATGGAAATGGACCAAAGAATATCTTTCAAAATAACTGACAAGGGGTTCTCAGAGGTTGTAGGCCTGCATATTAATGTTACCTCATGTAACAAAACAAAGCATCCTGGTTGCCCTTAGGAGACAGGATGAAGTGTCTGTCAGCTTGCAGATGGGATCATGCCATCAAGGATGTCTGAGCAAATGGGGAGGTGATATCTATCCTCTTGACACACTGAATGCTTTGGTGTACTTGTGGCTTCAGCACAAGACACTTAGTCTCTCCAGTCACGATATTAAATTAATTCTAATAATGATGGTATTTTAGTTTATAATATACATTTTGCTTCAGAATATGATGGGTAGCCAGGGTTCAGTGACATTTGGGGTTCCTCAGTATAAGTAAAATATCCTGTAATCTTTACAACTACAGCCACTGAAGTCTACCCCGCATACATTAAGCTGCCACACATGATCGAGGATTGTCTCGGTCACTGCCTGCAACCGACCATGGAGAGAAACGTCTCAGCTCAGAGTCAAAAGAGAAAAGAATAAAACATACATTTTCCTGACATTCTAAAACGGCTAAGACAGCAGATGTGTCTGGTTTTGTTCTTTGACTACCAGGTTTGTATCTGTGGGAACATGTTTTCGAAGGCACTCTTGATCCCCCAGACGTGACTGCGCAATGGAGGGAAGGACAGTTGATTGTAGGAAGAACACAGTACAGGTACAGATAGACAACACTGACCTTGCCTGACGCGTGACGCCTCATGGACCTACTGGAGGGAATATACTCTCATAAGTGTGCTCTATATTTTATCATATAGTATGCACAGTATATTTATACTTTTATAAACCTATTTTATATTTTTATGCTTCTGCTTGGGAAGAAAACAGAAATCAATCCTGGGAATGAATAAATAAATAAATAGGTCCTGCTTACACTTTAGTAAACGTTTTCTTATTAAATTAGACATTTCAAGGTAATTTTGGAGTGAAAGCTGGAGACCTGCCTCAGTGGCAGATCAGTTGCCTGGCATGTGCCAGGCCCCGGGTTCAGTCCCCAGTGCAGAGAAGAAAGAAATTAAAAGTCTGTAAATTAATTCTGGGTAGTCTTATGTCTGTTTTGGTTTTAGCTGATGATACGGAAAACTTCATGTTCCACATTTCATACATTTGACTGGTAAATGAACACAATGTTCTATGCCTTAGAGGACGAAAATAAACATTACTTTCATGATTTTCTTTTCGTTCGTAGCTAGGTTAACCTGGAAATACTCATAGTCCAACTGTTACTTATTAAAACATTTCATGTCATATCTACTATGATTTACGTGATTATGTAGGCTCCCTTTTTTTCCAAAATTCAAAATGTTTTTGTTTTGAGTTTTAGATTCTAAAAAACCAGTGCATTGCCAACACTTTCAAGGATTTTACTTTTATTTAACTTACTTATCACTGTATAATTGTTAATTTTCAAATAGAATTAAGATGATTTTAATTTAAAAAAACATAGTTTTATCATGAAGTTACTGTTTCCAGTTGGCTTTTAATGGAAATAAATATTAGTTGTTTTTACATTAGTTGTTTTACTTCTTTTGTTATTGTTGTTTCAAGACAGTGTTTTTCTGTGTAGCCTTGGCTGCCCTGGACTCGCTTTGTAAGACCAGGCTGGCCTCAAACTCACAACGATCTGCCTGCCTCTGCCTCCTCAGTGCTGGGATTACAGGTGTACATCACCGAACCTGGCTTGTCCCTGTTTGTCTTCAATTAAATATTTTATACAATGTTAGTACATGAGGTCATGAATACATGTTAGATCATGAATACATGATCCAGTCCAACCTGCATTCCCTCCCCTCCAGTTCCTTCTCTGTACAACCCTCCACTTCTAGCTTCAACCTTATGTTAACATGTGTGCCGACATATACACCTCAGCAGCCTGCAGCTACCAGCTGGTTTTGAGAACAGGTTTCTCGTGGAAGCTTAGTGATTAGGCTAGGCTGTCTGTACAGTGAGCACCAGGGATCTGCCTCTCAATCACGACATCAGCCTGTTATCTTAGTTCAAGAATTGTCCTTAGGTCCTCATGCTCACGGCACAAGCACTTTGCCAACTCAGGTAGCTCCCGAGCCTATCATTGCTTGACTCTCTCAAAGGAATCATACATGCAGTGTAAACAGGTATTTAGCCTCATTGTTCTAATCTCATTGTAGGTTGTGTGTATACTCCTAAACTTCACACTAGTTAGATTTCACTGCTTGAAAGAGTAAGTGGATCTTAGTGGCAGGAAGGCTGTCATAGAATGTGCAACACCTTGGGTTCAATGGCCAGTCCAAAAAAAAAGTGAATGTCTATTGCATGCATAAATTGCTTTCTGTGTTTGTAGTTGAGCAGTGAACATGTCAGTGGACTAACTTTGCAGAGACGTTTCTGGAATTCAACTAGTCTATAGAATGGAATATGTGAGACTCTCATTTCTTCACTGAAGTCACAGTCATGCGCGTCATCCTTAAGCTTATGATTCCTTGGTATTACCACAGTGATAGAAAAGGGATTAAAGCAAAACATCATTAACTACCACCAAGAAAGGTTAAGCCCAGTTTGCCTTTCTGAGGTTTGTATGCAAGATTTTATGTCATCATGGAAGAAACCGTGTTCTTTCCTCTTAGAGAACTTTGTAGTCAAGTTCTGTGACAGATTTTTAAAATACCTTATTAAACAATGAATAGTAGTAGATAATTTATCCAAAATAAATGAAGTCTTATGGAATCGCAAGTTGTAGTCTCAGTCTCAAGTTACACAGGGGCTAACTTAAGTGAATTCCAAAACTATACTGTTTGCACAGTTATTTCAGACTGAAAAGTTTCCTCTGGGCTCTCTATGTGGAAGTGCTTACTCTGAAGACATTTTCAGTTGAGGCAAACAGTAGAAAAATATATTGAACATTGTAAGTTCTGATTCTTACACATATGCTAAGTAACCCTCAAGAGCAAATTAGAATTCTGTACATGATTATTTTCAGTTAATGTATTTTCAGTAATAACTTTAGATAGTTAGAACCTAGCACTCATTCTGTACATTATACTACTCATACACAAGCCTTATTTTTATAATGTTAGTGTATAGTAGGAAATTTTCGTGTTTAAATGTAGTAGCTAGGGGTTGGAAATACAGCTCAGTTGGTAGAACTCTCACTGAACATGCACACATCTGGCCTTGGTTCCCAGCGCCACATGGACAGGGAGTGGGGCGCACATTCTTATTCCTAGCACACTCAGAGTGAGGGCATCCGTAATTCTCTGCCTTAACTAGATGCTCAGGCATCTTTAACCCTTCTCTCTCAAGCCTTCCCTCACCCTGAGGTCTCTGGGAGGTGATCTCCCTACTCCAGGATGTTCTGTGCATTCCATCCTTCTCTTCTCAGACCATGTTCTGTCAGGTGCTACCTCTCTCTCCTTCATTTTCCTCCCCCACTACTCTCCTTTGATCCTCATCTGGAATTTCCGAACAGTTGTCCACACTCACTGTTTTCACTTCCCAACTGCTCATTCCCTTGCACTTTGACTCCCAAAGTTCAGAACACTTCGGCGGCAGTGATTGCTTGGGGCAGCGGATGACAGTGTGAGTTATGGAGCATGTCTATTCCTTTTATGAAGACTCTTAAAAATATATTGCAAAGAATAAAATACAACATTCTCTCACTTGCAAACCACTCAGACTTAATATATCTCAGCTGTCAGGAATTCTTTATGTTTAACTTTCCTCCTAACAGAATTATTTCCAATAAAAGCCTTTTCTTTGTTTCCTACTCTTTTTATTCTTCACTAAAGAACTGCTATTAGGAATTTAATGTATAATCTCACTCACATTTTTATATTTCTACTGATGGAAGATATATAAGTATTTTTCAATACTTATTTTTATGTACTTTCATATTTACATAAAATTATCCTTTAAGTGCTGATAAGATGAGTTGCCAGGTAAAAGTGGTTGCCCTTAACTCAGACAACCTGAATTCAACCCCAAGGTCTGCATGGTGGAAGGAGAGAACCAACTCCACCAAGTTGTCCTCTGGCTGTCACAAGCGCACCTTGGCACACGCATGCACACAAATCCTTTTAATTATGTTAAGAATCTCCTGAAGCTTGATGTTTTCCTTTACATTGTATCTTACTCCCTTGCCTTCAGTGAAGAAATGAGAGTCCACTCTCATATACTAGCTGAATTTCTACATCCAAAGCTTTCTATTATTCTGTCCCACTTGCTCAGAAGAACTTGCATTATACAAATTGCACTTCCAATGAGAATATTAATTAAATCTTATTCTAGATTTTATATAAAATGATTGAAATTTCCTTTTGTTCAGTTTTGTTTATCTCTTGCTTGTGGTGTGTTGTTTTCGACTGCTTCATCACTGGCCCGGGTGTGGTTCCAGGGTACTTCTCCATAGACGTGGACAATGTGGTCCTTGTGTTAAACGGAAGAGAAAAAGCAAAGATCTCCCATGCCACCCAGTGATTACTGTATGCACAGAATTTAATGCAAACCCAGAAACTGCAGCATCTGTCTGTTGTCTTGCTTGGAAATGAATACTGTGACAATGACTGGATAATGCAGTTCCTCAAAGGAAATGGAGGCTTTGTAGACCTGCTTTTCATAACATACGACAGCCCTTGGATTAATGGCGCACATGTTTTCCAGTGGCCTTTAGGTGTAGCCACGTAAGTACAAGATAAGAAAGGCATCCCTCGGGTGTTCTGAACAGAACAGGGAAGATGGTGTTTTAAATGGCAGTAAGCTCACTGGTGATGAGGCAGGCCTATCTTTCCTACCATCAAAAAGAGTGGCCTAGAGCATCAGTGGCAATAGTAACTGCTTTGTTGTATTTTACCATCTTCTCAGGAGAACTGAAGAGTACTTGTTTGTTCTAAAAATGGATATAGGATAAAATTTTAAGCTTAGTAGTGTCCTGAAGAGATGTTTAGCAGAGAATGAACAAAGACAGAGCCATAATTCTAGTGAAAACAAATACTGTTGTGGCAATATTTTTATATACTGTATAGACTTCCCTTGGGTTTGTGATTGGCTGACTTGATGTTAATCTCAACTGTAAAAGCAGAGGTTAATTAAATGATAGTTTAGGGTCCTCAATATATAATCATCCTCCAGTTTAAAAAAAATGGAAAACATTTTTTTAAACTTTCTGTGGATAGATTTTTAATAGTAAGAGATAGGCTCTCAGTAGTATATAAACTTTATGAGGTCAGGGGTTTTCTTCCCTGATTTAAAATAGTTCTGTAGAAATGGGCTATAGAGGTGGCTCAGCAGTTAAGAACAATTACTGTTCATATAGGAAACTCAGATTCAGTTCTAAGCACCCACATGCTGTGTCTCATAGCCATCCAAGGCTCTGAATCCCTGTTCTGAACTCTGTGGGTGCTTGGCTACACATGGAGACAAGCAGGCACACAAATATACTAATATACACATTAAAAAAAAGGAAATTTTAAAATAATGCTTATACACAGTAGGTACTCAGATATTTGTTGAGGAAATGAATCATTTCACTGATAGAATTAAATCCGACATTCATTATTATGTCACTGGTTACCACCATTTGTAAATTCAGACTGCTTTAGCTGTATAGATGTCACTAGAGAAATTCCAGGGACAGGTTTTCCCACCTCTACATGGACAACATTCCAGACGAACAGGTTTAGGCTGGGACCAGCCTTAAAATTTCAAAAACTTTGTAAGTACACCCAACCTTCAGAAAAATCTATTTATTGAAAAGAGCCTGCATTTGTAGAAATATTTATACTTTTTTGACATTGTATAACATCACCTATTCACCTAATAGAAGACAGAAGCATATGTTCCCCTTTCTAATTCCCCCATCTAGCGAACCCTACCTGTCTAGTCTCCCTTTCTGCCCACTCCATATCCATACTCACGTAGCTGTGCATAAGTTTAGACTTAAAGAATGCCAGGATCAGCTTCTGCATGTATGTGGCCTATATATTCATTCCATTCTCAAGACCACAGCCACGTCTGCACTAGCCTGCCTGTTCACATACAGCTCTTGATTTTGAGCCCTTGGCAGTGAAACATTCAGTAATCACCCATACGAAATTGCAGCCCTGTAACTCCAGAAGCCCCTCTGTGCTTTTCCTCACAGGGCTTCAGACTTTCTAGAAAATGTCCTGACTTAACTCAAAGACCTAATGCCCACCACTGGATACAGCACAGCTGCATCAGAGTAAGACGAGAGAACTCAACACTCGGGAATTACGGAGTGAATGAATACACCCATTCGAAGATTGATCACCGGATGTTTTTAAATATACAGCAATAAAATGTTCAGATCATTTTCAAATGTTCAAAACAAAAAACTTGTTTTAGGCATTCTCATGTAGCACAAGCTGGCCTCAAACTCGGTATTTAGCCCAGGATGATGTTAAACTCCTGATTCTTCCTATGCCTCCCAACTTGTAGAATTAGAGAATTATATAGCCAGTTTATGGATAGATGATGATCAATACTAGGTCTGAGTTCTAGCAGCTGGGCTATACCCACACCCCCAAGCCTTCAAGAAGTTTTAAGAAATGTGTTTGGTCCAACATTTTCAATGCCTCTCATATTTATCATCTCTCTGATGTGTTCACATTTTTGATAACTTACATTAAAAGATTTGCTTCAAAAAAGATGCCATAGGAAAGAAAACCTTACAGGGATTTCTTTGTTGTTTGTTTAATTTCCTAGGTGGCAGCCTCAGGAGACAAATGAAAGTCTTAAGAATTACCAAGATGCTTTGCTTCAGAGTGACCTCACTTTGTGTCCTGTAGGAGTGAACACAGAGTGTTACAGAATATATGAGGCCTGCTCGTTTGGCTCCATTCCTGTGGTAGAAGATGTGATGACAGCTGGCCACTGTGGAAACATGTCCAGTCACCACAGCACTCCTCTGCAGTTACTAAAGGCCATGGGTGCCCCCTTTATCTTCATCAAGGACTGGAAGGAGCTTCCTGCCATTTTAGAAAAGGAGAAGACTGTAACTTTACAAGAAAAGATTCAAAGAAGAAAAATGTTACTTCACTGGTACCAACACTTCAAAACAGAACTAAAGTGGAAATTTACTAATATTTTAGAAAGCTCATTTTTTATGAATAATAAAGGTTAATCATACCTAGCTGTAAGTGTGTGTTCATAAGTGTGAATATGTACAGCACTTGATAATGTGGCTCCATCAACTCAGTTTCACATAAGGGACCAAATGTTCTCCTTTTTGGCTACTGCTGTATACAAGATCAAAGAAATGGCAATATTTTACTGAGGCTGACCTGGCAAGATACTTAAGTGGTTAAAGGGTGCTTACTGCCAAGCCTGATGACCTAAGTGCAGTCCCCCAGAAACCACATGGTAGGAGAGAAGTGAGTCTCATGGGCTGTCATGTGACCACCCCACCAGCGTACACACACAAACACATCAAATAGGTGGATAGATAGATTGGTGGATGGGTGGATAGGTAGACAGGTGACTCAGGTTCAGTTCTACCGAGATCAAGAAGCCAGCATTTACTGACAGTGTTCACTGACTTTAACCCACTTTAGGGGCTGGAGTGCTGGCTCAGTGTTTGAAAGTGCTCACTATTCTTGCATATAGCCTGAGTTCAGTGCCCAGCATGCATGGCACACACTCAGCCATCTGTAAGTATTGCTCAGTAGGTCCTGACATGTTCTTCTGTCTTCCATGCACACAAGTGCATATGACACATAAAATAAAGAACTAACTGATACAGTACTATTTAGTAGGGCTGACATCTGATCATATCAGTAGCAGGATATATGCTGATCAATGGCTGCAAAGTTAGATTGTGTAAATGAATTTAATGGCTCTACTATACAACATGGAAATTATTTTAATATAATTGAAAGGTGCCTGAGTGAATGTTACATACTTTCACAAACTGTATCAACTCTGAGGTGATTTGTATGTGAATTAGCAAGTTGTGGCTAGTATACAATGTATATAGTCCCAAAACATTGCACTTGATAACACGTTCTATTTTATGTACCGATATTAGAAATTGCAAACTTTAGGGAAACAGCATTATATGTTAAAACACTGCTTATTGCAGTCAGAAAAAAAAAAAAAACATTAAAAACTTCAGTTTCCATGAGGATTTTGCTCAAGCCAACTAACTGGTCATACTCTCTTCTCAGTATGAAAAGCATTTGTGTCCTTAACATAGTAACAAAATAGCGGGCAGGAACAAGTGGGGAAAGTTTATTTTGGCTCATAGTTTCTGACATCTTCAGGGTACCAAAGCCAGAAAGGAGGCAAGAATGGATGCATCCAGGCTAGCAGAACTGTCAGGCATCAACTGTTTGCATCACGGCTGACCAGGTAGAAGAACGCCAGACTAAAGAGAGGTGTGTAAAAGTCTCACAGGACTTGCTTTGCCAGCCAGTCCCCTTCTAATGGCTCCACAGCCTTTAGAACAGACTCCATGCTGTGAGTAGAGTTCAGGATGGTGAGTGTTCATCCTAGGAAGATGGCAGGGTAGTGTAAGCATGGAAGGTTAGGAGCCAAGTGTTGTCAACTTGGCAATACCTGAGGCAACAGGTCATGTTCCTGGAGCTGTTAGCTTATTGCTGCTTGCTTTCTTACAGAAGATGGTTTGATAACACTATCTTAACTGGTGATTGCTGTGTGTCCCATCAGTCCAGCAGCCAATTACCTTGGATCTCAGGCTGAAAAAAGAAAAAAAGAGTGATTTTCAGTGTTTATCTGTAAGGATGTCAAGTCTATCCCTTTTTTCAGAATTGAATTTATGATAAAAGGAGGGAAACAGGCAAAATAGATGCTTTGGGGGAGCTTGAGGGAATTTAAAAGGTGATCTAAAATCTTTTACAATGGGTTCTGCTGAAATCATGCTAAAAGTTCAATAGTACTATTATTCAAGTAAATACCTTTCACAACTTGTCCAGACCAACAGATACAGCTGTGTTCAGTCAACATAAAACCAGATACACTGAACCAGATAGAAGAAAAAGCAGGCAACAGTTCTGTACTTACTGGCACAGGAGATGAATTTCTGAACAGAACACCAATCACACAGGCACTAGGATAAATGGGACCTCATTTATCTGTATTACAGATAAATTACAGAATAAATTACAGAA
Organism: Meriones unguiculatus; assembly: GCF_030254825.1. Lineage (NCBI taxonomy): Eukaryota > Metazoa > Chordata > Mammalia > Rodentia > Muridae > Meriones > Meriones unguiculatus. The sequence continues at coordinate 13,647,261 of NC_083364.1, read as the reverse complement.
ACCTTCTGTAATTCAAAGGACACTATCAATTAAAGTAGCACCCTACAGAATGCAAAAAGATTTTTACCAACTCCACATCTGATGGAGGACTAATATCCAAAATATGTAAAGAACTCAAGAAACTAGATAACAAAAAAGCAAATAATCCAATTAAAAATGGAGCAGGGGCTACAGGTTAGTCAAAAGATGGATGTAGGCACTAAACCTCTTCGCAAAGGAACTTATTCTGGTCCCAGTTCACAATGTGACCAACTGCTTGAGCTCCAGCTACCAACTAGGTCTTCCTATATATATCAACTATATCCTTGAATTGTGGAATACAGAATGAACTCTCTCCTTGCTTTGTCAAAACATTTTTTCATAGTAAACAAGAAAAGGAACTAATACAAAAAATCGGTACTGGGAGTTGGGCTGTTTTTACAATACCCTGACCATGTGATTCTTAATTCTTTGGAAGTGAGTTGCAGAAGAAATGTGGAAGATTGGAGAACTTCAGGCAACAAAGCCCTTAAGTGCTGTAATCAGGACTTGATGTAGGATGCTTGAATGACTGGAATGCTAATGGGTTATCCCCTAGCTATCTGCTCCCTAGGTTGTGTCAGAAAATCTTGCATGGATCATAAAAGCAGCAGTGGGAGCATAATCTTATAAAACATGTTCTGGACATTTCTGGATTTATAAAGACTTCATAATACCATTATAAATTATACAATGAACAGAAAAGGTTAAACTATTACATGTAAAACTGATTATTTTGAAACTGGAACTATTGAGGCTAAATACTAAATCACAGTGAGGATGTGAAGGGGAATAATACTCTTAATGAGTAACAAATTAATTTCAGTTTAATCTGTACCAAAAATGATAAAGTAGCTTTAAGTTGAGTACCCTTTCTCGAATAAACAGTTTGGTACAGCAATTAAAACAAGGCTGAGACTTATATTCAAAGATACCTGTGTTGAAAATGTACGTTTGGAAATACTTCACTCAACTTCCAAAAACACAGATCTCCTTACTTTCAGAAAACAAGGTGTTTTTATTTGTTTATCTATTTATTAAAATTTTAACAAAGAAGAGACTTCATTCAGATGCTAGCACCAAATACCCCCGGTGTGAAGACTGTGCCTGAGAGTGCTCTCAAGATGCAGTCCCAACTTACATTAGTCATGTGTTCATAAAGGTTCTCAGGCTGTGTCCATCCTGGCTTTGTGCACCTAGAGGCAGGAACACTGGCAGACTTCCTGCCTGATGTCCTCAGATACCTCCATCTAGGTGCAGTCAAGGGCAAGCTAGCTTGTTCACAGGAGTAACCACACACTGTCTGTATCCTCCATGAACAAGACCAGGCAATCATAGAACAACGCCTAGCATTCTGAGACCTCCTCTGTCCTTGCACAAGTAGGACTTACAGGCTAGACACACTTTTTGTTTGATAGTTCTCTTAAGCACAGCAACTTTAAACATAATGTGCACCATCACTTCCATCCCCCACTTAAGTTGTATCCTGAGTCAAGTTCTTCACCCTGTGGTGCATATCTGTGAAAGGAACAGGCCCGCTTTACAGGTTTCTTTATGAATTCTATAACCCATATTAATTAAACTAAGTTCTCCCGGTAGTTTTTCAGAAAGCAGAAGGACACGGACAAAAGGAGAAGTGGGTGAATGGGGACAAGACCCACCCTGCTGCAGAAGAATGTCCAGGCCTGCAGTATGAGATAGGGTGCCTAGCAAACGGTACAGATGGCCACAGCTCCCCCATCCAGGACATTCTGGGTGTAACTTGAAGATCAGATATCCACCAGATGTCGGGGGCAGGCCTGACTGGACGTGGGTGCCTAAAATGAACCAATGATATTAAAAGTCAACTACCCCATAACTCCAATCACCCAATCCTGTACTGCCAAGCTTGCAACCCCCACGCCTCCCTTGCTTTTTCCTTTAAAAACCCCATGCCTTTGTCTCTCGGGGCTGTTCCCTGATGACTTGCAAAGCAGCCCCATCACTCACTGGCCTGAATAAACCTCTTCTGTTTGTGGCAATCCATCTCCAAGCTACCTTCATCTGTCTCTCTGGTAATTGGGCTCTTGGGGGTCCTAAAACCTGTTCACACTGGGATTTAATAAACATCAGTATACTGGCACCCAGACTGAAATTTCTGTATCTAGTTAAGACATTTATGATGCACAAGCCAGCGATGATCAGCAGAAACAGAAGTGTCTGGTGTTCTGCAATAGCTGAAGACAGAGTTATCACCCGGAAAAACAAGGAAATGAGAATGGCAACCATGGGTTTGCCCTGTTCTGGGTCATTTTTCTGTCTGCAGTGTACGGGGTTTGTTTGTTTGCTTGTTTTTGTTTTTGTTTTCCTGAGAGTACAGGAATCTCTAATGATTGCTGAGTGGTTTGCATAGAACAACGTTTTCTCTTACAGCCACACAATCACATCCTTGTTCTGCACAGAGTATGGTGAGTGCTCTATCATGTTGCAAAACTGCTTCAGCTAATGGATCAACCTGCTGATGGATCTTGATCCAGTTGGGTTTTACAGGTACCTTTTATTTTTTTCAAACAAGGGAGCCTGGAGGTCAGTATGAGCCAGCATGGTTTGTTGGGTAGGCAGTCCAAGTAGCTATTTGTCTTCCTTGCCAGAGAGTTTCCTTTGGACTGAACCTTTTCAGTCTTTTGTTGAGGATAAGGAGTGGCATAGATGATTTTGTAAATGGGCCTCAACTGAAGTTAGGATGCCATTGTAGGGGCCCAGGAAGCCTGGAATGTTAATCAAAGCCTGGGAGGGGATTCATTCAGGAAATGGGGCACTCATCAGAAGCATCTGATTTCCTGATCAAGGTAAAAGACAATCACGGCAGCTGGACTGGAGCACATCACCTAGCAAGCCCAGGCTCTCCACTTTTGTAGGACTGCCTGGGGCTTGGGTGCTGTAGATCACTTTTGGTGTGGTTTGTTGTCTGATTCTGGTTCCTGGGTGGTGACTGTCAGGTGAGTGGAAATCTGCTGAGACATATTCAGACGAGGGACAGAAGCTAAAATTAAGGAACTAAAACGAAACTCTTACATTTGGAGCCCCCCCCCACACACACACCTATTCCATCAGGAACAGGCAAAAGTTGGGGAATCTTGGTCTGTTGGTTGGAGTTCAATTGACCTGTGAAAGGTAGATAGATCCAAGTTGCAAACTCTGTGAGGCTCACATGAATTCTTTTAAGTTACAAAACATGAAATTCTGGAGCCTTCTACTTTTAAGTCATAATAAAATCTTGGGGATTTAAAAAACATTATCTGGGGTTAAAAACATCAACATACTTTTCTTTGTCCAGAGGTCTGGACAGAGGTGGTTTTAACATGATGAGAAGTAATTTTAGGTATCAGAACTCCATTGATTACTATGTTAAAACTTTGAATTTTTGAAGTCTTGATATCACATATTTTTTTGTTTTGGTTGTTCTGTTTGGTTTTTCAAGGCAGCCCTGGCTGCGATATTGAGCTTCTCCCAGGATGAGGACAGGTCTTGGCTAAAGTGCCCTGTCTTCACCTCAGAAGTTTGGAACGAGAGCAATCTCAGCATGCAGATGTATGAACAGGTTCCGGCTGACACTGTTGGATCTTGTCTTGGACATCTGCTTTCCAGTTCTCTCGGACAACCTCACTATACCATGAAAGGAACAGCAGGCACAGGATCTTGCAAAGAATGTTCAAAAAACTCCAAAATTTATTAAATAAAGACTTTATTGAATAACAACACAAATGTAAGATTTACTGCTAATAAAAAATTAAAGTTTTCTGTATAAAAATAGATTATCATGTAGTTGGCAATATTCACACTAAATATATTAAGTCTATACCTATATTGGGGCTAAGGTGACAGAATATAAATATTAACATGACATATTAAATTTCAGCTTAATATATACAAAGAAAACATCTTCAAAAATAGCTTAAGAATATATATTTATATATATAATATATAAAATATATTTTTATTTATATATAAATATTTGTTTATTTACATATATATATAAATATATATTTATTTATTTTTTTGGAATAAACAGTTTAGTACAGCCCTCAGCAGGGTGAGGCTTCAAGGAGTCCCAGGTTTACAATGCACATCTAGCATTAGTTACTCCTCTCCCGAGAATAAAATAGATGTCTTTACTTCCGGGCTGGGAAGTATCTTGAGATGTCTCCGGCGCGTTTCTTACTTCTCCTGGATTGCTCGGATCCCGTGAACAGCAGCACACTGCGACGCTTCTGTAGTAGCACACAGTACCGGAAGGCAACCGGAGATTCACTCGGAGACAGGCAACTGGTGGCCTTCCTTTCAGAAATAACTAATGCAAACAAGCAGTCGAGAACGAAAGGCCGAAAATCGCCAGAAGCCGTCCACTGCCAGTTAGCTAAAACTTGTGAACAAAAACAGCAAAATTCAATCCAGCGTCGACCTCAGTCACAGATAAATCTTGACAGCTGCGTGCTTGTGAGCATGCGCTGTGCAGTCCGGATAGTTTCTAACTTTCGGTGGGCACACGTGTCTTCTGTTTTTGTTGTTGTTTCTGTCCCGACAGGGTTTCTCTGTGCAGCCGCGGCTGTCCTGGCCACAGTCTTTACACTCAGAACTTGTTCAAGGCTCTTCCACACCCAGTACCTGCAGTCCTTAGCCTCACCTGGGAAAGAGCTCGGAGCAGCTGCCTCGCAGTGGCCGCCAGGGGGCGCTGCTACAGTAAGCGCTTGTGCAGGATCTCCCACACCATCTTCTTCCTGAAAAGAGGCATGTGCTGCTGGGAGAAGGTGATGGGCTGGCCCCTGGAAATGTAATCTGCATATTTACAGGCAAACACGCCGCAGTCGCCCCCGTTCAGCTGCTGAGGAATCTCCTCTGCAGACATGCTGTGTTGCTTCCACTCAGCAGGGCTCAGGTCGCTGTTCCTTCTCGCTTTGCTCTCCTCCCGCAGATAGCAGAAAAGCAGCTCAAGGATGTCGGGTCTCTTCTGTCCCGTGGAGTCCATGTAGACAATACTCTTCTTTCTTAAGTCTGTGACCGCCAGGCTCCAGTGCATGCCCAGGTGAACTGGGACCAGGATAAGTTCCTTGGCAAAGATGTTTACTGCCCGGGTCCATCTTCTGACTGACCTGTAGCCACCAGACTTTAACTTGGTGTAAAAGAAGGTATTAAATGCGTGAAGTGCCCGGTAGCCTTGACTTTGATTTCTTTCCATGAGAAGATTCATGTAAAAATTGATGACTTTGTCGTTGAGCCACTGGGTGTTCCTTAGGGTCCACAGGTCTCCTCGAGTCATTTGCAGTTTGAAGGCACAGCTCAAGATCTCATCTTTTGACCCAGGGCCTAGCGCACTGCTGATTTCTTTCTCCATGTCCACTGTGACAGCAGGACCACGGTCCAGCCCTCTGCCCTTCTCTTGGTCTTCAAGAGCCTTTTTCTTGACCTCAGGTGTTGACACTTTGCTGCTGGGCATGCCATTGCTGACACTGTCTGTGCAGATTTGAGGTGTTTCCAATTCATGATTCTGCCCTTCAGCACAACCTTTGAGAGTCTTGGAGGTGTCCATGGTGCTTGTGTGAGTGCTGTGAGGGCCAGAGCTCACGGGGACGTCAGGTTGGAGGAGTTCCAACAGCCCTGGGCACTTTTCATTGTGGTGTTTCTCAACTTCTTCCTCCCTGTTGCTGTGGGGGGGCTTGAGACCCTGGCCTCCACCCACAGACTCCTCAGTCACAGCCTCTTCTGGGGGGCCTTTGGCACACTCTGGGGCCATTAGCTGTAACGGACCCTTTTCCTGGGGTGACCATATTCGGCTCTTGTCAGGCTCTTCATCCCCAAGCTCTGTTTCATGCTGTTCCTGTTTCAACTTCTTCCAGGACTGGACTGGCTCTTCTGAGCACACATCATCCTCTTCCTCTTCTTGGCGTTTCCTCTTCTGGCCTTTCTCTGGCTGTTCAGGGTTTATCGTTTTACCCTGCTTGCAAGGCTGCCTTATAGAGGGACTACTTGTATTGTCTTTGCTCAGCTGTTGGCTGCCGGCCATGACACAGCTTTCCGATGTCCAAGTCAAAGTGCAGGTCAGCTGGGCGTTCTGTGGGAGTTCTTGGGTTGTCCTCTTGATGGCTGAAGGCACCTTAGTCTACTGGGAGATGTCTTATCCACACAAGATAAGGTGGTTCACGGTCAGAAACCGCAGGGTAAGAACACAGGTTTCCTTTGGCGCTGGGGTCAGTTAGGCCACCAAGACAGAAGGAGGTCGCAGTGTCAAAGGACACTTCTCACATAGCTGATCTTCTCTAATCTTGTCTTTCGGGTGGCATTTCCTCAGTCCCCCTATAGAAAGGTCTGTGGAGTTCCCACTCTGCCTTTTGTTTTTCCCTACTGAGGGAGAAGGATCGCTCTAGGGCACAAGGAGCCTCTGTAGAACCTGAAATTGTGGAAATCACAATGATTGTCAGAGTCTTTCAGCCAAAGACAGCAGTCAACACACGTTAGAAGCAAGACTACTGTGTGCCTCCCTCCACTGTCACCAAGGATCTGGAAGGCCAGTTTCCACAAAAAACTGTGGTTTATGATGTGGTTTTATGCACCAGGGCAACATTCATTGGTGAATGGAGGCCCTGCCCACCATCGCCCAGGTCTAGGGTCTTAAAGCTTGTTTTCATTCCTGGAATTCCTGTTGGAACTCCTGCTGGCTGAAGCAAACCCAAGATCAGTAAGAACTCAGAGGAGCAGAAGTTCAGCACATATCATGAATTAATAAATGTAAAAAACCCCCAAGTGCTGGGATTAAAAGCGGCAGCACCACTGCTTGGCTGGACAGATCTTTTCAGGATGACTCAGCAGAGATGGCTCCGTGGTGAAGAGTGATGCTTTTCCAGAAGACCACACATTGATTTCCAACCCTGTCTTTGCAGCTTACAATCACCTGTAACTCCAGTGCCAGGGGAGCTGACACTCTCTTCTGGCTTTAAGCAGGAAACCCCCCCCCCCACACACACACATACACACACTGCTCTTAAATATGTGAGAGTAAAACACTCATACACATTAAAAATAAATCTTAAAAAAATAAAAGCTAGGATTTGTACTAAGCCTATTTCTCTTTTTCCCCCCAGAAAAACAGTGTACCGGAGAACTAAGTAAAAATCATTGCTAAAATGTACAAAACAAAATTAGAAAAAAATGTAATAAATGAAAAGATAGTTATCCTTTCTAAAAGCTTTTAGAAATAGTTTGAGAAGCTTCTATGTCCTTAAACCTTGAAAGACAGAGACCAAACCATGTGTTTAAACCTGCTTGTAGCTGCTTTTCTCACACCCAAAAATCTAGACACATAACCATATCTCCATAAAACTCATATAACATGTGATTGATCAGTGGCGAAGCTTTGTAGATTATATATGATTTGATCGTTGCCAAACAGAACGGAGGACCAAGGAGATGGCTCAGCCCGGTTAGCTGCTCCCTGGCAACTCTGACCAGTTCAGGGCAATTCCTGAGTCACTCAAAATAAAAGACAGAACCCAGTCACCCGAATTACTCTCCGACCTCCACGTGTGCTGCGGCAAGCCAACAGTTGCCGCACCCCCAATGCAAATAAATAATGAACTGCAATAAACCCTGCCAGGTGAGCAAAGAGAGTGGCATTTTATCCTAGTGGATCATGGTGGAATGGCCATGCCTCTCACCCTGCAAATTCAGGCAACGGCCACAAGAGGGCAGAGAGAAACCACAGAGAAGAGCGAGCCTCTCAGCTCTTTCCTGCCTTCATCTCTGACCCAAAGGAGATTTTCAGAGCAGAGAACTGCAGGGGCAGAACCAAAGCATCTGGACAACTGGGCTCCCCTTGATTACAAGGCTGGCAGGTTTAGTCAGGGATCTCGAGAGTAACAGAACACACACACACACACACACACACACACACACACACACGATAGATAGATAGATAGATAGATAGATAGACAGACAGACAGACAGATAGATGAGTTTAGATAGATGACTTACAGGCTGAAGTCCATCTAGTCCAGAGATGGCTGCCTATGAATGGAAGGTCCAAAAGTCCAGTAGTTTTTCAGTCCATGAGTGTGGATGTCTCAGCTGGTCTTCAGTAAAGGCTAGAATTCTACACAAGTAGACCGCAAGGACAGTGAAGGAATGGACTTCTTCTCAGTGAGGCAGTAACAGGCAAATAGCAAAAGCTCCCTAGTTCCAGCGCCTTTTATAGAGGCTTCTAGCGGAAGGTGTTGCCTGGATTAGAGGCTCGGCTTCCCTCTTCAAAGATGAGGATTAAAATTAAGCAAGGAATCCCTCACAGGTGTGCCTTTTCATTTTGGGGTTTTACATAATACCAGATAACTGGAATCCAGTTGACAGTCAAGAATGGCCCTCTCAGCTGCCTTTCCAAGCCCCACTTCATGTTCTGGACACAGTTTGACATTTTTGACATTTAACCTTGTGTTCTTTCTTTCTGTAGATTCTGGTGTGTGTTTGTCTGTGTTCACGTGTGTACGTGTGTGCATATGTGTGTGTGTGCCTGTGTGCAGGCTCTCTCAAAGAAGTCAGCATGTGTGGGTTGAGTTGTGGGGCAGCAGAGCTGGGTTGGAGTGGAGTGGAGCTCAGTTGGTGGAACGCATGGTCCAGCAAATAAGAACCCTGGGTTTGCTTCCCAGACCACACACAACTGCATGTGATGGGGCACGCCTCTTCTCCTAGCGCTCTGGAAGCAGAGGCAGGAGAACCACAAGTTCAAGGTCATCTTAAGCAGTATAGGGCTTTCACAGTCTGCCTTGGATACAAAGAGCCCCGAATGATAAAATATAGGATATAGGAAGGGAGGTTGTAGATGGGAATTACTGAGCGTATGCCGTGCATAAACAAAGGCCACGGTTTAATCCCTACCAGCTTCAAGATCCCCGAAGTTTGTTCACTCTACGAAGCTGGCTGTCTAAGCTGGTCCTCAGTATATGTTGAAATCCCAAAGAAGTAGGCTACAATGCCAGTGAAGAAATGCCTCAGCAGCAAGATGGATGAACTTTCCAGACAGAGGGAGAGTGAGCAGACAAAAGACAAAGACTCCCTTCTTCCAGGATCTTTTATGCAGGCTTCCACTGGAAGGTGTGGCCCAAATTTAGGGTGGGTCATCTCACCCCAAAGCATCCCTCTCAAATAACCCAGTCCAGGAAAATCCCGTCTGAAGGGGGCCAGCTTCATGGAGGGCAAACCGATTAGATGCCCAGTGCAGAACAGCCTCCTGGAAGCTCCTCACACCAGCAACGTTTTATGGACTTAGCAGGTTATATTTGGGATTATGCATACTGATATACATATTTGCAATGCCATAACAATGAATGAAAGGAGAGGAGGCCATGGATCTGAAGCAGAGTGGGAGGGGAAATGCCAGGGTGTGGAGGGAGGAAATGGAAGGGAGAAATGTAATTATAGTATAATTTCAAAAATCTTTTTAGAAAGTTAAGAAAAAAGAAAAAAAAGAAGGTTCTAAACTTAAAAAAAAAAAAAAATGAAAAAAAAAAAAAAGGAAAGAAAATTCCTGACAGATGTGCCCAGGTTCTTGAGTTTTAGTTGATTCCAGATGTGATCAAGTTGACAACCCAAGATTACTCATCATACATGACATGCACACAATGGAAGAATTTTCATATGAAGAAAAATTATGGCTGAACATGGATAAGGTATGTCAAGTGAAATAAACCTGATAAATGTTGTATTATCTCACCTCTGTGAGATAATATAATCTGAAAATCTCTGGTTCATGGAAGAGAAGAATACAATGATGGTTTCCCAAGTCTGGGATGCGAGCAAAAGGAGGGGAAGACAGACCTCCGACACAGGTTATCAGAAGTACTCATCTTGCGTGCCTGAACCTGCTTCCCAGTGGCAAGGTGTTACAGGTCCACAGGAAAGAGCAGACAGCAGGAAGCAAGAGTCAATCCGGGCTCAGGAAGATGTGTGCTGGGATTACATCCTCGTTATGTCTGATTTACAGAATCTTTAGCCTCCAGATTCCATTTAGGAATATTAGGGCAATATTGGTGTCATCTTGTGGGGTTCTTGTTAGAATGTGTGCAAAATGCTCACTTTAGCGAGTAATCCCCAAACGTGGAAATGTTAAGCCACGAACACTCAACATGTCGTATGGATTGCTGAGTGAACACAGTGGTAGTTAATGTTGTCAACTTGTGGGGGTCCAGAGGCATCCGGAGACAAACCTGTAGGCATGACTGTGAGGGATTACCTACCTGGGAAAACCCACCTTAACCTTGTGTGGGGCTCTATTCCATAGGCTGCGCTCCTGGACTGAATAAAAAGCTAAGCAAAACTGACTATGAGCATTTAATTCTCTCAAGATCGAACAAAATACCCCAGGTTTCCCCTGAAATCCCTTCCCCAGGATGGACTGGAATGCAGAATAAAACCCGTTATCTCTTGTGCTGTTTCTCATGGGATACCTTAACACAACTTCCAGGTAAATTTGCATTACAGAGACCCTGGTGAAATCAAGCGTGGGTAAGGCATTGTCTCTCATTTTTAAAATGTTTCCTGTTAAAGTTTGTTGAAGCTCAGTGTGGTGGTCGAGGAGAGGAGGCACCATGAGTTTGAGGGCAGCTGAGCCACACAGCATCTCTCTCAACAGGAACAGCAAGAGGCTGAGGCTGTAGGCTGATGCTTCCTGTGGCACCTATGCTGTTCTCAACCCACGGGAGAAAGCACCCCTCCTTTCTTAGCCTCTAGATGCTTCAACTATAGGCCCAAGGTGGTTTGGGTTTGTCCCCATAGGCTCTGCTGTTTGAGTGTTAGGCCTCTTTCTGTTTGTTTGTCTCTCCGTTGCTGTCTCAGTATGGAAGCCCTCACTGCCGCTCCACCCCCATAACTGCCTGCCACCCTGTGTGACACTGTGGTGGTCATGGACTCACCCTCCGAACCTGTGAGCAAGCCCCCGGGGAAAGGCTTTCTTTTGTAAGCTGCCTTGGTCATGGTGTCTCTTTACAGCAACAGAAGAGTGACTAAGACAAGGCCTAAGCCAGAGGCCCTTCTGTTAAGCAATTCTAAATAATCATCTCAATAAGAGGTTATTCCATTCCAGGGATCTAAGAACTAACACATTTTAAAGATGAGGAAACTGAGGCCTAGGTAGGTAGTGATTTTTTTTTAATATACTATTTAACAGCAGAGCTAGGATTCACCCCTGAGCCCTCTGTACCTCCAACTCCGTTCTGGGCTCAGGCAACAATTCCTCTCTAGTAGTTCAGTCTCTTCTCTCACATTGCTTTTCTCAGGTACAAATACGGAATAAACCCCAACAGCACCATGGGTGATAGGAATCCCAGGTCCAGGCTAGAGAGATGGCTCAGAGTTCAAGAGCACTGGCTGCTTTTCTAAAGGTCCTGAGTTCAATTCCCAGCAATCACATGGTGGCTCACAACCATCTATCATGAGATCTGGTGCCCTCTTCTGGCCCGCTGACACACATGCAGGCAGATTACTGCATAATAGATAAATAAATAAATCTTTTTAAAAAATGGGGTATTCGCATTACCTTAGAAAAATATGAAATGAAGAATTCCAGTTCCATTTAAATGGATCCCACTTACATGTAACTTTGATTGTGACCCCCTCAGGCTGCCTGTGTCAGCTCTTGCTCTCCCCAGGCTGACCCATCCTTTCTCTGCCAGTTATCATTACAGGACACCAATCTCATCAGGGTACTTCTCTGCTTAAAAGGCTCCCAGTGCTCTGCCCGGCACAGGAGGGCTCCCTTGCGCTGGGCATTCTGGAGCTTCTCTGTACACCGGCTCCTTTGTCAGATCCACATGCCATCAGGGCAGCCCAGAACTGTGTTTCAGACCCCGAGGGCTCAGCGGTGAGTCCTAGCCCTCCCCCCCCCACTTCCTCGCTTCAAAAAAAATCACAGTCTAACCTCATGTGCAGTACACAGAAAAACAAGTCCTTTGGTGCTGGAGCCCAGCTGCCATTCTCATTCCATTCTCATTCCATTCTCAAGACCACAGCCAGATTGATTGTTAAAATGTTTATTGCTTATGTCGTTCCCTCATCAGAACACTACAGGTCAGTCTTCTGTGAGCAGACGTTATAGTTTTTGACTGCTCACCTCAGTTCCTCTACTTCCACCTTGCTGGCCTCCCTACCAGTTCTTGGGCATACCAAGCACAAGCATGACCTTCATCTTTGTTTATTCTCTACTCTTCCCCACGTCTGCACTAGCCTGCCTGTTCACATACAGCTCTTGATTCTGAGCCCTTGACAGTGAAACATTCAGTAATCACCCATAGGAAAATGCAGCCCTGTCACTCCAGAAGCCCCTCTGTGCTTTTCCTCACAGGGCTTTAGACTTTCTAGAATATGTCCTGACTTAACTCAAAGACCTAATGCCCACCACTGGATACAGCACAGCTGCATCAGAGTAAGATAAGAGGACACAGCACTAGGGAAATAAGATTGAATGAATACACCCATTCGAAGATTGATCACCGGGTATTTTTAAATATACAGCAATAAAATGTTCAGATTATTTTCAAATGTTCAAAACAAAAAACTTGTTTTAGGCAGTCTCATGTAGCACAGGCTGGCCTCAAACTCGGTATTTAGCCCAGGATGATGTTAAACTCCTGATTCTTCCTATGCCTCCCAACTTGTAGAATTAGGGAATTATATACCCAGTTTATGGATAGATGATGATCAATACTAGGTCTGAGTTCTAGCAGCTGGGCTATACCCACACCCCCAAACCTTAAAGAAGTTTTAAGAAATGTGTTTGGTCCAACATTTTCAATGCCTCTCATATTTATCATCTCTATGATGTGTTCACATTTTTGATAACTGACATTAAAAGATTTGCTTCAAAAAAGATGCCATAGGAAAGTAAAACCTTACAGGGATTTCTTTGTTGTTTGTTTAATTTCCTAGGTGGCAGCCTCAGGAGACAAATGAAAGTCTTAAGAATTACCAAGATGCTTTGCTTCAGAGTGACCTCACTTTGTGTCCTGTAGGAGTGAACACAGAGTGTTACAGAATATATGAGGCCTGCTCGTTTGGCTCCATTCCTGTGGTAGAAGATGTGATGACAGCTGGCCACTGTGGAAACATGTCCAGTCACCACAGCACTCCTCTGCAGTTACTCAAGGCCATGGGTGCCCCCTTTATCTTCATCAAGGACTGGAAGGAGCTTCCTGCCATTTTAGAAAAGGAGAAGACTGTAACTTTACAAGAAAAGTTTCAAAGAAGAAAAATGTTACTTCACTGGTACCAACACTTCAAAACAGAACTAAAGTGGAAATTTACTAATATTTTAGAAAGCTCATTTTTTATAAATAATAAAGGTTAATCATACCTAACTGTAAGTGTGTGTTCTTAAGTGTGAATATGTACAGCACTTGATAAGGTGGCTCCATCAACTCAGTTTCACAGAAGGGACCAAATGTTCTCCTTTTTGGCTACTGCTGTATACAAGATCAAAGAAATGGCGATATTTTACTGAGGCTGACCTGGCAAGAAACTTAAGTGGTTAAAGGGTGCTTACTGCCAAGGCTGATGAGCTAAGTTCAGTCCCCCAGAAACCACACGGTAGGAGAGAAGTGAGTCTCATGTGCTGTCATGTGACCACCCCACCAGCATGCACACACAAACACATCAAATAGGTGGATAGATAGATTGGTGGATGGATGGATAGATAGACAGGTGACTCAGGTTCAGTTCTACCGAGATCAAGAAGCCAGCATTTACTGACTGTGCTCACTGACTTTAACCCACTTTAGGTGCTGGAGTGCTGGCTCAGTGTTTGAAAGTGCTCACTATTCTTGCATATAGCCTGAGTTCAGTGCCCAGCATGCATGGCACACACTCAGCCATCTGTAAGTATTGCTCAGTAGGTCCTGACATGTTCTTCTGTCTTCCATGCACACAAGTGCATATGACACATTAAAATAAAGAACTAACTGATAGAGTACTATTTACTAGGGCTGACATCTGGTCATGTCAGTAGCAGGATATATGCTGAACAATGGTACAAAGTTATATAATGTCAATGAATTTAATGGCTCTACTATACAACATGGAAATTATTTTAATATAATTGAAAGGTGCCTGAGTGGATGTTATGTGCTTTCACAAACTGTATCAACTCTGAGGTGATTTGTATGTGAATTAGCAAGTTGTGGCTAGTACACAATGTATATAGTCCCAAAACATTGCACTTGATAACACGTTCTATTTTATATACCAATATTAGAAATTGCAAACTTTAGGGAAACAGCATCATATGTTAAAACACTGGTTATTGCAGTCAGAAAAAAAAAATAAAAAACTTGTTTCCATGAGGATTTTTGGGGGAGCTTGAGGGAATTTAAAAGGTGATCTAAAATCTTTTACAACGGGTTCTGCTGAAATCATGCTAAAAGTTCAATAGTACTATTATTCAAGTAAATACCTTTCACAACTTGTCCAGACCAACAGATACAGCTGTGTTCAGTCAACATAAAATCAGATACACTGAACCAGATAGAAGAAAAAGCAGGCAACAGCTCTGTACTTACTGGCACAGGAGATGAATTTCTGAACAGAACACCAATCGCACAGGCAATAGGATAAATGGGACCTCATGAAACTGGAAAACTTCTGTAATACAGAGGACACTATCAATTAAATTAGCACCCTACAGAATGCAAAAAGATTTTTAACAACTCCACATCTGATGGAAGACTAATATCCAAAATATGTAAAGAACTCAAGAAACTAGATAACAAAAAAAGCAAATAATCCAATTAAAAATGGAGCAGGGGCTACAGGGTAGTCAAAAGATGGATGCAGGCACTAAACCTCTTCACAAAGGAACTTATTCTGGTCCCAGTTGACAATGTGATCAACTGCTTGAGCTCCAGCTACCAACTAGGTCTTCCTATATATATATATATCAACTATACCCTTGAATTGTGGAATACAGAATGAACTCTCTCCTTGCTTTGTCAAAATATTTTTTCATAGTAAACAAGAAAAGGAACTAATACGGAAAATTGGTACTGGGAGTTGGGCTGTTGTTACAATACCCTGACCATGTGATTCTTAATACTTTGGAAGTGAGTTGCAGAAGAAATGTGGAAGATTGGAGAACTTCAGGCGACAAAGCCCTTATGTGCTGTAATGAGAACGTGATGTAGGATGCTTGAATGACAGGAATGCTGATGGGTTATCCCCTAGCTATCTGCTCCCTAGGTTGTGTCAGAAAATCTTGAATGCATCATAAAAGCAACAGTGGGAGCATAATCTTATAAAGTATGTTCTGGACATCTCTGGACTTTATAAAATAAAGACTTCATAATACCATTATTAATTATGCAATGAACAGAAAAGGTTAAACTATTACATGTAAAACTGATTATTTTGAAACTGGAACTATTGAGGCTAAATACTAAATCACAGTGAGGATGTGAAGGGGAATAATACTCTTAATGAGTAACAAATTAATTTCAGTTTAACCTGTACCAAAAATGTTAAAGTAGCTTTAAGTTGAGTACCCTTTTTCGAATAAACAGTTCGGTACAGCACTTAAAATATGGCTGAGACTTATATTAAAAGATACCTGTGTTGAAAATGTACGTTTGGAAATACTTCACTCAACTTCCTAAAAGACAGATCTCCTTACTTTCAGAAAATAAAATGTTTTTATTTGTTTATCTATTTATTAAAATTTTAACAAAGAAGAGACTTCATTCAGATGCTACCACCAGATACCCACGGTGTGAAGACTGTGCCTTATAGTGCTCTCAAGATGCAGTCCCAAGGTTCATTACTCATGAGTTTATAAAGGCTCACAGGCTGTGCCCATCCTGGCTTTGTGCACCTAGAGGCAGGAACACTGGCAGACTTCCTGCCTGCATGTCCTCAGACACCTCCATCTAGGTGCAGTCAAGGGCAAGCAAGCTTGTCCACAGGAGTGACCACACACTGTCTGTATCCTCCATGAACAAGACCAGGCAATCACAAGAACAACGCCTAGCATTCTGAGACCTCCTCTGTCCTTGGACAAGTAGGACTTACAGGCTAGACATGCTTTTTGTTTGATAGTTCTCTTAAGCACAGTAACTTTAAAGATAATGTTCACCATCACTTCCATCCCCCACTTAAGTTGTATCCTGAGTCAAGTTCTTGACCCTGTGGTGTGTATCTGTGAAAGGAACAGGCTAGCTTTACAGGTTTCTTTATGAATTCTATACCCCATATTAATTAAACTAAGTTCTCCCGGTAGTTTTCCAGAAAGCAGAAGGACAAGGAAAAAGGAGAAGTGGGTGAATGGGGACAAGACCCACCCTGCTGCAGAAGAATGTCCAGGCCTGCAGTATGAGATAGGGTGCCTGGCAACGGGTCCAGATGGCCACAGCTCCCCATCCAGGACATTCTGGGTGTAACTTGAAGATCAGATATCCACCAGATGTCGGGGGCAGGCCTGACTGGACGTGGGTGCCTAAAACGAACCGATGATATTAAAAGTCAACTACCCATAACCCCATTCACCCAATCCTGCACTGCCAAGCTTGCCACCCCCACGCCTCCCTTGCTTTTTCCTTTAAAAACCCCATGCCTTTTTCTCTCGGGGCTGTTCCCTGATGATTTGGAAAGCAGCCCCATCACTCACTGGCCTGAATAAATCTCTTCTGTTTGTGGCAATCCATCTCCAAGTTACCTTCATCTGTCTCTCTGGTAATTGGGCTCGCGGTGGGCCTAACACCTGTTCACACTGGGATTTAATAAATATCAGTATACTGGCACCGAGACCAAAATTTCTGTATCTAGTTAAGACATTTATGATGCACAAGCCAGCGATGATCAGCAGAAACAGAAGGGTCTGGTGTTCTGCAATAGCTGAAGACAGAGTTATCACCCGAAAAAACAAGGAAATGAGAATGGCAACCATGGGCTTCCCCTGTTCTGGGTCATTTTTTTGTCTGCAGTGTACAGGGTTTGTTTGTTTGCTTGTTTTTGTTTTTGTTTTTCTGAGAGTACAGGAATCTCTAATGATTGCTGAGTGGTTTGCATAGAACAACATTTTCTCTTACAGCCACACAATCACATCCTTGTTCTGCACAGAGTATGGTGAGTGCTCTATCATGTTGCAAAACTGCTTCATCTAATGGATCAACATGCTGATGGATCTTGATCTAGTTGGGTTTTACAGGTACCCTTTTTTTTTTTTTTTTTTTTTTTTTTTTTTTTTTAAAACAAGGGAGCCTGGAGGTCAATATGAGCCAGCCTGGTTTGTTGGGTAGGCACTCCAAGTAGCCATTTGTCTTCCTTGCCAGAGAGTTTCCTTTGGACTGAACCTTTTCAGTCTTTTGTTGAGGATAAGGGGTGACATAGATGATTTTGTAAATGGGCCTCAACTGAAATTAGGATGCCATTGTAGGGGCCCAGGAAGGCTGGAATGTTAACCAAAGCCTGGGAGGGGATTCATTCAGGAAATGGGGCACTCACTCATCAGAAGCATCTGGTTTCCTGATCAAGGTAAAAGACAGGAAGCAATCATGGCAGCTGGACTGGAGCACATCAGGCTCTCCACTTTTGTGGACTGCCTGGGGCTTGGGTGCTGTAGATCACTTTTGGAGTGGTTTGTTTTCTGATTCTGGTTCCTGGGTGGTGACTGTCAGGTGGGTGGAAATCTGCCGAGACATATTCAGACTAGGGACAGAAGCTAAAGTTAAGGAACTTAAAGGAAACTCTTACAATTGGAGCCCCCCCCCCCAACCCTCACACACACACACACATATTCCATCAGGAACAGGCAAAAGTTGGGGAATCTTAGTCTGTTGATTGTAGCTCAATTGACCTGTGACAGGTAGATAGATGCAAGTTGCAAACTCCGTGAGGCTCACATGAATTCTTTTAAGTTACAAAAGAGGAACTTCTGGAGCCTTCTACTTTTAAGTCATAATAAAAGCTTGGGGATTTAAAAAAAAATTATCTGGGGTTAAAAACATCAACATTCTTTTCTTTGTCCAGAGGTCTGGACAGAGGTGGTTTTAACATGATGAGAAGTAATTTTAGGTATCAGAACTCCATTGATTACTATGTTAAAACTTTGAATTTTTGAAGTCTTGATATCACATATTTTTTGTTTTGGTTGTTCTGTTTGGTTTTTCAAGGCAGCCCTGGCTGCGATATTGAGCTTCTCCCAGGATGAGGACAGGTCTTGGCTAAAGTGCCCTCAGAGGTCTGGAATGAGAGCAATCTCAGCATGCAGATGTATGAACAGGTTCCGGCTTACCCTGTTGGATCTTGTCTTGGACATCTGCTTTCCAGTTCTCTCGGACAACCTCACTACACCATGCAAGGAACAGCAGGCACAGGATCTTGCAAAGTATGTTCAAAAAACTCCAAACTTTATTAAATGTAAACTTTATTGAATAACAACACAAATGTAAGATTTACTGCTAATAAAAAATTAAAGTTTCCTGTATAAAAATAGATTATCATGTAGTTGGCAATATTCACACTAAATATATTAAGTCTATACCAATAGTGGGGCTAAGGTGACAGAATATAAATATTAACATGACATATTAAATTTCAGCTTAATATATACAAAGAAAACATCTTCAAAAATAGCTTAAGAATATATATATTTATATATATAATATATAAAATATATTTTGATTTATATATAAATATTTGTTTATTTACATATATATATATATAAATATATATTTATTTATTTTTTTGGAATAAACAGTTTAGTACAGCCCTCAGCAGGGTGAGGCTTCAAGGAGTCCCGGGTTTACAATGCACATCTAGCATTAGTTACTCCTCTCCCGAGAATAAAATAGATGTCTTTACTTCCAGGCTGGGAAGTATCTTGAGATGTCCCCGGCGCGTTTCTTACTTCTCCTGGATTGCTCGGATCCCGTGAACAGCAGCACACTGCGACGCTTCTGTAGTAGCACACAGTACCGGAAGGCAACCGGAGATTCACTCGGAGACAGGCAACTGGTGGCCTTCCTTTCAGAGATAACTAATGCAAACAAGCAGTCGAGAACGAAAGGCCGAAAATCGCCAGAAGCCATCCACTGCCAGTTAGCTAAAACTTGTGAACAAAAACAGCAAAATTCAATCCAGCGTCGACCTCAGTCACAGATAAATCTTGACAGCTGCATGCTTGTGAGCATGCGCTGTGCAGTCTGGATAGTTTCTAACTTTCGGTGGGCACATGTGTCTTCTGTTGTTGTTGTTGTTCTGTCCCGACAGGGTTTCTCTGTGCAGCCGCGGCTGTCCTGGCCACAGTCTTTACACTCAGAACTTGTTCAAGGCTCTTCCACACCCAGTACCTGCAGTCCTTAGCCTCACCTGGGAAAGAGCTCGGAGCAGCTGCCTCGCAGTGGCCGCCAGGGGGCGCTGCTACAGTAAGCGCTTGTGCAGGATCTCCCACACCATCTTCTTCCTGAACAGAGGCATGTGCTGCTGGGAGAAGGTGATGGGCTGGCCCCTGGAAATGTAATCTGCATATTTACAGGCGAACACGCCGCAGTCGCCCCCGTTCAGCTGCTGAGGAATCTCCTCTGCCGACATGCTGTGTTGCTTCCACTCCACAGGGCTCAGGTCGCTGTTCCTTCTCGCTTTGCTCTCCTCCCGCAGATAGCAGAAAAGCAGCTCAAGGATGTCGGGTCTCTTCTGTCCCGTGGAGTCCATGTAGACAATACTCTTCTTTCTTAAGTCTGTGACCGCCAGGCTCCAGTGCATGCCCAGGTGAACTGGGACCAGGAGAAGTTCCTTGGCAAAGATGTTTACTGCCCGGGTCCATCTTCTGACTGACCTGTAGCCACCAGACTTTAACTTGGTGTAAAAGAAGGTATTAAATGCGTGAAGTGCCGGGTAGCCTTGACTTTGATTTCTTTCCATGAGAAGATTCATGTAAAAATTGATGACTTTGTCGTTGAGCCACTGGGTGTTCCTTAGGGTCCACAGGTCTCCTCGAGTCATTTGCAGTTTGAAGGCACAGCTCAAGATCTCATCTTTTGACCCAGGGCCTAGCGCACTGCTGATTTCTTTCTCCATGTCCACTGTGACAGCAGGACCACGGTCCAGCCCTCTGCCCTTCTCTTGGTCTTCAAGAGCCTTTTTCTTGACCTCAGGTGTTGACACTTTGCTGCTGGGCATGCCATTGCTGACACTGTCTGTGCAGATTTGAGGTGTTTCCGATTCATGATTCTGCCCTTCAGCACAACCTTTGAGAGTCTTGGAGGTGTCCATGGTGCTTGTGTGAGTGCTGTGAGGGCCAGAGCTCACGGGGACGTCAGGTTGGAGGAGTTCCAACAGCCCTGGGCACTTTTCATTGTGGTGTTTCTCAACTTCTTCCTCTCTGTTGCTGTGGGGGGGCTTGAGACCCTGGCCTCCACCCACAGACTCCTCAGTCACAGCCTCTTCTGGGGGGCCTTTGGCACACTCTGGGGCCATTAGGTGTAACGGACCCTTTTCCTGGGGTGACCATATTCGGCTCTTGTCAGGCTCTTCATCCCCAAGCTCTGTTTCATGCTGTTCCTGTTGCAGCTTCTTCCACGACTGGACTGGCTCTTCTGAGCACACATCATCCTCTTCCTCTTCTTGGCGTTTCCTCTTCTGGCCTTTCTCTGGCTGTTCAGGGCTTATCGTTTTACCCTGCTTGCAAGGCTGCCTTATAGAGGGACTACTTGTATTGTCTTTGCTCAGCTGTTGGCTGCCGGCCATGACACAGCTTTCCGATGTCCAAGTCAAAGTGCAGGTCAGCTGGGCGTTCTGTGGGAGTTCTTGGGTTGTCCTCTTGATGGCTGAAGGCACCTTAGTCTACTGGGAGATGTCTTATCCACACAAGATAAGGTGGTTCACGGTCAGAAACCGCAGGGGAAGAACACAGGTTTCCTTTGGCGCTGGGGTCAGTTAGGCCACCAAGACAGAAGGAGGTCGCAGTGTCAAAGGACACTTCTCACATAGCTGATCTTCTCTAATCTTGTCTTTCGGGTGGCATTTCCTCAGTCCCCCTATAGAAAGGTCTGTGGAGTTCCCACTCTGCGTTTTGTTTTTCCCTACTGAGGGAGAAGGATCGCTCTAGGGCACAAGGAGCCTCTGTAGAACCTGAAATTGTGGAAATCACAATGATTGTCAGAGTCTTTCAGCCAAAGACAGCAGTCAACACACGTTAGAAGCAAGACTACTGTGTGCCTCCCTCCACTGTCACCAAGGATCTGGAAGGCCAGTTTCCACAAAAAACTGTGGTTTATGATGTGGTTTTATGCACCAGGGCAACATTCATTGGTGAATGGAGGCCCTGCCCACCATCGCCCAGGTCTAGGGTCTTAAAGCTTGTTTTCATTCCTGGAATTCCTGTTGGAACTCCTGCTGGCTGAAGCAAACCCAAGATCAGTAAGAACTCAGAGGAGCAGAAGTTCAGCACATATCATGAATAAATAAATGTAAAAAACCCCCAAGTGCTGGGATTAAAAGCGGCAGCACCACTGCTTGGCTGGACAGATCTTTTCAGGATGACTCAGCAGAGATGGCTCCGTGGTGAAGAGTGATGCTTTTCTAGAAGACCACACATTGATTTCCAACCCTGTCTTTGCAGCTTACAATCACCTGTAACTCCAGTGCCAGGGGAGCTGACACTCTCTTCTGGCTTTAAGCAGGAAACGCACACACACACACACACACACACATACACACACTGCTCTTAAATATGTGAGAGTAAAACACTCATACACATTAAAAATAAATCTTAAAAAAATAAAAGCTAGGATTTGTACTAAGCCTATTTCTCTTTTTCCCCCCAGAAAAACAGTGTACCGGAGAACTAAGTAAAAATCATTGCTAAAATGTACAAAACAAAATTAGAAAAAAATGTAATAAATGAAAAGATAGTTATCCTTTCTAAAAGCTTTTAGAAATAGTTTGAGAAGCTTCTATGTCCTTAAACCTTGAAAGACAGAGACCAAACCATGTGTTTAAACCTGCTTGTAGCTGCTTTTCTCACACCCAAAAATCTAGACACATAACCATATCTCCATAAAACTCATATAACATGTGATTTATCAGTGGTGAAGCTTTGTAGATTATATATGATTTGATCGTTGCCAAACAGAACGGAGGACCAAGGAGATGGCTCAGCCCGGTTAGCTGCTCCCTGGCAACTCTGACCAGTTCAGGGCAATTCCTGAGTCACTCAAAATAAAAGACAGAACCCAGTCACCCAAATTATTCTCCGACCTCCACGTGTGCTGCGGCAAGCCAACAGTTGCCGCACCCCCAATGCAAATAAATAATGAACTGCAATAAACCCTGCCAGGTGAGCAAAGAGAGTGGCATTTTATCCTAGTGGATCACGGTGGAATGGCCATGCCTCTCACCCTGCAAATTCAGGCAACGGCCACAAGAGGGCAGAGAGAAACCACAGAGAAGAGCGCGCCTCTCAGCTCTTTCCTGCCTTCCTCTCTGACCCAAAGGAGCTTCTCAGAGCAGAGAACTGCAGGGGCAGAACCAAAGCATCTGGACAACGGGGCTCCCCTTGATTACAAGGCTGGCAGGTTTAGTCAGGGATCTCGAGAGTAACAGAACACACACACACACACACACACACACACACACACACACACGATACATAGATAGATAGACAGATAGACAGACAGACAGACAGACAGACAGATCGATGAGTTTAGATAGATGACTTACAGGCTGAAGTCCATCTAGTCCAGAGATGGCTGCCTATGAATGGAAGGTCCAAAAGTCCAGTAGTTTTTCAGTCCATGAGTGTGGATGTCTCAGCTGGTCTTCAGTAAAGGCTAGAATTCTACACAAGTAGACCGCAAGGACAGTGAAGGAATGGACTTCTTCTCAGTGAGGCAGTAACAGGCAAATAGCAAAAGCTCCCTAGTTCCAGCGCCTTTTATAGAGGCTTCTAGCGGAAGGTGTTGCCTGGATTAGAGGCTCGGCTTCCCTCTTCAAAGATGCGGATTAAAATTAAGCAAGGAATCCCTCACAGGTGTGCCTTTTCATTTTGGGGTTTTACATAATACCAGATAACTGGAATCCAGTTGACAGTCAAGAATGGCCGTCTCAGCTGCCTTTCCAAGCCCCACTTCATGTTCTGGACACAGTTTGACATTTTTGACATTTAACCTTGTGTTCTTTCTTTCTGTAGATTCTGGTGTGTGTTTGTCTGTGTTCACGTGTGTACGTGTGTGCATATGTGTGTGTGTGCCTGTGTGCAGGCTCTCTCAAAGAAGTCAGCATGTGTGGGTTGAGTTGTGGGGCAGCAGAGCTGGGTTGGAGTGGAGTGGAGCTCAGTTGGTGGAACGCATGGTCCAGCAAATAAGAACCCTGGGTTTGCTTCCCAGACCACACACAACTGCATGTGATGGGGCACGCCTCTTCTCCTAGCGCTCTGGAAGCAGAGGCAGGAGAACCACAAGTTCAAGGTCATCTTAAGCAATATAGGGCTTTCACAGTCTGCCTTGGATACAAAGAGCCCCGAATGATAAAATATAGGATATAGGAAGGGAGGTTGTAGATCAGCAATTACTGAGCGTATGCCGTGCATAAACAAAGGCCACGGTTTAATCCCTACCAGCTTCAAGATCCCCGAAGTTTGTTCACTCTACGAAGCTGGCTGTCTAAGCTGGTCCTCAGTATATGTTGAAATCCCAAAGAAGTAGGCTACAATGCCAGTGAAGAAATGCCTCAGCAGCAAGATGGATGAACTTTCCAGACAGAGGGAGAGTGAGTAGACAAAAGACAAAGACTCCCTTCTTCCAGGATCTTTTATGCAGGCTTCCACTGGAAGGTGTGGCCCAAATTTAGGGTGGGTCATCTCACCCCAAAGCATCCCTCTCAAATGACCCAGTCCAGGAAAATCCCGTCTGAAGGGGGCCAGCTTCATGGAGGGCAAACCGATTAGATGCCCAGTGCAGAACAGCCTCCTGGAAGCTCCTCACACCAGCAACGTTTTATGGACTTAGCAGGTTATATTTGGGATTATGCATACTGATATACATATTTGCAATGCCATAACAATTAATGAAAGGAGAGGAGGCCATGGATCTGAAGCAGAGTGGGAGGGGAAATGCCAGGGTGTGGAGGGAGGAAATGGAAGGGAGAAATGTAATTATAGTATAATTTCAAAAATCTTTTTAGAAAGTTAAAAAAAAAGAAAAAAAAGAAGGTTCTAAACTAAAAAAAAAAAAAAAATTAAAAAAAAAAAAAAAGGAAAGAAAATTCCTGACAGATGTGCCCAGGTGCTTGAGTTTTAGTTGATTCCAGATGTGATCAAGTTGACAACCCAAGATTACTCATCATACATGACATGCACACAATGGAAGAATTTTCATATGAAGAAAAATTATGGCTGAACATGGATAAGGTATGTCAAGTGAAATAAACCTGATAAATGTTGTATTATCTCACCTCTGTGAGATAATATAATCTGAAAATCTCTGGTTCATGGAAGAGAAGAATACAATGATGGTTTCCCAAGTCTGGGATGCGAGCAAAAGGAGGGGAAGACAGACCTCCGACACAGGTTATCAGAAGTACTCATCTTGCGTGCCTGAACCTGCTTCCCAGTGGCAAGGTGTTACAGGTCCACAGGAAAGAGCAGACAGCAGGAAGCAAGAGTCAATCCGGGCTCAGGAAGATGTGTGCTGGGATTACATCCTCGTTATGTCTGATTTACAGAATCTTTAGCCTCCAGATTCCATTTAGGAATATTAGGGCAATATTGGTGTCATCTTGTGGGGTTCTTGTTAGAATGTGTGCAAAATGCTCACTTTAGCGAGTAATCCCCAAACGTGGAAATGTTAAGCCACGAACACTCAACATGTCGTATGGATTGCTGAGTGAACACAGTGGTAGTTAATGTTGTCAACTTGTGGGTGTCCAGAGGCATCCGGAGACAAACCTGTAGGCATGACTGTGAGGGATTACCTACCTGGGAAAACCCACCTTAACCTTGTGTGGGGCTCTATTCCATAGGCTGCGCTCCTGGACTGAATAAAAAGCTAAGCAAAACTGACTATGAGCATTTAATTCTCTCAAGATCGAACAAAATACCCCAGGTTTCCCCTGAAATCCCTTCCCCAGGATGGACTGGAATGCAGAATAAAACCCGTTATCTCTTGTGCTGTTTCTCATGGGATACCTTAACACAACTTCCAGGTAAATTTGCATTACAGAGACCCTGGTGAAATCAAGCGTGGGTAAGGCATTGTCTCTCATTTTTAAAATGTTTCCTGTTAAAGTTTGTTGAAGCTCAGTGTGGTGGTCGAGGAGAGGAGGCACCATGAGTTTGAGGGCAGCTGAGCCACACAGCATCTCTCTCAACAGGAACAGCAAGAGGCTGAGGCTGTAGGCTGATGCTTCCTGTGGCACCTATGCTGTTCTCAACCCACGGGAGAAAGCACCCCTCCTTTCTTAGCCTCTAGATGCTTCAACTATAGGCCCAAGGTGGTTTGGGTTTGTCCCCATAGGCTCTGCTGTTTGAGTGTTAGGCCTCTTTCTGTTTGTTTGTCTCTCCGTTGCTGTCTCAGTATGGAAGCCCTCACTGCCGCTCCACCCCCATAACTGCCTGCCACCCTGTGTGACACTGTGGTGGTCATGGACTCACCCTCCGAACCTGTGAGCAAGCCCCCGGGGAAAGGCTTTCTTTTGTAAGCTGCCTTGGTCATGGTGTCTCTTTACAGCAACAGAAGAGTGACTAAGACAAGGCCTAAGCCAGAGGCCCTTCTGTTAAGCAATTCTAAATAATCATCTCAATAAGAGGTTATTCCATTCCAGGGATCTAAGAACTAACACATTTTAAAGATGAGGAAACTGAGGCCTAGGTAGGTAGTGATTTTTTTTTAATATACTATTTAGCAGCAGAGCTAGGATTCACCCCTGAGCCCTCTGTACCTCCAACTCCGTTCTGGGCTCAGGCAACAATTCCTCTCTAGTAGTTCAGTCTCTTCTCTCACATTGCTTTTCTCAGGTACAAATACGGAATAAACACCAACAGCACCATGGGTGATAGGAATCCCAGGTCCAGGCTAGAGAGATGGCTCAGAGTTCAAGAGCACTGGCTGCTTTTCTAAAGGTCCTGAGTTCAATTCCCAGCAATCACATGGTGGCTCACAACCATCTATCATGAGATCTGGTGCCCTCTTCTGGCCCGCTGACACACATGCAGGCAGATTACTGCATAATAGATAAATAAATAAATCTTTTTAAAAAATGGGGTATTCGCATTACCTTAGAAAAATATGAAATGAAGAATTCCAGTTCCATTTAAATGGATCCCACTTACATGTAACTTTGATTGTGACCCCCTCAGGCTGCCTGTGTCAGCTCTTGCTCTCCCCAGGCTGACCCATCCTTTCTCTGCCAGTTATCATTACAGGACACCAATCTCATCAGGGTACTTCTCTGCTTAAAAGGCTCCCAGTGCTCTGCCCGGCACAGGAGGGCTCCCTTGCGCTGGGCATTCTGGAGCTTCTCTGTACACCGGCTCCTTTGTCAGATCCACATGCCATCAGGGCAGCCCAGAACTGTGTTTCAGACCCCGAGGGCTCAGCGGTGAGTCCTAGCCCCCCCCCCCACTTCCTCGCTTCAAAAAAAATTACAGTCTAAACTCATGTGCAGTACACAGAAAAACAAGTCCTTTGGTGCTGGAGCCCAGCTGCCATTCTCATTCCATTCTCATTCCATTCTCAAGACCACAGCCAGATTGATTGTTAAAATGTTTATTGCTTATGTCGTTCCCTCATCAGAACACTACAGGTCAGTCTTCTGTGAGCAGACGTTATAGTTTTTGACTGCTCACCTCAGTTCCTCTACTTCCACCTTGCTGGCCTCCCTACCAGTTCTTGGGCATACCAAGCACAAGCATGACCTTCATCTTTGTTTATTCTCTACTCTTCCCCACGTCTGCACTAGCCTGCCTGTTCACATACAGCTCTTGATTCTGAGCCCTTGACAGTGAAACATTCAGTAATCACCCATAGGAAAATGCAGCCCTGTCACTCCAGAAGCCCCTCTGTGCTTTTCCTCACAGGGCTTTAGACTTTCTAGAATATGTCCTGACTTAACTGAAAGACCTAATGCCCACCACTGGATACAGCACAGCTGCATCAGAGTAAGATAAGAGGACACAGCACTAGGGAAATAAGATTGAATGAATACACCCATTCGAAGATTGATCACCGGGTATTTTTAAATATACAGCAATAAAATGTTCAGATTATTTTCAAATGTTCAAAACAAAAAACTTGTTTTAGGCAGTCTCATGTAGCACAGGCTGCCCTCAAACTCGGTATTTAGCCCAGGATGATGTTAAACTCCTGATTCTTCCTATGCCTCCCAACTTGTAGAATTAGGGAATTATATACCCAGTTTATGGATAGATGATGATCAATACTAGGTCTGAGTTCTAGCAGCTGGGCTATACCCACACCCCCAAACCTTAAAGAAGTTTTAAGAAATGTGTTTGGTCCAACATTTTCAATGCCTCTCATATTTATCATCTCTATGATGTGTTCACATTTTTGATAACTGACATTAAAAGATTTGCTTCAAAAAAGATGCCATAGGAAAGTAAAACCTTACAGGGATTTCTTTGTTGTTTGTTTAATTTCCTAGGTGGCAGCCTCAGGAGACAAATGAAAGTCTTAAGAATTACCAAGATGCTTTGCTTCAGAGTGACCTCACTTTGTGTCCTGTAGGAGTGAACACAGAGTGTTACAGAATATATGAGGCCTGCTCGTTTGGCTCCATTCCTGTGGTAGAAGATGTGATGACAGCTGGCCACTGTGGAAACATGTCCAGTCACCACAGCACTCCTCTGCAGTTACTCAAGGCCATGGGTGCCCCCTTTATCTTCATCAAGGACTGGAAGGAGCTTCCTGCCATTTTAGAAAAGGAGAAGACTGTAACTTTACAAGAAAAGTTTCAAAGAAGAAAAATGTTACTTCACTGGTACCAACACTTCAAAACAGAACTAAAGTGGAAATTTACTAATATTTTAGAAAGCTCATTTTTTATAAATAATAAAGGTTAATCATACCTAACTGTAAGTGTGTGTTCTTAAGTGTGAATATGTACAGCACTTGATAAGGTGGCTCCATCAACTCAGTTTCACAGAAGGGACCAAATGTTCTCCTTTTTGGCTACTGCTGTATACAAGATCAAAGAAATGGCGATATTTTACTGAGGCTGACCTGGCAAGATACTTAAGTGGTTAAAGGGTGCTTACTGCCAAGGCTGATGAGCTAAGTTCAGTCCCCCAGAAACCACACGGTAGGAGAGAAGTGAGTCTCATGTGCTGTCATGTGACCACCCCACCAGCATGCACACACAAACACATCAAATAGGTGGATAGATAGATTGGTGGATGGATGGATAGATAGACAGGTGACTCAGGTTCAGTTCTACCGAGATCAAGAAGCCAGCATTTACTGACTGTGCTCACTGACTTTAACCCACTTTAGGTGCTGGAGTGCTGGCTCAGTGTTTGAAAGTGCTCACTATCCTTGCATATAGCCTGAGTTCAGTGCCCAGCATGCATGGCACACACTCAGCCATCTGTAAGTATTGCTCAGTAGGTCCTGACATGTTCTTCTGTCTTCCATGCACACAAGTGCATATGACACATTAAAATAAAGAACTAACTGATAGAGTACTATTTACTAGGGCTGACATCTGGTCATGTCAGTAGCAGGATATATGCTGAACAATGGTACAAAGTTATATAATGTCAATGAATTTAATGGCTCTACTATACAACATGGAAATTATTTTAATATAATTGAAAGGTGCCTGAGTGGATGTTATGTGCTTTCACAAACTGTATCAACTCTGAGGTGATTTGTATGTGAATTAGCAAGTTGTGGCTAGTACACAATGTATATAGTCCCAAAACATTGCACTTGATAACACGTTCTATTTTATATACCAATATTAGAAATTGCAAACTTTAGGGAAACAGCATCATATGTTAAAACACTGGTTATTGCAGTCAGAAAAAAAAAATAAAAAACTTGTTTCCATGAGGATTTTTGGGGGAGCTTGAGGGAATTTAAAAGGTGATCTAAAATCTTTTACAACGGGTTCTGCTGAAATCATGCTAAAAGTTCAATAGTACTATTATTCAAGTAAATACCTTTCACAACTTGTCCAGACCAACATAAAATCAGATACACTGAACCAGATAGAAGAAAAAGCAGGCAACAGCTCTGTACTTACTGGCACAGGAGATGAATTTCTGAACAGAACACCAATCGCACAGGCAATAGGATAAATGGGACCTCATGAAACTGGAAAACTTCTGTAATACAAAGGACACTATCAATTAAATTAGCACCCTACAGAATGCAAAAAGATTTTTAACAACTCCACATCTGATGGAAGACTAATATCCAAAATATGTAAAGAACTCAAGAAACTAGATAACAAAAAAAGCAAATAATCCAATTAAAAATGGAGCAGGGGCTACAGGTTAGTCAAAAGATGGATGCAGGCACTAAACCTCTTCACAAAGGAACTTATTCTGGTCCCAGTTGACAATGTGATCAACTGCTTGAGCTCCAGCTACCAACTAGGTCTTCCTATATATATATATATATCAACTATACCCTTGAATTGTGGAATACAGAATGAACTCTCTCCTTGCTTTGTCAAAATATTTTTTCATAGTAAACAAGAAAAGGAACTAATACGGAAAATTGGTACTGGGAGTTGGGCTGTTGTTACAATACCCTGACCATGTGATTCTTAATACTTTGGAAGTGAGTTGCAGAAGAAATGTGGAAGATTGGAGAACTTCAGGCGACAAAGCCCTTATGTGCTGTAATGAGAACGTGATGTAGGATGCTTGAATGACAGGAATGCTGATGGGTTATCCCCTAGCTATCTGCTCCCTAGGTTGTGTCAGAAAATCTTGAATGCATCATAAAAGCAACAGTGGGAGCATAATCTTATAAAGTATGTTCTGGACATCTCTGGACTTTATAAAATAAAGACTTCATAATACCATTATAAATTATGCAAGGAACAGAAAAGGTTAAACTATTACATGTAAAACTGATTATTTTGAAACTGGAACTATTGAGGCTAAATACTAAATCACAGTGAGGATGTGAAGGGGAATAATACTCTTAATGAGTAACAAATTAATTTCAGTTTAACCTGTACCAAAAATGTTAAAGTAGCTTTAAGTTGAGTACCCTTTTTCGAATAAACAGTTCGGTACAGCACTTAAAATATGGCTGAGACTTATATTAAAAGATACCTGTGTTGAAAATGTACGTTTGGAAATACTTCACTCAACTTCCAAAAAGACAGATCTCCTTACTTTCAGAAAATAAAATGTTTTCATTTGTTTATCTATTTATTAAAATTTTAACAAAGAAGAGACTTCATTCAGATGCTAGCACCAGATACCCACGGTGTGAAGACTGTGCCTTAGAGTGCTCTCAAGATGTAGTCCCAAGGTTCATTACTCATGCGTTTATAAAGGCTCACAGGCTGTGCCCATCCTGGCTTTGTGCACCTAGAGGCAGGAACACTGGCAGACTTCCTGCCTGCATGTCCTCAGACACCTCCATCTAGGTGCAGTCAAGGGCAAGCAAGCTTGTCCACAGGAGTGACCACACACTGTCTGTATCCTCCATGAACAAGACCAGGCAATCACAAGAACAACGCCTAGCATTCTGAGACCTCCTCTGTCCTTGGACAAGTAGGACTTACAGGCTAGACATGCTTTTTGTTTGATAGTTCTCTTAAGCACAGTAACTTTAAAGATAATGTTCACCATCACTTCCATCCCCCACTTAAGTTGTATCCTGAGTCAAGTTCTTGACCCTGTGGTGTGTATCTGTGAAAGGAACAGGCTAGCTTTACAGGTTTCTTTATGAATTCTATACCCCATATTAATTAAACTAAGTTCTCCCGGTAGTTTTCCAGAAAGCAGAAGGACAAGGAAAAAGGAGAAGTGGGTGAATGGGGACAAGACCCACCCTGCTGCAGAAGAATGTCCAGGCCTGCAGTATGAGATAGGGTGCCTGGCAACGGGTCCAGATGGCCACAGCTCCCCATCCAGGACATTCTGGGTGTAACTTGAAGATCAGATATCCACCAGATGTCGGGGGCAGGCCTGACTGGAAGTGGGTGCCTAAAGCGAACCGATGATATTAAAAGTCAACTACCCATAACCCCATTCACCCAATCCTGCACTGCCAAGCTTGCCACCCCCACGCCTCCCTTGCTTTTTCCTTTAAAAACCCCATGCCTTTTTCTCTCGGGGCTGTTCCCTGATGATTTGGAGGGCAGCACCATCACTCACTGGCCTGAATAAATCTCTTCTGTTTGTGGCAATCCATCTCCAAGTTACCTTCATCTGTCTCTCTGGAAATTGGGCTCTCGGTGGGCCTAACTCCTGTTCACACTGGGATTTAATAAATATCAGTATACTGGCACCGAGACCAAAATTTCTGTATCTAGTTAAGACATTTATGATGCACAACCCAGCGATGATCAGCAGAAACAGAAGGTTCTGGTGTTCTGCAATAGCTGAAGACAGAGTTATCACCCGAAAAAACAAGGAAATGAGAATGGCAACCATGGGCTTCCCCTGTTCTGGGTCATTTTTTTTGTCTGCAGTGTACAGGGTTTGTTTGTTTGCTTGTTTTTGTTTTTGTTTTTCTGAGAGTACAGGAATCTCTAATGATTGCTGAGTGGTTTGCATAGAACAACATTTTCTCTTACAGCCACACAATCACATCCTTGTTCTGCACAGAGTATGGTGAGTGCTCTATCATGTTGCAAAACTGCTTCATCTAATGGATCAACATGCTGATGGATCTTGATCTAGTTGGGTTTTACAGGTACCTTTTTTTTTTTTTTTTTTTTTTTCAAACAAGGGAGCCTGGAGGTCAATATGAGCCAGCCTGGTTTGTTGGGTAGGCACTCCAAGTAGCCATTTGTCTTCCTTGCCAGAGAGTTTCCTTTGGACTGAACCTTTTCAGTCTTTTGTTGAGGATAAGGGGTGACATAGATGATTTTGTAAATGGGCCTCAACTGAAATTAGGATGCCATTGTAGGGGCCCAGGAAGGCTGGAATGTTAACTAAAGCCTGGGAGGGGATTCATTCAGGAAATGGGGCACTCACTCATCAGAAGCATCTGGTTTCCTGATCAAGGTAAAAGACAGGAAGCAATCATGGCAGCTGGACTGGAGCACATCAGGCTCTCCACTTTTGTGGACTGCCTGGGGCTTGGGTGCTGTAGATCACTTTTGGAGTGGTTTGTTTTCTGATTCTGGTTCCTGGGTGGTGACTGTCAGGTGGGTGGAAATCTGCCGAGACATATTCAGACTAGGGACAGAAGCTAAAGTTAAGGAACTTAAAGGAAACTCTTACAATTGGAGCCCCCCCCCCCAACCCACACACACACACACACACACATATTCCATCAGGAACAGGCAAAAGTTGGGGAATCTTAGTCTGTTGATTGTAGCTCAATTGACCTGTGACAGGTAGATAGATGCAAGTTGCAAACTCCGTGAGGCTCACATGAATTCTTTTAAGTTACAAAAGAGGAACTTCTGGAGCCTTCTACTTTTAAGTCATAATAAAAGCTTGGGGATTTAAAAAAAAAATTATCTGGGGTTAAAAACATCAACATTCTTTTCTTTGTCCAGAGGTCTGGACAGAGGTGGTTTTAACATGATGAGAAGTAATTTTAGGTATCAGAACTCCATTGATTACTATGTTAAAACTTTGAATTTTTGAAGTCTTGATATCACATATTTTTTGTTTTGGTTGTTCTGTTTGGTTTTTCAAGGCAGCCCTGGCTGCGATATTGAGCTTCTCCCAGGATGAGGACAGGTCTTGGCTAAAGTGCCCTCAGAGGTCTGGAATGAGAGCAATCTCAGCATGCAGATGTATGAACAGGTTCCGGCTTACCCTGTTGGATCTTGTCTTGGACATCTGCTTTCCAGTTCTCTCGGACAACCTCACTACACCATGCAAGGAACAGCAGGCACAGGATCTTGCAAAGTATGTTCAAAAAACTCCAAACTTTATTAAATAAAAACTTTATTGAATAACAACACAAATGTAAGATTTACTGCTAATAAAAAATTAAAGTTTCCTGTATAAAAATAGATTATCATGTAGTTGGCAATATTCACACTAAATATATTAAGTCTATACCAATAGTGGGGCTAAGGTGACAGAATATAAATATTAACATGACATATTAAATTTCAGCTTAATATATACAAAGAAAACATCTTCAAAAATAGCTTAAGGATATATATATTTATATATATAATATATAAAATATATTTTGATTTATATATAAATATTTGTTTATTTACATATATATATATAAATATATATTTATTTATTTTTTTGGAATAAACAGTTTAGTACAGCCCTCAGCAGGGTGAGGCTTCAAGGAGTCCCGGGTTTACAATGCACATCTAGCATTAGTTACTCCTCTCCCGAGAATAAAATAGATGTCTTTACTTCCAGGCTGGGAAGTATCTTGAGATGTCCCCGGCGCGTTTCTTACTTCTCCTGGATTGCTCGGATCCCGTGAACAGCAGCACACTGCGACGCTTCTGTAGTAGCACACAGTACCGGAAGGCAACCGGAGATTCACTCGGAGACAGGCAACTGGTGGCCTTCCTTTCAGAGATAACTAATGCAAACAAGCAGTCGAGAACGAAAGGCCGAAAATCGCCAGAAGCCATCCACTGCCAGTTAGCTAAAACTTGTGAACAAAAACAGCAAAATTCAATCCAGCGTCGACCTCAGTCATAGATAAATCTTGACAGCTGCGTGCTTGTGAGCATGCGCTGTGCAGTCCGGATAGTTTCTAACTTTCGGTGGGCACACGTGTCTTCTGTTGTTGTTGTTGTTCTGTCCCGACAGGGTTTCTCTGTGCAGCCGCGGCTGTCCTGGCCACAGTCTTTACACTCAGAACTTGTTCAAGGCTCTTCCACACCCAGTACCTGCAGTCCTTAGCCTCACCTGGGAAAGAGCTCGGAGCAGCTGCCTCGCAGTGGCCGCCAGGGGGCGCTGCTACAGTAAGCGCTGGTGCAGGATCTCCCACACCATCTTCTTCCTGAACAGAGGCATGTGCTGCTGGGAGAAGGTGATGGGCTGGCCCCTGGAAATGTAATCTGCATATTTACAGGCGAACACGCCGCAGTCGCCCCCGTTCAGCTGCTGAGGAATCTCCTCTGCCGACATGCTGTGTTGCTTCCACTCCACAGGGCTCAGGTCGCTGTTCCTTCTCGCTTTGCTCTCCTCCCGCAGATAGCAGAAAAGCAGCTCAAGGATGTCGGGTCTCTTCTGTCCCGTGGAGTCCATGTAGACAATACTCTTCTTTCTTAAGTCTGTGACCGCCAGGCTCCAGTGCATGCCCAGGTGAACTGGGACCAGGAGAAGTTCCTTGGCAAAGATGTTTACTGCCCGGGTCCATCTTCTGACTGACCTGTAGCCACCAGACTTTAACTTGGTGTAAAAGAAGGTATTAAATGCGTGAAGTGCCGGGTAGCCTTGACTTTGATTTCTTTCCATGAGAAGATTCATGTAAAAATTGATGACTTTGTCGTTGAGCCACTGGGTGTTCCTTAGGGTCCACAGGTCTCCTCGAGTCATTTGCAGTTTGAAGGCACAGCTCAAGATCTCATCTTTTGACCCAGGGCCTAGCGCACTGCTGATTTCTTTCTCCATGTCCACTGTGACAGCAGGACCACGGTCCAGCCCTCTGCCCTTCTCTTGGTCTTCAAGAGCCTTTTTCTTGACCTCAGGTGTTGACACTTTGCTGCTGGGCATGCCATTGCTGACACTGTCTGTGCAGATTTGAGGTGTTTCCGATTCATGATTCTGCCCTTCAGCACAACCTTTGAGAGTCTTGGAGGTGTCCATGGTGCTTGTGTGAGTGCTGTGAGGGCCAGAGCTCACGGGGACGTCAGGTTGGAGGAGTTCCAACAGCCCTGGGCACTTTTCATTGTGGTGTTTCTCAACTTCTTCCTCCCTGTTGCTGTGGGGGGGCTTGAGACCCTGGCCTCCACCCACAGACTCCTCAGTCACAGCCTCTTCTGGGGGGCCTTTGGCACACTCTGGGGCCATTAGCTGTAACGGACCCTTTTCCTGGGGTGACCATATTCGGCTCTCGTCAGGCTCTTCATCCCCAAGCTCTGTTTCATGCTGTTCCTGTTGCAGCTTCTTCCACGACTGGACTGGCTCTTCTGAGCACACATCATCCTCTTCCTCTTCTTGGCGTTTCCTCTTCTGGCCTTTCTCTGGCTGTTCAGGGCTTATCGTTTTACCCTGCTTGCAAGGCTGCCTTATAGAGGGACTACTTGTATTGTCTTTGCTCAGCTGTTGGCTGCCGGCCATGACACAGCTTTCCGATGTCCAAGTCAAAGTGCAGGTCAGCTGGGCGTTCTGTGGGAGTTCTTGGGTTGTCCTCTTGATGGCTGAAGGCACCTTAGTCTACTGGGAGATGTCTTATCCACACAAGATAAGGTGGTTCACGGTCAGAAACCGCAGGGGAAGAACACAGGTTTCCTTTGGCGCTGGGGTCAGTTAGGCCACCAAGACAGAAGGAGGTGGCAGTGTCAAAGGACACTTCTCACATAGCTGATCTTCTCTAATCTTGTCTTTCGGGTGGCATTTCCTCAGTCCCCCTATAGAAAGGTCTGTGGAGTTCCCACTCTGCGTTTTGTTTTTTCCTACTGAGGGAGAAGGATCGCTCTAGGGCACAAGGAGCCTCTGTAGAACCTGAAATTGTGGAAATCACAATGATTGTCAGAGTCTTTCAGCCAAAGACAGCAGTCAACACAAGTTAGAAGCAAGACTACTGTGTGCCTCCCTCCACTGTCACCAAGGATCTGGAAGGCCAGTTTCCACAAAAAACTGTGGTTTATGATGTGGTTTTATGCACCAGGGCAACATTCATTGGTGAATGGAGGCCCTGCCCACCATCGCCCAGGTCTAGGGTCTTAAAGCTTGTTTTCATTCCTGGAATTCCTGTTGGAACTCCTGCTGGCTGAAGCAAACCCAAGATCAGTAAGAACTCAGAGGAGCAGAAGTTCAGCACATATCATGAATAAATAAATGTAAAAACCCCCAAGTGCTGGGATTAAAAGCGGCAGTACCACTGCTTGGCTGGACAGATCTTTTCAGGATGACTCAGCAGAGATGGCTCCGTGGTGAAGAGTGATGCTTTTCTAGAAGACCACACATTGATTTCCAACCCTGTCTTTGCAGCTTACAATCACCTGTAACTCCAGTGCCAGGGGAGCTGACACTCTCTTCTGGCTTTAAGCAGGAAACGCACACACACACACACACACACACATACACACACTGCTCTTAAATATGTGAGAGTAAAACACTCATACACATTAAAAATAAATCTTAAAAAAATAAAAGCTAGGATTTGTACTAAGCCTATTTCTCTTTTTCCCCCCAGAAAAACAGTGTACCGGAGAACTAAGTAAAAATCGTTGCTAAAATGTACAAAACAAAATTAGAAAAAAATGTAATAAATGAAAAGATAGTTATCCTTTCTAAAAGCTTTTAGAAATAGTTTGAGAAGCTTCTATGTCCTTAAACCTTGAAAGACAGAGACCAAACCATGTGTTTAAACCTGCTTGTAGCTGCTTTTCTCACACCCAAAAATCTAGACACATAACCATATCTCCATAAAACTCATATAACATGTGATTGATCAGTGGCGAAGCTTTGTAGATTATATATGATTTGATCGTTGCCAAACAGAACGGAGGACCAAGGAGATGGCTCAGCCCGGTTAGCTGCTCCCTGGCAACTCTGACCAGTTCAGGGCAATTCCTGAGTCACTCAAAATAAAAGACAGAACCCAGTCACCCGAATTATTCTCCGACCTCCACGTGTGCTGCGGCAAGCCAACAGTTGCCGCACCCCCAATGCAAATAAATAATGAACTGCAATAAACCCTGCCAGGTGAGCAAAGAGAGTGGCATTTTATCCTAGTGGATCACGGTGGAATGGCCATGCCTCTCACCCTGCAAATTCAGGCAACGGCCACAAGAGGGCAGAGAGAAACCACAGAGAAGAGCGCGCCTCTCAGCTCTTTCCTGCCTTCCTCTCTGACCCAAAGGAGCTTCTCAGAGCAGAGAACTGCAGGGGCAGAACCAAAGCATCTGGACAACTGGGCTCCCCTTGATTACAAGGCTGGCAGGTTTAGTCAGGGATCTCGAGAGTAACAGAACACACACACACACACACACACGATACATAGATAGATAGATAGATAGATAGATAGATAGATAGACAGACAGACAGACAGATCGATGAGTTTAGATAGATGACTTACAGGCTGAAGTCCATCTAGTCCAGAGATGGCTGCCTATGAATGGAAGGTCCAAAAGTCCAGTAGTTTTTCAGTCCATGAGTGTGGATGTCTCAGCTGGTCTTCAGTAAAGGCTAGAATTCTACACGAGTAGACCGCAAGGACAGTGAAGGAATGGACTTCTTCTCAGTGAGGCAGTAACAGGCAAATAGCAAAAGCTCCCTAGTTCCAGCACCTTTTATAGAGGCTTCTAGCGGAAGGTGTTGCCTGGATTAGAGGCTCGGCTTCCCTCTTCAAAGATGCGGATTAAAATTAAGCAAGGAATCCCTCACAGGTGTGCCTTTTCATTTTGGGGTTTTACATAATACCAGATAACTGGAATCCAGTTGACAGTCAAGAATGGCCGTCTCAGCTGCCTTTCCAAGCCCCACTTCATGTTCTGGACACAGTTTGACATTTTTGACATTTAACCTTGTGTTCTTTCTTTCTGTAGATTCTGGTGTGTGTTTGTCTGTGTTCACGTGTGTACGTGTGTGCATATGTGTGTGTGTGCCTGTGTGCAGGCTCTCTCAAAGTAGTCAGCATGTGTGGGTTGAGTTGTGGGGCAGCAGAGCTGGGTTGGAGTGGAGTGGAGCTCAGTTGGTGGAACGCATGGTCCAGCAAATAAGAACCCTGGGTTTGCTTCCCAGACCACACACAACTGCATGTGATGGGGCACGCCTCTTCTCCTAGCGCTCTGGAAGCAGAGGCAGGAGAACCACAAGTTCAAGGTCATCTTAAGCAGTATAGAGCTTTCACAGTCTGCCTTGGATACAAAGAGCCCTGAATGATAAAATATAGGATATAGGAAGGGAGGTTGTAGATCAGCAATTACTGAGCATATGCCGTGCATAAACAAAGGCCACGGTTTAATCCCTACCACCTTCAAGATCCCCGAAGTTTGTTCACTCTACGAAGCTGGCTGTCTAAGCTGGTCCTCAGTATATGTTGAAATCCCAAAGAAGTAGGCTACAATGCCAGTGAAGAAATGCCTCAGCAGCAAGATGATGAACTTTCCAGACAGAGGGAGAGTGAGCAGACAAAAGACAAAGACTCCCTTCTTCCAGGATCTTTTATGCAGGCTTCCACTGGAAGGTGTGGCCCAAATTTAGGGTGGGTCATCTCACCCCAAAGCATCCCTCTCAAATGACCCAGTCCAGGAAAATCCCGTCTGAAGGGGGCCAGCTTCATGGAGGGCAAACCGATTAGATGCCCAGTGCAGAACAGCCTCCTGGAAGCTCCTCACACCAGCAACGTTTTATGGACTTAGCAGGTTATATTTGGGATTATGCATACTGATATACATATTTGCAATGCCATAACAATTAATGAAAGGAGAGGAGGCCATGGATCTGAAGCAGAGTGGGAGGAGAAATGCCAGGGTGTGGAGGGAGGAAAGGGAAGGGAGAAATGTAATTATAGTATAATTTCAAAAATCTTTTTAGAAAGTTAAAAAAAAGAAAAAGAAAAAGAAGGTTCTAAACTAAAAAAAAAAAAAAATTAAAAAAAAAAAAGGAAAGAAAATTCCTGACAGATGTGCCCAGGTGCTTGAGTTTTAGTTGATTCCAGATGTGATCAAGTTGACAACCCAAGATTACTCATCATACATGACATGCACACAATGGAAGAATTTTCATATGAAGAAAAATTATGGCTGAACATGGATAAGGTATGTCAAGTGAAATAAACCTGATAAATGCTGTATTATCTCACCTCCTTGAGATAATATAATCTGAAAATCTCTGGTTCATGGAAGAGAAGAATACAATGATGGTTTCCCAAGTCTGGGATGCGAGCAAAAGGAGGGGAAGACAGACCTCAGACACAGGTTATCAGAAGTACTCATCTTGCGTGCCTGAACCTGCTTCCCAGTGGCAAGGTGTTACACGTCCACAGGAAAGAGCAGACAGCAGGAAACAAGAGTCAATCCGGGCTCAGGAAGATGTGTGCTGGGATTACATCCTCGTTGGACCTTGTTCTTCTTTGCAAGCACTTTACTGATCGAGCCTTTTCTCCAGCCTGGATCTTCTAATGTCTTTCATTAAACTCTTTATTTATATGCGTATTGGATCTTTTTGTTTCATTTTTTATTTTTTTCATGTGAACTTAGTTATTTTCTTTTTTTTTTCTTTTATTTATTTATTTATTTGTGTTTTTTTTATCAGTTACATTTTATTAACTCAGTATCCCAGCCGTGTCCCGATCCCTCATTCCCTCCCAGTCCCTCCCTCCCTCCCTCATCTCCACCGTGCCCCTTTCCAAGTCCACTGATAGGGGGGACCTCCTCCCCATTCATCTGATCCTGTTTTATTAGGAATCTTCAGGACTGGCTGCAAAGCCCTCCTCTGTGGCCTAACTGGACTGCTCCTCCCTTCGGGGGTGGGGAGACCAAAGAGCCAGTCATTGAGTTCCTGTTAGAAATAGTCCCTGTTCCCCTCACTTTGGGAAACCAATTGGTTACTGAGCTACCACAGGCTACATCTGAGTGGAGGTTCTAGGTTATATCCATACATGGTCCTTGGTTGAATGTCAGTCTCAGAAAAGACCCTGTGCCCAGATATATTTGGTCCTTGTGGAG
Source organism: Meriones unguiculatus (assembly GCF_030254825.1). Classification (NCBI taxonomy): domain Eukaryota; kingdom Metazoa; phylum Chordata; class Mammalia; order Rodentia; family Muridae; genus Meriones; species Meriones unguiculatus. The sequence goes on along the minus strand of NC_083364.1, from coordinate 13,607,262 downwards.
CTCCTATCCTTTCCCCATCAGACTAACTCCCCTTCTTTCTTATGATTCCCTGTACTCTGCCAAAGGTTTGGTCATGAGTCTTTGCTTTGAAAACACTGCTAGTTAGAGTCTTTCAGATGCACTCAGTAGACTTCTGTCATACGTTCAATGCACATCCCATCTGTCTTTCTAAATGAGGATTGGTCATCTTACCCCATGTCCGCTCAATTGATTATCTTTTTTAGGTGTATAGATTTCATTATGTTTATCATATCTTATAGGTCTATATAAGTGAGTATATCCCATTTTTGTCTTTCTCCTTCTGGGATATTTCACTCAGAATGATCTTTTCTAGATCCCACCATTTGCCTGCAAATTTCATGATTTCCTCCTTTTTGATTGCTGAGTAGTATTCCATTGTATAAAAATACCACAATTTCTGTACCCATTCCACCGTTGATGGACATCTGGGTTGTTTCCAGGTTCTGGCTATTACAAATAGAGCTGCTATAAACATGGTTGAGCAAGTGTCCTGTTTGTGTACTTGAACAAACTTTGGGTATATACCTAGCAGTGGTATAGCTGGGTCTGGAGGAAGCACTATTCCTATTTGTCTTAGAAAGCGCCAGATAGCTTTCCAGAGTGGTTGTACCAGTTTACATTCCCACCAGCAGTGGAGGAGGGTTCCCCTTTCTCCACAACCTCTCCAGCATGTCTTATCGCTTGAGTTTTTCATCTTGGCCATTTTGATGGGTGTAAGGTGATATCTCAGGGTCGTTTTGATTTGCATTTCCCTGATGGCTAATGAGGATGAGCATTTCTTTAAGTGTTTTTCTGCCATTCGATATTCCTCTGTCGAGAATTCTCTGTTTAGCTCTTTTCCCCATTTTTTAATTGGATGACTTGGTTTGCTGCTTTTCAGCTTCTTTAGTTCTTTGTATATACTGGATATTAGTCCTCTGTCAGATAAAGGGTTAGTGAAGATTCTTTCCCAATCTGTAGGCAGTCGTTTTGTTTTGATGACGGTATCCTTTGCTTTACAGAAACTTTTCAGTTTCATGAGGTCCCATTTATTGATTGTTGCTCTTAGAGCCTGTGCTGTTAGTGTTCTGTTCAGGAAGTTGTCTCCTGTGCCAATGAGTTCTAGGCTGTTCCCCACTTTTTTTTTCCAATTGATTTAGGGTATCTGGTTTTATGTTGAGGTCCTTGATCCACTTTGACTTTAGTTTTGTGCAGGGTGATAAATATGGATCTAATTTCATTTTTCTGCATGTAGACATCCAGTTGGTCCAGCACCATTTGTTGAAGATGCTGTCTTTTTTCCATTGAATGGAATTGGCTTCTTTGTCGAATATCGAGTATTCATAGGTGTGTGGATTTATTTCTGGTTCTTCTATGTGGTTCCATTGATCCTCCTTTCTGTTTCTATGCCAATACCATGCAGTTTTTATTACTTTTGCCCTGTAGTACAGCTTGAGACCAGGAATGGAGATACCTCCAGATGATCTGTTGTCGTACAGGATCATTTTGGAGATTCTGGGTTTTTTGTTTCTCCATATGAAGCTGAGAATCTTTTTTTCAAGGCCTGTAAAGAATTGAGTTGGTATTTTGATGGGAATTGCATTGAATCTGTAGATTGCTTTTGGCAGGATGGCCAATTTCACAATGTTAATCCTACCAATCCATGAGCACGGGAGATCTTTCCATCTTCTGATATCTTCTTCGATTTCTTTCTTCAGAGACTTGAAGTTTTTCTCAAACAGGTCTTTCACTTGCTTGGTTAGAGTCACACCAAGGTACTTTATGTTATTAGTGGCTATTGTGAAGGGTGTTGTTTCCCTAATTTCTTTCTCAGCCTTTTTGTCTTTGGTATATAGGAGGGCTTCTGATTTTTTTGAGTTGATTTTGTATCCTGCCACTTTGCTGAAGGTGTTTATCAGCTGAAGGAGTTCTCTGGTTGAATTTTTGGGGTCGCTCAAGTATACTATCATATCATCTGCAAATAGTGACACTTTGACCTCTTCCTTTCCGATTTGTATCCCCTTGATCTCCTTTAGTTGTCTTATTGCTCTGGCTAGGACTTCAAGTACTATGTTGAAGAGATATGGGGACAATGGACAGCCTTGTCTTGTCCCTGATTTCAGTGGGATTGATTTAAGTTTCTCTCCATTGAGTTTGATGTTAGCTATAGGCTTGCTATATATTGCCTTTACTATGTTTATGTATGTTCCTTGTATCCCTGATCTCTCCAAGACTTTAAACATGAATGGGTGTTGGACTTTGTCAAATGCTTTCTCAGCATCTAAGGAGATGATCATGTGGTTTTTCTCCTTCAGTTTGTTTATGTAGTGGATTACATTGATGGATTTCCATATGTTGAACCACCCTTGCATGCCTGGGATGAAGCCTACTTGGTCATGGTGGATGATATCTTTGATATGTTCTTGGATTCGGTTTGCAAGTATTTTATTGAGTATTTTTGCGTCAATGTTCATAAGAGAGATAGGCCTGAAAGTCATAAGAATTACCAAGATGCTTTGCTTCAGAGTGACCTCACTTTGTGTCCTGTAGGAGAGAACACAGAGTGTTACAGAATATATGAGGCCTGCTCGTTTGGCTCCATTCCTATGGTAGAAGATGTGATGACAGCTGGCCACTGTGGAAACATGTCCAGTCACCACAGCGCTCCTCTGCAGTTACTCAAGGCCATGGGTGCCCCCCTTATCTTCATCAAGGACTGGAAGGAGCTTCCTGCCATTTTAGAAAAGGAGAAGACTAACTTTACAAGAAAAGATTCAAAGAAGAAAAATGTTACTTTACTGGTACCAACACTTCAAAACAGAACTAAAGTGGAAATTTACTAATATTTTAGAATGCTCATTTTTTATGAATAATAAAGGTTAATCATACCTAGTTGTAAGTGTGTGTTCATAAGTGTGAATATGTACAGCACTTGATAAGGTGGCTCCATCAACTCAGTTTCACGGAAGGGACCACATGTTCTCCTTTTTGGCTAATGCTGTATACAAGATCAAAGAAATGGTGATATTTTACTGAGGCTGACCTGGCAAGATACTGACACAGGCAGCCTGAGGGGGTCACAATCAAAGTCACATTTAAGTGGGATTCATTTAAATGGAACTGGAATTCTTCGTTTCATATTTTTTTAAGGTAATGTGAATACCCCATTTTTTTAAAAGATTTATTTATTTATCTATTATGCAGTATTCTGCCTGCATGTGTGCCAGCGGGCCAGAAGAGGGCACCAGATCTCACAATAGATGGTTGTGAGCCACCATGTGATTGCTGGGAATTGAACTCAGTAACTTTAGAAAAGCAGCTAGTGCTTTTAAACTCTGAGCCATCTCTCTAGCCTGGACCTGGGATTCCTATCACCCATGGTGCTGTTGGGGTTTATTCTGTATTTGTACCTGAGAAAAGCAATGTGAGACAAGAGGCTGAACTACTAGAGAGGAATTGTTACCTGAGCCCAGAACAGACTCGGAGGTACAGAGGGCTCAGTGGTGAATCCTAGCTCTGCTGCTAAATAGTATATTAAAAAAAAATCACTACCTGCCTAGGCCTCAGTTTCCTCATCTTTAAAATGTGTTAGTTCCTAGATCCCTGGAATGGAATAACCTCTTATTGAGATGATTATTTAAAATTGCTTAACAGAAGGGCCTCTGGCTTAGGCCTTGTCTTAGTCACTCTTCTGTTGCTGTAAAGAGACACCATGACCAAGGCAGCTTACAAGAGAAAGCCTTTCCCCGGGGGCTTGCTCACAGGTTCGGAGAGTGAGTCCATGGCCACCACGGTGTCACACAGGGTGGCAGGCAGGCATGGGGGTGGAGCGGCAGTGAGGGCTTCCATACTGAGACAGCAACCGAGAGACAAACAGAAAGAGGCCTAAACACTCAAACAGCAGAGCCTATGGGGACAAACTCAAACCACCTCGGCCCTATAGTTGAAGCATCTAGAGGCTAAGAAAGGAGGAGTGCTTCCTCCCAGGGATTGAGACCAGCATAGGTACCGCAGGAAGCATAGTTCTACCTCCTCAGCCACAGCAGCTGAGCAGTTTCTACACACCAACTGCATTTGATCATCGCTATAATCTGTGCCTCTTACTGTTCCTGTTGAGAGAGATGCTGTGTGGCTCAGCTGCCCTCAAACTCATGGTGCCTCCTCTCCTCGACCACCACACTCAGCTTCAACAGACTTTAACAGGAAACATTTTAAAAATGAGAGACAATGCCTTACCCACACTTGATTTCACCAGGGTCTCTGTAATGCAAACTTACCTGGAAGTTGTGATAAGGTATCCCGTGAGAAAGAGTACAAGAGATAACAGGTTTTATTCTGCATTCCAGTCCATCCTGGGGAAGGGATTTCAGGGGGAACCTGGGGTGTTTTGTTTGATCTTGAGAGAATTAAATGCTCATAGTCAGTTTTGCTTAGCTTTTTATTCAGTCCAGGAGCCCAGCCTATGGAATAGAGCCCCATACAAGGTTAAGGTGGGCTTTCCCATGTAGGTAATCCTTCACAGGCGTGCCTACAGGTTTGTCTCCGGATGCCTCTGGCCCCCCACAAGTTGACAACATTAACTACCACTGTGTTCACTCAGCAATCAATATGACATGTTGAGTGTTTGTGGCTTAATATTTCCAAGTTGGGAATTAATCGCTAAAAGTGAGCATTTTGCACACATTCTCACAAGAACCCCATAAGATGACACCAATATTGCCCTAATATTCCTATAATGGAATCTGGAGGCTAAAGATTCTGTAAATCAGACATAACGAGGATGTAATCCCAACACACATCTTCCTGCACCCGGATTGACTCTTCTTTCCCGCTGTCTGCTGTTTCCTGTGGACCTGTAACTCCTTGCCACTGGGAAGCAGGTTCACGCACGCAAGATGAGCACTTCTGATCACGGCTTTATACAGATGGATCTTGTTCCTCACCTGGCCTTCAGTGCCATCATCTTTCTCAGACTTAAGAACCAAACCGACTCCCAAATTTGAAAATGGTGGACAGCTAAAGTCTGGGCCACCTGAAGGCTGGTTCCCACATCAGTCCTGTGTGACTTGGCTCCACCTTGTGGTGGCTGTTTTCTTAGCCCTCTGCTCCTTTCTACCGCCTCCTAATTCACATCTTTTCACTCTTCAGAGGTATGTGATGAGAACTTTGCCTGCTGGTGAGATTCCAGCCCTCTCTGGATAGTTCAAGTTTCCAGAAGCAGAGCTTCCTGTCCCATGTGACCCTTTACCCTTGGTGGAAGTAGAGGTATTCACCATGGCCTGTGGCCAAACATTGTCACTTACAGAAGCATTGCTTGCTTCATTGCCGAGTAATTGAATGGTGTCAGTGTGTGTGTGTGTGTGTGTGTGTGTGTCTGTGTCTGTGTGTGCACTTGCATGTGTATATATGCTTCTATACATGTGAAGGAAATAGGCTGATATCACGTGATCCTCAGCCCCTTTCCACCTCAGCTCTTGTGTCAGGGTCTCCCTCCTAACCTGGGGTGCACCCATTTGGCTAGGTTGATTAGGCAGTGGGGCCCAGGTGTTCACCTGCCGCCTTCCCAGCTGGGAACCTACAGACTCACCCCATCACACTGAGGACTTTTTACATTTGCTGGAGATCCAAACTCATGCTTTCACGGTGGGCGCTTGACCAACTGACCCATCTTTCCAGACTCTGAAACAAATTTTAAAATAGCAAATGGAAATGCACCGTTGGTGCCAAGTTCACATACACGTTCAGACATGCACAGCCGAGCTGCAGTTAAGACTGAGTGCAGGGTAGCACAGCCCTCTTTGTCATGAAAGGAGCAGAAATTTTCATGGAAATGCTCTGCTAGTGCTAATTCTCATCTTGCCCTGCCTGAGTGAGCTCAAGCCTGGGACCAGCAGGAGATCACACAGCCCCCTCCCTTTGCAAGTTTGATTCCAAAATGTCTTTCTTCTAGAATGTAGGCAAGGCCAGGCACATTTTGAGGCTTCATCAAAACAAGATTGAAGAGTTTTGTTTGTACTGAAATGAGTTGATGTTTAAAAAAAACAGAAAAAAAGGGAAAAAAAACTGTTTCTTTTTATTTATTCACTTTCCTGCCAATTGTAGCTCCCTTCCTCCTCTCCTCTTGATCCCACCCCCTCACTCTTTCCCTTGCCCCCCTCCCCTTCTCCTTGGAAAGTGGGAGCCCCCACCATCACCGACCCACGCCAGCATATCAAGTCGCCTTAGGGCTGCATGCACTTACACGTTCAGTGATAGTGTCTGGGATCCAGTCCTGGGACATGTCATAACCAACATCAGAGCACTTTAGAGTCTGTCTTAGACTCAGACACACCACTTTACACTTAAGACGACACTTCTCAGGACCAATGCGCATATGGGGCACAGGGAGATCTCGTCCTTCTTCAGAGGAAAGCCTGAGATGCTGAAGTTCCAGTAAGCTCTGAGGAGGTGTGCTACGAAGGCCATTCTGAGGAGCAAAGACACCATAAGTTCCAAATATTGACTGGGGAAAAAATTTCTCCAGGTGAGTCTACTCATGTGAAGCTCAGAACTAAAGCACATCAAGAGTTTTACTACCTGAATGCCCATGATGGTGCTGACAAGACAGTTTTCATTGAACACATCTCTAAAAACTAATTGTTTCTTCAGTACAAGACAGAAAAAAAAAGATAAAGTAAATGGGCAGGTACAGATAAAGCTGGGATTACAAGCACCAGGTGGCATTGCCCTTATCTCATGCCTTCCTAACTTTTTGTTTCATTGTTGCTACAGCAGGCCTGGGGTCAGAAGGATTGTCCACTGGGTAATAGTGCTGGTCAGGTGAGCCTATGAACCTGAGATGTAGCCTTGGGATCCAGCATGCAATGAGGCTCAGCTTCTAAAGCTTGTCCTCTGGCCTCCACAAATACACAATGGGACACATTCATGCACTCATACATGTATGCACACACACACACGCACACACACACACACACACTGTACACACCTATGCTCTCTACAAACATACTCTGTCCACATACTCTCTCTCTTGCTAAATGATAATTTAAAATAGAAAAACTTAAAACTAAATCAGGCTTGTAGAATTGTGGTGTGTCCACCAGGAAAAACTGCTTGGACACAGGGTTCAAGCTGATAGAAAATATTAATGAGCTGGCAACTACACTGAGCACTCAGGATCCTAGGGTAGCCCTCAGCTTTTCTCAAGGTGAGCTTTTAAGCACAAAACCCATAACCTGTGTCTGAGGTCTGTCTTCCCCTCCTTTTGCTCGCATCCCAGACTTGGGAAACCATCATTGTATTCTTCTCTTCCATGAACCAGAGATTTTCAGATTATCTTATCTCACAGAGGTGAGATAATACAACATTTATCAGGTTTATTTCACTTGACATACCTTATCCATGTTCAGCCATAATTTTTCTTCATATGAAAATTCTTCCATTGTGTGTATGTCATGTATGATGAGTAATCTCGGGTTGTCAACTTGATCACATCTGGAATCAACTAAAACTCAAGCACCTGGGCACATCTGTCAGGAATTTTCTTTTCTTTTCTTTTTTTATTTTAGAACCTTCTTTTTCTTTTGCTTTTTTTTTTTAACTTTCTAAAAAGATTTTCGAAATTATACTATAATTACATTTCTCCCTTCCTTTTCCTCCCTCCACACCCTGGCATTTCCCCTCCCTACTGTGCTTCAGATCCATGGCCTCCTCTCATTTCATTAATTGTTATGGCATTGCAAATATGTATATCAGTATGCATATTCCCAAATATAACCTGCTAAGTCCATAAAACATTGCTGGTGTGAGGAGCTTCCAGGAGGCTGTTCTGCACTGGGCATCTAATCGGTGTACCCTCCATGAAGCTGGCCCCGGTCAAACGGGATTTTCCTGGACTGGGTCATTTGAGAGGGATCCTTTGGGGTCAGATGACCCACCCTAAATTTGGGCCACACCTTCCAGTGGAAGCCTGCATAAAAGATCCTGGAAGAAGGGAGTCTTTGTCTTTTGTCTGCTCACTCTCCCTCTGTCTGGCAAGTTCATCCATCTTGCTGCTGAGGCATTTCTTCACTGGCATTACAGCCTACTTCTTTGGGATTTCAACATACACTGAGGACCAGCTTAGACAGCCAGCTTTGTAGACTGAACAAACTACGGGGATCTTGAAGCTGGTAGGGATTAAACCGTGGCCTTTGTTTATGCAAGGCATACACTCAGTAATTGCTGATCTACAACCTCCCTTCCTATATCCTGTATTTTATCATTCGGGGCTCTTTGTATCCAAGGCTGACTGTGAAATCCCCACGTTGCTTAAGATGACCTTGAACTTGTGGTTCTCCTGCCTCTGCTTCCAGAGCGCTAGGAGAAGAGGCGTGCCCCATCACATGCATTTGTGTGTGGTCTGGGAAGCAAACCCAGGGTTCTTATTTGCTGGGCCAAGCGTTCCACCAAGTGAGCTCCACTCCACTCCAGCCCAGGTCTGCTGCCCCACAACTCAGCCCACACATGCTGACTTCTTTGAGCAAGCCTGCACACAGGCACACACACACATATGCACACATGTACACACGTGAACACAGACAAACACACACCAGAAGCTACAGAAAGAAAGAACACAAGGTTAAATGTCAAAAATGTCAAACTGTGTCCAGAACATGAAGTGGGGTTTGGAAAGGCAGCTGAGACGGCCATTCTTGACTGTCAACTGGATTCCAGTTATCTGGTATTATGTAAAACCCCAAAATGAAAAGGCACACCTGTGAGGGATTCCTTGCTTAATTTTAATCCGCATCTTTGAAGAGGGAAGCCGAGCCTCTAATCCAAGCCACACCTTCCGCTAGAAGCCTCTATAAAAGGCGCTGGAACTAGGGAGCTTTTGCTATTTGCCTGTTACTGCCTCGCTGAGAAGAAGTCCATTACTTCACTGTCCTTGCAGTCTACTTGTGTAGAATTCTGGCCTTTACTGAAGACCAGCTGAGACATCCACACTCATGGACTGAAAAACTACTGGACTTTTGGACCTTCCATTCATAGGCAGCCATCTCTGGACTAGCTGGACTTCAGCCTGTAAGTCATCTATCTAAACTCATCTATCTATCTGTCTGTCTGTCTGTCTATCTATCTATCTATCTATCTATCTATCTATCTATCTATCTATCTATCTATCTATCTATCTATCTATCTATCTATCGTGTGTGTGTGTTCTGTTACTCTCTAGATCCCTGACTAAGCCTGCCAGCCTTGTAAACAAGGGGTGCCCAGTTGTCCACATGCTTTGGTTCTGCCCTTGCGGTTCTCTGCTCTGAGAAGCTCCTTTGGTTAAGAGAGGAAGGCAGGAAAGAGCTGAGAGGCGCGCTCTTCTCTGTGGTTTCTCTCTGCCCTCTTGTGGCGGTTGCCTGAATTTGCAGGGTGAGAGGCACAGCCATTCCACAGTGATCCACTAGGATAAAAGGCCGCTGTCTTCGCTCACCTTTCAGAGTTTATTGCAGTTCGGTCATTTATTTGTGTTGAGGGCGCGGCAACTGCTGGCTTGCCACAGCACATGTGGAGGTCGGAGAATAATTCGGGTGACTGGGTTCTGTCTTTTTATCTTGTGTGACTCAGGAATTGCCCTGAACTGGTCAGAGTTGCCAGTGAGCAGCTAACCGGGCTGAGCCATCTCCTTGGTCCTCCGTTCTGTTTGGCAACGATCAAATCAAATATAATCTACAAAGCTTCGCCACTGATCAATCACATGTTATATGAGTTTTATGGAGATATGGTTATGTATCTAGATTTTTGGGAGTGAGAAAAGCAGCCACAAGCAGGTTTAAACTCATGGTTTGGCCTCCTTCTTTCAAGGTTTAAGGACATAGAAGCTTCTCAAACTATTTCTAAAAGCTTTTACAAGGGATAACTATCTTTTCATTCATTACATTTTTTTTTCTAATTTTGTTTTGTACATTTTAGCAGTGATTTTTACTTAGTTCTCTGGTACACTGTTTCTCTGGAAAAAAAAAAGAGAGAGAAATTGGCTTAGTACAAATCCTAGGTTTTATTTTTTTAAGATTTATTTTTAATGTGTATGAGTGTTTTACTTTCACATGTGTAAGAGCAGTGTGTGTGTGGGTTTCCTGCTTAAAGCCAGAAGAGAGTGTCAGCTCCCCTGGCACTGGAGTTACAGCTGATTGTAAGCTGCAAAGACAGGGCTAGGAATCAAAGTGTGGTCTTCTAGAAAAGCATCACTCTTTACCACGGAGCCATATCTGCTGAGTCATCCTAAAAAGATCTCTCCAGCCAAGCAGTGGTGCTGCCGCTTTTAATCCCAGCACTTGGGGGTTTTTACATTTATTTATTCATGATATGTGCTGAACTTCTGCTCCTCTGAGTTCTTACTGATCTTGGGTTTGCTTCAGCCAGCAGGAGTTCCAACAGGAATTCCAGGAATGAAAACAAGCTTTAAGACCCTAGACCTGGGGATAGTGGGCAGGGCCTCCATTCACCAATGAATGTTGCCCTGGTGCATAAAACCACATCATAACCAGCTTGTGGAAACTGGCCTTCCAGAGCCTTGGTGACAGTGGAGGGAGGCACACAGTAGTCTTGCTTCTAACGTGTGTTGACTGCTGTCTTTGGCTGAAAGTCTCTGACACTCATTGTGATTTCCACAATTTCAGGTTCTACAGAGGCTCCTTGTGCCCTAGAGCGATCCTTCTCCCTCAGTAGGGAAAAACAAAAGGCAGAGTCAGAACTCCAATGACCTTTCTATAGCGGGACTGAGGAAATGCCACCTGAAAGACAAGATTAGAGAAGATCAGCTATGTGAGAAGTGTCCTTTGACACTGCCACCTCCTTCTGTCTTGGTGGCCTAACTGACCCCAGCGCCAAAAGAAACCTGTGCTCTTCCCCTGTGGATTCTGACCTTGAACCACCATGTCTGGTGTGGATAAGACATCTCCCAGTTGACTAAAGGACCCTTCAGCCATCAAGGGGACAACCCAAGAACTCCCACAGAACGCCCAGCTGACCTGCACTTTGACTTGGACATCAGAAAGCTGTGTTGCGGCCGGCAGCCAACACCTGGGCAAAGACAATCCAAGTAGTCCCTCTATAAGGCAGCCTTGCAAGCAGGGTAAAAGAATGAGCCCTGAACAGCCAGAGAAAGGCCAGAAGAGGAAATGCCAAGAAGACAAAGAGGATGATGTGTGGTCCGAAGAGCCAGTCCAGTCCTGGAAGAAGCTGAAACAGGAACAGCATGAAACAGAGCTTGGGGATGAAGAGCCTGACAAGAGCCGAATATGGACACCCCAGGAAAAGGGTCCATTACAGCTAATGGCCCCAGAGTGTGCCAAAGGCCCTGAGGAAGAGGCTGTGACTGAGGAGTCTGTGGGTGGAGGCCAGGGTCTCAAGCCCCCCCACAGCAACAGGGAGGAAGAAGTTGAGAAACACCACAATGAAAAGTGCCCAGGGCTGTTGGAACTCCTCCAACCTCACGTCCCTGTGAGCTCTGGCCCTCACAGCACTCACACAAGCACCATGGACACCTCCAAGACTCTCAAAGGTTGTGCTGAAGGGCAGAATCATGAATCGGAAACACCTCAAATCTACACAGACAGTGTCAGTAATGGCATGCCCAAAAGCAAAGTGTCAACACCTGAGGTCAAGAAAAAGGCTCTTGAAGACCAAGAGAAGGGCAGAGGGCTGGACTGTGCTCCTGATATCACAGTAGACATGGAGAAAGAAATCGGCAGTGTGCTAGGCCCTGGGTCAAAAGATGAGTTCTTGAGCTGTGTCTTCAAACTGCAAATGACTCGAGGAGACCTGTGGACCCTAAGGAACACCCAGTGGCTCAACGACAAAGTCATCAATTTTTACATGAATCTTCTCATGGAAAGAAATCAAAGTCAAGGCTACCCGGCACTTCACGCATTTAATACCTTCTTTTACACCAAGTTAAAGTCTGGTGGCTACAGGTCAGTCAGAAGATGGACCCGGGCAGTAAACATCTTTGCAAAGGAACTTCTCCTGGTCCCAGTTCACCTGGCCATGCACTGGAGCCTGGTGGTCACAGACCTAAGAAAGAAGAGTATTGTCTACCTGGACTCCTTGGGACAGAAGAGACCCGACATCCTTGAGCTGCTTTTCTGCTATCTGCGGGAGGAGAGCAAAGCGAGAAGGAACAGCGACCTGAGCCCTGTGGAGTGGAAGCAACACAGCATGTCGGCAGAGGAGATTCCTCAGCAGCTGAACGGGGGCGACTGCGGCGTGTTCGCCTGTAAATATGCAGATTACATTTCCAGGGGCCAGCCCATCACCTTCTCCCAGCAGCACATGCCTCTGTTCAGGAAGAAGATGGTGTGGGAGATCCTGCACCAGCGCTTACTGTAGCAGCGCCCCCTGGCGGCCACTGCGAGGCAGCTGCTCCGAGCTCTTTCCCAGGTGAGGCTAAGGACTGCAGGTACTGGGTGTGGAAGAGCCTTGAACAAGTTCTGAGTGTAAAGACTGCGGCCAGGACAGCCATGGCTGCACAGACAAACCCTGTCGGGACAGAAACAACAACAACAGAAGACACGTGTGCCCACCGAAAGTCAGAAACTATCCGGCCTGCACAGCGCATGCTCACAAGCACGTGGCTTTCAAGATTTATCTGTGACTGAGGTGGATGCTGGATTGAATTTTGCTGTTCTTGTTCACAAGTTTTAGCTAACTGGCAGTGGACGACTTCCGGTGCTTTTCGGCCTTTCGTTCTCGACTGCTTGTTTGCATTAGTTATTACTGAAAGGAAGGCCACCAGTTGCCTGTCTCCGAGTGAATCTCCGGTTGCTTCCGGTACTGTGTGCTACCACAGAAGTGTCACAGTGTGCTGCTGTTCACGGGACCCGAGCAATCCAGGAGAAGTAAGAAACGCACCGGAGGCATCTCAAAATACTTCCCAGCCTGGAAGTAAAGACACCTATTTTATTCTCCGAAGAGGAGTAACTAATGCTAGATGTGCATTGTAAACCCGGGACTCCTTGAAGCCTCACCCTCCTGAGGGCTGTACTAAACTGTTTATTCCAAAAAAATAAATATATATTTATATATATATATATGTAAATAAACAAATATTTATATATAAATAAAAATATCTTTTATATATTATATATAAATATATATATTCTCAAGCTATTTTTGAAGATGTTTTCTTTGTATATATTAAGCTGAAATTTAATATGTCATGTTAATATTTATATTCTGTCACCTTAGCCCCACTATTGGTATAGACTTAATATATTTAGTGTGAATATTGCCAACTACATGATAATCTATTTTTATACAGGAAACTTTAATTTTTTATTAGCAGTAAATCTTACATTTGTGTTGTTATTCAATAAAGTTTTTATTTAATAAAGTTTGGAGTTTTTTGAACATACTTCTCAAGATCCTGTGCCTGATGTTCCTTGCATGGTGTAGTGAGGTTTTCCGAGAGAACTGGAAAGCAGATGTCCGAGACCAGATCCAACAGTGTAAGCCGGAACCTGTTCATACATCTGCATGCTGTGATTGCTCTCGATCCAAACCTCTGACCTGAAGACAGGGCACTTTAGCCAAGACCTGTCCTCCTCCTGGGAGAAGCTCAATATCGCAGCCACGGCTGCCTTGAAAAACCAAACAGAACAACCAAAACAAAACAAAAAAAAATATGTGATATCAAGACTTCAAAAATTCAAAGTTTTAACATAGTAATCAATGGAGTTCTGATACCTAAAATTACTTCTCATCATGTTAAAACCACCTCTGTCCAGACCTCTGGACAAAGAAAAGAATGTTGATTTTTTTTAACCCCAGATAATTTTTTTTTAAATCCCCAAGCTTTTATTATGACTTAAAAGTAGAAGGCTCCAGAAGTTCATCTTTTGTAACTTAAAAGAATTCATGTGAGCCTCACAGAGTTTGCAACTTGGATCTATCTACCTGTTACAGGTCAATTGAACTCCAATCAACAGACTAAAATTCCCCAACTTTTGCCTGTTCCTGATGGAATAGGTGTGTGTGTGTGTTTGGGGGGTGCTCCAAATGTAAGAGTTTCCTTTAAGTTCCTTAACTTTAGCTTCTGTCCCTAGTCTGAATATGTCTCAGCAGATTTCCACTCACCTGACAGTCACCACCCAGGAACCAGAATCAGACAACAAAGCACTCCAAAAATGATCTACAGCACCCAAGCCCCAGGCAGTCCTACAAAAGTGGAGAGCCTGGGCTTGCTAGGTGATGTGCTCCAGTCCAGCTGCCGTGATTGCTTCCTGTCTTTTACCTTGATCAGGAAACCAGATGCTTCTGATGAGTGCCCCATTTCCTGAATGAATCCCCTCCCAGGCTTTGATTAACATTCCAGCCTTCCTGGGCCCCTACAATGGCATCCTAATTTCAGTTGAGGCCCATTTACAAAAGCATCTATGTCACCCTTATCCTCAAAAAAAGACTGAAAAAGTTCAGTCCAAAGGAAACTCTCTGGCAAGGAAGACAAATGGCTACTTGGAGTGCCTACCCAACAAACCAGGCTAGCTCATACTGACCTCCAGGCTCCCTTGTTTGAGAAAAATAAATAAATAAATAAAAAGGTACCTGTAAAAATCAACTAGTTCAAGATCCATCAGCAGGTTGATCCATTAGCTGAAGCAGTTTTGCAACATGATAGAGCACTCACCATACTCTGCAGAACAAGGATGTGATTGTGTGGCTGTAAGAGAAAATGTTGTTCTATGCAAACCACTCAGCAATCATTAGAGATTCCTGTACTCTCAGGAAAACAAAAACAAAAACAAGCAAACAAACAAACCCCTTACACTGCAGACAGAAAAATGACCCAGAACAGGGCAAGCCCATGGTTGCCATTCTCATTTCTTTGATTTTCCGGGTGATAACTCTGTCTTCAGCTACTGCAGAACACCAGACACTTCTGCTTCTGCTGATCATCGCTGGCTTGTGCATCATAAATGTCTTAACTAGATACAGAAATTTTGGTCTGGGTGCCAGTATACTGATGTTTATTAAATCCCCATGTGAACAGATGTTAGGCCCACCGTGAGCCCAATTACCAGAGAGACAGATGAAGGTAACTTGGAGATTTTTTGCCGCAAACAGAAGAGGTTTATTCAGGCCAGTGAGTGATGGGGCTGCTTTGCAAGTGAGCAGGGAACAGCCCCGAGAGACAAAGGCATGGGGTTTTTAAAGGAAAAAGCAAGGGAGGCGTGGGGGTTGCAAGCTTGGCAGTACATGATTGGGTGAATGGGGTTATGGGGTAGTTGACTTTTATTATCATTGGTTCCTTTTAGGCACCCACATCCAGTCAGGCCTGCCCCCGACATCTGGTGGATATCTGATCTTCAAGTTACACCCAGAATGTCCTGGATGGGGGAGCTGTGGCCATCCGGACCAGTTGCCAGGCACCCTATCTCATACTGCAGGCCTGGACATTCTTCTGCAGCAGGGTGGGTCTTGTCCCCATTCACCCACTTCTCCTTTTGTCTGTGTCCTTCTGCTTTCTGGAAAACTACCAGGAGAACTTAGTTTAATCAATATGGGGTACAGAATTCATAAAGAAACCTGTAAAGCTAGCCTGTTCCTTTCACAGGTAACCACCACAGGGTCAAGAACTTGACTCAGGATACAACTTAAGTGGGGGATGGAAGTGATGGTGAACATTATGTTTAAAGTTACTGTGCTTAAGAGAACTATCAAACAAAAAGCATGTCTAGCCTATAAGTCCTACTTGTCCAAGGACAGAGGAGGTCTCAGAATGCTTGGGGTTGTTGTTGTGATTGCCTGGTCTTGTTCATGGAGGATACAGACAGTGTGTGGTCACTCCTGTGAATAAGCTTGTTTGCCCTTGACTGCACCTAGATGGAGGTGTCTGAGGATATGCAGGCAGGAAGTCTGCCAGTGTTCCTGCCTCTAGGTGCACAAGGCCAGGATGGACACAGCCTGTGAGCCTTTAGGAACACATGATTATTGTACCTTGGGACTGCATCTTGAGAGCACTCTCAGGCACAGTCTTCACACCGGGGGTATCTGGTGCTAGCATCTGAATGAAGTTTCTTCTTTGTTAAAATTTTAATAAATAGATAAAGAAATAAAAAACCTTTGTTTTCTGAAAGTACGGAGATCTGTGTTTTTGGAAGTTGAATGAAGTATTTCCAAATGTACATTTTCAACACTGGTATCTTCAAATATAAGTCTCAGCCTTGTTTTAAGTGCTGTACCAAACTGTTTATTCGAAAAAGGGTACTCAACTTAATGCTACTTTAACATTTTTGGTACAGATTAAACTGAAATTAATTTGTTACTCATTAAGAGTATTATTCCCCTTCACATCCTCACTGTAATTTAGTATTTAGCCTCAATAGTTCCAGTTTCATAATAATCAGTTTTACATGTAATAGTTCAAGCTTTTCTGTTCATTGCATAATTTATAATGGTATTATGAAGTCTTTATTTTATAAAGTCCAGAGATGTCCAGAACATACTTTATAAGATTATGCTCCCACTGCTACTTTTAGGATGCATTCAAGATTTTCTGACACAACCTAGGGAGCAGATAGCTAGGGGATAACCCATCAGCATTTCTGTCATTCAAGCATCCTACATCAAGTTCTGATTACATTACTTAAGGGCTTTGTTGCCTGAAGTTCTCCAATCTTCCACATTTCTTCTGCAACTCACTTCCAAAGTATTAAGAATCACATGGTCAGGGTATTGTAACAACAGCCCAACTCCCATTACCGATTTTCCGTATTAGTTCCTTTTCTTGTTTACTATGAAAAAATGTTTTGACAA
Source organism: Meriones unguiculatus (assembly GCF_030254825.1). NCBI lineage: Eukaryota > Metazoa > Chordata > Mammalia > Rodentia > Muridae > Meriones > Meriones unguiculatus. Next base: position 13,590,474 of record NC_083364.1, on the reverse strand, counting down.
AGCAAGGAGAGAGTTCATAATGTATTCCACAATTCAAGGGTATAGTTGATATATATAGGAAGACCTAGTTGGTAGCTGGAGCTCAAGCAGTTGGTCACATTGTCAACTGGGACCAGAATAAGTTCCTTTGCAAAGAGGTTTAGTGCCTGTGTCCATCTTTTGACTAACCTGTAGCCCCCGTTCCATTTTTAATTGGATTATTTGCTTTTTTTTTTGTTATCCAGTTTCTTGAGTTCTTTACATAGTTTGGATATTAGTCCTCCATCAGGTGTGGAGTTGGTAAAAATCTTTTTGCATTCTGTAGGGTGCTACTTTAATTGATAGTGTCCTTTGTATTACAGAAGGTTTACAGTTCCTTGAGGTTCCATTTATCCTAGTGCCTGTGAGATTGGTGTTCTGTTCAGAAATTCATCTCCTGTGCCAGTTAAGTACAGAGCTGTTGCCTGCTCTTTTTCCTATCCAGTTCAGTGTATCTGTTTTATGTTGACTGAACACAGCTGTATCTGTTGGTCTGGACAAGTTTTGAAAGGTATTTCGGTGAATAATAGTACTATTGAACTTTTAGCATGATTTCAGCAGAACCCGTTGTAAAAGATTTTAGATCACCTTTTAAACTTCCTCAAGCTACCCCAAAGCATCTATTTTGCCTGTTTCCCTCCTTTTATCACAAATTCAATTCTGCAAAAAGGGATAGACCTGACACTCTTACAGATAAACACTGAAAATCCTTTCTTTCTTTTTTCAGCCTGAGATCCAAGGTAATTGGCTGCTGGACTGATGGGACACACAGCAATCACCAGCTAAGATAGTGTCATCAAACCATCTTCTGTAAGACAGCAAGCAGCAGTAAGCTAACAGCTCCAGGAACATGACCTGGCGTCTCAGGTATTGCCAAGTTGACAACTGTTGGCTCCTAACCTTCCATGCTTACACTATCCTGCCATCTTCCTAGGATGAACACTCAGTGTCCTGAACTCTAGTCACAGCATGGAGTCTGTTCTAAAGGCTGTGGAGCCATTAGAAGGGGACTGGCTGGCAAAGCAGGTCCTGTGAGACTTTTACACACCTCTCTGTAGTCTGGCGTTCTTCTACCTGGTCAGCCATGATGCAAATAGTTGATGCCTGACAGTTCTGCTAGCCTGGATTCATCTATTCTTGCCTCCTTTCTGGCCTTGGTACCCTGCAGATGTCAGAAACTATGAGCCAAAATAAACTTTCCAAACTTGTTCTTGCCGGCTGTCTTGTTACTATGTTAAGGACACAGATGCTTTTCATTCTGAGAAGAGAGTATGACCAGTTAGTTGGCTTGAGAAAAATCCTCATGGAAACTGAAGTTTTTAATGTTTTTTTTTTTTCTGACTGCAATAACCAGTGTTTTAACATATAATGCTGTTTCCCTAAAGTTTGCAATTTCTAATATCGGTACATAAAATAGAACGTGTTATCAAGTGCAATGTTTTGGGACTGTATACATTGTGTACTAGCCACAACTTGCTAATTCACATACAAATCACCTCAGAGTTGATACAGTTTGTGAAAGCACGTAACACCCACTCAGGCACCTTTCAATTATATTAAAATAATTTCCATGTTGTATAGAAGAGCCATTAAGTTCATTGATGCTATCTAACCTTGCAGCCATTGTTCAGCATATATCCTGCTACTGACATGACCAGATGTCAGCCCTAGTAAATAGTACTCTATAAGTTAGTTCTTTATTTTATGTGTCATATGCACTTGTGTGCATGGAAGACAGAAGAACATGTCAGGACCTACTGAGCAATACTTACAGATGGCTGAGTGTGTGCCATGCATGCTGGGCACTGAACTCAGGCTATATGCAAGGATAGTGAGCACTTTCAAACACTGAGCCAGCACTCCAGCCCCTAAAGTGGGTTAAAGTCATTGAGCACGGTCAGTAAATGCTGGCTTCTTGATCTCGGTAGAATTGAACCTGAGTCACCTGTCTACCTATCCATCCATCCACCAATCTATCTATCCACCTATTTGATGTGTTTGTGTGTGCATGCTGTTGGGCAGTCACATGACAGCCCATGAGACTCACTTCTCCCCTACCGTGTAGTTTCTGGGGGACTGAACTTAGCTCATCAGGCTTGGCAGTAAGCACCTTTAACCACTTAAGGATCTTGCCAGATCAGCCTCAGTAAAATATCGCCATTTCTTTGATCTTGTATACAGCAGTAGCCAAAAAGGAGAACATTTGGTCCCTTCTGTGAAACTGAGTTGATGGAGCTGCCTTATCAAGTGCTGTACATATTCACACTTATGAACACACACTTACAGCTAGGTATGATTAAACTTTATTATTCATTAAAAATGAGCATTCTAAAATATTAGTAAATTTCCACTTTAGTTCTGTTTTGAAGTATTGGTACCAGTGAAGTAACATTTTTCTTCTTTGAATCTTTTCTTGTAAAGTTAGTCTTCTCCTTTTCTAAAATGGCAGGAAGCTCCTTCCAGTCCTTGATGAAGATAAAGGGGGCACCCATGGCCTTGAGTAACTGCAGAGGAGCGCTGTGGTGACTGGACATGTTTCCACAGTGGCCAGCTGTCATCACATCTTCTACCACAGGAATGGAGCCAAACGAGCAGGCCTCATATATTCTGTAACACTCTGTGTTCACTCCTACAGGACACAAAGTGAGGTCACTCTGAAGCAAAGCATCTTGGTAATTCTTAAGACTTTCATTTGTCTCCTGAGGCTACCACCTAGGAAATTAAACAAACAACAAGGAAATCCCTGTAAGGTTTTACTTTCCTATGGCATCTTTTTTGAAGCAAATCTTTTAATGTCATTTATCAAAAATGTGAACACATCAGAGAGATGATAAATATGAGAGGCATTGAAAATGTTGGGCCAAACACATTTCTTAAAACTTCTTTAAGGTTTGGGGGTGTGGGTATAGCCCAGCTGCTAGAACTCAGTCCTAGTATTGATCATCATCTATCCATAAACTGGGTATATAATTCCCTAATTCTACAAGTTGGGAGGCATAGGAAGAATCAGGAGTTTAACATCATCCTGGGCTAAATACCGAGTTTGAGGCCAGCCTGTGCTACGTAAGACTACCTATAAAAAGGTTTTTTTTTTGTTTTGAACATTTGGAAATAATCTGAACATTTTATTACTTTATATTTAAAAATATCCAGTGATCAATCTTCGAATGGGTAGTATTCATTCAATTGTATTTCCGGAGTGCTGTGTCCTCTTGTCTTACTCTGATGCAGCTGTGCTTTATCCAGTGGTGGGCATTAGGTCTTTGAGTTAAGTCAGGACATTTTCTAGAAAGTCTGAAGCCCCAAGAACTGGTAGGGAGGCCAGCAAGGTGGAAGTAGGGGAACTTAGGTGAGCAGTCAAAAACCATAAAGTCTGCTTACAGAAGACTCAACTGTAGTGTTCTGAAGAGGGAACGACATAAGCAATAAACATTTTAACAATCAATCTGGCTGTGGTCTTGAGAATGGAATGAATATATGGGCCACATACATGCAGAAGCTGAGCCTGGCATTCTTTTCTATTCGTATTCTCGTAGTGAAATAAGCTCCAATCTCTAAAGGGAGACTGAGGAGGTGTCAAGAGGTTAGGACAGAAGGTATAAAGCAGTCTTTGAGGACGAAGGGGGAATACTTTAGGAAATATAGGAGTGATGGGTTCTTCAGCTTTCAGACTGTCTAAACTTATGCACAGCTGCGTGAGTATGGCTATGGGGTGGGCAGAAGGGGAGACTAGACAGGTAGGGCTCGCTAGATGGGGGAATTAGAAAGGGGAACATATATGCAGGGCTGGTTGACTGTAGAATTTAAGCTGTGTAATTCAGAAGTTGATACAGGGACAGGAAGAACAATCTGGGCATAGTAAAAACCATGTTGTAAATTCCAGCTGAACTGTGGAGTCCCATTACAGAGAATGAGTTGGAATGGCAAGATAGGATGATTACCAACAGAAATGCTAGAATTCCAGGTCATGGAGAAACATTGTGGTATGTGAAATGCAAGTGGTCATTTAGGAAATGACCATAACAGGAAATGGCTGATCGAAGCCTATGATCTATGAAGGGGAGAAAGGAAAGAAACCTTATACCAAGGTGATAGAAGGATTGGCTAGACTTAGAAGTCACCAAGAATTCAGACAAGACTGGTGTCAGCCAGAGGGGCAATGGAGCTCCAGTCTTTAAGGAATCAGGGAGGTAAGGTGAAGGTGAAGGCTCAGGGCTACAGAGTTCCAGTTATACACACTGGCATGAGACTGAGAACTGGGGTTCCGGGTGCAGAAGGACAGAATGGTCTAGAAGCAGCAGGAGCACAGAGGGTACTACCTGACCTCTAGCTCAGCTCAACCAGAACCATTTTATTAGTGCTTGTCCTCCAGTAAGACTTTGCTCTCTCATACCACCTCTCACTCACCAGCCCTTCAGCTGCTGTGTAAGCACCCCCCTGCCTTATGTCCTTTGCCTTGGCTCCCCTCTCTAAATGGACCCTGCTGACTCTTGTGCCCTCTTCAGGCCTGTATATAATATAGCCCTCCACCTGGTGCTCTCCTTCGCTACCTGAAAACAAATGTTCTACCCTCCACCTCAGTCCTCTCTGTGGCCTTCTTGTCTTTAATTCTCTTCTCACACGTCATTACCATCTCCTGACACACACTGTTTTACTTGTCTCCTCCAACAAGTGCTATGAGGGCACTGTTTTTGTTTTGTTTTCACTGTTTTTATGAGTAAGATGGTTTTTGTCATTTGGAAGTTGTTTGGTAACTCAGAGTAAATGAATTTAATACAATTACATTAACAGTAATTGTATTAAATTCATAGTAATTAGTGATATCCATCTAGAAGGCAATTTCTGTCACAATTAAAAAATAAATTTCTAGATCTAGAAGCATATGTTTTAGGCATCCATTCCCTGGCCACTCAGCTTTATACTCCATGTGTTTATTTAATAGCAAAAGAAATTATTGCAAAATGACTTTCATTACTCCATCAATACTTGCTTCCTGATTATAATGGGAAAGACTGGAGAAAAGCCAGTTTCCTACGTTTTAGTTACTACTGTACCTTTAGACAGGAGGCTGGAATAAGCAGTTACCACTGTTTCTCTGGAAACCTATTTGTACACAAGGTGACATTCGGATTGGAGAGCAACAGGAAGGAACCATGCAAACATTGAACTTACTGCTCTCTTGCAGAAACCCAACAAAGTTTATCACTTCCATCTTGTTTCAAAATGTTCATCAGTGCTTGTCTTGATGAGTTTTCATAGACAGTTCCTAAAAAATTACATATGTAGGGCCTCTCATCATGCAGCATCAACCAGCTGGCTTCAACAACGGGAAACTTTCTGTATCTATAAAAGCAAGTAATGAATTACTATATGGTAGGATGCCCCTCAGCTTGGCTTGTTAAGCCATCTGTTAAGGACAATGATTTCTAAGCACATTGTACACCATAGACATAAACAGTCCTATTTGTCCACTAAAAAGAAAATATACTGTTATAATCATGATCTCTGAAGAGTTAATTTCAAAAAAATTCCAAAGAATAAAACAATGAATAAAACCTGTGTTGGTATAACATTCTTTTGAAATGTATACACCTTACCCTTGTTCATTCAAATGCTGATTCCCCCCCCCATCTGTCTGGTTTCAATCTGGATATTGCCTTGTGATACTTATTTTAAGCATACTGTCTCAACTGTGTGCAAACACCCCAAAATAAAGAAATTAGACACAATATTGAGCTGAAAGGAGCCAGAGGACAGGAAAGAGGGGAGGAGCCAGAGGGCAGTGGGAGGAGAGGAGAGCTAGGAGAGAGAGCTGGAGGAGAGATCTTGGAACTACGTGGAGATGGCCTGGACATAATATTTCACAAAAAGCAAGTATAACATGGGAAATCTAAATGTTAGGAAACTATGAGGGCTTGGATGTTTAGGATGGAGTAATTATTGCCCAGCACTGTGTTCTAGGTTAACTAAATAAAGCCAGTCTCTATGTGGTGATTTGGTTATACAGATGTTAGGACTATCAGCAGTTTACTAGAAGATATATTAATCACTGCTTACAACAAACCTGTTATTCTATAGAGGGGGCTCATTCCATGGGCACTGGTTTGCATATAAATGTGTGCCTGTAGTCTATCCTGTACACAAGATTATTATGGCATTTTGGGTCAAATAACTTTTTGTTTTAAAGACTGCCATACACTGCACCATGTTTAATAACATTCCTGGGCTCTACCCCCTTGACACCAGTTGTTATAATTCCCCCTCTTCAGTTGAGACAACCAAAAGGTTTCCGGATGCTACCCAATGTCTCCTCATCGGGAACAGGGTGAGGTTGGCAACACCAAAATGACTATGCTTCTGTCTTCTATTAGGCGAGTAGGTGATGTCATACAATGTGGAAAAAGTATAAACATTTCTACAAATACAGGCTCTTTTCAATAAATAGATTTTTCTGAAGGTTGGGTGTACTTACAAAGTTTTTGAAATTTTAAGGCTGGTCCCAGCCTAAACCTGTTCGCCTGGAATATTGTCCACATAGGGGTGGGAATACCTGTCCCTGGCATTTCTCTAGTGACATCTGTACAGCTAAAGCAGTCTGAATTCAGACATGGTGGTAACCAGTGACATAATAACGAATGTCAAATTTAATTCTATCAGTGAGATGATTCATTTCCTCAACAAATATGTGAGTACCTACTGTGTATAAGCATTATTTTAAAATTTACTTTTTTTAAATTTATGTGTATATTAGTATATTTGTGTGCCTGCTTGTCTCCATGTGTAGCCAAGCACCCACAGAGTTCAGAACAGGGATTCAGAGCCTTGGAACTGTAATCACACATGGCTATGAGACACAGCATGTGGGTGCTTAGAACTGAATCTGAGTTTCCTATATGAGCAGTAATTGTTCTTAACTGCCCCAGCCACCTCTATAGCCCATTTCTACAGAACTATTTTAAATCTGGGAAGAAAACTCCTGACCTCAGAAAGTTTATATACTACTGAGAGCCTATCTCTTACTATTAAAAATCTATCCACAGAAAGTTTAAAAAATGTTTTCCATTTTTTTTAAACTGGAGGATGATTATATATTGAGGATCCTAAACTATCATTTAATTAACCTCTGCTTTTACAGTTGAGATTAACATCAAGTCAGCCAATCACAAACCCAAGGGAAGTCTATACAGTATATAAAAATATTGCCACAACAGTATTTGTTTAAACTAGAATTATGGCTTTGTCTTTGTTCATTCTCTGCTAAACCTCTCTTCAGGGCACTATTAAGCTTAAATTTTTATCCTATATCCATTTTTAGAACAAACAAGTACTCTTCATTTCTCCTCAGAAGATGGTAAAATACAACAAAGTAGTTACTATTGCCACTGATGCTCTAGGCCACTCTTTTTGATGGTAGGAAAGATAGGCCTGCTTCATCACCAGTGAACCTACTGCCATTTAAAACACCATCTTCATGTGTGATGCATTAAATCTACCACTTTCTTTCAAATATGCAAATATTTCATAATCAAATATAACAGTGTATCAGAGGAAAAGATAACTGACTAGATTTGGATTTCTGCTTAATAGCACATGGGGAGGCTAAAGTCATAAATTCTATTATGCCAAATTGTCAAGCACATTACTAATTATCTAAGTCTGTATAAAATCTACAAACAAATTTGCAAATTCCAAATAAATTCAAATTCACATTATGAGTTTAAAAATAAAATAAAATAAAACACCATCTTCCCCGTTCTCTTCAGAACACCCGAGGGATGCCTTTCTTATCTTGTACTTACGTTGCTACACCTAAAGGCCACTGGAAAACATCTGCGCCATTAATCCAAGGGCTGTCGTATGTTATGAAAAGTAGGTCCACAAAGCCTCCATTTCTTTTGAGGAACTGCATTATCCAGTCATTGTCACAGTATTCATTTCCAAGCAAGACAACAGCCAGATGCCGCAGTTTCTGGGTTTGCATTAAATTCTGTGCATAAAGTAATCACTGGGTGGCATGGAAGATCTTTGCTTTTTCTCTTCCATTTAACACAAGGACCACATTGTCCACGTCTATGGAGAAGTACCCTGGAACCACACCCGGGCCAGTGATGAAGCTGTTGAAAACAACACACCACAAGCAAGAGATAAACAAAACTGAACAAAGGAAATTTCAATCGTTTTATATAAAATCTAGAATAAGATTTAATTAATATTCTTGTTGGAAGTGCAATTTGTATAATGCAAGTTCTTCTGAGCAAGTGGGACAGAATAATAGAAAGCTTTGGATGTAGAAATTCAGCTAGTATATGAGAGTGGACTCTCATTTCTTCACTGAAGGCAAGGCATTAAGATACAATGTAAAGGAATGCATCAAGCTTCAGGAGATTCTGAGCATAATTAAAAGGATTTATGTGCATGCGTGCCAAGGCGTGCTTGTGACAGCCAGAGGACAACTTGGAGGAGTTGGTTCTCTCCTTCCACCATGCAGACCTTGGGGTTGAATTCAGGTTGTCTGAGTTAAGGGCAACCACTTTTACCTGGCAAGTCATCTTACCAGCCCTTAAAGGATAATTTTATGTAAATATGAAAGTACATAAAAATAAGTATGGAAAAATACTTATATATCTTCCATCAGTAGAAATATAAAAATCTGAGTGAGATTATACATTAAATTCCTAATAGCAATTCTTTAGTGAAGAATAAAAAGAGTAAGAAACAAAGAAAAGGTTTTATTGGAAACTATTCTGTTAGGAGGAAAGTTAAACATAGAGATTTCCTGACAGCTAAGATATATTAAGTCTGAGTGGTTAGCAAGTTGGAGAATGTTGTATTTTCTTCTTTGCAATATATTTTTAAGAGTCTTCATAAAAGGAATAGACATGCTCCAAAACTCACACTGTCATCTGCTGCCCCAAGCAATCACTGCCGCCGAAGTGTTCTGAACTTTGGGAGTCAAAGTGCAAGGGAATGAGCAGTTGGGAAGTGAAAACAGTGAGTGGGGACAACCATTCTGAAATTCCGGATGAGGATCAACAGAATGTAGTGGGGGAGGAAAATGAAGGAGAGAGAGGCATCACCTGACAGAACATGGTCTGAGAAGAGAAGGATGGAATGCGCAGAACATCCTGGAGTAGGGAGATCACCTCCTAGAGAGCTCAGGGTGAGGGAAGGCTCGAGAGAGAAGGGGTAAAGATGCCTGCGCATCTAGTTAAGGGAGAGAATTACAGATGCCCTCACTCTCGGTGTGCTAGGAATAAGAATGTGCGCCCCACTCCCTGTCCATGTGGCGCTGGGAACCAAGGCCAGATGTGCGCATGTTCAGTGAGAGTTCTACCAACTGAGCTGTATTTCCAACCCTTAGTTTAAAACACGAAAATTTCCTACTATACACTAACATTATAAACATAAGGCTTGTGTATGAGTAGTATAATGTACAGAATGAGTGTTGTGTTCTTTGTGTTCTAATTATCTAAGGTTATTACTGAAAATCCATTAACTGAAAATAATCATGTACAGAATTCTAATTTGCTCTTGTGGGTTACTCAGCATATGTGTAAGCATCAGAACTTACAATGTTCAATATATTTTTCTACCGCTTGCTTCAACTGAAAAATATCTTCAGAGTAAGCACTTCCATATAGCGAGCCCAGAGGAATCATTTCAGTCGAAGTAACTGTGCAAACAGTAGAGTTTTGAAACTCACTTAAGTTAGCATCAGTGTAACTTGACTGAGACTACAACTTGCGATTCCATGAGACTTCATTCACTTTGCATACATTATCTACTACTTTTCATTTTTTAATAAGGTATTTTAAAAGTCTGTCACAGAACTTGACTACAAAGTTCTCTAAGAGGAAAGAACAAGGTTTCTTCCATGATTGTAAAATCTTGCGTACAAACCTCAGAAAGGAAAACTGGGCTTAGACTTTCTTCGTGGTAGTTAACAATGTTTTCTATCACTGTGGTAATACCAAGTAATTATACGCTTAAGGATGACACGCATGACTGTGCCTTCAGGGAAGAAATGAGAGTCTCACATATTCCATTCTATAGACTAGTTGAATTCCAGAAACGTCTCTGCAATGTTAGTCCACTGACATGTTCACTGCTCAACTATAAACACAGAAAGCAATTTATGCATGCAATAGACATTTACTTTTTTTTTTTTTTTTTGTACTGGCCATTGAACCCAAGGTGTTGCACATTCTATGACAGCCTTCAAGCCACTAAGATCCACTTACTCTTTCAAGCAGTGAAATCTAACTAGTGTGAAGCTTAGGAGTATACACACAACCTACAATGAGATTAGAACAATGAGGCTAAATACTTGTTTACACTGCATGCATGATTCCTTTGAGAGAGTCAGCAATGACAGGCTAGGGAGCTAGCTGGGTTGGCAAAGTGCTTGTGCCGTGAGCATGAGGACCTAAGGACAATTCTTGAACTAAGATGAAAGGCTGATGTCGTGATGGAGAGGCAGATCCCTGGTGCTCACTGTCCAGACAGCCTAGCCTAATCAATGAGCTTCCACATAAACCTGTTCTCAAAACCAGCTGATACCTGCAGGCTGCCGAGGTGTGTATGTGGGCACACATGTGAACATAAGGTTGAAGGGAGAAGTGGTGGGTTGTACAGAGAAGGAACTGGAGGGGAGGGAATGCAGGTTGGACTGGATCATGTATTCATGATCTAACATGTATTCATGTCCTCATGTACTAACATTATATAAAATATTTAATTGAAGACAAACCGGGACAAGCCGGGTTCAGTGATGTACACCTGTAATCCCAAAACTGAGGAGGCAGAGGCAGGCAGATCGTTGTGAGTTTGAGGCCAGCCTGGTCTACAAAGCAAGTCCAGGGCAGCCAAGGCTACACAGAAAAACACTGTCTTGAAACAACAACAATAACAAAAATGAAGTAAACATGTAAAAACAACTAATATTTATTTCCGTTAAAAGCCAACTGGAAACAGTACCTTCATGATAAAACTATGTTTTTTCTAATTAAAATCACCTTAATTCTATTTGAAAATTAAGGAATTATACAGTGATATGTAAGTTAAATAAAAGTAAAATCCTTAAAAGTCTTGGCATTGCACTGGTTTTTTAGAATCTAAAAATCAAAACAGAAACAGTTTTGAATTTTGGAAAAAAAAGGAGCCTACATAATTACGTAAATCATAGTAGATATGACATAAAAATGTTTTAATAAGTAACAGTTGGACTCTGAGTATTTCCAGGTTAACCTAACTATGAACGAAAAGAAAATCATGAAAGTAATGTTTACTTTCGTCCTCTAAGGCATAGAACATTGTGTTCATTTACCAGTAAAGTGTATGAAATGCGGAACATGAAGTTTTCCATATCATCAGCTAAAACCAAAACAGAAATAAGACTCCCCAGGATTTATTTACAGACTTTTAGTTTCTCTCTTCTCTGCACTGGGGACTGACCCCGGGGCCTGGCACATGCCAGGCAACTCATCTGCCACTGAGGCAGGTCTCCAGCTTTCCCTCCAAAATTACCTTGAAATGTCTAATTCAATAAGCAAACGTTTACTAAAGTGTAAGCAGGACCTATTTATTTATTTATTCATTCCCAGGATTGATTTCTGTTTTCTTCCCAAGCTGAAGCATAAAAATATAAAATAGGTTTATAGAAGTATAAATATACTGTGCATACTATATGATAAAATATAGAGCATACTTATGAGAGTATATTCCCTCCAGTAGGTCCATGAGGTGTCACGCGGCAGGCAAGGTCAGTGTTGTCTAACAGTACCTGTACTGTGTTCTTCCTACAATCAATTGTCCTTCCCTCCATTGCGCAGTCACGTCAGAGGGATCAAGAGTGCCTTCGAAAACATGTTCCCACAGATACAAACCTGGTAGTCAAAGAACAAAACCAGACACATCTGCTGTCTCATCCATTTTAGAATGTTAGGAAAATGTATGTTTTATTCTTTTCTCTTTTTACTCTGAGCTGAGACGTTTCTCTCCATGGTCGGTTGCAGGCAGTGACCGAGACAATCCTCGATCATGTGTGGCAGCTTACTGTATGCGGGGCAGACTTCAGTGGCTGTAGTTGTAAAGATGACAGGACATTGTACTTATACCGAGGAACCCCAAATGTTCCTGAACCCTGGCTACCCATCATATTCTGAAGCAAAATGTATATTATAAACTAAAATAGCATCATTATTAGAATTAATTTAATATCGTGACTGGAGAGACTAATTGTCTTGCGCTGAAGCTACAAGTACACCAAAGCATTCAGTGTGTCAAGGGGATAGATATCACCTCCCCATTTGCTCAGACATCCTCTGCAAGCTGACAGACACTTCATCCTGTCTCCTAAGGGCAACCATGATGCTTTGTTTTGTTACATGAGGTAACATTAATATGCAGGCCTACAACCTCTGAGAACCCCTTGTCAGTTATTTTGAAAGATATTCTTTGGTCCATTTCCATTATGCCATGCTCTTAAAGCCACACTAACAACCAGTATGAAAATGTGGGCCATTGTAGAAAACATCCAAATGTGTCAGGCTAAATAATGCCCCGCTTCTCCAGGTCATACCCTAATCTCTAGATCCTTTGACTATTGTCTTACACAGCAGAGTGTCTCAATGTGACCTAGCTGCTGAGGTGCAGAGCCTTCCAGAGACACAGACACTCCCACCTTGAGGAAGGCAGAAGCTGAAACGTTCTCAATGGCTCCCTTGGCAGTTCGCTACAGCAGCCTCAGCAAACTGTACTATGTAGGTAGAACACCTGGAAGGGAGGTGCCACTGTAACAAACAGTTATATGTGGAAGGGGCTTGGAAACTGGGAAATGGGGGTGGCTGGAAGAACTCTGAAGAGTAACTTTATTTTTATTTTTATAAGCAAAGTCTACTTTAGATTGCCTGAAACAGACTGCAGAATAATTCAGATGCTCACAGTTCATTTAGTGAACAAGACTCAGAAGAGAGCAAGGAACACAGTAGAGAAAACCTACATTGCCTTAAGAACAGACTCCCTGAAACTGACTTGGTTAAAGGAAATACACAATCTAGCAAATTCCATACCAGGACAGGATACACTTTACACTCTCTTCTCATGCTTTTCCTCTTACACTGACTTACCAATGGCTGCTTTGCCCCACATTTGTACACTGTGTTCATGTTTCTCTTTTGTGTGTTTCTTTAATATTTGCAGATGATCTTCTGGGCTCCTCCAAGGGGCTTGGGTCACTTCTCCAGCCCCACCCCCTGCAGCACACACAGCTTGTCTTCTAAGCTCCAGAAGGCTCTATTCCATTGCTGTTGCTCTTCTTGGTGGTCATCTTATGTCACTGCAACTGGGATGGACTTCCCCAATAGCCTCTCAGAGGCTCTCTGCATGGTCCCTTTAATCCTGGGTCTTCAACTGCTGCTGAGGCTGCACCTTCAGCAGTGGCCTCTCCTGGCTTCTCACAGAGCCAAGTCTCAGCTGATCTCCACACTCCTTCATGCCTTCAAAACCAGTACCACCTGGGTGACTCGTACACTACCAAGTTCTGTTGCCAACAGCCTTGGCCACCTCTGGAACACAGCACCTGTGTGTTGACTCCGAGAAAACACTTTCCAGAAGGGTTTACATTAATGATGCTGGGCTCTTAAGCACTGCTAGTTCCTCAGCTGAGGCTGACCAGCACTGATTGTCTCAGTCACACAAAGCTTTCTCTTCAACCGTGCTGGCCTTTTGTTAATCACAGCTGATTCTTCAGCTCCAGCTGTACAGACACCACAGATTCCTCACACAAATAGCCCAGCAGAGTCTTTGCTTTCCTCTGAAACTTGACGCCAGGCCTCTATTGTCAGCACCGCTCTCAACATCCTTATCTTCCAAGCTCCACCAGCTGCCCACTAAGCTGTCAACACTCAATGGTTTTTTCATCCAAAGTTTTAAGTCCTTCTGCAAACCTCCCAAAACATCACCGTCAGCTCAGTCTCACAGCAACACCCCACAATCCTGGTACCAACTTGTCTTAGTTAGGGCTGCTATTACTACAATGAAACACTGTGACCAACAAGAAAGTCAGGGAGGAAAAGGTTTATTTGACTTACATATCACTGAAGGAAGTCAGGACGGGAACTCAAGCAAGGCAGGGACCTGGAGGCAGGAGCTGATGCAGAGGCCATGGAGGGGTGCTGCTTACTGGCTTGCTCCTCATGGCTTGCTCAGCCTGCTTTCTTATAGAACTAGGACCATCAGCCCAGGGATGGCACCATTCAGGATGGGCTGGGCCCTTCCTCATCAATCACTAATGAAGAATATGACCTACAACTGTATCTTATGGATCAATTGAAGCTCCCTCCTTTGAGATGACTCTAGCTCAGGTTAACAAAAGACTAGCCAGGACAGATATCAAGGGACCTTGGGGATCTTCCTGCCTCTGCCTTTCCATCCCTGGGATTACTGTGTCCTGGGACAGAACTGGGACCTTTGGACCTTGTTCTTCTTTGCAAGCACTTTACTGACTGAGCCTTTTCTCCAGCCTGGATCTTCTAATGTCTTTCATTAAACTCTTTATTTATATGCATATTGGATCTTTTTGTTTCATTTTTTATTTTTTTTTCATGTGAACTTTGTTATTTTCTATTGTGATTTCTGAGAAACCTGGGCAGTTTTAGTAGCACAAAAACTTTTATAAATGTTGATAAGAGTAGAAAGGCTCTTTAGCCTAAATTTAAATCATACATTACAAAATGTTTTTACTTATCCTCTTTATAAAATTACTGGTATTTTGACCGAGAGAACATCTAAAATTCATGATACCATACATTCTATTTTTCAGTACCCGTGGTGTTATTAATCTCCTATTATTAGTACCAGAGCAATGTTAATTAGTTATTAACATTTTTTCCATCCCCACAGAAGAATCTTATGTACTTGTCCTGTTGTTTGGTCTGATCTGTGGCCATCTAAAATTGCTTTGATTAAGTTTTGTTTTGTTTTGTTTTTTGGTCTCATGGCTCATGTCCAGTAAAACAGACTTGCATCTCTCTTTAGAAAACTGTTGGAATCTGGAGAATGTTCTTAAACACATGTGCAGTCAGCAAGTAGTTATTTAGCACCCTACATCCTCATCACTTGTTTGAGCAATGTGGAAGAGCAAACAGAAACTTGGTTTAGTCAAAATGCAGTGTGTGGCCACCTCTGTCTTGTAGATGACCCCTGTGTGTGCCTGACGGCTACCATGAGCAGGTACCGGTTAATATTGACTAGCATAGGTCATCCTACAAACAGGAACCATGCCTGGGAGATGGTAACATAGTCAACCTGGAGAAACATTATTATAAATCATAAATCTTGCGGGTTTTGGAAAAAGAACTCAATCATTGTAATACATTTCTTCCATGCTGTAGCTTCTTAACATAGCAACAAAAGAAGTCAGTAGAACAAAATGAGTAAACTGTCATTAATACAAAAGAAGTCAGTAGAAATAAACTGTCCAAAATTTGCAAAATTTTGCAGTCGAACACTTTTGCCAAAATAACTTTCTTCTAAAAGGTAGATGGGAAACTGCACTTACCTATAGTTAACAGAAGAGGGCACTGCAGGCACACTCTTAAAATATATGACCATGGTATTAGAGGTTTCTGATCTAGTCTAACAAATTCTTTAAAAAATAGATTATAGAAGTTCGGTGCTTATGTGTCAGTGAATTTGTGATGCTTGTTCTGAGTTAAAAAATCAGAATGTTACAAAGAGAAATCTGGGTTTGTTATTAAAGAGATCTGTGTGCGTAAATGTGGCTAATCTTTTATGAGCAAGCTATTTCTAGGTCACTCCAACTGAGGGAACAAATGGAATAAAAATGATAAAAAGAAAGATTTCTCTGTGTTGGCCCCATCAGCTGTGCACTGAGGCTTGTCCCCTCCCTACTCTTCCTGCTCTCTGATGTTCCAGTGACCTCCTCCTTCATCATGGTTGGCTGTATTAATGTCTTCCACGTGCCACACCGGGCTAAACCCAGACAAATAGCACTGTTCCTCGCTCTGGGAGACGTGTACACTGCCACAGTGATGTGGATGCCAAAGGGCACGTGGCACTGTCAGTTCTGCTGATAGGGCATGCATGCGGCCATAGGGCGACTTGATATGCTGGCGTGGGTTGGTGATGGTGAGGGCTCCCACATTCTAAGGAGAAGAGGAGAAGGGGAGGGGGTCAAGAGAAAGAGTGAGGGGTTGGGATCAGGAGGAGAGTAGGAAGCTGGCTACAATTGGCAGGAAAGTGAATAAATAAAAAGAAACAGCTTTTTTTTTTTCCTTTTTTTCTTTTTTTTTAACTAATCAACTCATTTCATTACAAACAAAACAGTTTAATCTTGTTTTGATGAACCTCAAAATGTGCCTGGCCTTGCCTCCATTCTAGAAGAAAGACATTTTGGAATCAAACTTGCAAAGGTAGGGG
This sequence comes from Meriones unguiculatus, assembly GCF_030254825.1. Taxonomy (NCBI): domain Eukaryota; kingdom Metazoa; phylum Chordata; class Mammalia; order Rodentia; family Muridae; genus Meriones; species Meriones unguiculatus. The sequence goes on along the minus strand of NC_083364.1, from coordinate 13,574,016 downwards.
CCTGTGTGATCTCTTGCCGGTCCGTGGCTTGAGCTCGCTCAGGCAGGTCAAGATGAGAATTAGCACTAGCAGAGCATTTCCATGAAAATTTCTGCTCCTTTCATAACAAAGAGGGCTGTGCTACCCTGCACTCAGTCTTAACTGCAGCTCGGCTGTGTATGTCTGGAGAAGCCCAACCTTGAACTCTAGAAGCAATATTTATCTGTGTGCTGTGTTCTCACACAATAGGAGTAGGACAGTTGGGATCTCTGAGCACTAATTCACTTTCACACCACACTGCACCAGGACTCACCTTCCTCTGTCAGCTGTTTATTTATTTTTGACTCCCTGCTTTAAAAGATAACAGTTTGAAAACTCCCAGGTTGGTGATGCAGCTTGATTTCTATGTCTGTATTCTGGGGCTTCTGACTAAACTTCCCTCTTATTAATCAACATCTAGACTTAGGGGTTAGTTCTATAATTTCATAGTGGGCAGGGTAAGTTTCACTTCTGATCCCTACCAAAATGTCACCAATGTTTGGCGCTCCTAGCTCATACACTTTGTCTTGTTTGCCCAGGTCTTCTACTAGTGTGACAACATTTCCGGTTCTTTGAACTGTACCTCATGTGACACAATGTCAAATCATTCCCCTAATACTTTCAGAGAGAGCCACTGTGGAAAACAGCATGTCATTTTCCTACAGCCTGGCAATGTAGAGTTGCCAAAGAAAATAAAGTTTCCATCTTACTATAGTTCCAAAAATGGGAATTAACTTAAGTCCATAGAAGCATGCAGGAGAATCTTTATGATAAAATACAATGAGAATAAAATGAAAAGGAAAGACCCAAATTGCTGAGGACATATAGCACATGCATTCATCAGAGAACATGTGCTTGAGGTAACAATTATTCCCTAAATTATTGATGGAATTCAGTAAATCCAAATAGATAATGAATCTTGAGGCTTTAGAAACACGGACAAGTAAAAGCACATGAGGGAAGCACAAGAATGACAACAGTCTGGAAAAGTGAAAGAAATATGGAGGAGGCACAGTACTCCAGACAGAATAAAGCCACAGCGACCAAGGCACTGTGTTGTCAGTGAGCCCAAGCATTCAACAGAACATCTTAATGTCGATGTGCAAGTGAACAGTTAGTTGGTTTTTGACACTGGTGCAAAAACAATAAAGAAAAGGTAAATTTTTTCAAGAAATGGTGTTGGAATAATTAGATATCCATGAGCAAAATAGTTACACTTTTTGCAGCCTATGAAAAGTTACCTTGAAAAGGACTGTAGATTAAACATAAAATTATTATAAAGTGTTTAAAAGAAACCATAGAAAATGATCTCCATTACCTTGAGGATTGATGATAAGTTTCCATATATGACTCCAAAAAAAAATCTCTGAAAAAAATATCAACAGCAGCAGATTGAAAGGAAATGTTTGCGAGTCATATACACGAACATTGCAAAATGTAGTCTCAGTACAAAAAAACCAATGCCTGGTGGAAAAAAATGGGCAAAAAATTGGAAGATATTTGTATCATTTTTTTCTTTGATGTGAAAAACAAATAAACAAGCAAACAAACAAACAAAACAGCAGACAAAAGCAAGCTAAGAGCAGCGAGGTTTCTGTTGGGTCCTGGTTTGCAGGTCCTGTCGAGCAGGAGCCCCAGCGGGTGAGGCCGGGCATGCCAACAGACTGTGTCCATCCTGGCCTTGTGCACCTAGAGGCAGGAACACTGGCAGACTTCCTGCCTGCATGTCCTCAGACACCTCCATCTAGGTGCAGTCAAGGGCAAGCAAGCTTGTTCACAGGAGTGACCACACACTGTCTGATTCCTCCATGAACAAGACCAGGCAATCACAAGAACAACGCCTAGCATTCTGAGACACCCTCTGTCCTTGGACAAGTAGGACTTACAGGCTAGACACGCTTTTTCTTTGATAGTTCTCTTGAGCACAGTAACTTTAAATATAATGTTCGCCATCACTTCCATCCCCTACTTAAGTTGTATCCTGAGTCAAATCCTTGACGCTGTGGTGCGTATCTGTGAAAGGAACAGGCTAGCGTTACAGGTTTCTTTATGAATTCTATACCCCATATTAATTAAACTAAGTTCTCCCGGTAGTTTTTCAGAAAGCAGAAGTACACAGACAAAAGGAGTAGGAGGTGAATGGGGACAAGACCCACCCTGCTGCAGAAGAATGTCCAGGCCTGCAGTATGAGATAGGGTGCCTGGCAACCGGTCCGGATGGCCACAGCTCCCCCATCCAGGACATTCTGGGTGTAACTTCAAGATCAGATATCCACCAGATGTCGGGGGCAGGCCTGACTGGACGTGGGTGCCTAAAATAAACCAATGATATTAAAAGTCAACTACCCCATAACCCCATTCACCCAATCCTGCACTGCCAAGCTACCTTCATCTGTCTCTCCAGTAATTGGGCTCTCGGTGGGCCTAAAACCTGTTCACACTGGGATTTAATAAACATCAGTATACTGGCACCCAGAACAAAATTTCTGTATCTAGTTAAGACATTTTCAATGGACAAGCCAGCGATGGTCAGCAGAAACAGAAGTGTCTGGTGTTCTGCAATAGCTGAAGACAGAGTTATCACCCGGAAAAACAAGGAAATGAGAATGGCAACCATGGGCTTCCCCTGTTCTGGGTCATTTTTCTGTCTGCAGTGTACGGGGTTTGTTTGTTTGCTTGTTTTTGTTTTTGTTTTCCTGAGAGTACAGGAATCTCTAATGATTGCTGAGTGGTTTGCATAGAACAACCTTTTCTCTTACAGCCACACAATCACATCCTTGTTCTGCAGAGTATGGTGAGTGCTCTATCATGTTGCAAAACTGCTTCAGCTAATGGATCAACCTGCTGATGGCTCTTGATCTAGTTGGTTTTTACAGGTACCTTTTTTTTTTTTTTCAAACAAGGGAGCCTGGAGGTCAGTATGAGCTAGCTTGGTTTGTTGGGTAGGCACTCCAAGTAGCCATTTGTCTTCCTTGCCAGAGAGTTTCCTTTGGACTGAACCTTTTCAGTCTTTTGTTGAGGATAAGGGGTGGCATAGATGATTTTGTAAATGGGCCTCAACTGAAATTAGGATGCCATTGTAGGGGCCCAGGAAGCCTGGAATGTTAATCAAAGCCTGGGAGGGGATTCATTCAGGAAATGGGGCACTCATCAGAAGCATCTGATTTCCTGATCAAGGTAAAAGACTGGAAGCAATCACAGCAGCTGGACTGGAGCACATCACCTAGCAAGCCCAGGCTCTCCACTTTTGTAGGACTGCCTGGGGCTTGGGTGCTGTAGATCACTTTTGGAGTGCTTTGTTGTCTGATTCTGGTTCCTGGGTGGTGACTGTCAGGTGAGTGGAAATCTGCTAAGACATATTCAGACTAGGGACAGAAGCTAAAGTTAAGGAACTTAAAGGAAACTCTTACATTTGGAGCACCCTCCAAACACACACACACACCTATTCCATCAGGAACAGGCAAAAGTTGTGGAATCTTAGTCTGTTGATTGGAGTTCAATTGACCTGTGACAGGTAGATAGATGCAAGTTGCAAACTCCGTGAGGCTCACATGAATTCTTTTAAGTTACAAAAGATGAACTTCTGGAGCCTTCTACTTTTAAGTCATAATAAAAGCTTGGGGATTAAAAAAAAAATTATCTGGGGTTAAAAACTTCAACATTTTTTCTTTCTCCAGAGGTCTGGACAGAGGTGGTCTTAACATGATGAGAAGTAATTTTAGGTATCAGAACTCCATTGATTACTATGTTAAAACTTTGAATTTTTGAAGTCTTGATATCACATATTTTTTTTTGTTTTGGTTGTTCTGTTTGGTTTTTCAAGGCAGCCCTGGCTGCGATATTGAGCTTCTCCCAGGATGAAGACAGGTCTTGGCTAAAGTGCCCTGTCTTCACGTCAGAAGTTTGGAATGAGAGCAATCTCAGCATGCAGATGTATGAACAGGTTCCGGCTTACACTGTTGGATCTTGTCGTGGACATCTGCTTTCCAGTTCTCTTGGACAACCTCACTACACCATGCAAGGAACAGCAGGCACAGGATCTTGCAAAGTATGTTCAAAAAACTCCAAAATTTATTAAATAAAAACTTTATTGAATAACAACACAAATGTAAGATTTACTACTAATAAAAAATTAAAGTTTCCTGTATAAAAATAGATTATCATGTAGTTGGCAATATTCACACTAAATATATTAAGTCTATACCAATAGTGGGGCTAAGGTGACAGAATATAAATATTAACATGACATATTAAATTTCAGCTTAATATATACAAAGAAACATCTTCAAAAATAGCTTAAGAATATATATATATAATATGTAAAATATATTTTTATTTATATATAAATATTTGTTTATTAAAAAAAAATATATATATATATATATTTCTTTTTTGGAATAAACAGTTTAGTACAGCCCTCAGGAGGGTGAGGCTTCAAGGAGTCCCGGGTTTACAATGCACATCTAGCATTAGTTACTCCTCTCCGGAGAATAAAATAGATGTGTTTACTTCCAGGCTGGGAAGTATCTTGGGATGCCTCCAGCGCGTTTCTTACTTCTCCTGGATTGCTCGGGTCCCATGAACAGCAGCACACTGTGACACTTCTCTGGTAGCACACAGTACCGTTAGGCAACCCCGGAGATTCACTCAGAGACAGGCAACTGGTGGCCTTCCTTTCAGAAATAACTAATGCAAACAAGCAGTCGAGAATGAAAAGCACCGGAATCCATCCACTGCCAGTTAGCTAAAACTTGTGAACAAGAACAGCAAAATTCAATCCAGCATCGACCTCAGTCACAGATAAATCTTGACAGCCGCATGCTTGTGAGCATGCACTCTGCAGGCTGGGATAGTTTCTAACTTTCGGTGGGCACACTTGTCTTCTGTTGTTGTTTCTGTCCCGACAGGGTTTCTCTGTGCAGCCGTGGCTGTCCTGGCCGCAGTCTTTAAACTCAGAACTTGTTCAAGGCTCTTCCACACCCAGTACCTGCAGTCCTTAGCCTCACCTGGGAAAGAACTCGGAGCAGCTGCCTCGCAGTGGCCGCCAGGGGCCGCTGCTACAGTAAGGGCTTGTGCAGGATCTCTCACACCATCTTCTTCCTGAACAGAGGTGCTGCTGGGAGAAGGTGATGGGCTGGCCCCTGGAAATGTAATCTGCATATTTACAGGCGAACACGCCGCAGTCACCCCCGTTCAGCTGCTGAGGAATCTCCTCTGCCAACATGCTGTATTGCTTCCACTCCGCAGGGCTCAGGTCACTGTTCCTTCTCGCTTTGCTCTCCTCCCGCAGATAGCAGAAAAGCAGCTCAAGGATGCCGGGTCTCTTCTGTCCCATGGAGTCCAGGTAGACAATACTCTTCTTTCTTAGGTCTGTGACCACCAGGCTCCAGTGCATGCCCAGGTGAACTGGGACCAGGAGAAGTTCCTTTGCAAAGATGTTTACTGCCCGGGTCCATCTTCTGACTGACCTGTAGCCACCAGACTTTAACTTGGTGTAAAAGAAGGTATTAAATGCGTGAAGTACCGGGTAGCCTTGACTTTGATTTCTTTCCATGAGAAGATTCATGTAAAAATTGATGACTTTGTCGTTGAGCCACTGGGTGTTCCTTAGGGTCCACAGGTCTCCTCGAGTCATTTGCAGTTTGAAGGCACAGCTCAAGATCTCATCATTTGACCCAGGGCCTAGTGCACTGCCGATTTCTTTCTCCATGTCCACTGTGATATCAGGACCACAGTCCAGCCCTCTGCCCTTGTCTTAGTCTTCAAGAGCCTTTTTCTTGACCTCAGGTGTTGACACTTTGCTGTTGGGCATGCCATTGCTGACACTGTCTGTGCAGATTTGAGGTTTTTCTGATTCATGATTTTGCCCTTCAGCACAACCTTTGAGAGTCTTGGAGGTGTCCATGGTGCTTGTGTGAGTGCTGTGAGGGCCAGAGCTCACGGGGACGTCAGGTTGGAGGAGTCCCAACAGCCCTGGGCACTTTTCATTGTGTTGTTTCTGAACTTCTTCCTCCCTGTTGCTGTAGGGGGGCTTGAGACCCTGGCCTCCACCCACAGACTCCTCAGTCACAGCCTCTTCTGGGGGGCGTTTGGCACATTCTGGGGCCATTAGCTATAACGGACCCTTTTCCTGGGGTGTCCATATTCGGCTCTTGTCAGGCTCTTCATCCCCAAGCTCTGTTTCATACTGTTCCTGTTTCAGCTTCTTCCAGGACTGGACTGGCTCTTCGGAGCACACATCATCCTCTTCCTCTTCTTGGCATTTCCTCTTCTGGCCTTTCTCTGGCTGTTCAGGGCTCATTGTTTTACCCTGCTTGCAAGGCTGCCTTATAGAGGGACTACTTGGATTGTCTTTGCTCAGGTGTTGGCTGCCAGCTGCTACACAGCTTTCCCATGTCCTAGTCAAAGTGCAGGTCAGCTGGGCGTTCTGTGGGAGTTCTTGGGTTGTCCCCTTGATGGCTGAAGGGTCCCTTAGTCTACTGGGAGATGTCTTATCCACACCAGACATGGTGGTTCAAGGTCAGAAACCTCAGGGGAAGAGCACAGGTTTCTTTGGGAGCTGGGGTCAGTTAGGCCACGAAGACAGAAGGAGGTGGCAGTGTCAAAGAACACTTCTCACTGAAAGACTCCCAGGAGCCTATCTAGACGGGGAGACCCCGCTTCCCAAGGAACAGCGAGACCAGCCTTCAGATGCAAGCCGCAAGAGGTTTATTTTGATACACGGGTACCCGGGGCGACCAAGCCTATCAGAGGATTTGTGCGCCTCTTGGTTGGTGTGACGGGTTTTTATAGGGCTCGGGAGCAGGAGGCGCGGTTACAGAAGTGAGAAGCATAGTTACAGGGGTCTGATTGGGTGGTTTGAACAAAGCCGTAGTTAAGTCACGTACCCAGAACAGTGAAGGCGGGAAGGCAGATTGTGAGCCCAGTCACGTACCCACCTGGAACCGGAAGGCGGGAAAGAATGCAGCGAGGTAGCTCTTGCTATACTGCGCCTACTCTACATAGTGTTAACAATCGCTGCTTATCTTTTGGTCTTTCATTTCCCCCTTTCCTATGATCATTTGAAGACCCAATCTTGGGTCTTCCAGATATGACCCCTTGTATCTTATAGATTTATTTTTTTATAATGGGATCTGGGGTTCCTTCAGGGTGAATATAGGGGTAGTAAGCCAAGGAGAACTATTACAGGATCTCTCTAGGCTTTTAGCCCAGTTGCTGCAATATTAGTGTCCATTTCAGCTAAGCAGATGTCCAAGACAATAGCTAATGCCAGGGAGCCCCTTTTGACTTAGCATTTCAGCCTGCTAGGGGGGATTTGGGCATAGATCGGTCTTCTGGAGCTTCTTCGAGCTGACCGTTGGACCGTAGGCATCAGGGGCTAGGAAGGCTGAAATGCCAGTCAAAGGCTGGGCAATGGGGAAGTCCCAAGCATCTGGTTCGTTGTTCCACCTGAAGAGGCAGGGAGCAATCCTGTCAGTTTCCAGGAAGTCCAGATCTCAGCTTGCAGTCCACAGCTGATCCCGGACAGAGTTAAACAGGTGAAGATCTGCTGAGACAAATTCAGACTGGAGACAGGAGTTAAAATTTGTCTATTAAATGGGTAAGATCAGGGAAAATCTCATCTGCGATCCTTTTGAGCTATGCCAGATCCAGGTCACATCCCTGAAACTCATATGAAATTTTAGTACACAAAAGGAAATATACATAATTTTAAATACTCAGAAAAGTAACATATCAGCAAATCAAACATTTTGAGAGGAACAGGTAAAACTGCATCCCACTGAATGAGTATCAGTTAGCTGTTTGTTTTATAACCTTTATACACAACCTAAGTATGTCCACAGTAACACATTTTTTTTCCTGTGGGCATAGCTGTTTGTAATTAGTCACGAATGAAGCTTGGCCATTTTTATACACTCAGCATATACTTTTAGTTTTCACTTTTACTTTTATGTTTACACTGGAAAGTTAAGCAGAAATACATTACTGGCTTTTAGTGCTAAACCCTGGATGCTTGGACTTTCCTTAACAAAGCAACTAGAAGGAATAGGTTTAGGATATTTCTGTGTCAAAATCTACCCCAGAAATGGCAGATATTAAGAATACCATACTAAAAGCTATGACTTTTGGGTCAGATACACACATTAAACAGATGTTTTTAAAATAACGAGAAGTACCTTTAGTCTATCTTCAGAAGCCAACAAAGGAAATTAAAATCTTAACCTGGTGACTGAATAATAAGCAGTTATTGCTCCATCAACTTATCAGAACTCTATTGATCAATGTCAACACTCTGAACTTTTAAAATTTTATAACATAAGCACAATAGTAGCAAAGAGGGGGGAGAAATTTAAAATATTTCCCATTTTTAATCTGCTTTAAAATATTTATCTCTTTATAACTTATAATTATATCTTAAAAAAACTACTTAGACTCTCCAATCTTTTGAATTTATCAACCCTGAAACATTTTTTTTAAACTAAATAATAACACTCTAGATTTTTACAACCTAAACTCCTGTATTCTCAGACCCTATATAAGCTCCACTTATTTATCTTAAGACATGAGTCCTGTAAGCAAGGCAAACCTGTCTTTTTTTTTTCTAAATAATGTATCTAGTACTCTGTGGTTCTAGCTAATGATCAATGAGCTAACAGTCGATCTAATTGTCTTTTCTCTAGCTGCAAAGCTACCGTAAGCTTAGCATAGCCGTCAAGGTGTTCAGAGACCTGAGAAGGATAAATTATAAGCTAAATAAATACCAATCCATGTGCCAATCAAAATGACAGGGATGACTAGTTAGCCCATTACCTAGGCAGTGTCCCTGGCTCCTGTGTTTCAGCATCCTGAACAGACGCAGTTCTGCCAGGCACATAAGATGAGAGACTGTTTCTGTGGAGAAACTGTTTCTGTGGAGAGAATGGCCTCACCTCGCCCTTAGCAACGTGAAACATTGACTCCAGGTGTCCACAGTTTTGGCTGGGCCCTAACAGTAGGCCAGTTGAGGCAGTATTGCCCAGTGGTTAGCATACCACAATCCAGAGTAGCATTCATCTGTCGTTGTGCCCAAATCTTCTCGGAGACCTTGGGGGACCTACTGCCAGGATTGCGGGACTTCCTGTCACAATAAGCTTACATATGTTAAAATGCCTAATTCAGATTTCTGACAAGCTTGAGGGCCAGCATATCCGAGTTACTCTGTTTTTATCATCTGCTCTAAACTGTGTCCTATAAAACAGAATGCTATGATCTCTGATTCTAGCATATTTTCGAGATGCATGTCCTAGAAGTATATATTTTAAGACAAATAGATAAGAGACTAGGTAAGGCTCAACTGCAGTATTTAGCATGACTTTAAATCTGTTCTTTCTGAACTAAAATCAAAGCAAACCTTTTAATCGGATACAGTTCATAGAGAGGCTAGCTAATCTTGCTGCTCCTACCACTTGCATTAAAATTGAACATTAAAAAGCTTTGCATTTAGCCCTAATGACTAAACATATCTCCGGACCAGCATGGCGGCTGGCCACGTGTAACCGAACTGAGCTGGAATCCTTAAACAAACATGGCAGCCAAACTACAGCTTCACGCGCTCTCTATTGCTGAACCATCATGGCGGCTGGCCACGTGTAACTGAACTCAGCTGGAAGTCTTAAACAAATATGGCAGCCAAACTACAGCTTTACGAGCTCTCCATTGCTGAACCATCATGGCGGCTGGCCATGTGCTAGCATTAGCACAGGCTGTGACTGACAATACCAAACATGGCCATTAGGTGCTGATGATACAGCAAACACTTCGGAGCTTCCATAATCCCCCACAACCAAAAGTTCCCAGTAATCGAACAAGCTTTAGAACCAACTGCAAAAGAACAATTTTAAACTGTAATTATTTTAGCCATACCAAACCTATCAGCTAGAATTTTTTCCTTAAAAGAGCATAAAAAAACATTTTGTAATGAGGAATCACCAGCCTTTTAAATGAAGTATAACATTTTAAAATACAGTTTTTTTTTTAAATCATATTAACTCTCTGGCTTTTTATAACACATCCACTAACCTTCTGCAACATGCTTTATACATTCAGATTTCTAGCTTTTCTTTTCTGGCTTAACCAGACATGCTTACTTTTTTGCTCTCTTTCTTGCTTTTCAGACAACATAAAAACTCTCACTAAAATCCTTCCCATTCTGACATGATCCTGCTGAAGCCCAGAGTCTACGTACGATTTGCTTTTTATAGGCAAAGCAAAAGCAAGTTACATTACTATAAAGAGGAGTTCTGAAACTGCCAAATTTTTTTTAAAATAACTTTCCTGCATCTGATAACATAAAGGTAACAACCAAACTCTAAGGAACTTAGAACAAGCTTTAAAGAACTTGGTGAAACTTCCCCTTTTCTTTGTCTCAAGATAAAGAACAGGGTGTAAACATGTTTTTTTATAAACAAAGCAGCTTATCAAACAAACAGCTCTCCATAAGATACATTTCAAAAACTGCAATTTTCTCAGTCATAGTCATACCCAAATGTCTGATAAACTTTAAACAATTTTTTAAAACCCGTTTTTGCAATATTAAAACAAAGTACCCCTTTTGTAGAAGTCACAAGGCATAAACATAATCTTTAAAATTAAAACCAGATTTTAAAACCAGAATTTACCAGTGCAAGCAATTTAATTTTTAAAACCAATACCAATTTAAAATAAGCTATCCTTTTAACCTAGAAGGAAATGAGAATTATTTGACCAAGGTTTTCCTTTTTTTTTTTTACCCATACCAAGATGGCAGTTACATTATAAAATCACATGGTGAAGTCAAGATGGCGGCGAGACACTGAGACACTTTAGACCACGTGGCAGCCTATACAATATGCACTTATGGATCTAATAAGGCGCATAGGCACACATTTTAAACAAATTTCGTGAGGCCTTTCAGAACAGAAAACAAAAGGTAGACAGACAAACAACACTCACTACACTTATGACAAAAATCAGGCAGACAGAAGACACAAACCGCGCGGTACGAGATCAGCGCCAAAGCGAACACAAACATTCAGATGGAGACCGTGTCGGAGGTCCGGTTCCTCCGTCTCCCAGATGAAGCACGTAGCCTTCTCTCAGGGGCGTCGCCCCAAAGAGTCCCACTCGGCTCGTGTTTCCAGACAGGAGGGAACCCAAGAAGGGTTACCTTTCAGACGGGGAAGCAAATGATTCCCCTACCAGGCACTCCTGAGATGTCTCCCAGGAGGCACGGAATAGAAGTACGAGCCCGTCGGCTCCTTCTAGTTTCCATCTGATACAGATGACCTGGCCAAGTCCAGACCACAGGGGGACTCGAACCCCCTGGAAACAAACTCACACAAAGACAGACCGTCTAACACAACGATACACAAGACTCACAGAACAAAAAGCCGGCAAGTCTTACCTCCCGACGCTGGGTCGGTGGTCCCTGGGCGGGGGTCTCAGATCTCGGTGGGACCTCCAAATGAAAGACTCCCAGGAGCCTATCTAGACGGGGAGACCCCACTTCCCAAGGAACAGCAAGACCAGCCTTCGGATGCAAGCCACAAGAGGTTTATTTTGATACACGGGTACCCGGGGCGACCAAGCCTATCGGAGGACTTGTGCGCCTCTTGGTTGGGGTGACGGGTTTTTATAGGCCTCGGGAGCAGGAGGCGCGGTTACAGAAGTGAGAAGCATAGTTACAGGGGTCTGATTGGGTGGTTTGAACAAAGTCGTAGTTAAGTCACATACCCAGAACAGGGAAGGCGGGAAGGCAGATTGTGAGCCCAGTCACGTACGCACCCGGAACCGGAAGGCGGGAAAGAATGCAGCGAGGTAACTCTTGCTATACCACGCCTACTCTACATAGTGTTAACAATCGCGGCTTATCTTTTGGTCTTTCACTCACATAGCTGATCTTCTCTAATCTTGTCTTTCAGGTGGCGTTTTTTCAGTCCCCCTAAAGAAAGGTCTGTGGAGTTCGAAATCTGCGTTTTGTTTTTCTCTACTGAGGGAGAAGGATCACTCTAGGGCACAAGGAGCCTCTGTAGAACCGAAATTGTGGAAATCACAATGAGTGTCAGAGACTTTCAGCCAAAGACAGCAGTCAACACATGTTAGAAGCAAGACTACTGTGTGCCTCCCTTCACTGTCACCAAGGCTCTGGAAGGCCAGTTTCCACAAGCTGGTTATGATGTGGTTTTATGCACCAGGGCAACATTCATTGGTGAATGGAGGCCCTGCCCACCATCTACCAGGTCTAGGGTCTTAAAGCTTGTTTTCATTCCTGGAATTCCTGTTGGAACTCCTGCTGGCTGAAGCAAACCCAAGATCAGTAAGAACTCAGAGGAGCAGAAGTTCAGCACATATAATGAATAAATAAATGTAAAAACCCCCAAGTGCTGGGATTAAAAGCGGCAGCACCACTGCTTGGCTGGAGAGATCTTTTTAGGATGACTCAGCAGAGATGGCTCCGTGGTAAAGAGTGATGCTTTTCTAGAAGACAACACTTTGATTCCTAGCCCTGTCTTTACAGCTTACAATCAGCTGTAACTCCAGTGCCAGGGGAGCTGACACTCTCTTCTGGCTTTAAGCAGGAAACGCACACACACACACACACACACTGCTCTTACATATGTGAAAGTAAAACACTCATACACATTAAAAATAAATCTTAAAAAAATAAAAGCTAGGATTTGTACTAAGCCAATTTCTATTTTTTCCCCAGAAAAACAGTGTACCAGAGAACTAAGTAAAAATCTTTGCTAAAATGTACAAAACAAAATTAGAAAAAAATGTAATAAATGAAAAGATAGTTATCCCTTGTAAAAGCTTTTAGAAATAGTTTGAGAAGCTTCTATGTCCTTAAACCTTGAAAGACAGAGACCAAACCATGTGTTTAAACCTGCTTGTAGCTGCTTTTCTCACTCCGAAAACTCTAGATACATAACCATATCTCCATAAAACTCATATAATATGTGATTTATCAGTGGCGAAGCTTTGTAGATTATATTTGATTTGATCATTGCCAAACAGAACAGAGGACCAATGAGATGGCTCAGCCAGGTTAGCTGCTCACTGGCAACTCTGACCAGTTCAGGGCAATCCCTGAGTCACACAAGATAAAAAGACAGAACCCATTCACCCGAATTATTCTCCGACCTCCACGTGTGGTGCGGCAAGCCAGCAGTTGCTGGACCCCAACACAAATAAATGACCAAACTGCAATAAACTCTGAACGGTGAGCTAAGACAGCGGCCTTTTATCCTAGTGGATCACTGTGGAAAGGCTGTGCCTCTCACCCTGCAAATTCAGGCAACGGCCAGAAGAGGGCAGAGAGAAACCACAGAGAAGAGCGTGCCTCTCAGCTCTTTCCTGCCTTCCTTTCTGACCCAAAGGAGCTTCTCAGAGCAGAGAACTGCAGGGGCAGAACAAAAGCATCTGGACAACTGGGCTCCCCTTGTTTACAAGGCTGGCAGGCTTAGTCAGGGGTCTAGAGAGTAACAGAACACACACACACACACACACACACACACACACATACACACACACACACTAGATAGATAGATAGATAGATAGATAGATAGATAGATAGATAGATAGATAGATGAGTTTAGATAGATGACTTACAGGCTGAAGTCCAGCTAGTCCAGAGATGGCTGCCTATGAATGGAAGGTCCAAAAGTCCAGTAGTTTTTCAGTCCATGAGTGTGGATGTCTCAGCTGGTCTTCAGTAAAGGCCAGAATTCTACACAAGTAGACCGCAAGGACAGTGAAGGAATGGACTTCTTCTCAGCGAGGCAGTAACAGGCAAATAGCAAAAGCTCCCTAGTTCCAGCGCTTTTTATAGAGGCATCTAGCGGAAGGTGTTGCCTGGATTAGAGGAACGGCTTCCCTCTTCAAAGATGAGGATTAAAATTAAGCAAGGAATCCCTCACAGGTGTGCCTTTTCATTTTGGGGTTTTACATAATACCAGATAACTGGAATCCAGTTGACAGTCAAGAATGGCCGTCACAGCTGCCTTTCCAAACCCCACTTCATGTTCTGGACACAGTTTGACATTTTTGACATTTAACCTGTGTTCTTTCTTTCTGTAGCTTCTGGTGTGTGTTTGTCTGTGTTCACGTGTGTACGTGTGTGCATATGTGTGTGTGCCTGTGTGCAGGCTCTCTCAAAGAAGTCAGCATGTGTGGGCTGAGTTGTGGGGCAGCAGAGCTGGGCTGGAGTGGAGTGGAGCTCACTTGGTGGAACTCTTGGCCCAGCAAATAAGAACCCTGGGTTTGCTTCCCAGACCACACACAACTACATGTGATGGGGCATGCCTCTTCTCCTAGCACTCTGGAAGCAAAGGCAGAAGAACCACAAGTTCAAGGTCATCTTAAGCAGTATAGGGCTTTCACAGTCAGCCTTGGATACAAAGAGCCCCAAATGATAAAATACAGGATATAGGAAGGGAGGTTGTAGATTAGCAATTACTGAGCGTATGCCATGCATAAACAAAGGCCATGGTTTAATCCCTACCACCTTCAAGATCCCTGTATTTTGTTCAGTCTCCAAAGCTGGCTGTCTAAGCTGGTCCTCAGTAAATGTTGAAATCCCAAAGATGTAGGCTGTAATGCCAGTGAAGAAATGCCTCAGCAGCAAGATGGATGAACTTACCAGAGAAAGGGAGGGTGAGTGGACAAAAGGCAAAGAATCCCTTCTTCCAGGATCTTTTATGCAGGCTTCCAATGGAAGGTGTGGCCCAAATTTAGGGCGGGTCATCTCACCCCAAAGGATCCCTCTCAAATGACCCAGTCCAGGAAAATCCCGTCTGAAGGGGGCAAGCTTCATGAAGCACACACCGATTAGATGCCATGTGCAGAACAGCCTCCCGTAAGCTCCTCACACCAGCAAAGTTTTATGGACTTAGCAGGTTATATTTGGGATTATTCATACTGATATACATATTTGCAATGCCATAACAATTAATGAAAGGAGAGGAGACCATAGATCTGAAGCAGAGTAGGGAGGGGAAATGCCAGGGTGTGGAGGGAGGAAAGGGAAGGGAGAAATGTAATTATGGTATAATTTCGAAAATCTTTTTAGAAAGTTAAAAAAAAAAGAATAAGAAAAAGAACAGGAAGGTTCTAAAATAAAATAAATAAATAAATAAAGAAAGAAAAGAAAATTCCTGACAGATGTGCCCAGGTGCTTGAGTTTTAGTTGATTCCAGATGTGATCAAGTTGACAACCCAAGATTACTCATCATACATGACATGCACACAATGGAAGAATTTTCATATGAAGAAAAATTATGGATGAACATGGATAAGGTATGTCAAGTGAAATAAACCTGATAAATGTTGTATTATCTTACCTCTGTGAGATAATATAATCTGAAAATCTCTGGTTCATGGAAGAGAAGAATACAATGATGGTTTCCCAAGTCTGGGATGCGAGCAAAAGGAGGGGAAGACAGACCTCAGACACAGGTTATGGGTTTTGTGCTTAAAAGCTCACCTTGAGAAAAGCTGAGGGCTACCCTAGGATCCTGAGTGCTCAGTGTAGTTGCCATCTCACTAATATTTTCTATCAGCTTGAACCCTGTGTCCAAGTAGTTTTTCCTGGTGGACACACCACAATTCTACAAGCCTGCTTTAGTTTTAAGATTTTCTATTTTAAATTATCATTTAGCAAGAGAGAGAGTATGTGTGTGCACAGAGTATGTTTGTAGAGAGCATAGGTGTGTGCAATATGTGTGTGTGTGTGTGTGTGTGTGTGCATACCTGTATGAGTGCATGAATGTGTCCCATAGTGTATTTGTGGAGGCCAGAGGACAACCTTTAGAAGCTGAGCTTCATTGCATGCTGGATCCCAAGGCTACATCTCAGTTCATAGGCTCACCTGACCAGCACTATTACCCAGTGGACAATCCTGCTGGCCCCAGGCCTGCTGTGCAGCAACAATGAAACAAAGAGTTAGGAAGGCATGAGAAAGGGGCAAGGCTACCTGGTGCTTGTAATCCCAGCTTTATCTGTACCTGCCCTTTTTACTTTATCTTTTTTTTTTCTGTCTTCTACCATTAATATAAAATATCTTCTGGCCCTGTTACTTCTCTTATATCTATTGTATTCATTACAAAAGTAGCTAGAAAATGGCCATGTAGTGGAAAACACTCTGAGACCCACACTGGAGTCGCAGAATCCACATGGTGCCCTACAGCTTCCAGGAGACCAGCTTCCAATGCCTTGTTACGGCTGTCACCAGGCATACAAATGCTGCACAGATATACATGCAGTCAAAACACCCATACACATATAATAAAAAAAAATTAAAGTATGTTAATGTAGGCAACATCTCTTCCCATCTCATCGTGACTTCCCATATTCAAAACAAAAACCAAAACAACAAAACAGCCCAGTTTAAGCATAGGGGCTATAGCCCAGGACCTCCTCTAAAGGGCCAGTCTCCCAAAACCACAGTCAAAATAAAAATTCAGTTTCTTCCACAGTTTCTCCCTTTTTAGACAGTTTCACTGTGTAGCTCCCATAGCTATTCTTTGTTGTCAACTTGGCTACATCTGGAATGAACAAACGCCAAGGTTCTGGGTACATCTGTAAGGGACTTTTCTTAATTGAATCACTGGAAGTGTACAGACCCACCTTTAATCTGGCCACTCCTTATGGTGGCAGCCCATACAAAGGAGGTGAAAGCAGGAAGCTCTCTCCTTGCCTGCTTGCCCTCACTCTGACTGGCAAGTCCACTTCTTCACTGGCATTAGAGCCTACTTCTTCCAGGATTCCAGAATGTGCTGAAGACCTGCTGAGACATCCAGCCTTAACCAAACAGCTATTAGCCTCTTGGACACTCCTTTGGAGACAGCCATTGTTGGAATAGTCAGGCCACAGCCTGTAAGCCACCATAATAAATCCCTTTTACACTTTCCTGTACATATTCATTCTATTAGTTCTGTTTCTTCACTGAACCCCGACTAATACAGTAGCCTAGTATGGCCCCTAACCCAGGCAATCCCTCTACCACACCCTTCCTGAGCTCTGGAATTACATATGAGAATCAAGGGTGTCTCCATCCTATTAATTTACATCGGGGACTCAATTTTTCCTCTAGGACCCACCACAAATCCATTTCCAAAGCATAGTATGCAAATATATTCTATGTCTGTCCATTCTTTTATGACGGAAATAATCATGACTGAATATGACAGAAAGGAGGGTTTAGACCAAGTATTCTGTCTCGCTGCCACTACCCACTTCTGATGGCCTGTGGGATGTGTGACACCTGGAGCAACTCAGTTGATAGGAGTGCTGCTGGTGCTTGGGGTGCCAGGCCGAGGGTTTTCAGGTTCTTGTCCTCTTCCTCAAGAAGGAGCTAAAGCCATGCAAACATTACTTTCCTCAAAAGCTAAGTGATAGTATTGATCAGAAGGAAACATGCTGTCAAGAGTGGCATTGGCCTGTACAAGTGAGGGTACACAGTGCCCCAGTTAGTTTGGGGCTCCTTTTTCTGGGGTTCAGGGGGTGGTTATGCGCCAATCACCAACCCTAGACTGTTCTCCCTGGGCAAATATCTATCAACAAGTCAAGACTAACGCCACAGCCTGTGTCTCTAGGGAAGAGACTAGAAAAACAGGCACCCCCTTAATGCCGTCTACCGAAGTGTAAGGAAAAGAGAGCCTGACCTTTGCCTTCTAGAATATGGGCAGAGATCTGTAGCTGCTAAGAGATCTTTTTGTCATGCTTTGCTCTGAATACTTACTCTCCCACCTTTCACCCTGACTGTTGAATTGCAGCTGACAGTTCTTGTCTGGCCTAACTCTTGTTGCATTCCTTGGAGTGCTAACACCATCTTGTTAAAATAAGGGATGGGATTTAATATTTTCATCGGTATAGCCTCCTGGAATATTCATATTCTGACTACACTGTGCATCAGACACATGGGAAACCTTAGTAGGATTCTAAGAGCAGAAAATAGTTGTCCTAATGAGAGGCTGGTTGGGGTAGGTGTTCAGAATTCCCGAGATGAACGGAATGAAGGCCGATCCATTGTAATTGAACTGTGACTCGTGTAGCATGGAAACAGATGGACCTGAGTACAAGCCCGATGCTCTTACAGGTGAGCAGGTGAAGACGAAAAGTGTACTGAAGAAACAATAAGTTTTTAGAGATGCGTTCAATGAAAAATGTCTTGGCAGCACTGTCACTGGCACTCAGGTAGTAAAACTCTTTTATAAGGTTATTCTCTTGATGTGCTTTAGTTCTGAGCTTCACATGAGTAGACTCACCTGGAGAATTCTTTTCCCCAGTCAATATTTGGAACTTATGGTGTCTTTGCTCCTCAGAATTGCCTTCGTAGCACACCTCCTCAGAGCTTACTGGAACTTCAGCATCTCAGGCTTCCCTCCGAAGAAGGACAAGATCTCCCTGTGCCCCATATGCGCATTGGTCCTGAGAAGTGTCGTCTTAAATGTGAAGTGGTGTGTCTGAGTTTAAGACAGACTCTAAAGTGCTCTGATGCTGGTTATGAAGTGTCCCAGGACTGGATCCCAAACACTATCACTGAACGTGTAAGTGCAAGCACTTTGTGAGGTCAGGGGTCACTGGGAGTCCAGACAGTGCTGGACATGTGTTGAGAGTCTGATGTGTGCTGCGATGGTCTGGTCTGATCCCTAAACACAAGGGAGCATGCTGGCTTCACCTGCTTCATTTGTAACCAGTCCCCTTGGGGGCACAAGAATGTACACTTTCATTTAAGGGGTTCCCAGGACAGCCCATCAGACAGGAAATTCATTAAAGCCACAATTATAGCTAAAAACTATGTGAACTTGGTGCTAACGGTGCATTTCCATTTGCTATTTTAAAATTTGTTTCAAGGTGGGAAGATGGGTCAGTTGGTCAAGTGCTCACCGTGAAAGCTTGAGTTTGGATCTCCAGCAAAGTAAAAAGTCCTCAGTGTGATGGGGTGAGTCTGTAGGCTCCCAGCTGGGAAGACGGCAGGAGAACACCTGTGCCCCACTGCCTAATCAACCTAGCCAAATGGGTGCACCCCAGGTTAGGAGGGAGACCCTGACGCAAAAGCTGAGGTTGAAAGGGGCTGAGCAACACGTGATGTCAGTCTATTTCCTTCACATGTAGTCTTAGAAAGATGATGGCACTGAAGGCCAGGTGAGGAACAAGATCCATTGGTATAAAGCCGTGATCAGAAGTCCTCATTTTGCTTGCGTGAACCTGCTTCCCAGTGGCAAGGATGTTCAGGAAACATCAGACAGCAAGAAAGAAGAGTCAATCCGGGTGAAGGAAGATGTGTGCTGGGATTACATCCTCGTTCTGTCTGATTTACAGAATCTTTAGCCTCCAGATTCCATTATAGGAATATTAGGGGAATATTGGTGTCATCTTGTAGGGTTCTTGTGAGAATGTGTGCAAAATGCTCACATTTAGCGATTAATTCCCAACTTGTAAATGTTAAGCCACAAACACTCAACATGTCATATTGATTTCTGAGTGAACACAGTGGTAGTTAATGTTGTCAACTTGTGGGTGTCCAGAGGCATCTGGAGACAAACCTGTAGGCATGCCTGTGAAGGATTACCTACATGGGAAAACACACCTTAACCTTGTGGGGGGCTCCATTCCATTTGCTGTGCTCCTGGACTGAATAAAAAGCTAAGCAAAACTGACTATGAGCATTTAATTCTCTCAAGATTGAACAAAATACCACAGGTTCCCCCTGATATCCCTTCCCCAGGATGGACTGGAATTCAGAATAAAACCCGTTATCTCTTGTGCTGTTTCTCAAGGGATACCTTATCACAACTTCCAGGTAAATTTGCATTACAGAGACCCTGGTGAAATCAAGCATGGTAAGGCATAGTCTCTCATTTTTAAAATGTTTCCTGTTAAAGTCTGTTGAAGCTGAGTGCGGTGGTCGAGGAGAGGAGGCACCATGAGTTTGAGGGCAGCTGAGCCACACAGCATCTCTCTCAACAGGAACAGTAAGAGGCACAGATTATAGATGATCAAATGCAGTTGGTGTGTAGAAACTGCTCGGCTGCTGTGGCTGAGGCTGTAGGCCGATGCTTCCTGCGGTACCTATGCTGGTCTCAACCCCCGGGAGGAAGCACCCTTCCTTTCTTAGCCTCTAGATGGTTCAACTATAGGCCCCATAGAATTTGTCCCCCTAGGCTCTGCTGTTTGAGTGTTTAGGTCTCTTTCTGTTTGTCTCTCGGTTGCTGACTCAGTATGGAAGCCCTCACTGCCACTCCACCCTCATGCCTGCCTGCCTCCCTGTGTGACACCGTGCTGGCCATGGACTCACCCTCAGAAACTGTGAGCAAGCCCCCGGGGAAAGGCTTTCTTTTATGAGCTCCCTTGGTCATGGTGTGTCTTTACAGCAACAAAAGAGTGACTAAGACAAGGCCTAAGCCAGAGGCCCTTCTGTTAAGCAATTTTAAATAATCATCTTAATAAGAGTTTATTCCATTCCAGGGATCTAGGAACTATCACATTTTAAAGATGAGGAAACTGAGGCCTAGGCAGGTAGTGATTTTTTTTTTAATATACTATTTAGCAGCAGAGCTAGGATTCACCCCTGAGCCCTCTGTACCTCCGACTCCATTCTGGGCTCAGGCAACAATTCCTCTCTAGAAGTTCAGACTCTTCTCTCACATTGCTTTTCTCAGGTACAAATACGGAATAAACCCCAACAGCACCATGGGTGATAGGAATCCCAGGTCCAGGCTAGAGAGATGGCTCAGAGTTTGAGAGCACTGGCTGCTTTTCTAAAGGTCCTGAGTTCAATTCCCAGCAATCACATGGTGGCTCACAACCATCTATCATGAGATCTGGTGCCCTCTTCTGGCCTGCTGGCACACATGCAGGCAGAATACTGCATAATTGATAAATAAATAAATCTTTTTTAAAAATGGGGTATTCACATTACCTTAAAAAATATGAAAGGAAGAATTCCAGTTCCATTTAAATGAGTCCCACTTACATGTAACTTTGATTGTGACCCCCTCAGGCTGCCTGTGTCAGCTCTTGCTCTCCCCAGGCTGACCCATCCTTTCTCTGCCAGTTATCATTACAGGAGACCAATCTCTTCATGGCACTTCTCTGCTTAAAAGGCTCCCTGTGCTCTACCCGGCACAGGAGGGCTCCATTGTGCTGGGCATTCTGGAGCTTCTCTGTACACCGGCTCCTTCTTCAGATCCTCATGCCATCATGGCAGCCCAGAACTGAGTTTCAGACCCCGAGGGCTCATCGGTGATTCCTAGCCTCCCCCCCCACTTCCTAGCATCAAAAAAAAAAAAAAAAAAAATCACAGTCTAACCTCATGTGCAGTACACAGAAAAACAAGTCCTTTGGGGCTAGAGCCCAGCTGCCTGAGGGCTTAGCTAGAATGCCCCAAAGCCTGGGTTTATTACCCAGGACTACAGAAAAACAGTTGTGGAGGCATCTGCCTATAATTTCACCATTTAGTGGGTAAAAACAGAGGCATCAGGAGTTCAAGGTCATTCTTTCCTACTTTGCAAATTTGGGGCCATCTTGGGCTCCATGATCTTGTCTCAATAAACAAGTTCAAGGCCAGCCTGGTCTACATGAGACCTGCTGTCCAAAATAAAAGAGCCTTACTCTTACACCCTATTCTGATATAGAACAGAACATCGCTAAAAATTAAATTGAGGCAATTAGCAAGTTAAAAAATGCCAGTTCAGTGCACCTGCATATGTTTAAAAAATGTGAAGTATTTTTTGTCTTCTATCATACCTAAACTTTGAGTGGATCTCTGGAAAAGTTATTTGCAGTGACCGAGGGTAAAATGTGTCTTTTCTCTGGAATGCATTTTCCTCTCTCATAGATGGCCAAGTACTTACTATTCAACCTTTAAATGCAGGAACAGGCGGCTGCAGAGTGATGGGTGGGAGGTGGGGTAGAGAGGTGGAGGAGGGGTGGTGATGGCTCAGGAATAGTCTTGCATGTATGAGGCCTTGGTTAATCCTCCACCACTTCAAAGTAACAATCAATTGTTGAAGAGCTGTTCTTTCTATAACACCTTATTCCCCAACCTGCCTCACGCACAGTCTGCTTTTCCTCCCATCCATCTCCCCAAGTCCTGAATTTGGATGACACTATTATTCCCACAGCCTGCAACTCTTTACTTATGCAATACACGGTTAAGATACTTCAGGAGAACTGCCTAACGCCGACTCCCTGTTCTTGGCTTATGTTTGTTCATTGACTAAGGGAGCAGTCGAAAAGTCGCCAAGCCACTGCCCGAGATCGGGCCGTCAGACAGGGTGATGAGTGAGCAGCCAGTCAGGGTATGACACGTCACTTCACGTCACTTAGGTGGGACCAGGGCTTATATAAACAGCACCACTTCGGGGCTCGGTCTCTCCTCCTTTCATCGCTTGACTGTAATAAAGCCTGTTGCAGAAGGATCCTGTTGTCAGTGTGCGTTCTTGCTGGTGAGATGATCACGAGGCTCGCAACATCTGGTGCCGAAACCCGGGATTGAACAACCCGAGAAGCAGGGAGCCTGCCATCGCCGGTGCCCAAGAGAGCCCTGTTTGCGGGGAGGATTCAGAACTGCAGCATCGAGGTTAGTTCTGAGAGGCATGTTTGGTCTTGATTTATCTCATCTTTCATTTCAGCTAGCAGAAGCCCTTATTGCTTTCCCTGTTGTGATCGTTGCCCTCGTCCTCTTTCTTTTGGTTTCGTACAAGCTTGAGGGTGACCTTGGAAGGGAAGAGATTAACAAAAAGCTAAGAGTAGGCACTAAGGGAATGTTAGAGGAGATACAAGACGGCATGTCAGAAACAGAACGTGACAAAAGATTAGGGGCCCCAATGGATAGAAATAGAGACGTCTCTAAGAAAAAAGGCCCTTCTGTGGATGTTAAAGCTGCAGGAGCGAGAGGTAAGGGAAAGAACGCCCTGGGGGAGAAAGGTGAGAAGGGAAGGAGAAACCCAAAAGAGAAGCCTCTTTATCCGATAAAAGAATTGGAGGCTTTGGGGCTTGATAGCTCTGAATCTGAGCAGCTAAATCCCTCTGAGGAAGAGGACTTAGAGGGGGAAGCAGCCCACTATGAGGAAGAACAATACCACCTGGATGAGCAGCCATTACTGTTGTATCAGAAGCAAAGTAGTATGAGGAACAGGAAGGGCGCACATTCTCAGTCGGCCACTCCCGTTGTCTCTAGTGCTCCTCCACCCTACACCGGGAGGCACTGTCCTGATTTCTTCTTTTCAACAAAAGATAGACACAAAATTTTTTAGACTTTTCCAGTATTTGAAGATGTGGAGGGAGGCCGTGTCCACGTACCTGTAGATTACCTGCTAGTCAAGGAACTGGCAGAGTCAGTTAATAAGTACGGGGTGGATGCTAATTTCACAATTATGCAGCTTGAGAGGCTAGGCTCTACAGCAATGACCCCAAATGACTGACAGACTGTAGTGAAAGCTGCCCTCCCTAATATGGGAGTGTATTTGGAATGGAAAGCCTTATGGCATGATGCCTGTCAATCCCAAGCTAGGGCTAATGCCAATGCAGAAGACAGTCAACGATGCTGGACATTTGAGCTACTAACAGGACAAGGTCCACATGTTCAGCAACAGACAGATTATGATTGGGGAGTGTACAGCCAAATATCTGCTGCTGCAATTAAAGCATGGAAGGCCCTTTCAAAGAAGGGTGGGACCGAGGGCCATTTAACAAAAATTATCCAGGGTCCTCAGGAGTCATTCCCAGAATTTGTGGCCAGAATGACAGACGCAGCAGGCAGAATATTTGGAGACCCGGAAAGGGTCCGACCAATGATAGAGCAACTGGTGTATGAGAATGCTTCACCAGAATGCAAGGCAGTCATTACCCCCAGAAAGAGCAAAGGACTAACAGATTGGATAAAAGTTTGCCAAGGACTCGGAGGCCCGCTTACCAACGCCAGCCTGGCGGCAGCCATATTACAAACCAATAACCGCCCAAGTTTTGGAAACAATAAAGTTTGTTTTAATTGTGGCAAAATGGGTCATTTAAAAAGAGACTGTCATGTGTCTGTGCAAAAGAAAGTTCCTGGTCTTTGCCCTAAGTGTGGAAAAGGCAATCACTGGGCTAATGAATGCCATTCAGTTAGAGATATTCAGGGAAAACTTATCCAGCATGAAACCCCCCCTAATGAGAGGAATAAGAATATTAAAAAAAAAAAACGGGTCTCAGGGCCCCCCAAAAAATGGGACACAGGCAGAAAACAGGAGGGTTTATCCAGCTGTAGAGCAACAAGAGGATCAGCAGGGCTGGACCTCCATTCCACCTCCCAATTCTTATTAATGCCACACATGGGGGTGCGACCTGTCCCAGTGGAGTTTGAAGGCCCCCTGCCTGAAGGAATTGTCGGTCTTATTTTGGGTCGCTCCTCTCTCACTTTAAAAGGACTTATGGTCCATCCTGGAATTTTAGATCAGGATTTTACGGGACAGCTCCAGGTGCTTTGTTCCTGCCCCCAAGGCGTATTTTCTATTTCTCCTGGAGATGGGATTGCTCAATTAGTCCTTCTCCCAAGCCTTCATGACTGTTTTCCATCTACCGGAACACCAAGGGGCACAAAAGGACTCGGTTCCACAGGAACAGATTTTGCTCATTTGGTAGTTGATCTTAAGACTAGACCTACCCTACAAATACAAATAGAAGGAAAAAGTTTTACTGGTATTTTGGACACAGGGGCTGATAAAAGCATTATCTCTTCCACCTGGTGGCCTAAGGCGTGGCCTGTTACACAATCATCCCACTCCTTACAAGGGTTGGGATATAAGGCCAGCCCTGCAGTTAGTTCACGCTCTTTGATGTGGCAAGCACCGGAAGGTCAAACAGGAAGTTTCATACCATATGTTCTTCCTCTCCCTGTCAATCTCTGGAAAAGAGATATTTTGCAGGATTTAGGATTAGCATTGACCAATGAGTACTCTCAACAAGTGGTTGATATAATTAAAAGGATGGGTTATAAGGAAGGAAAAGGCCTTGGTAAACAGGAACAAGGGAGATTACACCCGATTTCACAGGAAAGTAATACAGGGAAACAAGGCCTGGGTTTTCATTAGCTGCCATTGAGGGTTCCATGCCCATATCTTGGCTCACAGAGGAAGCCGTATGGGTTCCTCAATGGCCCCTTTCCTCTGAAAAGTGGGAAGCCGCTACAAGGCTGGTTAAAGAACAGGTACAGCTTGGTCATTTGGAACCTGTACTACTTCCCCCTGGAATACACCCATTTTTGTTATAAAAAAGAAATCAGGAAAATGGAGGCTTCTCCATGATTTGAGGGCTATTAATGCACAGATGCGATTATTTGGAACAGTGCAATGAGGCTTGCCTCTGCTTTCAGCCCTGCCTAAGCAATGGAGAATTATAATAATAGACATCAAGGATTGTTTTTTCTCCATTCCATTGTGCCCACGAGACAGACAGAGATTTGCCTTTACCCTACCTGCTGTTAATCACTATGAGCCAGACAAAAGACATCAATGGATGGTTTTACCTCAAAGCATGGCTAATAGCCCCACCATGTGTCAATTGTATGTGCAGATGGCTCTTGAACCAGTTAGACAGCAATTTCCTTCCTTGTTGCTGATTCATTATATGGATGATATTCTCTTGTGCCATGAGGATTTAGCCATCTTGCAAGATGCGCGTATCCTTTGTTGCAAAAAACCCTGCAACAATGGGGATTGCATATTGCCACTGAAAAGGTCCAAATTTCAGAAGTAGGTTCCTTTCTAGGGACTGTTATTTATCCGGAAGGAATAGTTCCTCAGAAAATAGAAATTCGCAGGGATCACTTGCATACCTTAAATAATTTTCAAAAATTATTAGGTGATATAAATTGGCTTAGGCCGTTTTTAAAGATTCCTTCTGCTGAATTAAAACCCCTATTTGATATTTTGGAAGGGGATGCTCATATTTCTTCACCCAGAGCCTTAACACCGGCTGCAAGCCATGCCCTACAAGTGGTAGAAAACGCTTTACAAGATGCCCAATTAAAACGTGTAGATGAAACTAAGACCTTTGACCTGTGTGTCATTAAAAGTAAACATTTACCAACTGCTGTATTATGGCAAGATGGACCCTTATTGTGGGTTCATCCCAATGCTTCTCCTGCAAAAATTATTGAATGGTATCCAGATGCAGTTGCTCAACTTGCACTTCGTGGGTTAAAAGCAGCCATTACATACTTTGGGAAGGAGCCAAAGTTCTTTTTTTTTTAATTTTTCATCAATTACACTTCATTCATTCTGCATCCCCCCAGAAGCCCCTCCCTCCTCCCCTCCCAATCCCACCCTCCCTCCTCCCTCTGCTTGCATGCCACTCCCCAAGTCCACTAATAGGGGAGGTTCTCCTCTCCTTTCTGATCTTAGTCTGTCAGTTCACATCAAAAGTGGCTGCATTGTCCTCTACTATGGCCTGGTAAGGCTGCTCCCCCCCAGAGGGAGGTGATCAAAGAGCAGGCCAATCAGATCATGTCAGAGGCAGTCCCTCTTCCCATTACTATGTAACCCAATTGGACTCTGAACTGCCCTGGACTACATCTGTGCAGGGGTTCTGGGTTATCTCCATGAATAGTCCTTGGTTGGAGTATTGAGTCTCTGGTAAGTTCCCTGTGTTCAAATTTTCTTGTTCTTGGAGCCAAAGTTCTTAATAGTGCCTTATACAGCTCACCAAGTTCAGGTATTGACTGCTACCTCTGATACTTGGGCAGTGCTAGTTACCTCCTTTAGTGGTTTGATTGATAATCATTATCCTCGACACCCCGTTTTGCAATTTGCTTTAACTCAAGAGGTAGTCTTCCCTCATGTAACGTCCCAGGAACCACTTCGGGATGGACTGGTGGTTTATACAGATGGGTCAAAAACAGGAGTGGGAGCTTATGTGGTTAATAATAAGGTTGTTTCTAAGCAATATCATGAGACCTTGCCTCAAATTGTGGAATGTTTAGTAGTGCTAAATGTTTTGGAAAAATTTCCAGGTCCTTTAAATATTGTTTCTGATTCTAGTTATGTGGTAAATGCAACCAAAATCTTAGAGGCTGCTGGATTGATTAAAGCATCTAGCAAGCTTGCAAAAATTTTTCAAAGGATTCAGTTTGCCTTAATTACCAGAAGATCCCCTGTTTTTATTACACATATTAGGGCTCATTCCGGTCTACCGGAGCCCATGTCCTATGGAAATGACCTGGCAGATCGAGCCACAAAGATGATTGCATTTGCCCTCCTTTCAAATTTAGAATTTGCTAAGGAGTTTCATAAAAAATTTCATGTTACAGCTGAGACATTGCGTCATCGATTTGACATAACTAGAAAAGAAGCTAGAGATATTGTTACCCAGTGTCAAAACTGTTGTCAGTTCTTACCTATGCCTCATGTTGGGATTAATCCCAGAGGAATCCGTCTGCTACAAGTGTGGCAGATGGATGTTACCCACATTTCATCTTTTGGTAAACTTCAATATTTGCATGTTTCCGTTGATACTTGCTCTGGAGTTATGTTTGCTTCTCCCCTGACTAGAGAAAAGGCAGCCCATGTTATTCAACATTGCCTGGAGGCATGGAGTGCCTGGGGAAAGCCGAAATTCTAAAAACTGACAATGGGCCGGCCTATACTTCTCAGAAATTTGGACAGTTTTGTCATCAAATGGGAGTGACCCACCTAACGGGTCTCCCATATAACCCTCAGGGACAGGGTATTATTGAACATGCTCATCGCACTCTAAAATCCTACTTAAAACAAAAAGGGGGAGTCGAGGAGGCTCTGCCCTCAGTGCCACGAGTGACTGTTTCCTTGGCACTCTTTACTCTCAATTTTTTAAATTTGGACAGTCAGGGCCACTCGGTGGCTGATCACCACTGCTTAGAGCCTGATAGGCCTAAGGAAATGGTCAAATGGAAGGATGTCTTGACTGGTCAATGGAAAGGCCCTGATCCTATCTTAGTAAGATCCAGGGGAGCTGTCTGTGTTTTCCCACAGCAAGAAAACAATCCATTCTGGGTACCGGAGTGCCTCACGCGAAAGCTCGTTACAGCTGAAGATGATCTTTCAACAAATACACCTGCAACTACTTGAAGAACTAAGGGCAGCGGTGGTGACCACTAATTCTACTCGAGTGAATTTATTGCTCACAGATGGCTCATCATCCTGGGTTTCTTCCGCCTTTTCTTATTTTAAAGAACGGGTGGTGGTTGGAATGTTTGGTGCAGCATTATGTTGTGGGTTAGTGGTTTTTACTCTGGTTGTTCTGCAAACTCAAAACCCAACAAAAACGTGACAAGGTGGTGATCACACAAGCACTAGCAGCCCTAGAGCAAGGCTCGTCTCCCGAGGTTTGGCTTTCCATGTTAAAAGAATGATAAAGAGCAAGGTTACCTCTGCCTTTGTAGTTGTAGTGCCACAAAATTGGATGAGACTGGATTAGCAGCCCTTGCACTCCCGGGGACGTATTCCCATTGCACAGGGATGGGTGCAATTCCATGTTGTCTCCTCATGAGTATAAAAATCAAACGGTCTGGAAAGTCAGTGACGGAAGAGTGCAAATAAGCCTGTACAAGTGAGGGTACACAGTGCCCCAGTTAGTATGGGGCTTCTTTTTCTGGGGTTCAGGGGGAGGTTATGTGCCATTCACCAACCCTAGACTGTTCTCCCTGGGCACATATCTATCAACAAGTCAGGACTAATGCCACAGCCTGTGTCTCTAGGGAAGAGGCTAGAAAAACCTTCTACCGAAGTGTAAGGAAAAGAGAGCCTGACCTTTGCCTTCTAGAATATGGGCAGAGATCTGTAGCTGCTAAGAGATCTTTTTGTCACTCTTTGCTCTGAATACTTACTATCCCACCTTTCACCCTAACTGTTGAGTTGCATCTGACAGTTCTTGTATGGCCAAACTCTTGCTGTGTTCCTTGGAGTGCCAATACCATCTTGTTAAAATAAGGGATGGGATTTAATATTTTCATCGGTATAGGCTCCTGGAATATTCATATTCTGACTACACTGTGCATCAGACACATGGGAAACCTTAGTAGGATCCTAAGAGCAGAAAACAGTTATCCTAATGAGAGGCTGGTTGGGGTAGGTGTTCAGAATTACTGAGATGAGTAGAAAGAAGGCCGATCCATTGATAATGAACTGTGACTCCTCATGCAGCATGGAAACAGATGGACCTGAGTACAAGCCCGATGCTCTTACAGGTGAGCAGGTGAAGAGGAAAAGTGTACTGAAGAAACAATTAGTTTTTAGAGATGCGTTCCATGAAAAATGCCTTGGCAGCACCGTCACTGGCACTCAGGCAGTAAAACTTTTATAAGGTTACTCTCTTGATGTGCTTTGGTTCTGAGCTTCACATGAGTAGACTCACCTGGAGAATTCTTTTCCCAGTCAATATTTGGAATTTATGGTGTCTTTGCTCCTCAGAATGGCCTTCGTAGCACACCTCCTCAGAGCTTACTGGAACTTCAGCATCTCAGGCTTCCCTCCGAAGAAGGAGGAGATCTCCCTGTGCCCCATATGCGCATTGGTCCTGAGAAGTGTCGTCTTAAGTGTGAAGTGGTGTGTCTGAGTTTCAGACAGACTCTAAAGTGCTCTGATGTTGGTTATGAAATGTCCCAGGACTGGATCCCAAACACTATCACTGAACGTGTAAGTGCAAGCACTTTGTGAGGTCAGGGGTCACTGGGAGTCTAGACAGTGCTGGACGTGTGTTGAGAGTCTGATGTGTGCTGCAATGCTCTGGTCTGATCCTTAAACACAAGGGAGCATGCTGGCTTCCCCTGCTTCATTTGTAATCAGTCCCCTTGGGAGCAAAAGAATGTACCCTTTCATTTAAGGGGGTGCCAGGATAGCCCATCAGACAGGAAATTCATTAAAGCCACAATTATAGCTAAAAAGTATGTGAACTTGGCGCCAATGGTGCATTTCCATTTGCTATTATAAAATTTGTTTCAGAGTCTGGGAAGATGGGTCAGTTGGTCAAGCACCCACCGTGAAAGCATGAGTTTGGATCTCCAGCAAATGTAAAAAAGTCCTCAGTGTGATGGGGTGAGTCTGTAGGCTCCCAGCTAGGAAGGCGAGAGGAGAACGCCTGGGTCCCACTGCCTAATCAACCTAGCCAAATGGGTGCATCCCAAGTTAGGAGGGAGACCCTGAATCAAGAGCTGAGGTGGAAAGGGGCTGAGGATCACGTGATGTCAGCCTATTTCCTTCACATATATAGATGCATACATACACATGCAAGTGCATACACAGACACACACACACACACACACACACTGACACCATTCAATTACTCAGCACTGAAGCAAGGAATGCTTCTGTAAGTGACACTGTTTGGCCACAGGCCCTGGTGAATACCCCTACCTCCACCAGGGGTAAAGGGTCACATGGGACAGGAAGCTCTGCTTCTGGAAACTTGGACTATCCAGAGAGGGCTAGAATCTCACCAGCATGCAAGGTTCTCATCACATACCTCTGAAGAGTGAAAAGATGTAAATGAGGAGGCTGTAGAGAGGAGCAGAGGGCTAAGAAAACAGCCACCACAAGGTGGAGTCAAGTCACACAGGACTGATGGGGGAACCACACTTCAGGTGGCCCAGACTTTAGCTGTCCACCATTTTCAAATTTGGGAGTCGGTTTGGTTCTTAAGTCTGAGAAAGATGATGGCACTGAAGGCCAGGTGAGGAACAAGATCCATTGGTATAAAGCCATGATCAGAAGTGCTCATCTTGCGTGCATGAAATTGCTTCCCAGTGGCAAGGAGTTACAGGTCCACAGGAAACAGCAGACAGTGGGAAAGAAGATTCAATCCGGGTGCAGGAAGATGTGTGCTGGGATTACATCCTCGTTATGTCTGATTTACAGAATCTTTAGCCTTCAGATTCCATTTAGGAATATTAGGTCAATATTGGTGTCATCTTGTGGTGTTCTTGTGAGAATGTGTGCAAAATGCTCACTTTTAGCGAGTGATCCCCAAACTTGGAAACGTTAAGCCATGAACACTCAACATGTCATATTGATTGCTGAGTGAAAACAGTAGTAGTTAATGGTGTCAACTTGTGGGTGTCCAGAGGTATCCGGAGACAAACCTGTAGGCATGCCTGTAAGGGAGTACCTACATGGGAAAACCCACCTTAACCTAGTGTGGGGCTCTATTCCATAGGCTGTGCTCCTGGATTGAATAAAAAGCTAAGCAAAACTGACTATGAGCATTTAATTCTCTCAAGATCGAACAAAATACACCAGGTTCCCCCCTGAAATCCCTTCCCCAGGATGGAATGGAATGCAGAATAAAACCTGTTATCTCTTGCGCTGTTTCTCACGGGATACCTTATCACAACTTCCAGGTAAGTTTGCATTACAGAGACCCTGGTGAAATCAAGCATGGTAAGGCATTGTCTCTCATTTTTAAACTGTTTCCTGTTAAAGTCTGTTGAAGCTGAGTGTGGTGGTCGAGGAGAGGAGGCACCATGAGTTTGAGGGCAGCTGAGCCACACAGCATCTCTCTCAACAGGAACAGTAAGAGGCACAGAGTATAGCGATGATCAAATGCAGTTGGTGTGTAGAATCTGCTTGGCTGCTGTGGCTGAGGCTGTAGGCCGATGCTTCCTGTGGTACCTAAGCTGGTCTCTTCCTTCCTTTCCCGGGAGGAAGCACTCCTCCTTTCTTAGCCTCTAGATGCTTCAACTATAGGCCCGAGGTGGTTTGAATTTGTCCCCATAGGCTCTGCTGTTTGAGTGTTTAGGCCTCTTTCGGTTTGTTTCTCAGTTGCTGTCTCAGTATGGAAGCCCTCACTGCCGCTCCACCCCCATGCCTGCCTGCCACCCTGTGTGACACCCTGGTGGCCATGGACTCACCCTCTAAACCTGTGAGCAAGCCCCCGGGGAAAGGCTTTCTTTTGTAAGCTGCCTTGGTCATGGTGTCTCTTTACAGCAACAGAAGAGTGACTAAGACAAGGCCTAAGCCAGAGGCCCTTCTGTTAAGCAATTTTAAATAATCATCTCAATAAGAGTTTATTCCATTCCAGGGATCTAGGAACTAACACATTTTAAAGATGAGGAAACTGAGGCATAGGCAGGTAGTGATTTTTTTTTAATATCCTATTTAGTAGCAGAGCTAGGATTCACCCCTGAGCCCTCTGTACCTTCTGGGCTCTGGCAACAATTCCTCTCTAGTAGTTCAGTCTCTTCTCTCACATTGCTTTTCTCAGGTACAAATATGGAGTAAACCTCAACAGCACCATGGGTGATAGGAATCCCAGGTCCAGGCAAGAGAGATGGCTCAGAGTTTAAGAGCACTGGCTGCTTTTCTAAAGTTACTGAGTTCAATTCCCAGCAATCACATGGTGGCTCACAACCATCTATCATAAGATCTGGTGCCCTCTTCTGGCCGGCTGGCACACATGCAGGCAGAATACTGCATAATAGATAAATAAATAAATCTTTTTAAAAAATGGGGTATTCACATTACCTTAAAAAAAAAAAAACACGAAATGAAGAATTCCAGTTCCACTTAAATGAATCCCACTTAAATGTGACTTTGATTGTGACCCCCTCAGGCTGCCTGTGTCAGCTCTTGCTCTCTCCAGGCTGACCCTTCCTTTCTCTGCCAGTTATCATTACAGGAGACCAATCTCTTCATGGCACTTCTCTGCTTAAAAGGCTCCCGGTGCTCTGCACGGCACAGGAGGGCTCCCCTGGGTGGCTCTGACCTTCCTTCCTGGCTTCTGCACTGGGCATTCTGGAGCTCCTCTGTCCACGGGCTCCTTAGTCAGATCCACATGCCATCAGGGCAGCCCAGAACTGAGTTTCAGACCCCGAGGGATCAGCGGTGAGTCCTAGCCCCCCCCATGTCCTAGCATCAAAAAACTCACAGTCTAACCTCATGTGCAGTATACAGAAAAACAAGTCCTTTGGGCTGGAGCTCAGCTGCCAGAGGGCTTAGCTAGAATGCCCTAAAGCCTGGGTTTGTTCCCCAGGACTACAGAAAACCAGTTGTGGAGGCATTTGCCTATAATCTCACCATTTAGTGGGTAAAAACAGAGGCATCAGGAGTTCAAGGTCATTCTTTCCTACTTTGCAAATTTGGGGCCATCTTGGGCTCCATGAGATCTTTTCTCAATAAACAAGTTCAAGGCCAGCCTGGTCTACATGAGACCTGATCTTCAAAATAAAAGAGCCTTACTCTTACATCCTATTCTAATATAGAACAGTACATCGCTAAAACTTAAATTGAGGCAAATAGCAAGTTAAAAAAATGCCAGCTCAGTGCACCTGCATATGTTTAAAAAATGTGAAATATTTTTTTCTTCTATCATACCTAAACTTTGAGTGGATCTCTGGAAAAGTTATTTGCAGTGACCGAGGGTAAAATTTGTCTTTTCTCTGGAATGCATTTTCCTCTCTCATAGATGGCCAAGTACTTACTATTCAACCTTTAAATGCAGGAACAGGCGGCTGCAGAGTGATGGGTGGGAGGTGGGGTAGAGAGGTGGAGGAGGGGTGGTGATGGCTCAGGGATAGTCTTGCATGTATGAGGCCTTGGTTAATTCCCCACCACTGCAAACTAACAATCAATTGTTGAAGAGCTGTTTTTCTATAACACCTTTTTCCCCAACCTGCCTCATGCACAGTCTGCTTTTCCTCCTGTCCATCTCCCCAAGTCCTGAACTTGGATGACACTATTATTCCCACAGCCTGCAACTCTTTATTCATGCAATACACGGTTAAGATACTTCAGGACAGTTGCCTAACGCCGACTCCCCGTTCTTGGCTTATGTTTGTTCACCGACTAAGGAGCAGTCTAAAAGTCTCTCCGACCCTTAGATCTTGCAGTGAAAACATTTTGGCATGAGACACGCCTTTGCTATCTATCACTCAGCATTTGCTAAACTGGTTGAGAGGAGCCAGAAAAGGTCCTAAAGGGTAAACACAGCCGGATGAAAGCCAGCGACACTTAAGTGTGACCAATGCCAAGTGTACCGCTCTTTCCCTGTCATCCTAGTACCTGAGCTACATCTGGGATCGAGAGGGCGATGGCGCGCGCTCAGGCAGTTTTCCTCCCTGCCTCACGGGACAGCTTCGCCCTCTTGTGCTTTTTGACAGGCAGGTCCTTCACAGCCCAATGTTCAGTTGCCTCCTGGGGTCTAGCATCTTGGATTCTTTAAGGGGGACACCCGACTCTGGACTTCCTCCCCTGGAAAAAACTATCGAGGGCCCACACAGAAGGAGGCAAGACAGTCTGTCCCGAGGTTTACAGGAGTCTCCAGGCGCAGACCACCCAGTGAAGGAGCAAGGCTCAGCGGGCTCCGCCCAGGGCGGTCACCGCTGGTGCGGGGGCCCCACTCGGGTTGGCCACAAGGGGCCTCCATCTTCCAAGACCAGCTCGGAGCCGGGACAGGGGCGAGGGCGGGGAAAGGGTTTGCCCGGAGCACGGTCCCATCTGGCGACAGGGCCCCGCCTCGCCGAAGTTCCGGGGGCCGGGGCAGCTGCGGCCTTCCTCCCGGTGCCCCGAGCACAGGGCTGAGCGCGCGCTGAGGGCTGGGCGGCCGCAGAGCCGGGGCGCGGCTCCGGGTGCGCGTGTGGCTGCGGCCGCCAGGGGGCAGCAGCGGGCGGTGGGCGGCGGAGAAAGAGCCCAGGTGCTGGGCGACCAAGGCAGCAGAGGACCCTCGCGGCGCTGGCTCCGGAGATGCGTTTCCCGCTGGCGCTGAACCGGGCGCGTCCGAGGAGCGTCGCCGCCGCCGCCCTTCGAGCCCCGCCGATCGGACTCGCGCGGGGACGGCCATCCCTTCGGCCTGCCGGGCGTCGGCAGCGGCGGCGGCGTCCCAGCCCCGGGTCTCAGACAGGAAGGGAGGAGGCGGCGGCGGCCGGCGGGGCGCGACCCCCGTGAGGGTCTCAACAATGGTGCGCGGCGCTGGCGCGGTCCCCGCGTCCGTTCCGCGGCCATAGAGGAAGCGGCCGGGAGCCGCCCCCACCCCGGACCCCCCACCCATCGCTTGCCTGAGTTGGCATGGCCGGCCTCGCGGGCTGGGGCTCCCGCTCGCCAGGACCTGCAGAACAGGACCCAACAGACACCTTGCTGCTCTTAGCTTGCTTTTGTCCGCTGCTTTGTTTGTTTGTTTGTTTTTCACATCAAAGAAAAAAATGACACAAATATCTTCCAGTATTTTGCCCATTTTTTCCACCTGGCATTGGTTTTCTTGTACTGAGACTACATTTTGCATTGTTCGTGTATATGACTCGCTAACATTTTCTTTCAATCTTCTGCTGTTGATATTTTTTTCAGAGATTTTGATTTGGAGTCATCTATGGAAAATTATCATCAATCCTCAAGGGAATGGAGATCATTTTCTATGATTTCTTTTAAACACTTTATAATAATTTTATGTTTAATCTACAGTCCTCTTCAAGGTAACTTTTCATAGGCTGTGAAAATTATAACTATTTTGATCATGGATATGTAATTATTCAAACACCATTTCTTGAAAAAAAAATCACCTTTTCTTCATTGTTTTTATACCAGTGTCAAAAACCAGCTAACTGTTCACAAGCACATCGACATTAAGATGTTCTGTTGAATGCTTGGGCTCACTGACAACACAGTGCCTTGGTCGCTGTGGCTTTAATCTGTCTGGAGTACTGTGCCTCCTCCATATTTCTTTCACTTTTCCAGACTGTTGTCATTCTTGTGCTTCCCTCATGTGCTTTTACTTGTCCGTGTTTCTAAAGCATCAAGTTTCATTATCTATTTGGATTTACTGAAGTCCATCAATAATTTAGGGAATAAGTATTACCTCAAGTACATGTTCTCTGATGAATACATATGCTACCTGTCCTCAGCAATTTGGGGCTTTCCTTTTCATTGTGTTCTTGTTGTATTATATCATAAAGATTCTGTGCATACTTCTATTGGACTTATGTTAATTTCCATTTTTGGAACTATACTAAGATGGAAACTTTATTTTCTTTGGCAACTCTACATTGCCAGGCTGTAGGAAAATGACATGCTATTTTCCACAGTGGCTCTCTCTGAAAGTATTAGGGGAATGATTTGACATTGTGTCACATGAGGTACAGTTCAAGGAACCGGAAATGTTGTCACACTAGTAGAAGACCTGGGCAAACAAGACAAACTGTGTGAGCTAGGAGCGCCAAACATTGGCGACATTTTGGTAGGGATCAGAAGTGAAACTTCTCCTGCCCACTATGAAATTATAGAACTAACCCGTAAGTCTAGATGTTGGTTAATAACAGGGAAGTTTAGTCAGAAGCCCCAGAATACTGACATGGAAATCAAGCCGCATCACCACCCTGGGAGTTTTCAAACCATTGTCTTTTAAAGCAGCGTGTCAAAAATAAATAAACAGCTGACAGAAGAAGGTGAGTCCTGGTGCAGTGTGGTGTGAAAGTGAATTAGTGCCCAGAGATCCCAACTGTCCTACTCCTATTGTGTGAGAACACAGCACACAGATAAATATATCTTCTAGAGTTCAAGGTTGGGCTTCTCCAGACATGCACAGCCCAGCTGCAGTTAAGACTGAGTGCAGGGTAGCACAGCCCTCTTTGTTATGAAAGGAGCAGAAATTTTCATGGAAATGTTCTGCTAGTGCTAATTCTCATCTTGACCTGCCTAAGCGAGCTCAAGCCACGGACCGGCAAGAGATCACACAGGCCCCTACCTTTGCAAGTTTGATTCCAAAATGTCTTTCTTCTAGAATGGAGGCAAGGCCAGGCACATTTTGAGGCTTCATCAAAACAAGATTAAAGAGTTTTGTTTGTAATGAAAATGAGTTGATGTTTAAAAGAAAAAAGAAAAAAAAAACGCTGTTTCTTTTTATTTATTCACTTTCCTGCCAATTGTAGCCAGCTTCCTCCTCTCCTACTGATCCCACCCCCTCACTCTTTCCCTTGCCCCCCTCCCCTTCTCGTTAGAAAGTGGGAGCCCCCACCATCACCAACCCACACCAGCATATCAAGTCGCCTTAGGGCCGCATGCATGCCTTATCAGAAGAACTGACAGTGCCAAGTGCCCTTTGGCATCCACATCACTGTGGCAGTGTACACGTCTCTCAGAGCGAGGAACAGTGCTATTTGTCTGGGTTTAGCCAGGTGTGGCGTGTGGAAGACATTAGCACAGCCAACCATGATGAAGGAGGAGGTCACTGGAACATCAGAGAGCAGGAAGAGTGGGGAGGGGACAAGCCTCAGTACACAGCTGATGGGGCCAACACAGAGAAATCTTTCTTTTTATCGTTTTTATTCCATTTGTTCCCTCAATTGGAGTGACCTAGAAACAGCTTGCTCATAAAAGATTAGGCACATTTAAGAACACAGATCTCTTTAATAACAAACCCAGAATTCTCTTTGTAACATTCTGTTTTTTTAACTCAGAACAAACATCACAAATTCATTGATCCATAAGCACCCAACTTCTATAATCTATTTTTTAAAGAATTTGTTAGATTAGATCAGAAATCTCTAATACCAAGGTCATATATTTTAAAAGTCTGCCTGCAGTGCCGTCTGCTGTTAACTATAGGTAAGTGCAGTTTCCCGTCTGCCTTTTAGAAGAAAGTTATTTTGGCAGAACTGTTCAGCTGCCAAATTTTGCAAATTTTGGACAGTTTATTTCTATTGACTTCTTTTGTATCAATTACAGTTTACTCATTTTGTACTACTGACTTCTTTTGTTGCTATGTTAAGAAGCTACAGCATCTAAGAAATGTATTACAATGATTGAGTTCTTTTGCCAAAACCCGCAAGATTTATGATTTGTAATAATGTTTCTCCAGGTTGACTATGTTACCATCTTCCAGGCATGGTGCCTGTTTGTAGGATGACCTATGCCACTCAATATTAACCAGCACCTGCTCGTGGTAGCGCTCAGGTACACACAGGGGTCATCTACAGGACAGAGGTGGCCACACACTGCATTTTGACAAAACCAAGGTTCTGTTTGCTCTGCCACATTGCTAAAACAAGTGATGAGGACGTAGGATGCTAAATAACTACTTGCTGCCTGCACATGTGTTTAAGAACATTCTCCAGATTCCAACAGTTTTCTAAAGAGAGATGCAAGTCAGTTTTACTGGACACTGGCCATGAGACCAAAAAACAAAACAAAACTTAACCAAAGCAATTTTAGATGGCGACAGATCAGACCAAACAACAGGACAATTACATAAGATTCTTCCGTGGGGATGGAAAAAATGTTAATAACTAATTAACATTACTCAGGTACTAATAACAGGGGATTAATAACACCACGGGTACTGAAAAATAGAATGTATGGTATCATGAATTTTAGATGTTCTCTGGGTCAAAATACCAGTAGTTTTATAAAGAGGATAAGTGAAAACATTTTTTAATGTATGATTTAAAATTTAGACTAAAGATCCTTTCTACTCTTATCAACATTTATAAAAGTTTTTGTGCTACTAAAACTTCCCAGGTTTCTCAGAAATCACAATAGAAAATAACTAAGTTCACATGAAAAAAAATAAAAAATGAAACAAAAAGATCCAATATGCATATAAATAAAGAGTTTAATGAAAGACATTAGAAGATCCAGGCTGGAGAAAAGGCTCGATCAGTAAAGTGCTTGCAAAGAAGAACAAGGTCCAAAGGTCCCAGTTCTGTCCCAGGACACAGTAATCCCAGGGATGGAAAGGCAGAGGCAGGAAGATCCCCAAAGTCCCTTGGTATCTGTCCTGGCTAGTCTTTTGATAACATGAGCTAGAGTCATCTCAAAGGAGGGAGCCTCAATTGATCCATAAAATACAGCTGTAGGTCATATTCTTAATTAGTGATTGATGAGGAAGGGCCCAGCCCATCCTGAATGGTGCCATCCCTGGGCTGGTGGTCCTAGTTCTCTAAGAAAGCAGGCTGAGCAAGCCATGAGGAGCAAGCCAGTAAGCAACACCCCTCCATGGCCTCTGCATCAGCTCCTGCCTCCAGGTCCCCGCCCTGCTTGAGTTCCCGTCCTGGTTACCTTCAGTGATATGTAAGTCAAATAAACCTTTTCCTCCCTGACTTTCTTGTTGGTCACAGTGTTTCATTGTAGTAATAGCAGCCCTAACTAAGACAAGTTGATACCAGGATTGTGGGGTGTTGCAGTGAGACTGAGCTGACCGTGATGTTTTGGGAGGATTGCAGAAGGACTTAAAATTTGGATGAAAAAACCATTGAGTGTTGACAGCTTAGTGGGCAGCTGGTGGAGCTTGGAAGATAAGGATGTTGAGAGCGGTGCTGACAACAGAGGCGTGGCTTGTCAAGTTTCAGAGGAAAGCAAAGACTCTGCTGGGCCATTTGTGTGAGGAATCTGTGGTGTCTGTACAGCTGGAGCTGAAGAATCAGCTGTGATTAACAAAAGACCAGCACCGTTGAAGAGGAAGCTTTGTGTGACTGAGACAATCAGTGCTGGTCAGCCTCAGCTGAGTAACTAGCAGTGCTTAGGAGCCCAGCATCATTAATTCAAAGCCTTCTGGAAAGTGTTTTCTCGGGGTCAACACACAGGCGCTGTGTTCCAGAGGTGGCCAAGGCTGTTGGCAACAGAACTTGGTAGTGTATGAGTCACCCAGGTGGTACTGGTTTTGAAGGCATGAAGGAGTGTGGAGATCAGCTGAGACTTGGCTCTGTGAGAAGCCAGGAGAGGCCACTGCTGAAGGTGCAGCCTCAGCAGCAGTTGAAGACCCAGGATTAAAGGGACCATGCAGAGAGCCTTTGAGAGGCTATTGGGGAAATCCATCCCAGTTGCAGTAACATAAGAAGACCACCAAGAAGAGCAACAGCAATGGAATGGTGCCTTCTGGAGCTTAGAAGACAAGCTGTGTGTGCTGCAAGGGGTGGGGCTGGAGAAGTGACCCAAGCCCCTTGGAGGAGCCCAGGAGATCATCTGCAAATATTAAACAAGCCCACAAAAGAGAAACATGAACACATGGTACAAATGTGGGGCAAAGCAGCCATTGGTAAGTCAGTGTAAGAGGAAAAGCTTGAACAGTGTAAACTGTGTCCTGTCCTGGTATGGAATATGCTAGATTGTGTATTTCCCTTAACGAAGTCAGTTTCAGGGAGTCTGTTCTTAAGGCAATGTAGGTTTTCTCTACTGTGTTCCTTGCTCTCTTCTGAGTCTTGCTCACTAATTGAACTGTGAGCATCTGAATTATTCTGCAGTCTGTTTCAGGCAATCTAAAGTAGACTTTGCTTATAAAAATAAAAATAAAAATTAGTTACTCTTCAGAGTTCTTCCAACCACCCCCATTTCCCAGTTTCCAAGCCCCTTCCACATGTAACTGTTTGTTACAGTGGCACCTCCCTTCCAGGTGTTCTACCCACCTAGCACAGTTTGCTGAGGCTGCTGTAGTGAACTGCCAATGGAGCGATTGAGAAAGTTACAGCTTCCACCTTCCTCTAGGCGGGAGTGTCTGTGTCTCTGGAAGGCTCTGCATCTCAGCAGCTAGGTCACATTGAGACACTCTGCTGTGTAAGACAATAGTCACAGGATATAGAGATTAGGGTATGACCTGGAGAAGCGGGGCATTATTTAGCCTGACACATTTGGATGTTTTCTACAATGGCCCACATTTTCATACTGGTTGTTAGTGTGGCTTTAAGAGCATGGCATAATGGAAATGGACCAAAGAATATCTTTCAAAATAACTGACAAGGGGTTCTCAGAGGTTGTAGGCCTGCATATTAATGTTACCTCATGTAACAAAACAAAGCATCCTGGTTGCCCTTAGGAGACAGGATGAAGTGTCTGTCAGCTTGCAGATGGGATCATGCCATCAAGGATGTCTGAGCAAATGGGGAGGTGATATCTATCCTCTTGACACACTGAATGCTTTGGTGTACTTGTGGCTTCAGCACAAGACACTTAGTCTCTCCAGTCACGATATTAAATTAATTCTAATAATGATGGTATTTTAGTTTATAATATACATTTTGCTTCAGAATATGATGGGTAGCCAGGGTTCAGTGACATTTGGGGTTCCTCAGTATAAGTAAAATATCCTGTAATCTTTACAACTACAGCCACTGAAGTCTACCCCGCATACAGTAAGCTGCCACACATGATCGAGGATTGTCTCGGTCACTGCCTGCAACCGACCATGGAGAGAAACGTCTCAGCTCAGAGTCAAAAGAGAAAAGAATAAAACATACATTTTCCTGACATTCTAAAACGGCTAAGACAGCAGATGTGTCTGGTTTTGTTCTTTGACTACCAGGTTTGTATCTGTGGGAACATGTTTTCGAAGGCACTCTTGATCCCCCAGACGTGACTGCGCAATGGAGGGAAGGACAGTTGATTGTAGGAAGAACACAGTACAGGTACAGATAGACAACACTGACCTTGCCTGCCGCGTCACACCTCATGGACCTACTGGAGGGAATGTACTCTCATAAGTATGCTCTATATTTTATCATATAGTATGCATAGTATATTTATACTTTTATAAACCTATTTTATATTTTTATGCTTCTGCTTGGGAAGAAAACAGAAATCAATCCTGGGAATGAATAAATAAATAAATAGGTCCTGCTTACACTTTAGTAAACGTTTTCTTATTAAATTAGACATTTCAAGGTAATTTTGGAGTGAAAGCTGGAGACCTGCCTCAGTGGCAGATGAGTTGCCTGGCATGTGCCAGGCCCCGGGTTCAGTCCCCAGTGCAGAGAAGAAAGAAATTAAAAGTCTGTAAATTAATTCTGGGTAGTCTTATGTCTGTTTTGGTTTTAGCTGATGATACGGAAAACTTCATGTTCCACATTT
The DNA here is from genome assembly GCF_030254825.1 of Meriones unguiculatus. Classification (NCBI taxonomy): domain Eukaryota; kingdom Metazoa; phylum Chordata; class Mammalia; order Rodentia; family Muridae; genus Meriones; species Meriones unguiculatus. Next base: position 13,532,203 of record NC_083364.1, on the reverse strand, counting down.
CATACATTTGACTGGTAAATGAACACAATGTTCTATGCCTTAGAGGACGAAAATAAACATTACTTTCATGATTTTCTTTTCGTTCGTAGCTAGGTTAACCTGGAAATACTCATAGTCCAACTGTTACTTATTAAAACATTTCATGTCATATCTACTATGATTTACGTGATTATGTAGGCTCCCTTTTTTTCCAAAATTCAAAATGTTTTTGTTTTGAGTTTTAGATTCTAAAAAACCAGTGCATTGCCAACACTTTCAAGGATTTTACTTTTATTTAACTTACTTATCACTGTATAATTGTTAATTTTCAAATAGAATTAAGATGATTTTAATTTAAAAAAACATAGTTTTATCATGAAGTTACTGTTTCCAGTTGGCTTTTAATGGAAATAAATATTAGTTGTTTTTACATTAGTTGTTTTACTTCTTTTGTTATTGTTGTTTCAAGACAGTGTTTTTCTGTGTAGCCTTGGCTGCCCTGGACTCGCTTTGTAAGACCAGGCTGGCCTCAAACTCACAACGATCTGCCTGCCTCTGCCTCCTCAGTGCTGGGATTACAGGTGTACATCACCGAACCTGGCTTGTCCCTGTTTGTCTTCAATTAAATATTTTATACAATGTTAGTACATGAGGTCATGAATACATGTTAGATCATGAATACATGATCCAGTCCAACCTGCATTCCCTCCCCTCCAGTTCCTTCTCTGTACAACCCTCCACTTCTAGCTTCAACCTTATGTTAACATGTGTGCCGACATATACACCTCAGCAGCCTGCAGCTACCAGCTGGTTTTGAGAACAGGTTTCTCGTGGAAGCTTAGTGATTAGGCTAGGCTGTCTGTACAGTGAGCACCAGGGATCTGCCTCTCAATCACGACATCAGCCTGTTATCTTAGTTCAAGAATTGTCCTTAGGTCCTCATGCTCACGGCACAAGCACTTTGCCAACTCAGGTAGCTCCCGAGCCTATCATTGCTTGACTCTCTCAAAGGAATCATACATGCAGTGTAAACAGGTATTTAGCCTCATTGTTCTAATCTCATTGTAGGTTGTGTGTATACTCCTAAACTTCACACTAGTTAGATTTCACTGCTTGAAAGAGTAAGTGGATCTTAGTGGTAGGAAGCATGTCATAGAATGTGCAACACCTTGGGTGCAATGGCCAGTCCAAAAAAAAAGTGAATGTCTATTGCATGCATAAATTGCTTTCTGTGTTTGTAGTTGAGCAGTGAACATGTCAGTGGACTAACTTTGCAGAGACGTTTCTGGAATTCAACTAGTCTATAGAATGGAATATGTGAGACTCTCATTTCTTCACTGAAGTCACAGTCATGCGCGTCATCCTTAAGCTTATGATTCCTTGGTATTACCACAGTGATAGAAAAGGGATTAAAGCAAAACATCATTAACTACCACCAAGAAAGGTTAAGCCCAGTTTGCCTTTCTGAGGTTTGTATGCAAGATTTTATGTCATCATGGAAGAAACCGTGTTCTTTCCTCTTAGAGAACTTTGTAGTCAAGTTCTGTGACAGATTTTTAAAATACCTTATTAAACAATGAAAAGTAGTAGATAATTTATCCAAAATAAATGAAGTCTTATGGAATCGCAAGTTGTAGTCTCAGTCTCAAGTTACACAGGGGCTAACTTAAGTGAATTCCAAAACTATACTGTTTGCACAGTTATTTCAGACTGAAAAGTTTCCTCTGGGCTCTCTATGTGGAAGTGCTTACTCTGAAGACATTTTCAGTTGAGGCAAACAGTAGAAAAATATATTGAACATTGTAAGTTCTGATTCTTACACATATGCTAAGTAACCCTCAAGAGCAAATTAGAATTCTGTACATGATTATTTTCAGTTAATGTATTTTCAGTAATAACTTTAGATAGTTAGAACCTAGCACTCATTCTGTACATTATACTACTCATACACAAGCCTTATTTTTATAATGTTAGTGTATAGTAGGAAATTTTCGTGTTTAAATGTAGTAGCTAGGGGTTGGAAATACAGCTCAGTTGGTAGAACTCTCACTGAACATGCACACATCTGGCCTTGGTTCCCAGCGCCACATGGACAGGGAGTGGGGCGCACATTCTTATTCCTAGCACACTCAGAGTGAGGGCATCCGTAATTCTCTGCCTTAACTAGATGCTCAGGCATCTTTAACCCTTCTCTCTCAAGCCTTCCCTCACCCTGAGGTCTCTGGGAGGTGATCTCCCTACTCCAGGATGTTCTGTGCATTCCATCCTTCTCTTCTCAGACCATGTTCTGTCAGGTGCTACCTCTCTCTCCTTCATTTTCCTCCCCCACTACTCTCCTTTGATCCTCATCTGGAATTTCCGAACAGTTGTCCACACTCACTGTTTTCACTTCCCAACTGCTCATTCCCTTGCACTTTGACTCCCAAAGTTCAGAACACTTCGGCGGCAGTGATTGCTTGGGGCAGCGGATGACAGTGTGAGTTATGGAGCATGTCTATTCCTTTTATGAAGACTCTTAAAAATATATTGCAAAGAATAAAATACAACATTCTCTCACTTGCAAACCACTCAGACTTAATATATCTCAGCTGTCAGGAATTCTTTATGTTTAACTTTCCTCCTAACAGAATTATTTCCAATAAAAGCCTTTTCTTTGTTTCCTACTCTTTTTATTCTTCACTAAAGAACTGCTATTAGGAATTTAATGTATAATCTCACTCACATTTTTATATTTCTACTGATGGAAGATATATAAGTATTTTTCAATACTTATTTTTATGTACTTTCATATTTACATAAAATTATCCTTTAAGGGCTGATAAGATGAGTTGCCGGGTAAAAGTGGTTGCCCTTAACTCAGACAACCTGAATTCAACCCCAAGGTCTGCATGGTGGAAGGAGAGAACCAACTCCACCAAGTTGTCCTCTGGCTGTCACAAGCGCACCTTGGCACACGCATGCACACAAATCCTTTTAATTATGTTAAGAATCTCCTGAAGCTTGATGTTTTCCTTTACATTGTATCTTACTCCCTTGCCTTCAGTGAAGAAATGAGAGTCCACTCTCATATACTAGCTGAATTTCTACATCCAAAGCTTTCTATTATTCTGTCCCACTTGCTCAGAAGAACTTGCATTATACAAATTGCACTTCCAATGAGAATATTAATTAAATCTTATTCTAGATTTTATATAAAATGATTGAAATTTCCTTTTGTTCAGTTTTGTTTATCTCTTGCTTGTGGTGTGTTGTTTTCGACTGCTTCATCACTGGCCCGGGTGTGGTTCCAGGGTACTTCTCCATAGACGTGGACAATGTGGTCCTTGTGTTAAACGGAAGAGAAAAAGCAAAGATCTCCCATGCCACCCAGTGATTACTGTATGCACAGAATTTAATGCAAACCCAGAAACTGCAGCATCTGTCTGTTGTCTTGCTTGGAAATGAATACTGTGACAATGACTGGATAATGCAGTTCCTCAAAGGAAATGGAGGCTTTGTAGACCTGCTTTTCATAACATACGACAGCCCTTGGATTAATGGCGCACATGTTTTCCAGTGGCCTTTAGGTGTAGCCACGTAAGTACAAGATAAGAAAGGCATCCCTCGGGTGTTCTGAACAGAACAGGGAAGATGGTGTTTTAAATGGCAGTAAGCTCACTGGTGATGAGGCAGGCCTATCTTTCCTACCATCAAAAAGAGTGGCCTAGAGCATCAGTGGCAATAGTAACTGCTTTGTTGTATTTTACCATCTTCTCAGGAGAACTGAAGAGTACTTGTTTGTTCTAAAAATGGATATAGGATAAAATTTTAAGCTTAGTAGTGTCCTGAAGAGATGTTTAGCAGAGAATGAACAAAGACAGAGCCATAATTCTAGTGAAAACAAATACTGTTGTGGCAATATTTTTATATACTGTATAGACTTCCCTTGGGTTTGTGATTGGCTGACTTGATGTTAATCTCAACTGTAAAAGCAGAGGTTAATTAAATGATAGTTTAGGGTCCTCAATATATAATCATCCTCCAGTTTAAAAAAAATGGAAAACATTTTTTTAAACTTTCTGTGGATAGATTTTTAATAGTAAGAGATAGGCTCTCAGTAGTATATAAACTTTATGAGGTCAGGGGTTTTCTTCCCTGATTTAAAATAGTTCTGTAGAAATGGGCTATAGAGGTGGCTCAGCAGTTAAGAACAATTACTGTTCATATAGGAAACTCAGATTCAGTTCTAAGCACCCACATGCTGTGTCTCATAGCCATCCAAGGCTCTGAATCCCTGTTCTGAACTCTGTGGGTGCTTGGCTACACATGGAGACAAGCAGGCACACAAATATACTAATATACACATTAAAAAAAAGGAAATTTTAAAATAATGCTTATACACAGTAGGTACTCAGATATTTGTTGAGGAAATGAATCATTTCACTGATAGAATTAAATCCAACATTCATTATTATGTCACTGGTTACCACCATTTGTAAATTCAGACTGCTTTAGCTGTATAGATGTCACTAGAGAAATTCCAGGGACAGGTATTCCCACCTCTACATGGACAACATTCCAGACGAACAGGTTTAGGCTGGGACCAGCCTTAAAATTTCAAAAACTTTGTAAGTACACCCAACCTTCAGAAAAATCTATTTATTGAAAAGAGCCTGCATTTGTAGAAATATTTATACTTTTTTGACATTGTATAACATCACCTATTCACCTAATAGAAGACAGAAGCATATGTTCCCCTTTCTAATTCCCCCATCTAGCGAACCCTACCTTTCTAGTCTCCCTTTCTGCCCACTCCATATCCATACTCACGTAGCTGTGCATAAGTTTAGACTTAAAGAATGCCAGGATCAGCTTCTGCATGTATGTGGCCTATATATTCATTCCATTCTCAAGACCACAGCCACGTCTGCACTAGCCTGCCTGTTCACATACAGCTCTTGATTTTGAGCCCTTGGCAGTGAAACATTCAGTAATCACCCATACGAAATTGCAGCCCTGTAACTCCAGAAGCCCCTCTGTGCTTTTCCTCACAGGGCTTCAGACTTTCTAGAAAATGTCCTGACTTAACTCAAAGACCTAATGCCCACCACTGGATACAGCACAGCTGCATCAGAGTAAGACGAGAGAACTCAACACTCGGAATTACGGAGTGAATGAATACACCCATTCGAAGATTGATCACCGGATGTTTTTAAATATACAGCAATAAAATGTTCAGATCATTTTCAAATGTTCAAAACAAAAAACTTGTTTTAGGCATTCTCATGTAGCACAAGCTGGCCTCAAACTCGGTATTTAGCCCAGGATGATGTTAAACTCCTGATTCTTCCTATGCCTCCCAACTTGTAGAATTAGAGAATTATATACCCAGTTTATGGATAGATGATGATCAATACTAGGTCTGAGTTCTAGCAGCTGGGCTATACCCACACCCCCAAGCCTTCAAGAAGTTTTAAGAAATGTGTTTGGTCCAACATTTTCAATGCCTCTCATATTTATCATCTCTATGATGTGTTCACATTTTTGATAACTTACATTAAAAGATTTGCTTCAAAAAAGATGCCATAGGAAAGAAAACCTTACAGGGATTTCTTTGTTGTTTGTTTAATTTCCTAGGTGGCAGCCTCAGGAGACAAATGAAAGTCTTAAGAATTACCAAGATGCTTTGCTTCAGAGTGACCTCACTTTGTGTCCTGTAGGAGTGAACACAGAGTGTTACAGAATATATGAGGCCTGCTCGTTTGGCTCCATTCCTGTGGTAGAAGATGTGATGACAGCTGGCCACTGTGGAAACATGTCCAGTCACCACAATGCTCCTCTGCAGTTACTCAAGGCCATGGGTGCCCCCTTTATCTTCATCAAGGACTGGAAGGAGCTTCCTGCCATTTTAGAAAAGGAGAAGACTGTAACTTTACAAGAAAAGATTCAAAGAAGAAAAATGTTACTTCACTGGTACCAACATTTCAAAACAGAACTAAAGTGGAAATTTACTAATATTTGAGAAAGCTCATTTTTTATGAATAATAAAGTTTAATCATACCTAGCTGTAAGTGTGTGTTCATAAGTGTGAATATGTACAGCACTTGATAAGGCGGCTCCATCAACTCAGTTTCACAGAAGGGACCAAATGTTCTCCTTTTTGGCTACTGCTGTATACAAGATCAAAGAAATGGCGATATTTTACTGAGGCTCACCTGGCAAGATACTTAAGTGGTTAAAGGTGCTTACTGCCAACCCTGATGACCTAAGTGCAGTCCCCCAGAAACCACACGGTAGGAGAGAAGTGAGTCTCATGGGCTGTCATGTGACCACCCCACCAGCGTGCACACACAAAAACATCAAATAGGTGGATAGATAGATTGGTGGATGGATGGATAGGTAGACAGGTGACTCAGGTTCAGTTCTGCCGAGATCAAGAATCCAGCATTTACTGACCGTGTTCACTGACTTTAACCCACTTTAGGGGCTGGAGTGCTGGCTCAGTGTTTGAAAGTGCTCACTATTCTTGCATATAGCCTGAGTTCAGTGCCCAGCATGCATGGCACACACTCAGCCATCTGTAAGTATTGCTCAGTAGGTCCTGACATGTTCTTCTGTCTTCCATGCACACAAGTGCATATGACACATAAAATAAAGAACTAACTGATACAGTACTATTTAGTAGGGCTGACATCTGATCATATCAGTAGCATGATATATGCTGATCAATGGCTGCAAAGTTAGATAGTGTAAATGAATTTAATGGCTCTACTATACAACATGGAAATTATTTTAATATAATTGAAAGGTGCCTGAGTGAATGTTACATACTTTCACAAACTGTATCAACTCTGAGGTGATTTGTATGTGAATTAGCAAGTTGTGGCTAGTATACAATGTATATAGTCCCAAAACATTGCACTTGATAACACGTTCTATTTTATGTACCGATATTAGAAATTGCAAACTTTAGGGAAACAGCATTATGTGTTAAAACACTGCTTATTGCAGTCAGAAAAAAAAAAACATTAAAAACTTCAGTTTCCATGAGGATTTTGCTCAAGCCAACTAACTGGTCATACTCTCTTCTCAGTATGAAAAGCATCTGTGTCCTTAACATAGTAACAAAATAGCGGGCAGGAACAAGTGGGGAAAGTTTATTTTGGCTCATATTTTTTGACATCTTCAGGGTACCAAAGCCAGAAAGGAGGCAAGAATGGATGCATCCAGGCTAGCAGAACTGTCAGGCATCAACTGTTTGCATCACGGCTGACCAGGTAGAAGAACGCCAGACTAAAGAGAGGTGTGTAAAAGTCTCACAGGACTTGCTTTGCCAGCCAGTCCCCTTCTAATGGCTCCACAGCCTTTAGAACAGACTCCATGCTGTGAGTAGAGTTCAGGATGGTGAGTGTTCATCCTAGGAAGATGGCAGGGTAGTGTAAGCATGGAAGGTTAGGAGCCAACAGTTGTCAACTTGGCAATACCTGAGGCAACAGGTCATGTTCCTGGAGCTGTTAGCTTACTGCTGCTTGCTTTCTTACAGAAGATGGTTTGATAACACTATCTTAACTGGTGATTGCTGTGTGTCCCATCAGTCCAGCAGCCAATTACCTTGGATCTCAGGCTGAAAAAAGAAAAAAAGAGTGATTTTCAGTGTTTATCTGTAAGGATGTCAAGTCTATCCCTTTTTTCAGAATTGAATTAATGATAAAAGGAGGAAAACAGGCAAAATAGATGCTTTGGGGGAGCTTGAGGGAATTTAAAAGGTGATCTAAAATCTTTTACAATGGGTTCTGCTGAAATCATGCTAAAAGTTCAATAGTACTATTATTTAAGTAAATACCTTTCACAACTTGTCCAGACCAACAGATACAGCTGTGTTCAGTCAACATAAAACCTGATACACTGAACCAGATAGAAGAAAAAGCAGACAACAGTTCTGTACTTACTGGCACAGGAGATGAATTTCTGAACAGAACACCAATCGCACAGGCACTAGGATAAATGGGACCTCATTTATCTGTATTACAGATAAATTACAGAATAAATTACAGAAACCTTCTGTAATTCAAAGGACACTATCAATTAAAGTAGCACCCTACAGAATGCAAAAAGATTTTTACCAACTCCACATCTGATGGAGGACTAATATCCGAAATATGTAAAGAACTCAAGAAACTAGATAACATAAAAGCAAATAATCCAATTAAAAATGGAGCAGGGGCTACAGGTTAGTCAAAAGATGGATGTAGGCACTAAACCTCTTCGCAAAGGAACTTATTCTGGTCCCAGTTCACAATGTGACCAACTGCTTGAGCTCCAGCTACCAACTAGGTCTTCCTATATATATCAACTATATCCTTGAATTGTGGAATACAGAATGAACTCTCTCCTTGCTTTGTCAAAACATTTTTTCATAGTAAACAAGAAAAGGAACTAATACGGAAAATCTGTACTGGGAGTTGGGCTGTTTTTACAATACCCTGACCATGTGATTCTTAATTCTTTGGAAGTGAGTTGCAGAAGAAATGTGGAAGATTGGAGAACTTCAGGCAACAAAGCCCTTAAGTGCTGTAATCAGAACTTGATGTAGGATGCTTGAATGACAGGAATGCTGATGGGTTATCCCCTAGCTATCTGCTCCCTAGGTTGTATCAGAAAATCTTGAATGGATCATAAAAGCAGCAGTGGGAGCATAATCTTATAAAACATGTTCTGGACATTTCTGGATTTATAAAGACTTCATAATACCATTATAAATTATGCAATGAACAGAAAAGGTTAAACTATTACATGTAAAACTGATTATTATGAAACTGGAACTATTGAGGCTAAATACTAAATCACAATGAGGATGTGAAGGGGAAATAATACTCTTAATGAGTAACAAATTAATTTCAGTTTAACCTGTACCAAAAATGTTAAAGTAGCTTTAAGTTGAGTACCCTTTTTCGAATAAACAGTTCGGTACAGCACTTAAAATATGGCTGAGACTTATATTAAAAGATACCTGTGTTGAAAATGTACGTTTGGAAATACTTCACTCAACTTCCTAAAAGACAGATCTCCTTACTTTCAGAAAATAAAATGTTTTTATTTGTTTATCTATTTATTAAAATTTTAACAAAGAAGAGACTTCATTCAGATGCTAGCACCAGATACCCACGATGTGAAGACTGTGCCTTAGAGTGCTCTCAAGATGCAGTCCCAAGGTTCATTACTCATGCGTTTATAAAGGCTCACAGGCTGTGCCCATCCTGGCTTTGTGCACCTAGAGGCAGGAACACTGGCAGACTTCCTGCCTGCATGTCCTCAGACACCTCCATCTAGGTGCAGTCAAGGGCAAGCAAGCTTGTCCACAGGAGTGACCACACACTGTCTGTATCCTCCATGAACAAGACCAGGCAATCACAAGAACAACGCCTAGCATTCTGAGACCTCCTCTGTCCTTGGACAAGTAGGACTTACAGGCTAGACATGCTTTTTGTTTGATAGTTCTCTTAAGCACAGTAACTTTAAAGATAATGTTCACCATCACTTCCATCCCCCACTTAAGTTGTATCCTGAGTCAAGTTCTTGACCCTGTGGTGTGTATCTGTGAAAGGAACAGGCTAGCTTTACAGGTTTCTTTATGAATTCTATACCCCATATTAATTAAACTAAGTTCTCCCGGTAGTTTTCCAGAAAGCAGAAGGACAAGGAAAAAGGAGAAGTGGGTGAATGGGGACAAGACCCACCCTGCTGCAGAAGAATGTCCAGGCCTGCAGTATGAGATAGGGTGCCTGGCAACGGGTCCAGATGGCCACAGCTCCCCATCCAGGACATTCTGGGTGTAACTTGAAGATCAGATATCCACCAGATGTCGGGGGCAGGCCTGACTGGACGTGGGTGCCTAAAACGAACCGATGATATTAAAAGTCAACTACCCATAACCCCATTCACCCAATCCTGCACTGCCAAGCTTGCCACCCCCACGCCTCCCTTGCTTTTTCCTTTAAAAACCCCATGCCTTTTTCTCTCGGGGCTGTTCCCTGATGATTTGGAAAGCAGCCCCATCACTCACTGGCCTGAATAAATCTCTTCTGTTTGTGGCAATCCATCTCCAAGTTACCTTCATCTGTCTCTCTGGTAATTGGGCTCGCGGTGGGCCTAACACCTGTTCACACTGGGATTTAATAAATATCAGTATACTGGCACCGAGACCAAAATTTCTGTATCTAGTTAAGACATTTATGATGCACAAGCCAGCGATGATCAGCAGAAACAGAAGTGTCTGGTGTTCTGCAATAGCTGAAGACAGAGTTATCACCTGGAAAAACAAGGAAATGAGAATGGCAACCATGGGCTTCCCCTGTTCTGGGTCATTTTTCTGTCTGCAGTGTACGGGGTTTGTTTGTTTGCTTGTTTTTGTTTTTGTTTTTCTGAGAGTACAGGAATCTCTAATGATTGCTGAGTGGTTTGCATAGAACAACATTTTCTCTTACAGCCACACAATCACATCCTTGTTCTGCACAGAGTATGGTGAGTGCTCTATCATGTTGCAAAACTGCTTCATCTAATGGATCAACATGCTGATGGATCTTGATCTAGTTGGGTTTTACAGGTACCTTTTTTTTTTTTTTTTTCAAACAAGGGAGCCTGGAGGTCAATATGAGCCAGCCTGGTTTGTTGGGTAGGCACTCCAAGTAGCCATTTGTCTTCCTTGCCAGAGAGTTTCCTTTGGACTGAACCTTTTCAGTCTTTTGTTGAGGATAAGGGGTGACATAGATGATTTTGTAAATGGGCCTCAACTGAAATTAGGATGCCATTGTAGGGGCCCAGGAAGGCTGGAATGTTAACCAAAGCCTGGGAGGGGATTCATTCAGGAAATGGGGCACTCACTCATCAGAAGGATCTGGTTTCCTGATCAAGGTAAAAGACAGGAAGCAATCATGGCAGCTGGACTGGAGCACATCAGGCTCTCCACTTTTGTGGACTGCCTGGGGCTTGGGTGCTGTAGATCACTTTTGGAGTGGTTTGTTTTCTGATTCTGGTTCCTGGGTGGTGACTGTCAGGTGGGTGGAAATCTGCCGAGACATATTCAGACTAGGGACAGAAGCTAAAGTTAAGGAACTTAAAGGAAACTCTTACAATTGGAGCCCCCCCCCCAACCCTCACACACACACACACACACATATTCCATCAGGAACAGGCAAAAGTTGGGGAATCTTAGTCTGTTGATTGTAGCTCAATTGACCTGTGACAGGTAGATAGATGCAAGTTGCAAACTCCGTGAGGCTCACATGAATTCTTTTAAGTTACAAAAGAGGAACTTCTGGAGCCTTCTACTTTTAAGTCATAATAAAAGCTTGGGGATTTAAAAAAAAAATTATCTGGGGTTAAAAACATCAACATTCTTTTCTTTGTCCAGAGGTCTGGACAGAGGTGGTTTTAACATGATGAGAAGTAATTTTAGGTATCAGAACTCCATTGATTACTATGTTAAAACTTTGAATTTTTGAAGTCTTGATATCACATATTTTTTGTTTTGGTTGTTCTGTTTGGTTTTTCAAGGCAGCCCTGGCTGCGATATTGAGCTTCTCCCAGGATGAGGACAGGTCTTGGCTAAAGTGCCCTCAGAGGTCTGGAATGAGAGCAATCTCAGCATGCAGATGTATGAACAGGTTCCGGCTTACCCTGTTGGATCTTGTCTTGGACATCTGCTTTCCAGTTCTCTCGAACAACCTCACTACACCATGCAAGGAACAGCAGGCACAGGATCTTGCAAAGTATGTTCAAAAAACTCCAAACTTTATTAAATGTAAACTTTATTGAATAACAACACAAATGTAAGATTTACTGCTAATAAAAAATTAAAGTTTCCTGTATAAAAATAGATTATCATGTAGTTGGCAATATTCACACTAAATATATTAAGTCTATACCAATAGTGGGGCTAAGGTGACAGAATATAAATATTAACATGACATATTAAATTTCAGCTTAATATATACAAAGAAAACATCTTCAAAAATAGCTTAAGAATATATATATTTATATATAATATATAAAATATATTTTTATTTATATATAAATATTTGTTTATTTACATATATATATATATTTATTTATTTTTTTGGAATAAACAGTTTAGTACAGCCCTCAGCAGGGTGAGGCTTCAAGGAGTCCCGGGTTTACAATGCACATCTAGCATTAGTTACTCCTCTCCCGAGAATAAAATAGATGTCTTTACTTCCAGGCTGGGAAGTATCTTGAGATGTCCCCGGCGCGTTTCTTACTTCTCCTGGATTGCTCGGATCCCGTGAACAGCAGCACACTGCGACGCTTCTGTAGTAGCACACAGTACCGGAAGGCAACCGGAGATTCACTCGGAGACAGGCAACTGGTGGCCTTCCTTTCAGAGATAACTAATGCAAACAAGCAGTCGAGAACGAAAGGCCGAAAATCGCCAGAAGCCATCCACTGCCAGTTAGCTAAAACTTGTGAACAAAAACAGCAAAATTCAATCCAGCGTCGACCTCAGTCACAGATAAATCTTGACAGCTGCGTGCTTGTGAGCATGCACTGTGCAGTCCGGATAGTTTCTAACTTTCGGTGGGCACACGTGTCTTCTGTTGTTGTTGTTGTTCTGTCCCGACAGGGTTTCTCTGTGCAGCCGCGGCTGTCCTGGCCACAGTCTTTACACTCAGAACTTGTTCAAGGCTCTTCCACACCCAGTACCTGCAGTCCTTAGCCTCACCTGGGAAAGAGCTCGGAGCAGCTGCCTCGCAGTGGCCGCCAGGGGGCGCTGCTACAGTAAGCGCTTGTGCAGGATCTCCCACACCATCTTCTTCCTGAAAAGAGGCATGTGCTGCTGGGAGAAGGTGATGGGCTGGTCCCTGGAAATGTAATCTGCATATTTACAGGCGAACACGCCGCAGTCGCCCCCGTTCAGCTGCTGAGGAATCTCCTCTGCCGACATGCTGTGTTGCTTCCACTCCACAGGGCTCAGGTCGCTGTTCCTTCTCGCTTTGCTCTCCTCCCGCAGATAGCAGAAAAGCAGCTCAAGGATGTCGGGTCTCTTCTGTCCCGTGGAGTCCATGTAGACAATACTCTTCTTTCTTAAGTCTGTGACCGCCAGGCTCTAGTGCATGCCCAGGTGAACTGGGACCAGGAGAAGTTCCTTGGCAAAGATGTTTACTGCCCGGGTCTATCTTCTGACTGACCTGTAGCCACCAGACTTTAACTTGGTGTAAAAGAAGGTATTAAATGCGTGAAGTGCTGGGTAGCCTTGACTTTGATTTCTTTCCATGAGAAGATTCATGTAAAAATTGATGACTTTGTCGTTGAGCCACTGGGTGTTCCTTAGGGTCCACAGGTCTCCTCGAGTCATTTGCAGTTTGAAGGCACAGCTCAAGATCTCATCTTTTGACCCAGGGCCTAGCGCACTGCTGATTTCTTTCTCCATGTCCACTGTGACAGCAGGACCACGGTCCAGCCCTCTGCCCTTCTCTTGGTCTTCAAGAGCCTTTTTCTTGACCTCAGGTGTTGACACTTTGCTGCTGGGCATGCCATTGCTGACACTGTCTGTGCAGATTTGAGGTGTTTCCGATTCATGATTCTGCCCTTCAGCACAACCTTTGAGAGTCTTGGAGGTGTCCATGGTGCTTGTGTGAGTGCTGTGAGGGCCAGAGCTCACGGGGACGTCAGGTTGGAGGAGTTCCAACAGCCCTGGGCACTTTTCATTGTGGTGTTTCTCAACTTCTTCCTCCCTGTTGCTGTGGGGGGGCTTGAGACCCTGGCCTCCACCCACAGACTCCTCAGTCACAGCCTCTTCTGGGGGGCCTTTGGCACACTCTGGGGCCATTAGCTGTAACGGACCCTTTTCCTGGGGTGACCATATTCGGCTCTTGTCAGGCTCTTCATCCCCAAGCTCTGTTTCATGCTGTTCCTGTTGCAGCTTCTTCCACGACTGGACTGGCTCTTCTGAGCACACATCATCCTCTTCCTCTTCTTGGCGTTTCCTCTTCTGGCCTTTCTCTGGCTGTTCAGGGTTTATCGTTTTACCCTGCTTGCAAGGCTGCCTTATAGAGGGACTACTTGTATTGTCTTTGCTCAGCTGTTGGCTGCCGGCCATGACACAGCTTTCCGATGTCCAAGTCAAAGTGCAGGTCAGCTGGGCGTTCTGTGGGAGTTCTTGGGTTGTCCTCTTGATGGCTGAAGGCACCTTAGTCTACTGGGAGATGTCTTATCCACACAAATTAAGGTGGTTCACGGTCAGAAACCGCAGGGGAAGAACACAGGTTTCCTTTGGCGCTGGGGTCAGTTAGGCCACCAAGACAGAAGGAGGTCGCAGTGTCAAAGGACACTTCTCACATAGCTGATCTTCTCTAATCTTGTCTTTCGGGTGGCATTTCCTCAGTCCCCCTATAGAAAGGTCTGTGGAGTTCCCACTCTGCGTTTTGTTTTTCCCTACTGAGGGAGAAGGATCGCTCTAGGGCACAAGGAGCCTCTGTAGAACCTGAAATTGTGGAAATCACAATGATTGTCAGAGTCTTTCAGCCAAAGAAGGCAGTCAACACACGTTAGAAGCAAGACTACTGTGTGCCTCCCTCCACTGTCACCAAGGATCTGGAAGGCCAGTTTCCACAAAAAACTGTGGTTTATGATGTGGTTTTATGCACCAGGGCAACATTCATTAGTGAATGGAGGCCCTGCCCACCATCGCCCAGGTCTAGGGTCTTAAAGCTTGTTTTCATTCCTGGAATTCCTGTTGGAACTCCTGCTGGCTGAAGCAAACCCAAGATCAGTAAGAACTCAGAGGAGCAGAAGTTCAGCACATATCATGAATAAATAAATGTAAAAAACCCCCAAGTGCTGGGATTAAAAGCGGCAGCACCACTGCTTGGCTGGACAGATCTTTTCAGGATGACTCAGCAGAGATGGCTCCGTGGTGAAGAGTGATGCTTTTCTAGAAGACCACACATTGATTTCCAACCCTGTCTTTGCAGCTTACAATCACCTGTAACTCCAGTGCCAGGGGAGCTGACACTCTCTTCTGGCTTTAAGCAGGAAACGCACACACACACACACACACACATACACACACTGCTCTTAAATATGTGAGAGTAAAACACTCATACACATTAAAAATAAATCTTAAAAAAATAAAAGCTAGGATTTGTACTAAGCCAATTTCTCTTTCCCCCCCCAGAAAAACAGTGTACCGGAGAACTAAGTAAAAATCATTGCTAAAATGTACAAAACAAAATTAGAAAAAAATGTAATAAATGAAAAGATAGTTATCCTTTCTAAAAGCTTTTAGAAATAGTTTGAGAAGCTTCTATGTCCTTAAACCTTGAAAGACAGAGACCAAACCATGTGTTTAAACCTGCTTGTAGCTGCTTTTCTCACACCCAAAAATCTAGACACATAACCTTATCTCCATAAAACTCATATAACATGTGATTGATCAGTGGCGAAGCTTTGTAGATTATATATGATTTGATCGTTGCCAAACAGAACGGAGGACCAAGGAGATGGCTCAGCCCGGTTAGCTGCTCCCTGGCAACTCTGACCAGTTCAGGGCAATTCCTGAGTCACTCAAAATAAAAGACAGAACCCAGTCACCCGAATTATTCTCCGACCTCCACGTGTGCTGCGGCAAGCCAACAGTTGCCGCACCCCCAATGCAAATAAATAATGAACTGCAATAAACCCTGCCAGGTGAGCAAAGAGAGTGGCATTTTATCCTAGTGGATCGCGGTGGAATGGCCATGCCTCTCACCCTGCAAATTCAGGCAACGGCCACAAGAGGGCAGAGAGAAACCACAGAGAAGAGCGCGCCTCTCAGCTCTTTCCTGCCTTCCTCTCTGACCCAAAGGAGCTTCTCAGAGCAGAGAACTGCAGGGGCAGAACCAAAGCATCTGGACAACTGGGCTCCCCTTGATTACAAGGCTGGCAGGTTTAGTCAGGGATCTCGAGAGTAACAGAACACACACACACACACACACACACACACGATAGATAGATAGATAGATAGATAGATAGATAGATAGATAGATAGACAGACAGACAGACAGATAGATGAGTTTAGATAGATGACTTACAGGCTGAAGTCCATCTAGTCCAGAGATGGCTGCCTATGAATGGAAGGTCCAAAAGTCCAGTAGTTTTTCAGTCCATGAGTGTGGATGTCTCAGCTGGTCTTCAGTAAAGGCTAGAATTCTACACAAGTAGACCGCAAGGACAGTGAAGGAATGGACTTCTTCTCAGTGAGGCAGTAACAGGCAAATAGCAAAAGCTCCCTAGTTCCAGCGCCTTTTATAGAGGCTTCTAGCGGAAGGTGTTGCCTGGATTAGAGGCTCGGCTTCCCTTTTCAAAGATGCGGATTAAAATTAAGCAAGGAATCCCTCACAGGTGTGCCTTTTCATTTTGGGGTTTTACATAATACCAGATAACTGGAATCCAGTTGACAGTCAAGAATGGCCGTCTCAGCTGCCTTTCCAAGCCCCACTTCATGTTCTGGACACAGTTTGACATTTTTGACATTTAACCTTGTGATCTTTCTTTCTGTAGATTCTGGTGTGTGTTTGTCTGTGTTCACGTGTGTACGTGTGTGCATATGTGTGTGTGTGCCTGTGTGCAGGCTCTCTCAAAGAAGTCAGCATGTGTGGGTTGAGTTGTGGGGCAGCAGAGCTGGGTTGGAGTGGAGTGGAGCTCAGTTGGTGGAACGCATGGTCCAGCAAATAAGAACCCTGGGTTTGCTTCCCAGACCACACACAACTGCATGTGATGGGGCACGCCTCTTCTCCTAGCGCTCTGGAAGCAGAGGCAGGAGAACCACAAGTTCAAGGTCATCTTAAGCAGTATAGGGCTTTCACAGTCTGCCTTGGATACAAAGAGCCCCGAATGATAAAATATAGGATATAGGAAGGGAGGTTGTAGATCAGCAATTACTGAGCGTATGCCGTGCATAAACAAAGGCCACGGTTTAATCCCTACCAGCTTCAAGATCCCCGAAGTTTGTTCACTCTACGAAGCTGGCTGTCTAAGCTGGTCCTCAGTATATGTTGAAATCCCAAAGAAGTAGGCTACAATGCCAGTGAAGAAATGCCTCAGCAGCAAGATGGATGAACTTTCCAGACAGAGGGAGAGTGAGCAGACAAAAGACAAAGACTCCCTTCTTCCAGGATCTTTTATGCAGGCTTCCACTGGAAGGTGTGGCCCAAATTGAGGGTGGGTCATCTCACCCCAAAGCATCCCTCTCAAATAACCCAGTCCAGGAAAATCCCGTCTGAAGGGGGACAGCTTCATGGAGGGCAAACCGATTAGATGCCCAGTGCAGAACAGCCTCCTGGAAGCTCCTCACACCAGCAACGTTTTATGGACTTAGCAGGTTATATTTGGGATTATGCATACTGATATACATATTTGCAATGCCATAACAATTAATGAAAGGAGAGGAGGCCATGGATCTGAAGCAGAGTGGGAGGGGAAATGCCAGGGTGTGGAGGGAGGAAATGGAAGGGAGAAATGTAATTATAGTATAATTTCAAAAATCTTTTTAGAAAGTTAAAAAAAAGAAAAACAAGAAGGTTCTAAACTAAAAAAAAAAAAAAAAAATTAAAAAAAAAAAAAAGGAAAGAAAATTCCTGACAGATGTGCCCAGGTGCTTGAGTTTTAGTTGATTCCAGATGTGATCAAGTTGACAACCCAAGATTACTCATCATACATGACATGCACACAATGGAAGAATTTTCATATGAAGAAAAATTATGGCTGAACATGGATAAGGTATGTCAAGTGAAATAAACCTGATAAATGTTGTATTATCTCACCTCTGTGAGATAATATAATCTGAAAATCTCTGGTTCATGGAAGAGAAGAATACAATGATGGTTTCCCAAGTCTGGGATGCGAGCAAAAGGAGGGGAAGACAGACCTCCGACACAGGTTATCAGAAGTACTCATCTTGCGTGCCTGAACCTGCTTCCCAGTGGCAAGGTGTTACAGGTCCACAGGAAAGAGCAGACAGCAGGAAGCAAGAGTCAATCCGGGCTCAGGAAGATGTGTGCTGGGATTACATCCTCGTTATGTCTGATTTACAGAATCTTTAGCCTCCAGATTCCATTTAGGAATATTAGGGCAATATTGGTGTCATCTTGTGGGGTTCTTGTTAGAATGTGTGCAAAATGCTCACTTTAGCGAGTAATCCCCAAATGTGGAAATGTTAAGCCACGAACACTCAACATGTCGTATGGATTGCTGAGTGAACACAGTGGTAGTTAATGTTGTCAACTTGTGGGGGTCCAGAGGCATCCGGAGACAAACCTGTAGGCATGACTGTGAGGGATTACCTACCTGGGAAAACCCACCTTAACCTTGTGTGGGGCTCTATTCCATAGGCTGCGCTCCTGGACTGAATAAAAAGCTAAGCAAAACTGACTATGAGCATTTAATTCTCTCAAGATCGAACAAAATACCCCAGGTTTCCCCTGAAATCCCTTCCCCAGGATGGACTGGAATGCAGAATAAAACCCGTTATCTCTTGTGCTGTTTCTCATGGGATACCTTAACACAACTTCCAGGTAAATTTGCATTACAGAGACCCTGGTGAAATCAAGCGTGGGTAAGGCATTGTCTCTCATTTTTAAAATGTTTCCTGTTAAAGTTTGTTGAAGCTCAGTGTGGTGGTCGAGGAGAGGAGGCACCATGAGTTTGAGGGCAGCTGAGCCACACAGCATCTCTCTCAACAGGAACAGCAAGAGGCTGAGGCTGTAGGCTGATGCTTCCTGTGGCACCTATGCTGTTCTCAACCCACGGGAGAAAGCACCCCTCCTTTCTTAGCCTCTAGATGCTTCAACTATAGGCCCAAGGTGGTTTGGGTTTGTCCCCATAGGCTCTGCTGTTTGAGTGTTAGGCCTCTTTCTGTTTGTTTGTCTCTCCGTTGCTGTCTCAGTATGGAAGCCCTCACTGCCGCTCCACCCCCATAACTGCCTGCCACCCTGTGTGACACTGTGGTGGTCATGGACTCACCCTCCGAACCTGTGAGCAAGCCCCCGGGGAAAGGCTTTCTTTTGTAAGCTGCCTTGGTCATGGTGTCTCTTTACAGCAACAGAAGAGTGACTAAGACAAGGCCTAAGCCAGAGGCCCTTCTGTTAAGCAATTCTAAATAATCATCTCAATAAGAGGTTATTCCATTCCAGGGATCTAAGAACTAACACATTTTAAAGATGAGGAAACTGAGGCCTAGGTAGGTAGTGATTTTTTTTTAATATACTATTTAGCAGCAGAGCTAGGATTCACCCCTGAGCCCTCTGTACCTCCAACTCCGTTCTGGGCTCAGGCAACAATTCCTCTCTAGTAGTTCAGTCTCTTCTCTCACATTGCTTTTCTCAGGTACAAATACGGAATAAACACCAACAGCACCATGGGTGATAGGAATCCCAGGTCCAGGCTAGAGAGATGGCTCAGAGTTCAAGAGCACTGGCTGCTTTTCTAAAGGTCCTGAGTTCAATTCCCAGCAATCACATGGTGGCTCACAACCATCTATCATGAGATCTGGTGCCCTCTTCTGGCCCGCTGACACACATGCAGGCAGATTACTGCATAATAGATAAATAAATAAATCTTTTTAAAAAATGGGGTATTCGCATTACCTTAGAAAAATATGAAATGAAGAATTCCAGTTCCATTTAAATGGATCCCACTTACATGTAACTTTGATTGTGACCCCCTCAGGCTGCCTGTGTCAGCTCTTGCTCTCCCCAGGCTGACCCATCCTTTCTCTGCCAGTTATCATTACAGGACACCAATCTCATCAGGGTACTTCTCTGCTTAAAAGGCTCCCAGTGCTCTGCCCGGCACAGGAAGGCTCCCTTGCGCTGGGCATTCTGGAGCTTCTCTGTACACCGGCTCCTTTGTCAGATCCACATGCCATCAGGGCAGCCCAGAACTGTGTTTCAGACCCCGAGGGCTCAGCGGTGAGTCCTAGCCCCCCCCCCCCCCCACTTCCTCGCTTCAAAAAAAATCACAGTCTAACCTCATGTGCAGTACACAGAAAAACAAGTCCTTTGGTGCTGGAGCCCAGCTGCCATTCTCATTCCATTCTCATTCCATTCTCAAGACCACAGCCAGATTGATTGTTAAAATGTTTATTGCTTATGTCGTTCCCTCATCAGAACACTACAGGTCAGTCTTCTGTGAGCAGACGTTATAGTTTTTGACTGCTCACCTCAGTTCCTCTACTTCCACCTTGCTGGCCTCCCTACCAGTTCTTGGGCATACCAAGCACAAGCATGACCTTCATCTTTGTTTATTCTCTACTCTTCCCCACGTCTGCACTAGCCTG
Source organism: Meriones unguiculatus (assembly GCF_030254825.1). Taxonomy (NCBI): domain Eukaryota; kingdom Metazoa; phylum Chordata; class Mammalia; order Rodentia; family Muridae; genus Meriones; species Meriones unguiculatus. The sequence continues at coordinate 13,511,913 of NC_083364.1, read as the reverse complement.
CCTGTTCACATACAGCTCTTGATTCTGAGCCCTTGACAGTGAAACATTCAGTAATCACCCATAGGAAAATGCAGCCCTGTCACTCCAGAAGCCCCTCTGTGATTTTCCTCACAGGGCTTTAGACTTTCTAGAATATGTCCTGACTTAACTCAAAGACCTAATGCCCACCACTGGATACAGCACAGCTTCATCAGAGTAAGATAAGAGGACACAGCACTAGGGAAATAAGATTGAATGAATACACCCATTCGAAGATTGATCACCGGGTATTTTTAAATATACAGCAATAAAATGTTCAGATTATTTTCAAATGTTCAAAACAAAAAACTTGTTTTAGGCAGTCTCATGTAGCACAGGCTGGCCTCAAACTCGGTATTTAGCCCAGGATGATGTTAAACTCCTGATTCTTCCTATGCCTCCCAACTTGTAGAATTAGAGAATTATATACCCAGTTTATGGATAGATGATGATCAATACTAGGTCTGAGTTCTAGCAGCTGGGCTATACCCACACCCCCAAACCTTAAAGAAGTTTTAAGAAATGTGTTTGGTCCAACATTTTCAATGCCTCTCATATTTATCATCTCTATGATGTGTTCACATTTTTGATAACTGACATTAAAAGATTTGCTTCAAAAAAGATGCCATAGGAAAGTAAAACCTTACAGGGATTTCTTTGTTGTTTGTTTAATTTCCTAGGTGGCAGCCTCAGGAGACAAATGAAAGTCTTAAGAATTACCAAGAAGCTTTGCTTCAGAGTGACCTCACTTTGTGTCCTGTAGGAGTGAACACAGAGTGTTACAGAATATATGAGGCCTGCTCGTTTGGCTCCATTCCTGTGGTAGAAGATGTGATGACAGCTGGCCACTGTGGAAACATGTCCAGTCACCACAGCACTCCTCTGCAGTTACTCAAGGCCATGGGTGCCCCCTTTATCTTCATCAAGGACTGGAAGGAGCTTCCTGCCATTTTAGAAAAGGAGAAGACTGTAACTTTACAAGAAAAGTTTCAAAGAAGAAAAATGTTACTTCACTGGTACCAACACTTCAAAACAGAACTAAAGTGGAAATTTACTAATATTTTAGAAAGCTCATTTTTTATAAATAATAAAGGTTAATCATACCTAACTGTAAGTGTGTGTTCTTAAGTGTGAATATGTACAGCACTTGATAAGGCAGCTCCATCAACTCAGTTTCACAGAAGGGACCAAATGTTCTCCTTATTGGCTACTGCTGTATACAAGATCAAAGAAATGGCGATATTTTACTGAGGCTGACCTGGCAAGATACTTAAGTGGTTAAAGGGTGCTTACTGCCAAGGCTGATGAGCTAAGTTCAGTCCCCCAGAAACCACACGGTAGGAGAGAAGTGAGTCTCATGTGCTGTCATGTGACCACCCCACCAGCATGCACACACAAACACATCAAATAGGTGGATAGATAGATTGGTGGATGGATAGATAGATAGACAGGTGACTCAGGTTCAGTTCTACCGAGATCAAGAAGCCAGCATTTACTGACTGTGCTCACTGACTTTAACCCACTTTAGGTGCTGGAGTGCTGGCTCAGTGTTTGAAAGTGCTCACTATTCTTGCATATAGCCTGAGTTCAGTGCCCAGCATGCATGGCACACACTCAGCCATCTGTAAGTATTGCTCAGTAGGTCCTGACATGTTCTTCTGTCTTCCATGCACACAAGTGCATATGACACATTAAAATAAAGAACTAACTGATAGAGTACTATTTACTAGGGCTGACATCTGGTCATGTCAGTAGCAGGATATATGCTGAACAATGGTACAAAGTTATATAATGTCAATGAATTTAATGGCTCTACTATACAACATGGAAATTATTTTAATATAATTGAAAGGTGCCTGAGTGGATGTTATGTGCTTTCACAAACTGTATCAACTCTGAGGTGATTTGTATGTGAATTAGCAAGTTGTGGCTAGTACACAATGTATATAGTCCCAAAACATTGCACTTGATAACACGTTCTATTTTATATACCAATATTAGAAATTGCAAACTTTAGGGAAACAGCATCATATGTTAAAACACTGGTTATTGCAGTCAGAAAAAAAAAATAAAAAACTTGTTTCCATGAGGATTTTTGGGGGAGCTTGAGGGAATTTAAAAGGTGATCTAAAATCTTTTACAACGGGTTCTGCTGAAATCATGCTAAAAGTTCAATAGTACTATTATTCAAGTAAATACCTTTCACAACTTGTCCAGACCAACAGATACAGCTGTGTTCAGTCAACATAAAATCAGATACACTGAACCAGATAGAAGAAAAAGCAGGCAACAGCTCTGTACTTACTGGCACAGGAGATGAATTTCTGAACAGAACACCAATCGCACAGGCAATAGGATAAATGGGACCTCATGAAACTGGAAAACTTCTGTAATACAAAGGACACTATCAATTAAATTAGCACCCTACAGAATGCAAAAAGATTTTTAACAACTCCACATCTGATGGAAGACTAATATCCAAAATATGTAAAGAACTCAAGAAACTAGATAACAAAATAAGCAAATAATCCAATTAAAAATGGAGCAGGGGCTACAGGTTAGTCAAAAGATGGATGCAGGCACTAAATCTCTTCACAAAGGAACTTATTCTGGTCCCAGTTGACAATGTGATCAACTGCTTGAGCTCCAGCTACCAACTAGGTCTTCCTATATATATATATATCAACTATACCCTTGAATTGTGGAATACAGAATGAACTCTCTCCTTGCTTTGTCAAAATATTTTTTCATAGTAAACAAGAAAAGGAACTAATACGGAAAATTGGTACTGGGAGTTGGGCTGTTGTTACAATACCCTGACCATGTGATTCTTAATACTTTGGAAGTGAGTTGCAGAAGAAATGTGGAAGATTGGAGAACTTCAGGCGACAAAGCCCTTATGTGCTGTAATGAGAACGTGATGTAGGATGCTTGAATGACAGGAATGCTGATGGGTTATCCCCTAGCTATCTGCTCCCTAGGTTGTGTCAGAAAATCTTGAATGCATCATAAAAGCAACAGTGGGAGCATAATCTTATAAAGTATGTTCTGGACATCTCTGGACTTTATAAAATAAAGACTTCATAATACCATTATAAATTATGCAATGAACAGAAAAGGTTAAACTATTACATGTAAAACTGATTATTTTGAAACTGGAACTATTGAGGCTAAATACTAAATCACAGTGAGGATGTGAAGGGGAATAATACTCTTAATGAGGAACAAATTAATTTCAGTTTAACCTGTACCAAAAATGTTAAAGTAGCTTTAAGTTGAGTACCCTTTTTCGAATAAACAGTTCGGTACAGCACTTAAAATATGGCTGAGACTTATATTAAAAGATACCTGTGTTGAAAATGTACGTTTGGAAATACTTCACTCAACTTCCAAAAAGACAGATCTCCTTACTTTCAGAAAATAAAATGTTTTTATTTGTTTATCTATTTATTAAAATTTTAACAAAGAAGAGACTTCATTCAGATGCTAGCACCAGATACCCACGGTGTGAAGACTGTGCCTTAGAGTGCTCTCAAGATGCAGTCCCAAGGTTCATTACTCATGCGTTTATAAAGGCTCACAGGCTGTGCCCATCCTGGCTTTGTGCACCTAGAGGCAGGAACACTGGCAGACTTCCTGCCTGCATGTCCTCAGACACCTCCATCTAGGTGCAGTCAAGGGCAAGCAAGCTTGTCCACAGGAGTGACCACACACTGTCTGTATCCTCCATGAACAAGACCAGGCAATCACAAGAACAACGCCTAGCATTCTGAGACCTCCTCTGTCCTTGGACAAGTAGGACTTACAGGCTAGACATGCTTTTTGTTTGATAGTTCTCTTAAGCACAGTAACTTTAAAGATAATGTTCACCATCACTTCCATCCCCCACTTAAGTTGTATCCTGAGTCAAGTTCTTGACCCTGTGGTGTGTATCTGTGAAAGGAACAGGCTAGCTTTACAGGTTTCTTTATGAATTCTATACCCCATATTAATTAAACTAAGTTCTCCCGGTAGTTTTCCAGAAAGCAGAAGGACAAGGAAAAAGGAGAAGTGGGTGAATGGGGACAAGACCCACCCTGCTGCAGAAGAATGTCCAGGCCTGCAGTATGAGATAGGGTGCCTGGCAACGGGTCCAGATGGCCACAGCTCCCCATCCAGGACATTCTGGGTGTAACTTGAAGATCAGATATCCACCAGATGTCGGGGGCAGGACTGACTGGACGTGGGTGCCTAAAACGAACCGATGATATTAAAAGTCAACTACCCATAACCCCATTCACCCAATCCTGCACTGCCAAGCTTGCCACCCCCACGCCTCCCTTGCTTTTTCCTTTAAAAACCCCATGCCTTTTTCTCTCGGGGCTGTTCCCTGATGATTTGGAAAGCAGCCCCATCACTCACTGGCCTGAATAAATCTCTTCTGTTTGTGGCAATCCATCTCCAAGTTACCTTCATCTGTCTCTCTGGTAATTGGGCTCTCGGTGGGCCTAACACCTGTTCACACTGGGATTTAATAAATATCAGTATACTGGCACCGAGACCAAAATTTCTGTATCTAGTTAAGACATTTATGATGCACAAGCCAGCTATGATCAGCAGAAACAGAAGGGTCTGGTGTTCTGCAATAGCTGAAGACAGAGTTATCACCTGGAAAAACAAGGAAATGAGAATGGCAACCATGGGCTTCCCCTGTTCTGGGTCATTTTTTTGTCTGCAGTGTACAGGGTTTGTTTGTTTGCTTGTTTTTGTTTTTGTTTTTCTGAGAGTACAGGAATCTCTAATGATTGCTGAGTGGTTTGCATAGAACAACATTTTCTCTTACAGCCACACAATCACATCCTTGTTCTGCACAGAGTATGGTGAGTGCTCTATCATGTTGCAAAACTGCTTCAGCTAATGGATCAACATGCTGATGGATCTTGATCTAGTTGGGTTTTACAGGTACCCTTTTTTTTTTTTTTTTTTTTTTAAAAAACAAGGGAGCCTGGAGTTCAATATGAGCCAGCCTGGTTTGTTGGGTAGGCACTCCAAGTAGCCATTTGTCTTCCTTGCCAGAGAGTTTCCTTTGGACTGAACCTTTTCAGTCTTTTGTTGAGGATAAGGGGTGACATAGATGATTTTGTAAATGGGCCTCAACTTAAATTAGGATGCCATTGTAGGGGCCCAGGAAGGCTGGAATGTTAACCAAAGCCTGGGAGGGGATTCATTCAGGAAATGGGGCACTCACTCATCAGAAGCATCTGGTTTCTTGATCAAGGTAAAAGACAGGAAGCAATCATGGCAGCTGGACTGGAGCACATCAGGCTCTCCACTTTTGTGGACTGCCTGGGGCTTGGGTGCTGTAGATCACTTTTGGAGTGGTTTGTTTTCTGATTCTGGTTCCTGGGTGGTGACTGTCAGGTGGGTGGAAATCTGCCGAGACATATTCAGACTAGGGACAGAAGCTAAAGTTAAGGAACTTAAAGGAAACTCTTACAATTGGAGACCCCCCCCCCCCAACCCTCACACACACACACACATATTCCATCAGGAACAGGCAAAAGTTGGGGAATCTTAGTCTGTTGATTGTAGCTCAATTGACCTGTGACAGGTAGATAGATGCAAGTTGCAAACTCCGTGAGGCTCACATGAATTCTTTTAAGTTACAAAAGAGGAACTTCTGGAGCCTTCTACTTTTAAGTCATAATAAAAGCTTGGGGATTTAAAAAAAAAATTATCTGGGGTTAAAAACATCAACATTCTTTTCTTTGTCCAGAGGTCTGGACAGAGGTGGTTTTAACATGATGAGAAGTAATTTTAGGTATCAGAACTCCATTGATTACTATGTTAAAACTTTGAATTTTTGAAGTCTTGATATCACATATTTTTTGTTTTGGTTGTTCTGTTTGGTTTTTCAAGGCAGCCCTGGCTGCGATATTGAGCTTCTCCCAGGATGAGGACAGGTCTTGGCTAAAGTGCCCTCAGAGGTCTGGAATGAGAGCAATCTCAGCATGCAGATGTATGAACAGGTTCCGGCTTACCCTGTTGGATCTTGTCTTGGACATCTGCTTTCCAGTTCTCTCGAACAACCTCACTACACCATGCAAGGAACAGCAGGCACAGGATCTTGCAAAGTATGTTCAAAAAACTCCAAACTTTATTAAATGTAAACTTTATTGAATAACAACACAAATGTAAGATTTACTGCTAATAAAAAATTAAAGTTTCCTGTATAAAAATAGATTATCATGTAGTTGGCAATATTCACACTAAATATATTAAGTCTATACCAATAGTGGGGCTAAGGTGACAGAATATAAATATTAACATGACATATTAAATTTCAGCTTAATATATACAAAGAAAACATCTTCAAAAATAGCTTAAGAATATATATATTTATATATAATATATAAAATATATTTTTATTTATATATAAATATTTGTTTATTTACATATATATATATATTTATTTATTTTTTTGGAATAAACAGTTTAGTACAGCCCTCAGCAGGGTGAGGCTTCAAGGAGTCCCGGGTTTACAATGCACATCTAGCATTAGTTACTCCTCTCCCGAGAATAAAATAGATGTCTTTACTTCCAGGCTGGGAAGTATCTTGAGATGTCCCCGGCGCGTTTCTTACTTCTCCTGGATTGCTCGGATCCCGTGAACAGCAGCACACTGCGACGCTTCTGTAGTAGCACACAGTACCGGAAGGCAACCGGAGATTCACTCGGAGACAGGCAACTGGTGGCCTTCCTTTCAGAGATAACTAATGCAAACAAGCAGTCGAGAACGAAAGGCCGAAAATCGCCAGAAGCCATCCACTGCCAGTTAGCTAAAACTTGTGAACAAAAACAGCAAAATTCAATCCAGCGTCGACCTCAGTCACAGATAAATCTTGACAGCTGCGTGCTTGTGAGCATGCACTGTGCAGTCCGGATAGTTTCTAACTTTCGGTGGGCACACGTGTCTTCTGTTGTTGTTGTTGTTCTGTCCCGACAGGGTTTCTCTGTGCAGCCGCGGCTGTCCTGGCCACAGTCTTTACACTCAGAACTTGTTCAAGGCTCTTCCACACCCAGTACCTGCAGTCCTTAGCCTCACCTGGGAAAGAGCTCGGAGCAGCTGCCTCGCAGTGGCCGCCAGGGGGCGCTGCTACAGTAAGCGCTTGTGCAGGATCTCCCACACCATCTTCTTCCTGAAAAGAGGCATGTGCTGCTGGGAGAAGGTGATGGGCTGGTCCCTGGAAATGTAATCTGCATATTTACAGGCGAACACGCCGCAGTCGCCCCCGTTCAGCTGCTGAGGAATCTCCTCTGCCGACATGCTGTGTTGCTTCCACTCCACAGGGCTCAGGTCGCTGTTCCTTCTCGCTTTGCTCTCCTCCCGCAGATAGCAGAAAAGCAGCTCAAGGATGTCGGGTCTCTTCTGTCCCGTGGAGTCCATGTAGACAATACTCTTCTTTCTTAAGTCTGTGACCGCCAGGCTCCAGTGCATGCCCAGGTGAACTGGGACCAGGAGAAGTTCCTTGGCAAAGATGTTTACTGCCCGGGTCCATCTTCTGACTGACCTGTAGCCACCAGACTTTAACTTGGTGTAAAAGAAGGTATTAAATGCGTGAAGTGCTGGGTAGCCTTGACTTTGATTTCTTTCCATGAGAAGATTCATGTAAAAATTGATGACTTTGTCGTTGAGCCACTGGGTGTTCCTTAGGGTCCACAGGTCTCCTCGAGTCATTTGCAGTTTGAAGGCACAGCTCAAGATCTCATCTTTTGACCCAGGGCCTAGCGCACTGCTGATTTCTTTCTCCATGTCCACTGTGACAGCAGGACCACGGTCCAGCCCTCTGCCCTTCTCTTGGTCTTCAAGAGCCTTTTTCTTGACCTCAGGTGTTGACACTTTGCTGCTGGGCATGCCATTGCTGACACTGTCTGTGCAGATTTGAGGTGTTTCCGATTCATGATTCTGCCCTTCAGCACAACCTTTGAGAGTCTTGGAGGTGTCCATGGTGCTTGTGTGAGTGCTGTGAGGGCCAGAGCTCACGGGGACGTCAGGTTGGAGGAGTTCCAACAGCCCTGGGCACTTTTCATTGTGGTGTTTCTCAACTTCTTCCTCCCTGTTGCTGTGGGGGGGCTTGAGACCCTGGCCTCCACCCACAGACTCCTCAGTCACAGCCTCTTCTGGGGGGCCTTTGGCACACTCTGGGGCCATTAGCTGTAACGGACCCTTTTCCTGGGGTGACCATATTCGGCTCTTGTCAGGCTCTTCATCCCCAAGCTCTGTTTCATGCTGTTCCTGTTGCAGCTTCTTCCACGACTGGACTGGCTCTTCTGAGCACACATCATCCTCTTCCTCTTCTTGGCGTTTCCTCTTCTGGCCTTTCTCTGGCTGTTCAGGGTTTATCGTTTTACCCTGCTTGCAAGGCTGCCTTATAGAGGGACTACTTGTATTGTCTTTGCTCAGCTGTTGGCTGCCGGCCATGACACAGCTTTCCGATGTCCAAGTCAAAGTGCAGGTCAGCTGGGCGTTCTGTGGGAGTTCTTGGGTTGTCCTCTTGATGGCTGAAGGCACCTTAGTCTACTGGGAGATGTCTTATCCACACAAGATAAGGTGGTTCACGGTCAGAAACCGCAGGGGAAGAACACAGGTTTCCTTTGGCGCTGGGGTCAGTTAGGCCACCAAGACAGAAGGAGGTCGCAGTGTCAAAGGACATTTCTCACATAGCTGATCTTCTCTAATCTTGTCTTTCGGGTGGCATTTCCTCAGTCCCCCTATAGAAAGGTCTGTGGAGTTCCCACTCTGCGTTTTGTTTTTCCCTACTGAGGGAGAAGGATCGCTCTAGGGCACAAGGAGCCTCTGTAGAACCTGAAATTGTGGAAATCACAATGATTGTCAGAGTCTTTCAGCCAAAGACAGCAGTCAACACACGTTAGAAGCAAGACTACTGTGTGCCTCCCTCCACTGTCACCAAGGATCTGGAAGGCCAGTTTCCACAAAAAACTGTGGTTTATGATGTGGTTTTATGCACCAGGGCAACATTCATTGGTGAATGGAGGCCCTGCCCACCATCGCCCAGGTCTAGGGTCTTAAAGCTTGTTTTCATTCCTGGAATTCCTGTTGGAACTCCTGCTGGCTGAAGCAAACCCAAGATCAGTAAGAACTCAGAGGAGCAGAAGTTCAGCACATATCATGAATAAATAAATGTAAAAAACCCCCAAGTGCTGGGATTAAAAGCGGCAGCACCACTGCTTGGCTGGACAGATCTTTTCAGGATGACTCAGCAGAGATGGCTCCGTGGTGAAGAGTGATGCTTTTCTAGAAGACCACACATTGATTTCCAACCCTGTCTTTGCAGCTTACAATCACCTGTAACTCCAGTGCCAGGGGAGCTGACACTCTCTTCTGGCTTTAAGCAGGAAACGCACACACACACACACACACACACATACACACACTGCTCTTAAATATGTGAGAGTAAAACACTCATACACATTAAAAATAAATCTTAAAAAAATAAAAGCTAGGATTTATACTAAGCCTATTTCTCTTTTTCCCCCCAGAAAAACAGTGTACCGGAGAACTAATTAAAAATCATTGCTAAAATGTACAAAACAAAATTAGAAAAAAATGTAATAAATGAAAAGATAGTTATCCTTTCTAAAAGCTTTTAGAAATAGTTTGAGAAGCTTCTATGTCCTTAAACCTTGAAAGACAGAGACCAAACCATGTGTTAAAACCTGCTTGTAGCTGCTTTTCTCACACCCAAAAATATAACCATATATATATAACACAGCTATATAACACATAATTCATATAACACATAACCATATCTCCATAAAACTCATATAACATGTGATTGATCAGTGGCGAAGCTTTGTAGATTATATATGATTTGATCGTTGCCAAACAGAACAGAGGACAAAGGAGATGGCTCAGCCCGGTTAGCTGCTCCCTGGCAACTCTGACCAGTTCAGGGCAATTCCTGAGTCACTCAAAATAAAAGACAGAACCCAGTCACCCGAATTATTCTCCGACCTCCACGTGTGCTGCGGCAAGCCAACAGTTGCCGCACCCCCAATGCAAATAAATAATGAACTGCAATAAACCCTGCCAGGTGAGCAAAGAGAGTGGCATTTTATCCTAGTGGATCACGGTGGAATGGCCATGCCTCTCACCCTGCAAATTCAGGCAACGGCCACAAGAGGACAGAGAGAAACCACAGAGAAGAGCGCGCCTCTCAGCTCTTTCCTGCCTTCCTCTCTGACCCAAAGGAGCTTCTCAGAGCAGAGAACTGCAGGGGCAGAACCAAAGCATCTGGACAACTGGGCTCCCCTTGATTACAAGGCTGGCAGGTTTAGTCAGGGATCTCGAGAGTAACAGAACACACACACACACACACACACACACACACACGATAGATAGATAGATAGATAGATAGATAGATAGACAGACAGACAGACAGATCGATGAGTTTAGATAGATGACTTACAGGCTGAAGTCCATCTAGTCCAGAGATGGCTGCCTATGAATGGAAGGTCCAAAAGTCCAGTAGTTTTTCAGTCCATGAGTGTGGATGTCTCAGCTGGTCTTCAGTAAAGGCTAGAATTCTACACAAGTAGACCGCAAGGACAGTGGAGGAATGGACTTCTTCTCAGTGAGGCAGTAACAGGCAAATAGCAAAAGCTCCCTAGTTCCAGCGCCTTTTATAGAGGCTTCTAGCGGAAGGTGTTGCCTGGATTAGAGGCTCGGCTTCCCTCTTCAAAGATGCGGATTAAAATTAAGCAAGGAATCCCTCACAGGATTTTCATTTTGGGGTTTTACATAATACCAGATAACTGGAATCCAGTTGACATTCAAGAATGGCCGTCTCAGCTGCCTTTCCAAGCCCCTCTTCATGTTCTGGACACAGTTTGACATTTTTGACATTTAACCTTGTGTTCTTTCTTTCTGTAGATTCTGGTGTGTGTTTGTCTGTGTTCACGTGTGTACGTGTGTGCATATGTGTGTGTGTGCCTGTGTGCAGGCTCTCTCAAAGAAGTCAGCATGTGTGGGTTGAGTTGTGGGGCAGCAGAGCTGGGTTGGAGTGGAGTGGAGCTCAGTTGGTGGAACGCATGGTCCAGCAAATAAGAACCCTGGGTTTGCTTCCCAGACCACACACAACTGCATGTGATGGGGCACGCCTCTTCTCCTAGCGCTCTGGAAGCAGAGGCAGGAGAACCACAAGTTCAAGGTCATCTTAAGCAGTATAGGGCTTTCACAGTCTGCCTTGGATACAAAGAGCCCCGAATGATAAAATATAGGATATAGGAAGGGAGGTTGTAGATCAGCAATTACTGAGCGTATGCCGTGCATAAACAAAGGCCACGGTTTAATCCCTACCACCTTCAAGATCCCCGAAGTTTGTTCACTCTACGAAGCTGGCTGTCTAAGCTGGTCCTCAGTATATGTTGAAATCCCAAAGAAGTAGGCTACAATGCCAGTGAAGAAATGCCTCAGCAGCAAGATGGATGAACTTTCCAGACAGAGGGAGAGTGAGCAGACAAAAGACAAAGACTCCCTTCTTCCAGGATCTTTTATGCAGGCTTCCACTGGAAGGTGTGGCCCAAATTTAGGGTGGGTCATCTCACCCCAAAGCATCCCTCTCAAATGACCCAGTCCAGGAAAATCCCGTCTGAAGGGGGCCACTTCATGGAGGGCAAACCGATTAGATGCCCAGTGCAGAACAGCCTCCTGGAAGCTCCTCACACCAGCAACGTTTTATGGACTTAGCAGGTTATATTTGGGATTATGCATACTGATATACATATTTGCAATGCCATAACAATTAATGAAAGGAGAGGAGGCCATGGATCTGAAGCAGAGTGGGAAGGGAAATGCCAGGGTGTGGAGGGAGGAAATGGAAGGGAGAAATGTAATTATAGTATAATTTCAAAAATCTTTTTAGAAAGTTAAAAAAAAGAAAAAGAAAAAGAAGGTTCTAAACTAAAAAAAAAAAAAAAATTAAAAAAATAAGGAAAGAAAATTTCTGACAGATGTGCCCAGGTGCTTGAGTTTTAGTTGATTCCAGATGTGATCAAGTTGACAACCCAAGATTACTCATCATACATGACATGCACACAATGGAAGAATTTTCATATGAAGAAAAATTATGGCTGAACATGGATAAGGTATGTCAAGTGAAATAAACCTGATAAATGTTGTATTATCTCACCTCTGTGAGATAATATAATCTGAAAATCTCTGGTTCATGGAAGAGAAGAATACAATGATGGTTTCCCAAGTCTGGGACGCGAGCAAAAGGAGGGGAAGACAGACCTCCGACACAGGTTATCAGAAGTACTCATCTTGCGTGCCTGAACCTGCTTCCCAGTGGCAAGGTGTTACAGGTCCACAGGAAAGAGCAGACAGCAGGAAGCAAGAGTCAATCCGGGCTCAGGAAGATGTGTGCTGGGATTACATCCTCGTTATGTCTGATTTACAGAATCTTTAGCCTCCAGATTCCATTTAGGAATATTAGGGCAATATTGGTGTCATCTTGTGGGGTTCTTGTTAGAATGTGTGCAAAATGCTCACTTTAGCGAGTAATCCCCAAACGTGGAAACGTTAAGCCACGAACACTCAACATGTCGTATGGATTGCTGAGTGAACACAGTGGTAGTTAATGTTGTCAACTTGTGGGGGTCCAGAGGCATCCGGAGACAAACCTGTAGGCATGACTGTGAGGGATTACCTACCTGGGAAAACCCACCTTAACCTTGTGTGGGGCTCTATTCCATAGGCTGCGCTCCTGGACTGAATAAAAAGCTAAGCAAAACTGACTATGAGCATTTAATTCTCTCAAGATCGAACAAAATACCCCAGGTTTCCCCTGAAATCCCTTCCCCAGGATGGACTGGAATGCAGAATAAAACCCGTTATCTCTTGTGCTGTTTCTCATGGGATACCTTAACACAACTTCCAGGTAAATTTGCATTACAGAGGCCCTGGTGAAATCAAGCGTGGGTAAGGCATTGTCTCTCATTTTTAAAATGTTTCCTGTTAAAGTTTGTTGAAGCTCAGTGTGGTGGTCGAGGAGAGGAGGCACCATGAGTTTGAGGGCAGCTGAGCCACACAGCATCTCTCTCAACAGGAACAGCAAGAGGCTGAGGCTGTAGGCTGATGCTTCCTGTGGCACCTATGCTGTTCTCAACCCACGGGAGAAAGCACCCCTCCTTTCTTAGCCTCTAGATGCTTCAACTATAGGCCCAAGGTGGTTTGGGTTTGTCCCCATAGGCTCTGCTGTTTGAGTGTTAGGCCTCTTTCTGTTTGTTTGTCTCTCCGTTGCTGTCTCAGTATGGAAGCCCTCACTGCCGCTCCACCCCCATAACTGCCTGCCACCCTGTGTGACACTGTGGTGGTCATGGACTCACCCTCCGAACCTGTGAGCAAGCCCCCAGGGAAAGGCTTTCTTTTGTAAGCTGCCTTGGTCATGGTGTCTCTTTACAGCAACAGAAGAGTGACTAAGACAAGGCCTAAGCCAGAGGCCCTTCTGTTAAGCAATTCTAAATAATCATCTCAATAAGAGGTTATTCCATTCCAGGGATCTAAGAACTAACACATTTTAAAGATGAGGAAACTGAGGCCTAGGTAGGTAGTGATTTTTTTTTAATATACTATTTAGCAGCAGAGCTAGGATTCACCCCTGAGCCCTCTGTACCTCCAACTCCGTTCTGGGCTCAGGCAACAATTCCTCTCTAGTAGTTCAGTCTCTTCTCTCACATTGCTTTTCTCAGGTACAAATACGGAATAAACACCAACAGCACCATGGGTGATAGGAATCCCAGGTCCAGGCTAGAGAGATGGCTCAGAGTTCAAGAGCACTGGCTGCTTTTCTAAAGGTCCTGAGTTCAATTCCCAGCAATCACATGGTGGCTCACAACCATCTATCATGAGATCTGGTGCCCTCTTCTGGCCCGCTGACACACATGCAGGCAGATTACTGCATAATAGATAAATAAATAAATCTTTTTAAAAAATGGGGTATTCGCATTACCTTAGAAAAATATGAAATGAAGAATTCCAGTTCCATTTAAATGGATCCCACTTACATGTAACTTTGATTGTGACCCCCTCAGGCTGCCTGTTTCAGCTCTTGCTCTCCCCAGGCTGACCCATCCTTTCTCTGCCAGTTATCATTACAGGACACCAATCTCATCAGGGTACTTCTCTGCTTAAAAGGCTCCCAGTGCTCTGCCCGGCACAGGAGGGCTCCCTTGCGCTGGGCATTCTGGAGCTTCTCTGTACATCGGCTCCTTTGTCAGATCCACATGCCATCAGGGCAGCCCAGAACTGTGTTTCAGACCCCGAGGGCTCAGCGGTGAGTCCTAGCCCTCCCCCCCCCCCCCCACTTCCTCGCTTCAAAAAAAATCACAGTCTAACCTCATGTGCAGTACACAGAAAAACAAGTCCTTTGGTGCTGGAGCCCAGCTGCCATTCTCATTCCATTCTCATTCCATTCTCAAGACCACAGCCAGATTGATTGTTAAAATGTTTATTGCTTATGTCGTTCCCTCATCAGAACACTACAGGTCAGTCTTCTGTGAGCAGACGTTATAGTTTTTGACTGCTCACCTCAGTTCCTCTACTTCCACCTTGCTGGCCTCCCTACCAGTTCTTGGGCATACCAAGCACAAGCATGACCTTCATCTTTGTTTATTCTCTACTCTTCCCCACGTCTGCACTAGCCTGCCTGTTCACATACAGCTCTTGATTCTGAGCCCTTGACAGTGAAACATTCAGTAATCACCCATAGGAAAATGCAGCCCTGTCACTCCAGAAGCCCCTCTGTGCTTTTCCTCACAGGGCTTTAGACTTTCTAGAATATGTCCTGACTTAACTCAAAGACCTAATGCCCACCACTGGATACAGCACAGCTGCATCAGAGTAAGATAAGAGGACACAGCACTAGGGAAATAAGATTGAATGAATACACCCATTCGAAGATTGATCACCGGGTATTTTTAAATATACAGCAATAAAATGTTCAGATTATTTTCAAATGTTCAAAACAAAAAACTTGTTTTAGGCAGTCTCATGTAGCACAGGCTGGCCTCAAACTCGGTATTTAGCCCAGGATGATGTTAAACTCCTGATTCTTCCTATGCCTCCCAACTTGTAGAATTAGGGAATTATATACCCAGTTTATGGATAGATGATGATCAATACTAGGTCTGAGTTCTAGCAGCTGGGCTATACCCACACCCCCAAACCTTAAAGAAGTTTTAAGAAATGTGTTTGGTCCAACATTTTCAATGCCTCTCATATTTATCATCTCTATGATGTGTTCACATTTTTGATAACTGACATTAAAAGATTTGCTTCAAAAAAGATGCCATAGGAAAGTAAAACCTTACAGGGATTTCTTTGTTGTTTGTTTAATTTCCTAGGTGGCAGCCTCAGGAGACAAATGAAAGTCTTAAGAATTACCAAGATGCTTTGCTTCAGAGTGACCTCACTTTGTGTCCTGTAGGAGTGAACACAGAGTGTTACAGAATATATGAGGCCTGCTCGTTTGGCTCCATTCCTGTGGTAGAAGATGTGATGACAGCTGGCCACTGTGGAAACATGTCCAGTCACCACAGCACTCCTCTGCAGTTACTCAAGGCCATGGGTGCCCCCTTTATCTTCATCAAGGACTGGAAGGATCTTCCTGCCATTTTAGAAAAGGAGAAGACTGTAACTTTACAAGAAAAGTTTCAAAGAAGAAAAATGTTACTTCACTGGTACCAACACTTCAAAACAGAACTAAAGTGGAAATTTACTAATATTTTAGAAAGCTCATTTTTTATAAATAATAAAGGTTAATCATACCTAACTGTAAGTGTGTGTTCTTAAGTGTGAATATGTACAGCACTTGATAAGGTGGCTCCATCAACTCAGTTTCACAGAAGGGACCAAATGTTCTCCTTTTTGGCTACTGCTGTATACAAGATCAAAGAAATGGCGATATTTTACTGAGGCTGACCTGGCAAGAAACTTAAGTGGTTAAAGGGTGCTTATTGCCAAGGCTGATGAGCTAAGTTCAGTCCCCCAGAAACCACACGGTAGGAGAGAAGTGAGTCTCATGTGCTGTCATGTGACCACCCCACCAGCATGCACACACAAACACATCAAATAGGTGGATAGATAGATTGGTGGATGGATGGATAGATAGACAGGTGACTCAGGTTCAGTTCTACCGAGATCAAGAAGCCAGCATTTACTGACTGTGCTCACTGACTTTAACCCACTTTAGGTGCTGGAGTGCTGGCTCAGTGTTTGAAAGTGCTCACTATTCTTGCATATAGCCTGAGTTCAGTGCCCAGCATGCATGGCACACACTCAGCCATCTGTAAGTATTGCTCAGTAGGTCCTGACATGTTCTTCTGTCTTCCATGCACACAAGTGCATATGACACATTAAAATAAAGAACTAACTGATAGAGTACTATTTACTAGGGCTGACATCTGGTCATGTCAGTAGCAGGATATATGCTGAACAATGGTACAAAGTTATATAATGTCAATGAATTTAATGGCTCTACTATACAACATGGAAATTATTTTAATATAATTGAAAGGTGCCTGAGTGGATGTTATGTGCTTTCACAAACTGTATCAACTCTGAGGTGATTTGTATGTGAATTAGCAAGTTGTGGCTAGTACACAATGTATATAGTCCCAAAACATTGCACTTGATAACACGTTCTATTTTATATACCAATATTAGAAATTGCAAACTTTAGGGAAACAGCATCATATGTTAAAACACTGGTTATTGCAGTCAGAAAAAAAAAATAAAAAACTTGTTTCCATGAGGATTTTTGGGGGAGCTTGAGGGAATTTAAAAGGTGATCTAAAATCTTTTACAACGGGTTCTGCTGAAATCATGCTAAAAGTTCAATAGTACTATTATTCAAGTAAATACCTTTCACAACTTGTCCAGACCAACAGATACAGCTGTGTTCAGTCAACATAAAATCAGATACACTGAACCAGATAGAAGAAAAAGCAGGCAACAGCTCTGTACTTACTGGCACAGGAGATGAATTTCTGAACAGAACACCAATCGCACAGGCAATAGGATAAATGGGACCTCATGAAACTGGAAAACTTCTGTAATACAAAGGACACTATCAATTAAATTAGCACCCTACAGAATGCAAAAAGATTTTTAACAACTCCACATCTGATGGAAGACTAATATCCAAAATATGTAAAGAACTCAAGAAACTAGATAACAAAATAAGCAAATAATCCAATTAAAAATGGAGCAGGGGCTACAGGTTAGTCAAAAGATGGATGCAGGCACTAAAGCTCTTCACAAAGGAACTTATTCTGGTCCCAGTTGACAATGTGATCAACTGCTTGAGCTCCAGCTACCAACTAGGTCTTCCTATATATATATATATCAACTATACCCTTGAATTGTGGAATACAGAATGAACTCTCTCCTTGCTTTGTCAAAATATTTTTTTCATAGTAAACAAGAAAAGGAACTAATACGGAAAAATTGGTACTGGGAGTTGGGCTGTTGTACCCTGACCATGTGATTCTTAATACTTTGGAAGTGAGTTGCAGAAGAAATGTGGAAGATTGGAGAACTTCAGGCGACAAAGCCCTTATGTTAGGAAACAAGAGTCAATCCGGGCTCAGGAAGATGTGTGCTGGGATTACATCCTCGTTGGACCTTGTTCTTCTTTGCAAGCACTTTACTGATCGAGCCTTTTCTCCAGCCTGGATCTTCTAATGTCTTTCATTAAACTCTTTATTTATATGCGTATTGGATCTTTTTGTTTCATTTTTTATTTTTTTCATGTGAACTTAGTTATTTTCTTTTTATTTTATTTATTTATTTATTTATTTATTTATTTATTTGTGTTTTTTTAATCAGTTACATTTTATTAACTCTGTATCCCAGCCGTGTCCCGATCCCTCATTCCCTCCCAGTCCCTCCCTCCCTCCCTCATCTCCACCGTGCCCCTTTCCAAGTCCACTGCCTCCTCCCCATTCATCTGATCCTGTTTTATTAGGAATCTTCAGGACTGGCTGCAAAGCCCTCATCTGTGGCCTAACTGGACTGCTCCTCCCTTCGGGGGTGGAGAGACCAAAGAGCCAGTCATTGAGTTCCTGTTAGAAATAGTCCCTGTTCCCCTCACTTTGGGAAACCAATTGGTTACTGAGCTACCACAGGCTACATCTGAGTGGAGGTTCTAGGTTATATCCATACATGGTCCTTGGTTGAATGTCAGTCTCAGAAAAGACCCTGTGCCCAGATATATTTGGTCCTTGTGGAGCTCCTATCCTTTCCCCATCAGACTAACTCCCCTTCTTTCTTATGATTCCCTGTACTCTGCCAAAGGTTTGGTCATGAGTCTTTGCTTTGAAAACACTGCTAGTTAGAGTCTTTCAGATGCACTCAGTAGACTTCTGTCATACGTTCAATGCACATCCCATCTGTCTTTCTAAATGAGGATTGGTCATCTTACCCCATGTCCGCTCAATTGATTATCTTTTTTAGGTGTATAGATTTCATTATGTTTATCATATCTTATAGGTCTATATAAGTGAGTATATCCCATTTTTGTCTTTCTCCTTCTGGGATATTTCACTCAGAATGATCTTTTCTAGATCCCACCATTTGCCTGCAAATTTCATGATTTCCTCCTTTTTGATTGCTGAGTAGTATTCCATTGTATAAAAATACCACAATTTCTGTACCCATTCCACCGTTGATGGACATCTGGGTTGTTTCCAGGTTCTGGCTATTACAAATAGAGCTGCTATAAACATGGTTGAGCAAGTGTCCTGTTTGTGTACTTGAACAAACTTTGGGTATATACCTAGCAGTGGTATAGCTGGGTCTGGAGGAAGCACTATTCCTATTTGTCTTAGAAAGCGCCAGATAGCTTTCCAGAGTGGTTGTACCAGTTTACATTCCCACCAGCAGTGGAGGAGGGTTCCCCTTTCTCCACAACCTCTCCAGCATGTCTTATCGCTTGAGTTTTTCATCTTGGCCATTTTGATGGGTGTAAGGTGATATCTCAGGGTCGTTTTGATTTGCATTTCCCTGATGGCTAATGAGGATGAGCATTTCTTTAAGTGTTTTTCTGCCATTCGATATTCCTCTGTCGAGAATTCTCTGTTTAGCTCTTTTCCCCATTTTTTAATTGGATGACTTGGTTTGCTGCTTTTCAGCTTCTTTAGTTCTTTGTATATACTGGATATTAGTCCTCTGTCAGATAAAGGGTTAGTGAAGATTCTTTCCCAATCTGTAGGCAGTCGTTTTGTTTTGATGACGGTATCCTTTGCTTTACAGAAACTTTTCAGTTTCATGAGGTCCCATTTATTGATTGTTGCTCTTAGAGCCTGTGCTGTTAGTGTTCTGTTCAGGAAGTTGTCTCCTGTGCCAATGAGTTCTAGGCTGTTCCCCACTTTTTTTTTCCAATTGATTTAGGGTATCTGGTTTTATGTTGAGGTCCTTGATCCACTTTGACTTTAGTTTTGTGCAGGGTGATAAATATGGATCTAATTTCATTTTTCTGCATGTAGACATCCAGTTGGTCCAGCACCATTTGTTGAAGATGCTGTCTTTTTTCCATTGAATGGAATTGGCTTCTTTGTCGAATATCGAGTATTCATAGGTGTGTGGATTTATTTCTGGTTCTTCTATGCGGTTCCATTGATCCTCCTTTCTGTTTCTATGCCAATACCATGCAGTTTTTATTACTTTTGCCCTGTAGTACAGCTTGAGACCAGGAATGGAGATACCTCCAGATGATGGGTTGTCGTACAGGATCATTTTGGAGATTCTGGGTTTTTTGTTTCTCCATAGGAAGCTGAGAATCTTTTTTTCAAGGCCTGTAAAGAATTGAGTTGGTATTTTGATGGGAATTGCATTGAATCTGTAGATTGCTTTTGGCAGGATGGCCAATTTCACAATGTTAATCTTACCAATCCATGAGCACGGGAGATCTTTCCATCTTCTGATATCTTCTTCGATTTCTTTCTTCAGAGACTTGAAGTTTTTCTCAAACAGGTCTTTCACTTGCTTGGTTAGAGTCACACCAAGGTACTTTATGTTATTAGTGGCTATTGTGAAGGGTGTTGTTTCCCTAATTTCTTTCTCAGCCTTTTTGTCTTTGGTATATAGGAGGGCTTCTGATTTTTTTGAGTTGATTTTGTATCCTGCCACTTTGCTGAAGGTGTTTATCAGCTGAAGGAGTTCTCTGGTTGAATTTTTGGGGTCGCTCATGTATACTATCATATCATCTGCAAAGAGTGACACTTTGACCTCTTCCTTTCCGATTTGTATCCCCTTGATCTCCTTTAGTTGTCTTATTGCTCTGGCTAGGACTTCAAGTACTATGTTGAAGAGATATGGGGACAATGGACAGCCTTGTCTTGTCCCTGATTTCAGTGGGATTGATTTAAGTTTCTCTCCATTGAGTTTGATGTTAGCTATAGGCTTGCTATATATTGCCTTTACTATGTTTATGTATGTTCCTTGTATCCCTGATCTCTCCAAGACTTTAAACATGAATGGGTGTTGGACTTTGTCAAATGCTTTCTCAGCATCTAAGGAGATGATCATGTGGTTTTTCTCCTTCAGTTTGTTTATGTAGTGGATTACATTGATGGATTTCCATATGTTGAACCACCCTTGCATGCCTGGGATGAAGCCTACTTGGTCATGGTGGATGATATCTTTGATATGTTCTTGGATTCGGTTTGCAAGTATTTTATTGAGTATTTTTGCGTCAATGTTCATAAGAGAGATAGGCCTGAAAGTCATAAGAATTACCAAGATGCTTTGCTTCAGAGTGACCTCACTTTGTGTCCTGTAGGAGAGAACACAGAGTGTTACAGAATATATGAGGCCTGCTCGTTTGGCTCCATTCCTATGGTAGAAGATGTGATGACAGCTGGCCACTGTGGAAACATGTCCAGTCACCACAGCGCTCCTCTGCAGTTACTCAAGGCCATGGGTGCCCCCCTTATCTTCATCAAGGACTGGAAGGAGCTTCCTGCCATTTTAGAAAAGGAGAAGACTAACTTTACAAGAAAAGATTCAAAGAAGAAAAATGTTACTTCACTGGTACCAACACTTCAAAACAGAACTAAAGTGGAAATTTACTAATATTTTAGAAAGCTCATTTTTTATGAATAATAAAGGTTAATCATACCTAGTTGTAAGTGTGTGTTCATAAGTGTGAATATGTACAGCACTTGATAAGGCGGCTCCATCAACTCAGTTTCACGGAAGGGACCACATGTTCTCCTTTTTGGCTAATGCTGTATACAAGATCAAAGAAATGGTGATATTTTACTGAGGCTGACCTGGCAAGATACTGACACAGGCAGCCTGAGGGGGTCACAATCAAAGTCACATTTAAGTGGGATTCATTTAAATGGAACTGGAATTCTTCGTTTCATATTTTTTTAAGGTAATGTGAATACCCCATTTTTTTAAAAGATTTATTTATTTATCTATTATGCAGTATTCTGCCTGCATGTGTGCCAGCGGGCCAGAAGAGGGCACCAGATCTCACAATAGATGGTTGTGAGCCACCATGTGATTGCTGGGAATTGAACTCAGTAACTTTAGAAAAGCAGCCAGTGCTTTTAAACTCTGAGCCATCTCTCTAGCCTGGACCTGGGATTCCTATCACCCATGGTGCTGTTGGGGTTTATTCTGTATTTGTACCTGAGAAAAGCAATGTGAGACAAGAGGCTGAACTACTAGAGAGGAATTGTTGCCTGAGCCCAGAACGGACTCGGAGGTACAGAGGGCTCAGTGGTGAATCCTAGCTCTGCTGCTAAATAGTATATTAAAAAAAAATCACTACCTGCCTAGGCCTCAGTTTCCTCATCTTTAAAATGTGTTAGTTCCTAGATCCCTGGAATGGAATAACCTCTTATTGAGATGATTATTTAAAATTGCTTAACAGAAGGGCCTCTGGCTTAGGCCTTGTCTTAGTCACTCTTCTGTTGCTGTAAAGAGACACCATGACCAAGGCAGCTTACAAGAGAAAGCCTTTCCCCGGGGGCTTGCTCACAGGTTCGGAGAGTGAGTCCATGGCCACCACGGTGTCACACAGGGTGGCAGGCAGGCATGGGGGTGGAGCGGCAGTGAGGGCTTCCATACTGAGACAGCAACGGAGAGACAAACAGAAAGAGGCCTAAACACTCAAACAGCAGAGCCTATGGGGACAAACTCAAACCACCTCGGCCCTATAGTTGAAGCATCTAGAGGCTAAGAAAGGAGGAGTGCTTCCTCCCGGGGATTGAGACCAGCATAGGTACCGCAGGAAGCATAGTTCTACAGCCTCAGCCACAGCAGCTGAGCAGTTTCTACACACCAACTGCATTTGATCATCGCTATATTCTGTGCCTCTTACTGTTCCTGTTGAGAGAGATGCTGTGTGTCTCAGCTGCCCTCAAACTCATGGTGCCTCCTCTCCTCGACCACCACACTCAGCTTCAACAGACTTTAACAGGAAACATTTTAAAAATGAGAGACAATGCCTTACCCACACTTGATTTCACCAGGGTCTCTGTAATGCAAACTTACCTGGAAGTTGTGATAAGGTATGCCGTGAGAAAGAGTACAAGAGATAACAGGTTTTATTCTGAATTCCAGTCCATCCTGGGGAAGGGATTTCAGGGGGAACCTGGGGTATTCTGTTTGATCTTGAGAGAATTAAATGCTCATAGTCAGTTTTGCTTAGCTTTTTATTCAGTCCAGGCGCCCAGCCTATGGAATAGAGCCCCATACAAGGTTAAGGTGGGCTTTCCCATGTAGGTAATCCTTCACAGGCGTGCCTACAGGTTTGTCTCCGGATGCCTCTGGCCCCCCACAAGTTGACAACATTAACTACCACTGTGTTCACTCAGCAATCAATATGACATGTTGAGTGTTTGTGGCTTAATATTTCCAAGTTGGGAATTAATCGCTAAAAGTGAGCATTTTGCACACATTCTCACAAGAACCCCATAAGATGACACCAATATTGCCCTAATATTCCTATAATGGAATCTGGAGGCAAAAGATTCTGTAAATCAGACATAACGAGGATGTAATCCCAACACACATCTTCCTGCACCCGGATTGACTCTTCTTTCCCGCTGTCTGCTGTTTCCTGTGGACCTGTAACTCCTTGCCACTGGGAAGCAGGTTCACGCACGCAAGATGAGCACTTCTGATCACGGCTTTATACAGATGGATCTTGTTCCTCACCTGGCCTTCAGTGCCATCATCTTTCTCAGACTTAAGAACCAAACCGACTCCCAAATTTGAAAATGGTGGACAGCTAAAGTCTTGGCCACCTGAAGGCTGGTTCCCACATCAGTCCTGTGTGACTTGGCTCCACCTTGTGGTGGCTGTTTTCTTAGCCCTCTGCTCCTTTCTACCGCCTCCTAATTCACATCTTTTCACTCTTCAGAGGTATGTGATGAGAACTTTGCCTGCTGGTGAGATTCCAGCCCTCTCTGGATAGTCCAAGTTTCCAGAAGCAGAGCTTCCTGTCCCATGTGACCCTTTACCCTTGGTGGAAGTAGGGGTATTCACCAGGGCCTGTGGCCAAACATTGTCACTTACAGAAGCATTGCTTGCTTCATTGCCGAGTAATTGAATGGTGTCAGTGTGTGTGTGTGTGTGTGTGTGTGTGTGTGTGTCTGTGTGTGCACTTGCATGTGTATATATGCTTCTATACATGTGAAGGAAATAGGCTGATATCACGTGATCCTCAGCCCCTTTCCACCTCAGCTCTTGTGTCAGGGTCTCCCTCCTAACCTGGGGTGCACCCATTTGGCTAGGTTGATTAGGCAGTGGGGCCCAGGTGTTCTCCTGCCGCCTTCCCAGCTGGGAACCTACAGACTCACCCCATCACACTGAGGACTTTTTACATTTGCTGGAGATCCAAACTCATGCTTTCACGTTGGGCGCTTGACCAACTGACCCATCTTTCCAGACTCTGAAACAAATTTTAAAATAGCAAATGGAAATGCACCGTTGGTGCCAAGTTCACATACACGTTCAGACATGCACAGCCGAGCTGCAGTTAAGACTGAGTGCAGGGTAGCACAGCCCTCTTTGTCATGAAAGGAGCAGAAATTTTCATGGAAATGCTCTGCTAGTGCTAATTCTCATCTTGCCCTGCCTGAGTGAGCTCAAGCCTCGGACCAGCAGGAGATCACACAGCCCCCTCCCTTTGTAAGTTTGATTCCAAAATGTCTTTCTTCTAGAATATAGGCAAGGCCAGGCACATTTTGAGGCTTCATCAAAACAAGATTGAAGAGTTTTGTTTGTACTGAAATGAGTTGATGTTTAAAAAAAACAGAAAAAAAGGGAAAAAAAACTGTTTCTTTTTATTTATTCACTTTCCTGCCAATTGTAGCTCCCTTCCTCCTCTCCTCTTGATCCCACCCCCTCACTCTTTCCCTTGCCCCCCTCCCCTTCTCCTTGGAAAGTGGGAGCCCCCACCATCACCGACCCACGCCAGCATATCAAGTCGCCTTAGGGCTGCATGCACTTACACGTTCAGTGATAGTGTCTGGGATCCAGTCCTGGGACATGTCATAACCAACATCAGAGCACTTTAGAGTCTGCTTTAAACTCAGACACACCACTTTACACTTAAGACGACACTTCTCAGGACCAATGCGCATATGGGGCACAGGGAGATCTCGTCCTTCTTCAGAGGAAAGACTGAGATGCTGAAGTTCCAGTAAGCTCTGAGGAGGTGTGCTACGAAGGCCATTCTGAGGAGCAAAGACACCATAAGTTCCAAATATTGACTGGGGAAAAAATTTCTCCAGGTGAGTCTACTTATGTGAAGCTCAGAACTAAAGCACATCAAGAGTTTTACTACCTGAGTGCCCGTGATGGTGCTGACAAGACATTTTTCATTGAACACATCTCTAAAAACTAATTGTTTCTTCAGTACAAGACAGAAAAAAAAAAGATAAAGTAAATGGGCAGGTACAGATAAAGCTGGGATTACAAGCACCAGGTGGCATTGCTCTTATCTCATGCCTTCCTAACTTTTTGTTTCATTGTTGCTACAGCAGGCCTGGGGTCAGCAGTATTGTCCACTGGGTAATAATGCTGGTCAGGTGAGCCTATGAACCTGAGATGTAGCCTTGGGATCCAGCATGCAATGAGGCTCAGCTTCTAAAGCTTGTCCTCTGGCCTCCACAAATACACAATGGGACACATTCATGCACTCATACATGTATGCACACACACACACACACACACACACACACACACACTGTACACACCTATGCTCTCTACAAACATACTCTGTCCACACACATACTCTCTCTCTTGCTAAATGATAATTTAAAATAGAAAAACTTAAAATTAAATCAGGCTTGTAGAATTGTGGTGTGTCCACCAGGAAAAACTGCTTGGACACAGGGTTCAAGCTGATAGAAAATATTAGTGAGCTGGCAACTACAGTGAGCACTCAGGATCCTAGGGTAGCCCTCAGCTTTTCTCAAGGTGAGCTTTTAAGCACAAAACCCATAACCTGTGTCTGAGGTCTGTCTTCCCCTCCTTTTGCTCGCATCCTAGACTTGGGAAACCATCATTGTATTCTTCTCTTCCATGAACCAGAGATTTTCAGATTATCTTATCTCACAGAGGTGAGATAATACAACATTTATCAGGTTTATTTCACTTGACATACCTTATCCATGTTCAGCCATAATTTTTCTTCATATGAAAATTCTTCCATTGTGTGTATGTCATGTATGATGAGTAATCTCGGGTTGTCATCTTGATCACATCTGGAATCAACTAAAACTCAAACACCTGGGCACATCTGTCAGGAATTTTCTTTTCTTTTCTTTTTTTATTTTAGAACCTTCTTTTTCTTTTTCTTTTTTTTTTTAACTTTCTAAAAAGATTTTTGAAATTATACTATAATTACATTTCTCCCTTCCTTTTCCTCCCTCCACACCCTGGCATTTCCACTCCCTACTGTGCTTCAGATCCATGGCCTCCTCTCATTTCATTAATTGTTATGGCATTGCAAATATGTATATCAGTATGCATATTCCCAAATATAACCTGCTAAGTCCATAAAACATTGCTGGTGTGAGGAGCTTCCAGGAGGCTGTTCTGCACTGGGCATCTAATCGGTGTACCCTCCATGAAGCTGGCCCCGGTCAAACGGGATTTTCCTGGACTGGGTCATTTGAGAGGGATCCTTTGGGGTCAGATGACCCACCCTAAATTTGGGCCACACCTTCCAGTGGAAGCCTGCATAAAAGATCCTGGAAGAAGGGAGTCTTTGCCTTTTGTCCACTCACCCTCCCTTTCTCTGGCAAGTTCATCCATCTTGCTGCTGAGGCATTTCTTCACTGGCATTACAGCCTACTTCTTTGGGATTTCAACATACACTGAGGACCAGCTTAGACAGCCAGCTTTGTAGACTGAACAAACTACGGGGATCTTGAAGGTGGTAGGGATTAAACCGTGGCCTTTGTTTATGCAAGGCATACACTCAGTAATTGCTGATCTACAACCTCCCTTCCTATATCCTGTATTTTATCATTCGGGGCTCTTTGTATCCAAGGCTGACTGTGAAATCCCCACGTTGCTTAAGATGACCTTGAACTTGTGGTTCTCCTGCCTCTGCTTCCAGAGCGCTAGGAGAAGAGGCGTGCCCCATCACATGCATTTGTGTGTGGTCTGGGAAGCAAACCGAGGGTTCTTATTTGCTGGGCCAAGCGTTCCACCAAGTGAGCTCCACTCCACTCCAGCCCAGCTCTGCTGCCCCACAACTCAGCCCACACATGCTGACTTCTTTGAGCAGGCCTGCACACAGGCACACACACACATATGCACACATGTACACACGTGAACACAGACAAACACACACCAGAAGCTACAGAAAGAAAGAACACAAGGTTAAATGTCAAAAATGTCAAACTGTGTCCAGAACATGAAGTGGGGTTTGGAAAGGCGGCTGTGACGGCCATTCTTGACTGAGAACTGGATTCCAGTTATCTGGTATTATGTAAAACCCCAAAATGAAAAGGCACACCTGTGAGGGATTCCTTGCTTAATTTTAATCCTCATCTTTGAACAGGGAAGCCGTGCCTCTAATCCAAGCCACACCTTCCGCTAGAAGCCTCTATAAAAGGCGCTGGAACTAGGGAGCTTTTGCTATTTGCCTGTTACTGCCTCGCTGAGAAGAAGTCCATTCCTTCACTGTCCTTGCAGTCTACTTGTGTAGAGTTCTGGCCTTTACTGAAGACCAGCTGAGACATCCACACTCATGGACTGAAAAACTACTGGACTTTTGGACCTTCCATTGATAGGCAGCCATCTCTGGACTAGCTGGACTTCAGCCTGTAAGTCATCTATCTAAACTCATCTATCTGTCTGTCTATCTATCTATCTATCTATCTATCTATCTATCTATCTATCTATCTATCTATCTATCTATCTATCGTGTGTGTGTGTGTGTTCTGTTACTCTCTAGATCCCTGACTAAGCCTGCCAGCCTTGTAAACAAGGGGTGCCCAGTTGTCCACATGCTTTGGTTCTGCCCTTGCGGTTCTCTGCTCTGAGAAGCTCCTTTGGTTAAGAGAGGAAGGCAGAAAAGAGCTGAGAGGCGCGCTCTTCTCTGTGGTTTCTCTCTGCCCTCTTGTGGCGGTTGCCTGAATTTGCAGGGTGAGAGGCACAGCCATTCCACAGTGATCCACTAGGATAAAAGGCCGCTGTCTTCGCTCACCTTTCAGAGTTTATTGCAGTTCGGTCATTTATTTGTGTTGAGGGTGCGGCAACTGCTGGCTTGCCACAGCACATGTGGAGGTCGGAGAATAATTCGGGTGACTGGGTTCTGTCTTTTTATCTTGTGTGACTCAGGAATTGCCCTGAACTGGTCAGAGTTGCCAGTGAGCAGCTAACCGGGCTGAGCCATCTCATTGGTCCTCAGTTCTGTTTGGCAACGATCAAATCAAATATAATCTACAAAGCTTCGCCACTGATCATTCACATGTTATATGAGTTTTATGGAGATATGGTTATGTATCTAGATTTTTGGGAGTGAGAAAAGCAGCTACAAGCAGGTTTAAACTCATGGTTTGTCCTCCGTCTTTCAAGGTTTAAGGACATAGAAGCTTCTCAAACTATTTCTAAAAGCTTTTACAAGGGATAACTATCTTTCATTTATTACATTTTTTTTTTCTAATTTTGTTTTGTACATTTTAGCAGTGATTTTTACTTAGTTCTCCGGTACACTGTTTCTCTGGAAAAAAAAAAAAAAAAGAGAGAGAAATTGGCTTAGTACAAATCCTAGGTTTTATTTTTTTAAGATTTATTTTTAATGTGTATGAGTGTTTTACTTTCACATGTGTAAGAGCAGTGTGTGTGTGGGTTTCCTGCTTAAAGCCAGAAGAGAGTGTCAGCTCCCCTGGCACTGGAGTTACAGCTGATTGTAAGCTGCAAAGACAGGGCTAGGAATCAAAGTGTGGTCTTCTAGAAAAGCATCACTCTTTACCACGGAGCCATATCTGCTGAGTCATCCTAAAAAGATCTCTCCAGCCAAGCAGTGGTGCTGCCGCTTTTAATCCCAGCACTTGGGGGTTTTTACATTTATTTATTCATTATATGTGCTGAACTTCTGCTCCTCTGAGTTCTTACTGATCTTGGGTTTGCTTCAGCCAGCAGGAGTTCCAACAGGAATTCCAGGAATGAAAACAAGCTTTAAGACCCTAGACCTGGGGATAGTGGGCAGGGCCTCCATTCACCAATGAATGTTGCCCTGGTGCATAAAACCACATCATAACCAGCTTGTGGAAACTGGCCTTCCAGAGCCTTGGTGACAGTGGAGGGAGGCACACAGTAGTCTTGCTTCTAACGTGTGTTGACTGCTGTCTTTGGCTGAAAGTCTCTGACACTCATTGTGATTTCCACAATTTCAGGTTCTACAGAGGCTCCTTGTGCCCTAGAGCGATCCTTCTCCCTCAGTAGGGAAAAACAAAAGGCAGAGTCGGAACTCCAATGACCTTTCTATAGCGGGACTGAGGAAATGCCACCTGAAAGACAAGATTAGAGAAGATCAGCTATGTGAGAAGTGTCCTTTGACACTGCCACCTCCTTCTGTCTTGGTGGCCTAATTGACCCCAGCGCCAAAAGAAACCTGTGCTCTTCCCCTGTGGATTCTGACCTTGAACCACCATGTCTGGTGTGGATAAGACATCTCCCAGTTGACTAAAGGACCCTTCAGCCATCAAGGGGACAACCCAAGAACTCCCACAGAACGCCCAGCTGACCTGCACTTTGACTTGGACATCAGAAAGCTGTGTTGCGGCCGGCAGCCAACACCTGAGCAAAGACAATCCAAGTAGTCCCTCTATAAGGCAGCCTTGCAAGCAGGGTAAAAGAATGAGCCCTGAACAGCCAGAGAAAGGCCAGAAGAGGAAATGCCAAGAAGACAAAGAGGATGATGTGTGGTCCGAAGAGCCAGTCCAGTCCTGGAAGAAGCTGAAACAGGAACAGCATGAAACAGAGCTTGGGGATGAAGAGCCTGACAAGAGCCGAATATGGACACCCCAGGAAAAGGGTCCATTACAGCTAATGGCTCCAGAGTGTGCCAAAGGCCCTGAGGAAGAGGCTGTGACTGAGGAGTCTGTGGGTGGAGGCCAGGGTCTCAAGCCCCCCCACAGCAACAGGGAGGAAGAAGTTCAGAAAAACCACAATGAAAAGTGCCCAGGGCTGTTGGAACTCCTCCAACCTGACGTCCCCGTGAGCTCTGGCCCTCACAGCACTCACACAAGCACCATGGACACCTCCAAGACTCTCAAAGGTTGTGCTGAAGGGCAGAATCATGAATCGGAAACACCTCAAATCTGCACAGACAGTGTCAGCAATGGCATGCCCAGCAGCAAAGTGTCAACACCTGAGGTCAAGAAAAAGGCTCTTGAAGACCAAGAGAAGGGCAGAGGGCTGGACCGTGGTCCTGCTGTCACAGTGGACATGGAGAAAGAAATCAGCAGTGCGCTAGGCCCTGGGTCAAAAGATGAGATCTTGAGCTGTGCCTTCAAACTGCAAATGACTCGAGGAGACCTGTGGACCCTAAGGAACACCCAGTGGCTCAACGACAAAGTCATCAATTTTTACATGAATCTTCTCATGGAAAGAAATCAAAGTCAAGGCTACCTGGCACTTCACGCATTTAATACCTTCTTTTACACCAAGTTAAAGTCTGGTGGCTACAGGTCAGTCAGAAGATGGACCCGGGCAGTAAACATCTTTGCCAAGGAACTTCTCCTGGTCCCAGTTCACCTGGGCATGCACTGGAGCCTGGCGGTCACAGACTTAAGAAAGAAGAGTATTGTCTACATGGACTCCACGGGACAGAAGAGACCCGACATCCTTGAGCTGCTTTTCTGCTATCTGCGGGAGGAGAGCAAAGCGAGAAGGAACAGCGACCTGAGCCCTGTGGAGTGGAAGCAACACAGCATGTCGGCAGAGGAGATTCCTCAGCAGCTGAAAGGGGGCGACTGCGGCGTGTTCGCCTGTAAATATGCAGATTACATTTCCAGGGGCCAGCCCATCACCTTCTCCCAGCAGCACATGCCTCTTTTCAGGAAGAAGATGGTGTGGGAGATCCTGCACAAGCGCTTACTGTAGCAGCGCCCCCTGGCGGCCCCTGCGAGGCAGCTGCTCCGAGCTCTTTCCCAGGTGAGGCTAAGGACTGCAGGTACTGGGTGTGGAAGAGCCTTGAACAAGTTCTGAGTGTAAAGACTGTGGCCAGGACAGCCGCGGCTGCACAGACAAACCCTGTCGGGACAGAAACAACAACAACAGAAGACACGTGTGCCCACCGAAAGTTAGAAACTATCCGGCCTGCACAGCGCATGCTCACAAGCACGCAGCTGTCAAGATTTATCTGTGACTGAGGTCGACGCTGGATTGAATTTTGCTGTTTTTGTTCACAAGTTTTAGTTAACTGGCAGTGGATGGCTTCTGGCGATTTTCGGCCTTTCGTTCTCGACTGCTTGTTTGCATTAGTTATCTCTGAAAGGAAGGCCACCAGTTGCCTGTCTCCGAGTGAATCTCCGGTTGCCTTCCGGTACTGTGTGCTACTACAGAAGCGTCGCAGTGTGCTGCTGTTCACGGGATCCGAGCAATCCAGGAGAAGTGAGAAACGCGCCGGGGACATCTCAAGATACTTCCCAGCCTGGAAGTAAAGACATCTATTTTATTCTCGGGAGAGGAGTAACTAATGCTAGATGTGCATTGTAAACCCGGGACTCCTTGAAGCCTCACCCTGCTGAGGGCTGTACTAAACTGTTTATTCCAAAAAAATAAATAAATATATATTTATATATATATGTAAATAAACAAATATTTATATATAAATAAAAATATATTTTATATATTATATATATAAATATATATATTCTTAAGCTATTTTTGAAGATGTTTTCTTTGTATATATTGAGCTGAAATTTAATATGTCATGTTAATATTTATATTCTGTCACCTTAGCCCCACTATTGGTATAGACTTAATATATTTAGTGTGAATATTGCCAACTACATGATAATCTATTTTTATACAGGAAACTTTAATTTTTTATTAGCAGTAAATCTTACATTTGTGTTGTTATTCAATAAAGTTTACATTTAATAAAGTTTGGAGTTTTTTGAACATACTTTGTAAGATCCTGTGCCTGCTGTTCCTTGCATGGTGTAGTGAGGTTGTCCGAGAGAACTGGAAAGCAGATGTCCAAGACAAGATCCAACAGGGTAAGCCGGAACCTGTTCATACATCTGCATGCTGAGATTGCTCTCATTCCAGACCTCTGAGGGCACTTTAGCCAAGACCTGTCCTCATCCTGGGAGAAGCTCAATATCGCAGCCAGGGCTGCCTTGAAAAACCAAACAGAACAACCAAAACAAAAAATATGTGATATCAAGACTTCAAAAATTCAAAGTTTTAACATAGTAATCAATGGAGTTGTGATACCTAAAATTACTTCTCATCATGTTAAAACCACCTCTGTCCAGACCTCTGGACAAAGAAAAGAATGTTGATTTTTTTAACCCCAGATAATTTTTTTTTAAATCCCCAAGCTTTTATTATGACTTAAAAGTAGAAGGCTCCAGAAGTTCCTCTTTTGTAACTTAAAAGAATTCATGTGAGCCTCACGGAGTTTGCAACTTGGATCTATCTACCTGTCACAGGTCAATTGAACTCCAATCAACAGACTAAAATTCCCCAACTTTTGCCTGTTCCTGATGGAATAGGTGTGTGTGTGTGTTTGGGGGGTGCTCCAAATGTAAGAGTTTCCTTTAAGTTCCTTAACTTTAGCTTCTGTTCCTAGTCTGAATATGTCTCAGCAGATTTCCACTCACCTGACAGTCACCACCTAGGAACCAGAATCAGACAACAAAGCACTCCAAAAGTGATCTACAGCACCCAAGCCCCAGGCAGTCCTACAAAAGTGGAGAGCCTGGGCTTGCTAGGTGATGTGCTCCAGTCCAGCTGCCGTGATTGCTTCCTGTCTTTTACCTTGATCAGGAAACCAGATGCTTCTGATGAGTGCCCCATTTCCTGAATGAATCCCCTCCCAGGCTTTGATTAACATTCCAGCCTTCCTGGGCCCCTACAATGGCATCCTAATTTCAGTTGAGGCCCATTTACAAAAGCATCTATGTCACCCTTATCCTCAAAAAAAGACTGAAAAAGTTCAGTCCAAAGGAAACTCTCTGGCAAGGAAGACAAATGGCTACTTGGAGTGCCTACCCAACAAACCAGGCTAGCTCATTCTGACCTCCAGGCTCCCTTGTTTGAAAAAAATAAATAAATAAATAAAAAGGTACCTGTAAAAATCAACTAGTTCAAGATCCATCAGCAGATTGATCCATTAGCTGAAGCAGTTTTGCAACATGATAGAGCACTCACCATACTCTTTGCAAAACAAGGATGTGATTGTGTGGCTGTAAGAGAAAATGTTGTTCTATGCAAACCACTCAGCAATCATTAGAGATTCCTGTACTCTCAGGAAAACAAAAACAAAAACAAGCAAACAAACAAACCCCGTACACTGCAGACAGAAAAATGACCCAGAACAGGGCAAGCCCATGGTTGGCATTCTCATTTCTTTGATTTTCCGGGTGATAACTCTGTCTTCAGCTACTGCCGAACACCAGACACTTCTGCTTCTGCTGATCATCGCTGGCTTGTGTATCATAAATGTCTTAACTAGATACAGAAATTTTGGTCTGGGTCCCAGTATACTGATGTTTATTAAATCCCCATGTGAACAGATGTTAGGCCCACCGAGAGCCCAATTACCAGAGAGACAGATGAAGGTAGCTTGGAGATGGATTGCCGCAAACAGAAGAGGTTTATTCAGGCCAGTGAGTGATGGGGCTGCTTTGCAAGTGAGCAGGGAACAGCCCCGAGAGACAAAGGCATGGGGTTTTTAAAGGAAAAAGCAAGGGAGGCGTGGGGGTTGCAAGCTTGGCAGTACATGATTGGGTGAATGGGGTTATGGGGTAGTTGACTTTTAATATCATTGGTTCCTTTTAGGCACCCACGTCCAGTCAGGCCTGCCCCCGACATCTGGTGGATATCTGATCTTCAAGTTACACCCAGAATGTCCTGGATGGGGGAGCTGTGGCCATCCGGACCAGTTGCCAGGCACCCTATCTCATACTGCAGGCCTGGACATTCTTCTGCAGCAGGGTGGGTCTTGTCCCCATTCACCCACTTCTCCTTTTGTCTGTGTCCTTCTGCTTTCTGGAAAACTACCAGGAGAACTTAGTTTAATTAATATGGGGTATAGAATTCATAAAGAAACCTGTAAAGTTAGCCTGTTCCTTTCACAGGTAACCACCACAGGGTCAAGAACTTGACTCAGGATACAACTTAAGTGGGGGATGGAAGTGATGGTGAACATTATGTTTAAAGTTACTGTGCTTAAGAGAACTATCAAACAAAAAGAATGTCTAGCCTGTAAGTCCTACTTGTCCAAGGACAGAGGAGGTCTCAGAATGCTTGGGGTTGTTGTTGTGATTGCCTGGTCTTGTTCATGGAGGATACAGACAGTGTGTGGTCACTCCTGTGAATAAGCTTGTTTGCCCTTGACTGCACCTAGATGGAGGTGTCTGAGGATATGCAGGCAGGAAGTCTGCCAGTGTTCCTGCCTCTAGGTGCACAAGGCCAGGATGGACACAGCCTGTGAGACTTTAGGAACACATGATTATTGTACCTTGGGACTGCATCTTGAGAGCACTCTCAGGCACAGTCTTCACACCGGGGGTATCTGGTGCTAGCATCTGAATGAAGTTTCTTCTTTGTTAAAATTTTAATAAATAGATAAAGAAATAAAAAAGCTTTGTTTTCTGAAAGTACGGAGATCTGTGTTTTTGGAAGTTGAATGAAGTATTTCCAAATGTACATTTTCAACACTGGTATCTTCAAATATAAGTCTCAGCCTTGTTTTAAGTGCTGTACCAAACTGTTTATTCCAAAAAGGGTACTCAACTTAAAGCTACTTTAACATTTTTGGTACAGATTAAACTGAAATTAATTTGTTACTCATTAAGAGTATTATTCCCCTTCACATCCTCACTGTGATTTAGTATTTAGCCTCAATAGTTCCAGTTTCATAATAATCAGTTTTACATGTAATAGTTCAACCTTTTCTGTTCATTGCATAATTTATAATGGTATTATGAAGTCTTTATTTTATAAAGTCCAGAGATGTCCAGAACATACTTTATAAGATTATGCTCCCACTGCTACTTTTATGATGCATTCAAGATTTTCTGACACAACCTAGGGAGCAGATAGCTAGGGGATAACCCATCAGCATTTCTGTCATTCAAGCATCCTACATCAAGTTCTGATTATAGTACTTAAGGGCTTTGTTGCCTGAAGTTCTCCAATCTTCCACATTTCTTCTGCAACTCACTTCCAAAGTATTAAGAATCACATGGTCAGGGTATTGTAACAACAGCCCAACTCCCATTACCGATTTTCCGTATTAGTTCCTTTTCTTGTTTACTATGAAAAAATGTTTTGACAAAGCAAGGAGAGAGTTCATAATGTATTCCACAATTCAAGGGTATAGTTGATATATATAGGAAGACCTAGTTGGTAGCTGGAGCTCAAGCAGTTGGTCACATTGTCAACTGGGACCAGAATAAGTTCCTTTGCAAAGAGGTTTAGTGCCTGTGTCCATCTTTTGACTAACCTGTAGCCCCCGTTCCATTTTTAATTGGATTATTTGCTTTTTTTTTGTTATCCAGTTTCTTGAGTTCTTTACATAGTTTGGATATTAGTCCTCCATCAGGTGTGGAGTTGGTAAAAATATTTTTGCATTCTGTAGGGTTCTACTTTAATTGATAGTGTCCTTTGTATTACAGAAGGTTTACAGTTCCTTGAGGTTCCATTTATCCTAGTGCCTGTGAGATTGGTGTTCTGTTCAGAAATTCATCTCCTGTGCCAGTTAAGTACAGAGCTGTTGCCTGCTCTTTCTCCTATCCAGTTCAGTGTATCTGTTTTATGTTGACTGAACACAGCTGTATCTGTTGGTCTGGACAAGTTTTGAAAGGTATTTCGGTGGATAATAGTACTATTGAACTTTTAGCATGATTTCAGCAGAACCCGTTGTAAAAGATTTTAGATCACCTTTTAAATTTCCTCAAGCTCCCCCAAAGCATCTATTTTGCCTGTTTCCCTCCTTTTATCACAAATTCAATTCTGCAAAAAGGGATAGACCTGACACTCTTACAGATAAACACTGAAAATCCTTTCTTTCTTTTTTCAGCCTGAGATCCAAGGTAATTGGCTGCTGGACTGATGGGACACACAGCAATCACCAGCTAAGATAGTGTCATCAAACCATCTTCTGTAAGACAGCAAGCAGCAGTAAGCTAACAGCTCCAGGAACATGACCTGGCGTCTCAGGTATTGCCAAGTTGACAACTGTTGGCTCCTAACCTTCCATGCTTACACTATCCTGCCATCTTCCTAGGATGAACACTCAGTGTCCTGAACTCTAGTCACAGCATGGAGTCTGTTCTAAAGGCTGTGGAGCCATTAGAAGGGGACTGGCTGGCAAAGCAGGTCCTGTGAGACTTTTACACACCTCTCTGTAGTCTGGCGTTCTTCTACCTGGTCAGCCATGATGCAAATAGTTGATGCCTGACAGTTCTGCTAGCCTGGATTCATCTATTCTTGCCTCCTTTCTGGCCTTGGTACCCTGCAGATGTCAGAAACTATGAGCCAAAATAAACTTTCCAAACTTGTTCTTGCCGGCTGTCTTGTTACTATGTTAAGGACACAGATGCTTTTCATTCTGAGAAGAGAGTATGACCAGTTAGTTGGCTTGAGAAAAATCCTCATGGAAACTGAAGTTTTTAATGTTTTTTTTTTTCTGACTGCAATAACCAGTGTTTTAACATATAATGCTGTTTCCCTAAAGTTTGCAATTTCTAATATCGGTACATAAAATAGAACGTGTTATCAAGTGCAATGTTTTGGGACTGTATACATTGTGTACTAGCCACAACTTGCTAATTCACATACAAATCACCTCAGAGTTGATACAGTTTGTGAAAGCACGTAACACCCACTCAGGCACCTTTCAATTATATTAAAATAATTTCCATGTTGTATAGAAGAGCCATTAAGTTCATTGATGCTATCTAACCTTGCAGCCATTGTTCAGCATATATCCTGCTATTGACATGACCAGATGTCAGCCCTAGTAAATAGTACTCTATCAGTTAGTTCTTTATTTTATGTGTCATATGCACTTGTGTGCATGGAAGACAGAAGAACATGTCAGGACCTACTGAGCAATACTTACAGATGGCTGAGTGTGTGCCATGCATGCTGGGCACTGAACTCAGGCTATATGCAAGGATAGTGAGCACTTTCAAACACTGAGCCAGCACTCCAGCACCTAAAGTGGGTTAAAGTCAGTGAGCACGGTCAGTAAATGCTGGCTTCTTGATCTCGGTAGAATTGAACCTGAGTCACCTGTCTACCTATCCATCCATCCACCAATCTATCTATCCACCTATTTGATGTGTTTGTGTGTGCATGCTGTTGGGCGGTCACATGACAGCCCATGAGACTCACTTCTCCCCTACCGTGTAGTTTCTGGGGGACTGAACTTAGCTCATCAGCCTTGGCAGTAAGCACCTTTAACCACTTAAGGATATTGCCAGGTCAGCCTCAGTAAAATATCGCCATTTCTTTGATCTTGTATACAGCAGTAGCCAAAAAGGAGAACATTTGGTCCCTTCTGTGAAACTGAGTTGATGGAGCCGCCTTATCAAGTGCTGTACATATTCACACTTACGAACACACACTTACAACTAGGTATGATTAACCTTTATTATTCATAAAAAATGAGCTTTCTAAAATATTAGTACATTTCCACTTTAGTTCTGTTTTGAAGTATTGGTACCAGTGAAGTAACATTTTTCTTCTTTGAATCTTTTCTTGTAAAGTTAGTCTTCTCCTTTTCTAAAATGGCAGGAAGCTCCTTCCAGTCCTTGATGAAGATAAAGGGGGCACCCATGGCCTCGAGTAACTGCAGAGGAGCGCTGTGGTGACTGGACATGTTTCCACAGTGGCCAGCTGTCATCACATCTTCTACCACAGGAATGGAGCCAAACGAGCAGGCCTCATATATTCTGTAACACTCTGTGTTCACTCCTACAGGACACAAAGTGAGGTCACTCTGAAGCAAAGCATCTTGGTAATTCTTAAGACTTTCATTTGTCTCCTGAGGCTACCACCTAGGAAATTAAACAAACAACAAGGAAATCCCTGTAAGGTTTTACTTTCCTATGGCATCTTTTTTGAAGCAAATCTTTTAATGTCATTTATCAAAAATGTGAACACATCAGAGAGATGATAAATATGAGAGGCATTGAAAATGTTGGGCCAAACACATTTCTTAAAACTTCTTTAAGGTTTGGGGGTGTGGGTATAGCCCAGCTGCTAGAACTCAGACCTAGTATTGATCATCATCTATCCATAAACTGGGTATATAATTCCCTAATTCTACAAGTTGGGAGGCATAGGAAGAATCAGGAGTTTAACATCATCCTGGGCTAAATACCGAGTTTGAGGCCAGCCTGTGCTACGTAAGACTACCTAAGAAAAGTTTTTTTTTTTTGTTTTGAACATTTGGAAATAATCTGAACATTTTATTACTTTAT
The DNA here is from genome assembly GCF_030254825.1 of Meriones unguiculatus. Lineage (NCBI taxonomy): Eukaryota > Metazoa > Chordata > Mammalia > Rodentia > Muridae > Meriones > Meriones unguiculatus. Next base: position 13,473,681 of record NC_083364.1, on the reverse strand, counting down.
ATTTAAAAATATCCAGTGATCAATCTTCGAATGGGTAATATTCATTCAATCGTATTTCCGGAGTGCTGTGTCCTCTTGTCTTACTCTGATGCAGCTGTGCTTTATCCAGTGGTGGGCATTAGGTCTTTGAGTTAAGTCAGGACATTTTCTAGAAAGTCTGAAGCCCCAAGAACTGGTAGGGAGGCCAGCAAGGTGGAAGTAGGGGAACTTAGGTGAGCAGTCAAAAACCATAAAGTCTGCTTACAGAAGACTCAACTGTAGTGTTCTGAAGAGGGAACGACATAAGCAATAAACATTTTAACAATCAATCTGGCTGTGGTCTTGAGAATGGAATGAATATATAGGCCACATACATGCAGAAGCTGAGCCTGGCATTCTTTTCTATTCGTATTCTCTTAGTGAAATAAGCTCCAATCTCTAAAGGGAGACTGAGGAGGTGTCAAGAGGTTAGGACAGAAGGTATAAAGCAGTCTTTGAGGACGAAGGGGGAATACTTTAGGAAATATAGGAGTGATGGGTTCTTCAGCTTTCAGACTGTCTAAACTTATGCACAGCTGCGTGAGTATGGCTATGGGGTGGGCAGAAGGGGAGACTAGACAGGTAGGGCTCGCTAGATGGGGGAATTAGAAAGGGGAACATATATGCAGGGCTGGTTGACTGTAGAATTTAAGCTGTGTAATTCAGAAGTTGATACAGGGACAGGAAGAACAATCTGGGCATAGTAAAAACCATGTTGTAAATTCCAGCTGAACTGTGGAGTCCCATTACAGAGAATGAGTTGGAATGGCAAGATAGGATGATTACCAACAGAAATGCTAGAATTCCAGGTCATGGAGAAACATTGTGGTATGTGAAATGCAAGTGGTCATTTAGGAAATGACCATAACAGGAAATGGCTGATCGAAGCCTATGATCTATGAAGGGGAGAAAGGAAAGAAACCTTATACCAAGGTGATAGAAGGATTGGCTAGACTTAGAAGTCACCAAGAATTCAGACAAGACTGGTGTCAGCCAGAGGGGCAATGGAGCTCCAGTCTTTAAGGAATCAGGGAGGTAAGGTGAAGGTGAAGGCTCAGGGCTACAGAGTTCCAGTTATACACACTGGCATGAGACTGAGAACTGGGGTTCCGGGTGCAGAAGGACAGAATGGTCTAGAAGCAGCAGGAGCACAGAGGGTACTACCTGACCTCTAGCTCAGCTCAACCAGAACCATTTTATTAGTGCTTGTCCTCCAGTAAGACTTTGCTCTCTCATACCACCTCTCACTCACCAGCCCTTCAGCTGCTGTGTAAGCACCCCCCTGCCTTATGTCCTTTGCCTTGCCTCCCCTCTCTAAATGGACCCTGCTGACTCTTGTGCCCTCTTCAGGCCTGTATATAATATAGCCCTCCACCTGGTGCTCTCCTTCGCTACCTGAAAACAAATGTTATACCCTCCACCTCAGTCCTCTCTGTGGCCTTCTTGTCTTTAATTCTCTTCTCACACGTCATTACCATCTCCTGACACACACTGTTTTACTTGTCTCCTCCAACAAGTGCTATGAGGGCACTGTTTTTGTTTTGTTTTCACTGTTTTTATGAGTAAGATGGTTTTTGTCATTTGGCAGTTGTTTGGTAACTCAGAGTAAATGAATTTAATACAATTACATTAACAGTAATTGTATTAAATTCATAGTAATTAGTGATATCCATCTAGAAGGCAATTTCTGTCACAATTAAAAAATAAATTTTTAGATCTAGAAGCATATGTTTTAGGCATCCATTCCCTGGCCACTCAGCTTTATACTCCATGTGTTTATTTAATAGCAAAAGAAATTATTGCAAAATGACTTTCATTACTCCATCAATACTTGCTTCCTGATTATAATGGGAAAGACTGGAGAAAAGCCAGTTTCCTACGTTTTAGTTACTACTGTACCTTTAGACAGGAGGCTGGAATAAGCAGTTACCACTGTTTCTCTGGAAACCTATTTGTACACAAGGTGACATTTGGATTGGAGAGCAACAGGAAGGAACCATGCAAACATTGAACTTACTGCTCTCTTGCAGAAACCCAACAAAGTTTATCACTTCCATCTTGTTTCAAAATGTTCATCAGTGCTTGTCTTGATGAGTTTTCATAGACAGTTCCTAAAAAATTACATATGTAGGGCCTCTCATCATGCAGCATCAACCAGCTGGCTTCAACAACGGGAAACTTTCTGTATCTATAAAAGCAAGTAATGAATTACTATATGGTAGGATGCCCCTCAGCTTGGCTTGTTAAGCCATCTGTTAAGGACAATGATTTCTAAGCACATTGTACACCATAGACATAAACAGTCCTATTTGTCCACTAAAAAGAAAATATACTGTTATAATCATGATCTCTGAAGAGTTAATTTCAAAAAAATTCCAAAGAATAAAACAATGAATAAAACCTGTGTTGGTATAACATTCTTTTGAAATGTATACACCTTACCCTTGTTCATTCAAATGCTGATTCCCCCCCCCCCCATCTGTCTGGTTTCAATCTGGATATTGCCTTGTGATACTTATTTTAAGCATACTGTCTCAACTGTGTGCAAACATCCCAAAATAAAGAAATTAGACACAATATTGAGCTGAAAGGAGCCAGAGGACAGGAAAGAGGGGAGGAGCCAGAGGGCAGTGGGAGGAGAGGAGAGCTAGGAGAGAGAGCTGGAGGAGAGATCTTGGAACTACGTGGAGATGGCCTGGACATAATATTTCACAAAAAGCAAGTATAACATGGGAAATCTAAATGTTAGGAAACTATGTTTAGGATGGAGTAATTATTGCCCAGCACTGTGTTCTAGGTTAACTAAATAAAGCCAGTCTCTATGTGGTGATTTGGTTATACAGATGTTAGGACTATCAGCAGTTTACTAGAAGATATATTAATCACTGCTTACAACAAACCTGTTATTCTATAGAGGGGGCTCATTCCATGGGCACTGGTTTGCATATAAATGTGTGCCTGTAGTCTATCCTGTACACAAGATTATTATGGCATTTTGGGTCAAATAACTTTTTGTTTTAAAGACTGCCATACACTGCACCATGTTTAATAACATTCCTGGGCTCTACCCCCTTGACACCAGTTGTTATAATTCCCCCTCTTCAGTTGAGACAACCAAAAGGTTTCCGGATGCTACCCAATGTCTCCTCATCGGGAACAGGGTGAGGTTGGCAACACCAAAATGACTATGCTTCTGTCTTCTATTAGGCGAGTAGGTGATGTCATACAATGTGGAAAAAGTATAAACATTTCTACAAATACAGGCTCTTTTCAATAAATAGATTTTTCTGAAGGTTGGGTGTACTTACAAAGTTTTTGAAATTTTAAGGCTGGTCCCAGCCTAAACCTGTTCGCCTGGAATGTTGTCCACATAGGGGTGGGAATACCTGTCCCTGGCATTTCTCTAGTGACATTTGTACAGCTAAAGCAGTCTGAATTAAGACATGGTGGTAACCAGTGACATAATAACGAATGTCAGATTTAATTCTATCAGTGAGATGATTCATTTCCTCAATAAATATGTGAGTACCTACTGTGTATAAGCATTATTTTAAAATTTACTTTTTTTAAATTTATGTGTATATTAGTATATTTGTGTGCCTGCTTGTCTCCATGTGTAGCCAAGCACCCACAGAGTTCAGAACAGGGATTCAGAGCCTTGGAACTGTAATCACACATGGCTATGAGACACACAGCATGTGGGTGCTTAGAACTGAATCTGAGTTTCCTATATGAGCAGTAATTGTTCTTAACTGCCCCAGCCACCTCTATAGCCCATTTCTACAGAACTATTTTAAATCTGGGAAGAAAACTCCTGACCTCAGAAAGTTTATATACTACTGAGAGCCTATCTCTTACTATTAAAAATCTATCCACAGAAAGTTTAAAAAATGTTTTCCATTTTTTTTAAACTGGAGGATGATTATATATTGAGGATCCTAAACTATCATTTAATTAACCTCTGCTTTTACAGTTGAGATTAACATCAAGTCAGCCAATCACAAACCCAAGGGAAGTCTATACAGTATATAAAAATATTGCCACAACAGTATTTGTTTAAACTAGAATTATGGCTTTGTCTTTGTTCATTCTCTGCTAAACCTCTCTTCAGGGCACTATTAAGCTTAAATTTTTATCCTATATCCATTTTTAGAACAAACAAGTACTCTTCATTTCTCCTCAGAAGACGGTAAAATACAACAAAGTAGTTACTATTGCCACTGAGGCTCTAGGCCACTCTTTTTGATGGTAGGAAAGATAGGCCTGCTTCATCACCAGTGAACCTACTGCCATTTAAAACACCATCTTCATGTGTGATGCATTAAATCTACCACTTTCTTTCAAATATGCAAATATTTCATAATCAAATATAACAGTGTATCAGAGGAAAAGATAACTGACTAGATTTGGATTTCTGCTTAATAGCACATGGGGAGGCTAAAGTCATAAATTCTATTATGCCAAATTGTCAAGCACATTACTAATTATCTAAGTCTGTATAAAATCTACAAACAAATTTGCAAATTCCAAATAAATTCAAATTCACATTATGAGTTTAAAAATAAAATAAAATAAAACACCATCTTCCCCGTTCTCTTCAGAACACCCGAGGGATGCCTTTCTTATCTTGTACTTACGTTACTACACCTAAAGGCCACTGGAAAACATCTGTGCCATTAATCCAAGGGCTGTCGTATGTTATGAAAAGTAGGTCCACAAAGCCTCCATTTCTTTTGAGGAACTGCATTATCCAGTCATTGTCACAGTATTCATTTCCAAGCAAGACAACAGCCAGATGCCGCAGTTTCTGGGTTTGCATTAAATTCTGTGCATAAAGTAATCACTGGGTGGCATGGAAGATCTTTGCTTTTTCTCTTCCATTTAACACAAGGACCACATTGTCCACGTCTATGGAGAAGTACCCTGGAACCACACCCGGGCCAGTGATGAAGCTGTTGAAAACAGCACACCACAAGCAAGAGATAAACAAAACTGAACAAAGGAAATTTCAATCGTTTTATATAAAATCTAGAATAAGATTTAATTAATATTCTTGTTGGAAGTGCAATTTGTATAATGCAAGTTCTTCTGAGCAAGTGGGACAGAATAATAGAAAGCTTTGGATGTAGAAATTCAGCTAGTATATGAGAGTGGACTCTCATTTTTTCACTGAAGGCAAGGCATTAAGATACAATGTAAAGGAATGCATCAAGCTTCAGGAGATTCTGAGCATAATTAAAAGGATTTATGTGCATGCGTGCCAAGGCGTGCTTGTGACAGCCAGAGGACAACTTGGAGGAGTTGGTTCTCTCCTTCCACCATGCAGACCTTGGGGTTGAATTCAGGTTGTCTGAGTTAAGGGCAACCACTTTTACCCGGCAAGTCATCTTACCAGCCCTTAAAGGATAATTTTATGTAAATATGAAAGTACATAAAAATAAGTATGGAAAAATACTTATATATCTTCCATCAGTAGAAATATAAAAATCTGAGTGAGATTATACATTAAATTCCTAATAGCAATTCTTTCGTGAAGAATAAAAAGAGTAAGAAAAAAAGAAAAGGTTTTATTAGAAACTATTCTGTTAGGAGGAAAGTTAAACATAGAGAATTCCTGACAGCTAAGATATATTAAGTCTGAGTGGTTAGCAAGTTGGAGAATGTTGTATTTTCTTCTTTGCAATATATTTTTAAGAGTCTTCATAAAAGGAATAGACATGCTCCAAAACTCACACTGTCATCTGCTGCCCCAAGCAATCACTGCCGCCGAAGTGTTCTGAACTTTGGGAGTCAAAGTGCAAGGGAATGAGCAGTTGGGAAGTGAAAACAGTGAGTGGGGACAACCATTCTGAAATTCCGGATGAGGATCAACAGAATGTAGTGGGGGAGGAAAATGAAGGAGAGAGAGGCATCACCTGACAGAACATGGTCTGAGAAGAGAAGGATGGAATGCGCAGAACATCCTGGAGTAGGGAGATCACCTCCTAGAGAGCTCAGGGTGAGGGAAGGCTCGAGAGAGAAGGGGTAAAGATGCCTGCGCATCTAGTTAAGGGAGAGAATTACAGATGCCCTCACTCTCGGTGTGCTAGGAATAAGAATGTGCGCCCCACTCCCTGTCCATGTGGCGCTGGGAACCAAGGCCAGATGTGCGCATGTTCAGTGAGAGTTCTACCAACTGAGCTGTATTTCCAACCCTTAGTTTAAAACACGAAAATTTCCTACTATACACTAACATTATAAAAATAAGGCTTGTGTATGAGTAGTATAATGTACAGAATGAGTGTTGTGTTCTTTGTGTTCTAATTATCTAAGGTTATTACTGAAAATCCATTAACTGAAAATAATCATGTACAGAATTCTAATTTGCTCTTGTGGGTTACTCAGCATATGTGTAAGCATCAGAACTTACAATGTTCAATATATTTTTCTACCGCTTGCTTCAACTGAAAAATATCTTCAGAGTAAGCACTTCCATATAGCGAGCCCAGAGGAATCATTTCAGTCGAAGTAACTGTGCAAACAGTAGAGTTTTGAAACTCACTTAAGTTAGCATCAGTGTAACTTGACTGAGACTACAACTTGCGATTCCATGAGACTTCATTCACTTTGCATACATTATCTACTACTTTTCATTTTTTAATAAGGTATTTTAAAAGTCTGTCACAGAACTTGACTACAAAGTTCTCTAAGAGGAAAGAACAAGGTTTCTTCCATGATTGTAAAATCTTGCGTACAAACCTCAGAAAGGAAAACTGGGCTTAGACTTTCTTCGTGGTAGTTAACAATGTTTTCTATCACTGTGGTAATACCAAGTAATTATACGCTTAAGGATGACACGCATGACTGTGCCTTCAGGGAAGAAATGAGAGTCTCACATATTCCATTCTATAGACTAGTTGAATTCCAGAAACGTCTCTGCAATGTTAGTCCACTGACATGTTCACTGCTCAACTATAAACACAGAAAGCAATTTATGCATGCAATAGACATTCACTTTTTTTTTTTTTGTACTGGCCATTGAACCCAAGGTGTTGCACATTCTATGACAGCCTTCCTGACACTAAGATCCACTTACTCTTTCAAGCAGTGAAATCTAACTAGTGTGAAGCTTAGGAGTATACACACAACCTACAATGAGATTAGAACAATGAGGCTAAATACTTGTTTACACTGCATGCATGATTCCTTTGAGAGAGTCAGCAATGACAGGCTAGGGAGCTAGCTGGGTTGGCAAAGTGCTTGTGCCGTGAGCATGAGGACCTAAGGACAATTCTTGAACTAAGATGAAAGGCTGATGTCGTGATGGACAGGCAGATCCCTGGTGCTCACTGTCCAGACAGCCTAGCCTAATCAATGAGCTTCCACATAAACCTGTTCTCAAAACCAGCTGGTAGCTGCAGGCTGCCGAGGTGTGTATGTGGGCACACATGTGAACATAAGGTTGAAGGGAGAAGTGGTGGGTTGTACAGAGAAGGAACTGGAGGGGAGGGAATGCAGGTTGGACTGGATCATGTATTCATGATCTAACATGTATTCATGTCCTCATGTACTAACATTATATAAAATATTTAATTGAAGACAAACCGGGACAAGCCGGGTTCAGTGATGTACACCTGTAATCCCAAAACTGAGGAGGCAGAGGCAGGCAGATCGTTGTGAGTTTGAGGCCAGCCTGGTCTACAAAGCAAGTCCAGGGCAGCCAAGGCTACACAGAAAAACACTGTCTTGAAACAACAACAATAACAAAAATGAAGTAAACATGTAAAAACAACTAATATTTATTTCCGTTAAAAGCCAACTGGAAACAGTACCTTCATGATAAAACTATGTTTTTTCTAATTAAAATCACCTTAATTCTATTTGAAAATTAAGGAATTATACAGTGATATGTAAGTTAAATAAAAGTAAAATCCTTAAAAGTCTTGGCATTGCACTGGTTTTTTAGAATCTAAAAATCAAAACAGAAACAGTTTTGAATTTTGGAAAAAAAAGGAGCCTACATAATCACGTAAATCATAGTAGATATGACATGAAATGTTTTAATAAGTAACAGTTGGACTCTGAGTATTTCCATGTTAACCTAACTATGAACGAAAAGAAAATCATGAAAGTAATGTTTACTTTCGTCCTCTAAGGCATAGAACATTGTGTTCATTTACCAGTAAAGTGTATGAAATGCGGAACATGAAGTTTTCCATATCATCAGCTAAAACCAAAACAGAAATAAGACTCCCCAGGATTTATTTACAGACTTTTAGTTTCTCTCTTCTCTGCACTGGGGACTGACCCCGGGGCCTGGCACATGCCAGGCAACTCATCTGCCACTGAGGCAGGTCTCCAGCTTTCCCTCCAAAATTACCTTGAAATGTCTAATTCAATAAGCAAACGTTTACTAAAGTGTAAGCAGGACCTATTTATTTATTTATTCATTCCCAGGATTGATTTGTGTTTTCTTCCCAAGCTGAAGCATAAAGATATAAAATAGGTTTATAAAAGTATAAATATACTGTGCATACTATATGATAAAATATAGAGCATCCTTATGAGAGTATATTCCCTCCAGTAGGTCCATGAGGCGTCACGCGGCAGGCAAGGTCAGTGTTGTCTAACAGTACCTGTACTGTGTTCTTCCTACAATCAATTGTCCTTCCCTCCATTGCGCAGTCACGTCAGGGGGATCAAGAGTGCCTTCGAAAACATGTTCCCACAGATACAAACCTGGTAGTCAAAGAACAAAAGCAGACACATCTGCTGTCTCATCCATTTTAGAATGTTAGGAAAATGTATGTTTTATTCTTTTCTCTTTTTACTCTGAGCTGAGACGTTTCTCTCCATGGTCGGTTGCAGGCAGTGACTGAGACAATCCTCGATCATGTGTGGCAGCTTACTGTATGCGGGGCAGACTTCAGTGGCTGTAGTTGTAAAGATGACAGGACATTGTACTTATACCGAGGAACCCCAAATGTTCCTGAACCCTGGCTACCCATCATATTCTGAAGCAAAATGTATATTATAAACTAAAATAGCATCATTATTAGAATTAATTTAATATCGTGACTGGAGAGACTAATTGTCTTGCGCTGAAGCTACAAGTACACCAAAGCATTCAGTGTGTCAAGGGGATAGATATCACCTCCCCATTTGCTCAGACATCCTCTGCAAGCTGACAGACACTTCATCCTGTCTCCTAAGGGCAACCATGATGCTTTGTTTTGTTACATGAGGTAACATTAATATGCAGGCCTACAACCTCTGAGAACCCCTTGTCAGTTATTTTGAAAGATATTCTTTGGTCCATTTCCATTATGCCATGCTCTTAAAGCCACACTAACAACCAGTATGAAAATGTGGGCCATTGTATAAAACATCCAAATGTGTCAGGCTAAATAATGCCCCGCTTCTCCAGGTCATACCCTAATCTCTAGATCCTTTGACTATTGTCTTACACAGCAGAGTGTCTCAATGTGACCTAGCTGCTGAGGTGCAGAGCCTTCCAGAGACACAGACACTCCCACCTTGAGGAAGGCAGAAGCTGAAACGTTCTCAATGGCTCCATTGGCAGTTCGCTACAGCAGCCTCAGCAAACTGTACTATGTAGGTAGAACACCTGGAAGGGAGGTGCCACTGTAACAAACAGTTATATGTGGAAGGGGCTTGTAAACTGGGAAATGGGGGTGGCTGGAAGAACTCTGAAGAGTAACTTTATTTTTATTTTTATAAGCAAAGTCTACTTTAGATTGCCTGAAACAGACTGCAGAATAATTCAGATGCTCACAGTTCATTTAGTGAACAAGACTCAGAAGAGAGCAAGGAACACAGTAGAGAAAACCTACATTGCCTTAAGAACAGACTCCCTGAAACTGACTTGGTTAAAGGAAATACACAATCTAGCAAATTCCATACCAGGACAGGATACACTTTACACTGTCTTCTCATGCTTTTCCTCTTACACTGACTTACCAATGGCTGCTTTGCCCCACATTTGTACACTGTGTTCATGTTTCTCTTTTGTGTGTTTCTTTAATATTTGCAGATGATCTTCTGGGCTCCTCCAAGGGTCTTGGGTCACTTCTCCAGCCCCACCCCCTGCAGCACACACAGCTTGTCTTCTAAGCTCCAGAAGGCTCTATTCCATTGCTGTTGCTCTTCTTGGTGGTCATCTTATGTCACTGCAACTGGGATGGACTTCCCCAATAGCCTCTCAGAGGCTCTCTGCATGGTCCCTTTAATCCTGGGTCTTCAACTGCTGCTGAGGCTGCACCTTCAGCAGTGGCCTCTCCTGGCTTCTCACAGAGCCAAGTCTCAGCTGATCTCCACACTCCTTCATGCCTTCAAAACCAGTACCACCTGGGTGACTCGTACACTACCAAGTTCTGTTGCCAACAGCCTTGGCCACCTCTGGAACACAGCACCTGTGTGTTGACTCCGAGAAAACACTTTCCAGAAGGGTTTACGTTAATGATGCTGGGCTCTTAAGCACTGCTAGTTCCTCAGCTGAGGCTGACCAGCACTGATTGTCTCAGTCACACAAAGCTTTCTCTTCAACGGTGCTGGCCTTTTGTTAATCACAGCTGATTCTTCAGCTCCAGCTGTACAGACACCACAGATTCCTCACACAAATAGCCCAGCAGAGTCTTTGCTTTCCTCTGAAACTTGACGCCAGGCCTCTATTGTCAGCACCGCTCTCAACATCCTTATCTTCCAAGCTCCACCAGCTGCCCACTAAGCTGTCAACACTCAATGGTTTTTTCATCCAAATTTTAAGTCCTTCTGCAAACCTCCCAAAACATCACTGTCAGCTCAATCTCACAGCAACACCCCACAATCCTGGTACCAACTTGTCTTAGTTAGGGCTGCTATTACTACAATGAAACACTGTGACCAACAAGAAAGTCAGGGAGGAAAAGGTTTATTTGACTTACATATCACTGAAGGAAGTCAGGACGGGAACTCAAGCAAGGCAGGGACCTGGAGGCAGGAGCTGATGCAGAGGCCATGGAGGGGTGCTGCTTACTGGCTTGCTCCTCATGGCTTGCTCAGCCTGCTTTCTTATAGAACTAGGACCATCAGCCCAGGGATGGCACCATTCAGGATGGGCTGGGCCCTTCCTCATCAATCACTAATGAAGAATATGACCTACAACTGTATCTTATGGATCAATTGAAGCTCCCTCCTTTGAGATGACTCTAGCTCAGGTTAACAAAAGACTAGCCAGGACAGATACCAAGGGACCTTGGGGATCTTCCTGCCTCTGCCTTTCCATCCCTGGGATTACTGTGTCCTGGGACAGAACTGGGACCTTTGGACCTTGTTCTTCTTTGCAAGCACTTTACTGACTGAGCCTTTTCTCCAGCCTGGATCTTCTAATGTCTTTCATTAAACTCTTTATTTATATGCATATTGGATCTTTTTGTTTCATTTTTTATTTTTTTTCATGTGAACTTTGTTATTTTCTATTGTGATTTCTGAGAAACCTGGGCAGTTTTAGTAGCACAAAAACTTTTATAAATGTTGATAAGAGTAGAAAGGCTCTTTAGCCTAAATTTAAATCATACATTACAAAATGTTTTTACTTATCCTCTTTATAAAATTACTGGTATTTTGACCGAGAGAACATCTAAAATTCATGATACCATACATTCTATTTTTCAGTACCCGTGGTGTTATTAATCCCCTATTATTAGTACCAGAGCAATGTTAATTAGTTATTAACATTTTTTCCATCCCCACAGAAGAATCTTATGTACTTGTCCTGTTGTTTGGTCTGATCTGTGGCCATCTAAAATTGCTTTGGTTAAGTTTTGTTTTGTTTTGTTTTTTGGTCTCATGGCTCATGTCCAGTAAAACAGACTTGCATCTCTCTTTAGAAAACTGTTGGAATCTGGAGAATGTTCTTAAACACATGTGCAGTCAGCAAGTAGTTATTTAGCACCCTACATCCTCATCACTTGTTTGAGCAATGTGGGAGAGCAAACAGAAACTTGGTTTTGTCAAAATGCAGTGTGTGGCCACCTCTGTCTTGTAGATGACCCCTGTGTGTGCCTGACGGCTACCATGAGCAGGTACCGGTTAATATTGACTAGCATAGGTCATCCTACAAACAGGAACCATGCCTGGGAGATGGTAACATAGTCAACCTGGAGAAACATTATTATAAATCATAAATCTTGCGGGTTTTGGAAAAAGAACTCAATCTTTGTAATACATTTCTTCCATGCTGTAGCTTCTTAACATAGCAACAAAAGAAGTCAGTAGAACAAAATGAGTAAACTGTCATTAATACAAAAGAAGTCAGTAGAAATAAACTGTCCAAAATTTGCAAAATTTTGCAGTCGAACACTTTTGCCAAAATAACTTTCTTCTAAAAGGTAGATGGGAAACTGCACTTACCTATAGTTAACAGAAGAGGGCACTGCAGGCACACTCTTAAAATATATGACCATGGTATTAGAGGTTTCTGATCTAGTCTAACAAATTCTTTAAAAAATAGATTATAGAAGTTGGGTGCTTATGTGTCAGTGAATTTGTGATGCTTGTTCTGAGTTAAAAAATCAGAATGTTACAAAGAAAATTCTGGGTTTGTTATTAAAGAGATCTGTGTGCGTAAATGTGGCTAATCATTTATGAGCAAGCTATTTCTAGGTCACTCCAATTGAGGGAACAAATGGAATAAAAATGATAAAAAGAAAGATTTCTCTGTGTTGGCCCCATCAGCTGTGCACTGAGGCTTGTCCCCTCCCCACTCTTCCTGCTCTCTGATGTGCGAGTGACCTCCTCCTTCATCATGGTTGGCTGTATTAATGTCTTCCACGTGCCACACCGGGCTAAACCCAGACAAATAGCACTGTTCCTCGCTCTGGGAGACGTGTACACTGCCACAGTGATGTGGATGCCAAAGGACACATGGCACTGTCAGTTCTGTTGATAGGGAGGAGGGGGGAAGGGGGCTACAATTGGCAGGAAAGTGAATAAATAAAAAGAAACAGCTTTTTTTTTCCTTTTTTTTCTTTTTTTTAAACTAATCAACTCATTTCATTACAAACAAAACAGTTTAATCTTGTTTTGATGAACCTCAAAATGTGCCTGGCCTTGCCTCCATTCTAGAAGAAAGACATTTTGGAATCAAACTTGCAAAGGTAGGGGCCTGTGTGATCTCTTGCCGGTCTGTGGCTTGAGCTCGCTCAGGCAGGTCAAGATGAGAATTAGCACTAGCAGAGCATTTCCATGAAAATTTCTGCTCCTTTCATAACAAAGAGGGCTGTGCTACCCTGCACTCAGTCTTAACTGCAGCTCGGCTGTGTATGTCTGGAGAAGCCCAACCTTGAACTCTAGAAGCAATATTTATCTGTGTGCTGTGTTCTCACACAATAGGAGTAGGACAGTTGGGATCTCTGAGCACTAATTCATTTTCACACCACACTGCACCAGGACTCACCTTCCTCTGTCAGCTGTTTATTTATTTTTGACTCCCTGCTTTAAAAGATAACAGTTTGAAAACTCCCAGGTTGGTGATGCAGCTTGATTTCTATGTCTGTATTCTGGGGCTTCTGACTAAACTTCCCTCTTATTAATCAACATCTAGACTTAGGGGTTAGTTCTATAATTTCATAGTGGGCAGGGTAAGTTTCACTTCTGATCCCTACCAAAATGTCACCAATGTTTGGCACTCCTAGCTCATACACTTTGTCTTGTTTGCCCAGGTCTTCTACTAGTGTGACAACATTTCCGGTTCTTTGAACTGTACCTCATGTGACACAATGTCAAATCATTCCCCTAATACTTTAAGAGAGAGCCACTGTGGAAAACAGCATGTCATTTTCCTACAGCCTGGCAATGTAGAGTTGCCAAAGAAAATAAAGTTTCCATCTTACTATAGTTCCAAAAATGGGAATTAACTTAAGTCCATAGAAGCATGCACAGAATCTTTATGATAAAATACAATGAGAATAAAATGAAAAGGAAAGACCCAAATTGCTGAGGACATATAGCATATGCATTCATCAGAGAACATGTGCTTGAGGTAACAATTATTCCCTAAATTATTGATGGAATTCAGTAAATCCAAATAGATAATGAATCTTGAGGCTTTAGAAACACGGACAAGTAAAAGCACATGAGGGAAGCACAAGAATGACAACAGTCTGGAAAAGTGAAAGAAATATGGAGGAGGCACAGTACTCCAGACAGAATAAAGCCACAGCGACCAAGGTACTGTGTTGTCAGTGAGCCCAAGCATTCAACAGAACATCTTAATGACGATGTGCAAGTGAACAGTTAGTTGGTTTTTGACACTGGTGCAAAAACAATAAAGAAAAGGTAAATTTTTTCAAGAAATGGTGTTGGAATAATTAGATATCCATGAGCAAAATAGTTACACTTTTTGCAGCCTATGAAAAGTTACCTTGAAAAGGACTGTAGATTAAACATAAAATTATTATAAAGTGTTCAAAAGAAACCATAGAAAATGATCTCCATTACCTTGAGGATTGATGATAAGTTTCCATATATGACTCCAAAAAAAAATCTCTGAAAAAAATATCAACAGCAGCAGTTTGAAAGGAAATGTTTGCGAGTCATATACACGAACATTGCAAAATGTAGTCTCAGTACAAAAAAACCAATGCCTGGTGGAAAAAAATGGGCAAAATATTGGAAGATATTTGTATCATTTTTTTCTTTGATGTGAAAAACAAATAAACAAGCAAACAAACAAAGAAAACAACAGACAAAAGCAAGCTAAGAGCAGCGAGGTGTCTGTTGGGTCCTGGTTTGCAGGTCCTGTCGAGCAGGAGCCCCAGCGGGTGAGGCCGGGCATGCCAACAGACTGTGTCCATCCTGGCCTTGTGCACCTAGAGGCAGGAACACTGGCAGACTTCCTGCCTGCATATCCTCAGACACCTCCATCTAGGTGCAGTCAAGGGCAAGCAAGCTTGTTCACAGGAGTGACCACACACTGTCTGATTCCTCCATGAACAAGACCAGGCAATCACAAGAACAACGCCTAGCATTCTGAGACACCCTCTGTCCTTGGACAAGTAGGACTTACAGGCTAGACACGCTTTTTCTTTGATAGTTCTCTTAAGCACAGTAACTTTAAATATAATGTTCGCCATCACTTCCATCCCCTACTTAAGTTGTATCCTGAGTCAAATCCTTGACGCTGTGGTGCATATCTGTGAAAGGAACAGGCTAGCTTTACAGGTTTCTTTATGAATTCTAAACCCCATATTAATTAAACTAAGTTCTCCCGGTAGTTTTTCAGAAAGCAGAAGGACACAGACAAAAGGAGAAGGGGGTGAATGGGGACAAGACCCACCCTGCTGCAGAAGAATGTCCATGCCCGCAGTATGAGATAGGGTGCCTGCAACTGGTCCGGATGGCCACAGCTCCCCCATCCAGGACATTCTGGGTGTAACTTCAAGATCAGATATCCACCAGATGTCGGGGGCAGGCCTGACTGGACGTGGGTGCCTAAAATGAACCGATGATATTAAAAGTCAACTACCCCATAACCCCATTCACCCAATCCTGTACTGCCAAGCTTGGAACCCCCACGCCTCCCTTGCTTTTTCCTTTAAAAACCCCATGCCTTTGTCTCTTGGGGCTGTTCCCTGATGACTTGCAAAGCAGCCCCATCACTCACTGGCCTGAATAAACCTCTTCTGTTTGTGGCAATCCATATCCAAGCTACCTTCATCTGTCTCTCCAGTAATTGGGCTCTCGGTGGGCCTAAAACCTGTTCATACTGGGATTTAATAAACATCAGTATACTGGCACCCAGAACAAAATTTCTGTATCTAGTTAAGACATTTTCGATGGACAAGCCAGCGATGATCAGCAGAAACAGAAGTGTCTGGTGTTCTGCAATAGCTGAAGACAGAGTTATGACCCGGAAAAACAAGGAAATGAGAATGGCAACCATGGGCTTCCCCTGTTCTGGGTCATTTTTCTGTCTGCAGTGTACGGGGTTTGTTTGTTTGCTTGTTTTTGTTTTTGTTTTCCTGAGAGTACAGGAATCTCTAATGATTGCTGAGTGGTTTGCATAGAACAACGTTTTCTCTTACAGCCAAACAATCACAACCTTGTTCTGCACAGAGTATGGTGAGTGCTCTATCATGTTGCAAAACTGCTTCAGCTAATGGATCAACCTGCTGATGGATCTTGATCTAGTTGGTTTTTACAGGTACCTTTTTTTTTTTTTTCAAACAAGGGAGCCTGGAGGTCAGTATGAGCCAGCCTGGTTTGTTGGGTAGGCACTCCAAGTAGCCATTTGTCTTCCTTGCCAGAGAGTTTCCGTTGGACTGAACCTTTTCAGTCTTTTGTTGAGGATAAGGGGTGGCATAGATGATTTTGTAAATGGGCCTCAACTGAAATTAGGATGCCATTGTAGGGGCCCAGGAAGGCTGGAATGTTAATCAAAGCCTGGGAGGGGATTCATTCAGGAAATGGGGCACTCATCAGAAGCATCTGACTTCCTGATCAAGGTAAAAGACTGGAAGCAATCACGGCAGCTGGACTGGAGCATATCACCTAGCAAGCCCAGGCTCTCCACTTTTGTAGGACTGCCTGGGGCTTGGGTGCTGTAGATCACTTTTGGTGTGGTTTGTTGTCTGATTCTGGTTCCTGGGTGGTGACTGTCAGGTGAGTGGAAATCTGCTGAGACATATTCAGACTAGGGACAGAAGCTAAAGTTAAGGAACTTAAAGGAAACTCTTACATTTGGAGCCCCTCCACACACACCTATTCCATCAGGAACAGGCAAAAGTTGTGGAATCTTAGTCTGTTGATTGGAGTTCAATTGATCTGTGACAGGTAGATAGATCCAAGTTGCAAACTCCGTGAGGCTCACATGAATTCTTTATGTTACAAAAGATGAACTTCTGGAGCCTTCTACTTTTAAGTCATAATAAAAGCTTGGGGATTAAAAAAAAATTATCTGGGGTTAAAAACTTCAACATTCTTTTCTTTCTCCAGAGGTCTGGACAGAGGTGGTCTTAACATGATGAGAAGTAATTTTAGGTATCAGAACTCCATTGATTACTATGTTAAAACTTTGAATTTTTGAAGTCTTGATATCACATATTTTTTTTGTTTTGGTTGTTCTGTTTGGTTTTTCAAGGCAGCCATGGCTGTGATATTGAGCTTCTCCCAGGATGAGGACAGGTCTTGGCTAAAGTGCCCTGTCTTCACGTCAGAAGTTTGGAACGAGAGCAATCTCAGCATGCAGATGTATGAACAGGTTCCGGCTTACACTGTTGGATCTTGTCTTGGACATCTGCATTCCAGTTCTCTCGGACAACCTCACTACACCATGCAAGGAACAGCAGGCACAGGATCTTGCAAAGTATGTTGAAAAAACTCCAAAATTTATTAAATAAACACTTTATTGAATAACAACACAAATGTAAGATTTACTATTAATAAAAAATTAAAGTTTCCTGTATAAAAATAGATTATCATGTAGTTGGCAATATTCACACTAAATATATTAAGTCTATACCAATAGTGGGGCTAAGGTGACAGAATATAAATATTAACATGACATATTAAATTTCAGCTTAATATATACAAAGAAAACATCTTCAAAAATAGCTTAAGAATATATATATATATAATATGTAAAATATATTTTTATTTATATATAAATATTTGTTTATTTAAAATATATATATATATATATACATTTATTTTTTTGGAATAAACAGTTTAGTACAGCCCTCAGCAGGGTGAGGCTTCAAGGAGTCCCCGGTTTACAATGCACATCTAGCATTAGTTACTCCTCTTCCGAGACTAAAATAGATGTGTTTACTTCCAGGCTGGGAAGTATCTTGAGATGCCTCCAGCGCGTTTCTTACTTCTCCTGGATTGCTCGGGTCCCATGAACAGCAGCACACTGTGATGCTTCTGTGGTAGCACACAGTACCGGTAGGCAACCCCGGAGATTCACTCAGAGACAGGCAACTGGTGGCCTTCATTTCAGAAATAACTAATGCAAACAAGCAGTCGAGAATGAAAAGCACCGGAATCCATCCACTGCCAGTTAGCTAAAACTTGTGAACAAGAACAGCAAAATTCAATCCAGCATCGACCTCAGTCACAGATAAATCTTGACAGCTGCATGCTTGTGAGCATGCACTCTGCAGGCTGGGATAGTTTCTAAATTTCGGTGGGCACACGTGTCTTCTGTTGTTGTTGTTTCTGTCCCGACAGGGTTTCTCTGTGCAGCCGCGGCTGTCCTGGCCGCAGTCTTTACACTCAGAACTTGTTCAAGGCTCTCCCCAACCCAGTACCTGCAGTCCTTAGCCTCACCTGGGAAAGAGCTTGGAGCAGCTGCTTCGCAGTGGCCGCCAGGGGCCGCTGCTACAGTAAGCGCTTGTGCAGGATCTCTCACACCATCTTCTTCCTGAACAGAGGTGCTGCTGGGAGAAGGTAATGGGCTGGCCCCTGGAAATGTAATCTGCATATTTACAGGCTAACACGCCGCAGTCGCCCCCGTTCAGCTGCTGAGGAATCTCCTCTGCCGACATGCTGTATTGCTTCCACTCCGCAGGGCTCAGGTCACTGTTCCTTCTCGCTTTGCTCTCCTCCCGCAGATAGCAGAAAAGCAGCTCAAGGATGCCGGGTCTCTTCTGTCCCATGGAGTCCAGGTAGACAATACTCTTCTTTCTTAGGTCTGTGACCACCAGGCTCCAGTGCATGCCCAGGTGAACTGGGACCAGGAGAAGTTCCTTTGCAAAGATGTTTACTGCCCGGGTCCATCTTCTGACTGACCTGTAGCCACCAGACTTTAACTTGGTGTAAAAGAAGGTATTGAATGAGTGAAGTGCTAGGTAGCCTTGACTTTGATTTCTTTCCATGAGAAGATTCATGTAAAAATTGATGACTTTGTCGTTGAGCCACTGGGTGTTCCTTAGGGTCCACAGGTCTCCTCAAGTCATTTGCAGTTTGAAGGCACAGCTCAAGATCTCATCTTTTGACCCAGGGCCTAGTGCACTGCCGATTTCTTTCTCCATGTCCACTGTGATATCAGGACCACAGTCCAGCCCTCTGCCCTTGTCTTAGTCTTCAAGAGCCTTTTTCTTGACCGCAGGTGTTGACACTTTGCTGTTGGGCATGCCATTGCTGACACTGTCTGTGCAGATTTGAGGTTTTTCTGATTCATGATTTTGCCCTTCAGCACAACCTTTGAGAGTCTTGGAGGTGTCCATGGTGCTTGTGTGAGTGCTGTGAGGGCCAGAGCTCACGGGGACGTCAGGTTGGAGGAGTCCCAACAGCCCTGGGCACTTTTCATTGTGTTGTTTCTGAACTTCTTCCTCCCTGTTGCTGTAGGGGGGCTTGAGACCCTAGCCTCCACCCACAGACTCCTCAGTCACAGCCTCTTCCTCAGGGCCTTTGGCACACTCTGGGGCCATTAGCTGTAACGGACCCTTTTCCTGGGGTGTCCATATTCGGCTCTTGTCAGGCTCTTCATCCCCAAGCTCTGTTTCATGCTGTTCCTGTTTCAGCTTCTTCCAGGACTGGACTGGCTCTTCGGAGCACACATCATCCTCTTCCTCTTCTTGGCATTTCCTCTTCGGGCCTTTCTCTGGCTGTTCAGGGCTCATTGTTTTACCTTGCTTGCAAGGCTGCCTTATAGAGGGACTACTTGGATTGTCTTTGCTCAGGTGTTGGCTGCCAGCTGCTACACAGCTTTCCCATGTCCTAGTCAAAGTGCAGGTCAGCTGGGCGTTCTGTGGGAGTTCTTGGGTTGTCCCCTTGATGGCTGAAGGGTCCCTTAGTCTACTGGGAGATGTCTTATCCACACCAGACATGGTTGTTCAAGGTCAGAAACCTCAGGGGAAGAGCACAGGTTCTTTGGGAGCTGGGGTCAGTTAGGCCACGAAGACAGAAGGAGGTGGCAGTGTCAAAGAACACTTCTCACTGAAAGACTCCCAGGAGCCTATCTAGAAGTGGAGACCCCGCTTCCCAAGGAACAGCGAGACCAGCCTTCAGATGCAAGCCACAAGAGGTTTATTTTGATACACGGGTACCCGGGGCGACCAAGCCTATTGGAGGAATTGTGCGCCTCTTGGTTGGGGTGACGGGTTTTTATAGGGCTCGGGAGCAGGAGGCGCGGTTACAGAAGTGAGAAGCATAGTTACAGGGGTCTGATTGGGTGGTTTGAACAAAGCCATAGTTAAGTCACGTACCCAGAACAGGGAAGGCGGGAAGGCAGATTGTGAGCCCAGTCACGTACCCACCCGGAACCGGAAGGCGGGAAAGAATGCAGCGAGGTAGCTCTTGCTATACCGCGCCTACTCTACATAGTGTTAACAATCGCTGCTTATCTTTTGGTCTTTCATTTCCCCCTTTCCTATGATCATTTGAAGACCCAATCTTGGGTCTTCCAGATATGACCCCTTGTATCTTATAGATTTATTTTTTTATAATGGGATCTGGGGTTCCTTCAGGGTGGATATAGGGGTAGTAAGCCAAGGAGAACTATTACAGGATCTCTCTAGGCTTTTAGCCCAGTTGCTGCAATATTAGTGTCCATTTCAGCTAAGCAGATGTCCAAGACAATAGCTAATGCCAGGGAGCCCCTTTTGACTTAGCATTTCAGCCTGCTAGGGGGGATTTGGGCATAGATCGGTCTTCTGGAGCTTCTTCGAGCTGACCGTTGGACCGTAGGCATCAGGGGCTAGGAAGGCTGAAATGCCAGTCAAAGGCTGGGCAATGGGGAAGTCCCAAGCATCTGGTTCGTTGATCCACCTGAAGAGGCAGGGAGCAATCCTGTCAGTTTCCAGGAAGTCCAGATCTCAGCTTGCAGTCCACAGCTGATCCCGGACAGAGTTAAACAGGTGAAGATCTGCTGAGACAAATTCAGACTGGAGACAGGAGTTAAAATTTGTCTATTAAATGGGTAAGATCAGGGAAAATCTCATCTGCGATCCTTTTGAGCTATGCCAGATCCAGGTCACATCCCTGAAACTCATATGAAATTTTAGTACACAAAAGGAAATATACATAATTTTAAATACTCAGAAAAGTAACATATCAGCAAATCAAACATTTTGAGAGGAACAGGTAAAACTGCATCCCACTGAATGAGTATCAGTTAGCTGTTTGTTTTATAACCTTTATACACAACCTAAGTATGTCCACAGTAACACATTTTTTTCCTGTGGGCATAGCTGTTTGTAATTAGTCACGAATGAAGCTTGGCCATTTTTATACACTCAGCATATACTTTTAGTTTTCACTTTTACTTTTATGTTTACACTGGAAAGTTAGGCAGAAATACATTACTGGCTTTTAGTGCTAAACCCTGGATGCTTGGACTTTCCTTAACAAAGCAACTAGAAGGAATAGGTTTAGGATATTTCTGTGTCAAAATCTACCCCAGAAATGGCAGATATTAAGAATACCATACTAAAAGCTCTGACTTTTGGGTCAGATACACACATTAAACAGATGTTTTTAAAATAACGAGAAGCACCTTTAGTCTATCTTCAGAAGCCAACAAAGGAAATTAAAATCTTAACCTGGTGACTGAATAATAAGCAGTTATTGCTCCATCAACTTATCAGAACTCTATTGATCAATGTCAACACTCTGAACTTTTAAAATTTTATAACATAAGCACAATAGTAGCAAAGAGGGGGGAGAAATTTAAAATATTTCCCATTTTTAATCTGCTTTAAAATATTTATCTCTTTATAACTTATAATTATATCTTAAAAAAACTACTTAGACTCTCCAATCTTTTGAATTTATCAACCCTGAAACATTTTTTTAAACTAAATAATAACACTCTAGATTTTTACAACCTAAACTCCTGTATTCTCAGACCCTATATAAGCTCCACTTATTTATCTTAAGACATGAGTCCTGTGAGCAAGGCAAACCTGTCTTTTTTTTTTCTAAATAATGTATCTAGTACTCTGTGGTTCTAGCTAATGATCAATGAGCTAACAGTCGATCTAATTGTCTTTTCTCTAGCTGCAAAGCTACCGTAAGCTTAGCATAGCCGTCAAGGTGTTCAGAGACCTGAGAAGGATAAATTATAAGCTAAATAAATACCAATCCATGTGCCAATCAAAATGACAGGGATGACTAGTTAGCCCATTACCTAGGCAGTGTCCCTGGCTCCTGTGTTTCAGCATCCTGAACAGACGCAGTTCTGCCAGGCACATACGATGAGAGACTGTTTCTGTGGAGAAACTGTTTCTGTGGAGAGAATGGCCTCACCTCGCCCTTAGCAACGTGAAACATTGACTCCAGGTGTCCACAGTTTTGGCTGGGCCCTAACAGTAGGCCAGTTGAGGCAGTATTGCCCAGTGGTTAGCATACCACAATCCAGAGTAGCATTCATCTGTCGTTGTGCCCAAATCTTCTCGGAGACCTTGGGGGACCTACTGCCAGGATTGCGGGACTTCCTGTCACAATAAGCTTACATATGTTAAAATGCCTAATTCAGATTTCTGACAAGCTTGAGGGCCAGCATATCCGAGTTACTCTGTTTTTATCATCTGCTCTAAACTGTGTCCTATAAAACAGAATGCTATGATCTCTGATTCTAGCATATTTTCGAGATGCATGTCCTAGAAGTATATATTTTAAGACAAATAGATAAGAGACTAGGTAAGGCTCAACTGCAGTATTTAGCATGACTTTAAATCTGTTCTTTCTGAACTAAAATCAAAGCAAACCTTTTAATCGGATACAGTTCATAGAGAGGCTAGCTAATCTTGCTGCTCCTACCACTTGCATTAAAATTGAACATTAAAAAGCTTTGCATTTAGCCCTAATGACTAAACATATCTCCGGACCAGCATGGCGGCTGGCCACGTGTAACCGAACTGAGCTGGAATCCTTAAACAAACATGGCAGCCAAACTACAGCTTCACGCGCTCTCTATTGCTGAACCATCATGGCGGCTGGCCACGTGTAACTGAACTCAGCTGGAAGTCTTAAACAAATATGGCAGCCAAACTACAGCTTTACGAGCTCTCCATTGCTGAACCATCATGGCGGCTGGCCATGTGCTAGCATTAGCACAGGCTGTGACTGACAATACCAAACATGGCCATTAGGTGCTGATGATACAGCAAACACTTCGGAGCTTCCATAATCCCCCACAACCAAAAGTTCCCAGTAATCGAACAAGCTTTAGAACCAACTGCAAAACAGAACAATTTTAAACTGTAATTATTTTAGCCATACCAAACCTATCAGCTAGAATTTTTTCCTTAAAAGATCATAAAAAAACATTTTGTAATGAGGAATCACCAGCCTTTTAAATGAAGTATAACATTTTAAAATACAGTTTTTTTTTAAAATCATATTAACTCTCTGGCTTTTTATAACACATCCACTAACCTTCTGCAACATGCTTTATACATTCAGATTTCTAGCTTTTCTTTTCTGGCTTAACCAGACATGCTTACTTTTTTGCTCTCTTTCTTGCTTTTCAGACAACATAAAAACTCTCACTAAAATCCTTCCCATTCTGACATGATCCTGCTGAAGCCCAGAGTCTACGTACGATTTGCTTTTTATAGGCAAAGCAAAAGCAAGTTACATTACTATAAAGAGGAGTTCTGAAACTGCCAAATTTTTTTAAAATAACTTTCCTGCATCTGATAACATAAAGGTAACAACCAAACTCTAAGGAACTTAGAACAAGCTTTAAGGAACTTGGTGAAACTTCCCCTTTTCTTTGTCTCAAGATAAAGAACAGGGTGTAAACATGTTTTTTATAAACAAAGCAGCTTATCAAACAAACAGCTCTCCATAAGATACATTTCAAAAACTGCAATTTTCTCAGTCATAGTCATACCCAAATGTCTGATAAACTTTAAACAATTTTTTAAAACCCGTTTTTGCAATATTAAAACAAAGTACCCCTTTTGTAGAAGTCACAAGGCATAAACATAATCTTTAAAATTAAAACCAGATTTTAAAACCAGAATTTACCAGTGCAAGCAATTTAATTTTTAAAACCAATACCAATTTAAAATAAGCTATCCTTTTAACCTAGAAGGAAATGAGAATTATTTGACCAAGGTTTTCCTTTTTTTTTTTACCCATACCAAGATGGCGGTTACATTATAAAATCACATGGTGAAGTCCAGATGGCGGCGAGACACTGAGACACTTTAGACCACGTGGCAGCCTATACAATATGCACTTATGGATCTAATAAGGCGCATAGGCACACATTTTAAACAAATTTCGTGAGGCCTTTCAGAACAGAAAACAAAAGGTAGACAGACAAACAACACTCACTACACTTATGACAAAAATCAGGCAGACAGAAGACACAAACCGCGCGGTACGAGATCAGCGCCAAAGCGAACACAAACATTCAGATGGAGACCGTGTCGGAGGTCTGGTTCCTCCGTCTCCCAGATGAAGCACGTAGCCTTCTCTCAGGGGCGTCACCCCAAAGAGTCCCACTCGGCTCGTGTTTCCAGACAGGAGGGAACCCAAGAAGGGTTACCTTTCAGACGGGGAAGCAAATGATTCCCCTACCAGGCACTCCTGAGACGTCTCCCAGGAGGCACGGAATAGAAGTACGAGCCCGTCGCCTCCTTCCAGTTTCCGTCTGATACAGATGACCTGGCCAAGTCCAGACCACAGGGGGACTCGAACCCCCTGGAAACGAACTCACACAAAGACAGACCGTTTAACACAACGATACACAAGACTCACAGAACAAAAAGCCGGCAGGTCTTACCTCCTGACGCTGGGTCGGTGGTCCCTGGGCAGGGGTCTCAGATCTCGGTGGGACCTCCAAATGAAAGACTCCCAGGAGCCTATCTAGATGGGGAGACCCCGCTTCCCAAGGAACAGCGAGACCAGCCTTCGGATGCAAACCACAAGAGGTTTATTTTGATACACGGGTACCCGGGGTGACCAAGCCTATTGGAGGACTTGTGCGCCTCTTGGTTGGGGTGACGGGTTTTTATAGGGCTCGGGAGCAGGAGGCGCAGTTACAGAAGTGAGAAGCATAGTTACAGGGGTCTGATTGGGTGGTTTGAACAAAGCCGTAGTTAAGTCACATACCCAGAACAGGGAAGGCGGGAAGGCAGATTGTGAGCCCAGTCACGTACCCACCCGGAACCGGAAGGCGGGAAAGAATGCAGCGAGGTAGCTCTTGCTATACAGGGCCTACTCTACATAGTGTTAACAATCGCTGCTTATCTTTTGGTCTTTCACTCACATAGCTGATCTTCTCTAATCTTGTCTTTCAGGTGGCGTTTTTTCAGTCCCCCTAAAGAAAGGTCTGTGGAGTTCGAAATCTGCGTTTTGTTTTTCTCTACTGAGGGAGAAGGATCACTCTAGGGCACAAGGAGCCTCTGTAGAACCGAAATTGTGGAAATCACAATGAGTGTCAGAGACTTTCAGCCAAAGACAGCAGTCAATACATGTTAGAAGCAAGACTACTGTGTGCCTCCCTTCACTGTCACCAAGGCTCTGGAAGGCCAGTTTCCACAAGCTGGTTATGATGTGGTTTTATGCACCAGGGCAACATTCATTGGTGAATGGAGGCCCTGACCACCATCTACCAGGTCTAGGGTCTTAAAGCTTGTTTTCATTCCTGGAATTCCTGTTGGAACTCCTGCTGGCTGAAGCAAACCCAAGATCAGTAAGAACTCAGAGGAGCAGAAGTTCAGCACATATCATGAATAAATAAATGTAAAAACCCCCAAGTGCTGGGATTAAAAGCGGCAGCACCACTGCTTGGCTGGACAGATCTTTTCAGGATGACTCAGCAGAGATGGCTCCGTGGTGAAGAGTGATGCTTTTCTAGAAGACCACACTTTGATTCCTAGCCCTGTCTTTGCAGCTTACAATCAGCTGTAACTCCAGTGCCAGGGGAGCTGACACTCTCTTCTGGCTTTAAGCAGGAAACGCACACACACACACACACACACACACACACTGCTCTTACATATGTGAAAGTAAAACACTCATACACATTAAAAATAAATCTTAAAAAAATAAAAGCTAGGATTTGTACTAAGCCAATTTCTATTTTTTCCCCAGAAAAACAGTGTACCAGAGAACTAAGTAAAAATCTTTGCTAAAATGTACAAAACAAAATTAGAAAAAAATGTAATAAATGAAAAGATAGTTATCCCTTGTAAAAGCTTTTAGAAATAGTTTGAGAAGCTTCTATGTCCTTAAACCTTGAAAGACAGAGACCAAACCATGTGTTTAAACCTGCTTGTAGCTGCTTTTCTCACTCCCAAAACTCTAGATACATAACCATATCTCCATAAAACTCATATAATATGTGATTTATCAGTGGCGAAGCTTTGTAGATTATATTTGATTTGATCATTGCCAAACAGAATGGAGGACCAATGAGATGGCTCAGCCAGGTTAGCTGCTCACTGGCAACTCTGACCAGTTCAGGGCAATCCCTGAGTCACACAAGATAAAAAGACAGAACCCATTCACCCGAATTATTCTACGACATCCACGTGTGGTGCGGCAAGCCAGCAGTTGCTGGACCCCAACACAAATAAATGACCAAACTGCAATAAACTCTGAAAGGTGAGCTAAGACAGCGGCGTTTTATCCTAGTGGATCACTGTGGAAAGGCTGTGCCTCTCACCCTGCAAATTCAGGCAACGGCCAGAAGAGGGCAGAGAGAAACCACAGAGAAGAGCACGCCTCTCAGCTCTTTCCTGCCTTCCTTTCTGACCCAAAGGAGCTTCTCAGAGCAGAGAACTGCAGGGGCAGAACCAAAGCATCTGGACAACTGGGCTCCCCTTGTTTACAAGGCTGGCAGGCTTAGTCAGGGGTCTAGAGAGTAACAGAACACACACACACACACACACACACACACACATATACACACACACACACTAGATAGATAGATAGATAGATAGATAGATAGATAGATAGATAGATAGATGAGTTTAGATAGATGACTTACAGGCTGAAGTCCAGCTAGTCCAGAGATGGCTGCCTATGAATGGAAGGTCCAAAAGTCCAGTAGTTTTTCAGTCCATGAGTGTGGATGTCTCAGCTGGTCTTCAGTAAAGGCCAGAATTCTACACAAGTAGACCGCAAGGACAGTGAAGGAATGGACTTCTTCTCAGCGAGGCAGTAACAGGCAAATAGCAAAAGCTCCCTAGTTCCAGCGCCTTTTATAGAGGCATCTAGCGGAAGGTGTTGCCTGGATTAGAGGAACGGCTTCCCTCTTCAAAGATGAGGATTAAAATTAAGCAAGGAATCCCTCACAGCTGTGCCATTTCATTTTGGGGTTTTACATAATACCAGATAACTGGAATCCAGTTGACAGTCAAGAATGGCTGTCACAGCTGCCTTTCCAAACCCCACTTCATGTTCTGGACACAGTTTGACATTTTTGACATTTAACCTTGTGTTCTTTCTTTCTGTAGCTTCTGGTGTGTGTTTGTCTGTGTTCACGTGTGTACGTGTGTGCATATGTGTGTGTGCCTGTGTGCAGGCTCTCTCAAAGAAGTCAGCATGTGTGGGCTGAGTTGTGGGGCAGCAGAGCTGGGCTGGAGTGGAGTGGAGCTCACTTGGTGGAACTCTTGGCCCAGCAAATAAGAACCCTGGGTTTGCTTCCCAGACCACACACAACTGCATGTGATGGGGCATGCCTCTTCTCCTAGCGCTCTGGAAGCAGAGGCAGAAGAACCACAAGTTCAAGGTCATCTTAAGCAGTATAGGGCTTTCACAGTCAGCCTTGGATACAAAGAGCCCCAAATGATAAAATACAGGATATAGGAAGGGAGGTTGTAGATTAGCAATTACTGAGCATATGCCATGCATAAACAAAGGCCATGGTTTAATCCCTACCACCTTCAAGATCCCTGTATTTTGTTCAGTCTCCAAAGCTGGCTGTCTAAGCTGGTCCTCAGTAAATGTTGAAATCCCAAAGATGTAGGCTGTAATGCCAGTGAAGAAATGCCTCAGCAGCAAGATGGATGAACTTACCAGAGAAAGGGAGGGTGAGTGGACAAAAGGCAAAGAATCCCTTCTTCCATTATCTTTTATGCAGGCTTCCACTGGAAGGTGTGGCCCAAATTTAGGGCGGGTCATCTCACCCCAAAGGATCCCTCTCAAATGACCCAGTCCAGGAAAATCCCGTCTGAAGGGGGCAAGCTTCATGAAGCACACACCGATTAGATGCCCTGTGCAGAACAGCCTCCCGTAAGCTCCTCACACCAGCAAAGTTTTATGGACTTAGCAGGTTATATTTGGGATTATTCATACTGATATACATATTTGCAATGCCATAACAATTAATGAAAGGAGAGGAGACCATAGATCTGAAGCAGAGTAGGGAGGGGAAATGCCAGGGTGTGGAGGGAGGAAAGGGAAGGGAGAAATGTAATTATGGTATAATTTCGAAAATCTTTTTAGAAAGTTAAAAAAAAAGAATAAGAAAAAGAACAGGAAGGTTCTAAAATAAAATAAATAAAGAAAGAAAGAAAGAAAAGAAAATTCCTGACAGATGTGCCCAGGTGCTTGAGTTTTAGTTGATTCCAGATGTGATCAAGTTGACAACCCAAGATTACTCATCATACATGACATGCACACAATGGAAGAATTTTCATATGAAGAAAAATTATGGATGAACATGGATAAGGTATGTCAAGTGAAATAAACCTGATAAATGTTGTATTATCTTACCTCTGTGAGATAATATAATCTGAAAATCTCTGGTTCATGGAAGAGAAGAATACAATGATGGTTTCCCAAGTCTGGGATGCGAGCAAAAGGAGGGGAAGACAGACCTCAGACACAGGTTATGGGTTTTGTGCTTAAAAGCTCACCTTGAGAAAAGCTGAGGCCTACCCTAGGATCCTGAGTGCTCAGTGTAGTTGCCAGCTCACTAATATTTTCTATCAGCTTGAACCCTGTGTCCAAGTAGTTTTTCCTGGTGGACACACCACAATTCTACAAGCCTGCTTTAGTTTTAAGATTTTCTATTTTAAATTATCATTTAGCAAGAGAGAGAGTATGTGTGTGCACAGAGTATGTTTGTAGAGAGCATAGGTGTGTGCAATATGTGTGTGTGTGTGTGTGTGCATACCTGTATGAGTGCATGAATGTGTCCCATAGTGTATTTGTGGAGGCCAGAGGACAACCTTTAGAAGCTGAGCTTCATTGCCTGCTGGATCCCAAGGCTACATCTCAGTTCATAGGCTCACGTGACCAGCACTATTACTCAGTGGACAATCCTGCTGGCCCCAGGCCTGCTGTGCAGCAACAATGAAACAAAGAGTTAGGAAGGCATGAGAAAGGGGCAAGGCTACCTGGTGCTTGTAATCCCAGCTTTATCTGTACCTGCCCTTTTTACTTTATCTTTTTTTTTTTCTGTCTTCTACCATCAATATAAAATATCTTCTGGCCCTGTTACTTCTCTTATATCTATTGTATTCATTACAAAAGTAGCTAGAAAATGGCCATGTAGTGGAAAACACTCTGAGACTCACACTGGAGTCGCAGAATCCACATGGTGCCCTACAGCTTCCAGGAGACCAGCTTCCAATGCCTTGTTACGGCTGTCACCAGGCATACAAATGCTGCACAGATATACATGCAGTCAAAACACCCATACACATATAATAAAAAAAAATTAAAGTATGTTAATGTAGGCAACATCTCTTCCCATCTCATCGTGACTTCCCATATTCAAAACAAAAACCAAAACAACAAAACAGCCCAGTTTAATCATAGGGGCTATAGCCCAGGACCTCCTCTAAAGGGCCAGTCTCCCAAAACCACAGTCAAAATAAAAATTCAGTTTCTTCCACAGTTTCTCCCTTTTTAGACAGTTTCACTGTGTAGCTCCCATAGCTATTCTTTGTTGTCAACTTGGCTACATCTGGAATGAACAAACGCCAAGGTTCTGGGTACATCTGTAAGGGACTTTTCTTAATTGAATCACTGGAAGTGTACAGACCCACCTTTAATCTGGCCACTCCTTATGGTGGCAGCCCATACAAAGGAGGTGAAAGCAGGAAGCTCTCTCCTTGCCTGCTTGCCCTCACTCTGACTGGCAAGTCCACTTCTTCACTGGCATTAGAGCCTACTTCTTCCAGGATTCCAGAATGTGCTGAAGACCTGCTGAGACATCCAGCCTTAACCAAACAGCTATTAGCCTCTTGGACACTCCTTTGGAGACAGCCATTGTTGCAATAGTCAGGCCACAGCCTGTAAGCCACCATAATAAATCCCTTTTACACTTTCCTGTACATATTCATTCTATTAGTTCTGTTTCTTCACTGAACCCCGACTAATACAGTAGCCTAGTATGGCCCCTAACCCAGGCAATCCCTCTACCACACCCTTCCTGAGCTCTGGAATTACATATGAGAATCAAGGGTGTCTCCATCCTATTAATTTACATCGGGGACTCAATTTTTCCTCTAGGACCCACCACAAATCCATTTCCAAAGCATAGTATGCAAATATATTCTATGTCTGTCCATTCTTTTATGACGGAAATAATCATGACTGAATATGACAGAAAGGAGTGTTTAGACCAAGCATTCTGTCTCCCTGCCACTACCCACTTCTGATGGCCTGTGGGATGTGTGACACCTCGAGCAACTCAGTTGATAGGAGTGCTGCTGGTGCTTGGGGTGCCAGGCCGAGGGTTTTCAGGTTCTTGTCCTCTTCCTCAAGAAGGAGCTAAAGCCATGCAAACATTACTTTCCTCAAAAGCTAAGTGATAGTATTGATCAGAAGGAAACATGCTGTCAAGAGTGGCATTGGCCTGTACAAGTGAGGGTACACAGTGCCCCAGTTAGTTTGGGGCTCCTTTTTCTGGGGTTCAGGGGGTGGTTATGCGCCAATCACCAACCCTAGACTGTTCTCCCTGGGCAAATATCTATCAACAAGTCAAGACTAATGCCACAGCCTGTGTCTCTAGGGAAGAGACTAGAAAAACAGGCACCCCCTTAATGCCGTCTACCGAAGTGTAAGGAAAAGAGAGCCTGACCTTTGCCTTCTAGAATATGGGCAGAGATCTGTAGCTGCTAAGAGATCTTTTTGTCATGCTTTGCTCTGAATACTTACTCTCCCACCTTTCACCCTGACTGTTGAATTGCAGCTGACAGTTCTTGTCTGGCCTAACTCTTGTTGCATTCCTTGGAGTGCTAACACCATCTTGTTAAAATAAGGGATGGGATTTAATATTTTCATCGGTATAGGCTCCTGGAATATTCATATTCTGACTACACTGTGCATCAGACACATGGGAAACCTTAGTAGGATTCTAAGAGCAGAAAATAGTTGTCCTAATGAGAGGCTGGTTGGGGTAGGTGTTCAGAATTCCCGAGATGAACGGAATGAAGGCCGATCCATTGTAATTGAACTGTGACTCGTGTAGCATGGAAACAGATGGACCTGAGTACAAGCCCGATGCTCTTACAGGTGAGCAGGTGAAGAGGAAAAGTGTACTGAAGAAACAATAAGTTTTTAGAGATGCGTTCAATGAAAAATGTCTTGGCAGCACTGTCACTGGCACTCAGGTAGTAAAACTCTTTTATAAGGTTATTCTCTTGATGTGCTTTAGTTCTGAGCTTCACATGAGTAGACTCACCTGGAGAATTCTTTTCCCCAGTCAATATTTGGAACTTATGGTGTCTTTGCTCCTCAGAATGGCCTTCGTAGCACACCTCCTCAGAGCTTACTGGAACTTCAGCATCTCAGGCTTCCTTCCGAAGAAGGACAAGATCTCCCTGTGCCCCATATGCGCATTGGTCCTGAGAAGTGTCGTCTTAAATGTGAAGTGGTGTGTCTGAGTTTAAGACAGACTCTAAAGTGCTCTGATGCTGGTTATGAAATGTCCTAGGACTGGATCCCAAACACTATCACTGAACGTGTAAGTGCAAGCACTTTGTGAGGTCAGGGGTCACTGGGAGTCCAGACAGTGCTGGACATGTGTTGAGAGTCTGATGTGTGCTGCGATGGTCTGGTCTGATCCCTAAACACAAGGGAGCATGCTGGCTTCACCTGCTTCATTTGTAACCAGTCCCCTTGGGGGCACAAGAATGTACACTTTCATTTAAGGGGTTCCCAGGACAGCCCATCAGACAGGAAATTCATTAAAGCCACAATTATAGCTAAAAACTATGTGAACTTGGCGCCAACGGTGCATTTCCATTTGCTATTTTAAAATTTGTTTCAAGGTGGGAAGATGGGTCAGTTGGTCAAGTGCTCACCGTGAAAGCTTGAGTTTGGATCTCCAGCAAAGTAAAAAGTCCTCAGTGTGATGGGGTGAGTCTGTAGGCTCCCAGCTGGGAAGGCGGCAGGAGAACGCCTGGGCCCCACTGCCTAATCAACCTAGCCAAATGGGTGCACCCCAGGTTAGGAGGGAGACCCTGACGCAAAAGCTGAGGTTGAAAGGGGCTGAGCAACACGTGATGTCAGTCTATTTCCTTCACATGTAGTCTTAGAAAGATGATGGCACTGAAGGCCAGGTGAGGAACAAGATCCATTGGTATAAAGCCGTGATCAGAAGTCCTCATTTTGCTTCCGTGAACCTGCTTCCCAGTGGCAAGGATGTTCAGGAAACATCAGACAGCAAGAAAGAAGAGTCAATCCGGGTGAAGGAAGATGTGTGCTGGGATTACATCCTCGTTATGTCTGATTTACAGAATCTTTAGCCTCCAGATTCCATTATAGGAATATTAGGGGAATATTGGTGTCATCTTGTAGGGTTCTTGTGAGAATGTGTGAAAAATGCTCACATTTAGCGATTAATTCCCAACTTGTAAATGTTAAGCCACAAACACTCAACATGTCATATTGATTTCTGAGTGAACACAGTGGTAGTTAATGTTGTCAACTTGTGGGTGTCCAGAGGCATCTGGAGACAAACCTGTAGGCATGCCTGTGAAGGATTACCTACATGGGAAAACACACCTTAACCTTGTGGGGGGCTCCATTCCATTTGCTGTGCTCCTGGACTGAATAAAAAGCTAAGTAAAACTGACTATGAGCATTTAATTCTCTCAAGATCGAACAAAATACCACAGGTTCCCCCTGATATCCCTTCCCCAGGATGGACTGGAATTCAGAATAAAACCCGTTATCTCTTGTGCTGTTTCTCAAGGGATACCTTATCACAACTTCTAGGTAAATTTGCATTACAGAGACCCTGGTGAAATCAAGCATGGTAAGGCATAGTCTCTCATTTTTAAAATGTTTCCTGTTAAAGTCTGTTGAAGCTGAGTGTGGTGGTCGAGGAGAGGAGGCACCATGAGTTTGAGGGCAGCTGAGCCACACAGCATCTCTCTCAACAGGAACAGTAAGAGGCACAGATTATAGATGATCAAATGCAGTTGGTGTGTAGAAACTGCTCGGCTGCTGTGGCTGAGGCTGTAGGCCGATGCTTCCTGCGGTACCTATGCTGGTCTCAACCCCCGGGAGGAAGCACCCTTCCTTTCTTAGCCTCTAGATGGTTCAACTATAGGCCCCATAGAATTTGTCCCCCTAGGCTCTGCTGTTTGAGTGTTTAGGTCTCTTTCTGTTTGTCTCTCGGTTGCTGACTCAGTATGGAAGCCCTCACTGCCACTCCACCCCCATGCCTGCCTGCCTCCCTGTGTGACACCGTGCTGGCCATGGACTCACCCTCAGAAACTGTGAGCAAGCCCCCGGGGAAAGGCTTTCTTTTATGAGCTCCCTTGGTCATGGTGTGTCTTTACAGCAACAAAAGAGTGACTAAGACAAGGCCTAAGTCAGAGGCCCTTCTGTTAAGCAATTTTAAATAATCATCTCAATAAGAGTTTATTCCATTCCAGGGATCTAGGAACTATCACATTTTAAAGATGAGGAAACTGAGGCCTAGGCAGGTAGTGATTTTTTTTTTAATATACTATTTAGCAGCAGAGCTAGGATTCACCCCTGAGCCCTCTGTACCTCCGACTCCATTCTGGGCTCAGGCAACAATTCCTCTCTAGAAGTTCAGACTCTTCTCTCACATTGCTTTTCTCAGGTACAAATACGGAATAAACCCCAACAGCACCATGGGTGATAGGAATCCCAGGTCCAGGCTAGAGAGATGGCTCAGAGTTTGAGAGCACTGGCTGCTTTTCTAAAGGTCCTGAGTTCAATTCCCAGCAATCACATGGTGGCTCACAACCATCTATCATGAGATCTGGTGCCCTCTTCTGGCCTGCTGGCACACATGCAGGCAGAATACTGCATAATTGATAAATAAATAAATCTTTTTTAAAAATGGGGTATTCACATTACCTTAAAAAATATGAAAGGAAGAATTCCAGTTCCATTTAAATGAGTCCCACTTAAATGTGACTTTGATTGTGACCCCCTCAGGCTGCCTGTGTCAGCTCTTGCTCTCCCCAGGCTGACCCATCCTTTCTCTGCCAGTTATCATTACAGGAGACCAATCTCTTCATGGCACTTCTCTGCTTAAAAGGCTCCCTGTGCTCTGCCCGGCACAGGAGGGCTCCATTGTGCTGGGCATTCTGGAGCTTCTCTGTACACCGGCTCCTTCTTCAGATCCTCATGCCATCATGGCAGCCCAGAACTGAGTTTCAGACCCCGAGGGCTCATCGGTGATTCCTAGCCCCCCCCCCCACTTCCTAGCATCAAAAAAAAAAAAAAAAAAAAAAAAAAAAATCACAGTCTAACCTCATGTGCAGTACACAGAAAAACAAGTCCTTTGGGGCTGGAGCCCAGCTGCCAGAGGGCTTAGCTAGAATGCCCCAAAGCCTGGGTTTATTACCCAGGACTACAGAAAAACAGTTGTGGAGGCATCTGCCTATAATCTCACCATTTAGTGGGTAAAAACAGAGGCATCAGGAGTTCAAGGTCATTCTTTCCTACTTTGCAAATTTGGGGCCATCTTGGGCTCCATGATCTTGTCTCAATAAACAAGTTCAAGGCCAGCCTGGTCTACATGAGACCTGCTGTCCAAAATAAAAGAGCCTTACTCTTACACCCTATTCTGATATAGAACAGAACATCGCTAAAAATTAAATTGAGGCAATTAGCAAGTTAAAAAATGCCAGCTCAATGTACCTGCATATGTTTAAAAAATGTGAAGTATTTTTTGTCTTCTATCATACCTAAACTTTGAGTGGATCTCTGGAAAAGTTATTTGCAGTGACCGAGGGTAAAATGTGTCTTTTCTCTGGAATGCATTTTCCTCTCTCATAGATGGCCAAGTACTTACTATTCAACCTTTAAATGCAGGAACAGGCGGCTGCAGAGTGATGGGTGGGAGGTGGGGTAGAGAGGTGGAGGAGGGGTGGTGATGGCTCAGGAATAGTCTTGCATGTATGAGGCCTTGGTTAATCCTCCACCACTTCAAAGTAACAATCAATTGTTGAAGAGCTGTTCTTTCTATAACACCTTATTCCCCAACCTGCCTCACGCACAGTCTGCTTTTCCTCCCGTCCATCTCCCCAAGTCCTGAATTTGGATGACACTATTATTCCCACAGCCTGCAACTCTTTACTTATGCAATACACGGTTAAGATACTTCAGGAGAGCTGCCTAACGCCGACTCCCTGTTCTTGGCTTATGTTTGTTCATTGACTAAGGGAGCAGTCGAAAAGTCGCCAAGCCACTGCCCGAGATCGGGCCGTCAGACAGGGTGATGTGTGAGCAGCCAGTCAGGGTATGACACGTCACTTCACGTCACTTAGGTGGGACCAGGGCTTATATAAACAGCACCACTTCGGGGCTCGGTCTCTCCTCCTTTCATCGCTTGCCTGTAATAAAGCCTGTTGCAGAAGGATCCTGTTGTCAGTGTGCGTTCTTGCTGGTGAGATGATCACGAGGCTCGCAACATCTGGTGCCGAAACCCGGGATTGAACAACCCGAGAAGCAGGGAGCCTGCCATCGCTGGTGCCCAAGAGAGCCCTGTTTGCGGGGAGGATTCAGAACTGCAGCATGGAGGTTAGTTCTGAGAGGCATGTTTGGTCTTGATTTATCTCATCTTTCATTTCAGCTAGCAGAAGCCCTTATTGCTTTCCCTGTTGTGATCGTTGCCCTCGTCCTCTTTCTTTTGGTTTCGTACAAGCTTGAGGGTGACCTCAGAAGGGAAGAGATTAACAAAAAGCTAAGAGTAGGCACTAAGGGAGTGTTAGAGGAGATACAAGACGGCATGTCAGAAACAGAACGTGACAAAAGATTAGGGGCCCCAATGAATAGAAATAGAGACGTCTCTAAGAAAAAAGGCCCTTCTGTGGATGTTAAAGCTGCAGGAGCGAGAGGTAAGGGAAAGAACGCCCTGGGGGAGAAAGGTGAGAAGGGAAGGAGAAACCCAAAAGAGAAGCCTCTTTATCCGATAAAAGAATTGGAGGCTTTGGGGCTTGATAGCTCTGAATCTGAGCAGCTAAATCCCTCTGAGGAAGAGGACTTAGAGGGGGAAGCAGCCCACTATGAGGAAGAACAATACCACCTGGATGAGCAGCCATTACTGTTGTATCAGAAGCAAAGTAGTATGAGGAACAGGAAGGGCGCACATTCTCAGTCGGCCACTCCCGTTGTCTCTAGTGCTCCTCCACCCTACACCGGGAGGCACTGTCCTGATTTCTTCTTTTCAACAAAAGATAGACACAAAATTTTTTAGACTTTTCCAGTATTTGAAGATGTGGAGGGAGGTCGTGTCCACGTACCTGTAGATTACCTGCTAGTCAAGGAACTGGCAGAGTCAGTTAATAAGTACGGGGTGGATGCTAATTTCACAATTACACAGCTTGAGAGGCTAGGCTCTACAGCAATGACCCCAAATGACTGACAGACTGTAGTGAAAGCTGCCCTCCCTAATATGGGAGTGTATTTGGAATGGAAAGCCTTATGGCATGATGCCTGTCAATCCCAAGCTAGGGCTAATGCCAATGCAGAAGACAGTCAACGATGCTGGACATTTGAGCTACTAACAGGACAAGGTCCACATGTTCAGCAACAGACAGATTATGATTGGGGAGTGTACGGCCAAATATCTGCTGCTGCAATTAAAGCATGGAAGGCCCTTTCAAAGAAGGGTGGGACCGAGGGCCATTTAACAAAAATTATCCAGGGTCCTCAGGAGTCATTCTCAGAATTTGTGGCCAGAATGACAGACGCAGCAGGCAGAATATTTGGAGACCCAGAAAGGGTCCGACCAATGATCGAGCAACTGGTGTATGAGAATGCTTCACCAGAATGCAAGGCAGTCATTACCCCCAGAAAGAGCAAAGGACTAACAGATTGGATAAAAGTTTGC
Source organism: Meriones unguiculatus (assembly GCF_030254825.1). Classification (NCBI taxonomy): domain Eukaryota; kingdom Metazoa; phylum Chordata; class Mammalia; order Rodentia; family Muridae; genus Meriones; species Meriones unguiculatus. The sequence goes on along the minus strand of NC_083364.1, from coordinate 13,436,441 downwards.
CAAGGACTCGGAGGCCCGCTTACCAACGCCAGCCTGGCGGCAGCCATATTACAAACCAATAACCGCCCAAGTTTTGGAAACAATAAAGCTTGTTTTAATTGTGGCAAAATGGGTCATTTAAAAAGAGACTGTCATGTGTCTGTGCAAAAGAAAGTTCCTGGTCTTTGCCCTAAGTGTGGAAAAGGCAATCACTGGGCTAATGAATGCCATTCAGTTAGAGATATTCAGGGAAAACTTATCCAGCATGAAACCCCCCCTAATGAGAGGAATAAGAATATTAAAAAAAAAAAACGGGTCTCAGGGCCCCCCAAAAAATCGGACACAGGCAGAAAACAGGAGGGTTTATCCAGCTGTAGAGCAACAAGAGGATCAGCAGGGCTGGACCTCCATTCCACCTCCCAATTCTTATTAATGCCACACATGGGGGTGCGACCTGTCCCAGTGGAGTTTGAAGGCCCCCTGCCTGAAGGAAGTGTCGGTCTTATTTTGGGTCGCTCCTCTCTCACTTTAAAAGGACTTATGGTCCATCCTGGAATTTTAGATCAGGATTTTACGGGACAGCTCCAGGTGCTTTGTTCCTGCCCCCAAGGCGTATTTTCTATTTCTCCTGGAGATGGGATTGCTCAATTAGTCCTTCTCCCAAGCCTTCATGACTGTTTTCCATCTACCGGAACACCAAGGGGCACAAAAGGACTTGGTTCCACAGGAACAGATTTTGCTCATTTGGTAGTTGATCTTAAGACTAGACCTACCCTACAAATACAAATAGAAGGAAAAAGTTTTACTGGTATTTTGGACACAGGGGCTGATAAAAGCATTATCTCTTCCACCTGGTGGCCTAAGGCGTGGCCTGTTACACAATCATCCCACTCCTTACAAGGGTTGGGATATAAGGCCAGCCCTGCAGTTAGTTCACGCTCTTTGATGTGGCAAGCACCGGAAGGTCAAACAGGAAGTTTCATACCATATGTTCTTCCTCTCCCTGTCAATCTCTGGAAAAGAGATATTTTGCAGGATTTAGGATTAGCATTGACCAATGAGTACTCTCAACAAGTGGTTGATATAATTAAAAGGATGGGTTATAAGGAAGGAAAAGGCCTTGGTAAACAGGAACAAGGGAGATTACACCCGATTTCACAGGAAAGTAATACAGGGAAACAAGGCCTGGGTTTTCATTAGCTGCCATTGAGGGTTCCATGCCCATATCTTGGCTCACAGAGGAAGCCGTATGGGTTCCTCAATGGCCCCTTTCCTCTGAAAAGTGGGAAGCCGCTACAAGGCTGGTTAAAGAACAGGTACAGCTTGGTCATTTGGAACCTGTACTATTTCCCCCTGGAATACACCCATTTTTGTTATAAAAAAGAAATCAGGAAAATGGAGGCTTCTCCATGATTTGAGGGCTATTAATGCACAGATGCGATTATTTGGAACAGTGCAATGAGGCTTGCCTCTGCTTTCAGCCCTGCCTAAGCAATGGAGAATTATAATAATAGACATCAAGGATTGTTTTTTCTCCATTCCATTGTGCCCACGAGACAGACAGAGATTTGCCTTTACCCTACCTGCTGTTAATCACTATGAGCCAGACAAAAGACATCAATGGATGGTTTTACCTCAAAGCATGGCTAATAGCCCCACCATGTGTCAATTGTATGTGCAGATGGCTCTTGAACCAGTTAGACAGCAATTTCCTTCCTTGTTGCTGATTCATTATATGGATGATATTCTCTTGTGCCATGAGGAGTTAGCCATCTTGCAAGATGCGCGTATCCTTTGTTGCAAAAAACCCTGCAACAATGGGGATTGCATATTGCCACTGAAAAGGTCCAAATTTCAGAAGTAGGTTCCTTTCTAGGGACTGTTATTTATCCGGAAGTAATAGTTCCTCAGAAAATAGAAATTCGCAGGGATCATTTGCATACCTTAAATAATTTTCAAAAATTATTAGGTGATATAAATTGGCTTAGGTCGTTTTTAAAGATTCCTTCTGCTGAATTAAAACCCCTATTTGATATTTTGGAAGGGGATGCTCATATTTCTTCACCCAGAGCCTTAACACCGGCTGCAAGCCGTGCCCTACAAGTGGTAGAAAACGCTTTACAAGATGCCCAATTAAAACGTGTAGATGAAACTAAGACCTTTGACCTGTGTGTCATTAAAAGTAAACATTTACCAACTGCTGTATTATGGCAAGATGGACCCTTATTGTGGGTTCATCCCAATGCTTCTCCTGCAAAAATTATTGAATGGTATCCAGATGCAGTTGCTCAACTTGCACTTCGTGGGTTAAAAGCAGCCATTACATACTTTGGGAAGGAGCCAAAGATCTTTTTTTTTAAATTTTTCATCAATTACACTTCATTCATTCTGCATCCCCCCAGAAGCCCCTCCCTCCTCCCCTCCCAATCCCACCCTCCCTCCTCCCTCTGCTTGCATGCCACTCCCCAAGTCCACTAATAGGGGAGGTTCTCCTCTCCTTTCTGATCTTAGTCTGTCAGTTCACATCAAAAGTGGCTGCATTGTCCTCTACTATGGCCTGGTAAGGCTGCTCCCCCCCAGAGGGAGGTGATCAAAGAGCAGGCCAATCAGATTATGTCAGAGGCAGTCCCTCTTCCCATTACTATGTAACCCAATTGGACTCTGAACTGCCCTGGACTACATCTGTGCAGGGGTTCTGGGTTATCTCCATGAATAGTCCTTGGTTGGAGTATTGAGTCTCTGGTAAGTTCCCTGTGTTCAAATTTTCTTGTTCTGTTGGAGCCAAAGTTCTTAATAGTGCCTTATACAGCTCACCAAGTTCAGGTATTGACTGCTACCTCTGATACTTGGGCAGTGCTAGTTACCTCCTTTAGTGGTTTGATTGATAATCATTATCCTCGACACCCCGTTTTGCAATTTGCTTTAACTCAAGAGGTAGTCTTCCCTCATGTAACGTCCCAGGAACCACTTCGGGATGGACTGGTGGTTTATACAGATGGGTCAAAAACAGGAGTGGGAGCTTATGTGGTTAATAATAAAGTTGTTTCTAAGCAATATCATGAGACCTTGCCTCAAATTGTGGAATGTTTAGTAGTGCTAAATGTTTTGGAAAAATTTCCAGGTCCTTTAAATATTGTTTCTGATTCTAGTTATGTGGTAAATGCAACCAAAATCTTAGAGGCTGCTGGATTGATTAAAGCATCTAGCAAGCTTGCAAAAATTTTTCAAAGGATTCAGTTTGCCTTAATTACCAGAAGATCCCCTGTTTTTATTACACATATTAGGGCTCATTCCGGTCTACCGGGGCCCATGTCCTATGGAAATGACCTGGCAGATCGAGCCACAAAGATGATTGCATTTGCCCTCCTTTCAAATTTAGAATTGGCTAAGGAGTTTCATAAAAAATTTCATGTTACAGCTGAGACATTGCGTCATCGATTTGACATAACTAGAAAAGAAGCTAGAGATATTGTTACCCAGTGTCAAAACTGTTGTCAGTTCTTACCTATGCCTCATGTTGGGATTAATCCCAGAGGAATCCGTCTGCTACAAGTGTGGCAGATGGATGTTACCCACATTTCATCTTTTGGTAAACTTCAATATTTGCATGTTTCCGTTGATACTTGCTCTGGAGTTATGTTTGCTTCTCCCCTGACTAGAGAAAAGGCAGCCCATGTTATTCAACATTGCCTGGAGGCATGGAGTGCCTGGGGAAAGCCGAAATTCTAAAAACTGACAATGGGCCGGCCTATACTTCTCAGAAATTTGGACAGTTTTGTCATCAAATGGGAGTGACCCACCTAACGGGTCTCCCATATAACCCTCAGGGACAGGGTATTATTGAACATGCTCATCGCACTCTAAAATCCTACTTAAAACAAAAAGGGGGAGTCGAGGAGGCTCTGCCCTCAGTGCCACGAGTGACTGTTTCCTTGGCACACTTTACTCTCAATTTTTTTAAATTTGGACAGTCAGGGCCACTCGGTGGCTGATCACCACTGCTTAGAGCCTGATAGGCCTAAGGAAATGGTCAAATGGAAGTATGTCTTGACTGGTCAATGGAAAGGCCCTGATCCTATCTTAGTAAGATCCAGGGGAGCTGTCTGTGTTTTCCCACAGCAAGAAAACAATCCATTCTGGGTACCGGAGTGCCTCACGCGAAAGCTCGTTACAGCTGAAGATGATCTTTCAACAAATACACCTGCAACTACTTGAAGAACTAAGGGCAGCGGTGGTGACCACTAATTCTACTCGAGTGAATTTATTGCTCACAGATGGCTCATCATCCTGGGTTTCTTCCGCCTTTTCTTATTTTAAAGAACGGGTGGTGGTTGGAATGTTTGGTGCAGCATTATGTTGTGGGTTAGTGGTTTTTACTCTGGTTGTTCTGCAAACTCAAAACCCAACAAAAACGTGACAAGGTGGTGATCACACAAGCACTAGCAGCCCTAGAGCAAGGCTCGTCTCCCGAGGTTTGGCTTTCCATGTTAAAAGAATGATAAAGAGCAAGGTTACCTCTGCCTTTGTAGTTGTAGTGCCACAAAATTGGATGAGACTGGATTAGCAGCCCTTGCACTCCCGGGGACGTATTCCCATTGCACAGGGATGGGTTCAATTCCATGTTGTCTCCTCATGAGTATAAAAATCAAACGGTCTGGAAAGTCAGTGACGGAAGAGTACAAATAAGCCTGTACAAGTGAGGGTACACAGTGCCCCAGTTAGTATGGGGCTTCTTTTTCTGGGGTTCAGGGGGAGGTTATGTGCCATTCACCAACCCTAGACTGTTCTCCCTGGGCACATATCTATCAACAAGTCAGGACTAATGCCACAGCCTGTGTCTCTAGGGAAGAGGCTAGAAAAACCTTCTACCGAAGTGTAAGGAAAAGAGAGCCTGACCTTTGCCTTCTAGAATATGGGCAGAGATCTGTAGCTGCTAAGAGATCTTTTTGTCACTCTTTGCTCTGAATACTTACTATCCCACCTTTCACCCTAACTGTTGAGTTGCATCTGACAGTTCTTGTATGGCCAAATTCTTGCTGTGTTCCTTGGAGTGCCAATACCATCTTGTTAAAATAAGGGATGGGATTTAATATTTTCATCGGTATAGGCTCCTGGAATATTCATATTCTGACTACACTGTGCATCAGACACATGGGAAACCTTAGTAGGATCCTAAGAGCAGAAAACAGTTATCCTAATGAGAGGCTGGTTGGGGTAGGTGTTCAGAATTACTGAGATGAGTAGAAAGAAGGCCGATCCATTGATAATGAACTGTGACTCCTCATGCAGCATGGAAACAGATGGACCTGAGTACAAGCCCGATGCTCTTACAGGTGAGCAGGTGAAGAGGAAAAGTGTACTGAAGAAACAATTAGTTTTTAGAGATGCGTTCCATGAAAAATGCCTTGGCAGCACCGTCACTGGCACTCAGGCAGTAAAACTTTTATAAGGTTACTCTCTTGATGTGCTTTGGTTCTGAGCTTCACATGAGTAGACTCACCTGGAGAATTCTTTTCCCAGTCAATATTTGGAATTTATGGTGTCTTTGCTCCTCAGAATGGCCTTCGTAGCACACCTCCTCAGAGCTTACTGGAACTTCAGCATCTCAGGCTTCCCTCCGAAGAAGGAGGAGATCTCCCTGTGCCCCATATGCGCATTGGTCCTGAGAAGTGTCGTCTTAAGTGTGAAGTGGTGTGTCTGAGTTTCAGACAGACTCTAAAGTGCTCTGATGTTGGTTATGAAATGTCCCAGGACTGGATCCCAAACACTATCACTGAACGTGTAAGTGCAAGCACTTTGTGAGGTCAGGGGTCACTGGGAGTCTAGACAGTGCTGGACGTGTGTTGAGAGTCTGATGTGTGCTGCAATGCTCTGGTCTGATCCTTAAACACAAGGGAGCATGCTGGCTTCCCCTGCTTCATTTGTAATCAGTCCCCTTGGGGGCAAAAGAATGTACCCTTTCATTTAAGGGGGTGCCAGGATAGCCCATCAGACAGGAAATTCATTAAAGCCACAATTATAGCTAAAAAGTATGTGAACTTGGCGCCAATGGTGCATTTCCATTTGCTATTATAAAATTTGTTTCAGAGTCTGGGAAGATGGGTCAGTTGGTCAAGCACCCACCGTGAAAGCATGAGTTTGGATCTCCAGCAAATGTAAAAAGTCCTCAGTGTGATGGGGTGAGTCTGTAGGCTCCCAGCTAGGAAGGCGAGAGGAGAACGCCTGGGTCCCACTGCCTAATCAACCTAGCCAAATGGGTGCACCCCAGGTTAGGAGGGAGACCCTGAATCAAGAGCTGAGGTGGAAAGGGGCTGAGGATCACGTGATGTCAGCCTATTTCCTTCACATATATAGATGCATACATACACATGCAAGTGCATACACAGACACACACACACACACACACACTGACACCATTCAATTACTCAGCACTGAAGCAAGGAATGCTTCTGTAAGTGACACTGTTTGGCCACAGGCCCTGGTGAATACCCCTACCTCCACCAGGGGTAAAGGGTCACATGGGACAGGAAGCTCTGCTTCTGGAAACTTGGACTATCCAGAGAGGGCTAGAATCTCACCAGCATGCAAGGTTCTCATCACATACCTCTGAAGAGTGAAAAGATGTAAATGAGGAGGCTGTAGAGAGGAGCAGAGGGCTAAGAAAACAGCCACCACAAGGTGGAGCCAAGTCACACAGGACTGATGGGGGAACCACACTTCAGGTGGCCCAGACTTTAGCTGTCCACCATTTTCAAATTTGGGAGTCGGTTTGGTTCTTAAGTCTGAGAAAGATGATGGCACTGAAGGCCAGGTGAGGAACAAGATCCATTGGTATAAAGCCATGATCAGAAGTGCTCATGAAATTGCTTCCCAGTGGCAAGGAGTTACAGGTCCACAGGAAACAGCAGACAGTGGGAAAGAAGATTCAATCCGGGTGCAGGAAGATGTGTGCTGGGATTACATCCTCGTTATGTCTGATTTACAGAATCTTTAGCCTTCAGATTCCATTTAGGAATATTAGGTCAATATTGGTGTCATCTTGTGGTGTTCTTGTGAGAATGTGTGCAAAATGCTCACTTTTAGCGAGTGATCCCCAAACTTGGAAACGTTAAGCCATGAACACTCAACATGTCATATTGATTGCTGAGTGAAAACAGTAGTAGTTAATGTTGTCAACTTGTGGGTGTCCAGAGGTATCCGGAGACAAACCTGTAGGCATGCCTGTAAGGGAGTACCTACATGGGAAAACCCACCTTAACCTAGTGTGGGGCTCTATTCCATAGGCTGTGCTCCTGGATTGAATAAAAAGCTAAGCAAAACTGACTTTGAGCATTTAATTCTCTCAAGATCGAACAAAATACACCAGGTTCCCCCCTGAAATCCCTTCCCCAGGATGGAATGGAATGCAGAATAAAACCTGTTATCTCTTGCGCTGTTTCTCACGGGATACCTTATCACAACTTCCAGGTAAGTTTGCATTACAGAGACCCTGGTGAAATCAAGCATGGTAAGGAATTGTCTCTCATTTTTAAACTGTTTCCTGTTAAAGTCTGTTGAAGCTGAGTGTGGTGGTCGAGGAGAGGAGGCACCATGAGTTTGAGGGCAGCTGAGCCACACAGCATCTCTCTCAACAGGAACAGTAAGAGGCACAGAGTATAGCGATGATCAAATGCAGTTGGTGTGTAGAAACTGCTTGGCTGCTGTGGCTGAGGCTGTAGGCCGATGCTTCCTGTGGTACCTAAGCTGGTCTCTTCCTTCCTTTCCCGGGAGGAAGCACTCCTCCTTTCTTAGCCTCTAGATGCTTCAACTATAGGCCCGAGGTGGTTTGAATTTGTCCCCATAGGCTCTGCTGTTTGAGTGTTTAGGCCTCTTTCGGTTTGTCTCTCAGTTGCTGTCTCAGTATGGAAGCCCTCACTGCCGCTCCACCCCCATGCCTGCCTGCCACCCTGTGTGACACCCTGGTGGCCATGGACTCACCCTCCAAACCTGTGAGCAAGCCCCCGGGGAAAGGCTTTCTTTTGTAAGCTGCCTTGGTCATGGTGTCTCTTTACAGCAACAGAAGAGTGACTAAGACAAGGCCTAAGCCAGAGGCCCTTCTGTTAAGCAATTTTAAATAATCATCTCAATAAGAGTTTATTCCATTCCAGGGATCTAGGAACTAACACATTTTAAAGATGAGGAAACTGAGGCATAGGCAGGTAGTGATTTTATTTTAATATCCTATTTAGCAGCAGAGCTAGGATTCACCCCTGAGCCCTCTGTACCTTCTGGGCTCTGGCAACAATTCCTCTCTAGTAGTTCAGTCTCTTCTCTCACATTGCTTTTCTCAGGTACAAATATGGAGTAAACCTTAACAGCACCATGGGTGATAGGAATCCCAGGTCCAGGCAAGAGAGATGGCTCAGAGTTTAAGAGCACTGGCTGCTTTTCTAAAGTTACTGAGTTCAATTCCCAGCAATCACATGGTGGCTCACAACCATCTATCATGAGATCTGTTGACCTCTTCTGGGTCGCTGGCACACATGCAGGCAGAATACTGCATAATTGATAAATAAATAAATCTTTTTTAAAAATGGGGTATTCACATTACCTTAAAAAATATGAAAGGAAGAATTCCAGTTCCATTTAAATGAGTCCCACTTAAATGTGACTTTGATTGTGACCCCCTCAGGCTGCCTGTGTCAGCTCTTGCTCTCTCCAGGCTGACCCTTCCTTTCTCTGCCAGTTATCATTACAGGAGACCAATCTCTTCATGGCACTTCTCTGCTTAAAAGGCTCCCGGTGCTCTGCACGGCACAGGAGGGCTCCCCTGGGTGGCTCTGACCTTCCTTCCTGGCTTCTGCACTGGGTATTCTGGAGCTCCTCTGTCCACGGGCTCCTTAGTCAGATCCACATGCCATCAGGGCAGCCCAGAACTGAGTTTCAGACCCCGAGGGATCAGCGGTGAGTCCTAGCCCCCCATGTCCTAGCATCAAAAAACTCACAGTCTAACCTCATGTGCAGTATACAGAAAAACAAGTCCTTTGGGCTGGAGCTCAGCTGCCAGAGGGCTTAGCTAGAATGCCCTAAAGCCTGGGTTTGTTCCCCAGGACTACAGAAAACCAGTTGTGGAGGCATCTGCCTATAATCTCACCATTTAGTGGGTAAAAACAGAGGCATCAGGAGTTCAAGGTCATTCTTTCCTACTTTGCAAATTTGGGGCCATCTTGGGCTCCATGAGATCTTGTCTCAATAAACAAGTTCAAGGCCAGCCTGGTCTACATGAGACCTGATCTTCAAAATAAAAGAGCCTTACTCTTACATCCTATTCTAATATAGAACAGTACATCGCTAAAACTTAAATTGAGGCAAATAGCAAGTTAAAAAAATGCCAGCTCAGTGCACCTGCATATGTTTAAAAAATGTGAAATATTTTTTTCTTCTATCATACCTAAACTTTGAGTGGATCTCTGGAAAAGTTATTTGCAGTGACCGAGGGTAAAATTTGTCTTTTCTCTGGAATGCATTTTCCTCTCTCATAGATGGCCAAGTACTTACTATTCAACCTTTAAATGCAGGAACAGGCGGCTGCAGAGTGATGGGTGGGAGGTGGGGTAGAGAGGTGGAGGAGGGGTGGTGACGGCTCAGGGATAGTCTTGCATGTATGAGGCCTTGGTTAATTCCCCACCACTGCAAACTAACAATCAATTGTTGAAGAGCTGTTTTTCTATAACACCTTTTTCCCCAACCTGCCTCATGCACAGTCTGCTTTTCCTCCTGTCCATCTCCCCAAGTCCTGAACTTGGATGACACTATTATTCCCACAGCCTGCAACTCTTTATTCATGCAATACACGGTTAAGATACTTCAGGACAGTTGCCTAACGCCGACTCCCCGTTCTTGGCTTATGTTTGTTCACCGACTAAGGAGCAGTCTAAAAGTCTCTCCGACCCTTAGATCTTGCAGTGAAAACATTTTGGCATGAGACACGCCTTTGCTATCTATCACTCAGCATTTGCTAAACTGGTTGAGAGGAGCCAGAAAAGGTCCTAAAGGGTAAACACAGCCGGATGAAAGCCAGCGACACTTAAGTGTGACCAATGCCAAGTGTACCGCTCTTTCCCTGTCATCCTAGTACCTGAGCTACATCTGGGATCGAGAGGGCGATGGCGCGCGCTCAGGCAGTTTTCCTCCCTGCCTCACGGGACAGCTTCGCCCTCTTGTGCTTTTTGACAGGCAGGTCCTTCACAGCCCAATGTTCAGTTGCCTCCTGGGGTCTAGCATCTTGGATTCTTTAAGGGGGACACCCGACTCTGGACTTCCTCCCCTGGAAAAAACTATCGAGGGCCCACACAGAAGGAGGCAAGACAGTCTGTCCCGAGGTTTACAGGAGTCTCCAGGCGCAGACCACCCAGTGAAGGAGCAAGGCTCAGCGGGCTCCGCCCAGGGCGGTCACCGCTGGTGCGGGGGCCCCACTCGGGTTGGCCACAAGGGGCCTCCATCTTCCAAGACCAGCTCGGAGCCGGGACAGGGGCGAGGGCGGGGAAAGGGTTTGCCCGGAGCACGGTCCCATCTGGCGACAGGGCCCCGCCTCGCCGAAGTTCCGGGGGCCGGGGCAGCTGTGGCCTTCCTCCCGGTGCCCCGAGCACAGGGCTGAGCGCGCGCTGAGGGCTGGGCGGCCGCAGAGCTGGGGCGCGGCTCCGGGTGCGCGTGTGGCTGCGGCCGCCAGGGGGCAGCAGCGGGCGGTGGGCGGCGGAGAAAGAGCCCAGGTGCTGGGCGACCAAGGCAGCAGAGGACCCTCGCGGCGCTGGCTCCGGAGATGCGTTTCCCGCTGGCGCTGAACCGGGCGCGTCCGAGGAGCGTCGCCGCCGCCGCCCTTCGAGCCCCGCCGATCGGACTCGCGCGGGGACGGCCATCCCTTCGGCTTGCCGGGCGTCGGCAGCGGCGGCGGCGTCCCAGCCCCGGGGCTCAGACAGGAAGGGAGGAGGCGGCGGCGGCCGGCGGGGCGCGACCCCCGTGAGGGTCTCAACAATGGTGCGTGGCGCTGGCGCGGTCCCCGCGTCCGTTCCGCGGCCATAGAGGAAGCGGCCGGGAGCCGCCCCCACCCCGGACCCCCCACCCATCGCTTGCCCGAGTTGGCATGGCCGGCCTCGCGGGCTGGGGCTCCCGCTCGCCAGGACCTGCAGACCAGGACCCAACAGACACCTCCCTGCTCTTAGCTTGCTTTTGTCTGCTGCTTTGTTTGTTTGTTTGTTTGTTTTTCACATCAAAGAAAAAAATGACACAAATATCTTCCAGTATTTTGCCCATTTTTTCCACCTGGCATTGGTTTTCTTGTACTGAGACTACATTTTGCATTGTTCGTGTATATGACTCGCTAACATTTTCTTTCAATCTTCTGCTGTTGATATTTTTTTCAGAGATTTTGATTTGGAGTCATCTATGGAAACTTATCATCAATCCTCAAGGGAATGGAGATCATTTTCTATGATTTCTTTTAAACACTTTATAATAATTTTATGTTTAATCTACAGTCCTCTTCAAGGTAACTTTTCATAGGCTGTGAAAATTATAACTATTTTGATCATGGATATGTAATTATTCAAACACCATTTCTTGAAAAAAAAATCACCTTTTCTTCATTGTTTTTATACCAGTGTCAAAAACCAGCTAACTGTTCACAAGCACATCGACATTAAGATGTTCTGTTGAATGCTTGGGCTCACTGACAACACAGTGCCTTGGTCGCTGTGGCTTTAATCTGTCTGGAGTACTGTGCCTCCTCCATATTTCTTTCACTTTTCCAGACTGTTGTCATTCTTGTGCTTCCCTCATGTGCTTTTACTTGTCCGTGTTTCTAAAGCATCAAGTTTCATTATCTATTTGGATTTACTGAAGTCCATCAATAATTTAGGGAATAAGTATTACCTCAAGTACATGTTCTCTGATGAATACATATGCTACCTGTCCTCAGCAATTTGGGGCTTTCCTTTTCATTGTGTTCTTGTTGTATTATATCATAAAGATTCTGTGCATACTTCTATTGGACTTATGTTAATTTCCATTTTTGGAACTATACTAAGATGGAAACTTTATTTTCTTTGGCAACTCTACATTGCCAGGCTGTAGGAAAATGACATGCTATTTTCCACAGTGGCTCTCTCTGAAAGTATTAGGGGAATGATTTGACATTGTGTCACATGAGGTACAGTTCAAGGAACCGGAAATGTTGTCACACTAGTAGAAGACCTGGGCAAACAAGACAAACTGTGTGAGCTAGGAGCGCCAAACATTGGCGACATTTTGGTAGGGATCAGAAGTGAAACTTCTCCTGCCCACTATGAAATTATAGAACTAACCCGTAAGTCTAGATGTTGGTTAATAACAGGGAAGTTTAGTCAGAAGCCCCAGAATACTGACATGGAAATCAAGCCGCATCACCACCCTGGGAGTTTTCAAACCATTGTCTTTTAAAGCAGCGTGTCAAAAATAAATAAACAGCTGACAGAAGAAGGTGAGTCCTGGTGCAGTGTGGTGTGAAAGTGAATTAGTGCCCAGAGATCCCAACTGTCCTACTCCTATTGTGTGAGAACACAGCACACAGATAAATATATCTTCTAGAGTTCAAGGTTGGGCTTCTCCAGACATGCACAGCCCAGCTGCAGTTAAGACTGAGTGCAGGGTAGCACAGCCCTCTTTGTTATGAAAGGAGCAGAAATTTTCATGGAAATGTTCTGCTAGTGCTAATTCTCATCTTGACCTGCCTAAGCGAGCTCAAGCCACGGACCGGCAAGAGATCACACAGGCCCCTACCTTTGCAAGTTTGATTCCAAAATGTCTTTCTTCTAGAATGGAGGCAAGGCCAGGCACATTTTGAGGCTTCATCAAAACAAGATTAAAGAGTTTTGTTTGTAATGAAAATGAGTTGATGTTTAAAAGAAAAAAGAAAAAAAACGCTGTTTCTTTTTATTTATTCACTTTCCTGCCAATTGTAGCCAGCTTCCTCCTCTCCTACTGATCCCACCCCCTCACTCTTTCCCTTGCCCCCTCCCCTTCTCCTTAGAAAGTGGGAGCCCCCACCATCACCAACCCACGCCAGCATATCAAGTCGCCTTAGGGCCGCATGCATGCCTTATCAGAAGAACTGACAGTGCCAAGTGCCCTTTGGCATCCACATCACTGTGGCAGTGTACACGTCTCTCAGAGCGAGGAACAGTGCTATTTGTCTGGGTTTAGCCAGGTGTGGCGTGTGGAAGACATTAGCACAGCCAACCATGATGAAGGAGGAGGTCACTGGAACATCAGAGAGCAGGAAGAGTGGGGAGGGGACAAGCCTCAGTACACAGCTGATGGGGCCAAAACAGAGAAATCTTTCTTTTTATCGTTTTTATTCCATTTGTTCCCTCAATTGGAGTGACCTAGAAACAGCTTGCTCATAAAAGATTAGGCACATTTAAGAACACAGATCTCTTTAATAACAAACCCAGAATTCTCTTTGTAACATTCTGTTTTTTTAACTCAGAACAAACATCACAAATTCATTGATCCATAAGCACCCAACTTCTATAATCTATTTTTTAAAGAATTTGTTAGATTAGATCAGAAATCTCTAATACCATGGTCATATATTTTAAAAGTCTGCCTGCAGTGCCGTCTGCTGTTAACTATAGGTAAGTGCAGTTTCCCGTCTGCCTTTTAGAAGAAAGTTATTTTGGCAGAACTGTTCAGCTGCCAAATTTTGCAAATTTTGGACAGTTTATTTCTACTGACTTCTTTTGTATCAATTACAGTTTACTCATTTTGTACTATTGACTTCTTTTGTTGCTATGTTAAGAAGCTACAGCATCTAAGAAATGTATTACAATGATTGAGTTCTTTTGCCAAAACCCGCAAGATTTATGATTTGTAATAATGTTTCTCCAGGTTGACTATGTTACCATCTTCCAGGCATGGTGCCTGTTTGTAGGATGACCTATGCCACTCAATATTAACCAGCACCTGCTCGTGGTAGCGGTCAGGTACACACAGGGGTCATCTACAGGACAGAGGTGGCCACACACTGCATTTTGACAAAACCAAGGTTCTGTTTGCTCTGCCACATTGCTAAAACAAGTGATGAGGACGTAGGATGCTAAATAACTACTTGCTGCCTGCACATGTGTTTAAGAACATTCTCCAGATTCCAACAGTTTTCTAAAGAGAGGTGTAAGTCAGTTTTACTGGACACTGGCCATGAGACCAAAAAACAAAACAAAACTTAACCAAAGCAATTTTAGATGGCCACAGATCAGACCAAACAACAGGACAATTACATAAGATTCTTCTGTGGGGATGGAAAAAATGTTAATAACTAATTAACATTACTCAGGTACTAATAACAGGGGATTAATAACTCCACGGGTACTGAAAAATAGAATGTATGGTATCATGAATTTTAGATGTTCTCTGGGTCAAAATACCAGTAGTTTTATAAAGAGGATAAGTGAAAACATTTTTTAATGTATGATTTAAAATTTAGACTAAAGATCCTTTCTACTCTTATCAACATTTATAAAAGTTTTTGTGCTACTAAAACTTCCCAGGTTTCTCAGAAATCACAATAGAAAATAACTAAGTTCACATGAAAAAAAATAAAAAATGAAACAAAAAGATCCAATATGCATATAAATAAAGAGTTTAATGAAAGACATTAGAAGATCCAGGCTGGAGAGAAGGCTCGATCAGTAAAGTGCTTGCAAAGAAGAACAAGGTCCAAAGGTCCCAGTTCTGTCCCAGGACACAGTAATCCCAGGGATGGAAAGGCAGAGGCAGGAAGATCCCCAAAGTCCCTTGGTATCTGTCCTGGCTAGTCTTTTGTTAACATGAGCTAGAGTCATCTCAAAGGAGGGAGCCTCAATTGATCCATAAAATACAGCTGTAGGTCATATTCTTAATTAGTGATTGATGAGGAAGGGCCCAGCCCATCCTGAATGGTGCCATCCCTGGGCTGGTGGTCCTAGTTCTCTAAGAAAGCAGGCTGAGCAAGCCATGAGGAGCAAGCCAGTAAGCAACACCCCTCCATGGCCTCTGCATCAGCTCCTGCCTCCAGGTCCCCGCCCTGCTTGAGTTCCCGTCCTGTTTTCCTTCAGTGATATGTAAGTCAAATAAACCTTTTCCTCCCTGACTTTCTTGTTGGTCACAGTGTTTCATTGTAGTAATAGCAGCCCTAACTAAGACAAGTTGATACCAGGATTGTGGGGTGTTGCAGTGAGACTGAGCTGACCGTGATGTTTTGGGAGGATTGCAGAAGGACTTAAAATTTGGATGAAAAAACCATTGAGTGTTGACAGCTTAGTGGGCAGCTGGTGGAGCTTGGAAGATAAGGATGTTGAGAGCGGTGCTGACAACAGAGGTGTGGCTTGTCAAGTTTCAGAGGAAAGCAAAGACTCTGCTGGGCCATTTGTGTGAGGAATCTGTGGTGTCTGTACAGCTGGAGCTGAAGAATCAGCTGTGATTAACAAAAGACCAGCACCGTTGAAGAGGAAGCTTTGTGTGACTGAGACAATCAGTGCTGGTCAGCCTCAGCTGAGTAACTAGCAGTGCTTAGGAGCCCAGCATCATTAATTCAAAGCCTTCTGGAAAGTGTTTTCTCGGGGTCAACACACAGGCGCTGTGTTCCAGAGGTGGCCAAGGCTGTTGGCAACAGAACTTGGTAGTGTATGAGTCACCCAGGTGGTACTGGTTTTGAAGGCATGAAGGAGTGTGGAGATCAGCTGAGACTTGGCTCTGTGAGAAGCCAGGAGAGGCCACTGCTGAAGGTGCAGCCTCAGCAGCAGTTGAAGACCCAGGATTAAAGGGACCATGCAGAGAGCCTTTGAGAGGCTATTGGGGAAATCCATCCCAGTTGCAGTAACATAAGAAGACCACCAAGAAGAGCAACAGCAATGGAATGGTGCCTTCTGGAGCTTAGAAGACAAGCTGTGTGTGCTGCAGGGGGTGGGGCTGGAGAAGTGACCCAAGACCCTTGGAGGAGCCCAGAAGATCATCTGCAAATATTAAACAAGCCCACAAAAGAGAAACATGAACACATGGTACAAATGTGGGGCAAAGCAGCCATTGGTAAGTCAGTGTAAGAGGAAAAGCTTGAACAGTGTAAACTGTGTCCTGTCCTGGTATGGATTATGCTAGATTGTGTATTTCCCTTAACGAAGTCAGTTTCAGGGAGTCTGTTCTTAAGGCAATGTAGGTTTTCTCTACTGTGTTCCTTGCTCTCTTCTGAGTCTTGCTCACTAATTGAACTGTGAGCATCTGAATTATTCTGCAGTCTGTTTCAGGCAATCTAAAGTAGACTTTGCTTATAAAAATAAAAATAAAAATTAGTTACTCTTCAGAGTTCTTCCAACCACCCCCATTTCCCAGTTTCCAAGCCCCTTCCACATGTAACTGTTTTTTACAGTGGCACCTCCCTTCCAGGTGTTCTACCCACCTAGCACAGTTTGCTGAGGCTGCTGTAGTGAACTGCCAATGGAGCCATTGAGAAAGTTACAGCTTCCACCTTCCTCAAGGCGGGAGTGTCTGTGTCTCTGGAAGGCTCTGCATCTCAGCACCTAGGTCACATTGAGACACTCTGCTGTGTAAGACAATAGTCACAGGATCTAGAGATTAGGGTATGACCTGGAGAAGCGGGGCATTATTTAGCCTGACACATTTGGATGTTTTATACAATGGCCCACATTTTCATACTGGTTGTTAGTGTGGCTTTAAGAGCATGGCATAATGGAAATGGACCAAAGAATATCTTTCAAAATAACTGACAAGGGGTTCTCAGAGGTTGTAGGCCTGCATATTAATGTTACCTCATGTAACAAAACAAAGCATCCTGGTTGCCCTTAGGAGACAGGATGAAGTGTCTGTCAGCTTGCAGAGGGGATCATGCCTTCAAGGACATCTGAGCAAATGGGGAGGTGATATCTATCCTCTTGACACACTGAATGCTTTGGTGTACTTGTGGCTTCAGCACAAGACACTTAGTCTCTCCAGTCACGATATTAACTTAATTCTAATAATGATGGTATTTTAGTTTATAATATACATTTTGCTTCAGAATATGATGGGTAGCCAGGGTTCAGTGACATTTGGGGTTCCTCAGTATAAGTAAAATGTCCTGTAATTTTTACAACTACAGCCACTGAAGTCTACCCCGCATACATTATGCTGCCACACATGATCGAGGATTGTCTCGGTCACTGCCTGCAACCGACCATGGAGAGAAACGTCTCAGCTCAGAGTCAAAAGAGAAAAGAATAAAACATACATTTTCCTGACATTCTAAAACGGCTAAGACAGCAGATGTGTCTGGTTTTGTTCTTTGACTACCAGGTTTGTATCTGTGGGAACATGTTTTCGAAGGCACTCTTGATCCCCCGGACATGACTGCGCAATGGAGGGAAGGACAGTTGATTGTAGGAAGAACACAGTACAGGTGCTGTTAGACAACACTGACCTTGCCTGCCGCGTGACGCCTCATGGACCTACTGGAGGGAATATACTCTCATAAGTATGCTCTATATTTTATCATATAGTATGCACAGTATATTTATACTTTTATAAACCTATTTTATATCTTTATGCTTCGGCTTGGGAAGAAAACAGAAATCAATCCTGGGAATGAATAAATAAATAAATAGGTCCTGCTTACACTTTAGTAAACGTTTTCTTATTAAATTAGACATTTCAAGGTAATTTTGGAGTGAAAGCTGGAGACCTGCCTCAGTGGCAGATCAGTTGCCTGGCATGTGCCAGGCCCCGGGTTCAGTCCCCAGTGCAGAGAAGAAAGAAATTAAAAGTCTGTAAATTAATTCTGGGTAGTCTTATGTCTGTTTTGGTTTTAGCTGATGATACGGAAAACTTCATGTTCCACATTTCATACATTTGACTGGTAAATGAACATAATGTTCTATGCCTTAGAGGACGAAAATAAACATTACTTTCATGATTTTCTTTTTGTTCGTAGCTAGGTTAACCTGGAAATACTCATAGTCGAACTGTTACTTATTAAAACATTTCATGTCATATCTACTATGATTTACGTGATTATGTAGGCTCCCTTTTTTTCCAAAATTCAAAATGTTTCTGTTTTGAGTTTTAGATTCTAAAAAACCAGTGCATTGCCAACACTTTCAAGGATTTTACTTTTATTTAACTTACTTATCACTGTATAATTGTTAATTTTCAAATAGAATTAAGATGATTTTAATTTAAAAAAAACATAGTTTTATCATGAAGTTACTGTTTCCAGTTGGCTTTTAATGGAAATAAATATTAGTTGTTTTTACATTAGTTGTTTTACTTCTTTTGTTATTGTTGTTTCAAGACAGTGTTTTTCTGTGTAGCCTTGGCTGCCCTGGACTCGCTTTGTAAGACCAGGCTGGCCTCAAACTCACAACGATCTGCCTGCCTCTGCCTCCTCAGTGCTGGGATTACAGGTGTACATCACCGAACCAGGCTTGTCCCTGTTTGTCTTCAATTAAATATTTTATACAATGTTAGTACATGAGGTCATGAATACATGTTAGATCATGAATACATGATCCAGTCCAACCTGCATTCCCTCCCCTCCAGTTCCTTCTCTGTACAACCCACCACTTCTTGCTTCAACCTTATGTTAACATGTGTGCCGACATACACACCTCAGCAGCCTGCAGCTACCAGCTGGTTTTGAGAACCGGTTTCTCGTGGAAGCTTAGTGATTAGGCTAGGCTGTCTGTACAGTGAGCACCAGGGATCTGCCTCTCTATCACGACATCAGCCTGTTATCTTAGTTCAAGAATTGTCCTTAGGTCCTCATGCTCACGGCACAAGCACTTTGCCAACTCAGGTAGCTCCCGAGCCTATCATTGCTTGACTCTCTCAAAGGAATCATACATGCAGTGTAAACAGGTATTTAGCCTCATTGTTCTAATCTCATTGTAGGTTGTGTATATACTCCTAAGCTTCACACTAGTTAGATTTCACTGCTTGAAAGAGTAAGTGGATCTTAGTGGCAGGAAGCATGTCATAGAATGTGCAACACCTTGGGTGCAATGGCCAGTCCAAAAAAAAAGTGAATGCCTATTGCATGCATAAATTGCTTTCTGTGTTTGTAGTTGAGCAGTGAACATGTCAGTGGACTAACTTTGTAGAGACGTTTCTGGAATTCAACTAGTATATAGAATGGAATATGTGAGACTCTCATTTCTTCACTGAAGTCACAGTCATGCGCGTCATCCTTAAGCTTATGATTCCTTGGTATTACCACAGTGATAGAAAAGGGATTAAAGCAAAACATCATTAACTACCACCAAGAAAGGCTAAGCCCAGTTTGCCTTTCTGAGGTTTGTATGCAAGATTTTTATGTCATCATGGAAGAAACTGTGTTCTTTCCTCTTAGAGAACTTTGTAGTCAAGTTCTGTGACAGATTTTTAAAATACCTTATTAAACAATGAAAAGTAGTAGATAATTTATCCAAAATAAATGAAGTCTTATGGAATCGCAAGTTGTAGTCTCAGTCAAGTTACACTGGTGCTAACTTGTGTGAATTCCAAAACTATACTGTTTGCACAGTTATTTCAGACTGAAATGTTTCCTCTGGGCTCTATATGTGGAAGTGCTTACTCTGAAGACATTTTCAGTTGAGGCAAACAGTAGAAAAATATATTGAACATTGTAAGTTCTGATTCTTACACATATGCTAAGTAACCCACAAGAGCAAATTAGAATTCTGTACATGATTATTTTCAGTTAATGTATTTTCAGTAATAACTTTAGATAGTTAGAACCTAGCACTCATTCTGTACATTATACTACTCATACAGAAGCCTTATTTTTATAATGTTAGTGTATAGTAGGAAATTTTCGTGTTTTAAGTGTAGTAGCTAGGGGTTGGAAATACAGCTCAGTTGGTAGAACTCTCACTGAACATGCACACATCTGGCCTTGGTTCCCAGCGCCACATGGACAGGGAGTGGGGCGCACATTCTTATTCCTAGCACACTGAGAGTGAGGGCATCCATAAATCTCTCCCTTAAGTAGATGCTCAGGCATCTTTAACCCTTCTCTCTCAAGCCTTCCCTCACCCTGAGGTCTCTGGGAGGTGATCTCCCTACTCCAGGATGTTCTGTGCATTCCATCCTTCTCTTCTCAGACCATGTTCTGTCAGGTGCTACCTCTCTCTCCTTCATTTTCCTCCCTCACTATTCTCCTTTGATCCTCATCTGGAATTTCAGAACAGTTGTCCACACTCACTGTTTTCACTTCCCAACTGCTCATTCCCTTGCACTTTGACTCCCAAAGTTCAGAACACTTCGGCGGCAGTGATTGCTTGAGGCAGCAGATGACAGTGTGAGTTATGGAGCATGTCTATTCCTTTTATGAAGACTCTTAAAAATATATTGCAAAGAAGAAAATACAACATTCTCCCACTTGCAAACCACTCAGACTTAATATATCTCAGCTGTCAGGAATTCTTTATGTTTAACTTTCCTCCTAACAGAATTATTTCCAATAAAAGCCTTTTCTTTGTTTCCTACTCTTTTTATTCTTCACTAAAGAACTGCTATTAGGAATTTAATGTATAATCTCACTCACATTTTTATATTTCTACTGATGGAAGATATATAAGTATTTTTCAATACTTATTTTTATGTACTTTCATATTTACATAAAATTATCCTTTAAGGGCTGATAAGATGAGTTGCCGGGTAAAAGTGGTTGCCCTTAACTCAGACAACCTGAATTCAACCCCAAGGTCTGCATGGTGGAAGGAGAGAACCAACTCCACCAAGTTGTCCTCTGGCTGTCACAAGCACACCGTGACACACATGCATGCATGGACACATGCATGCACACAAATCCTTTTAATTATGTTCAGAATCTCCTGAAGCTTGATGTTTTCCTTTACATTGTATCTTACTCCCTTGCCTTCAGTGAAGAAATGAGAGTCCACTCTCATATACTAGCTGAATTTCTACATCCAAAGCTTTCTATTATTCTGTCCCACTTGCTCAGAAGAACTTGCATTATACAAATTGCACTTCCAACGAGAATATTAATTAAATCTTATTCTAGATTTTTATATAAAATGATTGAAATTTCCTTTTGTTCAGTTTTGTTTATCTCTTGCTTGTGGTGTGTTGTTTTCGACTGCTTCATCACTGGCCCGGGTGTGGTTCCAGGGTACTTCTCCATAGACGTGGACAATGTGGTCCTTGTGTTAAACGGAAGAGAAAAAGCAAAGATCTCCCATGCCACCCAGTGATTACTGTATGCACAGAATTTAATGCAAACCCAGAAACTGCAGCATCTGTCTGTTGTCTTGCTTGGAAATGAATACTGTGACAATGACTGGATAATGCAGTTCCTCAAAGGAAATGGAGGCTTTGTAGACCTGCTTTTCATAACATACGACAGCCCTTGGATTAATGGCACACATGTTTTCCAGTGGACTTTAGGTGTAGCCACATAAGTACAAGATAAGAAAGGCATCCCTCGGGTGTTCTGAACAGAACAGGGAAGATGGTGTTTTAAATGGCAGTAAGCTCACTGGTGATGAGGCAGGCCTATCTTTCCTACCATCAAAAAGAGTGGCCTAGAGCATCAGTGGCAATAGTAACTGCTTTGTTGTATTTTACCATCTTCTCAGGAGAACTGAAGAGTACTTGTTTGTTCTAAAAATGGATATAGGATAAAATTTTAAGCTTAGTAGTGTCCTGAAGAGATGTTTAGCAGAGAATGAACAAAGACAGAGCCATAATTCTAGTGAAAACAAATACTGTTGTGGCAATATTTTTATATACTGTATAGACTTCCCTTGGGTTTGTGATTGGCTGACTTGATGTTAATCTCAACTGTAAAAGCAGAGGTTAATTAAATGATAGTTTAGGGTCCTCAATATATAATCATCCTCCAGTTTAAAAAAAATGGAAAACATTTTTTTAAACTTTCTGTGGATAGATTTTTAATAGTAAGAGATAGGCTCTCAGTAGTATATAAACTTTATGAGGTCAGGGGTTTTCTTCCCTGATTTAAAATAGTTCTGTAGAAATGGGCTATAGAGGTGGCTCAGCAGTTAAGAACAATTACTGTTCATATAGGAAACTCAGATTCAGTTCTAAGCACCCACATGCTGTGTCTCATAGCCATCCAAGGCTCTGAATCCCTGTTCTGAACTCTGTGGGTGCTTGGCTACACATGGAGACAAGCAGGCACACAAATATACTAATATACACATTAAAAAAAAGGAAATTTTAAAATAATGCTTATACACAGTAGGTACTCAGATATTTGTTGAGGAAATGAATCATTTCACTGATAGAATTAAATCCAACATTCATTATTATGTCACTGGTTACCACCATTTGTAAATTCAGACTGCTTTAGCTGTATAGATGTCACTAGAGAAATTCCAGGGACAGGTATTCCCACCTCTACATGGACAACATTCCAGACGAACAGGTTTAGGCTGGGACCAGCCTTGAAATTTCAAAAACTTTGTAAGTACACCCAACCTTCAGAAAAATCTATTTATTGCAAAGAGCCTGCATTTGTAGAAATATTTATACTTTTTTGACATTGTATAACATCACCTATTCACCTAATAGAAGACAGAAGCATATGTTCCCCTTTCTAATTCCCCCATCTAGCGAACCCTACCTGTCTAGTCTCCCTTTCTGCCCACTCCATATCCATACTCACGTAGCTGTGCATAAGTTTAGACTTAAAGAATGCCAGGATCAGCTTCTGCATGTATGTGGCCTATATATTCATTCCATTCTCAAGACCACAGCCACGTCTGCACTAGCCTGCCTGTTCACATACAGCTCTTGATTTTGAGCCCTTGGCAGTGAAACATTCAGTAATCACCCATACGAAAATGCAGCCCTGTAACTCTAGAAGCCCCTCTGTGCTTTTCCTCACAGGGCTTCAGACTTTCTAGAAAATGTCCTGACTTAACTCAAAGACCTAATGCCCACCACTGGATACAGCACAGCTGCATCAGAGTAAGACGAGAGAACTCAACACTCGGGAATTACGGAGTGAATGAATACACCCATTCGAAGATTGATCACCGGATATTTTTAAATATACAGCAATAAAATGTTCAGATTATTTTCAAATGTTCAAAACAAGAAACTTGTTTTAGGCAGTCTCATGTAGCACAGGCTGGCCTCAAACTCGGTATTTAGCCCAGGATGATGTTAAACTCCTGATTCTTCCTATGCCTCCCAACTTGTAGAATTAGGGAATTATATACCCAGTTTATGGATAGATGATGATCAATACTAGGTCTGAGTTCTAGCAGCTGGGCTATACTCACACCCCCAAACCTTAAAGAAGTTTTAAGAAATGTGTTTGGTCCAACATTTTCAATGCCTCTCATATTTATCATCTCTATGATGTGTTCACATTTTTGATAACTGACATTAAAAGATTTGCTTCAAAAAAGATGCCATAGGAAAGTAAAACCTTACAGGGATTTCTTTGTTGTTCGTTTAATTTCCTAGGTGGCAGCCTCAGGAGGCTGATGCTTCCTGTGGCACCTATGCTGTTCTCAACCCACGGGAGAAAGCACCCCTCCTTTCTTAGCCTCTAGATGCTTCAACTATAGGCCCAAGGTGGTTTGGGTTTGTCCCCATAGGCTCTGCTGTTTGAGTGTTAGGCCTCTTTCTGTTTGTTTGTCTCTCCGTTGCTGTCTCAGTATGGAAGCCCTCACTGCCGCTCCACCCCCATAACTGCCTGCCACCCTGTGTGACACTGTGGTGGTCATGGACTCACCCTCCGAACCTGTGAGCAAGCCCCCGGGGAAAGGCTTTCTTTTGTAAGCTGCCTTGGTCATGGTGTCTCTTTACAGCAACAGAAGAGTGACTAAGACAAGGCCTAAGCCAGAGGCCCTTCTGTTAAGCAATTCTAAATAATCATCTCAATAAGAGGTTATTCCATTCCAGGGATCTAAGAACTAACACATTTTAAAGATGAGGAAACTGAGGCCTAGGTAGGTAGTGATTTTTTTTTAATATACTATTTAGCAGCAGAGCTAGGATTCACCCCTGAGCCCTCTGTACCTCCAACTCCGTTCTGGGCTCAGGCAACAATTCCTCTCTAGTAGTTCAGTCTCTTCTCTCACATTGCTTTTCTCAGGTACAAATACGGAATAAACACCAACAGCACCATGGGTGATAGGAATCCCAGGTCCAGGCTAGAGAGATGGCTCAGAGTTCAAGAGCACTGGCTGCTTTTCTAAAGGTCCTGAGTTCAATTCCCAGCAATCACATGGTGGCTCACAACCATCTATCATGAGATCTGGTGCCCTCTTCTGGCCCGCTGACACACATGCAGGCTGATTACTGCATAATAGATAAATAAATAAATCTTTTTAAAAAATGGGGTATTCGCATTACCTTAGAAAAATATGAAATGAAGAATTCCAGTTCCATTTAAATGGATCCCACTTACATGTAACTTTGATTGTGACCCCCTCAGGCTGCCTGTGTCAGCTCTTGCTCTCCCCAGGCTGACCCATCCTTTCTCTGCCAGTTATCATTACAGGACACCAATCTCATCAGGGTACTTCTCTGCTTAAAAGGCTCCCAGTGCTCTGCCCGGCACAGGAGGCCTCCCTTGCGCTAGGCATTCTGGAGCTTCTCTGTACACCGGCTCCTTTGTCAGATCCACATGCCATCAGGGCAGCCCAGAACTGTGTTTCAGACCCCGAGGGCTCAGCGGTGAGTCCTAGCCCCTCCCCCACTTCCTTGCTTCAAAAAAAAATCACAGTCTAACCTCATGTGCAGTACACAGAAAAACAAGTCCTTTGGTGCTGGAGCCCAGCTGCCATTCTCATTCCATTCTCATTCCATTCTCAAGACCACAGCCAGATTGATTGTTAAAATGTTTATTGCTTATGTCGTTCCCTCATCAGAACACTACAGGTCAGTCTTCTGTGAGCAGACGTTATAGTTTTTGACTGCTCACCTCAGTTCCTCTACTTCCACCTTGCTGGCCTCCCTACCAGTTCTTGGGCATACCAAGCACAAGCATGACCTTCATCTTTGTTTATTCTCTACTCTTCCCCACGTCTGCACTAGCCTGCCTGTTCACATACAGCTCTTGATTCTGAGCCCTTGACAGTGAAACATTCAGTAATCACCCATAGGAAAATGCAGCCCTGTCACTCCAGAAACCCCTCTGTGCTTTTCCTCACAGGGCTTTAGACTTTTTAGAATATGTCCTGAATTAACTCAAAGACCTAATGCCCACCACTGGATACAGCACAGCTGCATCAGAGTAAGATAAGAGGACACAGCACTAGGGAAATAAGATTGAATGAATACACCCATTCGAAGATTGATCACCGGGCATTTTTAAATATACAGCAATAAAATGTTCAGATTATTTTCAAATGTTCAAAACAAAAAACTTGTTTTAGGCAGTCTCATGTAGCACAGGCTGGCCTCAAACTCGGTATTTAGCCCAGGATGATGTTAAACTCCTGATTCTTCCTATGCCTCCCAACTTGTAGAATTAGGGAATTATATACCCAGTTTATGGATAGATGATGAACAATACTAGGTCTGAGTTCTAGCAGCTGGGCTATACCCACACCCCCAAGCCTTCAAGAAGTTTTAAGAAATGTGTTTGGTCCAACATTTTCAATGCCTCTCATATTTATCATCTCTATGATGTGTTCACATTTTTGATAACTGACATTAAAAGATTTGCTTCAAAAAAGATGCCATAGGAAAGTAAAACCTTACAGGGATTTCTTTGTTGTTTGTTTAATTTCCTAGGTGGCAGCCTCAGGAGACAAATGAAAGTCTTAAGAATTACCAAGATGCTTTGCTTCAGAGTGACCTCACTTTGTGTCCTGTAGGAGTGAACACAGAGTGTTACAGAATATATGAGGCCTGCTCGTTTGGCTCCATTCCTGTGGTAGAAGATGTGATGACAGCTGGCCACTGTGGAAACATGTCCAGTCACCACAGCACTCCTCTGCAGTTACTCAAGGCCATGGGTGCCCCCTTTATCTTCATCAAGGACTGGAAGGAGCTTCCTGCCATTTTAGAAAAGGAGAAGACTGTAACTTTACCAGAAAAGTTTCAAAGAAGAAAAATGTTACTTCATTGGTACCAACACTTCAAAACAGAACTAAAGTGGAAATTTACTAATATTTTAGAAAGCTCATTTTTTATAAATAATAAAGGTTAATCATACCTAACTGTAAGTGTGTGTTCTTAAGTGTGAATATGTACAGCACTTGATAAGGTGGCTCCATCAACTCAGTTTCACAGAAGGGACCAAATGTTCTCCTTTTTGGCTACTGCTGTATACAAGATCAAAGAAATGGCGATATTTTACTGAGGCTGACCTGGCAAGATACTTAAGTGGTTAAAGGGTGCTTACTGCCAAGGCTGATGAGCTAAGTTCAGTCCCCCAGAAACCACACGGTAGGAGAGAAGTGAGTCTCATGTGCTGTCATGTGACCACCCCACCAGCATGCACACACAAACACATCAAATAGGTGGATAGATAGATTGGTGGATGGATGGATAGATAGACAGGTGACTCAGGTTCAGTTCTACCGAGATCAAGAAGCCAGCATTTACTGACTGTGCTCACTGACTTTAACCCACTTTAGGTGCTGGAGTGCTGGCTCAGTGTTTGAAAGTGCTCACTATTCTTGCATATAGCCTGAGTTCAGTGCCCAGCATGCATGGCACACACTCAGCCATCTGTAAGTATTGCTCAGTAGGTCCTGACATGTTCTTCTGTCTTCCATGCACACAAGTGCATATGACACATTAAAATAAAGAACTAACTGATAGAGTACTATTTACTAGGGCTGACATCTGGTCATGTCAGTAGCAGGATATATGCTGAACAATGGTACAAAGTTATCTAATGTCAATGAATTTAATGGCTCTACTATACAACATGGAAATTATTTTAATATAATTGAAAGGTGCCTGAGAGGATGTTATGTGCTTTCACAAACTGTATCAACTCTGAGGTGATTTGTATATGAATTAGCAAGTTGTGGCTAGTACACAATGTATATAGTCCCAAAACATTGCACTTGATAACACGTTCTATTTTATATACCAATATTAGAAATTGCAAACTTTAGGGAAACAGCATCATATGTTAAAACACTGGTTATTGCAGTCAGAAAAAAAAAATAAAAAACTTGTTTCCATGAGGATTTTTGGGGGAGCTTGAGGGAATTTAAAAGGTGATCTAAAATCTTTTACAACGGGTTCTGCTGAAATCATGCTAAAAGTTCAATAGTACTATTATTCAAGTAAATACCTTTCACAACTTGTCCAGAACTACAGCTACAGCTGTGTTCAGTCAACATAAAATCAGATACACTGAACCAGATAGAAGAAAAAGCAGGCAACAGCTCTGTACTTACTGGCACAGGAGATGAATTTCTGAACAGAACACCAATCGCACAGGCAATAGGATAAATGGGACCTCATGAAACTGGAAAACTTCTGTAATACAAAGGACACTATCAATTAAATTAGCACCCTACAGAATGCAAAAAGATTTTTAACAACTCCACATCTGATGGAAGACTAATATCCAAAATATGTAAAGAACTCAAGAAACTAGATAACAAAAAAAGCAAATAATCCAATTAAAAATGGAGCAGGGGCTACAGGTTAGTCAAAAGATGGATGCAGGCACTAAACCTCTTCACAAAGGAACTTATTCTGGTCCCAGTTGACAATGTGATCAACTGCTTGAGCTCCAGCTACCAACTAGGTCTTCCTATATATATATATATATCAACTATACCCTTGAATTGTGGAATACAGAATGAACTCTCTCCTTGCTTTGTCAAAATATTTTTTCATAGTAAACAAGAAAAGGAACTAATACGGAAAATTGGTACTGGGAGTTGGGCTGTTGTTACAATACCCTGACCATGTGATTCTTAATACTTTGGAAGTGAGTTGCAGAAGAAATGTGGAAGATTGGAGAACTTCAGGCGACAAAGACCTTATGTGCTGTAATGAGAACGTGATGTAGGATGCTTGAATGACAGGAATGCTGATGGGTTATCCCCTAGCTATCTGCTCCCTAGGTTGTGTCAGAAAATCTTGAATGCATCATAAAAGCAACAGTGGGAGCATAATCTTATAAAGTATGTTCTGGACATCTCTGGACTTTATAAAATAAAGACTTCATAATACCATTATAAATTATGCAATGAACAGAAAAGGTTAAACTATTACATGTAAAACTGATTATTTTGAAACTGGAACTATTGAGGCTAAATACTAAATCACAGTGAGGATGTGAAGGGGAATAATACTCTTAATGAGTAACAAATTAATTTCAGTTTAACCTGTACCAAAAATGTTAAAGTAGCTTTAAGTTGAGTACCCTTTTTCGAATAAACAGTTCGGTACAGCACTTAAAATATGGCTGAGACTTATATTAAAAGATACCTGTGTTGAAAATGTACGTTTGGAAATACTTCACTCAACTTCCAAAAGGACAGATCTCCTTACTTTCAGAAAATAAAATGTTTTTATTTGTTTATCTATTTATTAAAATTTTAACAAAGAAGAGACTTCATTCAGATGCTAGCACCAGATACCCACGGTGTGAAGACTGTGCCTTAGAGTGCTCTCAAGATGCAGTCCCAAGGTTCATTACTCATGCGTTTATAAAGGCTCACAGGCTGTGCCCATCCTGGCTTTGTGCACCTAGAGGCAGGAACACTGGCAGACTTCCTGCCTGCATGTCCTCAGACACCTCCATCTAGGTGCAGTCAAGGGCAAGCAAGCTTGTCCACAGGAGTGACCACACACTGTCTGTATCCTCCATGAACAAGACCAGGCAATCACAAGAACAACGCCTAGCATTCTGAGACCTCCTCTGTCCTTGGACAAGTAGGACTTACAGGCTAGACATGCTTTTTGTTTGATAGTTCTCTTAAGCACAGTAACTTTAAACATAATGTTCACCATCACTTCCATCCCCCACTTAAGTTGTATCCTGAGTCAAGTTCTTGACCCTGTGGTGTGTATCTGTGAAAGGAACAGGCTAGCTTTACAGGTTTCTTTATGAATTCTATAGCCCATATTAATTAAACTAAGTTCTCCTGGTAGTTTTCCAGAAAGCAGAAGGACAAGGAAAAAGGAGAAGTGGGTGAATGGGGACAAGACCCACCCTGCTGCAGAAGAATGTCCAGGCCTGCAGTATGAGATAGGGTGCCTGGCAACCGGTCCAGATGGCCACAGCTCCCCATCCAGGACATTCTGGGTGTAACTTGAAGATCAGATATCCACCAGATGTCGGGGCAGGCCTGACTGGACGTGGGTGCCTAAAACGAACCGATGATATTAAAAGTCAACTACCCATAACCCCATTCACCCAATCCTGCACTGCCAAGCTTGCCACCCCCACGCCTCCCTTGCTTTTTCCTTTAAAAACCCCATGCCTTTTTCTCTCGGGGCTGTTCCCTGATGATTTGGAAAGCAGCCCCATCACTCACTGGCCTGAATAAATCTCTTCTGTTTGTGGCAATCCATCTCCAAGTTACCTTCATTTGTCTCTCTGGAAATTGGGCTCTCGGTGGGCCTAACACCTGTTCACACTGGGATTTAATAAATATCAGTATACTGGCACGGAGACCAAAATTTCTGTATCTAGTTAAGACATTTATGATGCACAAGCCAGCGATGATCAGCAGAAACAGAAGGGTCTGGTGTTCTGCAATAGCTGAAGACAGAGTTATCACCCGAAAAAACAAGGAAATGAGAATGGCAACCATGGGCTTCCCCTGTTCTGGGTCATTTTTTTGTCTGCAGTGTACAGGGTTTGTTTGTTTGCTTGTTTTTGTTTTTGTTTTTCTGAGAGTACAGGAATCTCTAATGATTGCTGAGTGGTTTGCATAGAACAACATTTTCTCTTACAGCCACACAATCACATCCTTGTTCTGCACAGAGTATGGTGAGTGCTCTATCATGTTGCAAAACTGCTTCATCTAATGGATCAACATGCTGATGGATCTTGATCTAGTTGGGTTTTACAGGTACCTTTTTTTTTTTTTTTTTTATTTTCAAACAAGGGAGCCTGGAGGTCAATATGAGCCAGCCTGGTTTGTTGGGTAGGCACTCCAAGTAGCCATTTGTCTTCCTTGCCAGAGAGTTTCCTTTGGACTGAACCTTTTCAGTCTTTTGTTGAGGATAAGGGGTGACATAGATGATTTTGTAAATGGGCCTCAACTGAAATTAGGATGCCATTGTAGGGGCCCAGGAAGGCTGGAATGTTAACCAAAGCCTGGGAGGGGATTCATTCAGGAAATGGGGCACTCACTCATCAGAAGCATCTGGTTTCCTGATCAAGGTAAAAGACAGGAAGCAATCATGGCAGCTGGACTGGAGCACATCAGGCTCTCCACTTTTGTGGACTGCCTGGGGCTTGGGTGCTGTAGATCACTTTTGGAGTGGTTTGTTTTCTGATTCTGGTTCCTGGGTGGTGACTGTCAGGTGGGTGGAAATCTGCCGAGACATATTCAGACTAGGGACAGAAGCTAAAGTTAAGGAACTTAAAGGAAACTCTTACAATTGGAGCACCCCCCCCAACCCACACACAGACACACACATATTCCATCAGGAACAGGCAAAAGTTGGGGAATCTTAGTCTGTTGATTGTAGCTCAATTGACCTGTGACAGGTAGATAGATGCAAGTTGCAAACTCTGTGAGGCTCACATGAATTCTTTTAAGTTACAAAAGAGGAACTTCTGGAGCCTTCTACTTTTAAGTCATAATAAAAGCTTGGGGATTTTAAAAAAAAAATTATCTGGGGTTAAAAACATCAACATTCTTTTCTTTGTCCAGAGGTCTGGACAGAGGTGGTTTTAACATGATGAGAAGTAATTTTAGGTATCAGAACTCCATTGATTACTATGTTAAAACTTTGAATTTTTGAAGTCTTGATATCACATATTTTTTGTTTTGGTTGTTCTGTTTGGTTTTTCAAGGCAGCCCTGGCTGCGATATTGAGCTTCTCCCAGGAGGAGGACAGGTCTTGGCTAAAGTGCCCTCAGAGGTCTGGAATGAGAGCAATCTCAGCATGCAGATGTATGAACAGGTTCCGGCTTACCCTGTTCGATCTTGTCTTGGACATCTGCTTTCCAGTTCTCTCGGACAACCTCACTACACCATGCAAGGAACAGCAGGCACAGGATCTTGCAAAGTATGTTCAAAAAACTCCAAACTTTATTAAATAAAAACTTTATTGAATAACAACACAAATGTAAGATTTACTGCTAATAAAAAATTAAAGTTTCCTGTATAAAAATAGATTATCATGTAGTTGGCAATATTCACACTAAATATATTAAGTCTATACCAATAGTGGGGCTAAGGTGACAGAATATAAATATTAACATGACATATTAAATTTCAGCTTAATATATACAAAGAAAACATCTTCAAAAATAGCTTAAGAATATATATATTTATATATATAATATATAAAATATATTTTTATTTATATATAAATATTTGTTTATTTACATATATATATATAAATATATATTTATTTATTTTTTTGGAATAAACAGTTTAGTACAGCCCTCAGCAGGGTGAGGCTTCAAGGAGTCCCGGGTTTTCAATGCACATCTAGCATTAGTTACTCCTCTCCCGAGAATAAAATAGATGTCTTTACTTCCAGGCTGGGAAGTATCTTGAGATGTCCCCGGCGCGTTTCTTACCTCTCCTGGATTGCTCGGATCCCGTGAACAGCAGCACACTGAGACGCTTCTGTAGTAGCACACAGTACCGGAAGGCAACCGGAGATTCACTCGGAGACAGGCAACTGGTTGCCTTCCTTTCAGAGATAACTAATGCAAACAAGCAGTCGAGAACGAAAGGCCGAAAATCGCCAGAAGCCATCCACTGCCAGTTAGCTAAAACTTGTGAACAAAAACAGCAAAATTCAATCCAGCGTCGACCTCAGTCACAGATAAATCTTGACAGCTGCGTGCTTGTGAGCATGCTCTGTGCAGGCCGGATAGTTTCTAACTTTCGGTGGGCACACGTGTCTTCTGTTGTTGTTGTTGTTCTGTCCCGACAGGGTTTCTCTGTGCAGCCGCGGCTGTCCTGGCCACAGTCTTTACACTCAGAACTTGTTCAAGGCTCTTCCACACCCAGTACCTGCAGTCCTTAGCCTCACCTGGGAAAGAGCTCGGAGCAGCTGCCTCGCAGTGGCCGCCAGGGGGCGCTGCTACAGTAAGCGCTTGTGCAGGATCTCCCACACCATCTTCTTCCTGAAAAGAGGCATGTGCTGCTGGGAGAAGGTGATGGGCTGGCCCCTGGAAATGTAATCTGCATATTTACAGGCGAACACGCCGCAGTCACCCCCGTTCAGCTGCTGAGGAATCTCCTCTGCCGACATGCTGTGTTGCTTCCACTCCACAGGGCTCAGGTCGCTGTTCCTTCTCGCTTTGCTCTCCTCCCGCAGATAGCAGAAAAGCAGCTCAAGGATGTCGGGTCTCTACTGTCCCGTGGAGTCCATGTAGACAATACTCTTCTTTCTTAAGTCTGTGACCGCCAGGCTCCAGTGCATGCCCAGGTGAACTGGGACCAGGAGAAGTTCCTTGGCAAAGATGTTTACTGCCCGGGTCCATCTTCTGACTGACCTGTAGCCACCAGACTTTAACTTGGTGTAAAAGAAGGTATTAAATGCGTGAAGTGCCGGGTAGCCTTGACTTTGATTTCTTTCCATGAGAAGATTCATGTAAAAATTGATGACTTTGTCGTTGAGCCACTGGGTGTTCCTTAGGGTCCACAGATCTCCTCGAGTCATTTGCAGTTTGAAGGCACAGCTCAAGATCTCATCTTTTGACCCAGGGCCTAGCGCACTGCTGATTTCTTTCTCCATGTCCACTGTGACAGCAGGACCACGGTCCAGCCCTCTGCCCTTCTCTTGGTCTTCAAGAGCCTTTTTCTTGACCTCAGGTGTTGACACTTTGCTGCTGGGCATGTCATTGCTGACACGGTCTGTGCAGATTTGAGGTGTTTCCGATTCATGATTCTGCCCTTCAGCACAACCTTTGAGAGTCTTGGAGGTGTCCATGGTGCTTGTGTGAGTGCTGTGAGGGCCAGAGCTCACGGGGACGTCAGGTTGGAGGAGTTCCAACAGCCCTGGGCACTTTTCATTGTGGTGTTTCTCAACTTCTTCCTCCCTGTTGCTGTGGGGGGGCTTGAGACCCTGGCCTCCACCCACAGACTCCTCAGTCACAGCCTCTTCTGGGGGGCCTTTGGCACACTCTGGGGCCATTAGCTGTAACGGACCCTTTTCCTGGGGTGACCATATTCGGCTCTTGTCAGGCTCTTCATCCCCAAGCTGTTCCTGTTGCAGCTTCTTCCACGACTGGACTGGCTCTTCTGAGCACACATCATCCTCTTCCTCTTCTTGGCGTTTCCTCTTCTGGCCTTTCTCTGGCTGTTCAGGGTTTATCGTTTTACCCTGCTTGCAAGGCTGCCTTATAGAGGGACTACTTGTATTGTCTTTGCTCAGCTGTTGGCTGCCGGCCATGACACAGCTTTCCGATATCCAAGTCAAAGTGCAGGTCAGCTGGGCGTTCTGTGGGAGTTCTTGGGTTGTCCTCTTGATGGCTGAAGGCACCTTAGTCTACTGGGAGATGTCTTATCCACACAAGATAAGGTGGTTCACGGTCAGAAACCGCAGGGGAAGAACACAGGTTTCCTTTGGCGCTGGGGTCAGTTAGGCCACCAAGACAGAAGGAGGTCGCAGTGTCAAAGGACACTTCTCACATAGCTGATCTTCTCTAATCTTGTCTTTCGGGTGGCATTTCCTCAGTCCCCCTATAGAAAGGTCTGTGGAGTTCCCACTCTGCGTTTTGTTTTTCCCTACTGAGGGAGAAGGATCGCTCTAGGGCACAAGGAGCCTCTGAAGAACCTGAAATTGTGGAAATCACAATGATTGTCAGAGTCTTTCAGCCAAAGACAGCAGTCAACACACGTTAGAAGCAAGACTACTGTGTGCCTCCCTCCACTGTCACCAAGGATCTGGAAGGCCAGTTTCCACAAAAAACTGTGGTTTATGATGTGGTTTTATGCACCAGGGCAACATTCATTGGTGAATGGAGGCCCTGCCCACCATCGCCCAGGTCTAGGGTCTTAAAGCTTGTTTTCATTCCTGGAATTCCTGTTGGAACTCCTGCTGGCTGAAGCAAACCCAAGATCAGTAAGAACTCAGAGGAGCAGAAGTTCAGCACATATCATGAATAAATAAATGTAAAAAACCCCCAAG
Organism: Meriones unguiculatus; assembly: GCF_030254825.1. Classification (NCBI taxonomy): domain Eukaryota; kingdom Metazoa; phylum Chordata; class Mammalia; order Rodentia; family Muridae; genus Meriones; species Meriones unguiculatus. The sequence continues at coordinate 13,402,169 of NC_083364.1, read as the reverse complement.
TGCTGGGATTAAAAGCGGCAGCACCACTGCTTGGCTGGACAGATCTTTTCAGGATGACTCAGCAGAGATGGCTCCGTGGTGAAGAGTGATGCTTTTCTAGAAGACCACACATTGATTTCCAACCCTGTCTTTGCAGCTTACAATCACCTGTAACTCCAGTGCCAGGGGAGCTGACACTCTCTTCTGGCTTTAAGCAGGAAACCCACACACACACACACACACACATACCCACACTGCTCTTAAATATGTGAGAGTAAAACACTCATACACATTAAAAATAAATCTTAAAAAAATAAAAGCTAGGATTTGTACTAAGCCTATTTCTCTTTTTCCCCCCAGAAAAACAGTGTACCGGAGAACTAAGTAAAAATCATTGCTAAAATGTACAAAACAAAATTAGAAAAAAATGTAATAAATGAAAAGATAGTTATCCTTTCTAAAAGCTTTTAGAAATAGTTTGAGAAGCTTCTATGTCCTTAAACCTTGAAAGACAGAGACCAAACCATGTGTTTAAACCTGCTTGTAGCTGCTTTTCTCACACCCAAAAATCTAGACACATAACCATATCTCCATAAAACTCATATAACATGTGATTGATCAGTGGCGAAGCTTTGTAGATTATATATGATTTGATCGTTGCCAAACAGAACGGAGGACCAAGGAGATGGCTCAGCCCGGTTAGCTGCTCCCTGGCAACTCTGACCAGTTCAGGGCAATTCCTGAGTCACTCAAAATAAAAGACAGAACCCAGTCACCCGAATTATTCTCCGACCTCCACGTGTGCTGCGGCAAGCCAACAGTTGCCGCACCCCCAATGCAAATAAATAATGAACTGCAATAAACCCTGCCAGGTGAGCAAAGAGAGTGGCATTTTATCCTAGTGGATCGCGGTGGAATGGCCATGCCTCTCACCCTGCAAATTCAGGCAACGGCCACAAGAGGGCAGAGAGAAACCACAGAGAAGAGCGCGCCTCTCAGCTCTTTCCTGCCTTCCTCTCTGACCCAAAGGAGCTTCTCAGAGCAGAGAACTGCAGGGGCAGAACCAAAGCATCTGGACAACTGGGCTCCCCTTGATTACAAGGCTAGCAGGTTTAGTCAGGGATCTCGAGAGTAACAGAACACACACACACACACACACACACACACACACACACGATAGATAGATAGATAGATAGATAGATAGATAGATAGATAGATAGATAGACAGACAGACAGATAGATGAGTTTAGATAGATGACTTACAGGCTGAAGTCCATCTAGTCCAGAGATGGCTGCCTATGAATGGAAGGTCCAAAAGTCCAGTAGTTTTTCAGTCCATGAGTGTGGATGTCTCAGCTGGTCTTCAGTAAAGGCTAGAATTCTACACAAGTAGACCGCAAGGACAGTGAAGGAATGGACTTCTTCTCAGTGAGGCAGTAACAGGCAAATAGCAAAAGCTCCCTAGTTCCAGCGCCTTTTATAGAGGCTTCTAGCGGAAGGTGTTGCCTGGATTAGAGGCTCGGCTTCCCTCTTCAAAGATGCGGATTAAAATTAAGCAAGGAATCCCTCACAGGTGTGCCTTTTCATTTTGGGGTTTTACATAATACCAGATAACTGGAATCCAGTTGACAGTCAAGAATGGCCGTCTCAGCTGCCTTTCCAAGCCCCACTTCATGTTCTGGACACAGTTTGACATTTTAGACATTTAACCTTGTGTTCTTTCTTTCTGTAGATTCTGGTGTGTGTTTGTCTGTGTTCACGTGTGTACGTGTGTGCATATGTGTGTGTGTGCCTGTGTGCAGGCTCTCTCAAAGAAGTCAGCATGTGTGGGTTGAGTTGTGGGGCAGCAGAGCTGGGTTGGAGTGGAGTGGAGCTCAGTTGGTGGAACGCATGGTCCAGCAAATAAGAACCCTGGGTTTGCTTCCCAGACCACACACAACTGCATGTGATGGGGCACGCCTCTTCTCCTAGCGCTCTGGAAGCAGAGGCAGGAGAACCACAAGTTCAAGGTCATCTTAAGCAGTATAGGGCTTTCACAGTCTGCCTTGGATACAAAGAGCCCCGAATGATAAAATATAGGATATAGGAAGGGAGGTTGTAGATCAGCAATTACTGAGCGTATGCCGTGCATAAACAAAGGCCACGGTTTAATCCCTACCAGCTTCAAGATCCCCGAAGTTTGTTCCCTCTACGAAGCTGGCTGTCTAAGCTGGTCCTCAGTATATGTTGAAATCCCAAAGAAGTAGGCTACAATGCCAGTGAAGAAATGCCTCAGCAGCAAGATGGATGAACTTTCCAGACAGAGGGAGAGTGAGCAGACAAAAGACAAAGACTCCCTTCTTCCAGGATCTTTTATGCAGGCTTCCACTGGAAGGTGTGGCCCAAATTTAGGGTGGGTCATCTCACCCCAAAGCATCCCTCTCAAATAACCCAGTCCAGGAAAATCCCGTCTGAAGGGGGCCAGCTTCATGGAGGGCAAACCGATTAGATGCCCAGTGCAGAACAGCCTCCTGGAAGCTCCTCACACCAGCAACGTTTTATGGACTTAGCAGGTTATATTTGGGATTATGCATACTGATATACATATTTGCAATGCCATAACAATTAATGAAAGGAGAGGAGGCCATGGATCTGAAGCAGAGTGGGAGGGGAAATGCCAGGGTGTGGAGGGAGGAAATGGAAGGGAGAAATGTAATTATAGTATAATTTCAAAAATCTTTTTAGAAAGTTAAAAAAAAGAAAAAAAAGAAGGTTCTAAACTAAAAAAAAAAAAATTAAAAAAAAAAAAAAAGGAAAGAAAATTCCTGACAGATGTGCCCAGGTGCTTGAGTTTTAGTTGATTCCAGATGTGATCAAGTTGACAACCCAAGATTACTCATCATACATGACATGCACACAATGGAAGAATTTTCATATGAAGAAAAATTATGGCTGAACATGGATAAGGTATGTCAAGTGAAATAAACCTGATAAATGTTGTATTATCTCACCTCTGTGAGATAATATAATCTGAAAATCTCTGGTTCATGGAAGAGAAGAATACAATGATGGTTTCCCAAGTCTGGGATGCGAGCAAAAGGAGGGGAAGACAGACCTCCGACACAGGTTATCAGAAGTACTCATCTTGCGTGCCTGAACCTGCTTCCCAGTGGCAAGGTGTTACAGGTCCACAGGAAAGAGCAGACAGCAGGAAGCAAGAGTCAATCCGGGCTCAGGAAGATGTGTGCTGGGATTACATCCTCGTTATGTCTGATTTACAGAATCTTTAGCCTCCAGATTCCATTTAGGAATATTAGGGCAATATTGGTGTCATCTTGTGGGGTTCTTGTTAGAATGTGTGCAAAATGCTCACTTTAGCGAGTAATCCCCAAACGTGGAAACGTTAAGCCACGAACACTCAACATGTCGTATGGATTGCTGAGTGAACACAGTGGTAGTTAATGTTGTCAACTTGTGGGGGTCCAGAGGCATCCGGAGACAAACCTGTAGGCATGACTGTGAGGGATTACCTACCTGGGAAAACCCACCTTAACCTTGTGTGGGGCTCTATTCCATAGGCTGCGCTCCTGGACTGAATAAAAAGCTAAGCAAAACTGACTATGAGCATTTAATTCTCTCAAGATCGAACAAAATACCCCAGGTTTCCCCTGAAATCCCTTCCCCAGGATGGACTGGAATGCAGAATAAAACCCGTTATCTCTTGTGCTGTTTCTCATGGGATACCTTAACACAACTTCCAGGTAAATTTGCATTACAGAGACCCTGGTGAAATCAAGCGTGGGTAAGGCATTGTCTCTCATTTTTAAAATGTTTCCTGTTAAAGTTTGTTGAAGCTCAGTGTGGTGGTCGAGGAGAGGAGGCACCATGAGTTTGAGGGCAGCTGAGCCACACAGCATCTCTCTCAACAGGAACAGCAAGAGGCTGAGGCTGTAGGCTGATGCTTCCTGTGGCACCTATGCTGTTCTCAACCCACGGGAGAAAGCACCCCTCCTTTCTTAGCCTCTAGATGCTTCAACTATAGGCCCAAGGTGGTTTGGGTTTGTCCCCATAGGCTCTGCTGTTTGAGTGTTAGGCCTCTTTCTGTTTGTTTGTCTCTCCGTTGCTGTCTCAGTATGGAAGCCCTCACTGCCGCTCCACCCCCATAACTGCCTGCCACCCTGTGTGACACTGTGGTGGTCATGGACTCACCCTCCGAACCTGTGAGCAAGCCCCCGGGGAAAGGCTTTCTTTTGTAAGCTGCCTTGGTCATGGTGTCTCTTTACAGCAACAGAAGAGTGACTAAGACAAGGCCTAAGCCAGAGGCCCTTCTGTTAAGCAATTCTAAATAATCATCTCAATAAGAGGTTATTCCATTCCAGGGATCTAAGAACTAACACATTTTAAAGATGAGGAAACTGAGGCCTAGGTAGGTAGTGATTTTTTTTTAATATACTATTTAGCAGCAGAGCTAGGATTCACCCCTGAGCCCTCGGTACCTCCAACTCCGTTCTGGGCTCAGGCAACAATTCCTCTCTAGTAGTTCAGTCTCTTCTCTCACATTGCTTTTCTCAGGTACAAATACGGAATAAACACCAACAGCACCATGGGTGATAGGAATCCCAGGTCCAGGCTAGAGAGATGGCTCAGAGTTCAAGAGCACTGGCTGCTTTTCTAAAGGTCCTGAGTTCAATTCCCAGCAATCACATGGTGGCTCACAACCATCTATCATGAGATCTGGTGCCCTCTTCTGGCCCGCTGACACACATGCAGGCAGATTACTGCATAATAGATAAATAAATAAATCTTTTTAAAAAATGGGGTATTCGCATTACCTTAGAAAAATATGAAATGAAGAATTCCAGTTCCATTTAAATGGATCCCACTTACATGTAACTTTGATTGTGACCCCCTCAGGCTGCCTGTGTCAGCTCTTGCTCTCCCCAGGCTGACCCATCCTTTCTCTGCCAGTTATCATTACAGGACACCAATCTCATCAGGGTACTTCTCTGCTTAAAAGGCTCCCAGTGCTCTGCCCGGCACAGGAAGGCTCCCTTGCGCTGGGCATTCTGGAGCTTCTCTGTACACCGGCTCCTTTGTCAGATCCACATGCCATCAGGGCAGCCCAGAACTGTGTTTCAGACCCCGAGGGCTCAGCGGTGAGTCCTAGCCCCCCCCCCCACTTCCTCGCTTCAAAAAAAATCACAGTCTAAACTCATGTGCAGTACACAGAAAAACAAGTCCTTTGGTGCTGGAGCCCAGCTGCCATTCTCATTCCATTCTCATTCCATTCTCAAGACCACAGCCAGATTGATTGTTAAAATGTTTATTGCTTATGTCGTTCCCTCATCAGAACACTACAGGTCAGTCTTCTGTGAGCAGACGTTATAGTTTTTGACTGCTCACCTCAGTTCCTCTACTTCCACCTTGCTGGCCTCCCTACCAGTTCTTGGGCATACCAAGCACAAGCATGACCTTCATCTTTGTTTATTCTCTACTCTTCCCCACGTCTGCACTAGCCTGCCTGTTCACATACAGCTCTTGATTCTGAGCCCTTGACAGTGAAACATTCAGTAATCACCCATAGGAAAATGCAGCCCTGTCACTCCAGAAGCCCCTCTGTGCTTTTCCTCACAGGGCTTTAGACTTTCTAGAATATGTCCTGACTTAACTCAAAGACCTAATGCCCACCACTGGATACAGCACAGCTGCATCAGAGTAAGATAAGAGGACACAGCACTAGGGAAATAAGATTGAATGAATACACCCATTCGAAGATTGATCACCGGGTATTTTTAAATATACAGCAATAAAATGTTCAGATTATTTTCAAATGTTCAAAACAAAAAACTTGTTTTAGGCAGTCTCATGTAGCACAGGCTGGCCTCAAACTAGGTATTTAGCCCAGGATGATGTTAAACTCCTGATTCTTCCTATGCCTCCCAACTTGTAGAATTAGGGAATTATATACCCAGTTTATGGATAGATGATGATCAATACTAGGTCTGAGTTCTAGCAGCTGGGCTATACCCACACCCCCAAGCCTTCAAGAAGTTTTATGAAATGTGTTTGGTCCAACATTTTCAATTCCTCTCATATTTATCATCTCTATGATGTGTTCACATTTTTGATAACTGACATTAAAAGATTTGCTTCAAAAAAGATGCCATAGGAAAGTAAAACCTTACAGGGATTTCTTTGTTGTTTGTTTAATTTCCTAGGTGGCAGCCTCAGGAGACAAATGAAAGTCTTAAGAATTACCAAGATGCTTTGCTTCAGAGTGACCTCACTTTGTGTCCTGTAGGAGTGAACACAGAGTGTTACAGAATATATGAGGCCTGCTCGTTTGGCTCCATTCCTGTGGTAGAAGATGTGATGACAGCTGGCCACTGTGGAAACATGTCCAGTCACCACAGCACTCCTCTGCAGTTACTCAAGGCCATGGGTGCCCCCTTTATCTTCATCAAGGACTGGAAGGAGCTTCCTGCCATTTTAGAAAAGGAGAAGACTGTAACTTTACAAGAAAAGTTTCAAAGAAGAAAAATGTTACTTCACTGGTACCAACACTTCAAAACAGAACTAAAGTGGAAATTTACTAATATTTTAGAAAGCTCATTTTTTATAAATAATAAAGGTTAATCATACCTAACTGTAAGTGTGTGTTCTTAAGTGTGAATATGTACAGCACTTGATAAGGCGGCTCCATCAACTCAGTTTCACAGAAGGGACCAAATGTTCTCCTTTTTGGCTACTGCTGTATACAAGATCAAAGAAATGGCGATATTTTACTGAGGCTGACCTGGCAAGATACTTAAGTGGTTAAAGGGTGCTTACTGCCAAGGCTGATGAGCTAAGTTCAGTCCCCCAGAAACCACACGGTAGGAGAGAAGTGAGTCTCATGTGCTGTCATGTGACCACCCCACCAGCATGCACACACAAACACATCAAATAGGTGGATAGATAGATTGGTGGATGGATGGATAGATAGACAGGTGACTCAGGTTCAGTTCTACCGAGATCAAGAAGCCAGCATTTACTGACTGTGCTCACTGACTTTAACCCACTTTAGGTGCTGGAGTGCTGGCTCAGTGTTTGAAAGTGCTCACTATTCTTGCATATAGCCTGAGTTCAGTGCCCAGCATGCATGGCACACACTCAGCCATCTGTAAGTATTGCTCAGTAGGTCCTGACATGTTCTTCTGTCTTCCATGCACACAAGTGCATATGACACATTAAAATAAAGAACTAACTGATAGAGTACTATTTACTAGGGCTGACATCTGGTCATGTCAGTAGCAGGATATATGCTGAACAATGGTACAAAGTTATATAATGTCAATGAATTTAATGGCTCTACTATACAACATGGAAATTATTTTAATATAATTGAAAGGTGCCTGAGTGGATGTTATGTGCTTTCACAAACTGTATCAACTCTGAGGTGATTTGTATGTGAATTAGCAAGTTGTGGCTAGTACACAATGTATATAGTCCCAAAACATTGCACTTGATAACACGTTCTATTTTCTATACCAATATTAGAAATTGCAAACTTTAGGGAAACAGCATCATATGTTAAAACACTGGTTATTGCAGTCAGAAAAAAAAATAAAAAACTTGTTTCCATGAGGATTTTTGGGGGAGCTTGAGGGAATTTAAAAGGTGATCTAAAATCTTTTACAACGGGTTCTGCTGAAATCATGCTAAAAGTTCAATAGTACTATTATTCAAGTAAATACCTTTCACAACTTGTCCAGACCAACATAAAATCAGATACACTGAACCAGATAGAAGAAAAAGCAGGCAACAGCTCTGTACTTACTGGCACAGGAGATGAATTTCTGAACAGAACACCAATCGCACAGGCAATAGGATAAATGGGACCTCATGAAACTGGAAAACTTCTGTAATACAAAGGACACTATCAATTAAATTAGCACCCTACAGAATGCAAAAAGATTTTTAACAACTCCACATCTGATGGAAGACTAATATCCAAAATATGTAAAGAACTCAAGAAACTAGATAACAAAATAAGCAAATAATCCAATTAAAAATGGAGCAGGGGCTACAGGTTAGTCAAAAGATGGATGCAGGCACTAAACCTCTTCACAAAGGAACTTATTCTGGTCCCAGTTGACAATGTGATCAACTGCTTGAGCTCCAGCTACCAACTAGGTCTTCCTATATTTATATATCAACTATACCCTTGAATTGTGGAATACAGAATGAACTCTCTCCTTGCTTTGTCAAAATATTTTTTCATAGTAAACAAGAAAAGGAACTAATACGGAAAATTGGTACTGGGAGTTGGGCTGTTGTTACAATACCCTGACCATGTGATTCTTAATACTTTGGAAGTGAGTTGCAGAAGAAATGTGGAAGATTGGAGAACTTCAGGCGACAAAGCCCTTATGTGCTGTAATGAGAACGTGATGTAGGATGCTTGAATGACAGGAATGCTGATGGGTTATCCCCTAGCTATCTGCTCCCTAGGTTGTGTCAGAAAATCTTGAATGCATCATAAAAGCAACAGTGGGAGCATAATCTTATAAAGTATGTTCTGGACATCTCTGGACTTTATAGAATAAAGACTTCATAATACCATTATAAATTATGCAATGAACAGAAAAGGTTAAACTATTACATGTAAAACTGATTATTTTGAAACTGGAACTATTGAGGCTAAATACTAAATCACAGTGAGGATGTGAAGGGGAATAATACTCTTAATGAGTAACAAATTAATTTCAGTTTAACCTGTACCAAAAATGTTAAAGTAGCTTTAAGTTGAGTACCCTTTTTCGAATAAACAGTTCGGTACAGCACTTAAAATATGGCTGAGACTTATATTAAAAGATACCTGTGTTGAAAATGTACGTTTGGAAATACTTCACTCAACTTCCAAAAAGACAGATCTCCTTACTTTCAGAAAATAAAATGTTTTTATTTGTTTATCTATTTATTAAAATTTTAACAAAGAAGAGACTTCATTCAGATGCTAGCACCAGATACCCACGGTGTGAAGACTGTGCCTTAGAGTGCTCTCAAGATGCAGTCCCAAGGTTCATTGCTCATGCGTTTATAAAGGCTCACAGGCTGTGCCCATCCTGGCTTTGTGCACCTAGAGGCAGGAACACTGGCAGACTTCCTGCCTGCATGTCCTCAGACACCTCCATCTAGGTGCAGTCAAGGGCAAGCAAGCTTGTCCACAGGAGTGACCACACACTGTCTGTATCCTCCATGAACAAGACCAGGCAATCACAAGAACAACGCCTAGCATTCTGAGACCTCCTCTGTCCTTGGACAAGTAGGACTTACAGGCTAGACATGCTTTTTGTTTGATAGTTCTCTTAAGCACAGTAACTTTAAACATAATGTTCACCATCACTTCCATCCCCCACTTAAGTTGTATCCTGAGTCAAGTTCTTGACCCTGTGGTGTGTATCTGTGAAAGGAACAGGCTAGCTTTACAGGTTTCTTTATGAATTCTATACCCCATATTAATTAAACTAAGTTCTCCCGGTAGTTTTCCAGAAAGCAGAAGGACAAGGAAAAAGGAGAAGTGGGTGAATGGGGACAAGACCCACCCTGCTGCATAAGAATGTCCAGGCCTGCAGTATGAGATAGGGTGCCTGGCAACCGGTCCAGATGGCCACAGCTCCCCATCCAGGACATTCTGGGTGTAACTTGAAGATCAGATATCCACCAGATGTCGGGGGCAGGCCTGACTGGACGTGGGTGCCTAAAACGAACCGATGATATTAAAAGTCAACTACCCATAACCCCATTCACCCAATCCTGCACTGCCAAGCTTGCCACCCCCACGCCTCCCTTGCTTTTTCCTTTAAAAACCCCATGCCTTTTTCTCTCGGGGCTGTTCCCTGATGATTTGGAAAGCAGCCCCATCACTCACTGGCCTGAATAAATCTCTTCTGTTTGTGGCAATCCATCTCCAAGTTACCTTCATCTGTCTGTCTGGTAATTGGGCTCTCGGTGGGCCTAACACCTGTTCACACTGGGATTTAATAAATATCAGTATACTGGCACCGAGACCAAAATTTCTGTATCTAGTTAAGACATTTATGTTGCACAACCCAGCGATGATCAGCAGAAACAGAAGGGTCTGGTGTTCTGCAATAGCTGAAGACAGAGTTATCACCCGAAAAAACAAGGAAATGAGAATGGCAACCATGGGCTTCCCCTGTTCTGGGTCATTTTTTTTGTCTGCAGTGTACAGGGTTTGTTTGTTTGCTTGTTTTTGTTTTTGTTTTTCTGAGAGTACAGGAATCTCTAATGATTGCTGAGTGGTTTGCATAGAACAACATTTTCTCTTACAGCCACACAATCACATCCTTGTTCTGCACAGAGTATGGTGAGTGCTCTATCATGTTGCAAAACTGCTTCATCTAATGGATCAACATGCTGATGGATCTTGATCTAGTTGGGTTTTACAGGTACCCTTTTTTTTTTTTTTTTTTTTTTTTTTTTTTTTTTTTTTTTAAAACAAGGGAGCCTGGAGGTCAATATGAGCCAGCCTGGTAGCCATTTGTCTTCCTTGCCAGAGAGTTTCCTTTGGACTGAACCTTTTCAGTCTTTTGTTGAGGATAAGGGGTGACATAGATGATTTTGTAAATGGGCCTCAACTGAAATTAGGATGCCATTGTAGGGGCCCAGGAAGGCTGGAATGTTAACCAAAGCCTGGGAGGGGATTCATTCAGGAAATGGGGCACTCACTCATCAGAAGCATCTGGTTTCTTGATCAAGGTAAAAGACAGGAAGCAATCATGGCAGCTGGACTGGAGCACATCAGGCTCTCCACTTTTGTGGACTGCCTGGGGCTTGGGTGCTGTAGATCACTTTTGGAGTGGTTTGTTTTCTGATTCTGGTTCCTGGGTGGTGACTGTCAGGTGGGTGCAAATCTGCCGAGACATATTCAGACTAGGGACAGAAGCTAAAGTTAAGGAACTTAAAGGAAACTTTTACAATTGGAGACCCCCCCCCCCAACCCTCACACACACACACACATATTCCATCAGGAACAGGCAAAAGTTGGGGAATCTTAGTCTGTTGATTGTAGCTCAATTGACCTGTGACAGGTAGATAGATGCAAGTTGCAAACTCCGTGAGGCTCACATGAATTCTTTTAAGTTACAAAAGAGGAACTTCTGGAGCCTTCTACTTTTAAGTCATAATAAAAGCTTGGGGATTTTAAAAAAAAATTATCTGGGGTTAAAAACATCAACATTCTTTTCTTTGTCCAGAGGTCTGGACAGAGGTGGTTTTAACATGATGAGAAGTAATTTTAGGTATCAGAACTCCATTGATTACTATGTTAAAACTTTGAATTTTTGAAGTCTTGATATCACATATTTTTTGTTTTGGTTGTTCTGTTTGGTTTTTCAAGGCAGCCCTGGCTGCGATATTGAGCTTCTCCCAGGATGAGGACAGGTCTTGGCTAAAGTGCCCTCAGAGGTCTGGAATGAGAGCAATCTCAGCATGCAGATGTATGAACAGGTTCCGGCTTACCCTGTTGGATCTTGTCTTGGACATCTGCTTTCCAGTTCTCTCGGACAACCTCACTACACCATGCAAGGAACAGCAGGCACAGGATCTTGCAAAGTATGTTCAAAAAACTCCAAACTTTATTAAATGTAAACTTTATTGAATAACAACACAAATGTAAGATTTACTGCTAATAAAAAATTAAAGTTTCCTGTATAAAAATAGATTATCATGTAGTTGGCAATATTCACACTAAATATATTAAGTCTATACCAATAGTGGGGCTAAGGTGAAAGAATATAAATATTAACATGACATATTAAATTTCAGCTTAATATATACAAAGAAAACATCTTCAAAAATAGCTTAAGAATATATATATTTATATATATAATATATAAAATATATTTTTATTTATATATAAATATTTGTTTATTTACATATATATATATATTTATTTATTTATTTTTTTGGAATAAACAGTTTAGTACAGCCCTCAGCAGGGTGAGGCTTCAAGGAGTCCCGGGTTTACAATGCACATCTAGCATTAGTTACTCCTCTCCCGAGAATAAAATAGATGTCTTTACTTCCAGGCTGGGAAGTATCTTGAGATGTCCCCGGCGCGTTTCTTACTTCTCCTGGATTGCTCGGATCCCGTGAACAGCAGCACACTGCGACGCTTCTGTAGTAGCACACAGTACCGGAAGGCAACCGGAGATTCACTCGGAGACAGGCAACTGGTGGCCTTCCTTTCAGAGATAACTAATGCAAACAAGCAGTCGAGAACGAAAGGCCGAAAATCGCCAGAAGCCATCCACTGCCAGTTAGCTAAAACTTGTGAACAAAAACAGCAAAATTCAATCCAGCGTCGACCTCAGTCACAGATAAATCTTGACAGCTGCGTGCTTGTGAGCATGCGCTGTGCAGTCCGGATAGTTTCTAACTTTCGGTGGGCACACGTGTCTTCTGTTGTTGTTGTTGTTCTGTCCCGACAGGGTTTCTCTGTGCAGCCGCGGCTGTCCTGGCCACAGTCTTTACACTCAGAACTTGTTCAAGGCTCTTCCACACCCAGTACCTGCAGTCCTTAGCCTCACCTGGGAAAGAGCTCGGAGCAGCTGCCTCGCAGTGGCCGCCAGGGGGCGCTGCTACAGTAAGCGCTTGTGCAGGATCTTCCACACCATCTTCTTCCTGAAAAGAGGCATGTGCTGCTGGGAGAAGGTGATGGGCTGGCCCCTGGAAATGTAATCTGCATATTTACAGGCGAACACGCCGCAGTCGCCCCCGTTCAGCTGCTGAGGAATCTCCTCTGCCGACATGCTGTGTTGCTTCCACTCCACAGGGCTCAGGTCGCTGTTCCTTCTCGCTTTGCTCTCCTCCCGCAGATAGCAGAAAAGCAGCTCAAGGATGTCGGGTCTCTTCTGTCCCGTGGAGTCCATGTAGACAATACTCTTCTTTCTTAAGTCTGTGACCGCCAGGCTCCAGTGCATGCCCAGGTGAACTGGGACCAGGAGAAGTTCCTTGGCAAAGATGTTTACTGCCCGGGTCCATCTTCTGACTGACCTGTAGCCACCAGACTTTAACTTGGTGTAAAAGAAGGTATTAAATGCGTGAAGTGCCGGGTAGCCTTGACTTTGATTTCTTTCCATGAGAAGATTCATGTAAAAATTGATGACTTTGTCGTTGAGCCACTGGGTGTTCCTTAGGGTCCACAGGTCTCCTCGAGTCATTTGCAGTTTGAAGGCACAGCTCAAGATCTCATCTTTTGACCCAGGGCCTAGCGCACTGCTGATTTCTTTCTCCATGTCCACTGTGACAGCAGGACCACGGTCCAGCCCTCTGCCCTTCTCTTGGTCTTCAAGAGCCTTTTTCTTGACCTCAGGTGTTGACACTTTGCTGCTGGGCATGCCATTGCTGACACTGTCTGTGCAGATTTGAGGTGTTTCCGATTCATGATTCTGCCCTTCAGCACAACCTTTGAGAGTCTTGGAGGTGTCCATGGTGCTTGTGTGAGTGCTGTGAGGGCCAGAGCTCACGGGGACGTCAGGTTGGAGGAGTTCCAACAGCCCTGGGCACTTTTCATTGTGGTGTTTCTCAACTTCTTCCTCCCTGTTGCTGTGGGGGGGCTTGAGACCCTGGCCTCCACCCACAGACTCCTCAGTCACAGCCTCTTCTGGGGGGCCTTTGGCACACTCTGGGGCCATTAGCTGTAACGGACCCTTTTCCTGGGGTGACCATATTCGGCTCTTGTCAGGCTCTTCATCCCCAAGCTCTGTTTCATGCTGTTCCTGTTGCAGCTTCTTCCACGACTGGACTGGCTCTTCTGAGCACACATCATCCTCTTCCTCTTCTTGGCGTTTCCTCTTCTGGCCTTTCTCTGGCTGTTCAGGGTTTATCGTTTTACCCTGCTTGCAAGGCTGCCTTATAGAGGGACTACTTGTATTGTCTTTGCTCAGCTGTTGGCTGCCGGCCATGACACAGCTTTCCGATGTCCAAGTCAAAGTGCAGGTCAGCTGGGCGTTCTGTGGGAGTTCTTGGGTTGTCCTCTTGATGGCTGAAGGCACCTTAGTCTACTGGGAGATGTCTTATCCACACAAGATAAGGTGGTTCACGGTCAGAAACCGCAGGGGAAGAACACAGGTTTCCTTTGGCGCTGGGGTCAGTTAGGCCACCAAGACAGAAGGAGGTCGCAGTGTCAAAGGACACTTCTCACATAGCTGATCTTCTCTAATCTTGTCTTTCGGGTGGCATTTCCTCAGTCCCCCTATAGAAAGGTCTGTGGAGTTCCCACTCTGCGTTTTGTTTTTCCCTACTGAGGGAGAAGGATCGCTCTAGGGCACAAGGAGCCTCTGTAGAACCTGAAATTGTGGAAATCACAATGATTGTCAGAGTCTTTCAGCCAAAGAAGGCAGTCAACACACGTTAGAAGCAAGACTACTGTGTGCCTCCCTCCACTGTCACCAAGGATCTGGAAGGCCAGTTTCCACAAAAAACTGTGGTTTATGATGTGGTTTTATGCACCAGGGCAACATTCATTGGTGAATGGAGGCCCTGCCCACCATCGCCCAGGTCTAGGGTCTTAAAGCTTGTTTTCATTCCTGGAATTCCTGTTGGAACTCCTGCTGGCTGAAGCAAACCCAAGATCAGTAAGAACTCAGAGGAGCAGAAGTTCAGCACATATCATGAATAAATAAATGTAAAAAACCCCCAAGTGCTGGGATTAAAAGCGGCAGCACCACTGCTTGGCTGGACAGATCTTTTCAGGATGACTCAGCAGAGATGGCTCCGTGGTGAAGAGTGATGCTTTTCTAGAAGACCACACATTGATTTCCAACCCTGTCTTTGCAGCTTACAATCACCTGTAACTCCAGTGCCAGGGGAGCTGACACTCTCTTCTGGCTTTAAGCAGGAAACCCACACACACACACACACACACATACACACACTGCTCTTAAATATGTGAGAGTAAAACACTCATACACATTAAAAATAAATCTTAAAAAAATAAAAGCTAGGATTTGTACTAAGCCTATTTCTCTTTTTCCCCCCAGAAAAACAGTGTACCGGAGAACTAAGTAAAAATCATTGCTAAAATGTACAAAACAAAATTAGAAAAAAATGTAATAAATGAAAAGATAGTTATCCTTTCTAAAAGCTTTTAGAAATAGTTTGAGAAGCTTCTATGTCCTTAAACCTTGAAAGACAGAGACCAAACCATGTGTTTAAACCTGCTTGTAGCTGCTTTTCTCACACCCAAAAATCTAGACACATAACCATATCTCCATAAAACTCATATAACATGTGATTGATCAGTGGCGAAGCTTTGTAGATTATATATGATTTGATCGTTGCCAAACAGAACGGAGGACCAAGGAGATGGCTCAGCCCGGTTAGCTGCTCCCTGGCAACTCTGACCAGTTCAGGGCAATTCCTGAGTCACTCAAAATAAAAGACAGAACCCAGTCACCCGAATTATTCTCCGACCTCCACGTGTGCTGCGGCAAGCCAACAGTTGCCGCACCCCCAATGCAAATAAATAATGAACTGCAATAAACCCTGCCAGGTGAGCAAAGAGAGTGGCATTTTATCCTAGTGGATCGCGGTGGAATGGCCATGCCTCTCACCCTGCAAATTCAGGCAACGGCCACAAGAGGGCAGAGAGAAACCACAGAGAAGAGCGCGCCTCTCAGCTCTTTCCTGCCTTCCTCTCTGACCCAAAGGAGCTTCTCAGAGCAGAGAACTGCAGGGGCAGAACCAAAGCATCTGGACAACTGGGCTCCCCTTGATTACAAGGCTAGCAGGTTTAGTCAGGGATCTCGAGAGTAACAGAACACACACACACACACACACACACACACACACACACACACACACACGATAGATAGATAGATAGATAGATAGATAGATAGATAGATAGACAGACAGACAGATAGATGAGTTTAGATAGATGACTTACAGGCTGAAGTCCATCTAGTCCAGAGATGGCTGCCTATGAATGGAAGGTCCAAAAGTCCAGTAGTTTTTCAGTCCATGAGTGTGGATGTCTCAGCTGGTCTTCAGTAAAGGCTAGAATTCTACACAAGTAGACCGCAAGGACAGTGAAGGAATGGACTTCTTCTCAGTGAGGCAGTAACAGGCAAATAGCAAAAGCTCCCTAGTTCCAGCGCCTTTTATAGAGGCTTCTAGCGGAAGGTGTTGCCTGGATTAGAGGCTCGGCTTCCCTCTTCAAAGATGCGGATTAAAATTAAGCAAGGAATCCCTCACAGGTGTGCCTTTTCATTTTGGGGTTTTACATAATACCAGATAACTGGAATCCAGTTGACAGTCAAGAATGGCCGTCTCAGCTGCCTTTCCAAGCCCCACTTCATGTTCTGGACACAGTTTGACATTTTAGACATTTAACCTTGTGTTCTTTCTTTCTGTAGATTCTGGTGTGTGTTTGTCTGTGTTCACGTGTGTACGTGTGTGCATATGTGTGTGTGTGCCTGTGTGCAGGCTCTCTCAAAGAAGTCAGCATGTGTGGGTTGAGTTGTGGGGCAGCAGAGCTGGGTTGGAGTGGAGTGGAGCTCAGTTGGTGGAACGCATGGTCCAGCAAATAAGAACCCTGGGTTTGCTTCCCAGACCACACACAACTGCATGTGATGGGGCACGCCTCTTCTCCTAGCGCTCTGGAAGCAGAGGCAGGAGAACCACAAGTTCAAGGTCATCTTAAGCAGTATAGGGCTTTCACAGTCTGCCTTGGATACAAAGAGCCCCGAATGATAAAATATAGGATATAGGAAGGGAGGTTGTAGATCAGCAATTACTGAGCGTATGCCGTGCATAAACAAAGGCCACGGTTTAATCCCTACCAGCTTCAAGATCCCCGAAGTTTGTTCACTCTACGAAGCTGGCTGTCTAAGCTGGTCCTCAGTATATGTTGAAATCCCAAAGAAGTAGGCTACAATGCCAGTGAAGAAATGCCTCAGCAGCAAGATGGATGAACTTTCCAGACAGAGGGAGAGTGAGCAGACAAAAGACAAAGACTCCCTTCTTCCAGGATCTTTTATGCAGGCTTCCACTGGAAGGTGTGGCCCAAATTTAGGGTGGGTCATCTCACCCCAAAGCATCCCTCTCAAATAACCCAGTCCAGGAAAATCCCGTCTGAAGGGGGCCAGCTTCATGGAGGGCAAACCGATTAGATGCCCAGTGCAGAACAGCCTCCTGGAAGCTCCTCACACCAGCAACGTTTTATGGACTTAGCAGGTTATATTTGGGATTATGCATACTGATATACATATTTGCAATGCCATAACAATTAATGAAAGGAGAGGAGGCCATGGATCTGAAGCAGAGTGGGAGGGGAAATGCCAGGGTGTGGAGGGAGGAAATGGAAGGGAGAAATGTAATTATAGTATAATTTCAAAAATCTTTTTAGAAAGTTAAAAAAAAGAAAAAAAAGAAGGTTCTAAACTAAAAAAAAAAAAATTAAAAAAAAAAAAAAAGGAAAGAAAATTCCTGACAGATGTGCCCAGGTGCTTGAGTTTTAGTTGATTCCAGATGTGATCAAGTTGACAACCCAAGATTACTCATCATACATGACATGCACACAATGGAAGAATTTTCATATGAAGAAAAATTATGGCTGAACATGGATAAGGTATGTCAAGTGAAATAAACCTGATAAATGTTGTATTATCTCACCTCTGTGAGATAATATAATCTGAAAATCTCTGGTTCATGGAAGAGAAGAATACAATGATGGTTTCCCAAGTCTGGGATGCGAGCAAAAGGAGGGGAAGACAGACCTCCGACACAGGTTATCAGAAGTACTCATCTTGCGTGCCTGAACCTGCTTCCCAGTGGCAAGGTGTTACAGGTCCACAGGAAAGAGCAGACAGCAGGAAGCAAGAGTCAATCCGGGCTCAGGAAGATGTGTGCTGGGATTACATCCTCGTTATGTCTGATTTACAGAATCTTTAGCCTCCAGATTCCATTTAGGAATATTAGGGCAATATTGGTGTCATCTTGTGGGGTTCTTGTTAGAATGTGTGCAAAATGCTCACTTTAGCGAGTAATCCCCAAACGTGGAAACGTTAAGCCACGAACACTCAACATGTCGTATGGATTGCTGAGTGAACACAGTGGTAGTTAATGTTGTCAACTTGTGGGGGTCCAGAGGCATCCGGAGACAAACCTGTAGGCATGACTGTGAGGGATTACCTACCTGGGAAAACCCACCTTAACCTTGTGTGGGGCTCTATTCCATAGGCTGCGCTCCTGGACTGAATAAAAAGCTAAGCAAAACTGACTATGAGCATTTAATTCTCTCAAGATCGAACAAAATACCCCAGGTTTCCCCTGAAATCCCTTCCCCAGGATGGACTGGAATGCAGAATAAAACCCGTTATCTCTTGTGCTGTTTCTCATGGGATACCTTAACACAACTTCCAGGTAAATTTGCATTACAGAGACCCTGGTGAAATCAAGCGTGGGTAAGGCATTGTCTCTCATTTTTAAAATGTTTCCTGTTAAAGTTTGTTGAAGCTCAGTGTGGTGGTCGAGGAGAGGAGGCACCATGAGTTTGAGGGCAGCTGAGCCACACAGCATCTCTCTCAACAGGAACAGCAAGAGGCTGAGGCTGTAGGCTGATGCTTCCTGTGGCACCTATGCTGTTCTCAACCCACGGGAGAAAGCACCCCTCCTTTCTTAGCCTCTAGATGCTTCAACTATAGGCCCAAGGTGGTTTGGGTTTGTCCCCATAGGCTCTGCTGTTTGAGTGTTAGGCCTCTTTCTGTTTGTTTGTCTCTCCGTTGCTGTCTCAGTATGGAAGCCCTCACTGCCGCTCCACCCCCATAACTGCCTGCCACCCTGTGTGACACTGTGGTGGTCATGGACTCACCCTCCGAACCTGTGAGCAAGCCCCCGGGGAAAGGCTTTCTTTTGTAAGCTGCCTTGGTCATGGTGTCTCTTTACAGCAACAGAAGAGTGACTAAGACAAGGCCTAAGCCAGAGGCCCTTCTGTTAAGCAATTCTAAATAATCATCTCAATAAGAGGTTATTCCATTCCAGGGATCTAAGAACTAACACATTTTAAAGATGAGGAAACTGAGGCCTAGGTAGGTAGTGATTTTTTTTTAATATACTATTTAGCAGCAGAGCTAGGATTCACCCCTGAGCCCTCGGTACCTCCAACTCCGTTCTGGGCTCAGGCAACAATTCCTCTCTAGTAGTTCAGTCTCTTCTCTCACATTGCTTTTCTCAGGTACAAATACGGAATAAACACCAACAGCACCATGGGTGATAGGAATCCCAGGTCCAGGCTAGAGAGATGGCTCAGAGTTCAAGAGCACTGGCTGCTTTTCTAAAGGTCCTGAGTTCAATTCCCAGCAATCACATGGTGGCTCACAACCATCTATCATGAGATCTGGTGCCCTCTTCTGGCCCGCTGACACACATGCAGGCAGATTACTGCATAATAGATAAATAAATAAATCTTTTTAAAAAATGGGGTATTCGCATTACCTTAGAAAAATATGAAATGAAGAATTCCAGTTCCATTTAAATGGATCCCACTTACATGTAACTTTGATTGTGACCCCCTCAGGCTGCCTGTGTCAGCTCTTGCTCTCCCCAGGCTGACCCATCCTTTCTCTGCCAGTTATCATTACAGGACACCAATCTCATCAGGGTACTTCTCTGCTTAAAAGGCTCCCAGTGCTCTGCCCGGCACAGGAAGGCTCCCTTGCGCTGGGCATTCTGGAGCTTCTCTGTACACCGGCTCCTTTGTCAGATCCACATGCCATCAGGGCAGCCCAGAACTGTGTTTCAGACCCCGAGGGCTCAGCGGTGAGTCCTAGCCCCCCCCCCCCACTTCCTCGCTTCAAAAAAAATCACAGTCTAAACTCATGTGCAGTACACAGAAAAACAAGTCCTTTGGTGCTGGAGCCCAGCTGCCATTCTCATTCCATTCTCATTCCATTCTCAAGACCACAGCCAGATTGATTGTTAAAATGTTTATTGCTTATGTCGTTCCCTCATCAGAACACTACAGGTCAGTCTTCTGTGAGCAGACGTTATAGTTTTTGACTGCTCACCTCAGTTCCTCTACTTCCACCTTGCTGGCCTCCCTACCAGTTCTTGGGCATACCAAGCACAAGCATGACCTTCATCTTTGTTTATTCTCTACTCTTCCCCACGTCTGCACTAGCCTGCCTGTTCACATACAGCTCTTGATTCTGAGCCCTTGACAGTGAAACATTCAGTAATCACCCATAGGAAAATGCAGCCCTGTCACTCCAGAAGCCCCTCTGTGCTTTTCCTCACAGGGCTTTAGACTTTCTAGAATATGTCCTGACTTAACTCAAAGACCTAATGCCCACCACTGGATACAGCACAGCTGCATCAGAGTAAGATAAGAGGACACAGCACTAGGGAAATAAGATTGAATGAATACACCCATTCGAAGATTGATCACCGGGTATTTTTAAATATACAGCAATAAAATGTTCAGATTATTTTCAAATGTTCAAAACAAAAAACTTGTTTTAGGCAGTCTCATGTAGCACAGGCTGGCCTCAAACTAGGTATTTAGCCCAGGATGATGTTAAACTCCTGATTCTTCCTATGCCTCCCAACTTGTAGAATTAGGGAATTATATACCCAGTTTATGGATAGATGATGATCAATACTAGGTCTGAGTTCTAGCAGCTGGGCTATACCCACACCCCCAAGCCTTCAAGAAGTTTTATGAAATGTGTTTGGTCCAACATTTTCAATTCCTCTCATATTTATCATCTCTATGATGTGTTCACATTTTTGATAACTGACATTAAAAGATTTGCTTCAAAAAAGATGCCATAGGAAAGTAAAACCTTACAGGGATTTCTTTGTTGTTTGTTTAATTTCCTAGGTGGCAGCCTCAGGAGACAAATGAAAGTCTTAAGAATTACCAAGATGCTTTGCTTCAGAGTGACCTCACTTTGTGTCCTGTAGGAGTGAACACAGAGTGTTACAGAATATATGAGGCCTGCTCGTTTGGCTCCATTCCTGTGGTAGAAGATGTGATGACAGCTGGCCACTGTGGAAACATGTCCAGTCACCACAGCACTCCTCTGCAGTTACTCAAGGCCATGGGTGCCCCCTTTATCTTCATCAAGGACTGGAAGGAGCTTCCTGCCATTTTAGAAAAGGAGAAGACTGTAACTTTACAAGAAAAGTTTCAAAGAAGAAAAATGTTACTTCACTGGTACCAACACTTCAAAACAGAACTAAAGTGGAAATTTACTAATATTTTAGAAAGCTCATTTTTTATAAATAATAAAGGTTAATCATACCTAACTGTAAGTGTGTGTTCTTAAGTGTGAATATGTACAGCACTTGATAAGGCGGCTCCATCAACTCAGTTTCACAGAAGGGACCAAATGTTCTCCTTTTTGGCTACTGCTGTATACAAGATCAAAGAAATGGCGATATTTTACTGAGGCTGACCTGGCAAGATACTTAAGTGGTTAAAGGGTGCTTACTGCCAAGGCTGATGAGCTAAGTTCAGTCCCCCAGAAACCACACGGTAGGAGAGAAGTGAGTCTCATGTGCTGTCATGTGACCACCCCACCAGCATGCACACACAAACACATCAAATAGGTGGATAGATAGATTGGTGGATGGATGGATAGATAGACAGGTGACTCAGGTTCAGTTCTACCGAGATCAAGAAGCCAGCATTTACTGACTGTGCTCACTGACTTTAACCCACTTTAGGTGCTGGAGTGCTGGCTCAGTGTTTGAAAGTGCTCACTATTCTTGCATATAGCCTGAGTTCAGTGCCCAGCATGCATGGCACACACTCAGCCATCTGTAAGTATTGCTCAGTAGGTCCTGACATGTTCTTCTGTCTTCCATGCACACAAGTGCATATGACACATTAAAATAAAGAACTAACTGATAGAGTACTATTTACTAGGGCTGACATCTGGTCATGTCAGTAGCAGGATATATGCTGAACAATGGTACAAAGTTATATAATGTCAATGAATTTAATGGCTCTACTATACAACATGGAAATTATTTTAATATAATTGAAAGGTGCCTGAGTGGATGTTATGTGCTTTCACAAACTGTATCAACTCTGAGGTGATTTGTATGTGAATTAGCAAGTTGTGGCTAGTACACAATGTATATAGTCCCAAAACATTGCACTTGATAACACGTTCTATTTTCTATACCAATATTAGAAATTGCAAACTTTAGGGAAACAGCATCATATGTTAAAACACTGGTTATTGCAGTCAGAAAAAAAAATAAAAAACTTGTTTCCATGAGGATTTTTGGGGGAGCTTGAGGGAATTTAAAAGGTGATCTAAAATCTTTTACAACGGGTTCTGCTGAAATCATGCTAAAAGTTCAATAGTACTATTATTCAAGTAAATACCTTTCACAACTTGTCCAGACCAACATAAAATCAGATACACTGAACCAGATAGAAGAAAAAGCAGGCAACAGCTCTGTACTTACTGGCACAGGAGATGAATTTCTGAACAGAACACCAATCGCACAGGCAATAGGATAAATGGGACCTCATGAAACTGGAAAACTTCTGTAATACAAAGGACACTATCAATTAAATTAGCACCCTACAGAATGCAAAAAGATTTTTAACAACTCCACATCTGATGGAAGACTAATATCCAAAATATGTAAAGAACTCAAGAAACTAGATAACAAAATAAGCAAATAATCCAATTAAAAATGGAGCAGGGGCTACAGGTTAGTCAAAAGATGGATGCAGGCACTAAACCTCTTCACAAAGGAACTTATTCTGGTCCCAGTTGACAATGTGATCAACTGCTTGAGCTCCAGCTACCAACTAGGTCTTCCTATATTTATATATCAACTATACCCTTGAATTGTGGAATACAGAATGAACTCTCTCCTTGCTTTGTCAAAATATTTTTTCATAGTAAACAAGAAAAGGAACTAATACGGAAAATTGGTACTGGGAGTTGGGCTGTTGTTACAATACCCTGACCATGTGATTCTTAATACTTTGGAAGTGAGTTGCAGAAGAAATGTGGAAGATTGGAGAACTTCAGGCGACAAAGCCCTTATGTGCTGTAATGAGAACGTGATGTAGGATGCTTGAATGACAGGAATGCTGATGGGTTATCCCCTAGCTATCTGCTCCCTAGGTTGTGTCAGAAAATCTTGAATGCATCATAAAAGCAACAGTGGGAGCATAATCTTATAAAGTATGTTCTGGACATCTCTGGACTTTATAGAATAAAGACTTCATAATACCATTATAAATTATGCAATGAACAGAAAAGGTTAAACTATTACATGTAAAACTGATTATTTTGAAACTGGAACTATTGAGGCTAAATACTAAATCACAGTGAGGATGTGAAGGGGAATAATACTCTTAATGAGTAACAAATTAATTTCAGTTTAACCTGTACCAAAAATGTTAAAGTAGCTTTAAGTTGAGTACCCTTTTTCGAATAAACAGTTCGGTACAGCACTTAAAATATGGCTGAGACTTATATTAAAAGATACCTGTGTTGAAAATGTACGTTTGGAAATACTTCACTCAACTTCCAAAAAGACAGATCTCCTTACTTTCAGAAAATAAAATGTTTTTATTTGTTTATCTATTTATTAAAATTTTAACAAAGAAGAGACTTCATTCAGATGCTAGCACCAGATACCCACGGTGTGAAGACTGTGCCTTAGAGTGCTCTCAAGATACAGTCCCAAGGTTCATTGCTCATGCGTTTATAAAGGCTCACAGGCTGTGCCCATCCTGGCTTTGTGCACCTAGAGGCAGGAACACTGGCAGACTTCCTGCCTGCATGTCCTCAGACACCTCCATCTAGGTGCAGTCAAGGGCAAGCAAGCTTGTCCACAGGAGTGACCACACACTGTCTGTATCCTCCATGAACAAGACCAGGCAATCACAAGAACAACGCCTAGCATTCTGAGACCTCCTCTGTCCTTGGACAAGTAGGACTTACAGGCTAGACATGCTTTTTGTTTGATAGTTCTCTTAAGCACAGTAACTTTAAACATAATGTTCACCATCACTTCCATCCCCCACTTAAGTTGTATCCTGAGTCAAGTTCTTGACCCTGTGGTGTGTATCTGTGAAAGGAACAGGCTAGCTTTACAGGTTTCTTTATGAATTCTATACCCCATATTAATTAAACTAAGTTCTCCCGGTAGTTTTCCAGAAAGCAGAAGGACAAGGAAAAAGGAGAAGTGGGTGAATGGGGACAAGACCCACCCTGCTGCATAAGAATGTCCAGGCCTGCAGTATGAGATAGGGTGCCTGGCAACCGGTCCAGATGGCCACAGCTCCCCATCCAGGACATTCTGGGTGTAACTTGAAGATCAGATATCCACCAGATGTCGGGGGCAGGCCTGACTGGACGTGGGTGCCTAAAACGAACCGATGATATTAAAAGTCAACTACCCATAACCCCATTCACCCAATCCTGCACTGCCAAGCTTGCCACCCCCACGCCTCCCTTGCTTTTTCCTTTAAAAACCCCATGCCTTTTTCTCTCGGGGCTGTTCCCTGATGATTTGGAAAGCAGCCCCATCACTCACTGGCCTGAATAAATCTCTTCTGTTTGTGGCAATCCATCTCCAAGTTACCTTCATCTGTCTGTCTGGTAATTGGGCTCTCGGTGGGCCTAACACCTGTTCACACTGGGATTTAATAAATATCAGTATACTGGCACCGAGACCAAAATTTCTGTATCTAGTTAAGACATTTATGTTGCACAACCCAGCGATGATCAGCAGAAACAGAAGGGTCTGGTGTTCTGCAATAGCTGAAGACAGAGTTATCACCCGAAAAAACAAGGAAATGAGAATGGCAACCATGGGCTTCCCCTGTTCTGGGTCATTTTTTTTGTCTGCAGTGTACAGGGTTTGTTTGTTTGCTTGTTTTTGTTTTTGTTTTTCTGAGAGTACAGGAATCTCTAATGATTGCTGAGTGGTTTGCATAGAACAACATTTTCTCTTACAGCCACACAATCACATCCTTGTTCTGCACAGAGTATGGTGAGTGCTCTATCATGTTGCAAAACTGCTTCATCTAATGGATCAACATGCTGATGGATCTTGATCTAGTTGGGTTTTACAGGTACCCTTTTTTTTTTTTTTTTTTTTTTTTTTTTTTTTTTTTTTTTTTTTTTTTAAAACAAGGGAGCCTGGAGGTCAATATGAGCCAGCCTGGTAGCCATTTGTCTTCCTTGCCAGAGAGTTTCCTTTGGACTGAACCTTTTCAGTCTTTTGTTGAGGATAAGGGGTGACATAGATGATTTTGTAAATGGGCCTCAACTGAAATTAGGATGCCATTGTAGGGGCCCAGGAAGGCTGGAATGTTAACCAAAGCCTGGGAGGGGATTCATTCAGGAAATGGGGCACTCACTCATCAGAAGCATCTGGTTTCTTGATCAAGGTAAAAGACAGGAAGCAATCATGGCAGCTGGACTGGAGCACATCAGGCTCTCCACTTTTGTGGACTGCCTGGGGCTTGGGTGCTGTAGATCACTTTTGGAGTGGTTTGTTTTCTGATTCTGGTTCCTGGGTGGTGACTGTCAGGTGGGTGCAAATCTGCCGAGACATATTCAGACTAGGGACAGAAGCTAAAGTT
Organism: Meriones unguiculatus; assembly: GCF_030254825.1. NCBI lineage: Eukaryota > Metazoa > Chordata > Mammalia > Rodentia > Muridae > Meriones > Meriones unguiculatus. Next base: position 13,376,572 of record NC_083364.1, on the reverse strand, counting down.
AAGGAACTTAAAGGAAACTTTTACAATTGGAGACCCCCCCCCCCCAACCCTCACACACACACACACATATTCCATCAGGAACAGGCAAAAGTTGGGGAATCTTAGTCTGTTGATTGTAGCTCAATTGACCTGTGACAGGTAGATAGATGCAAGTTGCAAACTCCGTGAGGCTCACATGAATTCTTTTAAGTTACAAAAGAGGAACTTCTGGAGCCTTCTACTTTTAAGTCATAATAAAAGCTTGGGGATTTTAAAAAAAAATTATCTGGGGTTAAAAACATCAACATTCTTTTCTTTGTCCAGAGGTCTGGACAGAGGTGGTTTTAACATGATGAGAAGTAATTTTAGGTATCAGAACTCCATTGATTACTATGTTAAAACTTTGAATTTTTGAAGTCTTGATATCACATATTTTTTGTTTTGGTTGTTCTGTTTGGTTTTTCAAGGCAGCCCTGGCTGCGATATTGAGCTTCTCCCAGGATGAGGACAGGTCTTGGCTAAAGTGCCCTCAGAGGTCTGGAATGAGAGCAATCTCAGCATGCAGATGTATGAACAGGTTCCGGCTTACCCTGTTGGATCTTGTCTTGGACATCTGCTTTCCAGTTCTCTCGGACAACCTCACTACACCATGCAAGGAACAGCAGGCACAGGATCTTGCAAAGTATGTTCAAAAAACTCCAAACTTTATTAAATGTAAACTTTATTGAATAACAACACAAATGTAAGATTTACTGCTAATAAAAAATTAAAGTTTCCTGTATAAAAATAGATTATCATGTAGTTGGCAATATTCACACTAAATATATTAAGTCTATACCAATAGTGGGGCTAAGGTGAAAGAATATAAATATTAACATGACATATTAAATTTCAGCTTAATATATACAAAGAAAACATCTTCAAAAATAGCTTAAGAATATATATATTTATATATATAATATATAAAATATATTTTTATTTATATATAAATATTTGTTTATTTACATATATATATATATTTATTTATTTATTTTTTTGGAATAAACAGTTTAGTACAGCCCTCAGCAGGGTGAGGCTTCAAGGAGTCCCGGGTTTACAATGCACATCTAGCATTAGTTACTCCTCTCCCGAGAATAAAATAGATGTCTTTACTTCCAGGCTGGGAAGTATCTTGAGATGTCCCCGGCGCGTTTCTTACTTCTCCTGGATTGCTCGGATCCCGTGAACAGCAGCACACTGCGACGCTTCTGTAGTAGCACACAGTACCGGAAGGCAACCGGAGATTCACTCGGAGACAGGCAACTGGTGGCCTTCCTTTCAGAGATAACTAATGCAAACAAGCAGTCGAGAACGAAAGGCCGAAAATCGCCAGAAGCCATCCACTGCCAGTTAGCTAAAACTTGTGAACAAAAACAGCAAAATTCAATCCAGCGTCGACCTCAGTCACAGATAAATCTTGACAGCTGCGTGCTTGTGAGCATGCGCTGTGCAGTCCGGATAGTTTCTAACTTTCGGTGGGCACACGTGTCTTCTGTTGTTGTTGTTGTTCTGTCCCGACAGGGTTTCTCTGTGCAGCCGCGGCTGTCCTGGCCACAGTCTTTACACTCAGAACTTGTTCAAGGCTCTTCCACACCCAGTACCTGCAGTCCTTAGCCTCACCTGGGAAAGAGCTCGGAGCAGCTGCCTCGCAGTGGCCGCCAGGGGGCGCTGCTACAGTAAGCGCTTGTGCAGGATCTTCCACACCATCTTCTTCCTGAAAAGAGGCATGTGCTGCTGGGAGAAGGTGATGGGCTGGCCCCTGGAAATGTAATCTGCATATTTACAGGCGAACACGCCGCAGTCGCCCCCGTTCAGCTGCTGAGGAATCTCCTCTGCCGACATGCTGTGTTGCTTCCACTCCACAGGGCTCAGGTCGCTGTTCCTTCTCGCTTTGCTCTCCTCCCGCAGATAGCAGAAAAGCAGCTCAAGGATGTCGGGTCTCTTCTGTCCCGTGGAGTCCATGTAGACAATACTCTTCTTTCTTAAGTCTGTGACCGCCAGGCTCCAGTGCATGCCCAGGTGAACTGGGACCAGGAGAAGTTCCTTGGCAAAGATGTTTACTGCCCGGGTCCATCTTCTGACTGACCTGTAGCCACCAGACTTTAACTTGGTGTAAAAGAAGGTATTAAATGCGTGAAGTGCCGGGTAGCCTTGACTTTGATTTCTTTCCATGAGAAGATTCATGTAAAAATTGATGACTTTGTCGTTGAGCCACTGGGTGTTCCTTAGGGTCCACAGGTCTCCTCGAGTCATTTGCAGTTTGAAGGCACAGCTCAAGATCTCATCTTTTGACCCAGGGCCTAGCGCACTGCTGATTTCTTTCTCCATGTCCACTGTGACAGCAGGACCACGGTCCAGCCCTCTGCCCTTCTCTTGGTCTTCAAGAGCCTTTTTCTTGACCTCAGGTGTTGACACTTTGCTGCTGGGCATGCCATTGCTGACACTGTCTGTGCAGATTTGAGGTGTTTCCGATTCATGATTCTGCCCTTCAGCACAACCTTTGAGAGTCTTGGAGGTGTCCATGGTGCTTGTGTGAGTGCTGTGAGGGCCAGAGCTCACGGGGACGTCAGGTTGGAGGAGTTCCAACAGCCCTGGGCACTTTTCATTGTGGTGTTTCTCAACTTCTTCCTCCCTGTTGCTGTGGGGGGGCTTGAGACCCTGGCCTCCACCCACAGACTCCTCAGTCACAGCCTCTTCTGGGGGGCCTTTGGCACACTCTGGGGCCATTAGCTGTAACGGACCCTTTTCCTGGGGTGACCATATTCGGCTCTTGTCAGGCTCTTCATCCCCAAGCTCTGTTTCATGCTGTTCCTGTTGCAGCTTCTTCCACGACTGGACTGGCTCTTCTGAGCACACATCATCCTCTTCCTCTTCTTGGCGTTTCCTCTTCTGGCCTTTCTCTGGCTGTTCAGGGTTTATCGTTTTACCCTGCTTGCAAGGCTGCCTTATAGAGGGACTACTTGTATTGTCTTTGCTCAGCTGTTGGCTGCCGGCCATGACACAGCTTTCCGATGTCCAAGTCAAAGTGCAGGTCAGCTGGGCGTTCTGTGGGAGTTCTTGGGTTGTCCTCTTGATGGCTGAAGGCACCTTAGTCTACTGGGAGATGTCTTATCCACACAAGATAAGGTGGTTCACGGTCAGAAACCGCAGGGGAAGAACACAGGTTTCCTTTGGCGCTGGGGTCAGTTAGGCCACCAAGACAGAAGGAGGTCGCAGTGTCAAAGGACACTTCTCACATAGCTGATCTTCTCTAATCTTGTCTTTCGGGTGGCATTTCCTCAGTCCCCCTATAGAAAGGTCTGTGGAGTTCCCACTCTGCGTTTTGTTTTTCCCTACTGAGGGAGAAGGATCGCTCTAGGGCACAAGGAGCCTCTGTAGAACCTGAAATTGTGGAAATCACAATGATTGTCAGAGTCTTTCAGCCAAAGAAGGCAGTCAACACACGTTAGAAGCAAGACTACTGTGTGCCTCCCTCCACTGTCACCAAGGATCTGGAAGGCCAGTTTCCACAAAAAACTGTGGTTTATGATGTGGTTTTATGCACCAGGGCAACATTCATTGGTGAATGGAGGCCCTGCCCACCATCGCCCAGGTCTAGGGTCTTAAAGCTTGTTTTCATTCCTGGAATTCCTGTTGGAACTCCTGCTGGCTGAAGCAAACCCAAGATCAGTAAGAACTCAGAGGAGCAGAAGTTCAGCACATATCATGAATAAATAAATGTAAAAAACCCCCAAGTGCTGGGATTAAAAGCGGCAGCACCACTGCTTGGCTGGACAGATCTTTTCAGGATGACTCAGCAGAGATGGCTCCGTGGTGAAGAGTGATGCTTTTCTAGAAGACCACACATTGATTTCCAACCCTGTCTTTGCAGCTTACAATCACCTGTAACTCCAGTGCCAGGGGAGCTGACACTCTCTTCTGGCTTTAAGCAGGAAACCCACACACACACACACACACACATACACACACTGCTCTTAAATATGTGAGAGTAAAACACTCATACACATTAAAAATAAATCTTAAAAAAATAAAAGCTAGGATTTGTACTAAGCCTATTTCTCTTTTTCCCCCCAGAAAAACAGTGTACCGGAGAACTAAGTAAAAATCATTGCTAAAATGTACAAAACAAAATTAGAAAAAAATGTAATAAATGAAAAGATAGTTATCCTTTCTAAAAGCTTTTAGAAATAGTTTGAGAAGCTTCTATGTCCTTAAACCTTGAAAGACAGAGACCAAACCATGTGTTTAAACCTGCTTGTAGCTGCTTTTCTCACACCCAAAAATCTAGACACATAACCATATCTCCATAAAACTCATATAACATGTGATTGATCAGTGGCGAAGCTTTGTAGATTATATATGATTTGATCGTTGCCAAACAGAACGGAGGACCAAGGAGATGGCTCAGCCCGGTTAGCTGCTCCCTGGCAACTCTGACCAGTTCAGGGCAATTCCTGAGTCACTCAAAATAAAAGACAGAACCCAGTCACCCGAATTATTCTCCGACCTCCACGTGTGCTGCGGCAAGCCAACAGTTGCCGCACCCCCAATGCAAATAAATAATGAACTGCAATAAACCCTGCCAGGTGAGCAAAGAGAGTGGCATTTTATCCTAGTGGATCGCGGTGGAATGGCCATGCCTCTCACCCTGCAAATTCAGGCAACGGCCACAAGAGGGCAGAGAGAAACCACAGAGAAGAGCGCGCCTCTCAGCTCTTTCCTGCCTTCCTCTCTGACCCAAAGGAGCTTCTCAGAGCAGAGAACTGCAGGGGCAGAACCAAAGCATCTGGACAACTGGGCTCCCCTTGATTACAAGGCTAGCAGGTTTAGTCAGGGATCTCGAGAGTAACAGAACACACACACACACACACACACACACACGATAGATAGATAGATAGATAGATAGATAGATAGATAGATAGATAGATAGATAGATAGACAGACAGACAGATAGATGAGTTTAGATAGATGACTTACAGGCTGAAGTCCATCTAGTCCAGAGATGGCTGCCTATGAATGGAAGGTCCAAAAGTCCAGTAGTTTTTCAGTCCATGAGTGTGGATGTCTCAGCTGGTCTTCAGTAAAGGCTAGAATTCTACACAAGTAGACCGCAAGGACAGTGAAGGAATGGACTTCTTCTCAGTGAGGCAGTAACAGGCAAATAGCAAAAGCTCCCTAGTTCCAGCGCCTTTTATAGAGGCTTCTAGCGGAAGGTGTTGCCTGGATTAGAGGCTCGGCTTCCCTCTTCAAAGATGCGGATTAAAATTAAGCAAGGAATCCCTCACAGGTGTGCCTTTTCATTTTGGGGTTTTACATAATACCAGATAACTGGAATCCAGTTGACAGTCAAGAATGGCCGTCTCAGCTGCCTTTCCAAGCCCCACTTCATGTTCTGGACACAGTTTGACATTTTAGACATTTAACCTTGTGTTCTTTCTTTCTGTAGATTCTGGTGTGTGTTTGTCTGTGTTCACGTGTGTACGTGTGTGCATATGTGTGTGTGTGCCTGTGTGCAGGCTCTCTCAAAGAAGTCAGCATGTGTGGGTTGAGTTGTGGGGCAGCAGAGCTGGGTTGGAGTGGAGTGGAGCTCAGTTGGTGGAACGCATGGTCCAGCAAATAAGAACCCTGGGTTTGCTTCCCAGACCACACACAACTGCATGTGATGGGGCACGCCTCTTCTCCTAGCGCTCTGGAAGCAGAGGCAGGAGAACCACAAGTTCAAGGTCATCTTAAGCAGTATAGGGCTTTCACAGTCTGCCTTGGATACAAAGAGCCCCGAATGATAAAATATAGGATATAGGAAGGGAGGTTGTAGATCAGCAATTACTGAGCGTATGCCGTGCATAAACAAAGGCCACGGTTTAATCCCTACCAGCTTCAAGATCCCCGAAGTTTGTTCCCTCTACGAAGCTGGCTGTCTAAGCTGGTCCTCAGTATATGTTGAAATCCCAAAGAAGTAGGCTACAATGCCAGTGAAGAAATGCCTCAGCAGCAAGATGGATGAACTTTCCAGACAGAGGGAGAGTGAGCAGACAAAAGACAAAGACTCCCTTCTTCCAGGATCTTTTATGCAGGCTTCCACTGGAAGGTGTGGCCCAAATTTAGGGTGGGTCATCTCACCCCAAAGCATCCCTCTCAAATAACCCAGTCCAGGAAAATCCCGTCTGAAGGGGGCCAGCTTCATGGAGGGCAAACCGATTAGATGCCCAGTGCAGAACAGCCTCCTGGAAGCTCCTCACACCAGCAACGTTTTATGGACTTAGCAGGTTATATTTGGGATTATGCATACTGATATACATATTTGCAATGCCATAACAATTAATGAAAGGAGAGGAGGCCATGGATCTGAAGCAGAGTGGGAGGGGAAATGCCAGGGTGTGGAGGGAGGAAATGGAAGGGAGAAATGTAATTATAGTATAATTTCAAAAATCTTTTTAGAAAGTTAAAAAAAAGAAAAAAAAGAAGGTTCTAAACTAAAAAAAAAAAAATTAAAAAAAAAAAAAGGAAAGAAAATTCCTGACAGATGTGCCCAGGTGCTTGAGTTTTAGTTGATTCCAGATGTGATCAAGTTGACAACCCAAGATTACTCATCATACATGACATGCACACAATGGAAGAATTTTCATATGAAGAAAAATTATGGCTGAACATGGATAAGGTATGTCAAGTGAAATAAACCTGATAAATGTTGTATTATCTCACCTCTGTGAGATAATATAATCTGAAAATCTCTGGTTCATGGAAGAGAAGAATACAATGATGGTTTCCCAAGTCTGGGATGCGAGCAAAAGGAGGGGAAGACAGACCTCCGACACAGGTTATCAGAAGTACTCATCTTGCGTGCCTGAACCTGCTTCCCAGTGGCAAGGTGTTACAGGTCCACAGGAAAGAGCAGACAGCAGGAAGCAAGAGTCAATCCGGGCTCAGGAAGATGTGTGCTGGGATTACATCCTCGTTATGTCTGATTTACAGAATCTTTAGCCTCCAGATTCCATTTAGGAATATTAGGGCAATATTGGTGTCATCTTGTGGGGTTCTTGTTAGAATGTGTGCAAAATGCTCACTTTAGCGAGTAATCCCCAAACGTGGAAACGTTAAGCCACGAACACTCAACATGTCGTATGGATTGCTGAGTGAACACAGTGGTAGTTAATGTTGTCAACTTGTGGGGGTCCAGAGGCATCCGGAGACAAACCTGTAGGCATGACTGTGAGGGATTACCTACCTGGGAAAACCCACCTTAACCTTGTGTGGGGCTCTATTCCATAGGCTGCGCTCCTGGACTGAATAAAAAGCTAAGCAAAACTGACTATGAGCATTTAATTCTCTCAAGATCGAACAAAATACCCCAGGTTTCCCCTGAAATCCCTTCCCCAGGATGGACTGGAATGCAGAATAAAACCCGTTATCTCTTGTGCTGTTTCTCATGGGATACCTTAACACAACTTCCAGGTAAATTTGCATTACAGAGACCCTGGTGAAATCAAGCGTGGGTAAGGCATTGTCTCTCATTTTTAAAATGTTTCCTGTTAAAGTTTGTTGAAGCTCAGTGTGGTGGTCGAGGAGAGGAGGCACCATGAGTTTGAGGGCAGCTGAGCCACACAGCATCTCTCTCAACAGGAACAGCAAGAGGCTGAGGCTGTAGGCTGATGCTTCCTGTGGCACCTATGCTGTTCTCAACCCACGGGAGAAAGCACCCCTCCTTTCTTAGCCTCTAGATGCTTCAACTATAGGCCCAAGGTGGTTTGGGTTTGTCCCCATAGGCTCTGCTGTTTGAGTGTTAGGCCTCTTTCTGTTTGTTTGTCTCTCCGTTGCTGTCTCAGTATGGAAGCCCTCACTGCCGCTCCACCCCCATAACTGCCTGCCACCCTGTGTGACACTGTGGTGGTCATGGACTCACCCTCCGAACCTGTGAGCAAGCCCCCGGGGAAAGGCTTTCTTTTGTAAGCTGCCTTGGTCATGGTGTCTCTTTACAGCAACAGAAGAGTGACTAAGACAAGGCCTAAGCCAGAGGCCCTTCTGTTAAGCAATTCTAAATAATCATCTCAATAAGAGGTTATTCCATTCCAGGGATCTAAGAACTAACACATTTTAAAGATGAGGAAACTGAGGCCTAGGTAGGTAGTGATTTTTTTTTAATATACTATTTAGCAGCAGAGCTAGGATTCACCCCTGAGCCCTCGGTACCTCCAACTCCGTTCTGGGCTCAGGCAACAATTCCTCTCTAGTAGTTCAGTCTCTTCTCTCACATTGCTTTTCTCAGGTACAAATACGGAATAAACACCAACAGCACCATGGGTGATAGGAATCCCAGGTCCAGGCTAGAGAGATGGCTCAGAGTTCAAGAGCACTGGCTGCTTTTCTAAAGGTCCTGAGTTCAATTCCCAGCAATCACATGGTGGCTCACAACCATCTATCATGAGATCTGGTGCCCTCTTCTGGCCCGCTGACACACATGCAGGCAGATTACTGCATAATAGATAAATAAATAAATCTTTTTAAAAAATGGGGTATTCGCATTACCTTAGAAAAATATGAAATGAAGAATTCCAGTTCCATTTAAATGGATCCCACTTACATGTAACTTTGATTGTGACCCCCTCAGGCTGCCTGTGTCAGCTCTTGCTCTCCCCAGGCTGACCCATCCTTTCTCTGCCAGTTATCATTACAGGACACCAATCTCATCAGGGTACTTCTCTGCTTAAAAGGCTCCCAGTGCTCTGCCCGGCACAGGAAGGCTCCCTTGCGCTGGGCATTCTGGAGCTTCTCTGTACACCGGCTCCTTTGTCAGATCCACATGCCATCAGGGCAGCCCAGAACTGTGTTTCAGACCCCGAGGGCTCAGCGGTGAGTCCTAGCCCCCCCCCCCCACTTCCTCGCTTCAAAAAAAATCACAGTCTAAACTCATGTGCAGTACACAGAAAAACAAGTCCTTTGGTGCTGGAGCCCAGCTGCCATTCTCATTCCATTCTCAAGACCACAGCCAGATTGATTGTTAAAATGTTTATTGCTTATGTCGTTCCCTCATCAGAACACTACAGGTCAGTCTTCTGTGAGCAGACGTTATAGTTTTTGACTGCTCACCTCAGTTCCTCTACTTCCACCTTGCTGGCCTCCCTACCAGTTCTTGGGCATACCAAGCACAAGCATGACCTTCATCTTTGTTTATTCTCTACTCTTCCCCACGTCTGCACTAGCCTGCCTGTTCACATACAGCTCTTGATTCTGAGCCCTTGACAGTGAAACATTCAGTAATCACCCATAGGAAAATGCAGCCCTGTCACTCCAGAAGCCCCTCTGTGCTTTTCCTCACAGGGCTTTAGACTTTCTAGAATATGTCCTGACTTAACTCAAAGACCTAATGCCCACCACTGGATACAGCACAGCTGCATCAGAGTAAGATAAGAGGACACAGCACTAGGGAAATAAGATTGAATGAATACACCCATTCGAAGATTGATCACCGGGTATTTTTAAATATACAGCAATAAAATGTTCAGATTATTTTCAAATGTTCAAAACAAAAAACTTGTTTTAGGCAGTCTCATGTAGCACAGGCTGGCCTCAAACTAGGTATTTAGCCCAGGATGATGTTAAACTCCTGATTCTTCCTATGCCTCCCAACTTGTAGAATTAGGGAATTATATACCCAGTTTATGGATAGATGATGATCAATACTAGGTCTGAGTTCTAGCAGCTGGGCTATACCCACACCCCCAAGCCTTCAAGAAGTTTTATGAAATGTGTTTGGTCCAACATTTTCAATTCCTCTCATATTTATCATCTCTATGATGTGTTCACATTTTTGATAACTGACATTAAAAGATTTGCTTCAAAAAAGATGCCATAGGAAAGTAAAACCTTACAGGGATTTCTTTGTTGTTTGTTTAATTTCCTAGGTGGCAGCCTCAGGAGACAAATGAAAGTCTTAAGAATTACCAAGATGCTTTGCTTCAGAGTGACCTCACTTTGTGTCCTGTAGGAGTGAACACAGAGTGTTACAGAATATATGAGGCCTGCTCGTTTGGCTCCATTCCTGTGGTAGAAGATGTGATGACAGCTGGCCACTGTGGAAACATGTCCAGTCACCACAGCACTCCTCTGCAGTTACTCAAGGCCATGGGTGCCCCCTTTATCTTCATCAAGGACTGGAAGGAGCTTCCTGCCATTTTAGAAAAGGAGAAGACTGTAACTTTACAAGAAAAGTTTCAAAGAAGAAAAATGTTACTTCACTGGTACCAACACTTCAAAACAGAACTAAAGTGGAAATTTACTAATATTTTAGAAAGCTCATTTTTTATAAATAATAAAGGTTAATCATACCTAACTGTAAGTGTGTGTTCTTAAGTGTGAATATGTACAGCACTTGATAAGGTGGCTCCATCAACTCAGTTTCACAGAAGGGACCAAATGTTCTCCTTTTTGGCTACTGCTGTATACAAGATCAAAGAAATGGCGATATTTTACTGAGGCTGACCTGGCAAGATACTTAAGTGGTTAAAGGGTGCTTACTGCCAAGGCTGATGAGCTAAGTTCAGTCCCCCAGAAACCACACGGTAGGAGAGAAGTGAGTCTCATGTGCTGTCATGTGACCACCCCACCAGCATGCACACACAAACACATCAAATAGGTGGATAGATAGATTGGTGGATGGATGGATAGATAGACAGGTGACTCAGGTTCAGTTCTACCGAGATCAAGAAGCCAGCATTTACTGACTGTGCTCACTGACTTTAACCCACTTTAGGTGCTGGAGTGCTGGCTCAGTGTTTGAAAGTGCTCACTATTCTTGCATATAGCCTGAGTTCAGTGCCCAGCATGCATGGCACACACTCAGCCATCTGTAAGTATTGCTCAGTAGGTCCTGACATGTTCTTCTGTCTTCCATGCACACAAGTGCATATGACACATTAAAATAAAGAACTAACTGATAGAGTACTATTTACTAGGGCTGACATCTGGTCATGTCAGTAGCAGGATATATGCTGAACAATGGTACAAAGTTATATAATGTCAATGAATTTAATGGCTCTACTATACAACATGGAAATTATTTTAATATAATTGAAAGGTGCCTGAGTGGATGTTATGTGCTTTCACAAACTGTATCAACTCTGAGGTGATTTGTATGTGAATTAGCAAGTTGTGGCTAGTACACAATGTATATAGTCCCAAAACATTGCACTTGATAACACGTTCTATTTTCTATACCAATATTAGAAATTGCAAACTTTAGGGAAACAGCATCATATGTTAAAACACTGGTTATTGCAGTCAGAAAAAAAAATAAAAAACTTGTTTCCATGAGGATTTTTGGGGGAGCTTGAGGGAATTTAAAAGGTGATCTAAAATCTTTTACAACGGGTTCTGCTGAAATCATGCTAAAAGTTCAATAGTACTATTATTCAAGTAAATACCTTTCACAACTTGTCCAGACCAACATAAAATCAGATACACTGAACCAGATAGAAGAAAAAGCAGGCAACAGCTCTGTACTTACTGGCACAGGAGATGAATTTCTGAACAGAACACCAATCGCACAGGCAATAGGATAAATGGGACCTCATGAAACTGGAAAACTTCTGTAATACAAAGGACACTATCAATTAAATTAGCACCCTACAGAATGCAAAAAGATTTTTAACAACTCCACATCTGATGGAAGACTAATATCCAAAATATGTAAAGAACTCAAGAAACTAGATAACAAAATAAGCAAATAATCCAATTAAAAATGGAGCAGGGGCTACAGGTTAGTCAAAAGATGGATGCAGGCACTAAACCTCTTCACAAAGGAACTTATTCTGGTCCCAGTTGACAATGTGATCAACTGCTTGAGCTCCAGCTACCAACTAGGTCTTCCTATATTTATATATCAACTATACCCTTGAATTGTGGAATACAGAATGAACTCTCTCCTTGCTTTGTCAAAATATTTTTTCATAGTAAACAAGAAAAGGAACTAATACGGAAAATTGGTACTGGGAGTTGGGCTGTTGTTACAATACCCTGACCATGTGATTCTTAATACTTTGGAAGTGAGTTGCAGAAGAAATGTGGAAGATTGGAGAACTTCAGGCGACAAAGCCCTTATGTGCTGTAATGAGAACGTGATGTAGGATGCTTGAATGACAGGAATGCTGATGGGTTATCCCCTAGCTATCTGCTCCCTAGGTTGTGTCAGAAAATCTTGAATGCATCATAAAAGCAACAGTGGGAGCATAATCTTATAAAGTATGTTCTGGACATCTCTGGACTTTATAGAATAAAGACTTCATAATACCATTATAAATTATGCAATGAACAGAAAAGGTTAAACTATTACATGTAAAACTGATTATTTTGAAACTGGAACTATTGAGGCTAAATACTAAATCACAGTGAGGATGTGAAGGGGAATAATACTCTTAATGAGTAACAAATTAATTTCAGTTTAACCTGTACCAAAAATGTTAAAGTAGCTTTAAGTTGAGTACCCTTTTTCGAATAAACAGTTCGGTACAGCACTTAAAATATGGCTGAGACTTATATTAAAAGATACCTGTGTTGAAAATGTACGTTTGGAAATACTTCACTCAACTTCCAAAAAGACAGATCTCCTTACTTTCAGAAAATAAAATGTTTTTATTTGTTTATCTATTTATTAAAATTTTAACAAAGAAGAGACTTCATTCAGATGCTAGCACCAGATACCCACGGTGTGAAGACTGTGCCTTAGAGTGCTCTCAAGATGCAGTCCCAAGGTTCATTGCTCATGCGTTTATAAAGGCTCACAGGCTGTGCCCATCCTGGCTTTGTGCACCTAGAGGCAGGAACACTGGCAGACTTCCTGCCTGCATGTCCTCAGACACCTCCATCTAGGTGCAGTCAAGGGCAAGCAAGCTTGTCCACAGGAGTGACCACACACTGTCTGTATCCTCCATGAACAAGACCAGGCAATCACAAGAACAACGCCTAGCATTCTGAGACCTCCTCTGTCCTTGGACAAGTAGGACTTACAGGCTAGACATGCTTTTTGTTTGATAGTTCTCTTAAGCACAGTAACTTTAAACATAATGTTCACCATCACTTCCATCCCCCACTTAAGTTGTATCCTGAGTCAAGTTCTTGACCCTGTGGTGTGTATCTGTGAAAGGAACAGGCTAGCTTTACAGGTTTCTTTATGAATTCTATACCCCATATTAATTAAACTAAGTTCTCCCGGTAGTTTTCCAGAAAGCAGAAGGACAAGGAAAAAGGAGAAGTGGGTGAATGGGGACAAGACCCACCCTGCTGCATAAGAATGTCCAGGCCTGCAGTATGAGATAGGGTGCCTGGCAACCGGTCCAGATGGCCACAGCTCCCCATCCAGGACATTCTGGGTGTAACTTGAAGATCAGATATCCACCAGATGTCGGGGGCAGGCCTGACTGGACGTGGGTGCCTAAAACGAACCGATGATATTAAAAGTCAACTACCCATAACCCCATTCACCCAATCCTGCACTGCCAAGCTTGCCACCCCCACGCCTCCCTTGCTTTTTCCTTTAAAAACCCCATGCCTTTTTCTCTCGGGGCTGTTCCCTGATGATTTGGAAAGCAGCCCCATCACTCACTGGCCTGAATAAATCTCTTCTGTTTGTGGCAATCCATCTCCAAGTTACCTTCATCTGTCTGTCTGGTAATTGGGCTCTCGGTGGGCCTAACACCTGTTCACACTGGGATTTAATAAATATCAGTATACTGGCACCGAGACCAAAATTTCTGTATCTAGTTAAGACATTTATGTTGCACAACCCAGCGATGATCAGCAGAAACAGAAGGGTCTGGTGTTCTGCAATAGCTGAAGACAGAGTTATCACCCGAAAAAACAAGGAAATGAGAATGGCAACCATGGGCTTCCCCTGTTCTGGGTCATTTTTTTTGTCTGCAGTGTACAGGGTTTGTTTGTTTGCTTGTTTTTGTTTTTGTTTTTCTGAGAGTACAGGAATCTCTAATGATTGCTGAGTGGTTTGCATAGAACAACATTTTCTCTTACAGCCACACAATCACATCCTTGTTCTGCACAGAGTATGGTGAGTGCTCTATCATGTTGCAAAACTGCTTCATCTAATGGATCAACATGCTGATGGATCTTGATCTAGTTGGGTTTTACAGGTACCCTTTTTTTTTTTTTTTTTTTTTTTTTTTTTTAAAACAAGGGAGCCTGGAGGTCAATATGAGCCAGCCTGGTTTGTTGGGTAGGCACTCCAAGTAGCCATTTGTCTTCCTTGCCAGAGAGTTTCCTTTGGACTGAACCTTTTCAGTCTTTTGTTGAGGATAAGGGGTGACATAGATGATTTTGTAAATGGGCCTCAACTGAAATTAGGATGCCATTGTAGGGGCCCAGGAAGGCTGGAATGTTAACCAAAGCCTGGGAGGGGATTCATTCAGGAAATGGGGCACTCACTCATCAGAAGCATCTGGTTTCTTGATCAAGGTAAAAGACAGGAAGCAATCATGGCAGCTGGACTGGAGCACATCAGGCTCTCCACTTTTGTGGACTGCCTGGGGCTTGGGTGCTGTAGATCACTTTTGGAGTGGTTTGTTTTCTGATTCTGGTTCCTGGGTGGTGACTGTCAGGTGGGTGCAAATCTGCCGAGACATATTCAGACTAGGGACAGAAGCTAAAGTTAAGGAACTTAAAGGAAACTTTTACAATTGGAGACCCCCCCCCAACCCTCACACACACACACACATATTCCATCAGGAACAGGCAAAAGTTGGGGAATCTTAGTCTGTTGATTGTAGCTCAATTGACCTGTGACAGGTAGATAGATGCAAGTTGCAAACTCCGTGAGGCTCACATGAATTCTTTTAAGTTACAAAAGAGGAACTTCTGGAGCCTTCTACTTTTAAGTCATAATAAAAGCTTGGGGATTTTAAAAAAAAATTATCTGGGGTTAAAAACATCAACATTCTTTTCTTTGTCCAGAGGTCTGGACAGAGGTGGTTTTAACATGATGAGAAGTAATTTTAGGTATCAGAACTCCATTGATTACTATGTTAAAACTTTGAATTTTTGAAGTCTTGATATCACATATTTTTTGTTTTGGTTGTTCTGTTTGGTTTTTCAAGGCAGCCCTGGCTGCGATATTGAGCTTCTCCCAGGATGAGGACAGGTCTTGGCTAAAGTGCCCTCAGAGGTCTGGAATGAGAGCAATCTCAGCATGCAGATGTATGAACAGGTTCCGGCTTACCCTGTTGGATCTTGTCTTGGACATCTGCTTTCCAGTTCTCTCGGACAACCTCACTACACCATGCAAGGAACAGCAGGCACAGGATCTTGCAAAGTATGTTCAAAAAACTCCAAACTTTATTAAATGTAAACTTTATTGAATAACAACACAAATGTAAGATTTACTGCTAATAAAAAATTAAAGTTTCCTGTATAAAAATAGATTATCATGTAGTTGGCAATATTCACACTAAATATATTAAGTCTATACCAATAGTGGGGCTAAGGTGAAAGAATATAAATATTAACATGACATATTAAATTTCAGCTTAATATATACAAAGAAAACATCTTCAAAAATAGCTTAAGAATATATATATTTATATATATAATATATAAAATATATTTTTATTTATATATAAATATTTGTTTATTTACATATATATATATATTTATTTATTTATTTTTTTGGAATAAACAGTTTAGTACAGCCCTCAGCAGGGTGAGGCTTCAAGGAGTCCCGGGTTTACAATGCACATCTAGCATTAGTTACTCCTCTCCCGAGAATAAAATAGATGTCTTTACTTCCAGGCTGGGAAGTATCTTGAGATGTCCCCGGCGCGTTTCTTACTTCTCCTGGATTGCTCGGATCCCGTGAACAGCAGCACACTGCGACGCTTCTGTAGTAGCACACAGTACCGGAAGGCAACCGGAGATTCACTCGGAGACAGGCAACTGGTGGCCTTCCTTTCAGAGATAACTAATGCAAACAAGCAGTCGAGAACGAAAGGCCGAAAATCGCCAGAAGCCATCCACTGCCAGTTAGCTAAAACTTGTGAACAAAAACAGCAAAATTCAATCCAGCGTCGACCTCAGTCACAGATAAATCTTGACAGCTGCGTGCTTGTGAGCATGCGCTGTGCAGTCCGGATAGTTTCTAACTTTCGGTGGGCACACGTGTCTTCTGTTGTTGTTGTTGTTCTGTCCCGACAGGGTTTCTCTGTGCAGCCGCGGCTGTCCTGGCCACAGTCTTTACACTCAGAACTTGTTCAAGGCTCTTCCACACCCAGTACCTGCAGTCCTTAGCCTCACCTGGGAAAGAGCTCGGAGCAGCTGCCTCGCAGTGGCCGCCAGGGGGCGCTGCTACAGTAAGCGCTTGTGCAGGATCTTCCACACCATCTTCTTCCTGAAAAGAGGCATGTGCTGCTGGGAGAAGGTGATGGGCTGGCCCCTGGAAATGTAATCTGCATATTTACAGGCGAACACGCCGCAGTCGCCCCCGTTCAGCTGCTGAGGAATCTCCTCTGCCGACATGCTGTGTTGCTTCCACTCCACAGGGCTCAGGTCGCTGTTCCTTCTCGCTTTGCTCTCCTCCCGCAGATAGCAGAAAAGCAGCTCAAGGATGTCGGGTCTCTTCTGTCCCGTGGAGTCCATGTAGACAATACTCTTCTTTCTTAAGTCTGTGACCGCCAGGCTCCAGTGCATGCCCAGGTGAACTGGGACCAGGAGAAGTTCCTTGGCAAAGATGTTTACTGCCCGGGTCCATCTTCTGACTGACCTGTAGCCACCAGACTTTAACTTGGTGTAAAAGAAGGTATTAAATGCGTGAAGTGCCGGGTAGCCTTGACTTTGATTTCTTTCCATGAGAAGATTCATGTAAAAATTGATGACTTTGTCGTTGAGCCACTGGGTGTTCCTTAGGGTCCACAGGTCTCCTCGAGTCATTTGCAGTTTGAAGGCACAGCTCAAGATCTCATCTTTTGACCCAGGGCCTAGCGCACTGCTGATTTCTTTCTCCATGTCCACTGTGACAGCAGGACCACGGTCCAGCCCTCTGCCCTTCTCTTGGTCTTCAAGAGCCTTTTTCTTGACCTCAGGTGTTGACACTTTGCTGCTGGGCATGCCATTGCTGACACTGTCTGTGCAGATTTGAGGTGTTTCCGATTCATGATTCTGCCCTTCAGCACAACCTTTGAGAGTCTTGGAGGTGTCCATGGTGCTTGTGTGAGTGCTGTGAGGGCCAGAGTTCACGGGGACGTCAGGTTGGAGGAGTTCCAACAGCCCTGGGCACTTTTCATTGTGGTGTTTCTCAACTTCTTCCTCCCTGTTGCTGTGGGGGGGCTTGAGACCCTGGCCTCCACCCACAGACTCCTCAGTCACAGCCTCTTCTGGGGGGCCTTTGGCACACTCTGGGGCCATTAGCTGTAACGGACCCTTTTCCTGGGGTGACCATATTCGGCTCTTGTCAGGCTCTTCATCCCCAAGCTCTGTTTCATGCTGTTCCTGTTGCAGCTTCTTCCACGACTGGACTGGCTCTTCTGAGCACACATCATCCTCTTCCTCTTCTTGGCGTTTCCTCTTCTGGCCTTTCTCTGGCTGTTCAGGGTTTATCGTTTTACCCTGCTTGCAAGGCTGCCTTATAGAGGGACTACTTGTATTGTCTTTGCTCAGCTGTTGGCTGCCGGCCATGACACAGCTTTCCGATGTCCAAGTCAAAGTGCAGGTCAGCTGGGCGTTCTGTGGGAGTTCTTGGGTTGTCCTCTTGATGGCTGAAGGCACCTTAGTCTACTGGGAGATGTCTTATCCACACAAGATAAGGTGGTTCACGGTCAGAAACCGCAGGGGAAGAACACAGGTTTCCTTTGGCGCTGGGGTCAGTTAGGCCACCAAGACAGAAGGAGGTCGCAGTGTCAAAGGACACTTCTCACATAGCTGATCTTCTCTAATCTTGTCTTTCGGGTGGCATTTCCTCAGTCCCCCTATAGAAAGGTCTGTGGAGTTCCCACTCTGCGTTTTGTTTTTCCCTACTGAGGGAGAAGGATCGCTCTAGGGCACAAGGAGCCTCTGTAGAACCTGAAATTGTGGAAATCACAATGATTGTCAGAGTCTTTCAGCCAAAGAAGGCAGTCAACACACGTTAGAAGCAAGACTACTGTGTGCCTCCCTCCACTGTCACCAAGGATCTGGAAGGCCAGTTTCCACAAAAAACTGTGGTTTATGATGTGGTTTTATGCACCAGGGCAACATTCATTGGTGAATGGAGGCCCTGCCCACCATCGCCCAGGTCTAGGGTCTTAAAGCTTGTTTTCATTCCTGGAATTCCTGTTGGAACTCCTGCTGGCTGAAGCAAACCCAAGATCAGTAAGAACTCAGAGGAGCAGAAGTTCAGCACATATCATGAATAAATAAATGTAAAAAACCCCCAAGTGCTGGGATTAAAAGCGGCAGCACCACTGCTTGGCTGGACAGATCTTTTCAGGATGACTCAGCAGAGATGGCTCCGTGGTGAAGAGTGATGCTTTTCTAGAAGACCACACATTGATTTCCAACCCTGTCTTTGCAGCTTACAATCACCTGTAACTCCAGTGCCAGGGGAGCTGACACTCTCTTCTGGCTTTAAGCAGGAAACGCACACACACACACACACACACATACACACACTGCTCTTAAATATGTGAGAGTAAAACACTCATACACATTAAAAATAAATCTTAAAAAAATAAAAGCTAGGATTTGTACTAAGCCTATTTCTCTTTCCCCCCCCAGAAAAACAGTGTACCGGAGAACTAAGTAAAAATCATTGCTAAAATGTACAAAACAAAATTAGAAAAAAATGTAATAAATGAAAAGATAGTTATCCTTTCTAAAAGCTTTTAGAAATAGTTTGAGAAGCTTCTATGTCTTTAAACCTTGAAAGACAGAGACCAAACCATGTGTTTAAACCTGCTTGTAGCTGCTTTTCTCACACCCAAAAATCTAGACACATAACCATATCTCCATAAAACTCATATAACATGTGATTGATCAGTGGCGAAGCTTTGTAGATTATATATGATTTGATCGTTGCCAAACAGAACGGAGGACCAAGGAGATGGCTCAGCCCGGTTAGCTGCTCCCTGGCAACTCTGACCAGTTCAGGGCAATTCCTGAGTCACTCAAAATAAAAGACAGAACCCAGTCACCCGAATTATTCTCCGACCTCCACGTGTGCTGCGGCAAGCCAACAGTTGCCGCACCCCCAATGCAAATAAATAATGAACTGCAATAAACCCTGCCAGGTGAGCAAAGAGAGTGGCATTTTATCCTAGTGGATCGCGGTGGAATGGCCATGCCTCTCACCCTGCAAATTCAGGCAACGGCCACAAGAGGGCAGAGAGAAACCACAGAGAAGAGCGCGCCTCTCAGCTCTTTCCTGCCTTCCTCTCTGACCCAAAGGAGCTTCTCAGAGCAGAGAACTGCAGGGGCAGAACCAAAGCATCTGGACAACTGGGCTCCCCTTGATTACAAGGCTAGCAGGTTTAGTCAGGGATCTCGAGAGTAACAGAACACACACACACACACACACACACACACACACACACACACACGATAGATAGATAGATAGATAGATAGATAGATAGATAGATAGATAGACAGACAGACAGATAGATGAGTTTAGATAGATGACTTACAGGCTGAAGTCCATCTAGTCCAGAGATGGCTGCCTATGAATGGAAGGTCCAAAAGTCCAGTAGTTTTTCAGTCCATGAGTGTGGATGTCTCAGCTGGTCTTCAGTAAAGGCTAGAATTCTACACAAGTAGACCGCAAGGACAGTGAAGGAATGGACTTCTTCTCAGTGAGGCAGTAACAGGCAAATAGCAAAAGCTCCCTAGTTCCAGCGCCTTTTATAGAGGCTTCTAGCGGAAGGTGTTGCCTGGATTAGAGGCTCGGCTTCCCTCTTCAAAGATGCGGATTAAAATTAAGCAAGGAATCCCTCACAGGTGTGCCTTTTCATTTTGGGGTTTTACATAATACCAGATAACTGGAATCCAGTTGACAGTCAAGAATGGCCGTCTCAGCTGCCTTTCCAAGCCCCACTTCATGTTCTGGACACAGTTTGACATTTTTGACATTTAACCTTGTGATCTTTCTTTCTGTAGATTCTGGTGTGTGTTTGTCTGTGTTCACGTGTGTACGTGTGTGCATATGTGTGTGTGTGCCTGTGTGCAGGCTCTCTCAAAGAAGTCAGCATGTGTGGGTTGAGTTGTGGGGCAGCAGAGCTGGGTTGGAGTGGAGTGGAGCTCAGTTGGTGGAACGCATGGTCCAGCAAATAAGAACCCTGGGTTTGCTTCCCAGACCACACACAACTGCATGTGATGGGGCACGCCTCTTCTCCTAGCGCTCTGGAAGCAGAGGCAGGAGAACCACAAGTTCAAGGTCATCTTAAGCAGTATAGGGCTTTCACAGTCTGCCTTGGATACAAAGAGCCCCGAATGATAAAATATAGGATATAGGAAGGGAGGTTGTAGATCAGCAATTACTGAGCGTATGCCGTGCATAAACAAAGGCCACGGTTTAATCCCTACCAGCTTCAAGATCCCCGAAGTTTGTTCACTCTACGAAGCTGGCTGTCTAAGCTGGTCCTCAGTATATGTTGAAATCCCAAAGAAGTAGGCTACAATGCCAGTGAAGAAATGCCTCAGCAGCAAGATGGATGAACTTTCCAGACAGAGGGAGAGTGAGCAGACAAAAGACAAAGACTCCCTTCTTCCAGGATCTTTTATGCAGGCTTCCACTGGAAGGTGTGGCCCAAATTTAGGGTGGGTCATCTCACCCCAAAGCATCCCTCTCAAATAACCCAGTCCAGGAAAATCCCGTCTGAAGGGGGCCAGCTTCATGGAGGGCAAACCGATTAGATGCCCAGTGCAGAACAGCCTCCTGGAAGCTCCTCACACCAGCAACGTTTTATGGACTTAGCAGGTTATATTTGGGATTATGCATACTGATATACATATTTGCAATGCCATAACAATTAATGAAAGGAGAGGAGGCCATGGATCTGAAGCAGAGTGGGAGGGGAAATGCCAGGGTGTGGAGGGAGGAAATGGAAGGGAGAAATGTAATTATAGTATAATTTCAAAAATCTTTTTAGAAAGTTAAAAAAAAGAAAAAAAAAGAAGGTTCTAAACTAAAAAAAAAAAAAAAAAATTAAAAAAAAAAAAAGGAAAGAAAATTCCTGACAGATGTGCCCAGGTGCTTGAGTTTTAGTTGATTCCAGATGTGATCAAGTTGACAACCCAAGATTACTCATCATACATGACATGCACACAATGGAAGAATTTTCATATGAAGAAAAATTATGGCTGAACATGGATAAGGTATGTCAAGTGAAATAAACCTGATAAATGTTGTATTATCTCACCTCTGTGAGATAATATAATCTGAAAATCTCTGGTTCATGGAAGAGAAGAATACAAGCATGGTTTCCCAAGTCTGGGATGCGAGCAAAAGGAGGGGAAGACAGACCTCCGACACAGGTTATCAGAAGTACTCATCTTGCGTGCCTGAACCTGCTTCCCAGTGGCAAGGTGTTACAGGTCCACAGGAAAGAGCAGACAGCAGGAAGCAAGAGTCAATCCGGGCTCAGGAAGATGTGTGCTGGGATTACATCCTCGTTATGTCTGATTTACAGAATCTTTAGCCTCCAGATTCCATTTAGGAATATTAGGGCAATATTGGTGTCATCTTGTGGGGTTCTTGTTAGAATGTGTGCAAAATGCTCACTTTAGCGAGTAATCCCCAAACGTGGAAATGTTAAGCCACGAACACTCAACATGTCCTATGGATTGCTGAGTGAACACAGTGGTAGTTAATGTTGTCAACTTGTGGGGGTCCAGAGGCATCCGGAGACAAACCTGTAGGCATGACTGTGAGGGATTACCTACCTGGGAAAACCCACCTTAACCTTGTGTGGGGCTCTATTCCATAGGCTGCGCTCCTGGACTGAATAAAAAGCTAAGCAAAACTGACTATGAGCATTTAATTCTCTCAAGATCGAACAAAATACCCCAGGTTTCCCCTGAAATCCCTTCCCCAGGATGGACTGGAATGCAGAATAAAACCCGTTATCTCTTGTGCTGTTTCTCATGGGATACCTTAACACAACTTCCAGGTAAATTTGCATTACAGAGACCCTGGTGAAATCAAGCGTGGGTAAGGCATTGTCTCTCATTTTTAAAATGTTTCCTGTTAAAGTTTGTTGAAGCTCAGTGTGGTGGTCGAGGAGAGGAGGCACCATGAGTTTGAGGGCAGCTGAGCCACACAGCATCTCTCTCAACAGGAACAGCAAGAGGCTGAGGCTGTAGGCTGATGCTTCCTGTGGCACCTATGCTGTTCTCAACCCACGGGAGAAAGCACCCCTCCTTTCTTAGCCTCTAGATGCTTCAACTATAGGCCCAAGGTGGTTTGGGTTTGTCCCCATAGGCTCTGCTGTTTGAGTGTTAGGCCTCTTTCTGTTTGTTTGTCTCTCCGTTGCTGTCTCAGTATGGAAGCCCTCACTGCCGCTCCACCCCCATAACTGCCTGCCACCCTGTGTGACACTGTGGTGGTCATGGACTCACCCTCCGAACCTGTGAGCAAGCCCCCGGGGAAAGGCTTTCTTTTGTAAGCTGCCTTGATCATGGTGTCTCTTTACAGCAACAGAAGAGTGACTAAGACAAGGCCTAAGCCAGAGGCCCTTCTGTTAAGCAATTCTAAATAATCATCTCAATAAGAGGTTATTCCATTCCAGGGATCTAAGAACTAACACATTTTAAAGATGAGGAAACTGAGGCCTAGGTAGGTAGTGATTTTTTTTTAATATACTATTTAGCAGCAGAGCTAGGATTCACCCCTGAGCCCTCTGTACCTCCAACTCCGTTCTGGGCTCAGGCAACAATTCCTCTCTAGTAGTTCAGTCTCTTCTCTCACATTGCTTTTCTCAGGTACAAATACGGAATAAACACCAACAGCACCATGGGTGATAGGAATCCCAGGTCCAGGCTAGAGAGATGGCTCAGAGTTCAAGAGCACTGGCTGCTTTTCTAAAGGTCCTGAGTTCAATTCCCAGCAATCACATGGTGGCTCACAACCATCTATCATGAGATCTGGTGCCCTCTTCTGGCCCGCTGACACACATGCAGGCAGATTACTGCATAATAGATAAATAAATAAATCTTTTTAAAAAATGGGGTATTCGCATTACCTTAGAAAAATATGAAATGAAGAATTCCAGTTCCATTTAAATGGATCCCACTTACATGTAACTTTGATTGTGACCCCCTCAGGCTGCCTGTGTCAGCTCTTGCTCTCCCCAGGCTGACCCATCCTTTCTCTGCCAGTTATCATTACAGGACACCAATCTCATCAGGGTACTTCTCTGCTTAAAAGGCTCCCAGTGCTCTGCCCGGCACAGGAAGGCTCCCTTGCGCTGGGCATTCTGGAGCTTCTCTGTACACCGGCTCCTTTGTCAGATCCACATGCCATCAGGGCAGCCCAGAACTGTGTTTCAGACCCCGAGGGCTCAGCGGTGAGTCCTAGCCACCCCCCACACTTCCTCGCTTCAAAAAAAATCACAGTCTAACCTCATGTGCAGTACACAGAAAAACAAGTCCTTTGGTGCTGGAGCCCAGCTGCCATTCTCATTCCATTCTCATTCCATTCTCAAGACCACAGCCAGATTGATTGTTAAAATGTTTATTGCTTATGTCGTTCCCTCATCAGAACACTACAGGTCAGTCTTCTGTGAGCAGACGTTATAGTTTTTGACTGCTCACCTCAGTTCCTCTACTTCCACCTTGCTGGCCTCCCTACCAGTTCTTGGGCATACCAAGCACAAGCATGACCTTCATCTTTGTTTATTCTCTACTCTTCCCCACGTCTGCACTAGCCTGCCTGTTCACATACAGCTCTTGATTCTGAGCCCTTGACAGTGAAACATTCAGTAATCACCCATAGGAAAATGCAGCCCTGTCACTCCAGAAGCCCCTCTGTGATTTTCCTCACAGGGCTTTAGACTTTCTAGAATATGTCCTGACTTAACTCAAAGACCTAATGCCCACCACTGGATACAGCACAGCTTCATCAGAGTAAGATAAGAGGACACAGCACTAGGGAAATAAGATTGAATGAATACACCCATTCGAAGATTGATCACCGGGTATTTTTAAAAATACAGCAATAAAATGTTCAGATTATTTTCAAATGTTCAAAACAAAAAACTTGTTTTAGGCAGTCTCATGTAGCACAGGCTGGCCTCAAACTCGGTATTTAGCCCAGGATGATGTTAAACTCCTGATTCTTCCTATGCCTCCCAACTTGTAGAATTAGGGAATTATATACCCAGTTTATGGATAGATGATGATCAATACTAGGTCTGAGTTCTAGCAGCTGGGCTATACCCACACCCCCAAACCTTAAAGAAGTTTTAAGAAATGTGTTTGGTCCAACATTTTCAATGCCTCTCATATTTATCATCTCTATGATGTGTTCACATTTTTGATAACTGACATTAAAAGATTTGCTTCAAAAAAGATGCCATAGGAAAGTAAAACCTTACAGGGATTTCTTTGTTGTTTGTTTAATTTCCTAGGTGGCAGCCTCAGGAGACAAATGAAAGTCTTAAGAATTACCAAGATGCTTTGCTTCAGAGTGACCTCACTTTGTGTCCTGTAGGAGTGAACACAGAGTGTTACAGAATATATGAGGCCTGCTCGTTTGGCTCCATTCCTGTGGTAGAAGATGTGATGACAGCTGGCCACTGTGGAAACATGTCCAGTCACCACAGCACTCCTCTGCAGTTACTCAAGGCCATGGGTGCCCCCTTTATCTTCATCAAGGACTGGAAGGAGCTTCCTGCCATTTTAGAAAAGGAGAAGACTGTAACTTTACAAGAAAAGTTTCAAAGAAGAAAAATGTTACTTCACTGGTACCAACACTTCAAAACAGAACTAAAGTGGAAATTTACTAATATTTTAGAAAGCTCATTTTTTTATAAATAATAAAGGTTAATCATACCTAACTGTAAGTGTGTGTTCTTAAGTGTGAATATGTACAGCACTTGATAAGGTGGCTCCATCAACTCAGTTTCACAGAAGGGACCAAATGTTCTCCTTTTTGGCTACTGCTGTATACAAGATCAAAGAAATGGCGATATTTTCCTGAGGCTGACCTGGCAAGATACTTAAGTGGTTAAAGGGTGCTTACTGCCAAGGCTGATGAGCTAAGTTCAGTCCCCCAGAAACCACACGGTAGGAGAGAAGTGAGTCTCATGTGCTGTCATGTGACCACCCCACCAGCATGCACACACAAACACATCAAATAGGTGGATAGATAGATTGGTGGATGGATGGATAGATAGACAGGTGACTCAGGTTCAGTTCTACCGAGATCAAGAAGCCAGCATTTACTGACTGTGCTCACTGACTTTAACCCACTTTAGGTGCTGGAGTGCTGGCTCAGTGTTTGAAAGTGCTCACTATTCTTGCATATAGCCTGAGTTCAGTGCCCAGCATGCATGGCACACACTCAGCCATCTGTAAGTATTGCTCAGTAGGTCCTGACATGTTCTTCTGTCTTCCATGCACACAAGTGCATATGACACATTAAAATAAAGAACTAACTGATAGAGTACTATTTACTAGGGCTGACATCTGGTCATGTCAGTAGCAGGATATATGCTGAACAATGGTACAAAGTTATATAATGTCAATGAATTTAATGGCTCTACTATACAACATGGAAATTATTTTAATATAATTGAAAGGTGCCTGAGTGGATGTTATGTGCTTTCACAAACTGTATCAACTCTGAGGTGATTTGTATGTGAATTAGCAAGTTGTGGCTAGTACACAATGTATATAGTCCCAAAACATTGCACTTGATAACACGTTCTATTTTATATACCAATATTAGAAATTGCAAACTTTAGGGAAACAGCATCATATGTTAAAACACTGGTTATTGCAGTCAGAAAAAAAAAAATAAAAAACTTGTTTCCATGAGGATTTTTGGGGGAGCTTGAGGGAATTTAAAAGGTGATCTAAAATCTTTTACAACGGGTTCTGCTGAAATCATGCTAAAAGTTCAATAGTACTATTATTCAAGTAAATACCTTTCACAACTTGTCCAGACCAACAGATACAGCTGTGTTCAGTCAACATAAAATCAGATACACTGAACCAGATAGAAGAAAAAGCAGGCAACAGCTCTGTACTTACTGGCACAGGAGATGAATTTCTGAACAGAACACCAATCGCACAGGCAATAGGATAAATGGGACCTCATGAAACTGGAAAACTTCTGTAATACAAAGGACACTATCAATTAAATTAGCACCCTATAGAATGCAAAAAGATTTTTAACAACTCCACATCTGATGGAAGACTAATATCCAAAATATGTAAAGAACTCAAGAAACTAGATAACAAAATAAGCAAATAATCCAATTAAAAATGGAGCAGGGGCTACAGGTTAGTCAAAAGATGGATGCAGGCACTAAAGCTCTTCACAAAGGAACTTATTCTGGTCCCAGTTGACAATGTGATCAACTGCTTGAGCTCCAGCTACCAACTAGGTCTTCCTATATATATATATATCTCAACTATACCCTTGAATTGTGGAATACAGAATGAACTCTCTCCTTGCTTTGTCAAAATATTTTTTCATAGTAAACAAGAAAAGGAACTAATACGGAAAAATTGGTACTGGGAGTTGGGCTGTTGTACCCTGACCATGTGATTCTTAATACTTTGGAAGTGAGTTGCAGAAGAAATGTGGAAGATTGGAGAACTTCAGGCGACAAAGCCCTTATGTTAGGAAACAAGAGTCAATCCGGGCTCAGGAAGATGTGTGCTGGGATTACATCCTCGTTGGACCTTGTTCTTCTTTGCAAGCACTTTACTGATCGAGCCTTTTCTCCAGCCTGGATCTTCTAATGTCTTTCATTAAACTCTTTATTTATATGCGTATTGGATCTTTTTGTTTCATTTTTTATTTTTTTCATGTGAACTTAGTTATTTTCTTATTTATTTATTTATTTATTTATTTATTTATTTGTGTTTTTTTTTATCAGTTACATTTTATTAACTCTGTATCCCAGCCGTGTCCCGATCCCTCATTCCCTCCCAGTCCCTCCCTCCCTCCCTCATCTCCACCGTGCCCCTTTCCAAGTCCACTGATAGGGGGGACCTCCTCCCCATTCATCTGATCCTGTTTTATTAGGAATCTTCAGGACTGGCTGCAAAGCCCTCATCTGTGGCCTAACTGGACTGCTCCTCCCTTCGGGGGTGGAGAGACCAAAGAGCCAGTCATTGAGTTCCTGTTAGAAATAGTCCCTGTTCCCCTCACTTTGGGAAACCAATTGGTTACTGAGCTACCACAGGCTACATCTGAGTGGAGGTTCTAGGTTATATCCATACATGGTCCTTGGTTGAATGTCAGTCTCAGAGAAGACCCTGTGCCCAGATATATTTGGTCCTTGTGGAGCTCCTATCCTTTCCCCATCAGACTAACTCCCCTTCTTTCTTATGATTCCCTGTACTCTGCCAAAGGTTTGGTCATGAGTCTTTGCTTTGAAAACACTGCTAGTTAGAGTCTTTCAGATGCACTCAGTAGACTTCTGTCATACGTTCAATGCACATCCCATCTGTCTTTCTAAATGAGGATTGGTCATCTTACCCCATGTCCGCTCAATTGATTATCTTTTTTAGGTGTATAGATTTCATTATGTTTATCATATCTTATAGGTCTATATAAGTGATTATATCCCATTTTTGTCTTTCTCCTTCTGGGATATTTCACTCAGAATGATCTTTTCTAGATCCCACCATTTGCCTGCAAATTTCATGATTTCCTCCTTTTTGATTGCTGAGTAGTATTCCATTGTATAAAAATACCACAATTTCTGTACCCATTCCACCGTTGATGGACATCTGGGTTGTTTCCAGGTTCTGGCTATTACAAATAGAGCTGCTATAAACATGGTTGAGCAAGTGTCCTGTTTGTGTACTTGAACAAACTTTGGGTATATACCTAGCAGTGGTATAGCTGGGTCTGGAGGAAGCACTATTCCTATTTGTCTTAGAAAGCGCCAGATAGCTTTCCAGAGTGGTTGTACCAGTTTACATTCCCACCAGCAGTGGAGGAGGGTTCCCCTTTCTCCACAACCTCTCCAGCATGTCTTATCGCTTGAGTTTTTCATCTTGGCCATTTTGATGGGTGTAAGGTGATATCTCAGGGTCGTTTTGATTTGCATTTCCCTGATGGCTACTGAGGATGAGCATTTCTTTAAGTGTTTTTCTGCCATTCGATATTCCTCTGTCGAGAATTCTCTGTTTAGCTCTTTTCCCCATTTTTTAATTGGATGACTTGGTTTGCTGCTTTTCAGCTTCTTTAGTTCTTTGTATATACTGGATATTAGTCCTCTGTCAGATAAAGGGTTAGTGAAGATTCTTTCCCAATCTGTAGGCAGTCGTTTTGTTTTGATGACGGTATCCTTTGCTTTACAGAAACTTTTCAGTTTCATGAGGTCCCATTTATTGATTGTTGCTCTTAGAGCCTGTGCTGTTAGTGTTCTGTTCAGGAAGTTGTCTCCTGTGCCAATGAGTTCTAGGCTGTTCCCCACTTTTTTTTTCCAATTGATTTAGGGTATCTGGTTTTATGTTGAGGTCCTTGATCCACTTTGACTTTAGTTTTGTGCAGGGTGATAAATATGGATCTAATTTCATTTTTCTGCATGTAGACATCCAGTTGGTCCAGCACCATTTGTTGAAGATGCTGTCTTTTTTCCATTGAATGGAATTGGCTTCTTTGTCGAATATCGAGTATTCATAGGTGTGTGGATTTATTTCTGGTTCTTCTATGCGGTTCCATTGATCCTCCTTTCTGTTTCTATGCCAATACCATGCAGTTTTTATTACTTTTTCCCTGTAGTACAGCTTGAGACCAGGAATGGAGATACCTCCAGATGATGGGTTGTCGTACAGGATCATTTTGGAGATTCTGGGTTTTTTGTTTCTCCATAGGAAGCTGAGAATCTTTTTTTCAAGGCCTGTAAAGAATTGAGTTGGTATTTTGATGGGAATTGCATTGAATCTGTAGATTGCTTTTGGCAGGATGGCCAATTTCACAATGTTAATCCTACCAATCCATGAGCACGGGAGATCTTTCCATCTTCTGATATCTTCTTCGATTTCTTTCTTCAGAGACTTGAAGTTTTTCTCAAACAGGTCTTTCACTTGCTTGGTTAGAGTCACACCAAGGTACTTTATGTTATTAGTGGCTATTGTGAAGGGTGTTGTTTCCCTAATTTCTTTCTCAGCCTTTTTGTCTTTGGTATATAGGAGGGCTTCTGATTTTTTTGAGTTGATTTTGTATCCTGCCACTTTGCTGAAGGTGTTTATCAGCTGAAGGAGTTCTCTGGTTGAATTTTTGGGGTCGCTCATGTATACTATCATATCATCTGCAAATAGTGACACTTTGACCTCTTCCTTTCCGATTTGTATCCCCTTGATCTCCTTTAGTTGTCTTATTGCTCTGGCTAGGACTTCAAGTACTATGTTGAAGAGATATGGGGACAATGGACAGCCTTGTCTTGTCCCTGATTTCAGTGGGATTGATTTAAGTTTCTCTCCATTGAGTTTGATGTTAGCTATAGGCTTGCTATATATTGCCTTTACTATGTTTATGTATGTTCCTTGTATCCCTGATCTCTCCAAGACTTTAAACATGAATGGGTGTTGGACTTTGTCAAATGCTTTCTCAGCATCTAAGGAGATGATCATGTGGTTTTTCTCCTTCAGTTTGTTTATGTAGTGGATTACATTGATGGATTTCCATATGTTGAACCACCCTTGCATGCCTGGGATGAAGCCTACTTGGTCATGGTGGATGATATCTTTGATATGTTCTTGGATTCGGTTTGCAAGTATTTTATTGAGTATTTTTGCGTCAATGTTCATAAGAGAGATAGGCCTGAAAGTCATAAGAATTACCAAGATGCTTTGCTTCAGAGTGACCTCACTTTGTGTCCTGTAGGAGAGAACACAGAGTGTTACAGAATATATGAGGCCTGCTCGTTTGGCTCCATTCCTATGGTAGAAGATGTGATGACAGCTGGCCACTGTGGAAACATGTCCAGTCACCACAGCGCTCCTCTGCAGTTACTCAAGGCCATGGGTGCCCCCCTTATCTTCAACAAGGACTGGAAGGAGCTTCCTGCCATTTTAGAAAAGGAGAAGACTAACTTTACAAGAAAAGATTCAAAGAAGAAAAATGTTACTTCACTGGTACCAACACTTCAAAACAGAACTAAAGTGGAAATTTACTAATATTTTAGAATGCTCATTTTTTATGAATAATAAAGGTTAATCATACCTAGTTGTAAGTGTGTGTTCATAAGTGTGAATATGTACAGCACTTGATAAGGCGGCTCCATCAACTCAGTTTCACGGAAGGGACCACATGTTCTCCTTTTTGGCTAATGCTGTATACAAGATCAAAGAAATGGTGATATTTTACTGAGGCTGACCTGGCAAGATACTGACACAGGCAGCCTGAGGGGGTCACAATCAAAGTCACATTTAAGTGGGATTCATTTAAATGGAACTGGAATTCTTCGTTTCATATTTTTTTAAGGTAATGTGAATACCCCATTTTTTTAAAAGATTTATTTATTTATCTATTATGCAGTATTCTGCCTGCATGTGTGCCAGCGGGCCAGAAGAGGGCACCAGATCTCACAATAGATGGTTGTGAGCCACCATGTGATTGCTGGGAATTGAACTCAGTAACTTTAGAAAAGCAGCCAGTGCTTTTAAACTCTGAGCCATCTCTCTAGCCTGGACCTGGGATTCCTATCACCCATGGTGCTGTTGGGGTTTATTCTGTATTTGTACCTGAGAAAAGCAATGTGAGACAAGAGGCTGAACTACTAGAGAGGAATTGTTGCCTGAGCCCAGAACGGACTCGGAGGTACAGAGGGCTCAGTGGTGAATCCTAGCTCTGCTGCTAAATAGTATATTAAAAAAAAATCACTACCTGCCTAGGCCTCAGTTTCCTCATCTTTAAAATGTGTTAGTTCCTAGATCCCTGGAATGGAATAACCTCTTATTGAGATGATTATTTAAAATTGCTTAACAGAAGGGCCTCTGGCTTAGGCCTTGTCTTAGTCACTCTTCTGTTGCTGTAAAGAGACACCATGACCAAGGCAGCTTACAAGAGAAAGCCTTTCCCCGGGGGCTTGCTCACAGGTTCGGAGAGTGAGTCCATGGCCACCACGGTGTCACACAGGGTGGCAGGCAGGCATGGGGGTGGAGCGGCAGTGAGGGCTTCCATACTGAGACAGCAACGGAGAGACAAACAGAAAGAGGCCTAAACACTCAAACAGCAGAGCCTATGGGGACAAACTCAAACCACCTCGGCCCTATAGTTGAAGCATCTAGAGGCTAAGAAAGGAGGAGTGCTTCCTCCCGGGGATTGAGACCAGCATAGGTACCGCAGGAAGCATAGTTCTACAGCCTCAGCCACAGCAGCTGAGCAGTTTCTACACACCAACTGCATTTGATCATCGCTATTTTCTGTGCCTCTTACTGTTCCTGTTGAGAGAGATGCTGTGTGTCTCAGCTGCCCTCAAACTCATGGTGCCTCCTCTCCTCGACCACCACACTCAGCTTCAACAGACTTTAACAGGAAACATTTTAAAAATGAGAGACAATGCCTTACCCACACTTGATTTCACCAGGGTCTCTGTAATGCAAACTTACCTGGAAGTTGTGATAAGGTATGCCGTGAGAAAGAGTACAAGAGATAACAGGTTTTATTCTGAATTCCAGTCCATCCTGGGGAAGGGATTTCAGGGGGAACCTGGGGTATTCTGTTTGATCTTGAGAGAATTAAATGCTCATAGTCAGTTTTGCTTAGCTTTTTATTCAGTCCAGGCGCCCAGCCTATGGAATAGAGCCCCATACAAGGTTAAGGTGGGCTTTCCCATGTAGGTAATCCTTCACAGGCGTGCCTACAGGTTTGTCTCCGGATGCCTCTGGCCCCCCACAAGTTGACAACATTAACTACCACTGTGTTCACTCAGCAATCAATATGACATGTTGAGTGTTTGTGGCTTAATATTTCCAAGTTGGGAATTAATCGCTAAAAGTGAGCATTTTGCACACATTCTCACAAGAACCCCATAAGATGACACCAATATTGCCCTAATATTCCTATAATGGAATCTGGAGGCAAAAGATTCTGTAAATCAGACATAACGAGGATGTAATCCCAACACACATCTTCCTGCACCCGGATTGACTCTTCTTTCCCGCTGTCTGCTGTTTCCTGTGGACCTGTAACTCCTTGCCACTGGGAAGCAGGTTCACGCACGCAAGATGAGCACTTCTGATCACGGCTTTATACAGATGGATCTTGTTCCTCACCTGGCCTTCAGTGCCATCATCTTTCTCAGACTTAAGAACCAAACCGACTCCCAAATTTGAAAATGGTGGACAGCTAAAGTCTTGGCCACCTGAAGGCTGGTTCCCACATCAGTCCTGTGTGACTTGGCTCCACCTTGTGGTGGCTGTTTTCTTAGCCCTCTGCTCCTTTCTACCGCCTCCTAATTCACATCTTTTCACTCTTCAGAGGTATGTGATGAGAACTTTGCCTGCTGGTGAGATTCCAGCCCTCTCTGGATAGTCCAAGTTTCCAGAAGCAGAGCTTCCTGTCCCATGTGACCCTTTACCCTTGGTGGAAGTAGGGGTATTCACCAGGGCCTGTGGCCAAACATTGTCACTTACAGAAGCATTGCTTGCTTCATTGCCGAGTAATTGAATGGTGTCAGTGTGTGTGTGTGTGTGTATGTGTGTGTGTGTGTGTCTGTGTGTGCACTTGCATGTGTATATATGCTTCTATACATGTGAAGGAAATAGGCTGATATCACGTGATCCTCAGCCCCTTTCCACCTCAGCTCTTGTGTCAGGGTCTCCCTCCTAACCTGGGGTGCACCCATTTGGCTAGGTTGATTAGGCAGTGGGGCCCAGGTGTTCTCCTGCCGCCTTCCCAGCTGGGAACCTACAGACTCACCCCATCACACTGAGGACTTTTTACATTTGCTGGAGATCCAAACTCATGCTTTCACGGTGGGCGCTTGACCAACTGACCCATCTTTCCAGACTCTGAAACAAATTTTAAAATAGCAAATGGAAATGCACCGTTGGTGCCAAGTTCACATACACGTTCAGACATGCACAGCCGAGCTGCAGTTAAGACTGAGTGCAGGGTAGCACAGCCCTCTTTGTCATGAAAGGAGCAGAAATTTTCATGGAAATGCTCTGCTAGTGCTAATTCTCATCTTGCCCTGCCTGAGTGAGCTCAAGCCTCGGACCAGCAGGAGATCACACAGCCCCCTCCCTTTGTAAGTTTGATTCCAAAATGTCTTTCTTCTAGAATATAGGCAAGGCCAGGCACATTTTGAGGCTTCATCAAAACAAGATTGAAGAGTTTTGTTTGTGCTGAAATGAGTTGATGTTTAAAAAAAACAGAAAAAAAGGGAAAAAAAAACTGTTTCTTTTTATTTATTCACTTTCCTGCCAATTGTAGCTCCCTTCCTCCTCTCCTCTTGATCCCACCCCCTCACTCTTTCCCTTGCCCCCCTCCCCTTCTCCTTGGAAAGTGGGAGCCCCCACCATCACCGACCCACGCCAGCATATCAAGTCGCCTTAGGGCTGCATGCACTTACACGTTCAGTGATAGTGTCTGGGATCCAGTCCTGGGACATGTCATAACCAACATCAGAGCACTTTAGAGTCTGTCTTAGACTCAGACACACCACTTTACACTTAAGACGACACTTCTCAGGACCAATGCGCATATGGGGCACAGGGAGATCTCGTCCTTCTTCAGAGGAAAGACTGAGATGCTGAAGTTCCAGTAAGCTCTGAGGAGGTGTGCTACGAAGGCCATTCTGAGGAGCAAAGACACCATAAGTTCCAAATATTGACTGGGGAAAAAATTTCTCCAGGTGAGTCTACTTATGTGAAGCTCAGAACTAAAGCACATCAAGAGTTTTACTACCTGAGTGCCCGTGATGGTGCTGACAAGACATTTTTCATTGAACACATCTCTAAAAACTAATTGTTTCTTCAGTACAAGACAGAAAAAAAAAAGATAAAGTAAATGGGCAGGTACAGATAAAGCTGGGATTACAAGCACCAGGTGGCATTGCTCTTATCTCATGCCTTCCTAACTTTTTGTTTCATTGTTGCTACAGCAGGCCTGGGGTCAGAAGTATTGTCCACTGGGTAATAATGCTGGTCAGGTGAGCCTATGAACATGAGATGTAGCCTTGGGATCCAGCATGCAATGAGGCTCAGCTTCTAAAGCTTGTCCTCTGGCCTCCACAAATACACAATGGGACACATTCATGCACTCATACATGTATACACACACACACACACACACACACACACACACACTGTACACACCTATGCTCTCTACAAACATACTCTGTCCACACACATACTCTCTCTCTTGCTAAATGATAATTTAAAATAGAAAAACTTAAAATTAAATCAGGCTTGTAGAATTGTGGTGTGTCCACCAGGAAAAACTGCTTGGACACAGGGTTCAAGCTGATAGAAAATATTAGTGAGCTGGCAACTACAGTGAGCACTCAGGATCCTAGGGTAGCCCTCAGCTTTTCTCAAGGTGAGCTTTTAAGCACAAAACCCATAACCTGTGTCTGAGGTCTGTCTTCCCCTCCTTTTGCTCGCATCCTAGACTTGGGAAACCATCATTGTATTCTTCTCTTCCATGAACCAGAGATTTTCAGATTATCTTATCTCACAGAGGTGAGATAATACAACATTTATCAGGTTTATTTCACTTGACATACCTTATCCATGTTCAGCCATAATTTTTCTTCATATGAAAATTCTTCCATTGTGTGTATGTCATGTATGATGAGTAATCTCGGGTTGTCATCTTGATCACATCTGGAATCAACTAAAACTCAAACACCTGGGCACATCTGTCAGGAATTTTCTTTTCTTTTCTTTTTTTATTTTAGAACCTTCTTTTTCTTTTTCTTTTTTTTTTTAACTTTCTAAAAAGATTTTCGAAATTATACTATAATTACATTTCTCCCTTCCTTTTCCTCCCTCCACACCCTGGCATTTCCCCTCCCTACTGTGCTTCAGATCCATGGCCTCCTCTCATTTCATTAATTGTTATGGCATTGCAAATATGTATATCAGTATGCATATTCCCAAATATAACCTGCTAAGTCCATAAAACATTGCTGGTGTGAGGAGCTTCCAGGAGGCTGTTCTGCACTGGGCATCTAATCGGTGTACCCTCCATGAAGCTGGCCCCGGTCAAACGGGATTTTCCTGGACTGGGTCATTTGAGAGGGATCCTTTGGGGTCAGATGACCCACCCTAAATTTGGGCCACACCTTCCAGTGGAAGCCTGCATAAAAGATCCTGGAAG
This sequence comes from Meriones unguiculatus, assembly GCF_030254825.1. Lineage (NCBI taxonomy): Eukaryota > Metazoa > Chordata > Mammalia > Rodentia > Muridae > Meriones > Meriones unguiculatus. The sequence goes on along the minus strand of NC_083364.1, from coordinate 13,341,081 downwards.
AAGGGAGTCTTTGCCTTTTGTCCACTCACCCTCCCTTTCTCTGGCAAGTTCATCCATCTTGCTGCTGAGGCATTTCTTCACTGGCATTACAGCCTACTTCTTTGGGATTTCAACATACACTGAGGACCAGCTTAGACAGCCAGCTTTGTAGACTGAACAAACTACGGGGATCTTGAAGGTGGTAGGGATTAAACCGTGGCCTTTGTTTATGCAAGGCATACACTCAGTAATTGCTGATCTACAACCTCCCTTCCTATATCCTGTATTTTATCATTCGGGGCTCTTTGTATCCAAGGCTGACTGTGAAATCCCCACGTTGCTTAAGATGACCTTGAACTTGTGGTTCTCCTGCCTCTGCTTCCAGAGCGCTAGGAGAAGAGGCGTGCCCCATCACATGCATTTGTGTGTGGTCTGGGAAGCAAACCGAGGGTTCTTATTTGCTGGGCCAAGCGTTCCACCAAGTGAGCTCCACTCCACTCCAGCCCAGCTCTGCTGCCCCACAACTCAGCCCACACATGCTGACTTCTTTGAGCAAGCCTGCACACAGGCACACACACACATATGCACACATGTACACACGTGAACACAGACAAACACACACCAGAAGCTACAGAAAGAAAGAACACAAGGTTAAATGTCAAAAATGTCAAACTGTGTCCAGAACATGAAGTGGGGTTTGGAAAGGCGGCTGTGACGGCCATTCTTGACTGAGAACTGGATTCCAGTTATCTGGTATTATGTAAAACCCCAAAATGAAAAGGCACACCTGTGAGGGATTCCTTGCTTAATTTTAATCCTCATCTTTGAACAGGGAAGCCGTGCCTCTAATCCAAGCCACACCTTCCGCTAGAAGCCTCTATAAAAGGCGCTGGAACTAGGGAGCTTTTGCTATTTGCCTGTTACTGCCTCGCTGAGAAGAAGTCCATTCCTTCACTGTCCTTGCAGTCTACTTGTGTAGAGTTCTGGCCTTTACTGAAGACCAGCTGAGACATCCACACTCATGGACTGAAAAACTACTGGACTTTTGGACCTTCCATTAATAGGCAGCCATCTCTGGACTAGATGGACTTCAGCCTGTAAGTCATCTATCTAAACTCATCTATCTGTCTGTCTGTCTATCTATCTATCTATCTATCTATCTATCTATCTATCTATCTATCTATCTATCTATCTATCTATCTATCGTGTGTGTGTGTGTGTTCTGTTACTCTCTAGATCCCTGACTAAGCCTGCCAGCCTTGTAAACAAGGGGTGCCCAGTTGTCCACATGCTTTGGTTCTGCCCTTGCGGTTCTCTGCTCTGAGAAGCTCCTTTGGTTAAGAGAGGAAGGCAGGAAAGAGCTGAGAGGCGCGCTCTTCTCTGTGGTTTCTCTCTGCCCTCTTGTGGCGGTTGCCTGAATTTGCAGGGTGAGAGGCACAGCCATTCCACAGTGATCCACTAGGATAAAAGGCTGCTGTCTTGGCTCACCTTTCAGAGTTTATTGCAGTTCGGTCATTTATTTGTGTTGAGGGTGCGGCAACTGCTGGCTTGCCACAGCACATGTGGAGGTCGGAGAATAATTCCGGTGACTGGGTTCTGTCTTTTTATCTTGTGTGACTCAGGAATTGCCCTGAACTGGTCAGAGTTGCCAGTGAGCAGCTAACCGGGCTGAGCCATCTCATTGGTCCTCAGTTCTGTTTGGCAACGATCAAATCAAATATAATCTACAAAGCTTCGCCACTGATCAATCACATGTTATATGAGTTTTATGGAGATATGGTTATGTATCTAGATTTTTGGGAGTGAGAAAAGCAGCTACAAGCAGGTTTAAACTCATGGTTTGGCCTCCGTCTTTCAAGGTTTAAGGACATAGAAGCTTCTCAAACTATTTCTAAAAGCTTTTACAAGGGATAACTATCTTTCATTTATTACATTTTTTTTTTTCTAATTTTGTTTTGTACATTTTAGCAGTGATTTTTACTTAGTTCTCCGGTACACTGTTTCTCTGGAAAAAAAAAAAAAAAAAAGAGAGAGAAATTGGCTTAGTACAAATCCTAGGTTTTATTTTTTTAAGATTTATTTTTAATGTGTATGAGTGTTTTACTTTCACATGTGTAAGAGCAGTGTGTGTGTGGGTTTCCTGCTTAAAGCCAGAAGAGAGTGTCAGCTCCCCTGGCACTGGAGTTACAGCTGATTGTAAGCTGCAAAGACAGGGCTAGGAATCAAAGTGTGGTCTTCTAGAAAAGCATCACTCTTTACCACGGAGCCATATCTGCTGAGTCATCCTAAAAAGATCTCTCCAGCCAAGCAGTGGTGCTGCCGCTTTTAATCCCAGCACTTGGGGGTTTTTACATTTATTTATTCATTATATGTGCTGAACTTCTGCTCCTCTGAGTTCTTACTGATCTTGGGTTTGCTTCAGCCAGCAGGAGTTCCAACAGGAATTCCAGGAATGAAAACAAGCTTTAAGACCCTAGACCTGGGGATAGTGGGCAGGGCCTCCATTCACCAATGAATGTTGCCCTGGTGCATAAAACCACATCATAACCAGCTTGTGGAAACTGGCCTTCCAGAGCCTTGGTGACAGTGGAGGGAGGCACACAGTAGTCTTGCTTCTAACGTGTGTTGACTGCTGTCTTTGGCTGAAAGTCTCTGACACTCATTGTGATTTCCACAATTTCAGGTTCTACAGAGGCTCCTTGTGCCCTAGAGCGATCCTTCTCCCTCAGTAGGGAAAAACAAAACGCAGAGTCGGAACTCCAATGACCTTTCTATAGCGGGACTGAGGAAATGCCACCTGAAAGACAAGATTAGAGAAGATCAGCTATGTGAGAAGTGTCCTTTGACACTGCCACCTCCTTCTGTCTTGGTGGCCTAATTGACCCCAGCGCCAAAAGAAACCTGTGCTCTTCCCCTGTGGATTCTGACCTTGAACCACCATGTCTGGTGTGGATAAGACATCTCCCAGTTGACTAAAGGACCCTTCAGCCATCAAGGGGACAACCCAAGAACTCCCACAGAACGCCCAGCTGACCTGCACTTTGACTTGGACATCAGAAAGCTGTGTTGCGGCCGGCAGCCAACACCTGGGCAAAGACAATCCAAGTAGTCCCTCTATAAGGCAGCCTTGCAAGCAGGGTAAAAGAATGAGCCCTGAACAGCCAGAGAAAGGCCAGAAGAGGAAATGCCAAGAAGACAAAGAGGATGATGTGTGGTCCGAAGAGCCAGTCCAGTCCTGGAAGAAGCTGAAACAGGAACAGCATGAAACAGAGCTTGGGGATGAAGAGCCTGACAAGAGCCGAATATGGACACCCCAGGAAAAGGGTCCATTACAGCTAATGGCCCCAGAGTGTGCCAAAGGCCCTGAGGAAGAGGCTGTGACTGAGGAGTCTGTGGGTGGAGGCCAGGGTCTCAAGCCCCCCCACAGCAACAGGGAGGAAGAAGTTGAGAAACACCACAATGAAAAGTGCCCAGGGCTGTTGGAACTCCTCCAACCTGACATCCCCGTGAGCTCTGGCCCTCACAGCACTCACACAAGCACCATGGACACCTCCAAGACTCTCAAAGGTTGTGCTGAAGGGCAGAATCATGAATCGGAAACACCTCAAATCTGCACAGACAGTGTCAGCAATGGCATGCCCAGCAGCAAAGTGTCAACACCTGAGGTCAAGAAAAAGGCTCTTGAAGACCAAGAGAAGGGCAGAGGGCTGGACCGTGGTCCTGCTGTCACAGTGGACATGGAGAAAGAAATCAGCAGTGCGCTAGGCCCTGGGTCAAAAGATGAGATCTTGAGCTGTGCCTTCAAACTGCAAATGACTCGAGGAGACCTGTGGACCCTAAGGAACACCCAGTGGCTCAACGACAAAGTCATCAATTTTTACATGAATCTTCTCATGGAAAGAAATCAAAGTCAAGGCTACCCGGCACTTCACGCATTTAATACCTTCTTTTACACCAAGTTAAAGTCTGGTGGCTACAGGTCAGTCAGAAGATGGACCCGGGCAGTAAACATCTTTGCCAAGGAACTTCTCCTGGTCCCAGTTCACCTGGGCATGCACTGGAGCCTGGCGGTCACAGACTTAAGAAAGAAGAGTATTGTCTACATGGACTCCACGGGACAGAAGAGACCCGACATCCTTGAGCTGCTTTTCTGCTATCTGCGGGAGGAGAGCAAAGCGAGAAGGAACAGCGACCTGAGCCCTGTGGAGTGGAAGCAACACAGCATGTCGGCAGAGGAGATTCCTCAGCAGCTGAACGGGGGCGACTGCGGCGTGTTCGCCTGTAAATATGCAGATTACATTTCCAGGGGCCAGCCCATCACCTTCTCCCAGCAGCACATGCCTCTTTTCAGGAAGAAGATGGTGTGGGAGATCCTGCACAAGCGCTTACTGTAGCAGCGCCCCCTGGCGGCCACTGCGAGGCAGCTGCTCCGAGCTCTTTCCCAGGTGAGGCTAAGGACTGCAGGTACTGGGTGTGGAAGAGCCTTGAACAAGTTCTGAGTGTAAAGACTGTGGCCAGGACAGCCGCGGCTGCACAGAGAAACCCTGTCGGGACAGAACAACAACAACAACAGAAGACACATGTGCCCACCGAAAGTTAGAAACTATCCGGACTGCACAGCGCATGCTCACAAGCACGCAGCTGTCAAGATTTATCTGTGACTGAGGTCGACGCTGGATTGAATTTTGCTGTTTTTGTTCACAAGTTTTAGTTAACTGGCAGTGGATGGCTTCTGGCGATTTTCGGCCTTTCGTTCTCGACTGCCTGTTTGCATTAGTTATCTCTGAAAGGAAGGCCACCAGTTGCCTGTCTCCGAGTGAATCTCCGGTTGCCTTCCGGTACTGTGTGCTACTACAGAAGCGTCGCAGTGTGCTGCTGTTCACGGGATCCGAGCAATCCAGGAGAAGTAAGAAACGCGCCGGGGACATCTCAAGATACTTCCCAGCCTGGAAGTAAAGACATCTATTTTATTCTCGGGAGAGGAGTAACTAATGCTAGATGTGCATTGTAAACCCGGGACTCCTTGAAGCCTCACCCTGCTGAGGGCTGTACTAAACTGTTTATTCCAAAAAAATAAATAAATAAATATATATATATATATGTAAATAAACAAATATTTATATATAAATAAAAATATATTTTATATATTATATATATAAATATATATATTCTTAAGCTATTTTTGAAGATGTTTTCAAGCTGAAATTATTGTTATTAAGCTGAAATTTAATATGTCATGTTAATATTTATATTCTGTCACCTTAGCCCCACTATTGGTATAGACTTAATATATTTAGTGTGAATATTGCCAACTACATGATAATCTATTTTTATACAGGAAACTTTAATTTTTTATTAGCAGTAAATCTTACATTTGTGTTGTTATTCAATAAAGTTTACATTTAATAAAGTTTGGAGTTTTTTGAACATACTTTGCAAGATCCTGTGCCTGCTGTTCCTTGCATGGTGTAGTGAGGTTGTCCGAGAGAACTGGAAAGCAGATGTCCAAGACAAGATCCAACAGGATAAGCCGGAACCTGTTCATACATCTGCATGCTGAGATTGCTCTCATTCCAGACCTCTGAGGGCACTTTAGCCAAGACCTGTTCTCATCCTGGGAGAAGCTCAATATCGCAGCCAGGGCTGCCTTGAAAAACCAAACAGAACAACCAAAACAAAAAATATGTGATATCAAGACTTCAAAAATTCAAAGTTTTAACATAGTAATCAATGGAGTTGTGATACCTAAAATTACTTCTCATCATGTTAAAACCACCTCTGTCCAGACCTCTGGACAAAGAAAAGAATGTTGATTTTTTTAACCCCAGATAATTTTTTTTTAAATCCCCAAGCTTTTATTATGACTTAAAAGTAGAAGGCTCCAGAAGTTCCTCTTTTGTAACTTAAAAGAATTCATGTGAGCCTCACGGAGTTTGCAACTTGGATCTATCTACCTGTCACAGGTCAATTGAACTCCAATCAACAGACTAAAATTCCCCAACTTTTGCCTGTTCCTGATGGAATAGGTGTGTGTGTGTGTTTGGGGGGTGCTCCAAATGTAAGAGTTTCCTTTAAGTTCCTTAACTTTAGCTTCTGTTCCTAGTCTGAATATGTCTCAGCAGATTTCCACTCACCTGACAGTCACCACCCAGGAACCAGAATCAGACAACAAAGCACTCCAAAAGTGATCTACAGCACCCAAGCCCCAGGCAGTCCTACAAAAGTGGAGAGCCTGGGCTTGCTAGGTGATGTGCTCCAGTCCAGCTGCCGTGATTGCTTCCTGTCTTTTACCTTGATCAGGAAACCAGATGCTTCTGATGAGTGCCCCATTTCCTGAATGAATCCCCTCCCAGGCTTTGATTAACATTCCAGCCTTCCTGGGCCCCTACAATGGCATCCTAATTTCAGTTGAGGCCCATTTACAAAAGCATCTATGTCACCCTTATCCTCAAAAAAAGACTGAAAAAGTTCAGTCCAAAGGAAACTCTCTGGCAAGGAAGACAAATGGCTACTTGGAGTGCCTACCCAACAAACCAGGCTAGCTCATTCTGACCTCCAGGCTCCCTTGTTTGAAAAAAATAAATAAATAAATAAAAAGGTACCTGTAAAAATCAACTAGTTCAAGATCCATCAGCAGATTGATCCATTAGCTGAAGCAGTTTTGCAACATGATAGAGCACTCACCATACTCTTTGCAGAACAAGGATGTGATTGTGTGGCTGTAAGAGAAAATGTTGTTCTATGCAAACCACTCAGCAATCATTAGAGATTCCTGTACTCTCAGGAAAACAAAAACAAAAACAAGCAAACAAACAAACCCCGTACACTGCAGACAGAAAAATGACCCAGAACAGGGCAAGCCCATGGTTGGCATTCTCATTTCTTTGATTTTCCGGGTGATAACTCTGTCTTCAGCTACTGCCGAACAGCAGACACTTCTGCTTCTGCTGATCATCGCTGGCTTGTGTATCATAAATGTCTTAACTAGATACAGAAATTTTGGTCTGGGTCCCAGTATACTGATGTTTATTAAATCCCCATGTGAACAGATGTTAGGCCCACCGAGAGCCCAATTACTGGAGAGACAGATGAAGGTAGCTTGGAGATGGATTGCCACAAACAGAAGAGGTTTATTCAGGCCAGTGAGTGATGGGGCTGCTTTGCAAGTGAGCAGGGAACAGCCCCGAGAGACAAAGGCATGGGGTTTTTAAAGGAAAAAGCAAGGGAGGCGTGGGGGTTGCAAGCTTGGCAGTACATGATTGGGTGAATGGGGTTATGGGGTAGTTGACTTTTAATATCATTGGTTCCTTTTAGGCACCCACGTCCAGTCAGGCCTGCCCCCGACATCTGGTGGATATCTGATCTTCAAGTTACACCCAGAATGTCCTGGATGGGGGAGCTGTGGCCATCCGGACCAGTTGCCAGGCACCCTATCTCATACTGCAGGCCTGGACATTCTTCTGCAGCAGGGTGGGTCTTGTCCCCATTCACCCACTTCTCCTTTTGTCTGTGTCCTTCTGCTTTCTGGAAAACTACCAGGAGAACTTAGTTTAATTAATATGGGGTATAGAATTCATAAAGAAACCTGTAAAGTTAGCCTGTTCCTTTCACAGGTAACCACCACAGGGTCAAGAACTTGACTCAGGATACAACTTAAGTGGGGGATGGAAGTGATGGTGAACATTATGTTTAAAGTTACTGTGCTTAAGAGAACTATCAAACAAAAAGAATGTCTAGCCTGTAAGTCCTACTTGTCCAAGGACAGAGGAGGTCTCAGAATGCTTGGGGTTGTTGTTGTGATTGCCTGGTCTTGTTCATGGAGGATACAGACAGTGTGTGGTCACTCCTGTGAATAAGCTTGTTTGCCCTTGACTGCACCTAGATGGAGGTGTCTGAGGATATGCAGGCAGGAAGTCTGCCAGTGTTCCTGCCTCTAGGTGCACAAGGCCAGGATGGACACAGCCTGTGAGACTTTAGGAACACATGATTATTGTACCTTGGGACTGCATCTTGAGAGCACTCTCAGGCACAGTCTTCACACCGGGGGTATCTGGTGCTAGCATCTGAATGAAGTTTCTTCTTTGTTAAAATTTTAATAAATAGATAAAGAAATAAAAAAGCTTTGTTTTCTGAAAGTACGGAGATCTGTGTTTTTGGAAGTTGAATGAAGTATTTCCAAATGTACATTTTCAACACTGGTATCTTCAAATATAAGTCTCAGCCTTGTTTTAAGTGCTGTACCAAACTGTTTATTCCAAAAAGGGTACTCAACTTAAAGCTACTTTAACATTTTTGGTACAGATTAAACTGAAATTAATTTGTTACTCATTAAGAGTATTATTCCCCTTCACATCCTCACTGTGATTTAGTATTTAGCCTCAATAGTTCCAGTTTCATAATAATCAGTTTTACATGTAATAGTTCAACCTTTTCTGTTCATTGCATAATTTATAATGGTATTATGAAGTCTTTATTTTATAAAGTCCAGAGATGTCCAGAACATACTTTATAAGATTATGCTCCCACTGCTACTTTTATGATGCATTCAAGATTTTCTGACACAACCTAGGGAGCAGATAGCTAGGGGATAACCCATCAGCATTTCTGTCATTCAAGCATCCTACATCAAGTTCTGATTATAGTACTTAAGGGCTTTGTTGCCTGAAGTTCTCCAATCTTCCACATTTCTTCTGCAACTCACTTCCAAAGTATTAAGAATCACATGGTCAGGGTATTGTAACAACAGCCCAACTCCCATTACCGATTTTCCGTATTAGTTCCTTTTCTTGTTTACTATGAAAAAATGTTTTGACAAAGCAAGGAGAGAGTTCATAATGTATTCCACAATTCAAGGGTATAGTTGATATATATAGGAAGACCTAGTTGGTAGCTGGAGCTCAAGCAGTTGGTCACATTGTCAACTGGGACCAGAATAAGTTCCTTTGCAAAGAGGTTTAGTGCCTGTGTCCATCTTTTGACTAACCTGTAGCCCCCGTTCCATTTTTAATTGGATTATTTGCTTTTTTTTTGTTATCCAGTTTCTTGAGTTCTTTACATAGTTTGGATATTAGTCCTCCATCAGGTGTGGAGTTGGTAAAAATATTTTTGCATTCTGTAGGGTTCTACTTTAATTGATAGTGTCCTTTGTATTACAGAAGGTTTACAGTTCCTTGAGGTTCCATTTATCCTAGTGCCTGTGAGATTGGTGTTCTGTTCAGAAATTCATCTCCTGTGCCAGTTAAGTACAGAGCTGTTGCCTGCTCTTTCTCCTATCCAGTTCAGTGTATCTGTTTTATGTTGACTGAACACAGCTGTATCTGTTGGTCTGGACAAGTTTTGAAAGGTATTTCGGTGGATAATAGTACTATTGAACTTTTAGCATGATTTCAGCAGAACCCGTTGTAAAAGATTTTAGATCACCTTTTAAATTTCCTCAAGCTCCCCCAAAGCATCTATTTTGCCTGTTTCCCTCCTTTTATCACAAATTCAATTCTGCAAAAAGGGATAGACCTGACACTCTTACAGATAAACACTGAAAATCCTTTCTTTCTTTTTTCAGCCTGAGATCCAAGGTAATTGGCTGCTGGACTGATGGGACACACAGCAATCACCAGCTAAGATAGTGTCATCAAACCATCTTCTGTAAGACAGCAAGCAGCAGTAAGCTAACAGCTCCAGGAACATGACCTGGCGTCTCAGGTATTGCCAAGTTGACAACTGTTGGCTCCTAACCTTCCATGCTTACACTATCCTGCCATCTTCCTAGGATGAACACTCAGTGTCCTGAACTCTAGTCACAGCATGGAGTCTGTTCTAAAGGCTGTGGAGCCATTAGAAGGGGACTGGCTGGCAAAGCAGGTCCTGTGAGACTTTTACACACCTCTCTGTAGTCTGGCGTTCTTCTACCTGGTCAGCCATGATGCAAATAGTTGATGCCTGACAGTTCTGCTAGCCTGGATTCATCTATTCTTGCCTCCTTTCTGGCCTTGGTACCCTGCAGATGTCAGAAACTATGAGCCAAAATAAACTTTCCAAACTTGTTCTTGCCGGCTGTCTTGTTACTATGTTAAGGACACAGATGCTTTTCATTCTGAGAAGAGAGTATGACCAGTTAGTTGGCTTGAGAAAAATCCTCATGGAAACTGAAGTTTTTAATGTTTTTTTTTTTTTTCTGACTGCAATAACCAGTGTTTTAACATATAATGCTGTTTCCCTAAAGTTTGCAATTTCTAATATCGGTACATAAAATAGAACGTGTTATCAAGTGCAATGTTTTGGGACTGTATACATTGTGTACTAGCCACAACTTGCTAATTCATATACAAATCACCTCAGAGTTGATACAGTTTGTGAAAGCACGTAACACCCACTCAGGCACCTTTCAATTATATTAAAATAATTTCCATGTTGTATAGAAGAGCCATTAAGTTCATTGATGCTATCTAACCTTGCAGCCATTGTTCAGCATATATCCTGCTATTGACATGACCAGATGTCAGCCCTAGTAAATAGTACTCTATCAGTTAGTTCTTTATTTTATGTGTCATATGCACTTGTGTGCATGGAAGACAGAAGAACATGTCAGGACCTACTGAGCAATACTTACAGATGGCTGAGTGTGTGCCATGCATGCTGGGCACTGAACTCAGGCTATATGCAAGGATAGTGAGCACTTTCAAACACTGAGCCAGCACTCCAGCCCCTAAAGTGGGTTAAAGGCATTGAGCACGGTCAGTAAATGCTGGCTTCTTGATCTCGGTAGAATTGAACCTGAGTCACCTGTCTACCTATCCATCCATCCACCAATCTATCTATCCACCTATTTGATGTGTTTGTGTGTGCATGCTGTTGGGCGGTCACATGACAGCCCATGAGACTCACTTCTCCCCTACCGTGTAGTTTCTGGGGGACTGAACTTAGCTCATCAGCCTTGGCAGTAAGCACCTTTAACCACTTAAGGATCTTGCCAGGTCAGCCTCAGTAAAATATCGCCATTTCTTTGATCTTGTATACAGCAGTAGCCAAAAAGGAGAACATTTGGTCCCTTCTGTGAAACTGAGTTGATGGAGCCACCTTATCAAGTGCTGTACATATTCACACTTATGAACACACACTTACAGCTAGGTATGATTAACCTTTATTATTGATTAAAAAATGAGCTTTCTAAAATATTAGTAAATTTCCACTTTAGTTCTGTTTTGAAGTATTGGTACCAGTGAAGTAACATTTTTCTTCTTTGAATCTTTTCTTGTAAAGTTAGTCTTCTCCTTTTCTAAAATGGCAGGAAGCTCCTTCCAGTCCTTGATGAAGATAAAGGGGGCACCCATGGCCTTGAATAACTGCAGAGGAGCGCTGTGGTGACTGGACATGTTTCCACAGTGGCCAGCTGTCATCACATCTTCTACCACAGGAATGGAGCCAAACGAGCAGGCCTCATATATTCTGTAACACTCTGTGTTCACTCCTACAGGACACAAAGTGAGGTCACTCTGAAGCAAAGCATCTTGGTAATTCTTAAGACTTTCATTTGTCTCCTGAGGCTACCACCTAGGAAATTAAACAAACAACAAGGAAATCCCTGTAAGGTTTTACTTTCCTATGGCATCTTTTTTGAAGCAAATCTTTTAATGTCATTTATCAAAAATGTGAACACATCAGAGAGATGATAAATATGAGAGGCATTGAAAATGTTGGGCCAAACACATTTCTTAAAACTTCTTTAAGGTTTGGGGGTGTGGGTATAGCCCAGCTGCTAGAACTCAGACCTAGTATTGATCATCATCTATCCATAAACTGGGTATATAATTCCCTAATTCTACAAGTTGGGAGGCATAGGAAGAATCAGGAGTTTAACATCATCCTGGGCTAAATACCGAGTTTGAGGCCAGCCTGTGCTACGTAAGACTACCTAAGAAAAGTTTTTTTTTTGTTTTGAACATTTGGAAATAATCTGAACATTTTATTACTTTATATTTAAAAATATCCAGTGATCAATCTTCGAATGGGTAATATTCATTCAATCGTATTTCCGGAGTGCTGTGTCCTCTTGTCTTACTCTGATGCAGCTGTGCTTTATCCAGTGGTGGGCATTAGGTCTTTGAGTTAAGTCAGGACATTTTCTAGAAAGTCTGAAGCCCCAAGAACTGGTAGGGAGGCCAGCAAGGTGGAAGTAGGGGAACTTAGGTGAGCAGTCAAAAACCATAAAGTCTGCTTACAGAAGACTCAACTGTAGTGTTCTGAAGAGGGAACGACATAAGCAATAAACATTTTAACAATCAATCTGGCTGTGGTCTTGAGAATGGAATGAATATATAGGCCACATACATGCAGAAGCTGAGCCTGGCATTCTTTTCTATTCATATTCTCTTAGTGAAATAAGCTCCAATCTCTAAAGGGAGACTGAGGAGGTGTCAAGAGGTTAGGACAGAAGGTATAAAGCAGTCTTTGAGGACGAAGGGGGAATACTTTAGGAAATATAGGAGTGATGGGTTCTTCAGCTTTCAGACTGTCTAAACTTATGCACAGCTGCGTGAGTATGGCTATGGGGTGGGCAGAAGGGGAGACTAGAAAGGTAGGGCTCGCTAGATGGGGGAATTAGAAAGGGGAACATATATGCAGGGCTGGTTGACTGTAGAATTTAGGCTGTGTAATTCAGAAGTTGATACAGGGACAGGAAGAACAATCTGGGCATAGTAAAAACCATGTTGTAAATTCCAGCTGAACTGTGGAGTCCCATTACAGAGAATGAGTTGGAATGGCAAGATAGGATGATTACCAACAGAAATGCTAGAATTCCAGGTCATGGAGAAACATTGTGGTATGTGAAATGCAAGTGGTCATTTAGGAAATGACCATAACAGGAAATGGCTGATCGAAGCCTATGATCTATGAAGGGGAGAAAGGAAAGAAACCTTATACCAAGGTGATAGAAGGATTGGCTAGACTTAGAAGTCACCAAGAATTCAGACAAGACTGGTGCCAGCCAGAGGGGCAATGGAGCTCCAGTCTTTAAGGAATCAGGGAGGTAAGGTGAAGGTGAAGGCTCAGGGCTACAGAGTTCCAGTTATACACACTGGCATGAGACTGAGAACTGGGGTTCCGGGTGCAGAAGGACAGAATGGTCTAGAAGCAGCAGGAGCACAGAGGGTACTACCTGACCTCTAGCTCAGCTCAACCAGAACCATTTTATTAGTGCTTGTCCTCCAGTAAGACTTTGCTCTCTCATACCACCTCTCACTCACCAGCCCTTCAGCTGCTGTGTAAGCACCCCCCTGCCTTATGTCCTTTGCCTTGCCTCCCCTCTCTAAATGGACCCTGCTGACTCTTGTGCCCTCTTCAGGCCTGTATATAATATAGCCCTCCACCTGGTGCTCTCCTTCGCTACCTGAAAACAAATGTTATACCCTCCACCTCAGTCCTCTCTGTGGCCTTCTTGTCTTTAATTCTCTTCTCACACGTCATTACCATCTCCTGACACACACTGTTTTACTTGTCTCCTCCAACAAGTGCTATGAGGGCACTGTTTTTGTTTTGTTTTCACTGTTTTTATGAGTAAGATGGTTTTTGTCATTTGGCAGTTGTTTGGTAACTCAGAGTAAATGAATTTAATACAATTACATTAACAGTAATTGTATTAAATTCATAGTAATTAGTGATATCCATCTAGAAGGCAATTTCTGTCACAATTAAAAAATAAATTTTTAGATCTAGAAGCATATGTTTTAGGCATCCATTCCCTGGCCACTCAGCTTTATACTCCATGTGTTTATTTAATAGCAAAAGAAATTATTGCAAAATGACTTTCATTACTCCATCAATACTTGCTTCCTGATTATAATGGGAAAGACTGGAGAAAAGCCAGTTTCCTACGTTTTAGTTACTACTGTACCTTTAGACAGGAGGCTGGAGTAAGCAGTTACCACTGTTTCTCTGGAAACCTATTTGTACACAAGGTGACATTTGGATTGGAGAGCAACAGGAAGGAACCATGCAAACATTGAACTTACTGCTCTCTTGCAGAAACCCAACAAAGTTTATCACTTCCATCTTGTTTCAAAATGTTCATCAGTGCTTGTCTTGATGAGTTTTCATAGACAGTTCCTAAAAAATTACATATGTAGGGCCTCTCATCATGCAGCATCAACCAGCTGGCTTCAACAACGGGAAACTTTCTGTATCTATAAAAGCAAGTAATGAATTACTATATGGTAGGATGCCCCTCAGCTTGGCTTGTTAAGCCATCTGTTAAGGACAATGATTTCTAAGCACATTGTACACCATAGACATAAACAGTCCTATTTGTCCACTAAAAAGAAAATATACTGTTATAATCATGATCTCTGAAGAGTTAATTTCAAAAAAATTCCAAAGAATAAAACAATGAATAAAACCTGTGTTGGTATAACATTCTTTTGAAATGTATACACCTTACCCTTGTTCATTCAAATGCTGATTCCCCCCCCCCCCATCTGTCTGGTTTCAATCTGGATATTGCCTTGTGATACTTATTTTAAGCATACTGTCTCAACTGTGTGCAAACATCCCAAAATAAAGAAATTAGACACAATATTGAGCTGAAAGGAGCCAGAGGACAGGAAAGAGGGGAGGAGCCAGAGGGCAGTGGGAGGAGAGGAGAGCTAGGAGAGAGAGCTGGAGGAGAGATCTTGGAACTACGTGGAGATGGCCTGGACATAATATTTCACAAAAAGCAAGTATAACATGGGAAATCTAAATGTTAGGAAACTATGTTTAGGATGGAGTAATTATTGCCCAGCACTGTGTTCTAGGTTAACTAAATAAAGCCAGTCTCTATGTGGTGATTTGGTTATACAGATGTTAGGACTATCAGCAGTTTACTAGAAGATATATTAATCACTGCTTACAACAAACCTGTTATTCTATAGAGGGGGCTCATTCCATGGGCACTGGTTTGCATATAAATGTGTGCCTGTAGTCTATCCTGTACACAAGATTATTATGGCATTTTGGGTCAAATAACTTTTTGTTTTAAAGACTGCCATACACTGCACCATGTTTAATAACATTCCTGGGCTCTACCCCCTTGACACCAGTTGTTATAATTCCCCCTCTTCAGTTGAGACAACCAAAAGGTTTCCGGATGCTACCCAATGTCTCCTCATCGGGAATAGGGTGAGGTTGGCAACACCAAAATGACTATGCTTCTGTCTTCTATTAGGCGAGTAGGTGATGTCATACAATGTGGAAAAAGTATAAACATTTCTACAAATACAGGCTCTTTTCAATAAATAGATTTTTCTGAAGGTTGGGTGTACTTACAAAGTTTTTGAAATTTTAAGGCTGGTCCCAGCCTAAACCTGTTCGCCTGGAATGTTGTCCACATAGGGGTGGGAATACCTGTCCCTGGCATTTCTCTAGTGACATTTGTACAGCTAAAGCAGTCTGAATTAAGACATGGTGGTAACCAGTGACATAATAACGAATGTCAGATTTAATTCTATCAGTGAGATGATTCATTTCCTCAACAAATATGTGAGTACCTACTGTGTATAAGCATTATTTTAAAATTTACTTTTTTTAAATTTATGTGTATATTAGTATATTTGTGTGCCTGCTTGTCTCCATGTGTAGCCAAGCACCCACAGAGTTCAGAACAGGGATTCAGAGCCTTGGAACTGTAATCACACATGGCTATGAGACACACAGCATGTGGGTGCTTAGAACTGAATCTGAGTTTCCTATATGAGCAGTAATTGTTCTTAACTGCCCCAGCCACCTCTATAGCCCATTTCTACAGAACTATTTTAAATCTGGGAAGAAAACTCCTGACCTCAGAAAGTTTATATACTACTGAGAGCCTATCTCTTACTATTAAAAATCTATCCACAGAAAGTTTAAAAAATGTTTTCCATTTTTTTTAAACTGGAGGATGATTATATATTGAGGATCCTAAACTATCATTTAATTAACCTCTGCTTTTACAGTTGAGATTAACATCAAGTCAGCCAATCACAAACCCAAGGGAAGTCTATACAGTATATAAAAATATTGCCACAACAGTATTTGTTTAAACTAGAATTATGGCTTTGTCTTTGTTCATTCTCTGCTAAACCTCTCTTCAGGGCACTATTAAGCTTAAATTTTTATCCTATATCCATTTTTAGAACAAACAAGTACTCTTCATTTCTCCTCAGAAGACGGTAAAATACAACAAAGTAGTTACTATTGCCACTGAGGCTCTAGGCCACTCTTTTTGATGGTAGGAAAGATAGGCCTGCTTCATCACCAGTGAACCTACTGCCATTTAAAACACCATCTTCATGTGTGATGCATTAAATCTACCACTTTCTTTCAAATATGCAAATATTTCATAATCAAATATAACAGTGTATCAGAGGAAAAGATAACTGACTAGATTTGGATTTCTGCTTAATAGCACATGGGGAGGCTAAAGTCATAAATTCTATTATGCCAAATTGTCAAGCACATTACTAATTATCTAAGTCTGTATAAAATCTACAAACAAATTTGCAAATTCCAAATAAATTCAAATTCACATTATGAGTTTAAAAATAAAATAAAATAAAACACCATCTTCCCCGTTCTCTTCAGAACACCCGAGGGATGCCTTTCTTATCTTGTACTTACGTTACTACACCTAAAGGCCACTGGAAAACATCTGCGCCATTAATCCAAGGGCTGTCGTATGTTATGAAAAGTAGGTCCACAAAGCCTCCATTTCTTTTGAGGAACTGCATTATCCAGTCATTGTCACAGTATTCATTTCCAAGCAAGACAACAGCCAGATGCCGCAGTTTCTGGGTTTGCATTAAATTCTGTGCATAAAGTAATCACTGGGTGGCATGGAAGATCTTTGCTTTTTCTCTTCCATTTAACACAAGGACCACATTGTCCACGTCTATGGAGAAGTACCCTGGAACCACACCCGGGCCAGTGATGAAGCTGTTGAAAACAACACACCACAAGCAAGAGATAAACAAAACTGAACAAAGGAAATTTCAATCGTTTTATATAAAATCTAGAATAAGATTTAATTAATATTCTTGTTGGAAGTGCAATTTGTATAATGCAAGTTCTTCTGAGCAAGTGGGACAGAATAATAGAAAGCTTTGGATGTAGAAATTCAGCTAGTATATGAGAGTGGACTCTCATTTCTTCACTGAAGGCAAGGCATTAAGATACAATGTAAAGGAATGCATCAAGCTTCAGGAGATTCTGAGCATAATTAAAAGGATTTATGTGCATGCGTGCCAAGGCGTGCTTGTGACAGCCAGAGGACAACTTGGAGGAGTTGGTTCTCTCCTTCCACCATGCAGACCTTGGGGTTGAATTCAGGTTGTCTGAGTTAAGGGCAACCACTTTTACCCGGCAAGTCATCTTACCAGCCCTTAAAGGATAATTTTATGTAAATATGAAAGTACATAAAAATAAGTATGGAAAAATACTTATATATCTTCCATCAGTAGAAATATAAAAATCTGAGTGAGATTATACATTAAATTCCTAATAGCAATTCTTTCGTGAAGAATAAAAAGAGTAAGAAAAAAAGATAAGGTTTTATTAGAAACTATTCTGTTAGGAGGAAAGTTAAACATAGAGAATTCCTGACAGCTAAGATATATTAAGTCTGAGTGGTTAGCAAGTTGGAGAATGTTGTATTTTCTTCTTTGCAATATATTTTTAAGAGTCTTCATAAAAGGAATAGACATGCTCCAAAACTCACACTGTCATCTGCTGCCCCAAGCAATCACTGCCGCTGAAGTGTTCTGAACTTTGGGAGTCAAAGTGCAAGGGAATGAGCAGTTGGGAAGTGAAAACAGTGAGTGGGGACAACCATTCTGAAATTCCGGATGAGGATCAACAGAATGTAGTGGGGGAGGAAAATGAAGGAGAGAGAGGCATCACCTGACAGAACATGGTCTGAGAAGAGAAGGATGGAATGCGCAGAACATCCTGGAGTAGGGAGATCACCTCCTAGAGAGCTCAGGGTGAGGGAAGGCTCGAGAGAGAAGGGGTAAAGATGCCTGCGCATCTAGTTAAGGGAGAGAATTACAGATGCCCTCACTCTCAGTGTGCTAGGAATAAGAATGTGCGCCCCACTCCCTGTCCATGTGGCGCTGGGAACCAAGGCCAGATGTGCGCATGTTCAGTGAGAGTTCTACCAACTGAGCTGTATTTCCAACCCTTAGTTTAAAACACGAAAATTTCCTACTATACACTAACATTATAAAAATAAGGCTTGTGTATGAGTAGTATAATGTACAGAATGAGTGTTGTGTTCTTTGTGTTCTAATTATCTAAGGTTATTACTGAAAATCCATTAACTGAAAATAATCATGTACAGAATTCTAATTTGCTCTTGTGGGTTACTCAGCATATGTGTAAGCATCAGAACTTACAATGTTCAATATATTTTTCTACCGCTTGCTTCAACTGAAAAATATCTTCAGAGTAAGCACTTCCATATAGCGAGCCCAGAGGAATCATTTCAGTCGAAGTAACTGTGCAAACAGTAGAGTTTTGAAACTCACTTAAGTTAGCATCAGTGTAACTTGACTGAGACTACAACTTGCGATTCCATGAGACTTCATTCACTTTGCATACATTATCTACTACTTTTCATTTTTTAATAAGGTATTTTAAAAGTCTGTCACAGAACTTGACTACAAAGTTCTCTAAGAGGAAAGAACAAGGTTTCTTCCATGATTGTAAAATCTTGCGTACAAACCTCAGAAAGGAAAACTGGGCTTAGACTTTCTTCGTGGTAGTTAACAATGTTTTCTATCACTGTGGTAATACCAAGTAATTATACGCTTAAGGATGACACGCATGACTGTGCCTTCAGGGAAGAAATGAGAGTCTCACATATTCCATTCTATAGACTAGTTGAATTCCAGAAACGTCTCTGCAATGTTAGTCCACTGACATGTTCACTGCTCAACTATAAACACAGAAAGCAATTTATGCATGCAATAGACATTCACTTTTTTTTTTTTTTTGTACTGGCCATTGAACCCAAGGTGTTGCACATTCTATGACAGCCTTCCTGACACTAAGATCCACTTACTCTTTCAAGCAGTGAAATCTAACTAGTGTGAAGCTTAGGAGTATACACACAACCTACAATGAGATTAGAACAATGAGGCTAAATACTTGTTTACACTGCATGCATGATTCCTTTGAGAGAGTCAGCAATGACAGGCTAGGGAGCTAGCTGGGTTGGCAAAGTGCTTGTGCCGTGAGCATGAGGACCTAAGGACAATTCTTGAACTAAGATGAAAGGCTGATGTCGTGATGGAGAGGCAGATCCCTGGTGCTCACTGTCCAGACAGCCTAGCCTAATCAATGAGCTTCCACATAAACCTGTTCTCAAAACCAGCTGGTAGCTGCAGGCTGCCGAGGTGTGTATGTGGGCACACATGTGAACATAAGGTTGAAGGGAGAAGTGGTGGGTTGTACAGAGAAGGAACTGGAGGGGAGGGAATGCAGGTTGGACTGGATCATGTATTCATGATCTAACATGTATTCATGTCCTCATGTACTAACATTATATAAAATATTTAATTGAAGACAAACCGGGACAAGCCGGGTTCAGTGATGTACACCTGTAATCCCAAAACTGAGGAGGTAGAGGCAGGCAGATCGTTGTGAGTTTGAGGCCAGCCTGGTCTACAAAGCAAGTCCAGGGCAGCCAAGGCTACACAGAAAAACACTGTCTTGAAACAACAACAATAACAAAAATGAAGTAAACATGTAAAAACAACTAATATTTATTTCCGTTAAAAGCCAACTGGAAACAGTACCTTCATGATAAAACTATGTTTTTTCTAATTAAAATCACCTTAATTCTATTTGAAAATTAAGGAATTATACAGTGATATGTAAGTTAAATAAAAGTAAAATCCTTAAAAGTCTTGGCATTGCACTGGTTTTTTAGAATCTAAAAATCAAAACAGAAACAGTTTTGAATTTTGGAAAAAAAAGGAGCCTACATAATCACGTAAATCATAGTAGATATGACATGAAATGTTTTAATAAGTAACAGTTGGACTCTGAGTATTTCCAGGTTAACCTAACTATGAACGAAAAGAAAATCATGAAAGTAATGTTTACTTTCGTCCTCTAAGGCATAGAACATTGTGTTCATTTACCAGTAAAGTGTATGAAATGCGGAACATGAAGTTTTCCATATCATCAGCTAAAACCAAAACAGAAATAAGACTCCCCAGGATTTATTTACAGACTTTTAGTTTCTCTCTTCTCTGCACTGGGGACTGACCCCGGGGCCTGGCACATGCCAGGCAACTCATCTGCCACTGAGGCAGGTCTCCAGCTTTCCCTCCAAAATTACCTTGAAATGTCTAATTCAATAAGCAAACGTTTACTAAAGTGTAAGCAGGACCTATTTATTTATTTATTCATTCCCAGGATTGATTTGTGTTTTCTTCCCAAGCTGAAGCATAAAGATATAAAATAGGTTTATAAAAGTATAAATATACTGTGCATACTATATGATAAAATATAGAGCATCCTTATGAGAGTATATTCCCTCCAGTAGGTCCATGAGGCGTCACGCGGCAGGCAAGGTCAGTGTTGTCTAACAGTACCTGTACTGTGTTCTTCCTACAATCAATTGTCCTTCCCTCCATTGCGCAGTCATGTCAGGGGGATCAAGAGTGCCTTCGAAAACATGTTCCCACAGATACAAACCTGGTAGTCAAAGAACAAAAGCAGACACATCTGCTGTCTCATCCATTTTAGAATGTTAGGAAAATGTATGTTTTATTCTTTTCTCTTTTTACTCTGAGCTGAGACGTTTCTCTCCATGGTCGGTTGCAGGCAGTGACTGAGACAATCCTCGATCATGTGTGGCAGCTTACTGTATGCGGGGCAGACTTCAGTGGCTGTAGTTGTAAAGATGACAGGACATTGTACTTATACCGAGGAACCCCAAATGTTCCTGAACCCTGGCTACCCATCATATTCTGAAGCAAAATGTATATTATAAACTAAAATAGCATCATTATTAGAATTAATTTAATATCGTGACTGGAGAGACTAATTGTCTTGCGCTGAAGCTACAAGTACACCAAAGCATTCAGTGTGTCAAGGGGATAGATATCACCTCCCCATTTGCTCAGACATCCTCTGCAAGCTGACAGACACTTCATCCTGTCTCCTAAGGGCAACCATGATGCTTTGTTTTGTTACATGAGGTAACATTAATATGCAGGCCTACAACCTCTGAGAACCCCTTGTCAGTTATTTTGAAAGATATTCTTTGGTCCATTTCCATTATGCCATGCTCTTAAAGCCACACTAACAACCAGTATGAAAATGTGGGCCATTGTATAAAACATCCAAATGTGTCAGGCTAAATAATGCCCCGCTTCTCCAGGTCATACCCTAATCTCTAGATCCTTTGACTATTGTCTTACACAGCAGAGTGTCTCAATGTGACCTAGCTGCTGAGGTGCAGAGCCTTCCAGAGACACAGACACTCCCACCTTGAGGAAGGCAGAAGCTGAAACGTTCTCAATGGCTCCATTGGCAGTTCGCTACAGCAGCCTCAGCAAACTGTACTATGTAGGTAGAACACCTGGAAGGGAGGTGCCACTGTAACAAACAGTTATATGTGGAAGGGGCTTGTAAACTGGGAAATGGGGGTGGCTGGAAGAACTCTGAAGAGTAACTTTATTTTTATTTTTATAAGCAAAGTCTACTTTAGATTGCCTGAAACAGACTGCAGAATAATTCAGATGCTCACAGTTCATTTAGTGAACAAGACTCAGAAGAGAGCAAGGAACACAGTAGAGAAAACCTACATTGCCTTAAGAACAGACTCCCTGAAACTGACTTGGTTAAAGGAAATACACAATCTAGCAAATTCCATACCAGGACAGGATACACTTTACACTGTCTTCTCATGCTTTTCCTCTTACACTGACTTACCAATGGCTGCTTTGCCCCACATTTGTACACTGTGTTCATGTTTCTCTTTTGTGTGTTTCTTTAATATTTGCAGATGATCTTCTGGGCTCCTCCAAGGGTCTTGGGTCACTTCTCCAGCCCCACCCCCTGCAGCACACACAGCTTGTCTTCTAAGCTCCAGAAGGCTCTATTCCATTGCTGTTGCTCTTCTTGGTGGTCATCTTATGTCACTGCAACTGGGATGGACTTCCCCAATAGCCTCTCAGAGGCTCTCTGCATGGTCCCTTTAATCCTGGGTCTTCAACTGCTGCTGAGGCTGCACCTTCAGCAGTGGCCTCTCCTGGCTTCTCACAGAGCCAAGTCTCAGCTGATCTCCACACTCCTTCATGCCTTCAAAACCAGTACCACCTGGGTGACTCGTACACTACCAAGTTCTGTTGCCAACAGCCTTGGCCACCTCTGGAACACAGCACCTGTGTGTTGACTCCGAGAAAACACTTTCCAGAAGGGTTTACGTTAATGATGCTGGGCTCTTAAGCACTGCTAGTTCCTCAGCTGAGGCTGACCAGCACTGATTGTCTCAGTCACACAAAGCTTTCTCTTCAACGGTGCTGGCCTTTTGTTAATCACAGCTGATTCTTCAGCTCCAGCTGTACAGACACCACAGATTCCTCACACAAATAGCCCAGCAGAGTCTTTGCTTTCCTCTGAAACTTGACAAGCCAGGCCTCTATTGTCAGCACCGCTCTCAACATCCTTATCTTCCAAGCTCCACCAGCTGCCCACTAAGCTGTCAACACTCAATGGTTTTTTCATCCAAATTTTAAGTCCTTCTGCAAACCTCCCAAAACATCACCGTCAGCTCAGTCTCACAGCAACACCCCACAATCCTGGTACCAACTTGTCTTAGTTAGGGCTGCTATTACTACAATGAAACACTGTGACCAACAAGAAAGTCAGGGAGGAAAAGGTTTATTTGACTTACATATCACTGAAGGAAGTCAGGACGGGAACTCAAGCAAGGCAGGGACCTGGAGGCAGGAGCTGATGCAGAGGCCATGGAGGGGTGCTGCTTACTGGCTTGCTCCTCATGGCTTGCTCAGCCTGCTTTCTTAGAGAACTAGGACCATCAGCCCAGGGATGGCACCATTCAGGATGGGCTGGGCCCTTCCTCATCAATCACTAATGAAGAATATGACCTACAACTGTATCTTATGGATCAATTGAAGCTCCCTCCTTTGAGATGACTCTAGCTCAGGTTAACAGAAGACTAGCCAGGACAGATACCAAGGGACCTTGGGGATCTTCCTGCCTCTGCCTTTCCATCCCTGGGATTACTGTGTCCTGGGACAGAACTGGGACCTTTGGACCTTGTTCTTCTTTGCAAGCACTTTACTGACTGAGCCTTTTCTCCAGCCTGGATCTTCTAATGTCTTTCATTAAACTCTTTATTTATATGCATATTGGATCTTTTTGTTTCATTTTTTATTTTTTTTCATGTGAACTTAGTTATTTTCTATTGTGATTTCTGAGAAACCTGGGCAGTTTTAGTAGCACAAAAACTTTTATAAATGTTGATAAGAGTAGAAAGGCTCTTTAGCCTAAATTTAAATCATACATTACAAAATGTTTTTACTTATCCTCTTTATAAAATTACTGGTATTTTGACCGAGAGAACATCTAAAATTCATGATACCATACATTCTATTTTTCAGTACCCGTGGTGTTATTAATCCCCTATTATTAGTACCAGAGCAATGTTAATTAGTTATTAACATTTTTTCCATCCCCACAGAAGAATCTTATGTAATTGTCCTGTTGTTTGGTCTGATCTGTGGCCATCTAAAATTGCTTTGATTAAGTTTTGTTTTGTTTTGTTTTTTGGTCTCATGGCTCATGTCCAGTAAAACAGACTTGCATCTCTCTTTAGAAAACTGTTGGAATCTGGAGAATGTTCTTAAACACATGTGCAGTCAGCAAGTAGTTATTTAGCACCCTACATCCTCATCACTTGTTTGAGCAATGTGGGAGAGCAAACAGAACCTTGGTTTTGTCAAAATGCAGTGTGTGGCCACCTCTGTCTTGTAGAAGACCCCTGTGTGTGCCTGACGGCTACCATGAGCAGGTACTGGTTAATATTGAGTGGCATAGGTCATCCTACAAACAGGAACCATGCCTGGGAGATGGTAACATAGTCAACCTGGAGAAACATTATTACAAATCATAAATCTTGCGGGTTTTGGAAAAAGAACTCAATCTTTGTAATACATTTCTTCCATGCTGTAGCTTCTTAACATAGCAACAAAAGAAGTCAGTAGAACAAAATGAGTAAACTGTCATTAATACAAAAGAAGTCAGTAGAAATAAACTGTCCAAAATTTGCAAAATTTTGCAGTCGAACACTTTTGCCAAAATAACTTTCTTCTAAAAGGTAGATGGGAAACTGCACTTACCTATAGTTAACAGAAGAGGGCACTGCAGGCACACTCTTAAAATATATGACCATGGTATTAGAGGTTTCTGATCTAGTCTAACAAATTCTTTAAAAAATAGATTATAGAAGTTCGGTGCTTATGTGTCAGTGAATTTGTGATGCTTGTTCTGAGTTAAAAAATCAGAATGTTACAAAGAGAATTCTGGGTTTGTTATTAAAGAGATCTGTGTGCGTAAATGTGGCTAATCTTTTATGAGCAAGCTATTTCTAGGTCACTCCAACTGAGGGAACAAATGGAATAAAGATGATAAAAAGAAAGATTTCTCTGTGTTGGCCCCATCAGCTGTGCACTGAGGCTTGTCCCCTCCCTACTCTTCCTGCTCTCTGATGTTCCAGTGACCTCCTCCTTCATCATGGTTGGCTGTATTAATGTCTTCCACGTGCCACACCGGGCTAAACCCAGACAAATAGCACTGTTTCTCGCTCTGGGAGACGTGTACACTGCCACAGTGATGTGGATGCCAAAGGGCACGTGGCACTGTTAGTTCTGCTGATAGGGCATGCATGCGGCCATAGGGCGACTTGATATGCTGGCGTGGGTTGGTGATGGTGAGGGCTCCCACATTCTAAGGAGAAGGGGAGAAGGGGAGGGGGTCAAGAGAAAGAGTGAGGGGTTGGGATCAGGAGGAGAGTAGGAAGCTGGCTACAATTGGCAGGAAAGTGAATAAATAAAAAGAAACAGCTTTTTTTTTTCCTTTTTTTTCTTTTTTTTTAACTAATCAACTCATTTCATTACAAACAAAACAGTTTAATCTTGTTTTGAAGAACCTCAAAATGTGCCTGGCCTTGCCTCCATTCTAGAAGAAAGACATTTTGGAATCAAACTTGCAAAGGTAGGGGCCTGTGTGATCTCTTGACGGTCCGTGGCTTGAGCTTGCTCAGGCAGGTCAAGATGAGAATTAGCACTAGCAGAGCATTTCCATGAAAATTTCTGCTCCTTTCATAACAAAGAGGGCTGTGCTACCCTGCACTCAGTCTTAACTGCAGCTCGGCTGTGTATGTCTGGAGAAGCCCAACCTTGAACTCTAGAAGCAATATTTATCTGTGTGCTGTGTTCTCACACAATAGGAGTAGGACAGTTGGGATCTCTGAGCACTAATTCACTTTCACACCACACTGCACCAGGACTCACCTTCCTCTGTCAGCTGTTTATTTATTTTTGACTCCCTGCTTTAAAAGATAACAGTTTGAAAACTCCCAGGTTGGTGATGCAGCTTGATTTCTATGTCTGTATTCTGGGGCTTCTGACTAAACTTCCCTCTTATTAATCAACATCTAGACTTAGGGGTTAGTTCTATAATTTCATAGTGGGCAGGGTAAGTTTCACTTCTGATCCCTACCAAAATGTCACCAATGTTTGGCGCTCCTAGCTCATACACTTTGTCTTGTTTGCCCAGGTCTTCTACTAGTGTGACAACATTTCCGGTTCTTTGAACTGTACCTCATGTGACACAATGTCAAATCATTCCCCTAATACTTTCAGAGAGAGCCACTGTGGAAAACAGCATGTCATTTTCCTACAGCCTGGCAATGTAGAGTTGCCAAAGAAAATAAAGTTTCCATCTTACTACAGTTCCAAAAATGGGAATTAACTTAAGTCCATAGAAGCATGCAGGAGAATCTTTATGATAAAATACAATGAGAATAAAATGAAAAGGAAAGACCCAAATTGCTGAGGACATATAGCACATGCATTCATCAGAGAACATGTGTTTGAGGTAACAATTATTCCCTAAATTATTGATGGAATTCAGTAAATCCAAATAGATAATGAATCTTGAGGCTTTAGAAACACGGACAAGTAAAAGCACATGAGGGAAGCACAAGAATGACAACAGTCTGGAAAAGTGAAAGAAATATGGAGGAGGCACAGTACTCCAGACAGAATAAAGCCACAGCGACCAAGGCACTGTGTTGTCAGTGAGCCCAAGCATTCAACAGAACATCTTAATGACGATGTGCAAGTGAACAGTTAGTTGGTTTTTGACACTGGTGCAAAAACAATAAAGAAAAGGTAAATTTTTTCAAGAAATGGTGTTGGAATAATTAGATATCCATGAGCAAAATAGTTACACTTTTTGCAGCCTATGAAAAGTTACCTTGAAAAGGACTGTAGATTAAACATAAAATTATTATAAAGTGTTTAAAAGAAACCATAGAAAATGATCTCCATTACCTTGAGGATTGATGATAAGTTTCCATATATGACTCCAAATCAAAATCTCTGAAAAAAATATCAACAGCAGCAGATTGAAAGGAAATGTTTGCGAGTCATATACACGAACATTGCAAAATGTAGTCTCAGTACAAAAAAACCAATGCCTGGTGGAAAAAAATGGGCAAAATATTGGAAGATATTTGTATCATTTTTTTCTTTGATGTGAAAAACAAATAAACAAGCAAACAAACAAACAAAACAGCAGACAAAAGCAAGCTAAGAGCAGCGAGGTGTCTGTTGGGTCCTGGTTTGCAGGTCCTGTCGAGCAGGAGCCCCAGCGGGTGAGGCCGGGCATGCCAACAGACTGTGTCCATCCTGGCCTTGTGCACCTAGAGGCAGGAACACTGGCAGACTTCCTGCCTGCATGTCCTCAGACACCTCCATCTAGGTGCAGTCAAGGGCAAGCAAGCTTGTTCACAGGAGTGACCACACACTGTCTGATTCCTCCATGAACAAAACCAGGCAATCACAAGAACAACGCCTAGCATTCTGAGACACCCTC
The DNA here is from genome assembly GCF_030254825.1 of Meriones unguiculatus. Lineage (NCBI taxonomy): Eukaryota > Metazoa > Chordata > Mammalia > Rodentia > Muridae > Meriones > Meriones unguiculatus. Next base: position 13,313,958 of record NC_083364.1, on the reverse strand, counting down.
TGTCCTTGGACAAGTAGGACTTACAGGCTAGACACGCTTTTTCTTTGATAGTTCTCTTAAGCACAGTAACTTTAAATATAATGTTCGCCATCACTTCCATCCCCTACTTAAGTTGTATCCTGAGTCAAATCCTTGACGCTGTGGTGCGTATCTGTGAAAGGAACAGGCTAGCTTTACAGGTTTCTTTATGAATTCTATATCCCATATTAATTAAACTAAGTTCTCCCGGTAGTTTTTCAGAAAGCAGAAGGACACAGACCAAAGGAGATGTGGGTGAATGGGAACAAGACCCACCCTGCTGCAGAAGAATGTCCAGGCCTGCAGTATGAGATAGGGCGCCTGGCAACCGGTCCGGATGGCCACAGCTCCCCCATCCAGGACATTCTGAGTGTAACTTCAAGATCAGATATCCACCAGATGTCGGGGGCAGGCCTGACTGGACGTGGGTGCCTAAAATGAACCAATGATATTAAAAGTCAACTACCCCATAACCCCATTCACCCAATCCTGTACTGCCAAGCTTGGAACCCCCACGGCTCCCTTGCTTTTTCCTTTAAAAACCCCATGCCTTTGTCTCTTGGGGCTGTTCCCTGATGACTTGCAAAGCAGCCCCATCACTCACTGGCCTGAATAAACCTCTTCTGTTTGTGGCAATCCATCTCCAAGCTACCTTCATCTGTCTCTCCAGTAATTGGGCTCTCGGTGGGCCTAAAACCTGTTCACACTGGGATTTAATAAACATCAGTATACTGGCACCCAGAACAAAATTTCTGTATCTAGTTAAGACATTTATGATACACAAGCCAGCGATGATCAGCAGAAGCAGAAGTGTCTGGTGTTCTGCAATAGCTGAAGACAGAGTTATCACCCGGAAAAACAAGGAAATGAGAATGGCAACCATGGGCTTCCCCTGTTCTGGGTCATTTTTCTGTCTGCAGTGTACGGGGTTTGTTTGTTTGCTTGTTTTTGTTTTTCTGAGAGTACAGGAATCTCTAATGATTGCTGAGTGGTTTGCATAGAACAACCTTTTCTCTTACAGCCAAACAATCACAACCTTGTTCTGCACAGAGTATGGTGAGTGCTCTATCATGTTGCAAAACTGCTTCAGCTAATGGATCAACCTGCTGATGGCTCTTGATCTAGTTGGATTTTACAGGTACCTTTTTTTTTTTTTTTTTTTTTTCAAACAAGGGAGCCTGGAGGTCAGTATGAGCCAGCCTGGTTTCTTGGGTAGGCAGTCAAAGTAGCCATTTGTCTTCCTTGCCAGAGAGTTTCCTTTGGACTGAACCTTTTCAGTCTTTTGTTGAGGATAAGGGGTGGCATAGATGATTTTGTAAATGGGCCTCAACTGAAATTAGGATGCCATTGTAGGGGCCCAGGAAGGCTGGAATGTTAATCAAAGCCTGGGAGGGGATTCATTTAGGAAATGGGGCACTCATCAGAAGCATCTGATTTCCTGATCAAGGTAAAAGACAGGAAGCAATCACAGCAGCTGGACTGGAGCACATCACGTAGCAAGCCCAGGCTCTCCACTTTTGTAGGACTGCCTGGGGCTTGGGTGCTGTAGATCACTTTTGGAGTGCTTTGTTGTCTGATTCTGGTTCCTGGGTGGTGACTGTCAGGTGAGTGGAAATCTGCTGAGACATATTCAGACTAGGGACAGAAGCTAAATTTAAGGAACTTAAAGGAAACTCTTACATTTGGAGCACCCCCCAAACACACACACACCTATTCCATCAGGAACAGGCAAAAGTTGTGGAATCTTAGTCTGTTGATTGGAGTTCAATTGACCTGTGACAGGTAGATAGATCCAAGTTGCAAACTCCGTGAGGCTCACATGAATTCTTTTAAGTTACAAAAGATGAACTTCTGGAGCCTTCTACTTTTAAGTCATAATAAAAGCTTGGGGATTTAAAAAAAATTATCTGGGGTTAAAAACTTCAACATTCTTTTCTTTGTCCAGAGGTCTGGACAGAGGTGGTCTTAACATGATGAGAAGTAATTTTAGGTATCAGAACTCCATTGATTACTATGTTAAAACTTTGAATTTTTGAAGTCTTGATATCACATATTTTTTTTTTTTGTTTTGGTTGTTCTGTTTGGTTTTTCAAGGCAGCCCTGGCTGCGATATTGAGCTTCTCCCAGGATGAGGACAGGTCTTGGCTAAAGTGCCCTGTCTTCACGTCAGAAGTTTGGAACGAGAGCAATCTCAGCATGCAGATGTATGAACAGGTTCCGGCTTACACTGTTGGATCTTGTCGTGGACATCTGCTTTCCAGTTCTCTCGGACAACCTCACTACACCATGCAAGGAACAGCAGGCACAGGATCTTGCAAAGTATGTTAAAAAAACTCCAAAATTTATTAAATAAAAACTTTATTGAATAACAACACAAACGTAAGATTTACTACTAATAAAAAATTAAAGTTTCCTGTATAAAAATAGATTATCATGTAGTTGGCAATATTCACACTAAATATATTAAGTCTATACCAATAGTGGGGCTAAGGTGACAGAATATAAATATTAACATGACATATTAAATTTCAGCTCAATATATACAAAGAAAACATCTTCAAAAATAGCTTAAGAATATATATATATATAATATGTAAAATATATTTTTATTTATATATAAATATTTGTTTATTTAAAATATATATATATATATATTTTTGGAATAAACAGTTTAGTACAGCCCTCAGCAGGGTGAGGCTTCAAGGAGTCCCGGGTTTACAATGCACATCTAGCATTAGTTACTCCTCTCCCGAGAATAAAATAGATGTGTTTACTTCCAGGCTGGGAAGTATCTTGGGATGCCTCCAGCGCATTTCTTACTTCTCCTGGATTGCTCGGATCCCGTGAACAGCAGCACACTGTGACACTTCTCTGGTAGCACACAGTACGGGTAGGCAACCCCGGAGATTCACTCAGAGACAGGCAATTGGTGGCCTTCCTTTCAGAAATAACTAATGCAAACAAGCAGTCGAGAATGAAAAGCACCGGAATCCATCCACTGCCAGTTAGCTAAAACTTGTGAACAAGAACAGCAAAATTCAATCCAGCGTCGACCTCAGTCACAGATAAATCTTGACAGCCGCATGCTTGTGAGCATGCACTCTGCAGGCTGGGATAGTTTCTAACTTTCAGTGGGCACACTTGTCTTCTGTTGTTTCTGTCCCGACAGGGTTTCTCTGTGCAGCCGTGGCTGTCTTGGCCACAGTCTTTACACTCAGAACTTGTTCAAGGCTCTTCCACACCCAGTACCTGCAGTCCTTAGCCTCACCTGGGAAAGAACTCGGAGCAGCTGCCTCGCAGTGGCCGCCAGGGGCCGCTGCTACAGTAAGGGCTTGTGCAGGATCTCCCACACCATCTTCTTCCTGAACAGAGGTGCTGCTGGGAGAAGGTGATGGGTTGGCCCCTGGAAATGTAATCTGCATATTTACAGGCGAACACGCCGCAGTCGCCCCCGTTCAGCTGCTGAGGAATCTCCTCTGCCGACATGCTGTATTGCTTCCACTCTGCAGGGCTCAGGTCACTGTTCCTTCTCGCTTTGCTCTCCTCCTGCAGATAGCAGAAAAGCAGCTCAAGGATGCCGGGTCTCTTCTGTCCCATGGAGTCCAGGTAGACAATACTCTTCTTTCTTAGGTCTGTGACCACCAGGCTCCAGTGCATGCCCAGGTGAACTGGGACCAGGAGAAGTTCCTTGGCAAAGATGTTTACTGCCCGGGTCCATCTTCTGACTGACCTGTAGCCACCAGACTTTAACTTGGTGTAAAAGAAGGTATTAAATGCGTGAAGTGCCGGGTAGCCTTGACTTTGATTTCTTTCCATGAGAAGATTCATGTAAAAATTGATGACTTTGTCGTTGAGCCACTGGGTGTTCCTTAGGGTCCACAGGTCTCCTCGAGTCATTTGCAGTTTGAAGGCACAGCTCAAGATCTCATCTTTTGACCCAGGGCCTAGCGCACTGCCGATTTCTTTCTCCATGTCCACTGTGATATCAGGACCACAGTCCAGCCCTCTGCCCTTGTCTTAGTCTTCAAGAGCCTTTTTCTTGACCTCAGGTGTTGACACTTTGCTGTTGGGCATGCCATTGCTGACACTGTCTGTGCAGATTTGAGGTTTTTCTGATTCATGATTCTGCCCTTCAGCACAACCTTTGAGAGTCTTGGAGGTGTCCATGGTGCTTGTGTGAGTGCTGTGAGGGCCAGAGCTCACGGGGACGTCAGGTTGGAGGAGTCCCAACAGCCCTGGGCACTTTTCATTGTGTTGTTTCTGAACTTCTTCCTCCCTGTTGCTGTAGGGGGGCTTGAGACCCTGGCCTCCACCCACAGACTCCTCAGTCACAGCCTCTTCTTCAGGGCCTTTGGCACACTCTGGGGCCATTAGCTATAACGGACCCTTTTCCTGGGGTGTCCATATTCGGCTCTTGTCAGGCTCTTCATCCCCAAGCTCTGTTTCATGCTGTTCCTGTTTCAGCTTCTTCCAGGACTGGACTGGCTCTTCGGAGCACACATCATCCTCTTCCTCTTCTTGGCATTTCCTCTTCGGGCCTTTCTCTGGCTGTTCAGGGCTCATTGTTTTACCCTGCTTGCAAGGCTGCCTTATAGAGGGACTACTTGGATTGTCTTTGCTCAGGTGTTGGCTGCCAGCTGCTACACAGCTTTCCCATGTCCTAGTCAAAGTGCAGGTCAGCTGGGTGTTCTGTGGGAGTTCTTGGGTTGTCCCCTTGATGGCTGAAGTGTCCCTTAGTCTACTGGGAGATGTCTTATCCACACCAGACATGGTGGTTCAAGGTCAGAAACCTCAGGGGAAGAGCACAGGTTTCTTTGGGAGCTGGGGTCAGTTAGGCCACGAAGACAGAAGGAGGTGGCAGTGTCAAAGAACACTTCTCACTGAAAGACTCCCAGGAGCCTATCTAGACGGGGAGACCCCGCTTCCCAAGGAACAGCGAGACCAGCCTTCAGATGCAAGCCGCAAGAGGTTTATTTTGATACACGGGTACCCGGGGCGACCAAGCCTATCAGAGGACTTGTGCGCCTCTTGGTTGGGGTGACGGGTTTTTATAGGGCTCGGGAGCAGGAGTCGCGGTTACAGAAGTGAGAAGCATAGTTACAGGGGTCTGATTGGGTGGTTTGAACAAAGCCGTAGTTAAGTCAAGTACCCAGAACAGGGAAGGCGGGAAGGCAGATTGTGAGCCCAGTCACGTACCCACCCGGAACCAGAAGGCGGGAAAGAATGCAGCGAGGTAGCTCTTGCTATACCGCGCCTACTCTACATAGTGTTAACAATCGCTGCTTATCTTTTGGTCTTTCATTTCCCCCTTTCCTATAATCATTTGAAGACCCAATCTTGGGTCTTCCAGATATGACCCCTTGTATCTTATAGATTTATTTTTTTATAATGGGATCTGGGGTTCCTTCAGGGTGGATATAGGGGTAGTAAGCCAAGGAGAACTATTACAGGATCTCTCTAGGCTTTTAGCCCAGTTGCTGCAATATTAGTGTCCATTTCAGCTAAGCAGATGTCCAAGACAATAGCTAATGCCAGGGAGCCCCTTTTGACTTAGCATTTCAGCCTGCTAGGGGGGATTTGGTCGTAGATCGGTCTTCTGGAGCTTCTTCGAGCTGACCGTTGGACCGTAGGCATCAGGGGCTAGGAAGGCTGAAATGCCAGTCAAAGGCTGGGCAATGGGGAAGTCCCAAGCATCTGGTTCGTTGATCCACCTGAAGAGGCAGGGAGCAATCCTGTCAGTTTCCAGGAAGTCCAGATCTCAGCTTGCAGTCCACAGCTGATCCCGGACAGAGTTAAACAGGTGAAGATCTGCTGAGACAAATTCAGACTGGAGACAGGAGTTAAAATTTGTCTATTAAATGGGTAAGATCAGGGAAAATCTCATCTGTGATCCTTTTGAGCTATGCCAGATCCAGGTCACATCCCTGAAACTCATATGAAATTTTAGTACACAAAAGGAAATATACATAATTTTAAATACTCAGAAAAGTAACATATCAGCAAATCAAACATTTTGAGAGGAACAGGTAAAACTGCATCCCACTGAATGAGTATCAGTTAGCTGTTTGTTTTATAACCTTTATACACAACCTAAGTATGTCCACAGTAACACATTTTTTTCCTTTGGGCATAGCTGTTTGTAATTAGTCACGAATGAAGCTTGGCCATTTTTATACACTCAGCATATACTTTTAGTTTTCACTTTTACTTTTATGTTTACACTGGAAAGTTAGGCAGAAATACATTACTGGCTTTTAGTGCTAAACCCTGGATGCTTGGACTTTCCTTAACAAAGCAACTAGAAGGAATAGGTTTAGGATATTTCTGTGTCAAAATCTACCCCAGAAATGGCAGATATTAAGAATACCATACTAAAAGCTATGACTTTTGGGTCAGATACACACATTAAACAGATGTTTTTAAAATAACGAGAAGCACCTTTAGTCTATCTTCAGAAGCCAACAAAGGAAATTAAAATCTTAACCTGGTGACTGAATAATAAGCAGTTATTGCTCCATCAACTTATCAGAACTCTATTGATCAATGTCAACACTCTGAACTTTTAAAATTTTATAACATAAGCACAATAGTAGCAAAGAGGGGGGAGATATTTAAAATATTTCCCATTTTTAATCTGCTTTAAAATATTTATCTCTTTATAACTTATAATTATATCTTAAAAAAACTACTTAGACTCTCCAATCTTTTGAATTTATCAACCCTGAAACATTTTTTTAAACTAAATAATAACACTCTAGATTTTTACAACCTAAACTCCTGTATTCTCAGACCCTATATAAGCTCCACTTATTTATCTTAAGACATGAGTCCTGTGAGCAAGGCAAACCTGTCTTTTTTTTTCTAAATAATGTATCTAGTACTCTGTGGTTCTAGCTAATGATCAATGAGCTAACAGTCGATCTAATTGTCTTTTCTCTAGCTGCAAAGCTACCGTAAGCTTAGCATAGCCGTCAAGGTGTTCAGAGACCTGAGAAGGATAAATTATAAGCTAAATAAATACCAATCCATGTGCCAATCAAAATGACAGGGATGACTAGTTAGCCCATTACCTAGGCAGTGTCCCTGGCTCCTGTGTTTCAGCATCCTGAACAGATGCAGTTCTGCCAGGCACATAAGATGAGAGACTGTTTCTGTGGAGAAACTGTTTCTGTGGAGAGAATGGCCTCACCTCGCCCTTAGCAACGTGAAACATTGACTCCAGGTGTCCACAGTTTTGGCTGGGCCCTAACAGTAGGCCAGTTGAGGCAGTATTGCCCAGTGGTTAGCATACCACAATCCAGAGTAGCATTCATCTGTCGTTGTGCCCAAATCTTCTCGGAGACCTTGGGGGACCTACTGCCAGGATTGCGGGACTTCCTGTCACAATAAGCTTACATATGTTAAAATGCCTAATTCAGATTTCTGACAAGCTTGAGGGCCAGCATATCCGAGTTACTCTGTTTTTATCATCTGCTCTAAACTGTGTCCTATAAAACAGAATGCTATGATCTCTGATTCTAGCATATTTTCGAGATGCATGTCCTAGAAGTATATATTTTAAGACAAATAGATAAGAGACTAGGTAAGGCTCAACTGCAGTATTTAGCATGACTTTAAATCTGTTCTTTCTGAACTAAAATCAAAGCAAACCTTTTAATCGGATACAGTTCATAGAGAGGCTAGCTAATCTTGCTGCTCCTACCACTTGCATTAAAATTGAACATTAAAAAGCTTTGCATTTAGCCCTAATGACTAAACATATCTCCGGACCAGCATGGCGGCTGGCCACGTGTAACTGAACTCAGCTGGAAGTCTTAAACAAATATGGCAGCCAAACTACAGCTTTACGAGCTCTCCATTGCTGAACCATCATGGCGGCTGGCCATGTGCTAGCATTAGCACAGGCTGTGACTGACAATACCAAACATGGCCATTAGGTGCTGATGATACAGCAAACACTTCGGAGCTTCCATAATCCCCCACAACCAAAAGTTCCCAGTAATCGAACAAGCTTTAGAACCAACTGCAAAACAGAACAATTTTAAACTGTAATTATTTTAGCCATACCAAACCTATCAGCTAGAATTTTTTCCTTAAAAGAGCATAAAAAAACATTTTGTAATGAGGAATCACCAGCCTTTTAAATGAAGTATAACATTTTAAAATACAGTTTTTTTTTTAAATCATATTAACTCTCTGGCTTTTTATAACACATCCACTAACCTTCTGCAACATGCTTTATACATTCAGATTTCTAGCTTTTCTTTTCTGGCTTAACCAGACATGCTTACTTTTTTGCTCTCTTTCTTGCTTTTCAGACAACATAAAAACTCTCACTAAAATCCTTCCCATTCTGACATGATCCTGCTGAAGCCCAGAGTCTACGTACGATTTGCTTTTTATAGGCAAAGCAAAAGCAAGTTACATTACTATAAAGAGGAGTTCTGAAACTGCCAAATTTTTTTAAAATAACTTTCCTGCATCTGATAACATAAAGGTAACAACCAAACTCTAAGGAACTTAGAACAAGCTTTAAAGAACTTGGTGAAACTTCCCCTTTTCTTTGTCTCAAGATAAAGAACAGGGTGTAAACATGTTTTTTTATAAACAAAGCAGCTTATCAAACAAACAGCTCTCCATAAGATACATTTCAAAAACTGCAATTTTCTCAGTCATAGTCATACCCAAATGTCTGATAAACTTTAAACAATTTTTTAAAACCCGTTTTTGCAATATTAAAACAAAGTACCCCTTTTGTAGAAGTCACAAGGCATAAACATAATCTTTAAAATTAAAACCAGATTTTAAAACCAGAATTTACCAGTGCAAGCAATTTAATTTTTAAAACCAATACCAATTTAAAATAAGCTATCCTTTTAACCTAGAAGGAAATGAGAATTATTTGACCAAGGTTTTCCTTTTTTTTTTTTTACCCATACCAAGATGGCGGTTACATTATAAAATCACATGGTTAAGTCAAGATGGCGGCGAGACACTGAGACACTTTAGACCATGTGGCAGCCTATACAATATGCACTTATGGATCTAATAAGGCGCATAGGCACACATTTTAAACAAATTTCGTGAGGCCTTTCAGAACAGAAAACAAAAGGTAGACAGACAAACAACACTCACTACACTTATGACAAAAATCAGGCAGACAGAAGACACAAACCGCGCGGTACGAGATCAGCGCCAAAGCGAACACAAACATTCAGATGGAGACCGTGTCGGAGGTCCGGTTCCTCCGTCTCCCAGATGAAGCACGTAGCCTTCTCTCAGGGGCGTCGCCCCAAAGAGTCCCACTCGGCTCATGTTTCCAGACAGGAGGGAACCCAAGAAGGGTTACCTTTCAGACAGGGAAGCAAATGATTCCCCTACCAGGCACTCCTGAGACGTCTCCCAGGAGGCACGTAATAGAAGTACGAGCCCGTCGCCTCCTTCTAGTTTCCGTCTGATACAGATGACCTGGCCAAGTCCAGACCACAGGGGGACTCGAACCCCCTGGAAACGAACTCACACAAAGACAGACCGTTTAACACAACGATACACAAGACTCACAGAACAAAAAGCCGGCAGGTCTTACCTCCCGACGCTGGGTTGGTGGTCCCTGGGCGGGGGTCTCAGATCTCGGTGGGACCTCCAAATGAAAGACTCCCAGGAGCCTATCTAGACGGGGAGACCCCGCTTCCCAAGGAACAGCGAGACCAGCCTTCGGATGCAGGCCACAAGAGGTTTATTTTGATACACGGGTACCCGGGGCGACCAAGCCTATCGGAGGACTTGTGCGCCTCTTGGTTGGGGTGACGGGTTTTTATAGGGCTCGGGAGCAGGAGGCCCGGTTACAGAAGCGAGAAGCATAGTTACAGGGGTCTGATTGGGTGGTTTGAACAAAGCCGTAGTTAAGTCAAGTACCCAGAACAGGGAAGGCGGGAAGGCAGATTGTGAGCCCAGTCACGTACCCACCCGGAACCAGAAGGCGGGAAAGAATGCAGCGAGGTAGCTCTTGCTATACCGCGCCTACTCTACATAGTGTTAACAATCGCTGCTTATCTTTTGGTCTTTCACTCACATAGCTGATCTTCTCTAATCTTGTCTTTCAGGTGGCGTTTTTTTCAGTCCCCCTAAAGAAAGGTCTGTGGAGTTCGAAATCTGCGTTTTGTTTTTCTCAACTGAGGGAGAAGGATCACTCTAGGGCATAAGGAGCCTCTGTAGAACCAAAATTGTGGAAATCACAATGAGTGTCAGAGACTTTCAGCCAAAGACAGCAGTCAACACATCTTAGAAGCAAGACTACTGTGTGCCTCCCTCCACTGTCACCAAGGCTCTGGAAGGCCAGTTTCCACAAGCTGGTTATGATGTGGTTTTATGCACCAGGGCAACATTCATTGGTGAATTGAGGCCCTGCCCACCATCTACCAGGTCTAGGGTCTTAAAGCTTGTTTTCATTCCTGGAATTCCTGTTGGAACTCCTGCTGGCTGAAGCAAACCCAAGATCAGTAAGAACTCAGAGGAGCAGAAGTTCAGCACATATAATGAATAAATAAATGTAAAAACCCCCAAGTGCTGGGATTAAAAGCGGCAGCACCACTGCTTGGCTGGAGAGATCTTTTTAGGATGACTCAGCAGAGATGGCTCCGTGGTAAAGAGTGATGCTTTTCTAGAAGACCACACTTTGATTCCTAGCCCTGTCTTTGCAGCTTACAATCAGCTGTAACTCCAGTGCCAGGGGAGCTGACACTCTCTTCTGGCTTTAAGCAGGAAACACACACACACACACACACACACACACAAACACACACACACACACACACTGCTCTTACATATGTGAAAGTAAAACACTCATACACATTAAAAATAAATCTTAAAAAAATAAAAGCTAGGATTTGTACTAAGCCAATTTCTATTTTTTCCCCAGAAAAACAGTGTGCCAGAGAACTAAGTAAAAATCTTTGCTAAAATGTACAAAACAAAATTAGAAAAAAATGTAATAAATGAAAAGATAGTTATCCCTTGTAAAAGCTTTTAGAAATAGTTTGAGAAGCTTCTATGTCCTTAAACCTTGAAAGACAGAGACCAAACCATGTGTTTAAACCTGCTTGTAGCTGCTTTTCTCACTCCCAAAACTCTAGATACATAACCATATCTCCATAAAACTCATATAATATGTGATTTATCAGTGGCGAAGCTTTGTAGATTATATTTGATTTGATCGTTGCCAAACAGAAGGGAGGACCAATGAGATGGCTCAGCCAGGTTAGCTGCTCACTGGCAACTCTGACCAGTTCAGGGCAATTCCTGAGTCACACAAGATAAAAAGACAGAACCCATTCACCCGAATTATTCTCCGACCTCCACGTGTGGTGCGGCAAACCAGCAGTTGCTGGACCCCAACACAAATAAATGACCAAACTGCAATAAACTCTGAAAGGTGAGCTAAGACAGCGGCCTTTTATCCTAGTGGATCACTGTGGAAAGGCTGTGCCGCTCACCCTGCAAATTCAGGCAACGGCCAGAAGAGGGCAGAGAGAAACCACAGAGAAGAGCGCGCCTCTCAGCTCTTTCCTGCCTTCCTTTCTGACCCAAAGGAGCTTCTCAGAGCAGAGAACCGCAGGGGCAGAACAAAAGCATCTGGACAACTGGGCTCCCCTTGTTTACAAGGCTGGCAGGCTTAGTCAGGGGTCTAGAGAGTAACAGAACACACACACACACACACACACACACACACACACTAGATAGATAGATAGATAGATAGATAGATAGATAGATAGATAGATAGATAGATAGATAGATAGATGAGTTTAGATAGATGACTTACAGGCTGAAGTCCATCTAGTCCAGAGATGGCTGCCTATGAATGGAAGGTCCAAAAGTCCAGTAGTTTTTCAGTCCATGAGTGTGGATGTCTCAGCTGATCTTCAGTAAAGGCCAGAATTCTACACAAGTAGACCGCAAGGACAGTGAAGGAATGGACTTCTTCTCAGTGAGGCAGTAACAGGCAAATAGCAAAAGCTCCCTAGTTCCAGCGCCTTTTATAGAGGCTTCTAGCAGAAGGTGTGGCCTGGATTAGAGGCACGGCTTCCCTGTTCAAAGATGAGGATAAAAATTAAGCAAGGAATCCCTCACAGGTGTGCCTTTTCATTTTGGGGTTTTACATAATACCAGATAACTGGAATCCAGTTGACAGTCAAGAATGGCCGTCTCAGCTGCCTTTCCAAACCCCACTTCATATCCTGGACAGAGTTTGACATTTTTGACATTTAACCTTGTGTTCTTTCTTTCTGTAGCTTCTGGTGTGTGTTTGTCTGTGTTCCCGTGTGTACGTGTGTGCATATGTGTGTGTGTGCCTGTGTGCAGGCTTGCTCAAAGAAGTCAGCATGTGTGGGCTGAGTTGTGGGGCAGCAGAGCTGGGCTGGAGTGGAGTGGAGCTCACTTGGTGGAACTCTTGGCCCAGCAAATAAGAACCCTGGGTTTGCTTCCCAGACCACACACAACTGCATGTCATGGGGCATGCCTCTTCTCCTAGCGCTCTGGAAGCAGAGGCAGAAGAACCACAATTTCAAGGTCATCTTAAGCAGCGTAGGGCTTTCACAGTCAGCCTTGGATACAAAGAGCCCCAAATGATAAAATACAGGATATAGGAAGGGAGGTTGTAGATTAGCAATTACTGAGCGTATGCCATGCATAAACAAAGGCCATGGTTTAATCCCTACCACCTTCAAGATCCCTGTAGTTTGTTCAGTCTCCAAAGCTGGCTGTCTAAGCTGGTCCTCAGTAAATGTTGAAATCCCAAAGATGTAGGCTGTAATGCCAGTGAAGAAATGCCTCAGCAGCAAGATGGATGAACTTACCAGAGAAAGGGAGGGTGAGTGGACAAAAGGCAAAGATTCCCTTCTTCCATGATCTTTTATGCAGGCTTCCACTGGAAGGTGTGGCCCAAATTTAGGGCGGGTCATCTCACCCCAAAGGATCCCTCTCAAATGACCCAGTCCAGGAAAATCCTGTCTGAAGGGGGCAAGCTTCATGAAGCGCACACCGATTAGATGCCCTGTGCAGAACAGCCTCTCGGAAGCTCCTCACACCAGCAAAGTTTTATGGACTTAGCAGGTTATATTTGGGATTTTTCATACTGATATACATATTTGCAATGCCATAACAATTAATGAAAGGAGAGGAGACCATAGATCTGAAGCAGAGTAGGGAGGGGAAATGCCAGGGTGTGGAGGGAGGAAAGGGAAGGGAGAAATGTAATTATGGTATAATTTCGAAAATCTTTTTAGAAAGTTAAAAAAAAAGAATAAGAAAAAGAACAGGAAGGTTCTAAAATAAAATAAAGAAAGAAAGAAAGAAAGAAAAGAAAATTCCTGACAGATGTGCCCAGGTGCTTGAGTTTTAGTTGATTCCAGATGTGATCAAGTTGACAACCCAAGATTACTCATCATACATGACATGCACACAATGGAAGAATTTTCATATGAAGAAAAATTATGGCTGAACATGGATAAGGTATGTCAAGTGAAATAAACCTGGTAAATGTTGTATTATCTCACCTCTGTGAGATAATATAATCTGAAAATCTCTGGTTCATGGAAGAGAAGAATACAATGATGGTTTCCCAAGTCTGGGATGCGAGCAAAAGGAGGGGAAGACAAACCTCAGACACAGGTTATGGGTTTTGTGCTTAAAAGCTCACCTTGAGAAAAGCTGAGGCCTACCCTAGGATCCTGAGTGCTCAGTGTAGTTGCCATCTCACTAATATTTTCTATCAGCTTGAACCCTGTGTCCAAGTAGTTTTTCCTGGTGGACACACCACAATTCTACAAGCCTGCTTTAGTTTTAAGATTTTCTATTTTAAATTATCATTTAGCAAGAGAGAGAGTATGTGTGTGCACAGAGTATGTTTGTAGAGAGCATAGGTGTGTGCAATATGTGTGTGTGTGTGTGTGTGCATACCTGTATGAGTGCATGAATGTGTCCCATAGTGTATTTGTGGAGGCCAGAGGACAACCTTTAGAAGCTGAGCTTCATTGCATGCTGGATCCCAAGGCTACATCTCAGTTCATAGGCTCACCTGACCAGCACTATTACTCAGTGGACAATCCTGCTGGCCCCAGGCCTGCTGTGCAGCAACAATGGAACAAAGAGTTAGGAAGGCATGAAAAAGGGGCAAGGCTACCTGGTGCTTGTAATCCCAGCTTTATCTGTACCTGCCCTTTTTACTTTATCTTTTTTTTTTTTTCTGTCTTCTACCATCAATATAAAATATCTTCTGGCCCTGTTACTTCTCTTATATCTATTGTATTCATTACAAAAGTAGCTAGAAAATGGCCGTGTAGTGGAAAACACTCTGAGACCCACACTGGAGTCGCAGAATCCACATGGTGCCCTACAGCTTCCAGGAGACCAGCTTCTAATGCCTTGTTACGGCTGTCACCAGGCATACAAATGCTGCACAGATATACATGCAGTCAAAACACCCATACACATATAATAAAAAAATTAAAGTATGTTAATGTAGGCAACATCTCTTCCCATCTCATCGTGACTTCCCATATTCAAAACAAAAACCAAAACAACAAAACAGTCCAGTTTAAGCATAGGGGCTATAGCCCAGGACCTCCTCTAAAGGGCCAGTCTCCCAAAACCACAGTCAAAATAAAAATTCAGTTTCTTCCACAGTTTCTCCCTTTTTAGACAGTTTCACTGTGTGGCTCCCATAGCTATTCTTTGTTGTCAACTTGGCTACATCTGGAATGAACAAACGCCAAGATGTTCTGGGTACATCTGTAAGGGACTTTTCTTAATTGAATCACTGGAAGTGTACAGACCCACCTTTAATCTGGCCACTCCTTATGGTGGCAGCCCATACAAAGGAGGTGAAAGCAGGAAGCTCTCTCCTTGCCTGCTTGCCCTCACTCTCACTGGCAAGTCCACTTCTTCACTGTCATTAGAGCCTACTTCTTCCAGGATTCCAGAATGTGCTGAAGACCTGCTGAGACATCCAGCCTTAACCAAACAGCTATTAGCCTCTTGGACACTCCTTTGGAGACAGCCATTGTTGGAATAGTCAGGCCACAGCCTGTAAGCCACCATAATAAATCCCTTTTACACTTTCCTGTACATATTCATTCTATTAGTTCTGTTTCTTCACTGAACCCCGACTAATACAGTAGCCTAGTATGGCCCCTAACCCAGGCAATCCCTCTACCACACCCTTCCTGAGCTCTGGAATTACATATGAGAATCAAGGGTGTCTCCATCCTATTAATTTACATCGGGGACTCAATTTTTCCTCTAGGACCCACCACAAATCCATTTCCAAAGCATAGTATGCAAATATATTCTATGTCTGTCCATTCTTTTATGACGGAAATAATCATGACTGAATATGACAGAAAGGAGGGTTTAGACCAAGCATTCTGTCTCCCTGCCACTACCCACTTCTGATGGCCTGTGGGATGTGTGACACCTCGAGCAACTCAGTTGATAGGAATGCTGCTGGTGCTTGGGGTGCCAGGCCGAGGGTTTTCAGGTTCTTGGCCTCTTCCTCAAGAAGGAGCTAAAGCCATGCAAACATTACTTTCCTCAAAAGCTAAGTGATAGTATTGATCAGAAGGAAACATGCTGTAAGAGTGGCATTGGCCTGTACAAGTGAGGGTACACAGTGCCCCAGTTAGTTTGGGGCTCCTTTTTCTGGGGTTCAGGGGGTGGTTATGCGCCATTCACCAACCCTAGACTGTTCTCCCTGGGCAAATATCTATCAACAAGTCAAGACT
Organism: Meriones unguiculatus; assembly: GCF_030254825.1. Taxonomy (NCBI): domain Eukaryota; kingdom Metazoa; phylum Chordata; class Mammalia; order Rodentia; family Muridae; genus Meriones; species Meriones unguiculatus. The sequence continues at coordinate 13,298,164 of NC_083364.1, read as the reverse complement.
AACGCCACAGCCTGTGTCTCTAGGGAAGAGGCTAGAAAAACAGGCACCCCCTTAATGCCGTCTACCGAAGTGTAAGGAAAAGAGAGCCTGACCTTTGCCTTCTAGAATATGGGCAGAGATCTGTAGCTGCTAAGAGATCTTTTTGTCATGCTTTGCTCTGAATACTTACTCTCCCACCTTTCACCCTGACTGTTGAATTGCATCTGACAGTTCTTGTCTGGCCTAACTCTTGTTGCGTTCCTTGGAGTGCTAACACCATCTTGTTAAAATAAGGGATGGGATTTAATATTTTCATCGGTATAGCCTCCTGGAATATTCATATTCTGACTACACTGTGCATCAGACACATGGGAAACCTTAGTAGGATTTTAAGAGCAGAAAATAGTTGTCCTAATGAGAGGCTGGTTGGGGTAGGTGTTCAGAATTCCCGAGATGAACGGAATGAAGGCCGATCCACTGTAATTGAACTGTGACTCGTGTAGCATGGAAACAGATGGACCAGAGTACAAGCCCGATGCTCTTACAGGTGAGCAGGTGAAGAGGAAAAGTGTACTGAAGAAACAATTAGTTTGTAGAGATGCGTTCTATGAAAAATGTCTTGGCAGCACCGTCACTGACACTCAGGTAGTAAAACTCTTTTATAAGGTTATTCTCTTGATGTGCTTTAGTTCTGAGCTTCACATGAGTAGACTCACCTGGAGAATTCTTTTCCCCAGTCAATATTTGGAACTTATGGTGTCTTTGCTCCTCAGAATGGCCTTCTTAGCACACCTCCTCAGAGCTTACTGGAACTTCAGCATCTCAGGCTTTCCTCCAAAGAAGGACAAGATCTCCCTGTGCCCCATACGCGCATTGGTCCTGAGAAGTGTCGTCTTAAGTGTGAAGTGGTGTGTCTGAGTTTAAGACAGACTCTAAAGTGCTCTGATGCTGGTTATGAAGTGTCCCAGGACTGGATCCCAAACACTATCACTGAACGTGTAAGTGCAAGCACTTTGTGAGGTCAGGGGTCACTGGGAGTCCAGACAGTGCTGGACGTGTGTTGAGAGTCTGATGTGTGCTGCGATGGTCTGGTCTGATCCCTAAACACAAGGGAGCATGCTGGCTTCCCCTGCTTCATTTGTAACCAGTCCCCTTGGGGGCACAAGAATGTACACTTTCATTTAAGGGGTTCCCAGGACGGCCCATCAGACAGGAAATTCATTAAAGCCACAATTATAGATAAAAAGTATGTGACCTTGGCGCCAATGGTGCATTTCCATTAGCTATTTTAAAATTTGTTTCAAGGTGGGAAGATGGGTCAGTTGGTCAAGTGCTCACCGTGAAAGCTTGAGTTTGGATCTCCAGCAAAGTAAAAAGTCCTCAGTGTGATGGGGTGAGTCTGTAGGCTCCCAGCTGGGAAGACGGCAGGAGAACGCCTGGGCCCCACTGCCTAATCAACCTAGCCAAATGGGTGCACCCCAGGTTAGGAGGGAGACCCTGACTCAAAAGCTGAGGTTGAAAGGGGCTGAGCAACACATGATGTCAGTCTATTTTCTTCACATGTAGTCTTAGAAAGATGATGGCACTGAAGGCCAGGTGAGGAACAAGATCCATTGGTATAAAGCCGTGATCAGAAGTCCTCATTTTGCTTGCGTGAACCTGCTTCCCAGTGGCAAGGATGTTCAGGAAATATCAGACAGCAAGAAAGAAGAGTCAATCCGGGTGAAGGAAGATGTGTGCTGGGATTACATCCTCGTTATGTCTGATTTACAGACTCTTTAGCCTCCAGATTCCATTATAGGAATATTAGGGGAATATTGGTGTCATCTTGTAGGGTTCTTGTGAGAATGTGTGCAAAATGCTCACATTTAGCGATTAATTCCCAACTTGTAAATGTTAAGCCACAAACACTCAACATGTCATATTGATTTTTGAGTGTACACAGTGGTAGTTAATGTTGTCAACTTGTGGGTGTCCAGAGGCATCTGGAGACAAACCTGTAGGCATGCCTGTGAGGGATTACCTACATGGGAAAACACACCTTAAGCTTGTGGGGGGCTCCATTCCATTTGCTGTGCTCCTGGACTGAATAAAAAGCTAAGCAAAACTGACTATGAGCATTTAATTCTCTCAAGATTGAACAAAATACCACAGGTTCCCCCTGATATCCCTTCCCCAGGATGGACTGGAATTCAGAATAAAACCCCTTATCTCTTGTGCTGTTACGGGATACCTTATCACAACTTCCAGGTAAATTTGCATTACAGAGACCCTGGTGAAATCAAGCATGGTAAGGCATTGTCTCTCATTTTTAAAATGTTTCCTGTTAAAGTCTGTTGAAGCTGAGTGTGGTGGTCGAGGAGAGGAGGCACCATGAGTTTGAGGGCAGCTGAGCCACACAGCATCTCTCTCAACAGGAACAGTAAGAGGCACAGATTATAGATGATCAAATGCAGTTGGTGTGTAGAAACTGCTCGGCTGCTGTGGCTGAGGCTGTAGGCCGATGCTTCCTGCGGTACCTATGCTGGTCTTAACCCCCGGGAGGAAGCACCCTTCTTTTCTTAGCCTCTAGATGGTTCAACTATAGGCCCCATAGAATTTGTCCCCGTAGGCTCTGCTGTTTGAGTGTTTAGGTCTCTTTCTGTTTGTCTCTCGGTTGCTGACTCAGTATGGAAGCCCTCACTGCCACTCCACCCCCATGCCTGCCTGCCTCCCTGTGTGACACCGTGGTGGCCATGGACTCACCCTCAGAAACTGTGAGCAAGCCCCCGGGGAAAGGCTTTCTTTTATGAGCTGCCTTGATCATGGTGTGTCTTTACAGCAACAAAAGAGTGACTAAGACAAGGCCTAAGCCAGAGGCCCTTCTGTTAAGCAATTTTAAATAATCATCTCAATAAGAGTTTATTCCATTCCAGGGATCTAGGAACTAACACATTTTAAAGATGAGGAAACTGAGGCCTAGGCAGGTAGTGATTTTTTTTTTAATATACTATTTAGCAGCAGAGCTAGGATTCACCCCTGAGCCCTCTGTACCTCCGACTCCATTCTGGGCTCAGGCAACAATTCCTCTCTAGAAGTTCAGACTCTTCTCTCACATTGCTTTTCTCAGGTAGAAATACGGAATAAACACCAACAGCACCATGGGTGATAGGAATCCCAGGTCCAGGCTAGAGAGATGGCTCAGAGTTTGAGAGCACTGGCTGCTTTTCTAAAGGTCCTGAGTTCAATTCCCAGCAATCACATGGTGGCTCACAACCATCTATTATGAGATCTGGTGCCCTCTTCTGGCCTGCTGGCACACATGCAGGCAGAATACTTCATAATTGATAAATAAATAAATCTTTTTTAAAAATGGGGTATTCACATTACCTTAAAAAATATGAAAGGAAGAATTCCAGTTCCATTTAAATGAGTCCCACTTAAATGTGACTTTGATTGTGACCCCCTCAGGCTGCCTGTGTCAGCTCTTGCTCTCCCCAGGCTGACCCATTCTTTTTCTGCCAGTTATCATTACAGGACACCAATCTCTTCATGGCACTTCTCTGCTTAAAAGGCTCCCGGTGCTCTGCCCGGCACAGGAGGGCTCCATTGTGCTGGGCATTCTGGAGCTTCTCTGTACACCGGCTCCTTCTTCAGATCCTCATGCCATCATGGCAGCCCAGAACTGAGTTTCAGACCCCGAGGGCTCATCGGTGATTCCTAGCCCCCCCCCCACTTCCTAGCATCAAAAAAAAAAAAAAAAATCACAGTCTAACCTCATGTGCAGTACACAGAAAAACAAGTCCTTTGGGGCTAGAGCCCAGCTGCCAGAGGGCTTAGCTAGAATGCCCCAAAGCCTGGGTTTATTACCCAGGACTACAGAAAAACAGTTGTGGAGGCATCTGCCTATAATCTCACCATTTAGTGGGTAAAAACAGAGGCATCAGGAGTTCAAGGTCATTCTTTCCTACTTTGCAAATTTGGGGCCATCTTGGGCTCCATGAGATCTTGTCTCAATAAACAAGTTCAAGGCCAGCCTGGTCTACATGAGACCTGCTGTCCAAAATAAAAGAGCCTTACTCTTACACCCTATTCTGATATAGAACAGAACATCGCTAAAAATTAAATTGAGGCAATTAGCAAGTTAAAAAATGCCAGCTCAATGTACCTGCATATGTTTAAAAAATGTGAAGTATTTTTTGTCTTCTATCATACCTAAATTTTGAGTGGATCTCTGGAAAAGCTATTTGCAGTGACCGAGGGTAAAATGTGTCTTTTCTCTGGAATGCATTTTCCTCTCTCATAGATGGCCAAGTACTTACTATTCAACCTTTAAATGCAGGAATAGGCGGCTGCAGAGTGATGGGTGGGAGGTGGGGTAGAGAGGTGGAGGAGGGGTGGTGATGGCTCAGGGATAGTCTTGCATGTATGAGGCCTTGGTTAATCCTCCACCATTTCAAAGTAACAATCAATTGTTGAAGAGCTGTTCTTCTATAACACCTTATTCCCCAACCTGCCTCACGCACAGTCTGCTTTTCCTCCCGTCCATCTCCCCAAGTCCTGAATTTGGATGACACTATTATTCCCACAGCCTGCAACTCTTTATTTATGCCATACATGGTTAAGATACTTCAGGAGAGCTGCCTAACGCCGACTCCCTGTTCTTGGCTTATGTTTGTTCATTGACTAAGGGAGCAGTCGAAAAGTCGCCAAGCCACTGCCCGAGATCGGGCCGTCAGACAGGGTGATGAGTGAGCAGCCAGTCAGGGTATGACACGTCACTTCACGTCACTTAGGTGGGACCAGGGCTTATATAAACAGCACCACTTCGGGGCTCGGTCTCTCCTCCTTTCATCGCTTGACTGTAATAAAGCCTGTTGCAGAAGGATCCTGTTGTCAGTGTGCGTTCTTGCTGGTGAGATGATCACGAGGCTCGCAACATCTGGTGCCGAAACCCGGGATTGAACAACCCGAGAAGCAGGGAGCCTGCCATCGCCGGTGCCCAAGAGAGCCCTGTTTGCGGGGAGGATTCAGAACTGCAGCATCGAGGTTAGTTCTGAGAGGCATGTTTGGTCTTGATTTATCTCATCTTTCATTTCAGCTAGCAGAAGCCCTTATTGCTTTCCCTGTTGTGATCGTTGCCCTCGTCCTCTTTCTTTTGGTTTCGTACAAGCTTGAGGGTGACCTTGGAAGGGAAGAGATTAACAAAAAGCTAAGAGTAGGCACTAAGGGAGTGTTAGAGGAGATACAAGACGGCATGTCAGAAACAGAACGTGACAAAAGATTAGGGGCCCCAATGGATAGAAATAGAGACGTCTCTAAGAAAAAAGGCCCTTCTGTGGATGTTAAAGCTGCAGGAGCGAGAGGTAAGGGAAAGAACGCCCTGGGGGAGAAAGGTGAGAAGGGAAGGAGAAACCCAAAAGAGAAGCCTCTTTATCCGATAAAAGAATTGGAGGCTTTGGGGCTTGATAGCTCTGAATCTGAGCAGCTAAATCCCTCTGAGGAAGAGGACTTAGAGGGGGAAGCAGCCCACTATGAGGAAGAACAATACCACCTGGATGAGCAGCCATTACTGTTGTATCAGAAGCAAAGTAGTATGAGGAACAGGAAGGGCGCACTTTCTCAGTCGGCCACTCCCGTTGTCTCTAGTGCTCCTCCACCCTACACCGGGAGGCACTGTCCTGATTTCTTCTTTTCAACAAAAGATAGACACAAAATTTTTTAGACTTTTCCAGTATTTGAAGATGTGGAGGGAGGCAGTGTCCACGTACCTGTAGATTACCTGCTAGTCAAGGAACTGGCAGAGTCAGTTAATAAGTACGGGGTGGATGCTAATTTCACAATTACGCAGCTTGAGAGGCTAGGCTCTACAGCAATGACCCCAAATGACTGACAGACTGTAGTGAAAGCTGCCCTCCCTAATATGGGAGTGTATTTGGAATGGAAAGCCTTATGGCATGATGCCTGTCAATCCCAAGCTAGGGCTAATGCCAATGCAGAAGACAGTCAACGATGCTGGACATTTGAGCTACTAACAGGACAAGGTCCACATGTTCAGCAACAGACAGATTATGATTGGGGAGTGTACGGCCAAATATCTGCTGCTGCAATTAAAGCATGGAAGGCCCTTTCAAAGAAGGGTGGGACCGAGGGCCATTTAACAAAAATTATCCAGGGTCCTCAGGAGTCATTCCCAGAATTTGTGGCCAGAATGACAGACGCAGCAGGCAGAATATTTGGAGACCCGGAAAGGGTCCCACCAATGATAGAGCAACTGGTGTATGAGAATGCTTCACCAGAATGCAAGGCAGTCATTACCCCCAGAAAGAGCAAAGGACTAACAGATTGGATAAAAGTTTGCCAAGGACTCGGAGGCCCGCTTACCAACGCCAGCCTGGCGGCAGCCATATTACAAATCAATAACCGCCCAAGTTTTGGAAACAACAAAGTTTGTTTTAATTGTGGCAAAATGGGTCATTTAAAAAGAGACTGTCATGTGTCTGTGCAAAAGAAAGTTCCTGGTCTTTGCCCTAAGTGTGGAAAAGGCAATCACTGGGCTAATGAATGCCATTCAGTTAGAGATATTCAGGGAAAACTTATCCAGCATGAAACCCCCCCTAATGAGAGGAATAAGAATATTAAAAAAAAAACGGGTCTCAGGGCCCTTCCAAAAATGGGACACAGGCAGAAAACAGGAGGGTTTATCCAGCTGTAGAGCAACAAGAGGATCAGCAGGGCTGGACCTCCATTCCACCTCCCAATTCTTATTAATGCCACACATGGGGGTGCCACCTGTCCCAGTGGAGTTTGAAGGCTCCCTGCCTGAAGGAAGTGTCGGTCTTATTTTGGGTCGCTCCTCTCTCACTTTAAAAGGACGTATGGTCCATCCTGGAATTTTAGATCAGGATTTTACGGGACAGCTCCAGGTGCTTTGTTCCTGCCCCCAAGGCGTATTTTCTATTTCTCCTGGAGATAGGATTGCTCAATTAGTCCTTCTCCCAAGCCTTCATGACTGTTTTCCATCTACCGGAACACCAAGGGGCACAAAAGGACTCGGTTCCACAGGAACAGATTTTGCTCATTTGGTAGTTGATCTTAAGACTAGACCTACCCTACAAATACAAATAGAAGGAAAAAGTTTTACTGGTATTTTGGACACAGGGGCTGATAAAAGCATTATCTCTTCCACCTGGTGGCCTAAGGCGTGCCCTGTTACACAATCATCCCACTCCTTACAAGGGTTGGGATATAAGGCCAGCCCTGCAGTTAGTTCACGCTCTTTGATGTGGCAAGCACCGGAAGGTCAAACAGGAAGTTTCATACCATATGTTCTTTCTCTCCCTGTCAATCTCTGGAAAAGAGATATTTTGCAGGATTTAGGATTAGCATTGACCAATGAGTACTCTCAACAAGTGGTTGATATAATGAAAAGGATGGGTTATAAGGAAGGAAAAGGCCTTGGTAAACAGGAACAAGGGAGATTACACCCGATTTCACAGGAAAGTAATACAGGGAAACAAGGCCTGGGTTTTCATTAGCTGCCATTGAGGGTTCCATGCCCATATCTTGGCTCACAGAGGAAGCCGTATGGGTTCCTCAATGGCCCCTTTCCTCTGAAAAGTGGGAAGCCGCTACAAGGCTGGTTAAAGAACAGGTACAGCTTGGTCATTTGGAACCTGTACTACTTCCCCCTGGAATACACCCATTTTTGTTATAAAAAAGAAATCAGGAAAATGGAGGCTTCTCCATGATTTGAGGGCTATTAATGCACAGATGCGATTATTTGAAACAGTGCAATGAGGCTTGCCTCTGCTTTCAGCCCTGCCTAAGCAATGGAGAATTATAATAATAGACATCAAGGATTGTTTTTTCTCCATTCCATTGTGCCCACGAGACAGACAGAGATTTGCCTTTACCCTACCTGCTGTTAATCACTATGAGCCAGACAAAAGACATCAATGGATGGTTTTACCTCAAAGCATGGCTAATAGCCCCACCATGTGTCAATTGTATGTGCAGATGGCTCTTGAACCAGTTAGACAGCAATTTCCTTCCTTGTTGCTGATTCATTATATGGATGATATTCTCTTGTGCCATGAGGAGTTAGCCATCTTGCAAGATGCGTATCCTTTGTTGCAAAAAACCCTGCAACAATGGGGATTGCATATTTGCCACTGAAAAGGTCCAAATTTCAGAAGTAGGTTCCTTTCTAGGGACTGTTATTTATCCGGAAGGAATAGTTCCTCAGAAAATAGAAATTCGCAGGGATCATTTGCATACCTTAAATAATTTTCAAAAATTATTAGGTGATATAAATTGGCTTAGGCGATTTTTAAAGATTCCTTCTGCTGAATTAAAACCCCTATTTGATATTTTGGAAGGGGATGCTCATATTTCTTCACAGAGCCTTAACACCGGCTGCAAGCCGTGCCCTACAAGTGGTAGAAAACGCTTTACAAGATGCCCAATTAAAACGTGTAGATGAAACTAAGACCTTTGACCTGTGTGTCATTAAAAGTAAACATTTACCAACTGCTGTATTATGGCAAGATGGACCCTTATTGTGGGTTCATCCCAATGCTTCTCCTGCAAAAATTATTGAATGGTATCCAGATGCAGTTGCTCAACTTGCACTTCGTGGGTTAAAAGCAGCCATTACATACTTTGGGAAGGAGCCAAAGTTCTTTTTTTTTTAATTTTTCATCAATTACACTTCATTCATTCTGCATCCCCCCAGAAGCCCCTCCCTCCTCCCCTCCCAATCCCACCCTCCCTCCTCCCTCTGCTTGCATGCCACTCCCCAAGTCCACTAATAGGGGAGGTTCTCCTCTCCTTTCTGATCTTAGTCTGTCAGTTCACATCAAAAGTGGCTGCATTGTCCTCTACTATGGCCTGGTAAGGCTGCTCCCCCCCAGAGGGAGGTGATCAAAGAGCAGGCCAATCAGATTATGTCAGAGGCAGTCCCTCTTCCCATTACTATGTAACCCAATTGGACTCTGAACTGCCCTGGGCTACATCTGTGCAGGGGTTCTGGGTTATCTCCATGAATAGTCCTTGGTTGGAGTATTGAGTCTCTGGTAAGTTCCCTGTGTTCAAATTTTCTTGTTCTGTTGGAGCCAAAGTTCTTAATAGTGCCTTATACAGCTCACCAAGTTCAGGTATTGACTGCTATCTCTGATACTTGGGCGGTGCTAGTTACCTCCTTTAGTGGTTTGATTGATAATCATTATCCTCGACACCCCGTTTTGCAATTTGCTTTAACTCAAGAGGTAGTCTTCCCTCATGTAACGTCCCAGGAACCACTTCGGGATGGACTGGTGGTTTATACAGATGGGTCAAAAACAGGAGTGGGAGCTTATGTGGTTAATAATAAAGTTGTTTCTAAGCAATATCATGAGACCTTGCCTCAAATTGTGGAATGTTTAGTAGTGCTAAATGTTTTGGAAAAATTTCCAGGTCCTTTAAATATTGTTTCTGATTCTAGTTATGTGGTAAATGCAACCAAAATCTTAGAGGCTGCTGGATTGATTAAAGCATCTAGCAAGCTTGCAAAAATTTTTCAAAGGATTCAGTTTGCCTTAATTACCAGAAGATCCCCTGTTTTTATTACACATATTAGGGCTCATTCCGGTCTACCGGGGCCCATGTCCTATGGAAATGACCTGGCAGATCGAGCCACAAAGATGATTGCATTTGCCCTCCTTTCAAATTTAGAATTGGCTAAGGAGTTTCATAAAAAATTTCATGTTACAGCTGAGACATTGCGTCATCGATTTGACATAACTAGAAAAGAAGCTAGAGATATTGTTACCCAGTGTCAAAACTGTTGTCAGTTCTTACCTATGCCTCATGTTGGGATTAATCCCAGAGGAATCCGTCTGCTACAAGTGTGGCAGATGGATGTTACCCACATTTCATCTTTTGGTAAACTTCAATATTTGCATGTTTCCGTTGATACTTGCTCTGGAGTTATGTTTGCTTCTCCCCTGACTAGAGAAAAGGCAGCCCATGTTATTCAACATTGCCTGGAGGCATGGAGTGCCTGGGGAAAGCCGAAATTCTAAAAACTGACAATGGGCCGGCCTATACTTCTCAGAAATTTGGACAGTTTTGTCATCAAATGGGAGTGACCCACCTAACGGGTCTCCCATATAACCCTCAGGGACAGGGTATTATTGAACATGCTCATCGCACTCTAAAATCCTACTTAAAACAAAAAGGGGGAGTCGAGGAGGCTCTGCCCTCAGTGCCACGAGTGACTGTTTCCTTGGCACTCTTTACTCTCAATTTTTTAAATTTGGACAGTCAGGGCCACTCGGTGGCTGATCACCACTGCTTAGAGCCTGATAGGCCTAAGGAAATGGTCAAATGGAAGGATGTCTTGACTGGTCAATGGAAAGGCCCTGATCCTATCTTAGTAAGATCCAGGGGAGCTGTCTGTGTTTTCCCACAGCAAGAAAACAATCCATTCTGGGTACCGGAGTGCCTCACGCGAAAGCTCGTTACAGCTGAAGATGATCTTTCAACAAATACACCTGCAACTACTTGAAGAACTAAGGGCAGCGGTGGTGACCACTAATTCTACTCGAGTGAATTTATTGCTCACAGATGGCTCATCATCCTGGGTTTCTTCCGCCTTTTCTTATTTTAAAGAACGGGTGGTGGTTGGAATGTTTGGTGCAGCATTATGTTGTGGGTTAGTGTTTTTTACTCTGGTTGTTCTGCAAACTCAAAACCCAACAAAAACGTGACAAGGTGGTGATCACACAAGCACTAGCAGCCCTAGAGCAAGGCTCGTCTCCCGAGGTTTGGCTGATAAAGAGCAAGGTTACCTCTGCCTTTCTAGTTGTAGTGCCACAAAATTGGATGAGACTGGATTAGCAGCCCTTGCACTCCCGGGGACTTATTCCCATTGCACGGGGATGGGTGCAATTCCATGTTGTCTCCTCATGAGTATAAAAATCAAACGGTCTGGAAAGTCAGTGACGGAAGAGTGCAAATAAGCCTGTACAAGTGAGGGTACACAGTGCCCCAGTTAGTATGGGGCTTCTTTTTCTGGGGTTCAGGGGGAGGTTATGTGCCATTCACCAACCCTAGACTGTTCTCCCTGGGCACATATCTATCAACAAGTCAGGACTAATGCCACAGCCTGTGTCTCTAGGGAAGAGGCTAGAAAAACAGGCACCCTCTTAATACCTTCTACCGTAGTGTAAGGAAAAGAGAGCCTGACCTTTGCCTTCTAGAATATGGGCAGAGATCTGTAGCTGCTAAGAGATCTTTTTGTCACTCTTTGCTCTGAATACTTACTATCCCACCTTTCACCCTGACTGTTGAATTGCATCTGACAGTTCTTGTCTGGCCAAACTCTTGCTGTGTTCCTTGGAGTGCCAATACCATCTTGTTAAAATAAGGGATGGGATTTAATATTTTCATCGGTATAGGCTCCTGGAATATTCATATTCTGACTACACTGTGCATCAGACACATGGGAAACCTTAGTAGGATTCTAAGAGCAGAAAACAGTTATCCTAATGAGAGGCTGGTTGGGGTATGTGTTCAGAATTACTGAGATGAGTGGAAAGAAGGCTGATCCATTGATAATGAACTGTGACTCCTCATGCAGCATGGAAACAGATGGACCTGAGTACAAGCCCGATGCTCTTACAGGTGAGCAGGTGAAGAGGAAAAGTGTACTGAAGAAACAATTAGTTTTTAGAGATGCGTTCCATGAAAAATGCCTTGACAGCACCGTCACTGGCACTCAGGCAGTAAAACTTTTATAAGGTTACTCTCTTGATGTGCTTTGGTTCTGAGCTTCACATGAGTAGACTCACCTGGAGAATTCTTTTCCCAGTCAATATTTGGAACTTATGGTGTCTTTGCTCCTCAGAATGGCCTTCTTAGCACACCTCCTCAGAGCTTACTGGAACTTCAGCATCTCAGGCTTCCCTCCTAAGAAGGAGGAGATCTCCCTGTGCCCCATATGCGCATTGGTCCTGAGAAGTGTCGTCTTAAGTGTGAAGTGGTGTGTCTGAGTTTCAGACAGACTCTAAAGTGCTCTGATGTTGGTTATGAAGTGTCCCAGGACTGGATCCCAGACACTATCACTGAACGTGTAAGTGCAAGCACTTTGTGAGGTCAGGGGTCACTGGGAATCTAGACAGTGCTGGACGTGTGTTGAGAGTCTGATGTGTGCTGCAATGCTCTGGTCTGATCCTTAAACACAAGGGAGCATGCTGGCTTCCCCTGCTTCATTTGTAATCAGTCCCCTTGGGGGCAAAAGAATGTACCCTTTCATTTAAGGGGGTGCCAGGACGGCCCATCAGACAGGAAATTCATTAAAGCCACAATTATATCTAAAAACTATGTGAACTTGGCGCCAATGGTGCATTTCCATTTGCTATTATAAAATTTGTTTCAGAGTCTGGGAAGATGGGTCAGTTGGTCAAGCGCCCACCGTGAAAGCATGAGTTTGGATCTCCAGCAAATGTAAAAAGTCCTCAGTGTGATGGGGTGAGTCTGTAGGCTCCCAGCTAGGAAGGCGGCAGGAGAACGCCTGGGTCCCACTGCCTAATCAACCTAGCCAAATGGGTGCACCCCAGGTTAGGAGGGAGACCCTGAATCAAGAGCTGAGGTGGAAAGGGGCTGAGGATCACGTGATATCAGCCTATTTCCTTCACATGTATAGATGCATACATACACATGCAAGTGCACACACAGACACACACACACACACACACACTGACACCATTCAATTACTCAGCACTGAAGCAAGGAATGCTTCTGTAAGTGACACTGTTTGGCCACAGGCCCTGGTGAATACCCCTACCTCCACCAGGGGTAAAGGGTCACATGGGACAGGAAGCTCTGCTTCTGGAAACTTGGACTATCCAGAGAGGGCTAGAATCTCACCAGCATGCAAGGTTCTCATCACATACCTCTGAAGAGTGAAAAGATGTAAATGAGGAGGCTGTAGAGAGGAGCAGAGGGCTAAGAAAACAGCCACCACAAGGTGGATCCAAGTCACACAGGACTGATGGGGGAACCACACTTCAGGTGGCCCAGACTTTAGCTGTCCACCATTTTCAAATTTGGGAGTCGGTTTGGTTCTTAAGTCTGAGAAAGATGATGGCACTGAAGGCCAGGTGAGGAACAAGATCCATTGGTATAAAGCCATGATCAGAAGTGCTCATCTTGCGTGCATGAACCTGCTTCCCAGTGGCAAGGAGTTACAGGTCCACAGGAAACAGCAGACAGTGGGAAAGAAGATTCAATCCGGGTGCAGGAAGATGTGTGCTGGGATTACATCCTCGTTATGTCTGATTTACAGAATCTTTAGCCTTCAGATTCCATTTAGGAATATTAGGGCAATATTGGTGTCATCTTGTGGTGTTCTTGTGAGAATGTGTGCAAAATGCTCACTTTTAGCGAGTGATCCCCAAACTTGGAAACGTTAAGCCACGAACACTCAACATGTCATATTGATTGCTGAGTGAAAACAGTAGTAGTTAATGTTGTCAACTTGTGGGTGTCCAGAGGCATCCGGAGACAAACCTGTAGGCATGCCTGTAAGGGAGTACCTACATGGGAAAACCCACCTTAACCTTGTGTGGGGCTCTATTCCATAGGCTGTGCTCCTGGATTGAATAAAAAGCTAAGCAAAACTGACTTTGAGCATTTAATTCTCTCAAGATTGAACAAAATACACCAGGTTCCCCCTGAAATCCCTTCCCCAGGATGGACTGGAATGCAGAATAAAACCTGTTATCTCTTGTGCTGTTTCTCACGGGATACCTTATCACAACTTCCAGGTAAGTTTGCATTACAGAGACCCTGGTGAAATCAAGCATGGTAAGGCATTGTCTCTCATTTTTAAACTGTTTCCTGTTAAAGTCTGTTGAAGCTGAGTGTGGTGGTCGAGGAGAGGAGGCACCATGAGTTTGAGGGCAGCTGAGCCACACAGCATCTCTCTCAACAGGAACAGTAAGAGGCACAGAGTATAGCGATGATCAAATGCAGTTGGTGTGTAGAAACTGCTGGGCTGCTGTGGCTGAGGCTGTAGGCCGATGCTTCCTGTGGTACCTAAGCTGGTCTCTTCCTTCCTTCCCCGGGAGGAAGCACTCCTCCTTTCTTAGCCTCTAGATGCTTCAACTATAGGCCCGAGGTGGTTTGAATTTGTCCCCATAGGCTCTGCTGTTTGAGTGTTTAGGCCTCTTTCGGTTTGTCTCTCTGTTGCTGTCTCAGTATGGAAGCCCTCACTGCCGCTCCACCCCCACCTGCCTGCCACCCTGTGTGACACCCTGGTGGCCATGGACTCACCCTCCAAACCTGTGAGCAAGCCCCCGGGGAAAGGCTTTCTTTTGTAAGCTGCCTTGGTCATGGTGTCTCTTTACAGCAACAGAAGAGTGACTAAGACAAGGCCTAAGCCAGAGGCCCTTCTGTTAAGCAATTTTAAATAATCATCTCAATAAGAGTTTATTCCATTCCAGGGATCTAGGAACTAACACATTTTAAAGATGAGGAAACTGAGGCATAGGCAGGTAGTGATTTTTTTTTAATATCCTATTTAGCAGCAGAGCTAGGATTCACCCCTGAGCCCTCTGTACCTTCTGGGCTCTGGCAACAATTCCTCTCTAGTAGTTCAGTCTCTTCTCTCACATTGCTTTTCTCAGGTACAAATATGGAGTAAACCTCAACAGCACCATGGGTGATAGGAATCCCAGGTCCAGGCAAGAGAGATGGCTCAGAGTTTAAGAGCATTGGCTGCTTTTCTAAAGTTACTGAGTTCAATTCCCAGCAATCACATGGTGGCTCACAACCATCTATCATGAGATCTGGTGCCCTCTTCTGGGTCGCTGGCACACATGCAGGAGAATACTGCATAATAGATAAATAAATAAATCTTTTTTAAAATGGGGTATTCACATTACCTTAAAAAAAAAAAAAAAACACGAAATGAAGAATTCCAGTTCCACTTAAACGAATCCCACTTAAATGTGTCTTTGATTGTGACCCCCTCAGGCTGCCTGTGTCAGCTCTTGCTCTCTCCAGGCTGACCCATCCTTTCTCTGCCAGTTATCATTACAGGACACCAATCTCTTCATGGCACTTCTCTGCTTAAAAGACTCCCGGTGCTCTGCACGGCACAGGAGGGCTCCCCTGGGTTGCTCTGACCTTCCTTCCTGGCTTCTGCACTGGGCATTCTGGAGCTCCTCTGTCCACGGGCTCCTTAGTCAGATCCACATGCCATCAGGGCAGCCCAGAACTGAGTTTCAGACCCAGAGGGATCAGCGGTGAGTCCTAGCCCCCCCACGTCCTAGCATCAAAAAACTCACAGTCTAACCTCATGTGCAGTATACAGAAAAACAAGTCCTTTGGGCTGGAGCTCAGCTGCCAGAGGGCTTAGCTAGAATGCCCTAAAGCCTGGGTTTGTTCCCCAGGACTACAGAAAACCAGTTGTGGAGGCATCTGCCTATAATCTCACCATTTAGTGGGTAAAAACAGAGGCATCAGGAGTTCAAGGTCATTCTTTCCTACTTTGCAAATTTGGGGCCATCTTGGGCTCCATGAGATCTTGTCTCAATAAACAAGTTCAAGGCCAGCCTGGTCTACATGAGACCTGATCTTCAAAATAAAAGAGCCTTACTCTTACATCCTATTCTAATATAGAACAGAATATCGCTAAAACTTAAATTGAGGCAAATAGCAAGTTAAAAAAATGCCAGCTCAGTGCACCTGCATATGTTTAAAAAATGTGAAATATTTTTTGTCTTCTATCATACCTAAACTTTGAGTGGATCTCTGGAAAAGTTATTTGCAGTGACCGAGGGTAAAATTTGTCTTTTCTCTGGAATGCATTTTCCTCTCTCATAGATGGCCATGTACTTACTATTCAACCTTTAAATGCAGGAACAGGGGGCTGCAGAGTGATGGGTGGGAGGTGGGGTAGAGAGGTGGAGGAGGGGTGGTGATGGCTCAGGGATAGTCTTGCATGTATGATGCCTTGGTTAATTCCCCACCACTGCAAACTAACAATCAATTGTTGAAGAGCTGTTTTTCTATAACACCTTTTTCCCCAACCTGCCTCATGCAAGTCTGCTTTTCCTCCTGTCCATCTCCCCAAGTCCTGAACTTGGATGACACTATTATTCCCACAGCCTGCAACTCTTTATTTATGCAATACACGGTTAAGATACTTCAGGACAGCTGCCTAATGCCGACTCCCCGTTCTTGGCTTATGTTTGTTCACCGACTAAGGAGCAGTCTAAAAGTCTCTCCGACCCTTAGATCTTGCAGTGAAAACATTTTGGCATGAGACACGCCTTTGCTATCTATCACTCAGCATTTGCTAAACTGGTTGAGAGGAGCCAGAAAAGGTCCTAAAGGGTAAACACAGCCGGATGAAAGCCAGCGACACTTAAGTGTGACCAATGCCAAGTATACCGCTCTTTCCCTGTCATCCTAGTACCTGAGCTACATCTGGGATTGAGAGGGCGATGGCGCGCGCTCAGGCAGTTTTCCTCCCTGCCTCACGGGACAGCTTCGCCCTCTTGTGCTTTTTGACAGGCAGGTCCTTCACAGCCCAATGTTCAGTTGCCTCCTGGGGTCTAGCATCTTGGATTCTTTAAGGGGGACACCCGACTCTGGACTTCCTCCCCTGGAAAAAACTATCGAGGGCCCACACAGAAGGAGGCAAGACAGTCTGTCCCGAGGTTTACAGGAGTCTCCAGGCGCAGACCACCCAGTGAAGGAGCAAGGCTCAGCGGGCTCCGCCCAGGGCGGTCACCGCTGGTGCGGGGGCCCCACTCGGGTTGGCCACAAGGGGCCTCCATCTTCCAAGACGAGCTCGGAGCCGGGACAGGGGCAAGGGCGGGGAAAGGGTTTGCCCGGAGCACGGTCCCATCTGGCGACAGGGCCCCGCCTCGCCGAAGTTCCGGGGGCCGGGGCTGCTGCGGCCTTCCTCCCGGTGCCCCGAGCACAGGGCTGAGCGCGCGCTGAGGGCTGGGCGGCCGCAGAGCCGGGGCGCGGCTCCGGGTGCGCGTGTGGCTGCGGCCGCCAGGGGGCAGCAGCGGGCGGTGGGCGGCGGAGAAAGAGCCCAGGTGCTGGGCGACCAAGGCAGCAGAGGACCCTCGGGGCGCTGGCTCCGGAGACGCGTTCCCCGCCGGCGCTGAACCGGGCGCGTCCGAGGAGCGTCGCCGCCGCCGCCCTTCGAGCCCCGCCGATCGGACTCGCGCGGGGACGGCCATCCCTTCGGCCTGCCGGGCGTCGGCAGCGGCGGCGGCGTCCTAGCCCCGGGGCTCCGGCAGGAAGGGAGGAGGCGGCAGCGGCCGGCGGGGCGCGACCCCTGTGAGGGTCTCAACAATGGTGCGCGGCGCTGGCGCGGTCCCCGCGTCCGTTCCGCGGCCGTAGAGGAAGCGGCCGGGACCCGCCCCCACCCCGGACCCCCCACCCATCGCTTGCCCGAGTTGGCATGGCCGGCTTCGCGGGCTGGGGCTCCCGCTCGCCAGGACCTGCAGACCAGGACCCAACAGACACCTGGCTGCTCTTAGCTTGCTTTTGTCCACTGCTTTGTTTGTTTGTTTGTTTGTTTTTCACATCAAAGAAAAAAATGACACAAATATCTTCCAGTATTTTGCCCATTTTTTCTACCTGGCATTGGTTTTCTTGTACTGAGACTACATTTTGCATTGTTCGTGTATATGACTCGCTAACATTTTCTTTCAATCTGCTGCTGTTGATATTTTTTTCAGAGATTTTGATTTGGAGTCATATATGGAAACTTATCATCAATCCTCAAGGGAATGGAGATCATTTTCTATGATTTCTTTTAAACACTTTATAATAATTTTATGTTTAATCTACAGTCCTCTTCAAGGTAACTTTTCATAGGCTGTGAAAATTATAACTATTTTGATCATGGATATGTAATTATTCAAACACCATTTCTTGAAAAAAAATCACCTTTTCTTCATTGTTTTTATACCAGTGTCAAAAACCAACTAACTGTTCACAAGCACATCGACATTAAGATGTTCTGTTGAATGCTTGGGCTCACTGACAACACAGTGCCTTGGTCGCTGTGGTTTAATCTGTCTGGAGTACTGTGCCTCCTCCATATTTCTTTCACTTTTCCAGACTGTTGTCATTCTTGTGCTTCCCTCATGTGCTTTTGCTTGTCCGTGTTTCTAAAGCCTCAAGATTCGTTATCTATTTGGATTTACTGAAGTCCATCAATAATTTAGGGAATAATTGTTACCTCAAGCACATATTCTCTGATGAATACATGTGCTATCCATCCTCAGCAATTTGGGTCTTTCCTTTTCATTTTGTTCTCATTGTATTTTATCATAAAGATTCTGTGCATACTTCTATTGGACTTATGTTAATTTCCATTTTTGGAACTATAGTAAGATGGAAACTTTATTTTCTTTGGCAACTCTACATTGCCAGGCTGTAGGAAAATGACATGCTGTTTTCCACAGTGGCTCTCTCTGAAAGTATTAGGGGAATGATTTGACATTGTGTCACAAGAGGTACAGTTCAAGGAACCGGAAATGTTGTCACACTAGTAGAAGACCTGGGCAAACAAGACAAACGGTGTGAGCTAGGAGCGCCAAACATTGGCGACATTTTGGTAGGGATCAGAAGTGAAACTTACCCTGCCCACTATGAAATTATAGAACTAACCTGTAAGTCTAGATGTTGGTTAATAACAGGGAAGTTTAGTCAGAAGCCCCAGAATACTAACATGGAAATCAAGCCGCATCACCAACCTGGGAGTTTTCAAACCATTGTCTTTTAAAGCAGCGTGTCAAAAATAAATAAACAGCTGACAGAAGAAGGTGAGTCCTGGTGCAGTGTGGTGTGAAAGTGAATTAGTGCCCAGAGATCCCAACTGTCCTACTCCTATTGTGTGAGAACACAGCACACAGATAAATATATCTTCTAGAGTTCAAGGTTGGGCTTCTCCAGACATGCACAGCCCAGCTGCAGTTAAGACTGAGTGCAGGGTAGCACAGCCCTCTTTGTTATGAAAGGAGCAGAAATTTTCATGGAAATGTTCTGCTAGTGCTAATTCTCATCTTGACCTGCCTGAGCAAGCTCAAGCCACGGACCGGCAAGAGATCACACAGGCCCCTACCTTTGCAAGTTTGATTCCAAAATGTCTTTCTTCTAGAATGGAGGCAAGGCCAGGCACATTTTGAGGCTTCATCAAAACAAGATTAAAGAGTTTTGTTTGTAATGAAAATGAGTTGATGTTTAAAAGAAAAAAGAAAAAAAACGCTGTTTCTTTTTATTTATTCACTTTCCTGCCAATTGTAGCCAGCTTCCTCCTCTCCTACTGATCCTACCCCCTCACTCTTTCCCTTGCCCCCTCCCCTTCTCCTTAGAAAGTGGGAGCCCCCACCATCACCAACCCACGCCAGCATATCAAGTCGCCTTAGGGCCGCATGCATGCCTTATCAGAAGAACTGACAGTGCCAAGTGCCCTTTGGCATCCACATCACTGTGGCAGTGTACACGTCTCCCAGAGGGAGGAACAGTGCTATTTGTCTGGGTTTAGCCAGGTGTGGCGTGTGGAAGACATTAGCACAGCCAACCATGATGAAGGAGGAGGTCACTGGAACATCAGAGAGCAGGAAGAGTGGGGAGGGGACAAGCCTCAGTACACAGCTGATGGGGCCAAAACAGAGAAATCTTTCTTTTTATCGTTTTTATTCCATTTGTTCCCTCAATTGGAGTGACCTAGAAACAGCTTGCTCATAAAAGATTAGGCACATTTAAGAACACAGATCTCTTTAATAACAAACCCAGAATTCTCTTTGTAACATTCTGTTTTTTTAACTCAGAACAAACATCACAAATTCATTGATCCATAAGCACCCAACTTCTATAATCTATTTTTTAAAGAATTTGTTAGATTAGATCAGAAATCTCTAATACCATGGTCATATATTTTAAAAGTCTGCCTGCAGTGCCGTCTGCTGTTAACTATAGGTAAGTGCAGTTTCCCGTCTGCCTTTTAGAAGAAAGTTATTTTGGCAGAACTGTTCAGCTGCCAAATTTTGCAAATTTTGGACAGTTTATTTCTACTGACTTCTTTTGTATCAATTACAGTTTACTCATTTTGTACTACTGACTTCTTTTGTTGCTATGTTAAGAAGCTACAGCATCTAAGAAATGTATTACAATGATTGAGTTCTTTTGCCAAAACCCGCAAGATTTATGATTTGTAATAATGTTTCTCCAGGTTGACTATGTTACCATCTTCCAGGCATGGTGCCTGTTTGTAGGATGACCTATGCCACTCAATATTAACCAGCACCTGCTCGTGGTAGCGGTCAGGTACACACAGGGGTCATCTACAGGACAGAGGTGGCCACACACTGCATTTTGACAAAACCAAGGTTCTGTTTGCTCTGCCACATTGCTAAAACAAGTGATGAGGACGTAGGATGCTAAATAACTACTTGCTGCCTGCACATGTGTTTAAGAACATTCTCCAGATTCCAACAGTTTTCTAAAGAGAGATGTAAGTCAGTTTTACTGGACACTGGCCATGAGACCAAAAAACAAAACAAAACTTAACCAAAGCAATTTTAGATGGCCACAGATCAGACCAAACAACAGGACAATTACATAAGATTCTTCTGTGGGGATGGAAAAAATGTTAATAACTAATTAACATTACTCAGGTACTAATAACAGGGGATTAATAACTCCACGGGTACTGAAAAATAGAATGTATGGTATCATGAATTTTAGATGTTCTCTGGGTCAAAATACCAGGAGTTTTATAAAGAGGATAAGTGAAAACATTTTTTAATGTATGATTTAAAATTTAGACTAAAGACCCTTTCTACTCTTATCAACATTTATAAAAGTTTTTGTGCTACTAAAACTTCCCAGGTTTCTCAGAAATCACAATAGAAAATAACTAAGTTCACATGAAAAAAAATAAAAAATGAAACAAAAAGATCCAATATGCATATAAATAAAGAGTTTAATGAAAGACATTAGAAGATCCAGGCTGGAGAAAAGGCTCGATCAGTAAAGTGCTTGCAAAGAAGAACAAGGTCCAAAGGTCCCAGTTCTGTCCCAGGACACAGTAATCCCAGGGATGGAAAGGCAGAGGCAGGAAGATCCCCAAAGTCCCTTGGTATCTGTCCTGGCTAGTCTTTTGTTAACCTGAGCTAGAGTCATCTCAAAGGAGGGAACCTCAATTGATCCATAAGATACGGCTGTAGGTCATATTCTTAATTAGTGATTGATGAGGAAGGGCCCAGCCCATCCTGAATGGTGCCATCCCTGGGCTGGTGGTCCTAGTTCTCTAAGAAAGCAGGCTGAGCAAGCCATGAGGAGCAAGCCAGTAAGCAGCACCCCTCCATGGCCTCTGCATCAGCTCCTGCCTCCAGGTCCCCGCCCTGCTTGAGTTCCCGTCCTGGTTTCCTTCAGTGATATGTAAGTCAAATAAACCTTTTCCTCCCTGACTTTCTTGTTGGTCACAGTGTTTCATTGTAGTAATAGCAGCCCTAACTAAGACAAGTTGATACCAGGATTGTGGGGTGTTGCAGTGAGACTGAGCTGACCGTGATGTTTTGGGAGGATTGCAGAAGGACTTAAAATTTGGATGAAAAAACCATTGAGTGTTGACAGCTTAGTGGGCAGCTGGTGGAGCTTGGAAGATAAGGATGTTGAGAGCGGTGCTGACAACAGAGGCGTGGCTTGTCAAGTTTCAGAGGAAAGCAAAGACTCTGCTGGGCCATTTGTGTGAGGAATCTGTGGTGTCTGTACAGCTGGAGCTGAAGAATCAGCTGTGATTAACAAAAGACCAGCACCGTTGAAGAGGAAGCTTTGTGTGACTGAGACAATCAGTGCTGGTCAGCCTCAGCTGAGGAACTAGCAGTGCTTAGGAGCCCAGCATCATTAATTCAAAGCCTTCTGGAAAGTGTTTTCTCGGGGTCAACACACAGGCGCTGTGTTCCAGAGGTGGCCAAGGCTGTTGGCAACAGAACTTGGTAGTGTATGAGTCACCCAGGTGGTACTGGTTTTGAAGGCATGAAGGAGTGTGGAGATCAGCTGAGACTTGGCTCTGTGAGAAGCCAGGAGAGGCCACTGGTGAAGGTGCAGCCTCAGCAGCAGTTGAAGGCCCAGGATTAAAGGGACCATGCAGAGAGCCTTTGAGAGGCTATTGGGGAAATCCATCCCAGTTGCAGTAACATAAGAAGACCACCAAGAAGAGCAACAGCAATGGAATGGTGCCTTCTGGAGCTTAGAAGACAAGCTGTGTGTGCTGCAGGGGGTGGGGCTGGAGAAGTGACCCAAGCCCCTTGGAGGAGCCCAGAAGATCATCTGCAAATATTAAACAAGCCCACAAAAGAGAAACATGAACACATGGTACAAATGTGGGGCAAAGCAGCCATTGGTAAGTCAGTGTAAGAGGAAAAGCTTGAACAGTGTAAACTGTGTCCTGTCCTGGTATGGAATATGCTAGATTGTGTATTTCCCTTAACGAAGTCAGTTTCAGGGAGTCTGTTCTTAAGGCAATGTAGGTTTTCTCTACTGTGTTCCTTGCTCTCTTCTGAGTCTTGCTCACTAATTGAACTGTGAGCATCTGAATTATTCTGCAGTCTGTTTCAGGCAATCTAAAGTAGACTTTGCTTATAAAAATAAAAATAAAAATTAGTTACTCTTCAGAGTTCTTCCAACCACCCCCATTTCCCAGTTTCCAAGCCCCTTCCACATGTAACTGTTTGTTACAGTGGCACCTCCCTTCCAGGTGTTCTACCCACATAGCACAGTTTGCTGAGGCTGCTGTAGTGAACTGCCAATGGAGCGATTGAGAAAGTTACAGCTTCCACCTTCCTCAAGGCGGGAGTGTCTGTGTCTCTGGAAGGCTCTGCATCTCAGCACCTAGGTCACATTGAGACACTCTGCTGTGTAAGACAATAGTCACAGGATATAGAGATTAGGGTATGACCTGGAGAAGCGGGGCATTATTTAGCCTGACACATTTGGATGTTTTATACAATGGCCCACATTTTCATACTGGTTGTTAGTGTGGCTTTAAGAGCATGGCATAATGGAAATGGACCAAAGAATATCTTTCAAAATAACTGACAAGGGGTTCTCAGAGGTTGTAGGCCTGCATATTAATGTTACCTCATGTAACAAAACAAAGCATCCTGGTTGCCCTTAGGAGACAGGATGAAGTGTCTGTCAGCTTGCAGAGGGGATCATGCCTTCAAGGACATCTGAGCAAATGGGGAGGTGATATCTATCCTCTTGACACACTGAATGCTTTGGTGTACTTGTGGCTTCAGCACAAGACACTTAGTCTCTCCAGTCACGATATTAACTTAATTCTAATAATGATGGTATTTTAGTTTATAATATACATTTTGCTTCAGAATATGATGGGTAGCCAGGGTTCAGTGACATTTGGGGTTCCTCAGTATAAGTAAAATGTCCTGTAATTTTTACAAATACAGCCACTGAAGTCTACCCCGCATACATTATGCTGCCACACATGAAATGGCGATATTTTATGAGGCTGACCTGGCAAGATACTTAAGTGGTTAAAGGTGCTTACTGCCAAGCCTGATGACCTAAGTGCAGTCCCCCAGAAACCACATGGTAGGAGAGAAGTGAGTCTCATGGGCTGTCATGTGACCACCCCACCAGCGTGCACACACAAACACATCAAATAGGTGGATAGATAGATTGGTGGATGGATGGATAGGTAGACAGGTGACTCAGGTTCAGTTCTACCGAGATCAAGAATCCAGCATTTACTGACCGTGTTCACTGACTTTAACCCACTTTAGGGGCTGGAGTGCAGGCTCAGTGTTTGAAAGTGCTCACTATTCTTGCATATAGCCTGAGTTCAGTGCCCAGCATGCATGGCACACACTCAGCCATCTGTAAGTATTGCTCAGTAGGTCCTGACATGTTCTTCTGTCTTCCATGCACACAAGTGCATATGACACATAAAATAAAGAACTAACTGATACAGTACTATTTAGTAGGGCTGACATCTGATCATATCAGTAGCAGGATATATGCTGATCAATGGCTGCAAAGTTAGATAGTGTAAATGAATTTAATGGCTCTACTATACAACATGGAAATTATTTTAATATAATTGAAAGGTGCCTGAGTGAATGTTACATACTTTCACAAACTGTATCAACTCTGAGGTGATTTGTATGTGAATTAGCAAGTTGTGGCTAGTATACAATGTATATAGTCCCAAAACATTGCACTTGATAACACGTTCTATTTTATGTACCGATATTAGAAATTGCAAACTTTAGGGAAACAGCATTATATGTTAAAACACTACTTATTGCAGTCAGAAAAAAAAAAAAACATTAAAAACTTCAGTTTCCATGAGGATTTTGCTCAAGCCAACTAACTGGTCATACTCTCTTCTCAGTATGAAAAGCATTTGTGTCCTTAACATAGTAACAAAATAGCGGGCAGGAACAAGTGGGGAAAGTTTATTTTGGCTCATAGTTTCTGACATCTTCAGGGTACCAAAGCCAGAAAGGAGGCAAGAATGGATGCATCCAGGCTAGCAGAACTGTCAGGCATCAACTGTTTGCATCACGGCTGACCAGGTAGAAGAACGCCAGACTAAAGAGAGGTGTGTAAAAGTCTCACAGGACTTGCTTTGCCAGCCAGTCCCCTTCTAATGGCTCCACAGCCTTTAGAACAGACTCCATGCTGTGAGTAGAGTTCAGGATGGTGAGTGTTCATCCTAGGAAGATGGCAGGGTAGTGTAAGCATGGAAGGTTAGGAGCCAACAGTTGTCAACTTGGCAATACCTGAGGCAACAGGTCATGTTTCTGGAGCTGTTAGCTTACTGCTGCTTGCTTTCTTAAAGAAGATGGTTTGATAACACTATCTTAACTGGTGATTGCTGTGTGTCCCATCAGTCCAGCAGCCAATTACCTTGGATCTCAGGCTGAAAAAAGAAAAAAAGAGTGATTTTCAGTGTTTATCTGTAAGGATGTCAAGTCTATCCCTTTTTTCAGAATTGAATTTATGATAAAAGGAGGGAAACAGGCAAAATAGATGCTTTGGGGGAGTTTGAGGGAATTTAAAAGGTGATCTAAAATCTTTTACAATGGGTTCTGCTGAAATCATGCTAAAAGTTCAATAGTACTATTATTCAAGTAAATACCTTTCACAACTTGTCCAGACCAACAGATACAGCTGTGTTCAGTCAACATAAAACCAGATACACTGAACCAGATAGAAGAAAAAGCAGGCAACTGTTCCGTACTTACTGGCACAGGAGATGAATTTCTGAACAGAACACCAATCGCACAGGCACTAGGATAAATGGGACCTCATTTATCTGTATTACAGATAAATTACAAAATAAATTACAGAAACCTTCTGTAATTCAAAGGACACTATCAATTAAAGTAGCACCCTACAGAATGCAAAAAGATTTTTACCAACTCCACATCTGATGGAGGACTAATATCCAAAATATGTAAAGAACTCAAGAAACTAGATAACAAAAAAGCAAATAATCCAATTAAAAATGGAGCAGGGGCTACAGGTTAGTCAAAAGATGGATGTAGGCACTAAACCTCTTCGCAAAGGAACTTATTCTGGTCCCAGTTCACAATGTGACCAACTGCTTGAGCTCCAGCTACCAACTAGGTCTTCCTATATATATCAACTATATCCTTGAATTGTGGAATACAGAATGAACTCTCTCCTTGCTTTGTCAAAACATTTTTTCATAGTAAACAAGAAAAGGAACTAATACGGAAAATCGGTACTGGGAGTTGGGCTGTTTTTACAATACCATGACCATGTGATTCTTAATTCTTTGGAAGTGAGTTGCAGAAGAAATGTGGAAGATTGGAGAACTTCAGGCAACAAAGTCCTTAAGTGCTGTAATCAGGACTTGATGTAGGATGCTTGAATGACAGGAATGCTGATGGGTTATCCCCTAGCTATCTGCTCCCTAGGTTGTGTCAGAAAATCTTGAATGGATCATAAAAGCAGCAGTGGGAGCATAATCTTTTAAAACATGTTCTGGACATTTCTGGATTTATAAAGACTTCATAATACCATTATAAATTATACAATGAACAGAAAAGGTTAAACTATTACATGTAAAACTGATTATTATGAAACTGGAACTATTGAGGCTAAATACTAAATCACAGTGAGGATGTGAAGGGGAATAATACTCTTAATGAGTAACAAATTAATTTCAGTTTAATCTGTACCAAAAATGATAAAGTAGCTTTAAGTTGAGTACCCTTTTTCGAATAAACAGTTTGGTACAGCAATTAAAACAAGGCTGAGACTTATATTCAAAGATACCTGTGTTGAAAATGTACGTTTGGAAATACTTCACTCAACTTCCAAAAACACAGATCTCCTTACTTTCAGAAAACAAGGTGTTTTTATTTGTTTATCTATTTATTAAAATTTTAACAAAGAAGAGACTTCATTCAGATGCTAGCACCAGATACCCACGGTGTGAAGACTGTGCCTGAGAGTGCTCTCAAGATGCAGTCCCAACTTACATTAGTCATGTGTTCATAAAGGTTCTCAGGCTGTGTCCATCCTGGCTTTGTGCACCTAGAGGCAGGAACACTGGCAGACTTCCTGCCTGCATGTCCTCAGACACCTCCATCTAGGTGCTGTCAAGGGCAAGCAAGCTTGTTCACAGGAGGGACCACACACTGTCTGTATCCTCCATGAACAAGACCAGGCAATCATAGAACAACGCCTAGCATTCTGAGACCTCCTCTGTCCTTGGACAAGTAGGACTTACAGGCTAGACACACTTTTTCTTTGATAGTTCTCTTAAGCACAGCAACTTTAAACATAATGTGCACCATCACTTCCATCCCCCACTTAAGTTGTATCCTGAGTCAAGTTCTTCACCCTGTGGTGCATATCTGTGAAAGGAACAGGCCAGCTTTACAGGTTTCTTTATGAATTCTATAACCCATAGTAATTAAACTAAGTTCTCCCGGTAGTTTTTCAGAAAGCAGAAGGACGGGGACAAAAGGAGAAGTGGGTGAATGGGGACAAGACCCACCCTGCTGCAGAAGAATGTCCAGGCCTGCAGTATGAGATAGGGTGCCTAGCAAACGGTACAGATGGCCACAGCTCCCCCATCCAGGACATTCTGGGTGTAACTTGAAGATCAGATATCCACCAGATGTTGGGGGCAGGCCTGACTGGACGTGGGTGCCTAAAATGAACCAATGATATTAAAAGTCAACTACCCCATAACTCCAATCACCCAATCCTGTACTGCCAAGCTTGCAACCCCCACGCCTCCCTTGCTTTTTCCTTTAAAAACCCCATGCCTTTGTCTCTCGGGGCTGTTCCCTGATGACTTGCAAAGCAGCCCCATCACTCACTGGCCTGAATAAACCTCTTCTGTTTGTGGCAATCCATCTCCAAGCTACCTTCATCTGTCTCTCTGGTAATTGGGCTCTTGGGGGTCCTAACACCTGTTCACACTGGGATTTAATAAACATCAGTATACTGGCACCCAGACTGAAATTTCTGTATCTAGTTAAGACATTTATGATGCACAAGCCAGCGATGATCAGCAGAAACAGAAGTGTCTGGTGTTCTGCAATAGCTGAAGACAGAGTTATCACCCGGAAAAACAAGGAAATGAGAATGGCAACCATGGGTTTGCCCTGTTCTGGGTCATTTTTCTGTCTGCAGTGTACGGGGTTTGTTTGCTTGTTTTTGTTTTTGTTTTCCTGAGAGTACAGGAATCTCTAATGATTGCTGAGTGGTTTGCATAGAACAACGTTTTCTCTTACAGCCACACAATCACATCCTTGTTCTGCACAGAGTATGGTGAGTGCTCTATCATGTTGCAAAACTGCTTCAGCTAATGGATCAACCTGCTGATGGATCTTGATCCAGTTGGGTTTTACAGGTACCTTTTATTTTTTTCAAACAAGGGAGCCTGGAGGTCAGTATGAGCCAGCCTGGTTTGTTGGGTAGGCAGTCTAAGTAGCCATTTGTCTTCCTTACCAGAGAGTTTCCTTTGGACTGAACCTTTTCAGTCTTTTGTTGAGGATAAGGAGTGGCATAGATGATTTTGTAAATGGGCCTCAACTGAAGTTAGTATGCCATTGTAGGGGCCCAGGAAGCCTGGAATGTTAATCAAAGCCTGGGAGGGGATTCATTCAGGAAATGGGGCACTCATCAGAAGCATGTGATTTCCTGATCAAGGTAAAAGACAATCATGGCAGCTGGACTGGAGCACATCACCTAGCAAGCCCAGGCTCTCCACTTTTGTAGGACTGCCTGGGGCTTGGGTGCTGTAGATCACTTTTGGTGTGGTTTGTTGTCTGATTCTGGTTCCTGGGTGGTGACTGTCAGGTGAGTGGAAATCTGCCTAGACATATTCAGACTAGGGACAGAAGCTAAAATTAAGGAACTTAAAGGAAACTCTTACATTTGGAGCCCCCCCCCACACACACCTATTCCATCAGGAACAGGCAAAAGTTGGGGAATCTTGGTCTGTTGGTTGGAGTTCAATTGACCTGTGACAGGTAGATAGATCCAAGTTGCAAACTCTGTGAGGCTCACATGAATTCTTTTAAGTTACAAAACATGAAATTCTGGAGCCTTCTACTTTTAAGTCATAATAAAAGCTTGGGGATTTAAAAAAAATTATCTGGGGTTAAAAACATCAACATACTTTTCTTTGTCCAGAGGTCTGGACAGAGGTGGTTTTAACATGATGAGAAGTAATTTTAGGTATCAGAACTCCATTGATTACTATGTTAAAACTTTGAATTTTTGAAGTCTTGATATCACATATTTTTTTGTTTTGGTTGTTCTGTTTGGTTTTTCAAGGCAGCCCTGGCTGCGATATTGAGCTTCTCCCAGGATGAGGACAGGTCTTGGCTAAAGTGCCCTGTCTTCACGTCAGAAGTTTGGAACGAGAGCAATCTCAGCATGCAGATGTATGAACAGGTTCAGGCTTACACATTTGGATCTTGTCTCTGACATCTGCTTTCCAGTTCTCTCGGACAACCTCACTATACCATGCAAGGAACAGCAGGCACAGGATCTTGCAAAGTATGTTCAAAAAACTCCAAACTTTATTAAATAAAAACTTTATTGAATAACAACACAAATGTAAGATTTACTGCTAATAAAAAATTAAAGTTTCCTGTATAAAAATAGATTATCATGTAGTTGGCAATATTCACACTAAATATATTAAGTCTATACCAATAGTGGGGCTAAGGTGACAGAATATAAATATTAACATGACATATTAAATTTCAGCTTAATATAAACAAAGAAAACATCTTCAAAAATAGCTTAAGAATATATATATTTATATATAATATATAAAATATATTTTTATTTATATATAAATATTTGTTTATTTACATATATATATATAAATAATTATTTATTTATTTTTTTGGAATAAACAGTTTAGTACA
Source organism: Meriones unguiculatus (assembly GCF_030254825.1). Taxonomy (NCBI): domain Eukaryota; kingdom Metazoa; phylum Chordata; class Mammalia; order Rodentia; family Muridae; genus Meriones; species Meriones unguiculatus. The sequence goes on along the minus strand of NC_083364.1, from coordinate 13,268,729 downwards.
GCCCTCAGCAGGGTGAGGCTTCAAGGAGTCCCGGGTTTACAATGCACATCTAGCATTAGTTACTCCTCTCCCGAGAATAAAATAGATGTCTTTACTTCCAGGCTGGGAAATATCTTGAGATGTCTCCAGCGCGTTTCTCACTTCTCCTGGATTGCTCGGATCCCGTGAACAGCAGCACACTGCGACGCTTCTGTAGTAGCACACAGTACCGGAAGGCAACCGGAGATTCACTCGGAGACAGGCAACTGGTGGCCTTCCTTTCAGAAATAACTAATGCAAACAAGCAGTCGAGAACGAAAGGCCGAAAATCGCCAGAAGCCGTCCACTGCCAGTTAGCTAAAACTTGTGAACAAAAACAGCAAAATTCAATCCAGCGTCGACCTCAGTCACAGATAAATCTTGACAGCTGCGTGCTTGTGAGCATGCGCTGTGCAGTCCGGATAGTTTCTAACTTTCGGTGGGCACACGTGTCTTCTGTTGTTGTTGTTGTTTCTGTCCCGACAGGGTTTCTCTGTGCAGCCGCGGCTGTCCTGGCCACAGTCTTTACACTCAGAACTTGTTCAAGGCTCTTCCACACCCAGTACCTGCAGTCCTTAGCCTCACCTGGGAAAGAGCTCGGAGCAGCTGCCTCGCAGGGGCCGCCAGGGGGCGCTGCTACAGTAAGCGCTTGTGCAGGATCTCCCACACCATCTTCTTCCTGAAAAGAGGCATGTGCTGCTGGGAGAAGGTGATGGGCTGGCCCCTGGAAATGTAATCTGCATATTTACAGGCAAACACGCCGCAGTCGCCCCCGTTCAGCTGCTGAGGAATCTCCTCTGCCGACATGCTGTGTTGCTTCCACTCCACAGGGCTCAGGTCGCTGTTCCTTCTCGCTTTGCTCTCCTCCCGCAGATAGCAGAAAAGCAGCTCAAGGATGTCGGGTCTCTTCTGTCCCGTGGAGTCCATGTAGACAATACTCTTCTTTCTTAAGTCTGTGACCGCCAGGCTCCAGTGCATGCCCAGGTGAACTGGGACCAGGAGAAGTTCCTTGGCAAAGATGTTTACTGCCCGGGTCCATCTTCTGACTGACCTGTAGCCACCAGACTTTAACTTGGTGTAAAAGAAGGTATTAAATACGTGAAGTGCCCGGTAGCCTTGACTTTGATTTCTTTCCATGAGAAGATTCATGTAAAAACTGATGACTTTGTCGTTGAGCCACTGGGTGTTCCTTAGGGTCCACAGGTCTCCTCGAGTCATTTGCAGTTTGAAGGCACAGCTCAAGATCTCATCTTTTGACCCAGGGCCTAGCGCACTGCTGATTTCTTTCTCCATGTCCACTGTGACAGCAGGACCACGGTCCAGCCCTCTGCCCTTCTCTTGGTCTTCAAGAGCCTTTTTCTTGACCTCAGGTGTTGACACTTTGCTGCTGGGCATGCCATTGCTGACACTGTCTGTGCAGATTTGAGGTGTTTCCGATTCATGATTCTGCCCTTCAGCAAAACCTTTGAGAGTCTTGGAGGTGTCCATGGTGCTTGTGTGAGTGCTGTGAGGGCCAGAGCTCACGGGGACGTCAGGTTGGAGGAGTTCCAACAGCCCTGGGCACTTTTCATTGTGGTGTTTCTCAACTTCTTCCTCCCTGTTGCTGTGGGGGGGCTTGAGACCCTGGCCTCCACCCACAGACTCCTCAGTCACAGCCTCTTCTGGGGGGCCTTTGGCACACTCTGGGGCCATTAGCTGTAACGGACCCTTTTCCTGGGGTGACCATATTCGGCTCTCGTCAGGCTCTTCATCCCCAAGCTCTGTTTCATGCTGTTCCTGTTGCAGCTTCTTCCACGACTGGACTGGCTCTTCTGAGCACACATCATCCTCTTCCTCTTCTTGGTGTTTCCTCTTCTGGCCTTTCTCTGGCTGTTCAGGGTTTATCGTTTTACCCTGCTTGCAAGGCTGCCTTATAGAGGGACTACTTGTATTGTCTTTGCTCAGCTGTTGGCTGCCGGCCATGACACAGCTTTCCGATGTCCAAGTCAAAGTGCAGGTCAGCTGGGCGTTCTGTGGGAGTTCTTGGGTTGTCCTCTTGATGGCTGAAGGCACCTTAGTCTACTGGGAGATGTCTTATCCACACAAGATAAGGTGGTTCACGGTCAGAAACCGCAGGGGAAGAACACAGGTTTCCTTTGGCGCTGGGGTCAGTTAGGCCACCAAGACAGAAGGAGGTCGCAGTGTCAAAGGACACTTCTCACATAGCTGATCTTCTCTAATCTTGTCTTTCGGGTGGCATATCCTCAGTCCCCCTATAGAAAGGTCTGTGGAGTTCCCACTCTGCGTTTTGTTTTTCCCTACTGAGGGAGAAGGATCGCTCTAGGGCACAAGGAGCCTCTATAGAACCTGAAATTGTGGAAATCACAATGATTGTCAGAGTCTTTCAGCCAAAGACAGCAGTCAACACAAGTTAGAAGCAAGACTACTGTGTGCCTCCCTCCACTGTCACCAAGGATCTGGAAGGCCAGTTTCCACAAAAAACTGTGGTTTATGATGTGGTTTTGTGCACCAGGGCAACATTCATTGGTGAATGGAGGCCCTGCCCACCAATCGCCCAGGTCTAGGGTCTTAAAGCTTGTTTTCATTCCTGGAATTCCTGTTGGAACTCCTGCTGGCTGAAGCAAACCCAAGATCAGTAAGAACTCAGAGGAGCAGAAGTTCAGCACATATCATGAATAAATAAATGTAAAAACCCCCAAGTGCTGGGATTAAAAGCGGCAGCACCACTGCTTGGCTGGACAGATCTTTTCAGGATGACTCAGCAGAGATGGCTCCGTGGTGAAGAGTGATGCTTTTCTAGAAGACCACACATTGATTTCCAACCCTGTCTTTGCAGCTTACAATCACCTGTAACTCCAGTGCCAGGGGAGCTGACACTCTCTTCTGGCTTTAAGCAGGAAACGCACACACACACACACACACACACATACACACACTGCTCTTAAATATGTGAGAGTAAAACACTCATACACATTAAAAATAAATCTTAAAAAAATAAAAGCTAGGATTTGTACTAAGCCTATTTCTCTTTTTCCCCCCAGAAAAACAGTGTACCGGAGAACTAAGTAAAAATCATTGCTAAAATGTACAAAACAAAATTAGAAAAAAATGTAATAAATGAAAAGATAGTTATCCTTTCTAAAAGCTTTTAGAAATAGTTTGAGAAGCTTCTATGTCCTTAAACCTTGAAAGACAGAGACCAAACCATGTGTTTAAACCTGCTTGTAGCTGCTTTTCTCACACCCAAAAATCTAGACACATAACCATATCTCCATAAAACTCATATAACATGTGATTGATCAGTGGCGAAGCTTTGTAGATTATATATGATTTGATCGTTGCCAAACAGAACGGAGGACCAAGGAGATGGCTCAGCCCGGTTAGCTGCTCCCTGGCAACTCTGACCAGTTCAGGGCAATTCCTGAGTCACTCAAAATAAAAGACAGAACCCAGTCACCCGAATTATTCTCCGACCTCCACGTGTGCTGCGGCAAGCCAACAGTTGCCGCACCCCCAATGCAAATAAATAATGAACTGCAATAAACCCTGCCAGGTGAGCAAAGAGAGTGGCATTTTATCCTAGTGGATCACGGTGGAATGGCCATGCCTCTCACCCTGCAAATTCAGGCAACGGCCACAAGAGGGCAGAGAGAAACCACAGAGAAGAGCACGCCTCTCAGCTCTTTCCTGCCTTCCTCTCTGACCCAAAGGAGCTTCTCAGAGCAGAGAACTGCAGGGGCAGAACCAAAGCATCTGGACAACTGGGCTCCCCTTGATTACAAGGCTGGCAGGTTTAGTCAGGGATCTCGAGAGTAACAGAACACACACACACACACACACACACACACACACACACGATAGATAGATAGATAGATAGATAGATAGATAGATAGATAGATAGATAGACAGACAGACAGAAAGACAGATCGATGAGTTTAGATAGATGACTTACAGGCTGAAGTCCATCTAGTCCAGAGATGGCTGCCTATGAATGGAAGGTCCAAAAGTCCAGTAGATTTTCAGTCCATGAGTGTGGATGTCTCAGCTGATCTTCAGTAAAGGCTAGAATTCTACACAAGTAGACCGCAAGGACAGTGAAGGAATGGACTTCTTCTCAGTGAGGCAGTAACAGGCAAATAGCAAAAGCTCCCTAGTTCCAGCGCCTTTTATAGAGGCTTCTAGCGGAAGGTGTTGCCTGGATTAGAGGCTCGGCTTCCCTCTTCAAAGATGCGGATTAAAATTAAGCAAGGAATCCCTCACAGGTGTGCCTTTTCATTTTGGGGTTTTACATAATACCAGATAACTGGAATCCAGTTGACAGTCAAGAATGGCCGTCTCAGCTGCCTTTCCAAGCCCCACTTCATGTTCTGGACACAGTTTGACATTTTTGACATTTAACCTTGTGTTCTTTTTTCTGTAGATTCTGGTGTGTGTTTGTCTGTGTTCACTTGTGTACGTGTGTGCATATGTGTGTGTGTGCCTGTGTGCAGGCTCTCTCAAAGAAGTCAGCATGTGTGGGTTGAGTTGTGGGGCAACAGAGGTGGGTTAGAGTGGAGTGGAGCTCAGTTGGTGGAACGCATGGTCCAGCCAATAAGAACCCTGGGTTTGCTTCCCAGACCACACACAACTGCATGTGATGGGGCACGCCTCTTCTCCTAGCGCTCTGGAAGCAGAGGCAGGAGAACCACAAGTTCAAGGTCATCTTAAGCAGTATAGGGCTTTCACAGTCTGCCTTGGATACAAAGAGCCCCGAATGATAAAATATAGGATATAGGAAGGGAGGTTGTAGATCAGCAATTACTGAGCATATGCCGTGCATAAGCAAAGGCCACGGTTTAATCCCTACCACCTTCAAGATCCCCGAAGTTTGTTCACTCTACGAAGCTGGCTGTCTAAGCTGGTCCTCAGTATATGTTGAAATCCCAAAGAAGTAGGCTACAATGCCAGTGAAGAAATGCCTCAGCAGCAAGATGATGAACTTTCCAGACAGAGGGAGAGTGAGCAGACAAAAGACAAAGACTCCCTGCTTTCAGGATCTTTTATGCAGGCTTCCACTGGAAGGTGTGGCCCAAATTTAGGGTGGGTCTTCTCACCCCAAAGCATCCCTCTCAAATGACCCAGTCCAGGAAAATCCCGTCTGAAGGGGGCCAGCTTCATGGAGGGCAAACCGATTAGATGCCCAGTGCAGAACAGCCTCCTGGAAGCTCCTCACACCAGCAACGTTTTATGGACTTAGCAGGTTATATTTGGGATTATGCATACTGATATACATATTTGCAATGCCATAACAATTAATGAAAGGAGAGGAGGCCATGGATCTGAAGCCGAGTGGGAGGGGAAATGCCAGGGTGTGGAGGGAGGAAAGGGAAGGGAGAAATGTAATTATAGTATAATTTCAAAAATCTTTTTAGAAAGTTAAAAAAAAGAAAAAGAAAAAGAAGGTTCTAAACTAAAAAAAAAAAAAATTAAAAAAAAAAAGGAAAGAAAATTCCTGACAGATGTGCCCAGGTGCTTGAGTTTTAGTTGATTCCAGATGTGATCAAGTTGACAACCCAAGATTACTCATCATACATGACATGCACACAATGGAAGAATTTTCATATGAAGAAAAATTATGGCTGAACATGGATAAGGTATGTCAAGTGAAATAAACCTGATAAATGTTGTATTATCTCACCTCTGTGAGATAATATAATCAGAAAATCTCTGGTTCATGGAAGAGAAGAATACAAGGATGTTTTCCCAAGTCTGGGATGCGAGTAAAAGGAGGGGAAGACAGACCTCCGACACAGGTTATCAGAAGTACTCATCTTGCGTGCCTGAACCTGCTTGCCAGTGGCAAGGTGTTACAGGTCCACAGGAAAGAGCAGACAGCAGGAAGCAAGAGTCAATCCGGGCTCAGGAAGATGTGTGCTGGGATTACATCCTCGTTATGTCTGATTTACAGAATCTTTAGCCTCCAGATTCCATTTATGAATATTAGGGCAATATTGGTGTCATCTTGTGGGGTTCTTGTTAGAATGTGTGCAAAATGCTCACTTTAGCGAGTAATCCCCAAACGTGGAAATGTTAAGCCACCAACACTCAACATGTCATATGGATTGCTGAGTGAACACAGTGGTAGTTAATGTTGTCAACTTGTGGGGGTCCAGAGGCATCCGGAGACAAACCTGTAGGCATGACTGTGAGGGATTACCTACCTGGGAAAACCCACCTTAACCTTGTGTGGGGCTCTATTCCATAGGCTGCGCTCCTGGACTGAATAAAAAGCTAAGCAAAACTGACTATGAGCATTTAATTCTCTCAAGATCGAACAAAATACCCCAGGTTTCCCCTGAAATCCATTCCCCAGGATGGACTGGAATGCAGAATAAAACCCGTTATTACTTGTGCTGTTTCTCATGGGATACCTTAACACAACTTCCAGGTAAATTTGAATTACAGAGACCCTGGTGAAATCAAGCGTGGGTAAGGCATTGTCTCTCATTTTTAAAATGTTTCCTGTTAAAGTTTGTTGAAGCTCAGTGTGGTGGTCGAGGAGAGGAGGCACCATGAGTTTGAGGGCAGCTGAGCCACACAGCATCTCTCTCAACAGGAACAGCAAGAGGCTGAGGCTGTAGGCTGATGCTTCCTGTGGCACCTATGCTGTTCTCAACCCACGGGAGAAAGCACCCCTCCTTTCTTAGCCTCTAGATGCTTCAACTATAGGCCCAAGGTGGTTTGGGTTTGTCCCCATAGGCTCTGCTGTTTGAGTGTTAGGCCTCTTTCTGTTTGTTTGTCTCTCCGTTGCTGTCTCAGTATGGAAGCCCTCACTGCCGCTCCACCCCCATAACTGACTGCCACCCTGTGTGACACTGTGGTGGTCATGGACTCACCCTCCGAACCTGTGAGCAAGCCCCCGGGGAAAGGCTTTCTTTTGTAAGCTGCCTTGGTCATGGTGTCTCTTTACAGCAACAGAAGAGTGACTAAGACAAGGCCTAAGCCAGAGGCCTTTCTGTTAAGCAATTCTAAATAATCATCTCAATAAGAGGTTATTCCATTCCAGGGATCTAAGAACTAACACATTTTAAAGATGAGGAAACTGAGGCCTAGGTAGGTAGTGATTTTTTTTTAATATACTATTTAGCAGCAGAGCTAGGATTCACCCCTGAGCCCTCTGTACCTCCAACTCCGTTCTGGGCTCAGGCAACAATTCCTCTCTAGTAGTTCAGTCTCTTCTCTCACATTGCTTTTCTCAGGTACAAATACGGAATAAACACCAACAGCACCATGGGTGATAGGAATCCCAGGTCCAGGCTAGAGAGATGGCTCCGAGTTCAAGAGCACTGGCTGCTTTTCTAAAGGTCCTGAGTTCAATTCCCAGCAATCACATGGTGGCTCACAACCATCTATCATGAGATCTGGTGCCCTCTTCTGGCCCGCTGACACACATGCAGGCAGATTACTGCATAATAGATAAATAAATAAATCTTTTTAAAAAAATGGGGTATTCGCATTACCTTAGAAAAATATGAAATGAAGAATTCCAGTTCCATTTAAATGGATCCCACTTACATGTAACTTTGATTGTGACCCCCTCAGGCTGCCTGTGTCAGCTCTTGCTCTCCCCAGGCTGACCCATCCTTTCTCTGCCAGTTATCATTACAGGACACCAATCTCATCAGGGTACTTCTCTGCTTAAAAGGCTCCCAGTGCTCTGCCCGGCACAGGAGGGCTCCCTTGCGCTGGGCATTCTGGAGCTTCTCTGTACACCGGCTCCTTTGTCAGATCCACATGCCATCAGGGCAGCCCAGAACTGTGTTTCAGACCCCGAGGTCTCAGCGGTGAGTCCTAGCCCCCCCCCCCCACTTCCTCGCTTCAAAAAAAATCACAGTCTAACCTCATGTGCAGTACACAGAAAAACAAGTCCTTTGGTGCTGGAGCCCAGCTGCCATTCTCATTCCATTCTCATTCCATTCTCAAGACCACAGCCAGATTGATTGTTAAAATGTTTATTGCTTATGTCGTTCCCTCATCAGAACACTACAGGTCAGTCTTCTGTGAGCAGACGTTATAGTTTTTGACTGCTCACCTCAGTTCCTCTACTTCCACCTTGCTGGCCTCCCTACCAGTTCTTGGGCATACCAAGCACAAGCATGACCTTCATCTTTGTTTATTCTCTACTCTTCCCCACGTCTGCACTAGCCTGCCTGTTCACATACAGCTCTTGATTCTGAGCCCTTGACAGTGAAACATTCAGTAATCACCCATAGGAAAATGCAGCCCTGTCACTCCAGAAGCCCCTCTGTGCTTTTCCTCACAGGGCTTTAGACTTTCTAGAATATGTCCTGACTTAACTCAAAGACCTAATGCCCACCACTGGATACAGCAAAGCTGCATCAGAGTAAGATAAGAGGACACAGCACTAGGGAAATAAGATTGAATGAATACACCCATTCGAAGATTGATCACCGGGTATTTTTAAATATACAGCAATAAAATGTTCAGATTATTTTCAAATGTTCAAAACAAAAAACTTGTTTTAGGCAGTCTCATGTAGCACAGGCTGGCCTCAAACTCGGTATTTAGCCCAGGATGATGTTAAACTCCTGATTCTTCCTATGCCTCCCAACTTGTAGAATTAGGGAATTATATACCCAGTTTATGGATAGATGATGATCAATACTAGGTCTGAGTTCTAGCAGCTGGGCTATACCCACACCCCCAAGCCTTCAAGAAGTTTTAAGAAATGTGTTTGGTCCAACATTTTCAATGCCTCTCATATTTATCATCTCTATGATGTGTTCACATTTTTGATAACTGACATTAAAAGATTTGCTTCAAAAAAGATGCCATAGGAAAGTAAAACCTTACAGGGATTTCTTTGTTGTTTGTTTAATTTCCTAGGTGGCAGCCTCAGGAGACAAATGAAAGTCTTAAGAATTACCAAGATGCTTTGCTTCAGAGTGACCTCACTTTGTGTCCTGTAGGAGTGAACACAGAGTGTTACAGAATATATGAGGCCTGCTCGTTTGGCTCCATTCCTGTGGTAGAAGATGTGATGACAGCTGGCCACTGTGGAAACATGTCCAGTCACCACAGCACTCCTCTGCAGTTACTCAAGGCCATGGGTGCCCCCTTTATCTTCATCAAGGACTGGAAGGAGCTTCCTGCCATTTTAGAAAAGGAGAAGACTGTAACTTTACCAGAAAAGTTTCAAAGAAGAAAAATGTTACTTCACTGGTACCAACACTTCAAAACAGAACTAAAGTGGAAATTTACTAATATTTTAGAAAGCTCATTTTTTATAAATAATAAAGGTTAATCATACCTAACTGTAAGTGTGTGTTCTTAAGTGTGAATATGTACAGCACTTGATAAGGTGGCTCCATCAACTCAGTTTCACAGAAGGGACCAAATGTTCTCCTTTTTGGCTACTGCTGTATACAAGATCAAAGAAATGGCGATATTTTACTGAGGCTGACCTGGCAAGATACTTAAGTGGTTAAAGGGTGCTTACTGCCAAGGCTGATGAGCTAAGTTCAGTCCCCCAGAAACCACACGGTAGGAGAGAAGTGAGTCTCATGTGCTGTCATGTGACCACCCCACCAGCATGCACACACAAACACATCAAATAGGTGGATAGATAGATTGGTGGATGGATGGATAGATAGACAGGTGACTCAGGTTCAGTTCTACCGAGATCAAGAAGCCAGCATTTACTGACTGTGCTCACTGACTTTAACCCACTTTAGGTGCTGGAGTGCTGGCTCAGTGTTTGAAAGTGCTCACTATTCTTGCATATAGCCTGAGTTCAGTGCCCAGCATGCATGGCACACACTCAGCCATCTGTAAGTATTGCTCAGTAGGTCCTGACATGTTCTTCTGTCTTCCATGCACACAAGTGCATATGACACATTAAAATAAAGAACTAACTGATAGAGTACTATTTACTAGGGCTGACATCTGGTCATGTCAGTAGCAGGATATATGCTGAACAATGGTACAAAGTTATATAATGTCAATGAATTTAATGGCTCTACTATACAACATGGAAATTATTTTAATATAATTGAAAGGTGCCTGAGTGGATGTTATGTGCTTTCACAAACTGTATCAACTCTGAGGTGATTTGTATGTGAATTAGCAAGTTGTGGCTAGTACACAATGTATATAGTCCCAAAACATTGCACTTGATAACACGTTCTATTTTCTATACCAATATTAGAAATTGCAAACTTTAGGGAAACAGCATCATATGTTAAAACACTGGTTATTGCAGTCAGAAAAAAAAAATAAAAAACTTGTTTCCATGAGGATTTTTGGGGGAGCTTGAGGGAATTTAAAAGGTGATCTAAAATCTTTTACAACGGGTTCTGCTGAAATCATGCTAAAAGTTCAATAGTACTATTATTCAAGTAAATACCTTTCACAACTTGTCCAGACCAACAGATACAGCTGTGTTCAGTCAACATAAAATCAGATACACTGAACCAGATAGAAGAAAAAGCAGGCAACAGCTCTGTACTTACTGGCACAGGAGATGAATTTCTGAACAGAACACCAATCGCACAGGCAATAGGATAAATGGGACCTCATGAAACTGGAAAACTTCTGTAATACAAAGGACACTATCAATTAAATTAGCACCCTACAGAATGCAAAAAGATTTTTACCAACTCCACATCTGATGGAAGACTAATATCCAAAATATGTAAAGAACTCAAGAAACTAGATAACAAAATAAGCAAATAATCCAATTAAAAATGGAGCAGGGGCTACAGGTTAGTCAAAAGATGGATGCAGGCACTAAACCTCTTCACAAAGGAACTTATTCTGGTCCCAGTTGACAATGTGATCAACTGCTTGAGCTCCAGCTACCAACTAGGTCTTCCTATATATATATATATATATCAACTATACCCTTGAATTGTGGAATACAGAATGAACTCTCTCCTTGCTTTGTCAAAATATTTTTTCATAGTAAACAAGAAAAGGAACTAATACGGAAAATTGGTACTGGGAGTTGGGCTGTTGTTACAATACCCTGACCATGTGATTCTTAATACTTTGGAAGTGAGTTGCAGAAGAAATGTGGAAGATTGGAGAACTTCAGGCGACAAAGCCCTTATGTGCTGTAATGAGAACGTGATGTAGGATGCTTGAATGACAGGAATGCTGATGGGTTATCCCCTAGCTATCTGCTCCCTAGGTTGTGTCAGAAAATCATGAATGCATCATAAAAGCAACAGTGGGAGCATAATCTTATAAAGTATGTTCTGGACATCTCTGGACTTTATAAAATAAAGACTTCATAATACCATTATAAATTATGCAAGGAACAGAAAAGGTTAAACTATTACATGTAAAACTGATTATTTTGAAACTGGAACTATTGAGGCTAAATACTAAATCACAGTGAGGATGTGAAGGGGAATAATACTCTTAATGAGTAACAAATTAATTTCAGTTTAACCTGTACCAGAAATGTTAAAGTAGCTTTAAGTTGAGTACCCTTTTTCGAATAAACAGTTCGGTACAGCACTTAAAATATGGCTGAGACTTATATTAAAAGATACCTGTGTTGAAAATGTACGTTTGGAAATACTTCACTCAACTTCCTAAAAGACAGATCTCCTTACTTTCAGAAAATAAAATGTTTTTATTTGTTTATCTATTTATTAAAATTTTAACAAAGAAGAGACTTCATTCAGATGCTAGCACCAGATACCCACGGTGTGAAGACTGTGCCTTAGAGTGCTCTCAAGATGCAGTCCCAAGGTTCATTACTCATGCGTTTATAAAGGCTCACAGGCTGTGCCCATCCTGGCTTTGTGCACCTAGAGGCTGGAACACTGGCAGACTTCCTGCCTGCATGTCCTCAGACACCTCCATCTAGGTGCAGTCAAGGGCAAGCAAGCTTGTCCACAGGAGTGACCACACACTGTCTGTATCCTCCATGAATAAGACCAGGCAATCACAAGAACAACGCCTAGCATTCTGAGACCTCCTCTGTCCTTGGACAAGTAGGACTTACAGGCTAGACATGCTTTTTGTTTGATAGTTCTCTTAAGCACAGTAACTTTAAACATAATGTTCACCATCACTTCCATCCCCCACTTAAGTTGTATCCTGAGTCAAGTTCTTGACCCTGTGGTGTGTATCTGTCAAAGGAACAGGCTAGCTTTACAGGTTTCTTTATGAATTCTATACCCCATATTAATTAAACTAAGTTCTCCCGGTAGTTTTCCAGAAAGCAGAAGGACAAGGAAAAAGGAGAAGTGGGTGAATGGGGACAAGACCCACCCTGCTGCAGAAGAATGTCCAGGCCTGCAGTATGAGATAGGGTGCCTGGCAACCGGTCCAGATGGCCACAGCTCCCCATCCAGGACATTCTGGGTGTAACTTGAAGATCAGATATCCACCAGATGTCGGGGGCAGGCCTGACTGGATGTGGGTGCCTAAAACGAACCGATGATATTAAAAGTCAACTACCCATAACCCCATTCACCCAATCCTGCACTGCCAAGCTTGCCACCCCCACGCCTCCCTTGCTTTTTCCTTTAAAAACCCCATGCCTTTTTCTCTCGGGGCTGTTCCCTGATGATTTGGAAAGCAGCAACATCACTCACTGACCTGAATAAATCTCTTCTGTTTGTGGCAATCCATCTCCAAGTTACCTTCATCTGTCTCTCTGGTAATTGGGCTCTCGGTGGGCCTAACACCTGTTCACACTGGGATTTAATAAATATCAGTATACTGGCACCGAGACCAAAATTTCTGTATCTAGTTAAGACATTTATGATGCACAAGCCAGCGATGATCAGCAGAAACAGAAGGGTCTGGTGTTCTGCAATAGCTGAAGACAGAGTTATCACCCGGAAAAACAAGGAAATGAGAATGGCAACCATGGGCTTCCCCTGTTCTGGGTCATTTTTTTGTCTGCAGTGTACAGGGTTTGTTTGTTTGCTTGTTTTTGTTTTTGTTTTTCTGAGAGTACAGGAATCTCTAATGATTGCTGAGTGGTTTGCATAGAACAACATTTTCTCTTACAGCCACACAATCACATCCTTGTTCTGCACAGAGTATGGTGAGTGCTCTATCATGTTGCAAAACTGCTTCATCTAATGGATCAACATGCTGATGGATCTTGATCTAGTTGGGTTTTACAGGTACCTTTTTTTTTTTTTTTTTTTTTTCAAACATGGGAGCCTGGAGGTCAATATGAGCCAGCCTGGTTTGTTGGGTAGGCACTCCAAGTAGCCATTTGTCTTCCTTGCCAGAGAGTTTCCTTTGGACTGAACCTTTTCAGTCTTTTGTTGAGGATAAGGGGTGACATAGATGATTTTGTAAATGGGCCTCAACTGAAATTAGGATGCCATTGTAGGGGCCCAGGAAGGCTGGAATGTTAACCAAAGCCTGGGAGGGGATTCATTCAGGAAATGGGGCACTCACTCATCAGAAGCATCTGGTTTCCTGATCAAGGTAAAAGACAGGAAGCAATCATGGCAGCTGGACTGGAGCACATCAGGCTCTCCAATTTTGTGGACTGCCTGGGGCTTGGGTGCTGTAGATCACTTTTGGAGTGGTTTGTTTTCTGATTCTGGTTCCTGGGTGGTGACTGTCAGGTGGGTGGAAATCTGCCGAGACATATTCAGACTAGGGACAGAAGCTAAAGTTAAGGAACTTAAAGGAAACTCTTACAATTGGAGCCCCCCCCAACCCACACACACACACACACACATATTCCATCAGGAACAGGCAAAAGTTGGGGAATCTTAGTCTGTTGATTGTAGCTCAATTGACCTGTGACAGGTAGATAGATGCAAGTTGCAAACTCCGTGAGGCTCACATGAATTCTTTTAAGTTACAAAACATGAAATTCTGGAGCCTTCTACTTTTAAGTCATAATAAAAGCTTGGGGATTTAAAAAAAAAAATATCTGGGGTTAAAAACATCAACATTCTTTTCTTTGTCCAGAGGTCTGGACAGAGGTGGTTTTAACATGATGAGAAGTAATTTTAGGTATCAGAACTCCATTGATTACTATGTTAAAACTTTGAATTTTTGAAGTCTTGATATCACATATTTTTTGTTTTGGTTGTTCTGTTTGGTTTTTCAAGGCAGCCCTGGCTGCGATATTGAGCTTCTCCCAGGATGAGGACAGGTCTTGGCTAAAGTGCCCTGTCTTCACCTCTGAGGTTTGGAATGAGAGCAATCTCAGCATGCAGATGTATGAACAGGTTCCGGCTTACCCTGTTGGATCTTGTCTTGGACATCTGCTTTCCAGTTCTCTCGGACAACCTCACTACACCATGCAAGGAACAGCAGGCACAGGATCTTGCAAAGTATGTTCAAAAAACTCCAAACTTTATTAAATAAAAACTTTATTGAATAACAACACAAATGTAAGATTTACTGCTAATAAAAAATTAAAGTTTCCTGTATAAAAATAGATTATCATGTAGTTGGCAATATTCACACTAAATATATTAAGTCTATACCAATAGTGGGGCTAAGGTGACAGAATATAAATATTAACATGACATTAAATTTCAGCTTAATATATACAAAGAAAACATCTTCAAAAATAGCTTAAGAATATATATATTTATATATATAATATATAAAATATATTTTTATTTATATATAAATATTTGTTTATTTACATATATATATAAATATATATTTATTTATTTTTTTGGAATAAACAGTTTAGTACAGCCCTCAGCAGGGTGAGGCTTCAAGGAGTCCCGGGTTTACAATGCACATCTAGCATTAGTTACTCCTCTCCTGAGAATAAAATAGATGTCTTTACTTCCAGGCTGGGAAGTATCTTGAGATGTCCCCGGCGCGTTTCTTACTTCTCCTGGATTGCTCGGATCCCGTGAACAGCAGCACACTGCGACGCTTCTGTAGTAGCACACAGTACCGGAAGGCAACCGGAGATTCATCGGAGACAGGCAACTGGTGGCCTTCCTTTCAGAGATAACTAATGCAAACAAGCAGTCGAGAACGAAAGGCCGAAAATCGCCAGAAGCCATCCACTGCCAGTTAGCTAAAACTTGTGAACAAAAACAGCAAAATTCAATCCAGCGTCGACCTCAGTCACAGATAAATCTTGACAGCTGCGTGCTTGTGAGCATGCGCTGTGCAGTCCGGATAGTTTCTCACTTTCGGTGGGCACACGTGTCTTCTGTTGTTGTTGTTGTTCTGTCCCGACAGGGTTTCTCTGTGCAGCCGCGGCTGTCCTGGCCACAGTCTTTACACTCAGAACTTGTTCAAGGCTCTTCCACACCCAGTACCTGCAGTCCTTAGCCTCACCTGGGAAAGAGCTCGGAGCAGCTGCCTCGCAGGGGCCGCCAGGGGGCGCTGCTACAGTAAGCGCTTGTGCAGGATCTCCCACACCATCTTCCTGAAAAGAGGCATGTGCTGCTGGGAGAAGGTGATGGGCTGGTCCCTGGAAATGTAATCTGCATATTTACAGGCGAACACGCCGCAGTCGCCCCCGTTCAGCTGCTGAGGAATCTCCTCTGCCGACATGCTGTGTTGCTTCCACTCCACAGGGCTCAGGTCGCTGTTCCTTCTCGCTTTGCTCTCCTCCCTCAGATAGCAGAAAAGCAGCTCAAGGATGTCGGGTCTCTTCTGTCCCGTGGAGTCCATGTAGACAATACTCTTCTTTCTTAAGTCTGTGACCGCCAGGCTCCAGTGCATGCCCAGGTGAACTGGGACCAGGAGAAGTTCCTTGGCAAAGATGTTTACTGCCCGGGTCCATCTTCTGACTGACCTGTAGCCACCAGACTTTAACTTGGTGTAAAAGAAGGTATTAAATGCGTGAAGTGCCGGGTAGCCTTGACTTTGATTTCTTTCCATGAGAAGATTCATGTAAAAATTGATGACTTTGTCGTTGAGCCACTGGGTGTTCCTTAGGGTCCACAGGTCTCCTCGAGTCATTTGCAGTTTGAAGGCACAGCTCAAGAACTCATCTTTTGACCCAGGGCCTAGCGCACTGCTGATTTCTTTCTCCATGTCCACTGTGACAGCAGGACCACGGTCCAGCCCTCTGCCCTTCTCTTGGTCTTCAAGAGCCTTTTTCTTGACCTCAGGTGTTGACACTTTGCTGCTGGGCATGCCATTGCTGACACTGTCTGTGCAGATTTGAGGTGTTTCCGATTCATGATTCTGCCCTTCAGCACAACCTTTGAGAGTCTTGGAGGTGTCCATGGTGCTTGTGTGAGTGCTGTGAGGGCCAGAGCTCACGGGGACGTCAGGTTGGAGGAGTTCCAACAGCCCTGGGCACTTTTCATTGTGGTGTTTCTCAACTTCTTCCTCCCCGTTGCTGTGGGGGGGCTTGAGACCCTGGCCTCCACCCACAGACTCCTCAGTCACAGCCTCTTCTGGGGGGCCTTTGGCACACTCTGGGGCCATTAGCTGTAACGGACCCTTTTCCTGGGGTGACCATATTCGGCTCTCGTCAGGCTCTTCATCCCCAAGCTCTGTTTCATGCTGTTCCTGTTGCAGCTTCTTCCACGACTGGACTGGCTCTTCTGAGCACACATCATCCTCTTCCTCTTCTTGGTGTTTCCTCTTCTGGCCTTTCTCTGGCTGTTCAGGGTTTATCGTTTTACCCTGCTTGCAAGGCTGCCTTATAGAGGGACTACTTGTATTGTCTTTGCTCAGCTGTTGGCTGCCGGCCATGACACAGCTTTCCGATGTCCAAGTCAAAGTGCAGGTCAGCTGGGCGTTCTGTGGGAGTTCTTGGGTTGTCCTCTTGATGGCTGAAGGCACCTTAGTCTACTGGGAGATGTCTTATCCACACAAGATAAGGTGGTTCACGGTCAGAAACCGCAGGGGAAGAACACAGGTTTCCTTTGGCGCTGGGGTCAGTTAGGCCACCAAGACAGAAGGAGGTCGCAGTGTCAAAGGACACTTCTCACATAGCTGATCTTCTCTAATCTTGTCTTTCGGGTGGCATTTCCTCAGTCCCCCTATAGAAAGGTCTGTGGAGTTCCCACTCTGCGTTTTGTTTGTCCCTACTGAGGGAGAAGGATCGCTCTAGGGCACAAGGAGCCTCTGTAGAACCTGAAATTGTGGAAATCACAATGATTGTCAGAGTCTTTCAGCCAAAGACAGCAGTCAACACACGTTAGAAGCAAGACTACTGTGTGCCTCCTCCACTGTCACCACGATCTGGAAGGCCAGTTTCCACAAAAAACTGTGGTTTATGATGTGGTTTTATGCACCAGGGCAACATTCATTGGTGAATGGAGGCCCTGCCCACCATCGCCCAGGTCTAGGGTCTTAAAGCTTGTTTTCATTCCTGGAATTCCTGTTGGAACTCCTGCTGGCTGAAGCAAACCCAAGATCAGTAAGAACTCAGAGGAGCAGAAGTTCAGCACATATCATGAATAAATAAATGTAAAAACCCCCAAGTGCTGGGATTAAAAGCGGCAGCACCACTGCTTGGCTGGACAGATCTTTTCAGGATGACTCAGCAGAGATGGCTCCGTGGTGAAGAGTGATGCTTTTCTAGAAGACCACACATTGATTTCCAACCCTGTCTTTGCAGCTTACAATCACCTGTAACTCCAGTGCCAGGGGAGCTGACACTCTCTTCTGGCTTTAAGCAGGAAACGCACACACACACACACACACACACATACACACACTGCTCTTAAATATGTGAGAGTAAAACACTCATACACATTAAAAATAAATCTTAAAAAAATAAAAGCTAGGATTTGTACTAAGCCTATTTCTCTTTTTCCCCCCAGAAAAACAGTGTACCAGAGAACTAAGTAAAAATCATTGCTAAAATGTACAAAACAAAATTAGAAAAAAATGTAATAAATGAAAAGATAGTTATCCTTTCTAAAAGCTTTTAGAAATAGTTTGAGAAGCTTCTATGTCCTTAAACCTTGAAAGACAGAGACCAAACCATGTGTTTAAACCTGCTTGTAGCTGCTTTTCTCACACCCAAAAATCTAGACACATAACCATATCTCCATAAAACTCATATAACATGTGATTGATCAGTGGCGAAGCTTTGTAGATTATATATGATTTGATCGTTGCCAAACAGAACGGAGGACCAAGGAGATGGCTCAGCACGGTTAGCTGCTCCCTGGCAACTCTGACCAGTTCAGGGCAATTCCTGAGTCACTCAAAATAAAAGACAGAACCCAGTCACCCGAATTATTCTCCGACCTCCACGTGTGCTGCGGCAAGCCAACAGTTGCCGCACCCCCAATGCAAATAAATAATGAACTGCAATAAACCCTGCCAGGTGAGCAAAGAGAGTGGCATTTTATCCTAGTGGATCACGGTGGAATGGCCATGCCTCTCACCCTGCAAATTCAGGCAACGTCCACAAGAGGGCAGAGAGAAACCACAGGAAGAGCGCGCCTCTCAACTCTTTCTTGCCTTTCTCTCTGACCCAAAGGAGCTTCTCAGAGCAGAGAACTGCAGGGGCAGAACCAAAGCATCTGGACAACTGGGCTCCCCTTGATTACAAGGCTGGCAGGTTTATTCAGGGATCTCGAGAGTAACAGAACACACACACACACACCTACACACACACACACACACACACACACACGATAGATAGATAGATAGATAGATAGATAGATAGATAGACAGACAGACAGACAGACAGATAGATGAGTTTAGATAGATGACTTACAGGCTGAAGTCCAGCTAGTCCAGAGATGGCTGCCTATGAATGGAAGGTCCAAAAGTCCAGTAGTTTTTCAGTCCATGAGTGTGGATGTCTCAGCTGGTCTTCAATAAAGGCCAGAATTCTACACAAGTAGACTGCAAGGACAGTGAAGGAATGGACTTCTTCTCAGCGAGGCAGTAACAGGCAAATAGCAAATGCTCCCTAGTTCCAGCGCCTTTTATAGAGGCTTCTAGCGGAAGGTGTTGCCTGGATTAGAGGCTCGGCTTCGCTCTTCAAAGATGAGGATTAAAATTAAGCAAGGAATCCCTCACAGGTGTGCCTTTTCATTTTGGGATTTTACATAATACCAGATAACTGGAATCCAGTTGACAGTCAAGAATGGCCGTCTCAGCTGCCTTTCCAAACCCCACTTCATGTTCTGGACACAGTTTGACATTTTTGACATTTAACCTTGTGTTCTTTCTTTCTGTAGCTTCTGGTGTGTGTTTGTCTGTGTTCCCGTGTGTACGTGTGTGCATATGTGTGTGTGTGCCTGTGTGCAGGCTCTCCCAAAGAAGTCAGCATGTGTGGGCTGAGTTGTGGGGTAGCAGAGCTGGGCTGGAGTGGAGTGGAGCTCACTTGGTGGAACTCTTGGCCCAGCAAATAAGAACCCTGGGTTTGCTTCCCAGACCACACACAACTGCATGTGATGGGGCACGCCTCTTCTCCTAGCGCTCTGGAAGCAGAGGCAGGAGAACCACAAGTTCAAGGTCATCTTAAGCAGCGTGGGGCTTTCACAGTCAGCCTTGGATACAAAGAGCCCCGAATGATAAAATACATTATATAGGAAGGGAGGTTGTAGATCAGCAATTACTGAGCATTTGCCGTGCATAAACAAAGGCCACGGTTTAATCCCTACCACCTTCAAGATCCCCGTAGTTTGTTCAGTCTACAAAGCTGGCTGTCAAAGCTGGTCCTCAGTATATGTTGAAATCCCAAAGAAGTAGGCTACAATGCCAGTGAAGAAATGCCTCAGCAGCAAGATGGATGAACTTGCCAGAGAAAGGGAGGGTGAGTGGACAAAAGGCAAAGACTCCCTTCTTCCAGGATCTTTTATGCAGGCTTCCACTGGAAGGTGTGGCCCAAATTTAGGGTGGGTCATCTGACCTCAAAGGATCCCTCTCAAATGACCCAGTCCAGGAAAATCCCGTCTGAAGGGGGCCAGCTTCATGAAGGGCACACCGATTAGATGCCCAGTGCAGAAGAGCCTTCCGGAAAGTCCTCACAAAAGCAACGTTTTATGGACTTAGCAGGTTATATTTGGGATTATGCATACTGATATACATATTTGCAATGCCATAACAATTAATGAAAGGAGAGGAGGCCATGGATCTGAAGCAGAGTAGGGAGGGGAAATGCCAGGGTGTGGAGGGAGGAAAGGGAATGGAGAAATATAATTATAGTATTATTTCGAAAATCTTTTTAGAAAGTTAAAAAAAAAAAGAAAAAGAAAAGGAAGGTTCTAAAATAAAAAATAAAATAAAAAACAAAAGAAAAGAAAATTCCTGACAGATGTGCCCAGGTGCTTGAGTTTTAGTTGATTCCAGATGTGATCCATCCCTTTTACACTTTCCTGTACATATTCATTCTATTAGTTCTGTTTCTTCACTGAACCCCGACTAATACAGTGGCCTAGTATGGCCCCTAACGCAGGCAATCCCTCTACCACACCCTTCCTGAGTTCTGGAATTACATATGAGAATCAAGCGTGTCTCCATCCTATTAAATGACAACGGGACTCAATTTTCCCTCTAGGACCCACCCCAAATCCATTTCCAAAGCATAGTATGCAAATATATTCTATGTCTGTCCGTTCTTTTATGATGGAAATGATCATGACAGAATATGACAGAAAGGAGTGTTTAGACCAAGCATTCTGTCTCGCTGCCACTACCCACTTCTGATGGCCTGTGGGATGTGTGACACCTCCAGCCACTCAGTCGATAGGAATGCTGCTGGTATTTGGGGCGCCAGGCCGAGGGTTTTCAGGTTCTTGGCCTCTTCCTCAAGAAGGAGCTAAAGCCATGCAAACATTACTTTCCTCAAAAGCTAAGTGATAGTATCGATCAGAAGGAAACATGCTGTCAAGAGTGGCAGTGGCCTGTACAAGTGAGGGTACACAGTGCCCCAGTTAGTTTGGGGCTTCTTTTTCTGGGGTTCAGGGGGAGGTTATGTGCTATTCACCAACCCTAGACTGTTCTCCCTGGGCACTTATCTATCAACAAGTCAAGACTAACGCCACAGCCTGTGTATCTAGGGAAGAGGCTAGAAAAACAGGCACCCTCTCAATAACTTCTACCAAAGTGTAAGGAAAAGAGAGCCTGACGTTTGCCTTCTAGAATATGGGCAGAAATCTGTAGCTGCTAAGAGATCTTTTTGTCACACTTTGCTCTGAATACTTACTCTCCCACCTTTCACCCTGTCTGTTGAGTTGCAGCTGACAGTTCTTGTCTGGCCTAACTCTTGCTGCGTTCCTTGGAGTGCTAACACCATCTTGTTAAAATAAGGGATGGGATTTAATATTTTCATCGGTATAGGCTCCTGGAATATTCATATTCTGACTACACTGTGCATCAGACACATGGGAAACCTTAGCAGGATTCTAAGAGCAGAAAACAGTTGTCCTGATGAGAGGCTGTTTGGGGTAGGTGTTCAGAATTACCGAGATGAGTGGAAAGAAGGCCGATCCATTGTAATTGAACTGTGACTCGTGCAGCATGGAAACAGATGGACCTGAGTACAAGCCCGATGCTCTTACAGGTGATTAGGTAAAGGTGAAAGTGTACTGAAGAAACAATTAGTTTTTAGAGATGTGTTCATTGAAAAATGTCTTGTCAGCACCATCACTGGCACTCAGGTAGTAAAACTCTTGATGTGCTTTAGTTCTGAGCTTCATATGTGTAGACTCACCTGGAGAATACTTTTCCCCAGTCAATATTTGGAACTTATGGTGTCTTTGCTCCTCAGAATGGCCTTTGTAACACACCTCCTCAGAGCTTACTGGAACTTCAGCATCTTAGGCTTCCCTCTGAAGAAGGACAAGATCTCCCTGTGCCCCATACGCGCATTAGTCCTGTGAAGTGTCCTCTTAAGTGTGAAGTGGTGTGTCTGAGTTTAAAGCAGACTCCAAAGTGCTCTGATGTTGGTTATGAAGTGTCCCAGGACTGGATCCCAAACACTAACCACTGAAGGTGTAAGTGCAAGCACTTTGTGAGATCAGGGGTCACTGGGAGTCCAGACAGTGCTGGACTTATGTTGAGAGTCTGATGCGTGCTGCGATGCTCTGGTCTGATCCCTAAACACAAGGGAGCATGCTGGCTTCCCCTGCTTCATTTGTAATCAGTCCACTTGGGGGCACAAGAATGTACCCTTCCATTTGAGGGGGGTCCCAGGACGGCCCATCAGAGAGGAAATTCATTAAATCCACAATTATACCTAAAAAGTATGTGAACCTGGTGCCAACGGTGCATTTCCATTTGCTATTTTAAAGTTTGTTTCAGAGTCTGGGAAGATGGGTCAGTTGGTCAACCGCCCACCGTGAAAGCATGATCTCCAGCAAATGTAAAAAGTCCTCAGTGTGATGGGGTGAGTCTGTAGGCTCCCAGCTGGGAAGGCGGCAGGAGGACTCCTGGGGCCCACTGCCTAAACAACCTAGCCAAATGAGTGCACCCCAGGTTAGGAGGGAGACCCTGACTCAAAAGGTGAGGTGGAAAGGGGCTGAGGAACACGTGATGTCAGCCTATTTCCTTCACATGTATAGATGCATATATACACATGCAAGTGCACACACAGACACACACACACACACACACACACACACACACACAGACACCATTCAATTACTCGGCACTGAAGCAAGCAATGCTTTTGTAAGTGACACTGTTTGGCCACAGGCCCTGGTGAATACCCCTACTTCCACCAAGGATAAAGGGTCATATGGGACAGGAAGCTCTGCTTCTGGAAACTTGGACTATCCAGAGAGGGCTGGAATCTCACCAGCAGGCAAAGTTCTCATCACATACCTCTGAAGAGTGAAAAGATGTGAATTAGGAGGTGATAGATAGGAGCAGAGGGCTAAGAAAACAGCCACCACAAGGTGGAGCCAAGTCACACAGGACTGATGCAGGAACCAGACTTCAGGTACCACAGACTTTAGCTGTCCACCATTTTCAAATTTGGGAGTCGGTTTTGTTCTTAAGTCTGAGAAAGATGATGGCACTGAAGGCCCGGTGAGGAACAAGATCCATCGGTATAAAGCCATGATCAGAAGTGCTCATCTTGCATGTGTGAACCTGCTTCCCAGTGGCAAGGAATTACAGGTCCACAGGAAACAGCAGACAGCGGGAAAGACTAGTCAATCCAGGTGCAGGAAGATGTGTGCTGAAATTACATCCTCGTTATGTCTGATTTACAGAATCTTTAGCCTCCAGATTTCATTATAAGAATATTAGGGGAATATCGGTGTCATCTTGTGGGGTTCTTGTGAGAATGTGTGCAAAATGCTCACTTTTAGCGATTAATTCCCAACTTGGAAATGTTAATCCACAAACACTCAACATGTCATATTGATTGCTGAGTGAACACAGTGGTAGTTAATGTTGTCAACTTGTGGGGGTCCAGAGGCATCCGGAGACAAACCTGTAGGCACGCCTGTGAAGGATTACCTACATGGGAAATCCACCTTAACCTTGTTTGGGGCTCTATTCCATAGGCTGGGCTCCTGGACTGAATAAAATCTAAGCAAAACTGACTATGAGCATTTAATTCTCTCAAGATCGAACAAAATACCCCAGGTTCCCCCTGAAATCCCTTCCCCAGGATGGACTGGAATTCAGAATAAAACCTGTTATCTCTTGTACTCTTTCTCACGGGATACCTTATCACAACTTCCAGGTAAGTTTGCATTACAGAGACCCTGGTGAAATCAAGCGTGGGTAAGGCATTGTCTCTCATTTTTAAAATGTTCCCTGTTAAAGTCTGTTGAAGCTCAGTGTGGTGGTCGAGGAGAGGAGGCACCATGTGTTTGAGGGCAGCTGAGCCACACAGCATCTGTCTCAACAGGAACAGTAAGAGGCACAGATTATAGCAATGATCAAATGCAGTTGGTGTGTAGAAACTGCTTGGCTGCTGTGGCTGAGGCTGTAGGCCAATGCTTCCTGCGGCACCTATGCTGGTCTCAATCCCCAGGAGGAAGCATTCCTCCTTTCTTAGCCTCTAGATACTTCAACTATAGGCCCGAGGTGGTTTGAATTTGTCCCCATAGGCTCTGCTGTTTGAGTATTTAGGCCTCTTTCTGTTTTTCTCTCGGTTGCTGTCTAAGTATGGAAGCCCTCACTGCTGCTCCACCCCCATGCCTGCCTGCCACCCTGTGTGACACTGTGGTGGCCATGGACTCACCCTCCGAACCTGTGAGCAAGCCCCCTTGGAAAGGCTTTCTTTTGTAAGCTGCCTTGGTCATGGTGTCTCTTTACAGCAACAAAAGAGTGACTAAGACAAGGCCTAAGCCAGAGGCCCTTCTGTTAAGCAATTTTAAATAATCATCTCAATAAGAGTTTATTCCATTTCAGGGATCTAAGAACTAACACATTTTAAAGATGAGGTAACTGAGGCCTAGGCAGGTAGTGATTTTTTTTTTAATATACTATTTAGCAGTAGAGCTAGGATTCACCACTGAGCCCTCTGTACCTCCAACTCCGTTCTAGGCTCAGGCAACAATTCCTCTTTAGTAGTTCAGTCTCTTCTCTCACATTGCTTTTCTCAGGTAGAAATATGGAATAAACCCCAACAGCACCATGGGTGATAGGAATCCCAGGTCCAGGCTAGAGAGATGGCTCAGAGTTTAAGAGCACTGGCTGCTTTTCTAAAATTACTGAGTTCAATTCCCAGCAATCACATGGTGGCTCACAACCATCTATCATGAGATATGGTGCCCTCTTCTGGCCCCCTGGCACACATGCAGGCAGAAAACTGTATACATAATAAATAAATAAATAAATAAATAAATAAATAAATCTTTTTAAAAGATGGGGTATTCACATTACCTTAAAAAAAAAAAAACAAAAAATGAAGAATTCCAGTTCCACTTAAATGAATCCCACTTAAATGTAACTTTGATTGTGACCCCCTCAGGCTGCCTGTGTCAGCTCTTGCTCTCCCCAGGCTGACCCATCCTTTCTCTGCCAGTTATCATTACAGGACAACAATCGCTTCATGGCATTTCTCTGCTTAAAAGACTCCAAGTGCTCTGCCTGGCACAGGAGGGCTCCCTTGCACTGGGCATTCTGGAGCTTCTCTGGACACCGGCTCCTTCGTCAGATCCTTGTGCCTTCAAGGCTGCCCAGAACTGAGTTTCACACCCCCAGGGCTCAGTGGTGAGTCCTAGCCCCCCCACTTCCTAGCATCAAAAAAATCACAGTCTAACCTCATGTGCAGTACACAGAAAAACAAGTCCTTTGGGGCTGGAGCTCAGCTGTCAGAGGGCTTCGCTAGAATGCCCTAAAGCCTGGGTTTATTCCCCAGAACTACAGAAAACCAGATGTGGAGGCATCTGCCTATAATCTCACCATTTAGTGGGTAAAAACAGAGGCATCAGGACTTCAAGGTCATTCTTTCCTACTTTGCAAATTTGGGGCCATCGTGGCCTCATGAGATCTTGTCTCAATAAACAAGTTCAAGGCCAGCCTGGTCTACATGAGACCTGATGTCCAAAATAAAAGAGCCTTACTCTTACATCCTATTCTGATATAGAACAGAATATCGCTAAAAATTAAATTGAGGCAATTAGCAAGTTAAAAAATGCCAGCTCAGTGCACCTGCATATGTTTAAAAATGTGAAGTATTTTTTGTCTTCTATCATACCTAAACTTTGATTGGATCTCTGGGAAAGTTACTTGCAGTGACAGAGGGTAAAATTTGTCTTTTCTTTGGAATGCATTTTCCTCTCTCATAGATGTCCAAGTACTTACTATTCAGCCTTTAAATGCATGAACTGGGGCTGCAGAGTGATGGGTTGGAGCTGGGGTAGAGAGAGGGAGGAGGGGTAGTGATGGCTCAGGGATAGTCTTGCATGTATGAGGCCTTGGTTATTTCCCCACCACTGCAAAGTAACAATCAATTGTTGAAGAGCTGTTTTTCTATAACACCTTATTCCCCAACCTGCCTCACGCACAGTCTGCTTTTCCTCCCGTCCATCTCCCCAAGTCCTGAACTTGGATGACACTATTATTCCCACAGTCTGCAACTCTTTATTTATGCAATACACGGTTAAGATACTTCAGGACAGCTGCCTAACGCCGACTACCCGTTATTGGCTTGTGTTTGTTCACCGGCTAAGGGAGCAGTCTAAAAGTCTCTCAGACCCTTAGATATTGCAGTGAAAACATTTTGGCATGAGACACGCCTTTGCTATATGTCACTCAGCATTTGATAAACTGGTTGAGAGGAGCCAGAAAAGGTCCTAAAGGGTAAACACTGCTGGATGAAAGCCAGCAACACCTAAGTGTGACTGATGCCAAGTTTACCACTCTTTCCCTGTCATCCTAGTACCTGAGCTACATCTGGGATCTAGAGGGCGATGGTGCTCAGGCAGTTTTCCTCCCTGCCTCAACTGGACAGCTTCACCCTCTTGTGCTTTTTCACAGGCAGTTCCTTCACAGTCCAATGTTCAGTTGCCTCCTGGGGTCTAGCATCTTGGATTCTTTAAGGGCGACACCCAACTCTGGACTTCCTCCCCTGGTAAAAACTGTCGAGGGCCCACACAGAAGGCATTAAGAAAGTCTGTCTTTAGGTTCAGAGGAGTCTCCGGGCGCAGACCACAGTGCAGAGCCCAGGAGGAGCAAGGCTCAGCAGGTTCCGCCCAGGGCGGTCACCGCTGGTGCATGGGCCCCACTCGGGTTGGCCACAAGGGGCCTCCATCTTCCAGGACGAGCTCGGAGCTGGGACCGGGGCGAGGGCGGGGAAAGGGTCGGCCCGGAGCGCGGTCCCATGGGGCGACAGGGCCCCACCTCGCCAAAGTGCCCGGGGCCCGGGCAGCCGCGTCCTTCCTCCAGGCGCCATGAGCACAGGGTGAGCGCGCGCCTAGGGCTGGACAGGGCTGCCAGGTGGGGGCGCGGCTCCGGGTGTGCGGCTCCGGGTGCGCGTGTGGCCGCGGCCGCCAGGGGGCAGCAGATGCCGGTGGGCAGCGGAGACCGAGCCCAGGCGCCGGGCGACCAAGGCACCAGAGGACCCTCGCGGCGCCAGCTCCACAGATGCTTTCCCCGCCGGCGCTGAATCTGGCGCATCCGAGGCGCATCGCCGCCGTCGCCCTTCGAGCCCCGCCGATTGGACTCGCGCAGGGATGGCCATCCTTTATGCCTGCCGGGCTTTGGCAGCGGCGGCGGCGTCCCAGCCCCGGGGCTCCGGCAGGAAGGGAGGAGGCGGCGGCGGCCGGCGGGGCGCCACCCCCCCGAGGGTCTCAACAATGGTGCGCGGCGCTGGCGCGGTCCCCGCGTCCACCCCGCAGCCGTAGAGGAAGCGGCCAGGAGCTGCCCCCACCCCGGACCCCCAGCCATCCGCTCGCCCGAGTTGGCACAGCCGGCCTTGCAGGCTGGGTCTCCTGCTAGCCAGGACCTGCAAACCAAGACCCAACAGACACCTCCCTGCTCTTAGCTTGCTTTTGTCTGCTGTTTTGTTTGTTTTTCACATCAAAGAAAAAAAATGATACAAATATCTTCCAATATTTTGCCCATTTTTTCCACCAGGCATTGGTTTTCTTGTACTGAGACTACATTTTGCATTGTTCGTGTATATGACTCGCTAACATTTTCTTTCAATCTGCTGCTGTAGATATTTTTTTCAGAGATTTTGCTTTTGGAGTCATATATGGAAACTTATCATCAGTCCTCAACGTAAGGGAGATCATTTTCTATGGTTTCTTTTAAACACTTTATAATAATTTTATGTTTAATCTACAGTCCTCTTCAAGGTAACTTTTCATAGGCTGCAAAAAGTGTAAGTATTTTGCTCATGGATATCTAATTATTCGAACATCATTTCTTGAAAAAATTTACCTTTTCTTTATTGTTTTTGCACCAGTGTCAAAAACAAACTAACTGTTCACTTGCACATCGACATTAAGATGTTCTGTTGAATGCTTGGGCTCACTGACAACACAGTGCCTCGGTAGCTGTGGCTTTATTCTGTCTGGAGTACTGTACCTCCTCCATATCGAGCAGCATTGTGGAGACCCTCGCGGGGGTCGCGCCCCGCCGGCCGCCGCCGCCTCCTCCCTTCCTGTCTGAGCCCCGGGGCTAGGACGCCGCCGCTGCTGCCGATGCCCGGCAGGCCAAAGGGATGGCCGTACCCCCGCGAGTCTGATCGGCGGGGCTCGAAGGGCGGCGGCGGCGACGCGCCTCGGACGCGCCCGGTTCAGCGCCGGCGGGGAACGCGTCTCCAGAGCCGGCGCCGCGAGGGTCCTCTGCTGCCTCGGTCGCCTGGCGCCTGTGCTTGGTCTCCGCCGCCTACCGGCCGCTGCTGCCTCCTGGCGGCCGCGGCCACACGCGCACCCGGAGCCGCGCCCCCGCCAACGGCCGCCCAGCCCTCAGCGCGCGCTCAGCCCTGCGCTATTGGCGCCTGGAGGAAGGCCGCGGCTGCCCCGGCCCCCGGCACTTCGGCGAGGCGAGGCCCTATCGCCCAAGGGGACCGCACTCCGGGCCGACCCTTTCCCCGCCCTCGCCCCGGTCCCAGCTCTGAGCTCGTCCTGGAAGATGGAGGCCCCTTGTGGCCAACCAGAGTGGGGCCCGCGCACCAGCGGTACCGCCCTGGGCGGAGCTCGCTGAGCCTTGCTCCTCCTGGGCTCCAAGAGGTGGTCTTTGCCCGAAGACTCCTCTGAACCTAGGAACGGACTTTCTTGACGCCTTCTGTGTGGGTTCTGGACAGTTTTTTCCAGTGGAGGAAGTCCAGAGTCTGGTGTCGCCCTTAAAGAATCCAAGATGCTAGACCCCAGGAGGCAACTGAACATTGGATTGTGAAGGACCTGCCTGTCAAAAAGCACAAGAGGGCAAAGCTGTCCAGTTGAGGCAGGGAGGAAAACTGCCTTAGCACCATCGCCCTCTGGATCCCAGATGTAGCTCAGATACTAGGATGACAGGGAAAGAGCGGTATACTTGGCATTGGTCATACTTAGGTGTCGCTGGCTTTCATCCGGCTGTGTTTACCCTTTAGGACCTTTTCTGGCTACTCTCAACCAGTGTATCAAATGCTGAGTGATATATAGCAAAGGCGTGTCTGATGCCAAAATGTTTTCACTGCAAGATCTAAGGGTCTGAGAGACTTTTAGACTGCTCCCTTAGTAGGTGAACAAACATAAGCCAAGACCGGGGAGTTGGCGTTAGTCAGCTGTCCTGAAGTATCTTAACCGTGTATTGCATAAATAAAGAGTTGCAGGCTGTGGGAATAATAGTGTCATCCAAGTTCAGGACTTGGGGAGATGGACGGGAGGAAAAGCAGACTGAGCGTGAGGCAGGTTGGGGAATAAGGTGTTATAGAAAAACAGCTCTTCAACAATTGATTGTTACTTTGCAGTGGTGGAGGATTAACCAAGGCCTCATACATGCAAAACTATTCCTGAGCCATCACCACCCCTCCTCCACCTCTCTACCCCACCTCCCACCCATCACTCTGCAGCTTTTCCAGAGATCCACTCAAAGTTTAGGTATGATAGAAGACAAAAAATACTTCACATTTTTAAACATATGCAGGTGCACTGAGCTGGCATTTTTTAACTTGCTAATTGCCTCAATTTAATTTTTAGCGATATTCTGTTCTATATCAGAATAGGATGTAAGAGTAAGGCTCTTTTATTTTGGACATCAGGTCTCATGTAGACCAGGCTGGCCTTGAACTTGTTTATTGAGACAAGATCTCATGAGGCCACGATGGCCCCAAATTTGCAAAGTAGGAAAGAATGACCTTGAAGTCCTGATGCCTCTGTTTTTACCCACTAAATGGTGAGATTATAGGCAGATGCCTCCACATCTGGTTTTCTGTAGTTCTGGGGAACAAACCCAGGCTTTAGGGCATTCTAGCGAAGCCCTCTGGCAGCTGAGCTCCAGCCCCAAAGGACTTGTTTTTCTGTGTACTGCATATGAGGTTAGACTGTGATTTTTTTTGATGCTAGGAAGTAGGTGGGGGCTAGGACTGACCGCTGAGCCCAAGGGGTCTGAAACTCAGTTCTGGGCTGCCCTGATGGCATGTGAATCTGACCAAATAGCTGGTGTCCAGAGAAGCTCCAGAATGCCCAGTGCAGAAGCCAGGAAGGAATGTCAGAGCCACCCAGGGGAGCCCTCCTGTGCCGTGCAGAGCACCGGGAGTCTTGTAAGCAGAGGAATGCCATGATGAGATTGTTGTCCTGTAATGATAATTGGCAGAGAAATGATGGGTCAGCCTGGGGAGAGCAAGAGCTGACACAGGCAGCCTGAGGGGGTCACAATCAAAGTCACATTTAAGTGGGATTCGTTTAAGTGGAACTGGAATTCTTCATTTCCTGTTTTTTTTTTTTTTTTTAAGGTAATGTGAATACCCCATTTTTAAAAAAGATTTATTTATTTATCTATTATGCAGTATTCTGCCTGCATGTGTGCCAGCAGGCCAGAAGAGGGCACCAGATCTCACGAAAGATGGTTGGGAGCCACCATGTGATTGCTGGGAATTGAACTCAGTAACTTCAGAAAAGCAGCCAGTGCTCTTAAATTCTGAGCCATCTCTCTAGCCTGGACCTGGGATTCCTATCACCCATGGTGCTGTTGGGATTTATTCCGTATTTGTACCTGAGAAAAGCAATGTGAGAGAAGAGACTGAACTACTAAAGAGGAATTGTTGCCTGATCCCAGAACGGAGTCGGAGGTACAGAGGGCTCAGTGGTGAATCCTAGCTCTGCTGCTAAATAGTATATTAAAAGAAAAAAATCACTACCTGCCTAGGCCTCTGTTTCCTCATCTTTAAAATGTGTTATTTCCTTGATCGCTGGAATGGAATAAACTCTTATTGAGATGATTATTTAAAATTGTTTAACAGAAGGGCCTCTGGCTTAGGCCTTGTCTTAGTCACTCTTCTGTTGCTGTAAAGAGACACCATGACCAAGGCAGCTTACAAAAGAAAGCCTTTCCAAGGGGTCTTGCTCACAGGTTCAGAGGGTGAGTCCATGGCCACCACGGTGTCACACAGGGTGGCAGGCAGGCATGGGGGTGGAACAGCAGTGAGGGCTTCCATACTGAGACAGCAACCGAGAGACAAACAGAAAGAGGCCTAAACACTCAAACAGCAGAGCCTATGGGGACAAATTCAGAACACCTCGGGCCTATAGTTGAGGCATCTAGAGCCTAAGAAAGGAGGAGTGCTTCCTCCTGGGGATTGAGACCAGCATAGGTACCGCAGGAGGCATTGGCCTACAGCCTCAGCCACAGCAGCAGAGCAGTTTCTACACACCAACTGCATTTGATCATCGCTATAATCTGTGCCTCTTACTGTTCCTGTTGAGAGAGATGCTGTGTGGCTCAGCTGCCCTCAAACTCATGGTGCCTCCTCTCCTCAACCACCACACTCAGCTTCAACAGACTTTAACAGGGAACATTTCAAAAATGAGAGACAATGCCTTACCCATGCTTGATTTCACCAGGGTCTCTGTAATGCAAACTTACCTGGAAGTTGTGATAAGGTATCCCGTGAGAAAGAGTACAAGAGATAACAGGTTTTATTCTGAATTCCAGTCCATCCTGGGGAAGGGATTTCAGGGGGAACCTGGGGTATTTTGTTCGATCTTGAGAGAATTAAATGCTCATAGTCAGTTTTGCTTAGCTTTTTATTCAGTCCAGGCACCCAGCCTATGGAATAGAGCCCCATACAAGGTTAAGGTGGGTTTTCCCATGTAGGTAATCCTTCACAGGCATGCCTACAGGTTTGTCTCCGGATGCCTCTGGACCCCCACATGTTGACAACATTAACTACCACTGTGTTCACTCAGCAATCAATATGACATGTTGAGTGTTTGTGGCTTAACATTTCCAAGTTGGGAATTAATCGCTAAAAGTGAGCATTTTGCACACATTCTCACAAGAACCCCACAAGATGACACCGATATTCCCCTAATATTCCTATAATGGAATCTGGAGGCTAAAGATTCTGTAAATCAGACATAACAAGGATGCAATTTCAGCACACATCTTCCTGCACCCGGATTGACTCTTCTTTCCCGCTGTCTGCTGTTTCCTGTGGACCTGTAATTCCTTG
This sequence comes from Meriones unguiculatus, assembly GCF_030254825.1. Classification (NCBI taxonomy): domain Eukaryota; kingdom Metazoa; phylum Chordata; class Mammalia; order Rodentia; family Muridae; genus Meriones; species Meriones unguiculatus. Next base: position 13,236,751 of record NC_083364.1, on the reverse strand, counting down.
CCACTGGGAAGCAGGTTCACACATGCAAGATGAGCACTTCTGATCATGGCTTTATACCGATGGATCTTGTTCCTCACCTGGCCTTCAGTGCCATCATCTTTCTCAGACTTAAGAACCAAACCGACTCCCAAATTTGAAAATGGTGGACAGCTATAGTCTGGGGTACCTGAAGTCTGGTTCCTGCATCAGTCCTGTGTGACTTGGCTCCACCTTGTGGTGGCTGTTTTCTTAGCCATCTCCTCTCTCTATAGCCTCCTAATTTACATCTTTTCACTCTTCAGAGGTATATGATGAGAACTTTGCCTGCTGGTGAGATTCCAGCCCTCTCTGGATAGTCCAAGTTTCCAGAAGCAGAGCTTCCTGTCCCATGTGACCCTTTACCCCTGGTGGAAGTAGGGGTATTCACCAGGGCCTGTGGCCAAACAATGTCACTTACAGAAGCATTGCTTGCTTCAGTGCCGAGTAATTGAATGGTGTCAGTGTGTGTGTGTGTGTGTGTGTGTGTCTATGTGTGTACTTGCATGTGTACATATGCATCTATACATGTGAAGGAAATAGGCTGACATCACGTGTTCCTCAGCCTCTTTCCACCTCAGCTCTTGAGTCAGGGTCTCCCTCCTAACCTGGAGTGCACCCATTTGGCTAGGTTGATTAGGCCGTGGGGCCCAGGTGTTCTCCTGCTGCCTTCCCAGCTGGGAACCTACAGACTCACTCCATCACACTGAGGACTTTTTACATTTGCTGGAGACCCAAACTCATGCTTTCACGGTGGGCGCTTGACCAACTGACGGATCTTCCCAGACTCTGAAACAAATTTTAAAATAGCAAATGGAAATGCACCGTTGGTGCCAAGTTCACATACTTTTTAGCTATAATTGTGGCTTTAATGAATTTCCTGTCTGATGGGCCGTCCTGGGACCCCCCTCAAATGGAAGGGTACATTCTTGTGCCCCCAAGCAGACGGATTACAAATGAAACAGAGGAAGACAGCATGCTCCCTTGTGTTTAGGGATCACTCTGGAGCATCACAGCACACATCAGACTCTCAACACATGTCCAGCACTGTCTGGACTCCCAGTGACCCCTGACCTCACAAAGTGCTTGCACTTACACGTTCAGTGATAGTGTTTGGGATCCAGTCCTGGGAAACGTCATAACCAACATCAGAGTACTTTAGAGTCTGTCTTAAACTCAGACACACCACTTCACACTTAAGAGGACACTTCTCAGGACTAATGCACGTATGGGGCACAGGGAGATCTGGTCCTTCTTCGGAGGAAAGCCTGAGATGCTGAAGTTCTAGTAAGCTCTGAGGAGGTGTGCTACGAAGGCCATTCTGAGGAGCAAAGACACCATAAGTTCCAAATATTGACTGGTTAAAAGAATTCTCCAGTTGAGTCTACTCATGTGAAGCTCAGAACTAAAGCACATCAAGAGTTTTACTACCTGAGTGCCAGTGATGGGGCTGACAAGACATTTTTCATTGAACACATCTCTACAAACTAATTGTTTCTTCAGTACACTTTTTGTCTTCACCTACTCACCTGTAAGAGCATCGGGCTTGTACTCAGGTCCATCTGTTTCCATGCTGCACGAGTCACAGTTCAATTACAATGGATCGGCCTTCTTTCCACTCATCTCGGTAATTCTGAACACCTACCCCAAACAGCCTCTCATTAGGACAACTGTTTTCTGCTCTTAGAATCCTACTAAGGTTTCCCGTGTGACTGATGCACAGTGTAGTCAGAATATGAATATTCCAGGAGCCTATACCGATGAAAATATTAAATCCCATCCCTTATTTTAGCAAGATTGTATTAGCACTCGAAGGAACGCAGCAAGAGTTAGGCCAGACACGAACGGTTAGCTGCAACTCAACAGTCAGGGTGAAAGGTGGGAGAGTAAGTATTCAGAGCAAAGCATCACGAAAAGATATCTTAGCAGCTGCAGATCTCTGCCCATATTCTAGAAGGCAAAGGTAAGGCTCTCTTTTCCTTACACTTCGGTAGAAGGTATTGAGAGGGTGCCTGTTTTTCTAGCCTCTTCCCTAGATACACAGGCTGTGGCGTTAGTCTTGACTTGTTGATAGATATGTGCCCAGGGAGAACAGTCTAGGGTTGGTGAATGGCTTATAACCTCCCCCTGAACCCCAGAAAAGGAAGCCCCAAACTAACTGGGGCACTGTGTACCCTCACTTGTACAGGCCACTGCCACTCTTGACAGCATGTTTCCTTCTGATCGATACTATCACTTAGCTTTTGAGGAAAGTAATGTTTGCATGGCTTTAGCTCCTTCTTGAGGAAGAGGCCAAGAACCTGAGAACCCTCGGCCTGGCACCCCAAGCACCAGCAGCATTCCTATCGACTAAGGGGCTCGAGGTGCCACACATCCCACAGGCCATCAGAAGTGGTTAGTGGCAGCAGCGAGACAAAATGCTTGGTCTAAACCCTCCTTTCTGTCATATTCAGTCATGATCATTTCCATCATAAAAGAATGGACCAACATAGAATATATTTGCATACTATGCTTTGGAAATGGATTTGGGGTGGGTCCTAGAGGGAAAATTGAGTCCCCGATGTAAATTAATAGGATGGAGACATGCTTGATTCTCACATGTAATTCCAGAGCTCAGGAAGGGTGTGGTAGAGGGATTGCCTGAGTTAGGGGCCATACTAGGCTACTGTATTAGTCGGGGTTCAGTGAAGAAACAGAACTAAAAGATTGAATATGTACAGGAAAGTGTAAACGGGATTTATTATGATGGCTTACAGGCTGTGGCCTGACTATTCCAACAATGGCTGTCTCCAAAGGAGTGTCCAAGGGGCTAATAGTTGTTTGGTTATGGCTGGATGTCTCAGCAGGTCTTCAGCATATTCTGGAATCCTGGAAGAAGTAGGCTCTAATGCCAGTGAAGAAGTGGACTTGCCAGTGAGAGTGAGGGGAAGCAGGCAAGGAGAGAGCTTCCTGCTTTCACCTCCTTTGTATGGGCTCCCACCATAAGGAGTGGCCAGATTAAAGGTGGGTCTGTACACTTGGAGTGATTCAATTAAGAAAAGTCCCTTACAGGTGTACCCAGAACCTTGGCTTTTGTTCATTCCAGATGTAGCCAAGTTGACAACAAAGAATAGCTATGTGAGCTACACAGTTAAACTGTCTAACTGCGCAGGTTTCTCAGAAATCACAATAGAAAATAACTAAATTCACACGAAAAAAATAAAAAATGAAACAAAAAGATCCAAAATGCATATAAATAAAGAGTTTAATGAAAGACATTAGAAGATCCAGGCTGGAGAAAAGGCTCGAGCAGTAAAGTGCTTGCAAAGAAGAACAAGGTCCAAAGGTCCCAGTTCTGTCCCGGGACACAGTAATCCCAGGGATGGAAAGGCAGAGGCAGGAAGATCCCCAAGGTCCCTTGGTATCTGTCCTGGCTAGTCTTTTGTTAACATGAGCTAGAGTCATCTCAAAGGAGGGAGCCTCAATTGATCCATAAGATACAGCTGTAGGTCATATTCTTAATTAGTGATTGATGAGGAAGGGCCCAGCCAATTCTGAATGGTGCTGATGGTCCTAGTTCTATAAGAAAGCAGGCTGAGCAAGCCATGAGGAGCAAGCCAGTAAGCAGCACCCCTCCATGGCCTCTGCATCAGCTCCTGCCTCCAGGTCCCCGCCCTGCTTGAGTTCCCGTCCTGACTTCCTTCAGTGATATGTAAGTCAAATAAACCTTTTCCTCCCTGACTTTCTTGTTGGTCACAGTGTTTCATTGTAGTAATAGCAGCCCTAACTAAGACAAGTTGGTACCAGGATTGTGGGGTGTTGCTGTGAGACCGAGCTGACCGTGATGTTTTGGGAGGATTGCAGAAGGACTTAAAACTTTGGATGAAAAAACCATTGAGTGTTGACAGCTTAGTGGGCAGCTGCTGGATCTTGGAAGATAAGGATGTTGAGAGCGGTGCTGACAATAGAGGCCTGGCTTGTCAAGTTTCAGAGGAAAGCAAAGACTCTGCTGGGCCATTTGTGTGAGGAATCTGTGGTGTCTGTACAGCTGGAGCTGAAGAATCAGCTGTGATTAACAAAAGACCAGCACCGTTGAAGAGAAAGCTTTGTGTGACTGAGACAATCAGTGCTGGTCAGCCTCAGCTGAGGAACTAGCAGCGCTTAAGAGCCCAGCATCATTAACGTAAAGCCTTCTGGAAAGTGTTTTCTCGGGGTCAACACACAGGTGCTGTGTTCCAGAGGTGGCCAAGGCTGTTGGCAACAGAACTTGGTAGTGTACGAGTCACCCAGGTGATACTGGTTTTGAAAGCATGATGGAGTGTGGAGATCAGCTGAGACTTGGCTCTGTAGGAAGCCAGGAGAGGCCACTGGTGAAGGTGCAGCCTCACCAGCAGTTGAAGACCCAGGATTAAAGGGACCATGCAGAGAGCCTTTGAGAGGCTATTGGGGAAGTCCATCCCAGTTGCAGTAACATAAGATTACCACCAAGAAGAGCAACAGCAATGGAATGTAGCCTTCTGGAGCTAAGAAGACAAGCCTGCTGGAGCTGCAGGGGGTGGGGCTGGAAAAGTGACCCAAGCCCCTTGGAGGAGCCCAGAAGATCATCTGCAAATATTAAACAAGCCCACATAAGAGAAACACGAACACAGTGTACAAATGTAGGGCAAAGCAGCCATTGGTAAGTCAGTGTAAGAGGAAAAGCTTGAGAAGACAGTATAAACTGTGTCCTGTCCTGGTGTGGAATTTGCTAGATTGTGTATTTCCTTTAACGAAGTCAGTTTCAGTGAGTGTGTCCTTAAGGCAATGTAGGTTTTCTCTACTGTGTTCCTTGCTGTCTTCTGAGTCTTGCTCACTAAATGAACTGTGAGCATCTGAATTATTCTGCAGTCTGTTTCAGGCAATCTAAAGTAGACTTTGCTTATAAAAATAAAATTAAAAAAAAGTTACTCTTCAGAGTTCTTCCAGCTCCCCCATTTCCCAGTTTCCAAGCCCCTTACACATGTAACTGTTTGTTACAGTGGCACCTGCCTTCCAGGTACCATGTTCTACCCACATAGCACAGTTTGCTGAGGCTGCTGTAGTGAACTGCCTGTGTACCGATTGAGAACGTTACATCTTCTCCCTACCTCAAGGAGGGAGTCTGTCTCTGGAAGGCTCTGCATCTCAGCAGCTAGGTCACATTGAGACACTCTGCTGTGTAAGACAATAGTCACAGGATCTAGAGATTACGGTATGACCTGGAGAAGCGGGGCATTATTTAGCCTAACACATTTGGATGTTTTATACAATGGCCCACATTTTCACACTGGTTTTTAGTGTGGCTTTAACAGCATGGCATAATGGAAATGGACCAAAGAATATCTTTCAAAATAACTGACAAGGGGTTCTCAGAGGTTGTAGGCCTGCATATTAATGTTACCTCATGTAACAAAACAAAGCATCGTGGTTGCCCTTAGGAGACAGGATGAAGTGTCAGCTTGCAGAGCAGATCATGCCTTCAAGGACCTTTGATCAAATGAGGAGGTGATATCTATCCTCTTGACACACTGAATGCTTTGGTGTACTTGTGGCTTCAGCACAAGACATTTAGTCTCTCCAGTCACAATATTAAATTAATTCTAATAATGATGGTATTTTAGTTTATAATATACATTTTGCTTCAGAATATGATGGGTAGCCAGGGTTCAGTGACATTTGGGGTTCCTCTGTATGAGTAAAATGTCCTGTCATCTTTACAACTACAGCCACTGAAGTCTACCCCACATACAGTAAGTTGCGATAGGTGACCGAGGAATGTCTTGGTCACCGCCTGCAACCGAACATGGAGAGAAACGTCTCAGCTCAGAGTCAAAAGAGAAAAGAATAAAACATTCATTTTCCTAACATTCTAAAACGGCTAAACAACAGATGTGTCTGGTTTTGTGCTTTGACTACCAGTTTTGTATCTGTGGGAACATGTTTTCGAAGGCACTCTTGATCCCCCGGACATGACTGCGCAATGGAGGGAAGGACAGTTGATTGTAGAAAGAACACAGTACAGGTACTGTTAGACAACACTGACCTTGCCTGCCGCGTGACGTCTCATGGACCTACCGGAGGGAATGTACTCTCATAAGAATGCTCTATATTTTATCATATAGTATGCACAGTATATATATACTTTTATAAACCTGTTTTATATCTTTATGCTTCAGCTTGGGAAGAAGACAGAAATCAATCCTGGGAATGAATAAAAAAATAAATAGGTCCTGCTTACACTTTAGTAAACGTTTTCTTATTAAATTAGACATTTCAAGGTAATTTTGGAGGGAAAGCTGGAGACCTGCCTGAGTGGCAGATGAGTTGCCTGGCATGTGCCAGGCCCCGGGGTCAGTCCCCAGTGCAGAGAAGAAAGAAATTAAAAGTCTGTAAATAAATCCTGGGGAGTCTTATTTCCATGTTGGTTTTAGCTGATGATATGGAAAACTTCATGTTCCACATTTTATACACTTGACTGGTAAATGAACACAATGGTCTATGCCTTAGAGGACGAAAGTAAACATTACTTTCATGATTTTCTTTTATTCCTAGTTAGGTTAACCTGGAAATACTCAGAGTCCAACTTTTACTTATTAAAACATTTTATGTCATATCTACTATGATTTACGTAATTATATAGGCTCCCTTTTTTTCCAAAATTCAAAACTGTTTCTGTTTTGATTTTTAGATTCTAAAAAAACAGTGCATTACCAACACTTTCAAGGGTTTTACTTTTATTTAACTTACTTATCACTGTGTAATTTCTTAAGTTTCAAATAGAATTAAGATGATTTTAATTAGAAAAAACATAGTTTTATCATGAAGGTACTGTTTCCAGTTGGCTTTTAATGGAAATAAATATTAGTTGTTTTTACATATTTACTTGGTTTTTGTTATTGTTGTTTGAAGACAGTGTTTTTCTGTGTAGCCTTGGCTGCCCTGGACTTGCTTTGTAGACCAGGCTGGCCTCAAACTCACAACAGTCTGCCTGCCTCTGCCTCCTCAGTGCTGGGAACAGGTGTACATCATAATTTAGTACATGAGGACATGAATACATGTTAGATCATGAATACATGATCCAGTTCAACCTGCATTCTCTCCCCTCCATTTCCTTCTCTGTACAACCCACCACTTCTCTCTTCAAACTTATGTTCACATGTGTGCCCACATACCCACCTCGGCAGCCTGCAGCAACCAGCTGGTTTTGAGAAAAGGTTTCTCGTGGAAGCTTAGTGAATAGGCTAGGCTGTCTGGACAGTGAGCACCAGGGATCTGCCTCTCCGTCACGACATCAGCCTTTTATCTTAGTTCAAGAATTGTCCTTAGGTCCTCATGCTCACGGCACAAGCACTTTGCCAACTCAGCTATCTCCCTAGCTGTCATTGCCTGACTCTCTCAGAGGAATCATACATGCAGTGTAAACAGGTATTTAGCCTCATTGTTCTAATCTCATTGTAGGTTGTGTGTATACTCCTAAACTTCACACTAGTTAGATTTCACTCCTTGAAAGAGTAAGTGGATCTTAGTGGCAGGAAGGCTGTCATAGAATGTGTAACACCTTGGGTTCAATGGCCAGTCCAAAAAAAAAGTGAATGTCTATTGCATGCATTAATTGCTCTCTGTGTTTGTAGTTGAGAGGTGAACATGTCAGTGGACTAACACTGCAGAGAAGTTTCTGGAATTCAACTAGTCTATAGAATGGAATATGTGAGACTCTCATTTCTTCCCTGAAGGCACAGTCATGCGTGTCATCCTTAAGCTTATAATTACTTGGTATTACCACAGTGATAGAAAACATCGTTAACTACCACCAAGAAAGGCTAAGCCCAGTTTGCCTTTCTGAGGTTTGTATGCAAGATTTTACGTCATCATGGAAGAAACCGTGTTCTTTCCTCTTAGAGAACTTTGTAGTCAAGTTCTTTGACAGACTTTTAAAATACCCTATTAAACAATGAAAAGTAGTAGATAATGTATCCAAAATTAATGAAGTCTTATGGAATCGTAAGTTGTAGTCTCAGTCAACTTACACTGGTACTGACTTTGTGAATTCCAAACTATACTGTTTGCACAGTTACTTCGGACTGAAATGATTCCTCTGTGCTTTCTATATGGAAGTGGTTACTCTGAAGACATTTTTCAGTTGAGGCAAGCGGTAGAAAAATATATTGAAAATTGTAAGTTCTGATGCTTACACATATGCTGAGTAACCCACAAGAGCAAATTAGAATTCTGTACATGATTATTTTCAGTTAATGGATTATCAGTAATAACCTTAGATGATTAGAACACAGCACTCACTCTGTACATTATACTACTCATACACAAGCCTTATTTTTGTAATGTTAGTGTATAGTAGGAAATTTTCCTGTTTTAAGTGTAGTAGCTAGGGGTTGGAAATACAGCTCAGTTGGTAGAACTCTCACTGAACATGCACACATCTGGCTTTGGTTCCCAGCGCCACATGGACAGGGAGTGGGGCGCACATTCTTATTCCTAGCACACCAAGAATGAGGGCATCCGTAATTCTCTCCCTTAACTAGATGCTCAGGCATCTTTACCCCTTCTCTCTCATGGCCTTCCCTCACCCTGAGCTCTCTAGGAGGTGATCTCCCTACTCCAGGATGTTCTGTGCATTCCATCCTTCTCTTCTCAGACCATGTTCTGTCAGGTGCTGCCTCTCTCTCCTTCATTTTCCTCCCCCACTACTTTCCGTTGATCATCATCCTGAATTTTAGAATGGTTGTCCACACTCACTGTTTTCACTTCCCAACTGCTCATTCCCTTGCACTTTGACTCCCAAAGTTCAGAACACTTCGGTAGCAGTGATTGCTTGGGGCAGCGGATGACAGTGTGAGTTATGGAGCATGTCTATTCCTTTTATGAAGACTCTTAAAAATATATTGCAAAGAAGAAAATACAACATTCTCCCACTTGCTAACCACTCAGACTTAATATATCTCAGCTGTCAGGAATTCTCTATGTTTAACTTTCCTCCTAACAGAATTGTTTCCAATAAAAGCCTTTTCTTTGTTTCCTACTCTTTTTATTCTTCACTAGAGAATTGCTATTAGGAGTTTAATGTATAATTTCACTCAAATTTTTATATTTCTACTGATGGAAGATATATAAGTATTTTTCAATACTTATTTTTATGTACTTTCATATTTACATAAAATTATCCTTTAAGGGCTGGTAAGATGAGTTGCCAGGTAAAAGTGGTTGCCCTTAACTCAGACAACCTGAATTCAACCCCAAGGTCTGCATGGTGGAAGGAGAGAACCAACTTCTCCAAAAGTCCTCTGGATGTCACAGGAACACCTTGGCAGGCATGCACACAAATCCTTTTAATTATTGTCAGAATCTCCTGAAGCTTGATGCTTTCCTTTACATTGTATCTTACTGCCTTGCCTTCAGTGAAGAAATGAGAGTCCACGCTCATATACTAGCTGAATTTCTACATCCAAAGCTTTCTATTATTCTGTCCCACTTGCTCAGAAGAACTTGCATTATACAAATTGCACTGCCAAAGATAATATTAATTAAATCTTATTCTAGATTTTATATAAAACCATTGAAATTTCCTTTGTTCAGTTTTGTTTATCTCTTGCTTGTGGTGTGGTGTTTTCGACAGCTTCATCACTGGCCCGGGTGTGGTTCCAGGGTACTCCTCCATAGACATGGACAATGTGGTCCTTGTGTTAAATGGAAGAGAAAAAGCAAAGATCTTCCATGCCACCCAGTGGTTACTTTATGCACAGAATTTAATGCAAACCCAGAAACTTCAGCATCTGGCTGTTGTCTTGCTTAGAAATGAATACTGTGACAATGACTGGATAATGCAGTTCCTCAAAAGAAATGGAGGCTTTGTGGACCTGCTTTTCATAACATACGACAGCCCTTGGATTAATGGCGCAGATGTTTTCCAGTGGCCTTTAGGTGTAGCAACGTAAGTACAAGATAAGAAAGGCATCCCTCGGGTTTTCTGAACAGAACAGGGAAGATGGTGTTTTAAATGGCAGTAAGCTCACTGGTGATGAAGCAGGCCTATCTTTCCTACCATCAAAAAGAGTGGCCTCGAGCCTCAGTGGCAATAGTAACTGCTTTGTTGTATTTTACCATCTTCTGAGGAGAACTGAAGAGTACTTGTTTGTTCTAAAAATGGATATAGGATAAAATTTTAAGCTTATTAGTGTCCCGAGGAGATGTTTACCAGAGAATGAACAAAGACAGAGCCATACATCTAATGAAAACAAATACTGTTGTGGCAATATTTTTATATACTGTATAGACTTCCCTTGTGTTTGTAATTGGCTGACTTGATGTTAATCTCAACTGTAAAAAACTTAAATGATAGTTTAGGGTCTTCAATATATAATCATCCTCCAGTTTAAAAAAAAATGGAAAACATTTTTTAAACTTTCTGTGGATAGATTTTAGTAGTAAGAGATAGGCTCTCAGTAGTATATAAACTTTCTGAGGTCAGGAGTTTTCTTCCCTGATTTAAAATAGTTCTGTAGAAATGGGCTATAGAGGTGGCTCAGCAGTTAAGAACAATTACTGCTCATATAGGAAACTCAGATTCAGTTCTAAGCACCCACAAGCTGTGTCACATAGCCATGTGTGATTACAGTTCCAAGGCTCTGAATCCCTGTTCTGAAGTCTGTGGGTGCTTGGCTACACATGGAGACAAGCAGGCACACAAATATACTTATATACACATAAATAAAAAACAGGAAATTTTAAAATAATGCTTATACACAGTAGGTACTCAGATATTTGTTGATGAAGTGAATCATCTCACTGATAGAATTAAATCCGACATTTGTTATTATGTCACTGGTTACCACCATTTGTAGATTCAGACTGCTTTAGCTGTACAGATGTCACTAGAGAAATGCCAGGGACAGGTATTCCCACCCCTACATGGACAACATTCCAGGCGAACAGGTTTAGGCTGGGACCATCCTTAAAATTTCAAAAACTTTGTAAGTACACCCAACCTTCAGAAAAATCTATTTATTGAAAAGTGCCTGTATTTGTAGAAATATTTATACTTTTTCCACATTGTATGACATCACCTACTCACCTAATAGAAGACAGAAGCATAGTAATTCTGGTGTTGCCAGCCTCACCGTGTTCCTGATGAGGAGACATTGGGTAGCATCTGGAAACCTTTTGGTTGTCTCAACTGAAGAGGGGGAATTATAACAACTGGTGTCAAGGGGGTAGAGCCCAGGAATGTTATTAAACATGGTGCAGTCTATGGCACTCTTTCAAACAAAAAGTTATTTGACCCAAAATGCCATAATAATCTTGTGTACAGCATAGACTACAGGCACACATTTATTTGCAAACCAGTGCCAGTGGAATGAGCCTCCTCTGTATAATAACAGGTTTGTTGTAAGTGGTGATTAATATATCTTCTAGTGACACTGCTGTTAGTCCTAAGCAGCTGTATAACCAAATCAACACACAGACACTGGGTTTATTTAGTTAACCTAGAACACAGTGCTGGGCAATAATTACTCCATCCTAAACCTCCAAGCCCTCATGGTTTCCTAACATTTAGATTTCCCACGTTATACTTGCTTTTTGTGAAATATGTCCAGTCCATCCCCTTGTAGTTCCACAATCTGTCCTCCAGCTCTCTTTCCTACCTCTCCTCTCCTCCCACTGCCCTCTGGCTCCTCCCTTTTTCCTGTCTTGTGGCTCCTCCCAGCACAACATTGTGTCTAATTTCTTTATTTTGGCCTGTTTACACACAGTTGAGACAGGATGCTTAAAATAAGTAATTACAAGGCAATATCCGGATTGAAACCAGACAGTTGGGGGGCGGGGAGAAATCAGCATTGGAATGAACAAGGGTAAGGTGTATACATTTCAAAAGAACGTCATACCAACACAGGTTTTATTCATTGTTTTATTCTATGGATTTTTTTTTGAAATTAACTTTTCAGAGTTCATGATTATAACAGTACATTTTCTTTTTAGTGGACAAATAGGACTCTTTATGTCTGTGGTGTACAATGTGCTTAGAAACCATTGTCCTTAACACATGGCTTAACAAGCCAAGCTGTGGGGCATCCTACCATATAGTACTTCATTACTTGCTTTTATAGATACAGAAAGTTTCCCGTGGTTGAAGCCAGCACGTCGATGATGCATGATGAGAGGCCCTACATATGTAATTTTTTAGGAACTGTCTATGAAAACTCATCAAGACAAGCACTAATGAACATTTTGAAACAAGATGGAGGTGGTAAACTTTGTTGGGTTTCTGCAAGAGAGCAGTAAGTTCAATGTTTGCATGGTTCCTTCCTGTTGCTCTCCAATCCGAATGTCACCTTGTGTACAAATAGGTTTCCAGAGAAACAATGGTAACTGCTTATTCCAGCCTCCTGTCTGAAGGTACAGCAGTAACTAAAACTTAGGAAACTGGCTTTTCTCCAGTCTTTCCCATTATACTCAGGAAGAAAGTATTGATGGAGTAATGGAAGTCATTTTGCAATAATTTCTTTTGCTATTAAATAAACACATGGAGTATAAAGCTGAGTGGCCAGGGAATGGATGCCTAAAACATATGCTTCTAGATCTAGAAATTTATTTTTTAATTGTGACAGAAATAGCCTTCTAGATGGATATCACTAATTACTATGAATTTAATACAATTACTGTTAATGTAATTGTATTAAATTCATTTACTCTGAGTTACCAAACAACTGGCAAATGCCAGAAACCATCTTACTCATAATAACAGTAAAAACAAAACAAAAACAGTGCCCTCATAGCACTTGTTGGAGGAGACAAGTAAAACAGTGTGTGTCAGGAGATGGTAATGCCGTGTAAGAAAAGAATTAAAGACAAGAAGGCCACAGAGAGGACTGAGGTAGAGGGTAGAACATTTGTTTTCAAGGAGCGAAGGAGAGCACCAGGTGGAGGGCTACATTATATACAGGACTGAAGAGGGCACAGGAGTCAGCAGGGTCCATTTAGAGAGGGGAGCCAAAGCAAAGGACATAAGGCACAGGGGGTGCTTACACAGCAGCTGAAGGGCTGGTGAGTGAGAGGTGGTATGAGAGAGGAAAGTATTGCTGGAAGAAAAAGCACTAATAAAATGGTTCTGGTTGAGCTTAGCTAGAGGTCAGGTAGTACCCTCTGTGCTCCTGCTGCTTCTAGACCATTCTGTCCTTCGGCACCCGAAACACCAGTTCTCAGTCTCATGCCAGTGTGTGTAACTGGAACTCTGTAGCCCTGAGCCTTCACCTTCACCTTACCTCCCTGATTCCTTAAAGACTGGAGCTCCAGTGCCCCTCTGGCTGACACCAGTCTTGTCTGAATTCTTGGTGACTTCTAAGTCTAGGCAATCCTTCCATCACCTTGGTATAAGGTTTCTTTCCTTGCTCCCCTTCATAGATCATAGGCTTCGCTCAGCCATTTCCTGTTATGGTCATTTCCTAAATGACCACTTGCATTTCACATACCACAAGGTCTCTCCACGACCTCGAGTTCTAGCATTTCTGTTGGTAACCATCCTATCTTGCCATTCTAACTCATTCTCTGTAATGGGACTCCACAGTTCAGCTGGAATTTACAACATGGTTTTTACTATCCCCTGATTGTTCTTCCTGTCCCTGTATCAACTTCTGAATTACACGGCTTAAATTCTACAGTCAACCAGCCCTGCATATATGTTCCCCTTTCTAATTCCCCCATCTAGCAAACCCTACCTGTCTAGTCTCCCTTTCTGCCCACTCCATAGCCATACTCACGCAGCTGTGCATAAGTTTAGACAGTTTGAAAGCTGAAGAACCCATCACTCATCTATTTCCTAAATTATTCCCCCTTTGTCCTCAAAGACTGCTTTATACCTTCTGTCCTAACCTCTTGACACCTCCTCAGTTTCCCTTTAGAGACTGGTGCTTATTTCACTAAGAGAATACAAATGGAAAAGAATGCCAGGCTCAGCTTTTGCATGTATGTGGCCTATATATTCATTCCATTCTCAAGACCACAGCCAGATTGAATGTTAAAATGTTTATTGCTTATGTCGTTCCCTCATCAGAACACTACAGGTCAGTCTTCTGTGAGCAGACTTTATAGTTTTTGACTGTTCACCTCAGTTCCTCTACTTCCACCTTGCTGGCCTCCCTACCAGTTCTTGGGCATAACAAGCACAAGCATGACCTTCATCTTTGTTTATTCTCTACTCTTCCCCACTCTACTCTTCTCTACTCTTCTGCACTAGCCTGCCTGTTCACATACAGCTCTTGATTCTGAGCCCTTGGCAGTGAAACATTCAGTAATCACCCATACGAAAATGCAGCTCTGTCACTCCAGAAGCCCCTCTGTGCTTTTCCTCACAGGGCATCAGACTTTCTAGAAAATGTCCTGACTTAACTCAAAGACCTAATGCCCACCACTGGATACAGCACAGCTGCATCAGAGTAAGACGAGAGAACTAAACACTTGGGAATTACGGACTGAATGAATATACCCATTCGAAGATTGATCACCGGATATTTTTAAATATACAGCAATAAAATGTTCAGATTATTTTCAAATGTTCAAAACAAAAAACTTGTTTTAGGCAGTCTCATGTAGCACAGGCTGGCCTCAAACTCGGTATTTAGCCTAGGATGATGTTAAACTCCTGATTCTTCCTATGCCTCCCAACTTGTAGAATTAGGGAATTATATACCCAGTTTATGGATAGATGATGATCAATACTAGGTCTGAGTTCTAGCAGCTGGGCTATACCCACACCCCCAAGCCTTCAAGAAGTTTTATGAAATGTGTTTGGTCCAACATTTTCAATTCCTCTCATATTTATCATCTCTATGATGTGTTCACATTTTTGATAACTGACATTAAAAGATTTGCTTCAAAAAAGATGCCATAGGAAAGGAAAACTTACAGGGATTTCTTTGTTGTTTGTTTAATTTCCTAGGTGGCAGCCTCAGGAGACAAATGAAAGACTTAAGAATTACCAAGATGCTTTGCTTCAGAGTGACCTCACTTTGTGTCCTGTAGGAGTGAACACAGAGTGTTACAGAATATATGAGGCCTGCTCGTTTGGCTCCATTCCTGTGGTAGAAGATGTGATGACAGCTGGCCACTGTGGAAACATGTCCAGTCACCACAGCGCTCCTCTGCAGTTACTCAAGGCCATGGGTGCCCCCTTTATCTTCATCAAGGACTGGAAGGAGCTTCCAGCCATTTTAGAAAAGGAGAAGACTGTAACTTTACAAGAAAAGATTCAAAGAAGAAAAATGTTATTTCACTGGTACCAACACTTCAAAACAGAACTAAAGTGGAAATTTACTAATATTTTAAAAAGCTCATTTTTTATGAATAATAAAGGTTAATCATACCTAGCTGTAAGTGTGTGTTCTTAAGTGTGAATATGTACAGCACTTGATAAGGTGGCTCCATCAACTCAGTTTCACAGAAGGGACCAAATGTTCTCCTTTTTGGCTACTGCTGTATACAAGATCAAAGAAATGGCGATATTTTACTGAGGCTCACCTGGCAAGATACTTGAGTGTTTAAAGGTGCTTACTGCCAAGCCTGATGAACTAAGTTCAGTCCCCCAGAAACCACATGGTAGGAGAGAAGTGAGTCTCATGGGCTGTCATGTGACCACCCCACCAGCGTGCACACACAAACACGTCAAACAGATGGATAGATAGATTGGTGGATGGATGGATAGGTAGACAGGTGACTCAGGTTCAGTTCTACCGAGATCAAGAAGCTAGCATTTACTGACCGTGCTCACTGACTTTAACCCACTGTATGGGCTGGAGTGCTGGCTCAGTGTTTGAAAGTGCTCACTATTCTTGCATATAGCCTGAGTTCAGTGCCCAGCATGCATGGCACACACTCAGCCATCTGTAAGTATTGCTCCGTAGATCCTGACATGTTCTTCTGTCTTCCATGCACACAAGTGCATATGACACATTAAAATAAAGAACTAACTGATACAGTACTATTTACTAGGGCTGACATCTGGTCATGTCAGTAGCAGGATATATGCTGATCAATGGCGGAAGTTAGATAGTGTCAATGAATTTAATGGCTCTACTATATAACACGGAAATTATTTTAATATAATTGAAAGGTGCCTGAGTGGGTGTTACATGCTTTCACAAACTGTATCAACTCTGAGGTGATTTGTATGTGAATTAGCAAGTTGTGGCTAGTACACCATGTATATAGTCCCAAAACATTTCACTTGATAACACGTTTTATTTTATATACCGATATTAGAAATTGCAAACTTTAGGGAAACAGCATTATATGTTAAAACACTGCTTATTGCAGTAAGAAAAAAAAAACATTAAAAACTTCAGTTTCCATGAGGATTTTGCTCAAGCCAACTAACTGGCCATACTCTCTTCTCAGTATGAAAAGCATTTGTGTCCTTAACATAGTAACAAAATAGCCGGCAGGAACAAGTGGGGAAAGTTTATTTTGGCTTATATTTTCTGACATCTTCAGGGTACCAAAGCCAGAAAGGAGGCAAAAATGGATGTATCCAGGCTAGCAGAACTGTCAGGCATCAACTGTTTGCATCACTGCTGACCAGGTAGAAGAATTCCAGACTACAGAGAGGTGTGTAAAAGTCTCACAGGACCTGCTTTGCCAGCCAGTCCCCTTCTAATGGCTGCACAGCCTTTAGAACAGACTCCATGCTGTGACTAGAGTTCAGGATGGTGAGTGTTCATCCTAGGAAGATGGCAGGGTAGTGTAAGCATGGAAGGTTAGGAGACAACAGTTGTCAACTTGGCAATACCTGAAACACCAGGTCATGTTCCTGGAGCTGTTAGCTTACTGCTGCTTGCTGTCTTACAGAAGATGGTTTGATGACACTATCTTAGCTGGTGATTGCTGTGTGTCCCATCAGTCCAGCAGCCAATTACCTTGGATCTCAGGGTGAAAAAAGAAAAAAAGGATTTTCACTGTTTATCTGTAAGAGTGTCAGGTCTATCCCTTTTTGCAGAATTGAATTTGTGATAAAACGAGGGAAACAGGCAAAATAGATGCTTTGGGAGAGCTTGAGGGAATTTAAAAGGTGATCTAAAATCTTTTACAACAGGTTCTGCTGAAATCATGCTAAAAGTTCAATAGTACTATTATTCAAGTAAATACCTTTCACAACTTGTCCAGACCAACAGATACAGCTGTGTTCAGTCAACATAAAACCAGATACACTGAACCAGATAGAAGAAAAAGCAGGCAACAGCTCTGTACTTAACTGGCACAGGAGATGAATTTCTGAACAGAACACCAATCGCACAGGCACTAGGATAAATGGGACCTCATGAAACTGGAAAACTTCTGTAATACAAAGGACACTATCAATTAAAGTAGCACCCTACAGAATGCAAAAAGATTTTTACCAACTCCACATCTGATGGAAGACTATTATCCAAAATATGTAAAGAACTCAAGAAACTAGATAACAAAAAAAGCAAATAATCCAATTAAAAATGGAGCAGGGGCTACAGGTTAGTCAAAAGATGGATGTAGGCACTAAAGCTCTTCGCAAAGGAACTTATTCTGGTCCCAGTTCACAATGTGACCAACTGCTTGAGATCCAGCTACCAACTAGGTCTTCCTATATATATCAACTATACCCTTGAATTGTGGAATACAGAATGAACTCTCTCCTTGCTTTGTCAAAACATTTTTTCATAGTAAACAAGAAAAGGAACTAATACGGAAAATCGGTCCTGGGAGTTGGGCTGTTGTTACAATACCCTGACCATGTGATTCTTAATACTTTGGAAGTGAGTTGCAGAAGAAATGTGGAAGATTGGAGAACTTCGGGCGACAAAGCCCTTAAGTGCTGTAATCAGAACTTGATGTAGGATACTTGAATGACAGGAATGCTGATGGGTTATCCTCTAGCTATCTGCTCCCTAGGTTGTGTCAGAAAATCTTGAATGCATCATAAAAGCATCAGTGGGAGCATAATCTTATGAAGTATGTTCTGGACATTTCTGGACTTTATAAAGACTTCATAATAGCATTATAAATTATGCAATGAACAGAAAAGGTTAAATTATTACATGTAAAATTGATTATTATGAAACTGGAACTATTGAGGCTAAATACTAAATCACAGTGAGGATGTGAAGGGGAATAATACTCTTAAAGAGTAACAAATTAATTTCAGTTTAATCTGTACCAAAAATGTTAAAGTAGCTTTAAGTTGAGTACCCTTTTTCGAATAAACAGTTTGGTACATCAGTTAAAACAAGGATGAGGCTTATATTCAAAGATACCTGTGTTGAAAATGTACGTTTGGAAATACTTCACTCAACTTCCAAAAACACAGATCTCTTTACTTTCAGAGAACAAGGTGTTTTTATTTGCTTATCTATTTATTAAAATTTTAACAAAGAGACTTCATTCAGATGCTAGCACCAGATACCCAGGGTGTGAAGACTGTGCCTGAGAGTGCTCTCAAGATGCAGTCCCAATTTACATTAGTCATGTGTTCATAAAGGCTCTCAGGCTGTGTCCATCCTGGCTTTGTGCACCTAGAGGCAGGAACACTGGCAGACTTCCTGCCTGCATGTCCTCAGACACCTCCATCTAGGTGCAGTCAAGGGCAAGCAAGCTTGTCCACAGGAGTGACCACACACTGTCTGTATCCTCCATGAACAAGACCAGGCAATCATAGAACAACGCCTAGCATTCTGAGACCTCCTCTGTCCTTGGACAAGTAGGACTTACAGGCTAGACACACTTTTTGTTTGATAGTTCTCTTAAGCACAGGACTTTAAACAAAATGTTCACCATCACTTCCATCCCCCACTTAAGTTGTATCCTGAGTCAAGTTCTTGACCCTGTGGTGAGTATCTGTGAAAGGAACAGGGTAGCTTTACAGGTTTCTTTATGAATTCTATACCCCATATTAATTAAACTAAGTTCTCCCGGTAGTTTTCCAGAAAGCAGAAGGACACAGACAAAAGGAGAAGTGGGTGAATGGGGACAAGACCCACCCTGCTGCAGAAGACTGTCCAGGCCTGCAGTATGAGATAGGGTGCCTGGCAACTGGTCCGGATGGCCACAGCTCCCCCATCCAGGACATTCTGGGTGTAACTTGAAGATCAGATATCCACCAGATGTCGGGGGCAGGCCTGACTGGACATGGGTGCCTAAAACGAACCAATGATATTAAAAGTCAACTACCCATAAGCCCATTCACCCAATCCTGTACTGCCAAGCTTGCAGCCCCCACGCCTCCCTTGCTTTTTCCTTTAAAAACCCCATGCCTTTGTCTCTCGGGGCTGTTCCCTGATGACTTGCAAAGTGGCCCCATCACTCACTGGCCTGAATAAACCTCTTCTGTTTGCGGCAATCCATCTCCAAGCTAACTTCATCTTTCTCTCTGGTAATTGGGCTCTCGGTGGGCCTAACACCTGTTCACACTGGGATTTAATAAACATCAGTATACTGGCACCCAGACCAAAATTTCTGTATCTAGTTAAGACATTTATGATGCATAAGCCAGCGATGATCAGCAGAAACAGAAGTGTCTGGTGTTCTGCAATATCTGAAGACAGAGTTATCACCCGGAAAAACAAGGAAATGAGAATGGCAACCATGGGCTTCCCCTGTTCTGGGTCATTTTTCTGTCTGCAGTGTACAGGGTTTGTTTGCTTGTTTTTGTTTTGGTTTTCCTGAGAGTACAGGAATCTCTAATGATTGCTGAGTGGTTTGCATAGAACAACGTTTTCTCTTACAGCCACACAATCACATCCTTGTTCTGCACAGAGTATGGTGAGTGCTCTATCATGTTGCAAAACTGCTTCAGCTAATGGATCAACATGCTGATGGATCTTGATCTAGTTGGTTTTTACAGGTACCTTTTTTTTTTTTTTCAAACAAGGGAGCCTGGAGGTCAGTATGAGCGTGCCTGGTTTCTTGGGTAGACAGTCCAAGTAACCATTTGTCTTCCTTGCCAGAGAGTTTCCTTTGGACTGAACCTTTTCAGTCTTTTGGTGAGGATAAGGGGTGGCATAGATGATTTTGTAAATGGGCCTCAACTGAAATTAGGATGCCATTGTAGGGGCCCAGGAAGCCAGGAATGTTAATCAAAGCCTGGGAGGGGATTCATTCCGGAAATGGGGCACTCATCAGAAGCATCTGATTTCCTGATCAAGGTAAAAGAGAGGAAGCAATCAAGGCAGCTGGACTGGAGCACATCACCTAGCAAGCCCAGGCTGTCCACTTTTGTAGGACTGCCTGGGGCTTGGGTGCTGTAGATCACTTTTGGTGTGGTTTGTTGTCTGATTGTGGTTCCTGGGTGGTGACTGTCAGGTGAGTGGAAATCTGCCAAGATATATTCAGACTAGGGACAGAAGCTAAAGTTAAGGAACTTAAAGGAAACTCTTACATTTGGAGCACCCCCCACACACACCTATTCCATCAGGAACAGGCAAGAGTTGGGGAATCTTAGTCTGTTGATTGGAGTTCAATTGACCTGTGACAGGTAGATAGATCCAAGCTGCAAACTCCGTGAGGCTCACATGAATTCTTTTAAGTTACAAAAGAGGAACTTCTGGAGCCTTCTACTTTTAAGTCATAATAAAAGCTTGGGGATTTAAAAAAAATTATCTGGGGTTAAAAACAGCAACATTCTTTTCTTTGTCCAGAGGTCTGGACAGAGGTGGTTTTAACATGATGAGAAGTAATTTTAGGTATCACAACTCCATTGATTACTATGTTAAAACTTTGAATTTTTGAAGTCTTGATATCACATATTTTTTTGTTTTGGTTGTTCTGTTTGGTTTTTCAAGGCAGCCCTGGCTGCGATATTGAGCTTCTCCCAGGATGAGGACATGTCTTGGCTAAAGTGCCCTGTCTTCACGTCAGAAGTTTGGAATGAGAGCAATCTCAGCATGCAGATGTATGAACAGGTTCTGGCTTACACTGTTGGATCTTGTCTCGGACATCTGCTTTCCAGTTCTCTCGGACAACCTCACTACACCATGCAAGGAATAGCAGGCACCAGATATTGCAAAGTATGTTCAGAAAACTCCAAACTTTATTAAATAAAAACTTTATTGAATAACAACACAAATGTAAGATTTACTGCTAATAAAAAATTAAAGTTTCCTGTATAAAAATAGATTATCATGTAGTTGGCAATATTCACACTAAATATATTAAGTCTATACCAATAGTGGGGCTAAGGTGACAGAATATAAATATTAACATGACATATTAAATTTCAGCTTAATATATACAAAGAAAACATCTTCAAAAATAGCTTAACAATATATATAATATATAAAATATATTTTTATTTATATATAAATATTTGTTTATTTAAACTATATATATAAATATTTATATTTATTTTTTTGGAATAAACAGTTTAGTACAGCCCTCAGCAGGGTGAGGCTTCAAGGAGTCCCGGGTTTACAATGCACATGTAGCATTAGTTACTCCTCTTCTGAGAATAAAATAGATGTCTTTACTTCCAGGCTGGGAAGTATCTTGAGATGCCTCCGGCGTGTTTCTTACTTCTCCTGGATTGCTCGGGTCCCGTGAACAGCAGCACACTGTGACGCTTTTGTGGTAGCACACAGTACTGGAAGGCAACCGGAGATTCCTTCGGAGACAGGCAACTGGTGGCCTTCCTTTCAGAAATAACTAATGCAAACAAGCAGTCGAGAACGAAAGGCCGAAAAGCACCGGAAGCCGTCCACTGCCAGTTAGATAAAAATTGTGAACAAGAACAGTAAAATTCAATCCAGCGTCGACCTCAGTCACAGATGAATCTCGAAAGCCGCGTGCTTGTGAGCATGAGCTGTGCAGGCCGGATAGTTTCTCACTTTCGGTGGGCACACGTGTCTTCTGTTGTTGTTGTTTCTGTCCCGACAGGGTTTCTCTGTGCAGCCGTGGCTGTCCTGGCCGCAGTCTTTACACTCAGAACTTGTTGAAGGCTCTTCCACACCCAGTACCTGCAGTCCTTAGCCTCACCTGGGAAAGAGCTCGGAGCAGCTGCCTCGCAGTGCCGCCAGGGGAAGCTGCTATAGGAAGCGCTGGTGCAGGATCTCCCACACCATCTTCCTGAACAGAGGCATGTGCTATGTGCTGCTGGGAGAAGCTGATGGGCTGGCCCCTGGAAATGTAATCTGCGTATTTACAGGCGAACACGCTGCAGTCGCCCCCATTCAGCTGCTGAGGAATCTCCTCTGCCGACATAATGTGTTGCTTCCACTCCACAGGGCTAAGGTCGCTGTTCCTTCTAGCTTTGCTCTCCTCCCGCAGATAGCAGAAAAGCAGCTCAAGGATGCCGGGTCTCTTCTGTCCCAGGGAGTCCAGGTAGACAATACTCTTCTTTCATAGGTCTGTGACCACCAGGCTCCACTGCATGCCCAGGTGAACTGGGACCAGGATAAGTTCCTTGGCAAAGATGTTTACTGCCCGGGTCCATCTTCTGACTGACCTGTAGCCACCAGACTTTAACTTGGTGTAAAAGAAGGTATTAAATGCGTGAAGTGCCGGGTAGCCTTGACTTTGATTTCTTTCCATGAGAAGATTCATGTAAAAATTGATGTCTTTGTCGTTGAGCCACTGGGTGTTCCTTAGGGTCCACAGGTCTCCTCGAGTCATTTGCAGTTTGAAGGCACAGCTCAAGATCTCATCTTTTGACCCAGGGCCTAGCGCACTGCTGATTTCTTTCTCCATGTCCACTGTGACAGCAGGAACACGGTCCAGCCCTCTGCCCTTCTCTTGGTCTTCAAGAGCCTTTTTCTTGACCTCAGGTGTTGACACTTTGCTGCTGGGCATGCCATTGCTGACACTGTCTGTGCAGATTTGAGGTGTTTCCGATTCATGATTTTGCCCTTCAGCACAACCTTTGATAGTCTTCGAGGTGTCCATGGTGCTTGTGTGAGTGCTGTGAGGGCCAAAGCTCACGGGGACATCAGGTTGGAGGAGTTCCAACAGCCCTGGGCACTTTTCATGGTGGTGTTTCTGAACTTCTTCCTCCCTGTTGCTGTGAGGGGGTTTGAGACCCTGGCCTCCACCCACAGACTCCTCAGTCACAGCCTCTTCCTCAGGGCCTTTGGCACACTCTGGGGCCATTAGCTGTAACGGACCCTTTTCCTGGGGTGACCATATTCGGCTCTTGTCAGGTTCTTCATCCCCAAGCTCTGTTTCATGCTGTTCCTGTTTCGGCTTCTTCCAGGACTGGACTGGCTCTTCGGACCACACATCATCCTCTTTGTCTTCTTGGCATTTCCTCTTCTGGCCTTTCTCTGGCTGTTCAGGGCTCATTCTTTTACCCTGCTTGCAAGGCTGCCTTATAGAGGTTCTACTCGGATTGTCTTTGCTCAGGTGTTGGCTGCCACCCGAGATGCAGCTTTCTGATGTCCAAGTCAAAGTGCAGGGCAGCTGGGCGTTCTGTGGGAGTTCTTGGGTTTTCCCCTTGATGGCTGAAGGGTCCCTTAGTCTACTGGGAGATGTCTTATCCACACCAGACATGGTGGTTCAAGGTCAGAAACCACAGGGGAAGAGTACAGTTTTCCTTTGGAGCTGGGGTCAGTTAGGCCAGGAAGACAGAAGGAGGTGGCAGTGTCAAAGAACACTTCTCACATAGCTGATCTTCTCTAATCTTGTCTTTCAGGTGGCATTTCCTCAGTCCCCCTATAGAAAGGTCTGTGGAGTTCCGACTCTGCGTTTTGTTTTTTCCCTACTGAGGGAGAATGATCCCTGTAGGGCACAAGGAGCCACTGTAGAAAATGAAATTGTGGAAATCACAATGAGTGTCAGAGACTTTCAGCCAGAGACAGCAGTCAACACATGTTAGAATCAATACTACTGTGTGCGTCCCTCCACTGTTATCAAGGCTCTGGAAGGCCAGTTTCCACAAGCTGGTTATGATGTGGTTTTATGCACCAGGGCAACATTCATTGGTGAATGGAGGCCCTGCCCACCATCTACCAGGTCTAGGATCTTAAAGCTTGTTTTCATTCCTGGAATTCCTGTTGGAACTCCTGCTGGCTGAAGCAAACCCAAGATCAGTAAGAACTCAGAGGAGCAGAAGTTCAGCACATATAATGAATAAATAAATGTAAAAACCCCCAAATGCTGGGATTAAAAGCTGCAGCACCACTACTTGGCGGGAGAGATCTTTTTAGGATGACTCAGCAGATATGGCTCCGTGGTGGTAAAGAGTGATGCTTTACTAGAAGACCACACTTTGATTCCTAGCCCTGTCTTTGCAGTTTACAATCAGCTGTAACTCCAGTGCCAGGGGAGCTGACACTCTCTTCTGGCTTTAAGCAGGAAACGCACGCACAGACACACACACACACACACACACACACACACACACTGCTCTTACATATGTGAAAGTAAAACACTCATATACATTAAAAATAAATCTTAAAAAAATAAAAGCTAGGATTTGTACTAAGCCAATTTCTCTTTTTTTCCCCAGAAAAACAGTGTACCAGAGAACTAAGTAAAAATCTTTGCTAAAATGTACAAAACAAAATTAGAAAAAAAATGTAATAAATGAAAAGATAGTTATCCCTTGTAAAAGCTTTTAGAAATAGTTTGAGAAGCTTCTATGTCCTTAAACCTTGAAAGACAGAGACTAAACCATGTGTTTAAACCTGCTTGTAGCTGCTTTTCTCACTCCCAAAAATCTAGAGACATAACCATATCTCCATAAAACTCATAACATGTGATTGAACAGTGGCGAAGCTTTGTAGATTATATTTGATTTGATCGTTGCCAAACAGAACGGAGGAACAATGAGATGGCTCAGCCCGGTTAGCTGCTCACTGGCAACTCTGACCAGTTCAGGGCAATTCCTGAGTCACACAAGATAAAATGACAGAACCCAGTCACCCAAATTATTCTCCGACCTCCACATGTGCTATGGCAAGCCAGCAGTTGCCGCACCCCCAACACAAATAAATGACTGAACTGCAATAAACTCTGAAAGGTGAGCAAAGACAGCGGCCTTTTATCCTAGTGGATCACTGTGGAATGGCTGTGCCTCTCACCCTGCAAATTCAGGCCACGGCCACAAGAGGGCAGAGAGAAACCACAGAGAAGAGTGTGCCTCTCAGTCTTTCCTGCCTTCCTCTCTGACCCAAAGGAACTTCTCAGAGCAGAGAACAGCAGGGGCAGAACCAAAACATCTGGACAACTGGGCTCCCCTTGTTTACAAGGCTGGCAGGCTTAGTCAGGGATCTAGAGAGTAACAGAACACACACACACACAAACACACACACACACACACACACTAGATAGATAGATAGATAGATAGATAGATAGATAGATAGATAGATAGATAGATAGATGAGTTTAGATAGATGACTTACAGGCTGAAGTCCAGCTAGTCCAGAGATGGCTGCCTATGAATGGAAGGTCCAAAAGTCCACTAGTTTTTCAGTCCATGAGTGTGGATGTCTCAGCTGGTCTTCAGTAAAGGCCAGAATTCTACACAATTGGACCGCAAGGACAGTGAAGGAATGGACTTCTTCTCAGCGAGGCAGTAACAGGCAAATAGCAAATGCTCCCTAGTTCAAGCACCTTTTATAGAGGCTTCTAGCGGAAGGTGTGGCCTGGATTAGAGGCTCGGCTTCCCTCTTCAAAGATGAGGATTAAAATTGAGCAAGGAATCCCTCACAGGTGTGCCTTTTCATTTTGGGGTTTTACATAATACCAGATAACTGGAATCCAGTTCACAGTCAACAATGGTCGTCACAGCTGCCTTTCCAAACCCCACTTCATGTTCTGGACACAGTTTGACATTTTTGACATTTAATCTTGTGTTCTTTCTTTCTGTACCTTCTGGTGTGTGTTTGTCTGTCTTCACGTGTGTACGTGTGTGCATATGTGTGTGTGTGCCTGTGTGCAGGCTCTCTCAAAGAAGTCAGCATGTGTGGGCTGAGTTGTGGGGTAGCAGAGCTGGGCTGGAGTGGAGTGGAGCTCACTTGGTGGAACTCTTGGCCCAGCAAATAAGAATCCTGGATTTGCTTCCCAGACCACACACAACTGCATGTGATGGGGCATGCCTCTTCTCCTAGCAGTCTGTAAGCAGAGGCAGGAGAACCAGAAGTTCAAGGTCATCTTAAGCAGCGTGGGGCTTTCACAGTCAGCCTTGGATACAAAGAGCCCCAAATGATAAAATACATTATATAGGAAGGGAGGTTGTAGATCAGCAATTACTGAGCATTTGCCGTCCATAAACAAAGGCCAAGGTTTAATCCCTACCACCTTCGAGATCCACGTAGTTTGTTCAGTCTACAAAGCTGGCTGTCTAAGCTGGTCCTCAGTATATGTTGAAATCCCAAAGAAGTAGGCTGTAATGCCATTGAAGAAATGCCTCAGCAGCAAGATGGATGAACTTGCCAGAGAAAGGGAGGGTGATTGGACAAAAGGCAAAGACTCCCTTCTTCCAGGATCTTTTATTCAGGCTTCCACTGGAAGGTGTGGCCCAAATTTAGGGTGGGTCATCTGAACCCAAAGGATCCCTCTCAAATGACCCAGTCCAGGAAAATCCCGTCTGAAGGGAGCCAGCTTCATGAAGGGCACACCGATTAAATGCCCAGTGCAGAACAGCCTCCCGGAAGCTCCTCACACCAGCAACGTTTTATGGACTTAGCAGGTTATATTTGGGATTATGCATACTGATATACATATTTGCAATGCCATAACAATTAATGAAAGGAGAGGAGGCCATGGATCTGAAGCAGAGAAGGGAGGGGAAATGCCAGGGTGTGGAGGGAGGAAAGGGAAGGGAGAAATGTAATTATAGTATAATTTTGAAAATCTTTTTAGAAAGTTAAAAAGAAAAAGAAAAAGAAAGTTCTAAAATAAAAAGAGAAAGAAAGAAAGAAAGAAAAAAGAAAGAAAGAAAGAAAGAAAGAAAGAAAGAAAGAAAGAAAGAAAGAAAGAAAGAAAGGAGAATTCCTGACAGATGTGCCCAGGTGCTTGAGTTTTAGTTGATTCCAGATGTGATCAAGTTGACAACCCAAGATTACTTATCATACATGACATGCACACAATGGAAGAATTTTCATATGAAGAAAAATTATGGCTGAACATGGATAAGGTATGTCAAGTGAAATAAACCTGATAAATGTTGTATTATCTCACCTCTAGGAGATAATATAATCTGAAAATCTCTGGTTCATGGAAGAGAAGAATACAATGATGGTTTCCCAAGTCTGGGATTCAAGCAAAAGGAGGGGAAGACAGACCTCAAACACAGGTTATGGGATTTGTGCTTAAAAGCTCACCTTGAGAAAAGCTGAGGGCTACCCTAGGATCCTGAGTGCTCAGTGTAGTTGCCAGCTCACTAATATTTTCTATCAGCTTGAACCCTGTGTCCAAGCAGTTTTTCCTGGTGGACACAGGACAATTCTACAAGCCTGCTTTAGTTTTGAGTTTTTCTATTTTAAATTATCATTTAGCAAGAGAGAGAGTATGTGTGTGGACAGAGTATGTTTGTAGAGAGCATAGGTGTGTACAGTGTGTGTGTGTGTGTGTGTGTGTGTGTGTGCATACATGTATGAGTGCATGAATGTGTCCCATTGTGTATTTGTGGAGGCCAGAGGACAAGCTTTAGAAGCTGAGCCTCATTGCATGATGGATCCCGAGGCTACATCTCAGGTTCATAGGCTCACCTGACCAGCACTATTACCCAGTGGACAATCCTGCTGGCCCCAGCCCTGCTGTGCAGCAGCAATGAAACAAAAAGTTAGGAAGGCATGAGAGAGGGGCAAGGCCACCTGGTGCTTGTAATCCCAGCTTTATCTGTACCTGCCCATTTACTTTATCTTTTTTTTTTTTTTCTGTCTTGTACCATCAAGGTGAAATATCTTCTGGCCCTGTTACTTCTTTTATATCTATTGTATTCATTACAATAGATATAAAAGAAGTAACTGGCTCTGGCTGAAGTAGGCTGGATTGTCTTTACTCAGGTGTTGGCTGCCACCTGCGACACAGCTTTCCGATGTCCAAGTCAAATTGCAGGTCAGCTGGGCGTTCTCTGGGAGTTCTTGGGTTGTCCCCTTGATGGCTGAAGGGTCCCTTAGTCTACTGGGAGATGTCTTATCCACACCGGACATGGTGGTTCAAGGTCAGAAACCACAGGGGAAGAGCACAGGTTTCTTTTGGCGCTGGGGTCAGTTAGGCCACGAAGACAGAAGGAGGTCGCAGTGTCAAAGAACACTTCTCACATAGCTGATCTTCTCTAATCTTTTCTTTCAGGTGGCATTTCCTCAGTCCCCTTATAGAAAGCTCTGTGGAGTTCCGACTCTGTGTTTTGTTTTTTCAGTACTGAGGGAGAAGGATCGCTCTAGGGCACAAGCATTCTGTCTCCCTGTCACTAACCACTTCTGATGGCCTGTGGGGTGTGTGACACCTGGAGCAACTCAGAACGATAGGAATGCTGCTGGTGCTTGGGGCACCAGGCCTCGGGTTTTCAGGTTCTTGGCCTCTTCCTCAAGAATGAGCTAAAGCCATGCAAACATTACTTTCCTCAAAAGCTAAGTGATAGTATGGATCAGAAGGAAACATGCTGTCAAGAGTGGCAGTGGCCTGTACAAGTGAGGGTACACAGTGCCCCAGTTAGTTTGGGGCTTCTTTTTCTGGGGTTCAGGGGGAGGTTATGCGCCATTCACCAACCCTAGACTGTTCTCCCTGGGCAAATATCTATCAACAAGTCAAGACTAATGCCACAGCCTGTGTCTGTAGGGAAGAGGCTAGAAAAACAGGCACCCCCTTAATGCCATCTACCGAAGTGTAAGGAAAAGAGAGCTTGACCTTTGCCTTCTAGAATATGGGCAGAGATCTGCAGCTGCTAAGAGATCTTTTTGTCACGCTTTGCTCTGAATACTTACTATCCCACCTTTCATCCTCACTGTTGAGTTGCAGCTGACAGTTCTTGTCTGGCCTAACTCTTGCTGCGTTCCTTGGAGTGCTAACACCATCTTGTTAAAATAAGGGATGGGATTTAATATTTTCATCGGTATAGGCTCCTGGAATATTCATATTCTGACTACACTGTGCATCAGACACATGGGAACCCTTAGTAGGATTCTAAGTGCAGAAAACTGTTGTCCTAAGGAGAGGCTGGTTGGGGTAGGTGTTCAGAATTACCGAGGTGAGGGGAAAGAAGGCAGATCCATTGTAAGTGAACTGTGACTCGTGCAGAATGGAAACAGATGGACCTGAGTACAAGCCCGATGCTCTTACAGGTGAGTAGGTGAAGACGAAAAGTGTACTGAAGAAACAATTAGTTTGTAGAGATGTGTTCAATGAAAAATGTCTTGGCAGCACAGTCACTGGCACTCAGGTAGTAAAACTTTTATAAGGTTACTCTCTTGATGTGCTTTAGTTCTGAGCTTCACATGAGTAGACTCACCTGGAGAATTCTTTTCCCAGTCAATATTTGGAACTTATGGTGTCTTTGCTCCTCAGAATGGCCCTTGTAGCACACCTCCTCAGAACTTACTGGAACTTCAGCATCTCAGGCTTCCCTCCGAAGAAGGACGAGATCTCCCTGTGCCCCATATGCGCATTAGTCCTGAGAAGTGTCATCTTAAGTGTGAAGTGGTGTGTCTGAGTTTAAAACAGACTCTAAAGTGCTCTGATGTTGGTTATGAAATGTCCCAGGACTGGATCCCAAACACTATCCACTGAACATGTAAGTGCAAGCACTTTGTGAGGTCAGGGGTCACTGGGAGTCCAGACAGTGCTGGACATGTGTTGAGAGCCTGCTTCCACCAAGAGTAAAGGGTCACATGGGACAGGAAGCTCTGCTTCTGGAAACTTGGACTATCCAGAGAGGGCTGGAATCTCACCAGCAGGCAAAGTTCTCATCACATACCTCTGAAGAGTGAAAAGATGTAAATTAGGAGGCGAAAGAGAGGAGCAGAGGGCTAAGAAAACAGCCACCACAAGGTGGAGCCAAGTCACACAGGACTGATGGGGGAACCAGACTTCAGGTAGCCCAGACTTTAGCTGTCCACCATTTTCAAATTTGGGAGTAGGTTTGGTTCTTCAGTCTGAGAAAGATGATGGCACTGAAGGCCAGGTGAGGAACAAGATCAATCGGTATAAAGCCGTGATCAGAAGTGCTCATCTTGCGTGCGTGAACCTGCTTTCCAGTGGCAAGGAGTTACAGGTCCACAGGAAACAGCAGACAGCAGGAAAGAAGAGTCAATCCGGGTTCGGGAAGATGTGTGCTGGGATTACATCCTCGTTATTTCTGATTTACAGAATCTTTAGCCTCCAGATTCCATTTAGGAATATTAGGGGAATATTGGTGTCATCTTGTGGGTTTCTTGTGAGAATGTGTGCAAAATGCTCACTTTAGCGAGTATTCCCCAAACTTGGAAATGTTAATCCACAAACACTCAACATGTCATATTGATTGCTGAGTGAACACAGTGGTAGTTAATGTTGTCAACTTGTGGGGGTCCAGAGGCATCCGGAGACAAATCTGTAGGCATGCCTGTGAAGGATTACCTACATGGGAAAACCCACCTTAACCTTGTATGGGGCTCTATTCCATAGGATGGGCTCCTGGACTGAATAAAAAGCTAAGCAAAACTGACTATGAGCATTTAACTCTCTCAAAATTGAACAAAATACCCTAGGTTCCTCCTGAAATCCCTTCCCCAGGATGGACTGGAATTCAGAATAAAACCTGTTATCTCTTGTACTCTTTCTCACGGGATACCTTATCACAACTTCCAGGTAAGTTTGCATTACAGAGACCCTGGTGAAATCAAGCGTGGGTAAGGCATTGTCTCTCATTTTTAAAATGTTTCCTGTTAAAGTCTGTTGAAGCTGAGTGTGGTGGTCGAGGAGAGGAGGCACCATGAGTTTGAGGGCAGCTGAGCCACACAGCATCTCTCTCAACAGGAACAGTAAGAGGCACAGATTATAGCGATGATCAAATGCAGTTGGTGTGTAGAAACTGCTTGGCTGCTGTGGCTGAGGCTGTAGGCCGATGCTTCCTGTGGTACCTATGCTGGTCTCAATCCCCGGGAGGAAGCACCCCTCCTTTCTTAGCCTCTAGATGCTTCAACTATAGGCCCCATAGAATTTGTCCCCATAGGCACTGCTGTTTGAGTGTTTAGGCCTCTTTCTGTTTGTCTTTCGATTGCTGTCTCGTATGGAAGCCCTCACTGCCGCTCCACCCCCATGCCTGCCTGCCACCCTGTGTGATACCCTTGTGGCCATGGACTCACCCTCCCAACCTGTGAGCAAGCCCCCAGGGAAAGGCTTTCTTTTGTAAGCTGCCTTGGTCATGGTGTCTCTTTACAGCAACAGAAGAGTGACTAAGACAAGGCCTAAGCCAGAGGCCCTTCTGTTAAGCAATTTTAAATAATCATCTCAATAAGAGTTTATTCCATTCCAGGGATCTAAGAACTAACACATTTTAAAGATAAGGAAACTGAGGCCTATGCAGGTAGTGATTTTTTTTTAATATCCTATTTAGCAGCAGAGCTAGGATTCACCACTGAGCCCTCTGTACCTCCTACTCTGTTCTGGGCTCAGGCAACAATTCCTCTCTAGTAGTTCAGTCTCTTGTCTCACATTGCTTTTCTCAGGTACAAATACAGAATAAACCCCAACAGCACCACGGGTGATAGGAATCCCAGGTCCAGTCTAGAGAGATGGCTCAGAGTTTAAGAGCACTGGCTGCTTTTCTAAAGTTACTGAGTTCAATTCCCAGCAATCACATGGTGGCTCACAACCATCTAGCATGAGATCTGGTGCCCTCTTCTGGCCGGCTGGCACACATGCAGGCAGAATACTGCATAATAGATAAATAAATAAATCTTTTTTAAAAATGGGGTATTCACATTACCTTAAAAATATGAAATGAAGAATTTTAGTTCCATTTAAATGAATCCCACTTAAATGTGACTTTGATTGTGACCCCCTCAGGCTGCCTGTGTCAGTATCTTGCCAGGTCAGCCTCAGTAAAATATCACCATTTCTTTGATCTTGTATACAGCAGTAGCCAAAAAGGAGAACATGTGGTCCCTTCCGTGAAACTGAGTTGATGGAGCCGCCTTATCAAGTGCTGTACATATTCACACTTAAGAACACACACTTACAGTTAGGTATGATTAACCTTTATTATTTATAAAAAAATGAGCTTTCTAAAATAGTAGTAAATTTCCACTTTAGTTCTGTTTTGAAGTGTTGGTACCAGTGAAGTAACATTTTTCTTCTTTGAAACTTTTCTTGTAAAGTTAGTCTTCTCCTTTTCTAAAATGGCAGGAAGCTCCTTCCAGTCTTGATGAAGATAAAGGGGGCACCCATGGCCTTGAGTAACTGCAGAGGAGTGCTGTGGTAACTGGACATGTTTCCACAGTGCCCAGCTTTCATCACATCTTCTACCACAGGATTGGAGCCAAAGGAGCAGGCCTCATATAT
Source organism: Meriones unguiculatus (assembly GCF_030254825.1). Lineage (NCBI taxonomy): Eukaryota > Metazoa > Chordata > Mammalia > Rodentia > Muridae > Meriones > Meriones unguiculatus. The sequence continues at coordinate 13,204,294 of NC_083364.1, read as the reverse complement.
TCTGTAACACTCTGTGTTCACTCCTACAGGACACAAAGTGAGGTCACTCTGAAGCAAAGCATCTTGGTAATTCTTAAGTCTTTCATTTGTCTCCTGAGGCTTCCACCTAGGAAATTAAACAAACAACAAAGAAATCCCTGTAAGTTTTCCTTTCCTATGGCATCTTTTTTGAAGCAAATCTTTTAATGTCAGTTATCAAAATTGTGAACACATCATAGAGATGATAAATGTGAGAGGCAATGAAAATGTTGGACCAAACACATTTCTTAAAACTTCTTTAAGGCTTGGGGGTGTGGGTATAGCCCAGCTGCTAGAACTCAGACCTAGTATTGATCATCATCTATCCATAAACTGGGTATATAATTCCCTAATTCTGTAAGTTGGGAGGCATAGGAAGAATCAGGAGTTTAACATCATCCTGGGTTAAATACCGAGTTTGAGGCCAGCCTGTGCTACATGAGACTCTGCCTAAAACAAGTTTTTTGTTTTGAACATTTGAAAATGATCTGAACATTTTATTGCTGTATATTTAAAAATATCCGGTGATCAATCTCCGACTGGGTGTATTCATTCACTCCTTAATTCCCGAAGGTTGAGTTCTCTCGGCTTACTCTGATGCAGCTGTGCTGTATCCAGTGGTGGGCATTAGGTCTTTCAGTTAAGTCAGGACATTTTCTAGAAAGTCTGAAGCCCTGTGAGGAAAAGCACAGAGGGGCTTCTGGAGTGACAGGGCTGCATTCTCGTATGGGTGATTACTGAATGTTTCACTGCCAAGGGCTCAGAATCAAGAGCTGTATGTGAACAGGCAGGCTAGTGCAGACGTGGGGAAGAGTAGAGAATAAACAAAGATGAAGGTCATGCTTGTGCTTGGTATGCCCAAGAACTGGTAGGGAGGCCAGCAAGGTGGAAGTAGAGGAACTGAGGTGAGCAGTCAAAAACCATAAAGTCTGCTCACAGAAGACTCACCTGTAGTGTTCTGATGAGGGAACGACATAAGCAATAAACATTTTAACATTCAACCAGGCTGTGGTCTTGAGAATGGAATGAATATATAGGCCACATACATGCAGAAGCTGAGCCTGGCATTCTTTTCCATTTGTATTCTCTTAGTGAAATAAGCTCCAATCTCTAAAGGGAGACTGAGGAGGTGTCAAGAGTTTAGGAGAGAAGGTATAAAGCAGTCTTTGAGGACGAAGGGGGAATACTTTAGGAAATATAGGAGTGATGGGTTCTTCAGCTTTCAAACTGTCTAAACTTATGCACAGCTGCGTGAGTATGGCTATGGAGTGGGCAGAAGGGGAGACTAGACAGGTAGGGCTCGCTAGATGGGGGAATTAGAAAGGGGAACATATATGCAGGGCTGGTTGACTGTAGAATTTAAGCTGTGTAATGCGGAAGTTGATACAAGGACAGGAAGAACAATCATGGAATAGTAAAAACCATGTTGTAAATTCCAGCTGAACTGTGGAGTCCCATTACAGAGAATGAGCTGGAATGGCAAGATAGGATGGTTACCAACAGGAATGCTAGAATTCGAGGTCATGGAGAAACCTTGTGGTATGTGAAATCCAAGTGTCCATTTAGGAATGACCATAACAGGAAATGGCTGATCGAAGCCTATGATCTATGAAGGGGAGAAAGGAAAGAAACCTTATACCAAGGTGATGGAAGGATTGGCTAGACTTAGAAGTCACCAAGAATTCAGACAAGACTGGTGTCAGCCAGAGGGGCACTGGATCTCCAGTCTTTAAGGAAACATAAAGGTAAGGCAAAGGTGAAGGCTCAGGGCTACAGAGTACCAGTTACACACACTGGCATGAGACTGAGAACTGGGGTTCCGGGTGCAGAAGGACAGAATGGTCTAGAAGCAGCAGGAGCACAGAGGGTACTACCTGACCTCTAGCTCAGCTCAACCAGAACCATTTTATTAGTGCTTTTCCTCCAGTAAGACTTTCCTCTCTCATACCACCTCTCACTCACCAGCCCTTCAGCTGCTGTGTAAGCACCCTCATGCCTTATGTCCTTTGCTTTGGCTCCCCTCTCTAAATGGACCCTGCTGACTCTTGTGCCCTCTTCAGGCCTGTATATAATATAGCCCTCCACCTGGTGCTCTCCTTCGCTCCTTGAAAACAAATGTTCTACCCTCCACCTCAGTCCTCTCTGTGGCCTTCTTGTCTTTAATTCTTTTCTTACACGGCATTACCATCTCCTGACACACACTGTTTTACTTGTCTCCACCAACAAGTGCTATGAGGGCACTGTTTTTGTTTTGTTTTCACTGTTATTATGAGTAAGATGGTTTCTGGCATTTGGCAGTTGTTTGGTAACTCAGAGTAAATGAATTTAATACAATTACATTAACAGTAATTGTATTAAATTCATAGTAATTAGTGATATCCATCTAGAAGGCAATTTCTGTCTTAATTAAAAATAAATTTTTAGATCTAGAAGCATATGTATTAGGCATCCATTCCCTGGCCAATCAGCTTTACACTCCACGTGTTTATTTAATAGCAAAAGATATTATTGCAAAATGACTTCCATTACTACATCAATACTTGCTTCCTGATTATAATGGGAAAGACTGGAGAAAAGCCAGTTTCCTAAGTTTTAGTTACTGCTGTACCTTCAGACAGGAGGCTGGAATAAGCAGTTACCATTGTTTCTCTGGAAACCTATTTGTACACAAGGTGACATTCGGATTGGAGAACAACAGGAAGGAACCATGCAAACATTGAATGTACTGCTCTCTTGCAGAAACCCAAAAAAGTTTATCACCTCCATCTTGTTTCAAAATGTTCATTAGTGCTTGTCTTGATGAGTTTTCATAGACAGTTCCTAAAAAAATTACATATGTAGGGCCTCTCATCATGCAGCATCGACCAGCTGGCTTCAACCACGGGAAACTTTCTGTATCTATAAAAGCAAGTAATGAAGTACTATATGGTAGGATGCCCCACAGCTTGGCTTGTTAAGCCATGTGTTAAGGACAATGGTTTCTAAGCACATTGTACACCACAGACATAAACAGTCCTATTTGTCCACTAAAAAGAATATATACTGTTATAATCATGAACTCTGAAAATTTAATTTCAAAAAAATTCCAAAGAATAAAACAATGAATAAAACCTGTGTTGGTATAACGTTCTTTTGAAATGTATACACCTTACCCTTGTTCATTCAAATGCTGATATCTCCCTCCCCCCCCAACAGCTGTCCGGTTTCAATCCGGATATTGCCTTGTAATATTTATTTTAAGCATCCTGTCTCAACTGTGTGCAAACAGGCCAAACTAAAGAAATTAGACACAATGTTGAGCTCGGAGGAGCCAGAGGACAGGAAAGAGGGAAGGAGCCAGAGGGCAGTGGGAGGAGAGGAGAGCTAGGAGAGAGAGCTGGAGGACAGATCTTGGAACTACATGGAGATGGACTGGATCTAATATTTCACAAAAAGCAAGTATAACGTGGGAAATCTAAATGTTAGGAAAACATGAGGGCTTGGAGTTTTAGGATGGAGTAGCTATTGCCCAACACTGTGTTCTAGGTTAACTAAATAAACCCAGTCTCTGTATGGTGATTTGGTTATACAGCTGTTTAGGACTAACAGCAGTTTACTAGAAGATATATCAATCACCGCTTACAACAAACCTGTTATTATACAGAGGAGGATCATTCCATGGGCACTGGTTTGCATATAAATGTGTGCCTGTAGTCTATGCTGTATATAAGATTATTATGGCATTTTGGGTCAAATAACTGTTTGTTTGAAAGAGTGCCATAGACTGCACCATGTTTAATAATATTCCTGGGCTCTACCCCCATGACACCAGTTGTTATAATTCCCCCTCTTCAGTTGAGACAACCAAAAGGTTTCCAGATGCTACCCAATATCTCCTCATCGGGAACAAGGTGAGGATGGCAACACCAGAATTACTATGCTTCTGTCTTCTATTAGGTGAGTAGGTGGTGTCATACAATGTGGAAAAAGTATAAATATTTCTACAAATACAGGCTCTTTTCAATAAATAGATTTTTCTGAAGGTTGGGTGTACTTACAAAGTTTTTGAAATTTTAAGGATGGTCCCAGCCTAAACCTGTTCGCCTGGAATGTTGTCCATGTAGGGGTGGGAATACCTGTCCCTGGCATTTCTCTAGTGACATCTGTACAGCTAAAGCAGTCTGAATTCACAAATGGTAACCAGTGACATAATAACGAATGTCGGATTTAATTCTATCAGTGAGATGATTCACTTCCTCAGCAAATATCTGAGTACCTACTGTGTATAAGCATTATTTTAAAATTTACTTTTTTTTTTAATTTATGTGTATATTAGTATATTTGTATGCCTGCTTGTCTCCATGTGTAGCCAAGCGCCCGCAGATTTCAGAACAGGGATTCAGAGCCTTGGAACTGTAATCACACATGGCAATGAGACACAGCATGTGGGTGCTTAGAACTGAATCTGAGTTTACTATATGAGCAGTAATTGTTCTTAAGTGCTGAGCCACCTCTATAGCCCATTTCTACAGAGCTATTTTAAATCAGGGAAGAAAACTCCTGACCTCATAAAGTTTATATACTACTGAGAGCCTATCTCTTACTATTAAAAATCTATCCACAGAAAGTTTAAAAAATGTTTTCCATTTTTTTTAAACTGGAGGATGATTATATATTGAGGACCCTAAACTATCATTTAATTAACCTCTGCTTTTATAGTTGAGATTAACATCAAGTCAGCCAATCACAAACCCAAGGAATGTGTATACAGCATATAAAAATACTGCCACAACAGTATTTGTTTTCACAAGAATTATGGCTCTGTCTTTGTTCATTCTCTGCTAAACATCTCTTCAGGACACTAATAAGCTTAAAATTTTATCCTATATCCATTTTTAGAACAAACAAGTACTCTTCAGTTCTCCTCAGAAGATGGTAAAATACAACAAAGCAGATACTATTGCCACTTATGCTCTAGGCCACTCTTTTTGATGGTAGGAAAGATTGGCCTGCCTCATCACCAGTGAGCTTACTGCCATTTAAAACACCATAAGAGGGATGCCTTTCTTATCTTGTACTTACAAAGTTGCTACACCTAAAGGCCACTGGAAAACATCTGCGCCATTAATCCAAGGGCTGTCGTATGTTATGAAAAGCAGGTCCACAAAGCCTCCATTTCTTTTGAGGAACTGCATTATCCAGTCATTGTCACAGTATTCATTTCCAAGCAAGACAACAGCCAGATGCCGCAGTTTCTGGGTTTGCATTAAATTCTGTGCCTACAGTAACCACTGGGTGGCATGGGAGATCTTTCCTTTTTCTCTTCCATTTAACACAAGGACCACAATGTCCACTTCTATGGAGAAGTACCCTGGAACCACACCCCGGCCAGTGATGAAGCTGTCGAAAACAACACACCACAAGCAAGAGATAAACAAAACTGAACAAAGGAAATTTCAATCGTTTTATATAAAATCTAGAATAAGATTAAATTAATATTCTCATTGGATGTACAATTTGTATAATGCAAGTTCTTCTGAGCAAGTGGGACAGAATAATAGAAAGCTTTGGATGTAGAAATTCAGCTAGTATATGAGAGTGGACTCTCATTTCTTCACTGAAGGCAAGGCAGTAAGATACAATGTAAAGGAAAGCATCAAGCTTCAGGAGATTCTGAACATAATTAAAAGGATTTGTGTGCATGCGTGTGCCACGGCGTGTTTGTGACAGCCAGAGGACAACTTGGAGGAGTTGGTTCTCTCCTTCCACCACGCAGACCTTGGGGTTGAATTCAGGTTGTCTGAGTTAAGGGCAACCACTTTTACCCGGCAACTCATCTTACCAGCCCTTAAAGGATAATTTTATGTAAATATGAAAGTACATAAAAATAAGTATTGAAAAATACTTATATATCTTCCATCAGTAGAAATATAAAAATTTGAGTGAGAATATACTTTAAATTCCTAATAGCAATTCTTTAGTGAAGAATAAAAAGAGTAGGAAAGAAAGAAAAGGCTTTTATTGGAAACAATTCTGTTAGGAGGAAAGTTAAACATTAAGAATTCCTGACAGCTCAGATATGTTAAGTCTGAGTGGTTAGCAAGTGGGAGAATGTTGTATTTTCTTCTTTGCAATATATTTTCAAGAGTTTTCATAAAAGGAATAGACATGCTCCATAACTCACACTGTCATCCGCTGCCCCAAGCAATCACTGCTGCCGAAGTGTTCTGAACTTTGGGAGTCAAAGTGCAAGGGAATGAGCAGGTGGGAAGTGAAAACAGTGAGTGTGGACAAGTGTTCTGAAATCCTGGATGAGGATTAATGGAGAGTAGTGGGGTGGAAAATGAAGGAGAGAGAGGCAGCACCTGACAGAACATGGTCTGAGAAGAGAAGGATGGAATGCACAGAACATCCTGGAGTAGGGAGATCACCTCCCAGAGAGCTCAGGGTGAGGGAAGGCCCCGAGAGAGAAGGGGTAAAGATGCCTGAGCATCTAGTTAAGGCAGAGAATTATGGATGCCCTCACTCTCGGTGTGCTAGGAATAAGAATGTGCGCCCCACTCCCTGTCCATGTGGCGCTGGGAACCAAGCCCAGATGTGCGCATGTTCAGTGAGAGTTCTACCAACTGAGCTGTATCTCCAACCCCTAACTACTACACTTAAAACAGGAAAATTTCCTACTATACACTAACATTATAAAAATAAGGCTTGTGTATGAGTAGTATAATGTACAGAATGAGTGCTATGTTCTAATTATCTAAGGTTATTACTGATAATCCATTAACTGAAAATAATCATGTACAGAATTCTAATTTGCTCTTGTGGGTTACTCAGCATATGTGTAAGCATCAGAACTTACAATTTTCAATATATTTTTCTACCGCTTGCCTCAACTGAAAAATGTCTTCAGAGTAAGCACTTCCATATAGCAAGCCCAGAGGAATCATTTCAGTCCGAAGTAACTGTGCAAACAGTATAGTTTTGGAATTCACTCAAGTTAGCACCAGTGTAACTTGACTGAGAGTACAACTTGCGATTCCATAAAACTTCATTAATTTTGGATACATTATCTACTACTTTTCATTGTTTAATAAGGTATTTTAAAAGTCTGTCACAGAACTTGACTATAAAGTTCTCTAAGAGGAAAGAACACGGTTTCTTCCATGATGACTTAAATCTTGTGTACAAACCTCAGAAAGGCAAACTGGGCTTAGCCTTTCTTGGTGGTAGTTAATGATGTTTTCTATCACTGTGGTAATACCAAGTAATTATAAGCTTAAGGATGACACGCATGACTGTGCCTTCAGGGAAGAAATGAGAGTCTCACATATTCCATTCTATAGACTAGTTGAATTCCAGAAACGTCTCTGCAATGTTAGTCCACTGACATGTTCACTGTTCAACTACAAACACAGAAAGCAATTTATGCATGCAATAAATTTTTTTTTTTGGACTGGCCATTGAACCCAAGGTGTTGCACATTCTATGACAGCCTTCCTGCCACTAAGATCCACTTATTCTTTCAAGCAGTGAAATCTAACTAGTGTGAAGTTTAGGAGTATACACACAACCTACAATGAGATTAGAACAGTGAGGCTAAATACCTGTTTACACTGCATGCATGATTTGAAAGAGTAGCTTTGAGAGAGTCAAGCAATGACAGGCTCGGGAGCTAGCTGAGTTGGCAAAGTGCTTGTGCTGTGAGCATGAGGACCTAAGGACAATTCTTGAACTAAGATAACAGGCTGATGTCGTGATGGAGAGGCAGATCTCTGGTGCTCACTGTCCAGACAGCCTAGCCTAATCACTAAGCTTCTGCCAGAAACCTGTTCTCAAAACCAGCTGGTAGCTGCAGGCTGCCGAGGTGTGTATGTGGGCACACATGTGAACATAAGGTTGAAGGGAGAAGTGGTGGGTTGTACAGAGAAGGAACTGGAGGGGAGGGAATGCAGGTTGAACTGGATCATGTATTCATGATCTAACATGTATTCATGTCCTCATGTACTATCATTAAATAAAATATTTAATTGAAGACAAACAGGGACAAGCCCGGTTCGGTGATATGCACCTGTAATCCCAGCACTGAAAAGGCAGAGGCAGGCAGATCGTTGTGATTTTGAGGCCAGCCTGGTCTATAAAGCAAGTTCAGGGCAGCCAAGGCTACACAGAAAAACACTGTCTTTAAACAAAAATAACAAAAACCAATTAAACATGTAAAAACAACTAATTTATTTCCATTAAAAGCCAACTGGAAATAGTACCTTCATGATAAAACTATGTTTTTTTTAATTAAAGTCATCTTAAATCTATTTGAAAATTAAGAAATTATACAGTGAATAGTAAGTTAAATAAAAGTAAAACCCTTGAAAGTGTTGGCAATGCACTGGTTTTTTAGAATCTAAAAATCAAAACAGAAACAATTTTGAATTTTGGAAAAAAATGGAGCCTATATAATTACGTAAATCATAGTAGATATGACATAAAATGTTTTAATAAGTAAAAGTTGGACTCTGAGTATTTCCAGGTTAACCTAACTACGAATGAAAAGAAAATCATGAAAGTAATGTTTACTTTCGTCCTCTAAGGCATAGAACATTGTGTTCATTTACGAGTCAAGTGTATGAAATGTGGAACATGAAGTTTTCCATATCATCAGCTAAAACCAAAGTGAAATAAGACTCCCCAGGATTTATTTACAGACTTTTAGTTTCTTTCTTCTCTGCACTGGGGACTGATCCCGGGGCCTGGCACATGCCAGGCAACTCATCTGCCACTGAGGCAGATCTCCAGCTTTCCCTCCAAAATTACCTTGAAATGTCTAATTTAATAAGAAAACATTTACTAAAGTGTAAGCAGGACCTATTCATTTATTTATTCATTCCCAGGATAGATTTCTGTATTCTTCCCAAGCTGAAGCATAAAGATATAAAATAAGTTTATAAAAGTATAAATATACTGTGCATACTATATGATAAAATATAGAGCATACTTATGAGAGTATATTCCCTCTGGTAGGTCCATGAGGAGTCATGCGGCAGGCAAGGTCAGTGTTGTCTATCTGTACCTGTACTGTCTTCTTCCTACAATCAACTGTCCTTCCCTCCATTGCGCAGTCACGTCCGGGCGATCAAGAGTGCCTTCGAAAACATGTTCCCACAGATACAAACCTGGTAGTCAAAGAACAAAACCAGACACATCTGCTGTCTTAGCCGTTTTAGAATGTTAGGAAAATGTATGTTTTATTCTTTTCTCTTTTGACTCTGACCTGAGACGTTTCGCTCCATGGTCGGTTGCAGGCTGTGACTGAGACAATCCTTGGTCCTGTGTGGCAGCTTACTGTATGCCGGGTAGACTTCATGGCTGTAGTTGTAAAGATGACAGGACATTTTACTTATACCGTGGAACCCCAAATGTCACTGAACCCTGGCTACCCATCATATTCTGAAGCAAAATGTATATTATAAACTAAAATACCATCATTATTAGAATTAATTTAATATCGTGACTGGAGAGACTATGTGTCTTGTGCTGAAGCCACAAGTACACCAAAGCATTCAGTGTGTCAAGGGGATAGATATCACCTCCCCATTTGCTCAGACGACCTTGAAGGCATGATCCGCTCTGCAAGCTGACACTTCATCCTGTCTCCTAAGAGCAACCACAATGCTTTGTTTTGTTACATGAGGTAACATTAATATGCAGGCCTACAACCTCTGAGAACCCCTTGTCAGTTATTTTGAAAGATATTCTTTGGTCCATTTCCGTTATGCCATGCTCTTAAAGCCACACTAACAACCAGTGTGAAAATGTGGGCCATTGTATAAAACATCCAAATGTGTCAGGCTAAATAATGCCCCGCTTCTCCAGGTCATACCTTAATCTCTAGATCCTGTGACTATTGTCTTACACAGCAGAGTGTCTCAATGTGACCTAGCTGCTGAGGTGCAGAGCCTTCCAGAGACACAGACTCCTGCCTTGAGGAAGGCAGAAGCTGTAAAGTTCTCAATCACTCCATCACCAGTTCACTACAGCAGCCTCAGCAAACTGTGCTATGTGGGTAGAACACCTGGAAGGGAGGTGCCACTGTAACAAACAGTTACATGTGGAAGGGGCTTGGAAACTGGGAAATGGGGGTGGCTGGAAGAATTCTGAGGAGTAACTTTTTTTTATTTTTATTTTTATAAGCAAAGTCTACTTTAGATTGCCTGAAACAGATTGCAGAATAATTCAGATGCTCACAGTTCACTTAGTGAGCAAGACTCAGAAGAGAGCAAGGAACACAGTAGAGAAAACCTACATTGCCTTAAGAACAGACTCCCTGAAACTGACTTCGTTAAAGGAAATACACAATCTAGCAAATTCCATACCAGGACAGGATACAGTTTACACTGTCTTCTCAAGCTGTTCCTCTTACACTGACTTACCAATGGCTGCTTTGACCCACATTTGTACACTGTGTTTGTGTTTCTCTTTTGTGGGTTTGTTTAATCTTTGCAGATGACCTTCTGGGCTCCTCTAAGGGGCTTGGGTCACTTCTCCAGCCCCACCCCCTGCAGCACACACAGCTTGTCTTCCAAGCTCCAGAAGGCACCATTCCATTGCTGTTGCTCTTCTTGGTGGTCATCTTATGTTACTGCAACTGGGATGGACATCCCCAATAGCCTCTCAAAGGCTCTATGCATGGTCCCTTTAATCCTGGGCCTTCAACTGCTGCTGAGGCTGCACCTTCACCAGTGGCCTCTCCTGGCTTCCTACAGAGCCAAGTCTCAGCTGATCTCCACACTCCTTCATGCCTTCAAAACCAGTACCACCTGGGTGACTCGTACACTACCAAGTTCTGTTGCCAACAGCCTTGGCCACCTCTGGAACACAGCGCCTGTGTGTTGACCCCGAGAAAACACTTTCCAGAAGGCTTTGAATTAATGATGCTGGGCTCCTAAGCACTGCTAGTTACTCAGCTGAGGCTGACCAGCACTGATTGTCTCAGTCACACAAAGCTTTCTCTTCAACGGTGCTGGTCTTTTGTTCATCACAGCTGATTCTTCAGCTCCAGCTGTTCAGACACCACAGATTCCTCATACAAATGGCCCAGCCGAGTCTTTGCTTTCCTCTGAAACTTGACAAGCCAGGCCTCTGTTGTCAGCACCGCTCTCAACATCCTTATCTTCCAAGCTCCAGCAGCTGCCCACTAAGCTGTCAACACTCAATGGTTTTTTCATCCAAATTTTTAAGTCCTTCTGCAATCCTCCCAAAACATCACGGTCAGCTCAGTCTCACAAAACACCCCACAATCCTGGTACCAACTTGTCTTAGTTAGGGCTGCTATTACTGCAATGAAACACTGTGACCAACAAGAAAGTCAGGGAGGAAAAGGTTTATTTGATTTACATATCACTGAAGGAAGTCAGGACAGGAACTCAAGCAGGGCAGGGACCTGGAGGCAGGAGCTGATGCAGAGGCCATGGAGGGGTGTTGCTTACTGGCTTGCTCCTCATGGCTTGCTCAGCCTGCTTTCTTATAGAACTAGGACCACCAGCACAGGGATGGCACCATTCAGGATGGGCTGGGCCCTTCCTCATCAATCACTAATTAAGAATATGACCTACAGCTGTATCTTATGGATCAATTGAGGCTCCCTCCTTTGAGATGACTCTAGCTTATGTTAACAAAAGACTAGACAGGACAGATACCAAGGGACCTTGGGGATCTTCCTGCCTCTGCCTTTCCATCCCTGGGATTACTGTGTCCTGGGACAGAACTGGGACCTTTGGACCTTGTTCTTCTTTGCAAGCACTTTAATGATTGAACCTTTTCTCCAGCCTGGATCTTCTAATGTCTTTCATTAAACTCTTAATTTATGTGCATATTGGATATTTTTGTTTCATTTTTTATTTATTTTCATGTGAACTTAGTTATTTTCTATTGTGATTTCTGAGAAACCTGGGAAGTTTTAGTAGCACAAAAAGTTTTATAAATGTTGATAAGAGTAGAAAGGCTCTTTAGTCTAAATTTTAAATCATACATTAAAAATTTTTATTAGTTATCCACTTTAGAAAACTCCTGGTATTTTGACCCAGAGAACATCTAAAATTTATGACACCATACATTCTATTTTTCAGTACCCATGGTGATATTAATCCTGTTATTAGTACCTGAGCAATGTTAATTAGTTATTAACATTTTTTCCATCCCCACAGAAGAATCTTATGTACTTGTCCTGTTGTTTGGTCTGATCCGTGGCCATCTAAAATTGCTTTGGTTAAGTTTTGTTTTCTTTTGTTTTTTGGTCTCATGGCCAGTGTCCATTAAAACTGACTTGCATCTCTCTTTAGAAAACTGTTGGAATCTGGAGAATGTTCTTAAACACATGTGCAGGCAGCAAGTAGTTATTTAGCATCCTACGTCCTCATCACTTGTTTTAGCAATGTGGCAGAGCAAACAGAACCTTAGTTTTGTCAAAATGCAGTGTGTGGCCACCTCTGTCTTGTAGATGACCCCTGTGTGTGCCTGACAGCTACCACGAGCAGGTACCGGTTAATATTGAGTGGCATAGGTCATCCTACAAACAGGAACCATGCCTGGAAGATGGTAACATAGTCAACCTGGAGAAACATTATTACAAATCATAAATCTTGCGGGTTTTAGAAAAAGAACTCAATCTTTGTAATACATTTCTTCGATGCTGTAGCTTCTTAACATAGCAACAAAAGAAGTCAGTAGAAAAAAATGAGTAAACTGTAATTGATACAAAAGAAGTCAGTAGAAATAAACTGTCCAAAATTTGCAAAATTTTGCAGTCGAACAGTTCTGGCAAAATAACTTTCTTCTAAAAGGCAGACAGGAAACTGCACTTACCTATAGTTACAGAAGAGGGCACTGCAGGCAGACTTTTAAAATATATGACCATGGTATTAGAGGTTTCTGATCTAGTCTAACAAATTCTTTAAAAAGTAGATTATAGAAGTTGGGTGCTTATGTGTCAGTGAATTTGTGATGTTTGTTCTGAGTTAAAAAAAAAACAGAATGTTACAAAGAGAATTCTGGATTTGTTATTAAAGAGATCTGTGTTTGTAAATGTGGCTAATCTTTTATGAGCAAGCTGTTTCTAGGTCACTCCAACTGACAGAACAAATGGAATAAAGATGATAAAAAGAAAGATTTCTCTGTGTTGGCCCCATCAGCTGTGCACTGAGGCTTGTCCCCTCCCTACTCTTCCTGCTCTCTGATGTGCGAGTGACCTCCTCCTTCAACATGGTTGGCTGTGCTAATTCTTCCACGCGCTACACCTGGCTAAACCCAGACAAATAGCACTGTTCCTCGCTCTGGGAGACGTGTACACTGCCACAGTGATGTGGATGCCAAAAGGCACGTGGCACTGTCAGTTCTGCTGTTACCGCATGCATGCGGCCCTAAGGCGACTTGATATGCTGGCGTGGGTTGGTAATGGTGGGGGCTCCCACTTTCTAAGGAGAAGGGAAGGGGGGCAAGGGAAAGAGTGAGGGGGTGGGATGAGGAGGAGAGGAGGAAGGGGGCTACAATTGGCAGGAAAGTGAATAAATAAAAAGAAACAGCTTTTTTTTTTTTCTTTTTTCTTTTAAACATCAACTCATTATCATTACAAACAAAACTCTTTAATCTTGTTTTGATGAAGCCTCAAAATATGCCTGGCCTTGCCTACATTCTAGAAGAAAGACATTTTGGAATCAAACTTGCAAAGGGAGAGGGCTGAGTGATCTCTGCTGGTCCATGGCTTGAGTTCGCTTATGCAGGTCAAGATGAGAGTTAGCACTAGCAGAGCATTTCCATGAAAATTTCTGCTCCTTTCATAATCAAAGAGGGCTGTGCTACTCTGCACTCAGTCTTAACTGCAGCTCGGCTGGAGAAGCCCAACCTTGAACTCTAGGAGCAATATTTATCTGTGTGCTGTGTTCTCACACAATAGGAGTAGGACAGTTGGGATCACTGAGCACTAATTCACTTTCACACCACACTGCACCAGGACTCACCTTCTTGTGTCAGCTGTTTATTTATTTTTGACTCACTGCTTTAAAAGATAATGGTTTGAAAAATCCCAGGTTGGTGATGCAGCTTGATTTCCATGTCAGTATTCTGGGTCTTCTGAATAAACTTCCCTGTTATTAATCAACATCTAGACTTACGGGTTAGTTCTATAATTTCATAGTGGGCAGGGTAAGTTTCACTTCTGATCCCTACCAAAATGTCGCCTATGTTTGGCCCTCCTAGCTCACACAGTTTGACTAATTTGCCCAGGTCTTCTACTAGTGTGACAACATTTCCGGTTCCTTGAACTGTACCTCATGTGACACAATGTCAAATCATTCCTCTAATACTTTCAGAGAGAGCCACTGTGGAAAACAGCATGTCATTTTCCTACAGCCTGGCAATGTAGAGTTGCCAAAGAAAATAAAGTTTCCATCTTAGTATAGTTCCAAAAATGGGAATTAACTTAAGTCCAATAGAAGCATGCACAGAATCTTTATGATAAAATACAATGAGAACACAATGAAAAGGAAAGACCCAAATTGCTGAGGACGGATAGCATATGTGTTCATCAGAGAACATGTACTTGAGGTAACAATTATTCCCTAAATTATTGATGGACTTCAGTAAATCTAAATAGATAATGAATCTTGAGGCTTTAGAAACACGGACAAGTAAAAGCGCATGAGGGAAGCACAAGAATGACAACAGTCTGGAAAAGTGAAAGAAATATGGAGGAGGCACAGTACTCCAGACAGAATAAAGCCACAGCGACCAAGGCACTGTGTTGTCAGTGAGCCCAAGCATTCAACAGAACATCTTAATGTCGATGTGCAAGTGAACAGTTAGTTGGTTTTTGACACTGATACAAAAACAATAAAGAAAAGGTAAGTTTTTTTCAAGAAATGGTGTTGGAATAATTAGATATCCATGAGCAAAATTGTTATAATTTTTGCAGCCTATGAAAAGTTACCTTGAAGAGGACTGTAGATTAAACATAAAATTATCATAAAGTGTTTAAAAGAAACCATAGAAAATGATCTCCCTTACCTTGAGGATTGATGATAAGTTTCCATATATGACACCAAAAGCAAAATCTCTGAAAAAAATATCAACCGCAGCAGATTGGAAGAAAATGTTAGCGAGTCATATACACGAACAATGCAAAATGTAGTCTCAGTACAACAAAACCAATGCCTTTTGGAAAAAAATGGGCAAAATATTGGAAGATATTTGTATCATTTTTTTCTTTGATGTGAAAAACAAACAAACAAACAAAACAGCGGACAAAAGCAAGCTAAGAGCAGCGAGGTGTCTGTTGGGTCCTGGTCTGCAGGTCCTGGCAAGCGGGAGCCCCAGCCCGCGAGGCCATGCCAACTCGGGGGAGCGAGTGGCTGGGGGGTCCGGGGTGGGGGCGGCTCCCGGCCGCTTCCTCTACGGCCGCGGGGCGGACGCGGGGATCGCGCCAGCGCTGCGCACCATTGTTGAGACCCTCGCGGGGGTCGCGCCCCGCCGGCCGCCGCCGCCTCCTCCCTTCCTGCCGGAGCTCCGGGGCTGGGACGCCGCCGCCGCTGCCGACGCCCGGCAGGCCGAAGGGATGGCCGTCCCCGCGCGAGTCCGATCGGCGGGGCTCGAAGGGCGGCAGCGGCGACGCGCCTCGGACGAGCCGGGTTCAGCGCCGGCGGGGAACGCGTCTCCGGAGCCGGCGCCGCGAGGGTCCTCTGCTGCCTTGGTCGCCCGGCGCCTCGGTTCGGTCTCCGCCGCCCACCGGCCGCTGCTGCCCCCTGGCGGCCGCGGCCACACGCGCACCCGGAGCCGCGCCCCCGCCCGGGGGCAGCCCAGCCCTTGGCGCGCGCTCAGCCCTGCGCCTGCTGAGCCGGGAGGATGGCAGCGGCTGCCCGGGCCCCAGGCACTTCAGCGATGCGAGGCCCTATCGCCCGAGGGGATCGCGCTCCGGGCAGACACTTTCCCCGCCATCGCCCCGGTCCTGTCTACGAGCTCGTCCTGGAAGATGGAGGCCCCTTGGGGCCAACCCGAGTGGGGCCCGCGCACCAGCGGTGACCGGCCTTGGCGGAGCCTGCTGAGCTTCGCTCCTGGTGGACTCCGCGAGGTGGTCTGTGCCCCTAGACTCCTCTGAACCTAGGGACAGACTTTCTTGCCGCCTTCTGTGTGGGTCCTCCACAGTTTTTTCCAGGGGAGGAAGTCCAGAGTTGGGTGTCGCCCTTAAAGAATCCAAGATGCTAGACCCCAGGAGTCAACTGAACTTTGGATTGTGAAGGACCTGCCTGTCAAAAAGAACAAGAGGGCAAAGCTGTCCAGTTGAGGCAGGGAGGAAAACTGCCTGAGCGCCATCGCCCTCTTGATATCCCAGATGTAGCTCAGGTACTAGGATGACAGGGAAAGAGCGGTATACTTGGCATCGGTCACACTTAGGTGTCGCTGGCTTTCATCTGGCTGTGTTTACCCTTTAGGACCTTTTTTGGCTCCTCTCAACCAGTTTATCAAATGCTGAGTGATATATAGCAAAGGCGTGTCTGATGCCAAAATGTTTTCACTGGAAGATCTAACGGTCAGAGACTTTTAGACTGCTCCTTAGTCGGTGAACAAACATAAGCCAAGAATGGGGAGTCGGCGTTAGGCAGCTGTCCTGAAGTATCTTAACCGTGTATTGCATTAATAAAGAGTTGCAGGCTGTGGGAATAATGGTGTCATCCAAGTTCAGGACTTGGGGAGATGGACGGGAGGAAAAGCAGACTGAGCGTGAGGCAGGTTGGGGAATAAGGTGTTATAGAAAAACAGCTCTTCAACAATTGATTGTTAGTTTGCAGTGGTGGAGAATTAACCAAGGCCTCATACATGCAAGACTATCCCTGAGCCATCACCACCCCTCCTCCACCTCTCTACCCCACCTCCCACCCATCACTCTGCAGCCTCCTGTTCCTGCATTTAAAGGTTGAATAGTAAGTACTTGGACATCTATGAGAGAGGAAAATGCATTCCAGAGAAAAGACAAATTTTACCCTCGGTCACTGCAAATAACTTTTCCAGAGATCCACTCAAAGTTTAGGTATGATAGAAGACAAAAAATACTTCACATTTTTTAAACATATGCAGGTGTACTGAGCTGGCATTTTTTAACTTGCTAATTGCCTCAATTTAATTTTTAGCGATGTTCTGTTCTATATCAGAATAGGATGTAAGAGTAAGGCTCTTTTATTTTGGACATCAGGTCTCATGTAGACCAGGCTGGCCTTGAACTTGTTTATTGAGACAAGATCTCATGAGGCCAAGATGGCCCCAAATTTGCAAAGTAGGAAAGAATGACCTTGAAGTCCTGATGACTCTGTTTTTACCCACTAAATGGTGAGATTATAGGCAGATGCCTGCAGGACTGGTTTTCTGTAGTCCTGGGGAATAAACCCAGGCTTTAGGGCATTCTAGCTAAGCCCTCTGGCAGCTGGGCTCCAGCACCAAAGGACTTGTTTTTCTGTGTACTGCACATGAGGTTAGACTGTGATGTTTTTTGATGCTAGGAATTGGGGGGGCTAGGACTCACCGCTGAGCCCTCCGGTTTTAAACTCAGTTCTGGGCTGCCCTGATGGCATGAGGATCTGATGAAGGAGCCAGTGTACAGAGAAGCTCCAGAATGCCCAGTGCAAGGGAGCCCTGCTGTGCTGTGCAGAGCACCAGGAGCCTTTTAAGCAGAGAAGTGCCATGAAGAGATTGGTGTCCTGTAATGATAACTGGCAGAGAAAGGATGGGTCAGCCTGGGGAGAGCAAGAGCTGACACAGGCAGCCTGAGGGGGTCACAATCAAAGTCACATTTAAGTGGGATTCATTTAAATGGAACTGGAATTCTTCGTTTCATATTTTTTAAGGTAATGTGAATACTCCAGTTTAAAAAAAGATTTATTTATTTATCTATTATGCAGTATTCTGCCTGCATGTGTGCCAGCAGGCCAGAAGAGGGCACCAGATCTCATAATAGATGGTTGTGAGCCACCATGTGATTGCTGGGAATTGAACTCAGGACCTTTAGAAAAGCAGCCAGTGCTCTTAAACTCTGAGCATTCTCTCTAGCCTGGACCTGGGATTCCTATCACCCATGGTGCTGTTGGGGTTTATTCTGTATTTGTACCTGAGAAAAGCAATGTGAGAGAAGAGACTGAACTACTAGAGAGGAATTGTTGCCTGAGCCCAGAACGGAGTCGGAGGTACAGAGGGCTCAGTGGTGAATCCTAGCTCTGCTGCTAAATAGTATATTAAAAAAAAAAAATCACTACCTGCCTAGGCCTCTGTTTCCTCATCTTTAAAATGTGTTAGTTCCTAGATCCCTGGAATGGAATAAACTCTTATTGAGATGATTATTTAAAATTGTTTAACAGAAGGGCCTCTGGCTTAGGCCTTGTCTTAGTCACTCTTCTGTTGCTATAAGGAGACACCATGACCAAGGCAGCTTACAAAAGAAAGCCTTTCCCCGGGGGCTTGCTCACAGTTTCCAAGGGTGAGTCCATGGCCCCTCGGTGTCACACAGGGTGGTAGGCAGGCATGGGGGTGGAGCAGCAGTGAGGGGTTCCATACTGAGACAGCAACTGAGAGACAAACAGAAAGAGGCCTAAACACTGAAACAGCAGAGCCTATGGGGACAAATTCAAACCAACTCGGGCCTATTGTTGAAGCATCTAGAGGCTAAGAAAGGAGGGGTGCTTCCTCCCGGGGGTTGAGACCAGCATAGGTACTGCAGGAAGCATCAGCCTATAGCCTCAGCCACAGCAGCCGAGCAGTTTCTACACACCAACTGCATTTGATCATCGCTATAATCTGTGCCTCTTACTGTTCCTGTTGAGAGAGATGCTGTGTGGCTCAGCTGCCCTCAAACTCATGGTGCCTCCTCTCCTCGACTACCACACTCAGCTTCAACAGACTTTAACAGGAAACATTTTAAAAATGAGAGACAATGCCTTACCCATGCTTGATTTCACCAGGGTCTCTGTAATGCAAACTTACCTGGAAGTTGTGATAAGGTATCCCATGAGAAACAGCACAAGAGATAAGGGGTTTTATTCTGCATTCCAGTCCATCCTGGGTAAGGGATTTCATGGGGAACCTGGGGTATTTTGTTCGATCTTGAGAGAATTAAATGCTCATAGTCAGTTTTGCTTAGCTTTTTATTCAGTCCAGGAGCCCAGCCTATGGAATAGAGCCCCATACAAGGTTAAGGTGGGTTTTCCCATATAGGTAATCCTTCACAGGTGTGCCTACAGGTTTGTCTTCGGATGCCTCTGGACCCCCACAAGTTGACAACATTTAACTACCACTGTGTTCACTCAGCAATCAATATGATATGTTGAGTGTTTGTGGCTTAACATTTACAAGTTGGGAATTAATGCCTAAATGTGAGCATTTTGCACACATTCTCACAAGAACCCCACAAGATAACACCAATATTCCCCTAATATTCCTAAATGGAATCTGGAGACTAAAGATTTTATAAATCAGACATAACGAGGATGTAATCCCAGCACACATCTTCCTGCACCCGGATTGACTCTTCTTTCCTGCTGTCTGCTGTTTCCTGTGGACCTGTAACTCCTTGCCACTGGGAAGCAGGTTCACACACGCAAGATGATCACTTCTGATCACGGCATTATACGGATGGATCTTGTTCCTCACCTGGCCTTCAGTGCCATCATCTTTCTCAGACTTAAGAAACAAACCGACTCCCAAATTTAAAAATGGTGGACAGCTAAAGTCTGGTTCCCACATCAGTCCTGTGTGACTTGGCTCCACCTTGTGATGGCTGTTTTCTTAGCCCTCTGCTCCTCTCTACCGCCTCCTAATTTACATCTTTTCACTCTTCAGAGGTGTGTGGTGAGAACTTTGCCTGCTGGTGAGATTCCATCCCTCTCTGGATAGTCCAAGTTTCCAGAAGCAGAGATTCTTGTCCCATGTGACCCTTTACCCTTGGTGGAAGTAGGGGTATTCACCAGGGCCTGTGGCCAAACAGTGTCACTTACAGAAGCATTGCTTTGCTTCAGTGCCAAGTAATTGTATGGTGTCAGTGTGTGTGTGTGTGTGTGTGTGTGTGTGTGTGTTTGTGTGTGCACTTGCATGTGTATACATGTATCTATACATGTGAAGGAAATAGGCTGACATCACGTGTTCCTCAGCCCCTTTCCACCTCACCTTTTGAGTCAGGGTCTCCCTCCTAACCTGGGGTGCACCCATTTGGCTAGGTTGATTAGGCAGTGGGCCCCAGGAGTCCTCCTGCCACCTTCCCAGCTGGGAGCCTACAGACTCACCCCATCACACTGAGGACTTTTTACATTTGCTGGATATCACGCTTTCACGGTGGGCGGTTGACCAACTGACCCATCTTCCCAGACTCTGAAACAAACTTTAAAATAGCAAATGGAAATGCACTGTTGGCACCAGGTTCACATACATTTTAGCTATAATTGTGGCTTTAATGAATTTCCTGTCTGATGGGCTGTCCTGGGACCCCCATCAAATGGAAGGGTACATTCTTGTGCCCCCAAGGGGACTGATTACAAATGAAGCAGGGGAAGCCAGCATGCTCCCTTGTGTTTAGGGATCAGACCAGAGCATCGCAGCATACATCAGACTCTCAACATATGTCCAGCACTGTCTGGACTCCCAGTGACCCCTGACCTCACAAAGTGCTTGCACTTACACCTTCAGTGGTTAGTGTTTGGGATCCAGTCCTGGGACACTTCATAACCAACATCAGAGCACTTTAGAGTCTGCTTTAAACTCAGACACACCACTTCACACTTAAGACGACACTTCACAGGACTAATGCGCGTATGGGGCAAAGGGAGATCTTGTCCTTCGGAGGGAAGCCTGAGATGCTGAAGTTCCAGTAAGCTCTGAGAAGGTGTGTTACAAAGGCCATTCTGAGGAGCAAAGACACCATAAGTTCCAAATATTGACTGGGGAAAAGTATTCTCCAGGTGAGTCTACACATATGAAGCTCAGAACTAAAGCACATCAAGAGTTTTACTACCTGAGTGCCAGTGATGGTGCTGACAAGACATTTTTCATTGAACACATCTCTAAAAACTAATTGTTTCTTCAGTACACTTTCGCCTTTACTTACTCACCTGTAAGAGCATCGGGCTTGTACTCAGGTCCATCTGTTTCCATGCTGCACCAGTCACAGTTCAATTAAAATGGATCGGCCTTCTTTCCACTCATCTTGGTAATTCTGAACACCTACCCCAACCAGCCTCTCATTAGGACAACTGTTTTCTGCTCTTAGAATCCTGCTAAGGTTTCCCATGTGTCTGATGCACAGTGTAGTCAGAATATGAATATTCCAGGAGCCTATACCGATGAAAATATTAAATCCCATCCCTTATTTTAACAAGATGGTGTTAGCACTCCAAGGAACGCAGCAAGAGTTAGGCCAGACAAGAACTGTCAGCTGCAACTCAACAGTCAGGGTGAAAGGTGGGAGAGTAAGTATTCAGAGCAAAGTGTGACAAAAAGATCTCTTAGCAGCTACAGATCTCTGCCCATATTCTAGAAGGCAAACATCAGGCTCTCTTTTCCTTACACTTTGGTAGAAGTTATTGAGAGGGTGCCTGTTTTTCTAGCCTCTTCCCTAGATACACAGGCTGTGGCGTTAGTCTTGACTTGTTGATAGATATGTGCCCAGGGAGAACAGTCTAGGGTTGGTGAATAGCACATAACCTCCCACTGAACCCCAGAAAAAGAAGCCCCAAACTAACTGGGGCACTGTGTACCCTCACTTGTACAGGCCAATGCCACTCTTGACAGCATGTTTCCTTCTGATCCATACTATCACTTAGCTTTTGAGGAAAGTAATGTTTGCATGGCTTTAGCTCCTTCTTGAGGAAGAGGCCAAGAACCTGAAAACCCTCGGCCTGGCGCCCCAAACACCAGCAGCATTCCTATCGACTGAGTGGCTGGAGGTGTCACACATCCCACAGGCCATCAGAAGTGGGTAGTGGCAGCGAGACAGAATGCTTGGTCTAAACCCTCCTTTCTGTCATATTCAGTCATGATCATTAACATCATAAAAGAATGGACAGACATAGAATATATTTGCATACTATGCTTTGGAAATGGATTTGGGGTGGGTCCTAGAGGGAAAATTGAGTCCGGGATGTCATTTAATAGGATGGAGACAAGCTTGATTCTCATATGTAATTCCAGAACTCAGGAAGGGTGTGGTAGAGGGATTGCCTGCGTTAGGGGCCATACTAGGCTACTGTATTAGTCGGGGTTCAGTGAAGAAACAGAACTAATAGAATGAATATGTAAAGGAAAGTGTAAAAAGGATGGATCACATCTGGAATCAACTAAAACTCAAGCACCTGGGCACATCTGTCAGGAATTTTCTTTTCTTTTGTTTTTTATTTTATTTTTTATTTTAGAGCCTTCTTTTTCTTTTTCTTTTTCTTTTTTTTTTAACTTTCTAAAAAGATTTTCAAAATTATACTATAATTACATTTCTCCATTCCCTTTCCTCCCTCCACACCCTGGCATTTCCCCTCCCTACTCTGCTTCAGATCCATGGCCTCCTCTCCTTTCATTAATTGTTATGGCATTGCAAATATGTATATCAGTATGCATAATCCCAAATATAACCTGCTAAGTCCATAAAACGTTGTTGGTGTGAGGAGCTTCCAGGAGGCTGTTCTGCACTGGGCATCTAATCGGTGTACCCTCCATGAAGGTGGCCCCCTTCAGACAGGATTTTCCTGGACTGGGTCATTTCAGAGGGATCCTTTGGGGTCAGATGACCCACCCTAAATTTGGGCCACACCTTCCAGTAGAAGCCTGTATAAAAGATCCTGGAAGAAGGGAGTCTTTGCCTTTTGTCCACTCACCCTCCCTTTCTCTGGCAAGTTCATCCATCTTGCTGCTGAGGCATTTCTTCACTGGCATTACAGCCTACTTCTTTGGGATTTCAACATATACTGAGGACCAGCTTAGACAGCCAGCTTCGTAGACTGAACAAACTACGGGGATCTTGAAGGTGGTAGGGATTAAACCGTGGCCTTTGTTTATGCAGGGCATACGCTCAGTAATTGCTGATCTACAACCTCCATTCCTATATCCTATATTTTATCATTCGGGGCTCTTTGTATCCAAGGCTGACTGTGAAAGCCCTATACTGCTTAAGATGACCTTGAACTTGTGGTTCTCCTGCCTCTGCTTCCAGAGCACTAGGAGAAGAGGCGTGCCCCATCACATGTAGTTGTGTGTGGTCTGGGAAGCAAACCCAGGGTTCTTATTTGCTGGGCCAAGAGTTCCACCAAGTGAGCTCCACTCCACTCCAACCCAGCTCTGCTGCCCCACAACTCAGCCCACACATGCTGACTTCTTTGAGAGAGCCTGCACACAGGCACACACACACATATGCACACACGTACACACGGGAACACAGACAAACACACACCAGAAGCTACAGAAAGAAAGAACACAAGGTTAAATGTCAAAAATGTCAAACTGTGTCCAGAACATGAAGTGGGGTTTGGAAAGGCAGCTGTGACGGCCATTCTTGAGTGTCAACTGGATTCCAGTTATCTGGTATTATGTAAAACCCCAAAATGAAAAGGCACACCTGTGAGGGATTCCTTGCTTAATTTTAATCCGCATCTTTGAAGAGGGAAGCTGAGCCTCTAATCCAGGCAACACCTTCCGCTAGAAGCCTCTATAAAAGGCGCTGGAACTAAGGAGCTTTTGCTATTTGCCTGTTACTGCCTAGCTGAGAAGAAGTCCATTCCTTCACTGTCCTTGCGGTCTACTTGTGTAGAATTCTGGCCTTTATGAAGACCAGCTGAGACATCCACACTCATGGACTGAAAAACTACTGGACTTTTGGACCTTCCATTCATAGGCAGCCATCTCTGGAATAGCTGGACTTCAGCCTGTAAGTCATCTATCTAAACTCATCTATCTGTCTGTCTGTCTGTCTGTCTATCTATCTATCTCTCTATCTATCGTGTGTGTGTGTGTGTGTGTGTGTGTGTGTGTGTTCTGTTACTCTCGAGATCCCTGACTAAACCTGCCAGCCTTGTAATCAAGGGGAGCCCAGTTGTCCAGATGCTTTGGTTCTGCCCCTGCAGTTCTCTGCTCTGAAAATCTCCTTTGGGTCAGAGATGAAGGCAGGAAAGAGCTGAGAGGCTCGCTCTTCTCTGTGGTTTCTCTCTGCCCTCTTGTGGCCGTTGCCTGAATTTGCAGGGTGAGAGGCATGGCCATTCCACCATGATCCACTAGGATAAAATGCCACTCTCTTTGCTCACCTGGCAGGGTTTATTGCAGTTCATTATTTATTTGCATTGGGGGTGCGGCAACTGTTGGCTTGCCGCAGCACACGTGGAGGTCGGAGAATAATTCGGGTGACTGGGTTCTGTCTTTTATTTTGAGTGACTCAGGAATTGCCCTGCACTGGTCAGAGTTGCCAGGGAGCAGCTAACCGGGCTGAGCCATCTCCTTGGTCCTCCGTTCTGTTTGGCAATGATCAAATCATATATAATCTACAAAGCTTCGCCACTAATCAATCACATGTTATATGAGTTTTATGGAGATATGGTTATGTGTCTAGATTTTTGGGAGTGAGAAAAGCAGCTACAAGCAGGTTTAAACATATGGTTTGGTCTCTGTCTTTCAAGGTTTAAGGACATAGAAGCTTCTCAAACTATTTCTAAAAGCTTTTAGAAAGGATAACTATCTTTTCATTTATTACATTTTTTTCTAATTTTGTTTTGTACATTTTAGCAATGATTTTTACTTAGTTCTCCGGTACACTCTTTTTCTGGGGGGGGGGGGAAAGAGAAATAGGCTTAGTACAAATCCTAGCTTTTATTTTTTTAAGATTTATTTTTAATGTGTATGAGTGTTTTACTCTCACATATTTAAGAGCAGTGTGTGTATGTGTGTGTGTGTGTGTGTGTGCGTTTCCTGCTTAAAGCCAGAAGAGAGTGTCAGCTCCCCTGGCACTGGAGTTACAGGTGATTGTAAGCTGCAAAGACAGGGTTGGAAATCAATGTGTGGTCTTCTAGAAAAGCATCACTCTTCACCACGGAGCCATCTCTGCTGAGTCATCCTGAAAAGATCTGTCCAGCCAAGCAGTGGTGCTGCTGCTTTTAATCCCAGCACTTGGGGGTTTTTTACATTTATTTATTCATGATATGTGCTGAACTTCTGCTCCTCTGAGTTCTTACTGATCTTGGGTTTGCTTCAGCCAGCAGGAGTTCCAACAGGAATTCCAGGAATGAAAACAAGCTTTAAGACCCTAGACCTGGGCGATGGTGGGCAGGGCCTCCATTCACCAATGAATGTTGCCCTGGTGCATAAAACCACATCATAAACCACAGTTTTTTGTGGAAACTGGCCTTCCAGATCCTTGGTGACAGTGGAGGGAGGCACACAGTAGTCTTGCTTCTAACGTGTGTTGACTGCTGTCTTTGGCTGAAAGACTCTGACAATCATTGTGATTTCCACAATTTCAGGTTCTACAGAGGCTCCTTGTGCCCTAGAGCGATCCTTCTCCCTCAGTAGGGAAAAACAAAACGCAGAGTGGGAACTCCACAGACCTTTCTATAGGGGGACTGAGGAAATGCCACCCGAAAGACAAGATTAGAGAAGATCAGCTATGTGAGAAGTGTCCTTTGACACTGCGACCTCCTTCTGTCTTGGTGGCCTAACTGACCCCAGCGCCAAAGGAAACCTGTGTTCTTCCCCTGCGGTTTCTGACCGTGAACCACCTCATCTTGTGTGGATAAGACATCTCCCAGTAGACTAAGGTGCCTTCAGCCATCAAGAGGACAACCCAAGAACTCCCACAGAACGCCCAGCTGACCTGCACTTTGACTTGGACATCGGAAAGCTGTGTCATGGCCGGCAGCCAACAGCTGAGCAAAGACAATACAAGTAGTCCCTCTATAAGGCAGCCTTGCAAGCAGGGTAAAACGATAAGCCCTGAACAGCCAGAGAAAGGCCAGAAGAGGAAACGCCAAGAAGAGGAAGAGGATGATGTGTGCTCAGAAGAGCCAGTCCAGTCGTGGAAGAAGCTGCAACAGGAACAGCATGAAACAGAGCTTGGGGATGAAGAGCCTGACAAGAGCCGAATATGGTCACCCCAGGAAAAGGGTCCGTTACAGCTAATGGCCCCAGAGTGTGCCAAAGGCCCCCAGAAGAGGCTGTGACTGAGGAGTCTGTGGGTGGAGGCCAGGGTCTCAAGCCCCCCCACAGCAACAGGGAGGAAGAAGTTGAGAAACACCACAATGAAAAGTGCCCAGGGCTGTTGGAACTCCTCCAACCTGACGTCCCCGTGAGCTCTGGCCCTCACAGCACTCACACAAGCACCATGGACACCTCCAAGACTCTCAAAGGTTGTGCTGAAGGGCAGAATCATGAATCGGAAACACCTCAAATCTGCACAGACAGTGTCAGCAATGGCATGCCCAGCAGCAAAGTGTCAACACCTGAGGTCAAGAAAAAGGCTCTTGAAGACCAAGAGAAGGGCAGAGGGCTGGACCATGGTCCTGCTGTCACAGTGGACATGGAGAAAGAAATCAGCAGTGCGCTAGGCCCTGGGTCAAAAGATGAGATCTTGAGCTGTGCCTTCAAACTGCAAATGACTCGAGGAGACCTGTGGACCCTAAGGAACACCCAGTGGCTCAATGACAAAGTCATCAATTTTTACATGAATCTTCTCATGGAAAGAAATCAAAGTCAAGGCTACCCGGCACTTCACGCATTTAATACCTTCTTTTACACCAAGTTAAAGTCTGGTGGCTACAGGTCAGTCAGAAGATGGACCCGGGCAGTAAACATCTTTGCCAAGGAACTTCTCCTGGTCCCAGTTCACCTGGGCATGCACTGGAGCCTGGTGGTCACAGACCTAAGAAAGAAGAGTATTGTCTACCTGGACTCCTTGGGACAGAAGAGACCCGACATCCTTGAGCTGCTTTTCTGCTATCTGAGGGAGGAGAGCAAAGCGAGAAGGAACAGCGACCTGAGCCCTGCAGAGTGGAAGCAACACAGCATGTCGGCAGAGGAGATTCCTCAGCAGCTGAACGGGGGCGACTGCGGCGTGTTCGCCTGTAAATATGCAGATTACATTTCCAGGGGCCAGCCCATCACCTTCTCCCAGCAGCACATGCCTCTTTTCAGGAAGAAGATGGTGTGGGAGATCCTGCACAAGCGCTTACTGTAGCAGCGCCCCCTGGCGGCCACTGCGAGGCAGCTGCTCCGAGCTCTTTCCCAGGTGAGGCTAAGGACTGCAGGTACTGGGTGTGGAAGAGCCTTGAACAAGTTCTGAGTGTAAAGACTGTGGCCAGGACAGCCGCGGCTGCACAGAGAAACCCTGTCGGGACAGAACAACAACAACAACAGAAGACACGTGTGCCCACCGAAAGTTAGAAACTATCCGGACTGCACAGCGCATGCTCACAAGCACGCAGCTGTCAAGATTTATCTGTGACTGAGGTCGACGCTGGATTGAATTTTGCTGTTTTTGTTCACAAGTTTTAGCTAACTGGCAGTGGATGGCTTCTGGCGATTTTCGGCCTTTCGTTCTCGACTGCTTGTTTGCATTAGTTATCTCTGAAAGGAAGGCCACCAGTTGCCTGTCTCCGAGTGAATCTCCGGTTGCCTTCCGGTACTGTGTGCTACTACAGAAGCGTCGCAGTGTGCTGCTGTTCACGGGATCCGAGCAATCCAGGAGAAGTAAGAAACGCGCCGGGGACATCTCAAGATACTTCCCAGCCTGGAAGTAAAGACATCTATTTTATTCTCGGGAGAGGAGTAACTAATGCTAGATGTGCATTGTAAACCCGGGACTCCTTGAAGCCTCACCCTGCTGAGGGCTGTACTAAACTGTTTATTCCAAAAAAATAAATAAATATATATTTATATATATATATATGTAAATAAACAAATATTTATATATAAATAAAAATATATTTTATATATCATATATATAAATATATATATTGTTAAGCTATTTTTGAAGATGTTTTCTTTGTATATATTAAGCTGAAATTTAATATGTCATGTTAATATTTATATTCTGTCACCTTAGCCCCACTATTGGTATAGACTTAATATATTTAGTGTGAATATTGCCAACTACATGATAATCTATTTTTATACAGGAAACTTTAATTTTTTATTAGCAGTAAATCTTACATTTGTGTTGTTATTCAATAAAGTTTACATTTAATAAAGTTTGGAGTTTTTTGAACATACTTTGCAAGATCCTGTGCCTGCTGTTCCTTGCATGGTGTAGTGAGGTTGTCCGAGAGAACTGGAAAGCAGATGTCCAAGACAAGATCCAACAGGGTAAGCCGGAACCTGTTCATACATCTGCATGCTGAGATTGCTCTCATTCCAGACCTCTGAGGGCACTTTAGCCAATACCTGTCCTCATCCTGGGAGAAGCTCAATATCGCAGCCAGGGCTGCCTTGAAAAACCAAACAGAACAACCAAAACAAAAAGTATGTGATATCAAGACTTCAAAAATTCAAAGTTTTAACATAGTAATCAATGGAGTTCTGATACCTAAAATTACTTCTCATCATGTTAAAACCACCTCTGTCCAGACCTCTGGACAAAGAAAAGAATGTTGATGTTTTTAACCCCAGATAATTTTTTTTTTAAATCCCCAAGCTTTTATTATGACTTAAAAGTAGAAGGCTCCAGAAGTTCCTCTTTTGTAACTTAAAAGAATTCATGTGAGCCTCACGGAGTTTGCAACTTGCATCTATCTACCTGTCACAGGTCAATTGAGCTACAATCAACAGACTAAGATTCCCCAACTTTTGCCTGTTCCTGATGGAATATGTGTGTGTGTGTGTGAGGGTTGGGGGGGGGGGCTCCAATTGTAAGAGTTTCCTTTAAGTTCCTTAACTTTAGCTTCTGTCCCTAGTCTGAATATGTCTCGGCAGATTTCCACCCACCTGACAGTCACCACCCAGGAACCAGAATGAGAAAACAAACCACTCCAAAAGTGATCTACAGCACCCAAGCCCCAGGCAGTCCACAAAAGTGGAGAGCCTGATGTGCTCCAGTCCAGCTGCCATGATTGCTTCCTGTCTTTTACCTTGATCAGGAAACCAGATGCTTCTGATGAGTGAGTGCCCCATTTCCTGAATGAATCCCCTCCCAGGCTTTGGTTAACATTCCAGCCTTCCTGGGCCCCTACAATGGCATCCTAATTTCAGTTGAGGCCCATTTACAAAATCATCTATGTCACCCCTTATCCTCAACAAAAGACTGAAAAGGTTCAGTCCAAAGGAAACTCTCTGGCAAGGAAGACAAATGGCTACTTGGAGTGCCTACCCAACAAACCAGGCTGGCTCATATTGACCTCCAGGCTCCCTTGTTTGAAAAAAAAAAACAAAAAAACAAAAAAAACAAAAAAAAAAGGTACCTGTAAAACCCAACTAGATCAAGATCCATCAGCATGTTGATCCATTAGATGAAGCAGTTTTGCAACATGATAGAGCACTCACCATACTCTGTGCAGAACAAGGATGTGATTGTGTGGCTGTAAGAGAAAATGTTGTTCTATGCAAACCACTCAGCAATCATTAGAGATTCCTGTACTCTCAGAAAAACAAAAACAAGCAAACAAACAAACCCTGTACACTGCAGACAAAAAAATGACCCAGAACAGGGGAAGCCCATGGTTGCCATTCTCATTTCCTTGTTTTTTCGGGTGATAACTCTGTCTTCAGCTATTGCAGAACATCAGACCCTTCTGTTTCTGCTGATCATCGCTGGCTTGTGCATCATAAATGTCTTAACTAGATACAGAAATTTTGGTCTCGGTGCCAGTATACTGATATTTATTAAATCCCAGTGTGAACAGGTGTTAGGCCCACCGAGAGCCCAATTACCAGAGAGACAGATGAAGGTAACTTGGAGATGGATTGCCACAAACAGAAGAGATTTATTCAGGCCAATGAGTGATGGGGCTGCTTTCCAAATCATCAGGGAACAGCCCCGAGAGAAAAAGGCATGGGGTTTTTAAAGGAAAAAGCAAGGGAGGCGTGGGGGTGGCAAGCTTGGCAGTGCAGGATTGGGTGAATGGGGTTATGGGTAGTTGACTTTTAATATCATCGGTTCGTTTTAGGCACCCACGTCCAGTCAGGCCTGCCCCCGACATCTGGTGGATATCTGATCTTCAAGTTACACCCAGAATGTCCTGGATGGGGAGCTGTGGCCATCTGGACCAGTTGCCAGGCACCCTATCTCATACTGCAGGCCTGGACATTCTTCTGCAGCAGGGTGGGTCTTGTCCCCATTCACCCACTTCTCCTTTTTCCTTGTCCTTCTGCTTTCTGGAAACTACCGGGAGAACTTAGTTTAATTAATATGGGGTATAGAATTCATAAAGAAACCTGTAAAGCTAGCCTGTTCCTTTCACAGATACACACCACAGGGTCAAGAACTTGACTCAGGATACAACTTAAGTGGGGGATGGAAGTGATGGTGAACATTATGTTTAAAGTTACTGTGCTTAAGAGAACTATCAAACAAAAAGCATGTCTAGCCTGTAAGTCCTACTTGTCCAAGGACAGAGGAGGTCTCAGAATGCTAGGCGTTGTTCTTGTGATTGCCTGGTCTTGTTCATGGAGGATACAGACAGTGTGTGGTCACTCCTGTGGACAAGCTTGCTTGCCCTTGACTGCACCTAGATGGAGGTGTCTGAGGACATGCAGGCAGGAAGTCTGCCAGTGTTCCTGCCTCTAGGTGCACAAAGCCAGGATGGGCACAGCCTGTGAGCCTTTATAAACGCATGAGTAATGAACCTTGGGACTGCATCTTGAGAGCACTCTAAGGCACAGTCTTCACATCGTGGGTATCTGGTGCTAGCATCTGAATGAAGTCTCTTCTTTGTTAAAATTTTAATAAATAGATAAACAAATAAAAACATTTTATTTTCTGAAAGTAAGGAGATCTGTCTTTTTGGAAGTTGAGTGAAGTATTTCCAAACGTACATTTTCAACACAGGTATCTTTTAATATAAGTCTCAGCCATATTTTAAGTGCTGTACCGAACTGTTTATTCGAAAAAGGGTACTCAACTTAAAGCTACTTTAACATTTTTGGTACAGGTTAAACTGAAATTAATTTGTTACTCATTAAGAGTATTATTCCCCTTCACATCCTCACTGTGATTTAGTATTTAGCCTCAATAGTTCCAGTTTCAAAATAATCAGTTTTACATGTAATAGTTTAACCTTTTCTGTTCATTGCATAATTTATAATTGTATTATGAAGTCTTTATTTTATAAAGTCCAGAGATGTCCAGAACATACTTTATAAGATTATGCTCCCACTGTTGCTTTTATAATGCATTCAAGATTTTCTGACACAACCTAGGGAGCAGATAGCTAGGGGATAACCCATCAGCATTCCTGTCATTCAAGCATCCTACATCACGTTCTCATTACAGCACATAAGGGCTTTGTCGCCTGAAGTTCTCCAATCTTCCACATTTCTTCTGCAACTCACTTCCAAAGTATTAAGAATCACATGGTCAGGGTATTGTAACAACAGCCCAACTCCCAGTACCAATTTTCCGTATTAGTTCCTTTTCTTGTTTACTATGAAAAAATATTTTGACAAAGCAAGAGAGAGTTCATTCTGTATTCCACAATTCAAGGGTATAGTTGATATATATATATATAGGAAGACCTAGTTGGTAGCTGGAGCTCAAGCAGTTGATCACATTGTCAACTGGGACCAGAATAAGTTCCTTTGTGAAGAGCTTTAGTGCCTGCATCCATCTTTTGACTAACCTGTAGCCCCTGCTCCATTTTTAATTGGATTATTTGCTTTTTTTGTTATCTAGTTTCTTGAGTTCTTTACATATTTTGGATATTAGTCTTCCATCAGATGTGGAGTTGTTAAAAATCTTTTTGCATTCTGTAGGGTGCTAATTTAATTGATAGTGTCCTTTGTATTACAGAAGTTTTCCAGTTTCATGAGGTCCCATTTATCCTATTGCCTGTGCGATTGGTGTTCTGTTCAGAAATTCATCTCCTGTGCCAGTAAGTACAGAGCTGTTGCCTGCTTTTTCTTCTATCTGGTTCAGTGTATCTGATTTTATGTTGGTCTGGACAAGTTGTGAAAGGTATTTACTTGAATAATAGTACTATTGAACTTTTAGCATGATTTCAGCAGAACCCGTTGTAAAAGATTTTAGATCACCTTTTAAATTCCCTCAAGCTCCCCCAAAAATCCTCATGGAAACAAGTTTTTTATTTTTTTTTCTGACTGCAATAACCAGTGTTTTAACATATGATGCTGTTTCCCTAAAGTTTGCAATTTCTAATATTGGTATATAAAATAGAACGTGTTATCAAGTGCAATGTTTTGGGACTATATACATTGTGTACTAACCACAACTTGCTAATTCACATACAAATCACCTCAGAGTTGATACAGTTTGTGAAAGCACATAACATCCACTCAGGCACCTTTCAATTATATTAAAATAATTTCCATGTTGTATAGTAGAGCCATTAAATTCATTGACATTATATAACTTTGTATCATTGTTCAGCATATATCCTGCTACTGACATGACCAGATGTCAGCCCTAGTAAATAGTACTCTATCAGTTAGTTCTTTATTTTAATGTGTCATATGCACTTGTGTGCATGGATGTCAGAAGAACATGTCAGGACCTACTGAGCAATACTTACAGATGGCTGAGTGTGTGCCATGCATGCTGGGCACTGAACTCAGGCTATATGCAAGAATAGTGAGCACTTTCAAACACTGAGCCAGCACTCCAGCACCTAAAGTGGGTTAAAGTCAGTGAGCACAGTCAGTAAATGCTGGCTTCTTGATCTCGGTAGAACTGAACCTGAGTCACCTGTCTATCTATCCATCCATCCACCAATCTATCTATCCACCTATTTGATGTGTTTGTGTGTGCATGCTGGTGGGGTGGTCACATGACAGCACATGAGACTCACTTCTCTCCTACCGTGTGGTTTCTGGGAGACTGAACTTAGCTCATCAGCCTTGGCAGTAAGCACCCTTTAACCACTTAAGTATCCTGCCAGGTCAGCCTCAGTAAAATATCGCCATTTCTTTGATCTTGTATACAGCAGTAGCCAAAAAGGAGAACATTTGGTCCCTTCTGTGAAACTGAGTTGATGGAGCCACCTTATCAAGTGCTGTACATATTCACACTTAAGAACACACACTTACAGTTAGGTATGATTAACCTTTATTATTTATAAAAAATGAGCTTTCTAAAATATTAGTAAATTTCCACTTTAGTTCTGTTTTGAAGTGTTGGTACCAGTGAAGTAACATTTTTCTTCTTTGAAACTTTTCTGGTAAAGTTACAGTCTTCTCCTTTTCTAAAATGGCAGGAAGCTCCTTCCAGTCCTTGATGAAGATAAAGGGGGAACCCATGGCCTTGAGTAACTGCAGAGGAGTGCTGTGGTGACTGGACATGTTTCCACAGTGGCCAGCTGTCATCACATCTTCTACCACAGGAATGGAGCCAAACGAGCAGGCCTCATATATTCTGTAACACTCTGTGTTCACTCCTACAGGACACAAAGTGAGGTCACTCTGAAGCAAAGCATCTTGGTAATTCTTAAGACTTTCATTTGTCTCCTGAGGCTGCCACCTAGGAAATTAAACAAACAACAAAGAAATCCCTGTAAGGTTTTACTTTCCTATGGCATCTTTTTTGAAGCAAATCTTTTAATGTCAGTTATCAAAAATGTGAACACATCATAGAGATGATAAATATGAGAGGCATTGAAAATGTTGGACCAAACACATTTCTTAAAACTTCTTTAAGGTTTGGGGGTGTGGGTATAGCCCAGCTGCTAGAACTCAGACCTAGTATTGATCATCATCTATCCATAAACTGGGTATATAATTCCCTAATTCTACAAGTTGGGAGGCATAGGAAGAATCAGGAGTTTAACATCATCCTGGGCTAAATACCGAGTTTGAGGCCAGCCTGTGCTACATGAGACTGCCTAAAACAAGTTTTTTGTTTTGAACATTTGAAAATAATCTGAACATTTTATTGCTGTATATTTAAAAATACCCGGTGATCAATCTTCGAATGGGTGTATTCATTCAATCTTATTTCCCTAGTGCTGTGTCCTCTTATCTTACTCTGATGCAGCTTTGCTGTATCCAGTGGTGGGCATTAGGTCTTTGAGTTAAGTCAGGACATATTCTAGAAAGTCTAAAGCCCTGTGAGGAAAAGCACAGAGGGGCTTCTGGAGTGACAGGGCTGCATTTTCCTATGGGTGATTACTGAATGTTTCACTGTCAAGGGCTCAGAATCAAGAGCTGTATGTGAACAGGCAGGCTAGTGCAGACGTGGGGAAGAGTAGAGAATAAACAAAGATGAAGGTCATGCTTGTGCTTGGTATGCCCAAGAACTGGTAGGGAGGCCAGCAAGGTGGAAGTAGAGGAACTGAGGTGAGCAGTCAAAAACTATAACGTCTGCTCACAGAAGACTGACCTGTAGTGTTCTGATGAGGGAACGACATAAGCAATAAACATTTTAACAATCAATCTGGCTGTGGTCTTGAGAATGGAATGAGAATGGAATGAGAATGGCAGCTGGGCTCCAGCACCAAAGGACTTGTTTTTCTGTGTACTGCACATGAGGTTAGACTGTGATTTTTTTTGAAGCGAGGAAGTGGGGGGGGGGCTAGGACTCACCGCTGAGACCTCGGGGTCTGAAAGACAGTTCTGGGCTGCCCTGATGGCATGTGGATCTGACAAAGGAGCCGGTGTACAGAGAAGCTCCAGAATGCCCAGCACAAGGGAGCCCTCCTGTGCCGGGCAGAGCACTGGGAGCCTTTTAAGCAGAGAAGTACCCTGATGACATTGGTGTCCTGTAATGATAACTGGCAGAGAAAGGATGGGTCAGCCTGGGGAGAGCAAGAGCTGACACAGGCAGCCTGAGGGGGTCACAATCAAAGTTACATGTAAGTGGGATCCATTTAAATGGAACTGGAATTCTTCATTTCATATTTTTCTAAGGTAATGCGAATACCCCATTTTTTTTAAAAAGATTTATTTATTTATCTATTATGCAGTAGTCTGCCTGCATGTGTGTCAGCGGGCCAGAAGAGGGCACCAGATCTCATGATAGATGGTTGTGAGCCACCATGTGATTGCTGGGAATTGAACTCAGGACCTTTAGAAAAGCAGCCAGTGCTCTTGAACTCGGAGCCATCTCTCTAGCCTGGACCTGGGATTCCTATCACCCATGGTGCTGTTGGTGTTTATTCCGTATTTGTACCTGAGAAAAGCAATGTGAGAGAAGAGACTGAACTACTAGAGAGGAATTGTTGCCTGAGCCCAGAACGGAGTTGGAGGTACAGAGGGCTCAGGGGTGAATCCTAGCTCTGCTGCTAAATAGTATATTAAAAAAAAATCACTACCTACCTAGGCCTCAGTTTCCTCATCTTTAAAATGTGTTAGTTCTTAGATCCCTGGAATGGAATAACCTCTTATTGAGATGATTATTTAGAATTGCTTAACAGAAGGGCCTCTGGCTTAGGCCTTGTCTTAGTCACTCTTCTGTTGCTGTAAAGAGACACCATGACCAAGGCAGCTTACAAAAGAAAGCCTTTCCCCGGGGGCTTGCTCACAGGTTCGGAGGGTGAGTCCATGACCACCACAGTGTCACACAGGGTGGCACGCAGTTATGGGGGTGGAGCGGCAGTGAGGGCTTCCATACTGAGACAGCAACGGAGAGACAAACAAACAGAAAGAGGCCTAACACTCAAACAGCAGAGCCTATGGGGACAAACCCAAACCACCTTGGGCCTATAGTTGAAGCATCTAGAGGCTAAGAAAGGAGGGGTGCTTTCTCCCGTGGGTTGAGAACAGCATAGGTGCCACAGGAAGCATCAGCCTACAGCCTCAGCCTCTTGCTGTTCCTGTTGAGAGAGATGCTGTGTGGCTCAGCTGCCCTCAAACTCATGGTGCCTCCTCTCCTCGACCACCACACTGAGCTTCAACAAACTTTAACAGGAAACATTTTAAAAATGAGAGACAATGCCTTACCCACGCTTGATTTCACCAGGGTCTCTGTAATGCAAATTTACCTGGAAGTTGTGTTAAGGTATCCCATGAGAAACAGCACAAGAGATAACGGGTTTTATTCTGCATTCCAGTCCATCCTGGGGAAGGGATTTCAGGGGAAACCTGGGGTATTTTGTTCGATCTTGAGAGAATTAAATGCTCATAGTCAGTTTTGCTTAGCTTTTTATTCAGTCCAGGAGCGCAGCCTATGGAATAGAGCCCCACACAAGGTTAAGGTGGGTTTTCCCAGGTAGGTAATCCCTCACAGTCATGCCTACAGGTTTGTCTCCGGATGCCTCTGGACCCCCACAAGTTGACAACATTAACTACCACTGTGTTCACTCAGCAATCCATACGACATGTTGAGTGTTCGTGGCTTAACATTTCCACGTTTGGGGATTACTCGCTAAAGTGAGCATTTTGCACACATTCTAACAAGAACCCCACAAGATGACACCAATATTGCCCTAATATTCCTAAATGGAATCTGGAGGCTAAAGATTCTGTAAATCAGACATAACGAGGATGTAATCCCAGCACACATCTTCCTGAGCCCGGATTGACTCTTGCTTCCTGCTGTCTGCTCTTTCCTGTGGACCTGTAACACCTTGCCACTGGGAAGCAGGTTCAGGCACGCAAGATGAGTACTTCTGATAACCTGTGTCGGAGGTCTGTCTTCCCCTCCTTTTGCTCGCATCCCAGACTTGGGAAACCATGCTTGTATTCTTCTCTTCCATGAACCAGAGATTTTCAGATTATATTATCTCACAGAGGTGAGATAATACAACATTTATCAGGTTTATTTCACTTGACATACCTTATCCATGTTCAGCCATAATTTTTCTTCATATGAAAATTCTTCCATTGTGTGCATGTCATGTATGATGAGTAATCTTGGGTTGTCAACTTGATCACATCTGGAATCAACTAAAACTCAAGCACCTGGGCACATCTGTCAGGAATTTTCTTTCCTTTTTTTTTTTTAATTTTTTTTTTTTTTTAGTTTAGAACCTTCTTTTTTTTCTTTTTTTTTAACTTTCTAAAAAGATTTTTGAAATTATACTATAATTACATTTCTCCCTTCCATTTCCTCCCTCCACACCCTGGCATTTCCCCTCCCACTCTGCTTCAGATCCATGGCCTCCTCTCCTTTCATTAATTGTTATGGCATTGCAAATATGTATATCAGTATGCATAATCCCAAATATAACCTGCTAAGTCCATAAAACGTTGCTGGTGTGAGGAGCTTCCAGGAGGCTGTTCTGCACTGGGCATCTAATCGGTTTGCCCTCCATGAAGCTGGCCCCCTTCAGACGGGATTTTCCTGGATGGGTTATTTGAGAGGGATGCTTTGGGGTGAGATGACCCACCCTAAATTTGGGCCACACCTTCCAGTGGAAGCCTGCATAAAAGATCCTGGAAGAAGGGAGTCTTTGTCTTTTGTCTGCTCACTCTCCCTCTGTCTGGAAAGTTCATCCATCTTGCTGCTGAGGCATTTCTTCACTGGCATTGTAGCCTACTTCTTTGGGATTTCAACATATACTGAGGACCAGCTTAGACAGCCAGCTTCGTAGAGTGAACAAACTTCGGGGATCTTGAAGCTGGTAGGGATTAAACCGTGGCCTTTGTTTATGCACGGCATACGCTCAGTAATTGCTGATCTACAACCTCCCTTCCTATATTCTATATTTTATCATTCGGGGCTCTTTGTATCCAAGGCAGACTGTGAAAGCCCTATACTGCTTAAGATGACCTTGAACTTGTGGTTCTCCTGCCTCTGCTTCCAGAGCGCTAGGAGAAGAGGCGTGCCCCATCACATGCAGTTGTGTGTGGTCTGGGAAGCAAACCCAGGGTTCTTATTTGCTGGACCATGCGTTCCACCAACTGAGCTCCACTCCACTCCAACCCAGCTCTGCTGCCCCACAACTCAACCCACACATGCTGACTTCTTTGAGAGAGCCTGCACACAGGCACACACACACATATGCACACACGTACACACGTGAACACAAACACACACCAGAATCTACAGAAAGAAAGAACACAAGGTTAAATGTCAAAAATGTCAAACTGTGTCCAGAACATGAAGTGGGGCTTGGAAAGGCAGCTGAGACAGCCATTCTTGACTGTCAACTGGATTCCAGTTATCTGGTATTATGTAAAACCCCAAAATGAAAAGGCACACCTGTGAGGGATTCCTTGCTTAATTTTAATCCTCATCTTTGAAGAGGGAAGCCGAGCCTCTAATCCAGGCAACACCTTCCGCTAGAAGCCTCTATAAAAGGCGCTGGAACTAGGGAGCTTTTGCTATTTGCCTGTTACTGCCTCACTGAGAAGAAGTCCATTCCTTCACTGTCCTTGTGGTCTACTTGTGTAGAATTCTAGCCTTTACTGAAGACCAGCTGAGACATCCACACTCATGGACTGAAAAACTACTGGACTTTTGGACCTTCCATTCATAGGCAGCCATCTCTGGACTAGATGGACTTCAGCCTGTAAGTCATCTATCTAAACTCATCTATCTGTCTGTCTGTCTATCTATCTATCTATCTATCTATCTATCTATCTATCTATCGTGTGTGTGTGTGTGTGTGTGTGTGTGTGTTCTGTTACTCTCGAGATCCCTGACTAAACCTGCCAGCCTTGTAATCAAGGGGAGCCCAGTTGTCCAGATGCTTTGGTTCTGCCCCTGCAGTTCTCTGCTCTGAGAAGCTCCTTTGGGTCAGAGAGGAAGGCAGGAAAGAGCTGAGAGGCGCGCTCTTCTCTGTGGTTTCTCTCTGCCCTCTTGTGGCCGTTGCCTGAATTTGCAGGGTGAGAGGCATGGCCATTCCACCGTGATCCACTAGGATAAAATGCCACTCTCTTTGCTCACCTGGCAGGGTTTATTGCAGTTCATTATTTATTTGCATTGGGGGTGCGGCAACTGTTGGCTTGCCGCAGCACACGTGGAGGTCGGAGAGTAATTCGGGTGACTGGGTTCTGTCTTTTATTTTGAGTGACTCAGGAATTGCCCTGAACTGGTAGAGTTGCCAGGGAGCAGCTAACCGGGCTGAGCCATCTCCTTGGTCTTCCGTTCTGTTTGGCAACGATCAAATCATATATAATCTACAAAGCTTCGCCACTGATCAATCACATGTTATATGAGTTTTATGGAGATATGGTTATGTGTCTAGATTTTTGGTTGTGAGAAAAGCAGCTACAAGCAGGTTTAAACACATGGTTTGGTCTCTGTCTTTCAAGGTTTAAGGACATAGAAGCTTCTCAAACTATTTCTAAAAGCTTTTAGAAAGGATAACTATCTTTTCATTTATTACATTTTTTTCTAATTTTGTTTTGTACATTTTAGCAATGATTTTTACTTAGTTCTCCGGTACACTGTTTTTCTGGGGGGAAAAAGAGAAATAGGCTTAGTACAAATCCTAGCTTTTATTTTTTTAAGATTTATTTTTAATGTGTATGAGTGTTTTACTCTCACATATTTAAGAGCAGTGTGTGTATGTGTGTGTGTGTGTGTGTGTGCGTTTCCTGCTTAAAGCCAGAAGAGAGTGTCAGCTCCCCTGGCACTGGAGTTACAGGTGATTGTAAGCTGCAAAGACAGGGTTGGAAATCAATGTGTGGTCTTCTAGAAAAGCATCACTCTTCACCACGGAGCCATCTCTGCTGAGTCATCCTGAAAAGATCTGTCCAGCCAAGCAGTGGTGCTGCCGCTTTTAATCCCAGCACTTGGGGGTTTTTTACATTTATTTATTCATGATATGTGCTGAACTTCTGCTCCTCTGAGTTCTTACTGATCTTGGGTTTGCTTCAGCCAGCAGGAGTTCCAACAGGAATTCCAGGAATGAAAACAAGCTTTAAGACCCTAGACCTGGGCGATGGTGGGCAGGGCCTCCATTCACCAATGAATGTTGCCCTGGTGCATAAAACCACATCATAAACCACAGTTTTTTGTGGAAACTGGCCTTCCAGATCCTTGGTGACAGTGGAGGGAGGCACACAGTAGTCTTGCTTCTAACGTGTGTTGACTGCTGTCTTTGGCTGAAAGACTCTGACAATCATTGTGATTTCCACAATTTCAGGTTCTACAGAGGCTCCTTGTGCCCTAGAGCGATCCTTCTCCCTCAGTAGTGAAAAACAAAACGCAGAGTGGGAACTCCACAGACCTTTCTATAGGGGGACTGAGGAAATGCCACCCGAAAGACAAGATTAGAGAAGATCAGCTATGTGAGAAGTATCCTTTGACACTGCGACCTCCTTCTGTCTTGGTGGCCTAACTGACCCCAGCGCCAAAGGAAACCTGTGTTCTTCCCCTGCGGTTTCTGACCGTGAACCACCTTATCTTGTGTGGATAAGACATCTCCCAGTAGACTAAGGTGCCTTCAGCCATCAAGAGGACAACCCAAGAACTCCCACAGAACGCCCAGCTGACCTGCACTTTGACTTGGACATCGGAAAGCTGTGTCATGGCCGGCAGCCAACAGCTGAGCAAAGACAATACAAGTAGTCCCTCTATAAGGCAGCCTTGCAAGCAGGGTAAAACGATAAACCCTGAACAGCCAGAGAAAGGCCAGAAGAGGAAACGCCAAGAAGAGGAAGAGGATGATGTGTGCTCAGAAGAGCCAGTCCAGTCGTGGAAGAAGCTGCAACAGGAACAGCATGAAACAGAGCTTGGGGATGAAGAGCCTGACAAGAGCCGAATATGGTCACCCCAGGAAAAGGGTCCGTTACAGCTAATGGCCCCAGAGTGTGCCAAAGGCCCCCCAGAAGAGGCTGTGACTGAGGAGTCTGTGGGTGGAGGCCAGGGTCTCAAGCCCCCCCACAGCAACAGGGAGGAAGAAGTTGAGAAACACCACAATGAAAAGTGCCCAGGGCTGTTGGAACTCCTCCAACCTGACGTCCCCGTGAGCTCTGGCCCTCACAGCACTCACACAAGCACCATGGACACCTCCAAGACTCTCAAAGGTTGTGCTGAAGGGCAGAATCATGAATCGGAAACACCTCAAATCTGCACAGACAGTGTCAGCAATGGCATGCCCAGCAGCAAAGTGTCAACACCTGAGGTCAAGAAAAAGGCTCTTGAAGACCAAGAGAAGGGCAGAGGGCTGGACCGTGGTCCTGCTGTCACAGTGGACATGGAGAAAGAAATCAGCAGTGCGCTAGGCCCTGGGTCAAAAGATGAGATCTTGAGCTGTGCCTTCAAACTGCAAATGACTCGAGGAGACCTGTGGACCCTAAGGAACACCCAGTGGCTCAACGACAAAGTCATCAATTTTTACATGAATCTTCTCATGGAAAGAAATCAAAGTCAAGGCTACCCGGCAATTCACGCATTTAATACCTTCTTTTACACCAAGTTAAAGTCTGGTGGCTACAGGTCAGTCAGAAGATGGACCCGGGCTGTAAACATCTTTGCCAAGGAACTTCTCCTGGTCCCAGTTCACCTGGGCATGCACTGGAGCCTGGCGGTCACAGACTTAAGAAAGAAGAGTATTGTCTACATGGACTCCACGGGACAGAAGAGACCCGACATCCTTGAGCTGCTTTTCTGCTATCTGCGGGAGGAGAGCAAAGCGAGAAGGAACAGCGACCTGAGCCCTGTGGAGTGGAAGCAACACAGCATGTCGGCAGAGGAGATTCCTCAGCAGCTGAACGGGGGCGACTGCGGCGTGTTCGCCTGTAAATATGCAGATTACATTTCCAGGGACCAGCCCATCACCTTCTCCCAGCAGCACATGCCTCTTTTCAGGAAGAAGATGGTGTGGGAGATCCTGCACAAGCGCTTACTGTAGCAGCGCCCCCTGGCGGCCACTGCGAGGCAGCTGCTCTGAGCTCTTTCCCAGGTGAGGCTAAGGACTGCAGGTACTGGGTGTGGAAGAGCCTTGAACAAGTTCTGAGTGTAAAGACTGTGGCCAGGACAGCCGCGGCTGCACAGAGAAACCCTGTCGGGACAGAACAACAACAACAACAGAAGACACGTGTGCCCACCGAAAGTTAGAAACTATCCGGACTGCACAGCGCATGCTCACAAGCACGCAGCTGTCAAGATTTATCTGTGACTGAGGTCGACGCTGGATTGAATTTTGCTGTTTTTGTTCACAAGTTTTAGCTAACTGGCAGTGGATGGCTTCTGGCGATTTTCGGCCTTTCGTTCTCGACTGCTTGTTTGCATTAGTTATCTCTGAAAGGAAGGCCACCAGTTGCCTGTCTCCGAGTGAATCTCCGGTTGCCTTCCGGTACTGTGTGCTACCACAGAAGCGTCGCAGTGTGCTGCTGTTCACGGGATCCGAGCAATCCAGGAGAAGTAAGAAACGCGCCGGGGACATCTCAAGATACTTCCCAGCCTGGAAGTAAAGACATCTATTTTATTCTCAGGAGAGGAGTAACTAATGCTAGATGTGCATTGTAAACCCGGGACTCCTTGAAGCCTCACCCTGCTGAGGGCTGTACTAAACTGTTTATTCCAAAAAAATAAATAAATATATATTTATATATATATGTAAATAAACAAATATTTATATATAAATAAAAATATATTTTATATATTATATATATAAATATATATATTCTTAAGCTATTTTTGAAGATGTTTTCTTTGTATATATTAAGCTGAAATTTAATATGTCATGTTAATATTTATATTCTGTCACCTTAGCCCCACTATTGGTATAGACTTAATATATTTAGTGTGAATATTGCCAACTACATGATAATCTATTTTTATACAGGAAACTTTAATTTTTTATTAGCAGTAAATCTTACATTTGTGTTGTTATTCAATAAAGTTTTTATTTAATAAAGTTTGGAGTTTTTTGAACATACTTTGCAAGATCCTGTGCCTGCTGTTCCTTGCATGGTGTAGTGAGGTTGTCCGAGAGAACTGGAAAGCAGATGTCCAAGACAAGATCCAACAGGGTAAGCCGGAACCTGTTCATACATCTGCATGCTGAGATTGCTCTCATTCCAAACCTCTGAGGTGAAGATAGGGCACTTTAGCCAAGACCTGTCCTCTTCCTGGGAGAAGCTCAATATCGCAGCCAGGGCTGCCTTGAAAAACCAAACAGAACAACCAAAAAAAAAAAAATATGTGATATCAAGACTTCAAAAATTCAAAGTTTTAACATAGTAATCAATGGAGTTCTGATACCTAAAATTACTTCTCATCATGTTAAAACCACCTCTGTCCAGACCTCTGGACAAAGAAAAGAATGTTGATGTTTTTAACC
Source organism: Meriones unguiculatus (assembly GCF_030254825.1). Lineage (NCBI taxonomy): Eukaryota > Metazoa > Chordata > Mammalia > Rodentia > Muridae > Meriones > Meriones unguiculatus. The sequence goes on along the minus strand of NC_083364.1, from coordinate 13,160,978 downwards.
CCAGATAATTTTTTTTTTAAATCCCCAAGCTTTTATTATGACTTAAAAGTAGAAGGCTTCAGAAGTTCCTCTTTTGTAACTTAAAAGAATTCATGTGAGCAGGACCTATTTATTTATTTATTCATTCCCAGGATAGATTTCTGTATTCTTCCCAAGCTGAAGCATAAAGATATAAAATAGGTTTATAAAAGTATAAATATACTGTGCATACTATATGATAAAATAGAGAGCATACTTATGAGAGTATATTCCCTCCAGTAGGTCCATGAGGTGTCACGCGGCAGGCAAGGTCAGTGTTGTCTAACAGTACCTGTACTGTGTTCTTTCTACAATCAACTGTCCTTCCCTCCATTGCGCAGTCATGTCCGGGGGATCAAGAGTGCCTTCGAAAACATGTTCCCACAGATACAAAACTGGTAGTCAAAGCACAAAACCAGACACATCTGTTGTTTAGCCGTTTTAGAATGTTAGGAAAATGAATGTTTTATTCTTTTCTCTTTTGACTCTGAGCTGAGACGTTTCTCTCCATGTTCGGTTGCAGGCGGTGACCAAGACATTCCTCGGTCACCTATCGCAACTTACTGTATGTGGGGTAGACTTCAGTGGCTGTAGTTGTAAAGATGACAGGACATTTTACTCATACAGAGGAACCCCAAATGTCACTGAACCCTGGCTACCCATCATATTCTGAAGCAAAATGTATATTATAAACTAAAATACCATCATTATTAGAATTACTTTAATATTGTGACTGGAGAGACTAAATGTCTTGTGCTGAAGCCACAAGTACACCAAAGCATTCAGTGTGTCAAGAGGATAGATATCACCTCCTCATTTGATCAAAGGTCCTTGAAGGCATGATCTGCTCTGCAAGCTGACACTTCATCCTGTCTCCTAAGGGCAACCACGATGCTTTGTTTTGTTACATGAGGTAACATTAATATGCAGGCCTACAACCTCTGAGAACCCCTTGTCAGTTATTTTGAAAGATATTCTTTGGTCCATTTCCATTATGCCATGCTGTTAAAGCCACACTAAAAACCAGTGTGAAAATGTGGGCCATTGTATAAAACATCCAAATGTGTCAGGCTAAATAATGCCCCGCTTCTCCAGGTCATACCGTAATCTCTAGATCCTGTGACTATTGTCTTACACAGCAGAGTGTCTCAATGTGACCTAGCTGCTGAGATGCAGAGCCTTCCAGAGACAGACTCCCTCCTTGAGGTAGGGAGAAGATGTAACGTTCTCAATCAGTACACAGGCAGTTCACTACAGCAGCCTCAGCAAACTGTGCTATGTGGGTAGAACATGGTACCTCGAAGGCAGGTGCCACTGTAACAAACAGTTACACGTGGAAGGGGCTTGGAAACTGGGAAATGGGGGAGCTGGAAGAACTCTGAAGAGTAACTTTTTTTTATTTTTATTTTTATAAGCAAAGTCTACTTTAGATTACCTGAAACAGACTGCAGAATAATTCAGATGCTCACAGTTCATTTAGTGAGCAAGACTCAGAAGACAGCAAGGAACACAGTAGAGAAAACCTACATTGCCTTAAGGACACACTCACTGAAACTGACTTCGTTAAAGGAAATACACAATCTAGCAAATTCCACACCAGGACAGGACACAGTTTATACTGTCTTCTCAAGCTTTTCCTCTTACACTGACTTACCAATGGCTGCTTTGCCCTACATTTGTACACTGTGTTCGTGTTTCTCTTATGTGGGCTTGTTTAATATTTGCAGATGATCTTCTGGGCTCCTCCAAGGGGCTTGGGTCACTTTTCCAGCCCCACCCCCTGCAGCTCCAGAAGGCTTGTCTTCTTAGCTCCAGAAGGCTCCATTCCATTGCTGTTGCTCTTCTTGGTGGTAATCTTATGTTACTACAACTGGGATGGACTTCCCCAATAGCCTCTCAAAGGCTCTCTGCATGGTCCCTTTAATCCTGGGTCTTCAACTGCTGGTGAGGCTGCACCTTCAGCAGTGGCCTCTCCTGGCTTCCTACAGAGCCAAGTCTCAGCTGATCTCCACACTCCATCATGCTTTCAAAACCAGTATCACCTGGGTGACTCGTACACTACCAAGTTCTGTTGCCAACAGCCTTGGCCACCTCTGGAACACAGCACCTGTGTGTTGACCCCGAGAAAACACTTTCCAGAAGGCTTTACGTTAATGATGCTGGGCTCTTAAGCGCTGCTAGTTCCTCAGCTGAGGCTGACCAGCACTGATTGTCTCAGTCACACAAAGCTTTCTCTTCAACCGTGCTGGTCTTTTGTTAATCACAGCTGATTCTTCAGCTCCAGCTGTACAGACACCACAGATTCCTCACACAAATGGCCCAGCAGAGTCTTTGCTTTCCTCTGAAACTTGACAAGCCAGGCCTCTATTGTCAGCACCGCTCTGAACATCCTTATCTTCCAAGATCCAGCAGCTGCCCACTAAGCTGTCAACACTCAATGGTTTTTTCATCCAAAGTTTTAAGTCCTTCTGCAATCCTCCCAAAACATCACGGTCAGCTCAGTCTCACAGCAACACCCCACAATCCTGGTACCAACTTGTCTTAGTTAGGGCTGCTATTACTACAATGAAACACTGTGACCAACAAGAAAGTCAGGGAGGAAAAGGTTTATTTGACTTACATATCACTGAAGGAAGTCAGGACGGGAACTCAAGCAGGGCGGGGACCTGGAGGCAGGAGCTAATGCAGAGGCCATGGACGGGTGCTGCTTACTGGCTTGCTCCTCATGGCTTGCTCAGCCTGCTTTCTTAGAGAACTAGGACCATCAGCACCATTCAGAATGGGCTGGGCCCTTCCTCATCAATCACTAATTAAGAATATGACCTACAGCTGTATCTTATGGATCAATTGAGGCTCCCTCCTTTGAGATGACTCTAGCGCATGTTAACAAAAGACTAGCCAGGACAGATACCAAGGGACCTTGGGAATCTTCCGGCCTCTGCCTTTCCATCCCTGGGATTACTGTGTCCTGGGACAGAACTGGGACCTTTGGACCTTGTTCTTCTTTGCAAGCACTTTACTGCTCGAGCCTTTTCTCCAGCCTGGATCTTCTAATGTCTTTCATTAAACTCTTTATTTATATGCATTTTGGATCTTTTTGTTTCATTTTTTATTTTTTTCGTGTGAATTTAGTTATTTTCTATTGTGATTTCTGAGAAACCTGCGCAGTTAGACAGTTTCACTGTGTAGCTCCCATAGCTATTCTTTGTTGTCAACTTGGCTACATCTGGAATGAACAAAAGCCAAGGTTCTGGGTACACCTGTAAGGGACTTTTCTTAATTGAATCACTCCAAGTGTACAGACCCACCTTTAATCTGGCCACTCCTTATGGTGGCAGCCCATACAAAGGAGGTGAAAGCAGGAAGCTCTCTCCTTGCCTGCTTCCCCTCACTCTCACTGGCAAGTCCACTTCTTCACTGGCATTAGAGCCTACTTCTTCCAGGATTCCAGAATATGCTGAAGACCTGCTGAGACATCCAGCCATAACCAAACAACTATTAGCCCCTTGGACACTCCTTTGGAGACAGCCATTGTTCGAATAGTCAGGCCACAGCCTGTAAGCCATCATAATAAATCCCTTTTACACTTTCCTGTACATATTCAATCTTTTACTTCTGTTTCTTCACTGAACCCCGACTAATACAGTAGCCTAGTATGGCCCCTAACCCAGGCAATCCCTCTACCACACCCTTCCTGAGCTCTGGAATTACATATGAGAATCAAGCATGTCTCCATCCTATTAATTTACATCGGGGACTAAATTTTCCCTCTAGGACCCACCCCAAATCCATTTCCAAAGCATAGTATGCAAATATATTCTATGTTGGTCCATTCTTTTATGATGGAAATGATCATGACTGAATATGACAGAAAGGAGGGTTTAGACCAAGCATTTTGTCTCGCTGCTGCCACTAACCACTTCTGATGGCCTGTGGGGTATGTGACACCTCGAGCCCCTTAGTCGATAGGAATGCTGCTGGTGCTTGCATAGGAATGCTGGGGCGCCAGGCCGAGGGTTTTCAGGTTCTTGGCCTCTTCCTCAAGAAGGAGCTAAAGCCATGCAAACATTACTTTCCTCAAAAGCTAAGTGATAGTATCGATCAGAAGGAAACATGCTGTCAAGAGTGGCAGTGGCCTGTACAAGTGAGGGTACACAGTGCCCCAGTTAGTTTGGGGCTTCCTTTTCTGGGGTTCAGGGGGAGGTTATAAGCCATTCACCAACCCTAGACTGTTCTCCCTGGGCACATATCTATCAACAAGTCAAGACTAACGCCACAGCCTGTGTATCTAGGGAAGAGGCTAGAAAAACAGGCACCCTCTCAATACCTTCTACCGAAGTGTAAGGAAAAGAGAACCTTACCTTTGCCTTCTAGAATATGGGCAGAGATCTGCAGCTGCTAAGAGATCTTTTCGTGATGCTTTGCTCTGAATACTTACTCTCCCACCTTTCACCCTGACTGTTGAGTTGCAGCTAACCGTTCGTGTCTGGCCTAACTCTTGCTGCGTTCCTTGGAGTGCTAATACCATCTTGCTAAAATAAGGGATGGGATTTAATATTTTCATCGGTATAGGCTCCTGGAATATTCATATTCTGACTACACTGTGCATCAGTCACATGGGAAACCTTAGTAGGATTCTAAGAGCAGAAAACAGTTGTCCTAATGAGAGGCTGTTTGGGGTAGGTGTTCAGAATTACCGAGATGAGTGGAAAGAAGGCCGATCCATTGTAATTGAACTGTGACTCGTGCAGCATGGAAACAGATGGACCTGAGTACAAGCCCGATGCTCTTACAGGTGAGTAGGTGAAGACAAAAAGTGTACTGAAGAAACAATTAGTTTTTAGAGATGCATTCAATGAAAAATGTCTTGTCAGCCCCATCACTGGCACTCAGGTAGTAAAACTCTTGATGTGCTTTAGTTCTGAGCTTCACATGAGTAGACTCAACTGGAGAATTCTTTTAACCAGTCAATATTTGGAACTTATGGTGTCTTTGCTCCTCAGAATGGCCTTCGTAGCACACCTCCTCAGAGCTTACTAGAACTTCAGCATCTCAGGCTTCCCTCCAAAGAAGGACCAGATCTCCCTGTGCCCCATACGCGCATTGGTCCTGAGAAGTGTCGTCTTAAGTGTGAAGTGGTGTGTCTGAGTTTAAGACAGACTCTAAAGTGCTCTGATGTTGATAATGATGTGTCCCAGGACTGGATCCCAAACACTATCACTGAACGTGTAAGTGCAAGCACTTTGTGAGGTCAGGGGTCACTGGGAGTCCAGACAGTGCTGGACGTGTGTTGAGAGTCTGATGTGTGCTGTGATGCTCCAGAGTGATCCCTAAACACAAGGAAGCATGCTGGCTTCCTCTGTTTCATTTGTAATCCGTCTGCTTGGGGGCACAAGAATGTACCCTTCCATTTGAGGGGGGTCCCAGGACGGGCCATCAGACAGGAAATTCATTAAAGCCACAATTATAGCTAAAAAGTATGTGAACTTGGCACCAACGGTGCATTTCCATTTGCTATTTTAAAATTTGTTTCAGAGTCTGGGAAGATCCGTCAGTTGGTCAAGCTCCCACCGTGAAAGCATGAGTTTGGATCTCCAGCAAATGTAAAAAGTCCTCAGTGTGATGGAGTGAGTCTGTAGGTTCCCAGCTGGGAAGGGAGTAGGAGAACACCTGGGCCCCACTGCCTAATCAACCTAGCCAAATGGGTGCACCCCAGGTTAGGAGGGAGACCCTGACTCAAGAGCTGAGGTGGAAAGAGGCTGAGGAACACGTGATGTCAGCCTATTTCCTTCACATGTATAGATGCATATATACACATGCAAGTACACACATAGACACAAACACACACACACACACACACACACTGACACCATTCAATTACTCGGCACTGAAGCAAGCAATGCTTCTGTAAGTGACATTGTTTGGCCACAGGCCCTGGTGAATACCCCCACTTCCACCAGGGGTAAAGGGTCACATGGGACAGGAAGCTCTGCTTCTGGAAACTTGGACTATCCAGAGAGGGCTGGAATCTCACCAGCAGGCAAAGTTCTCATCATATACCTCTGAAGAGTAAAAAGATGTAAATTAGGAGGCTATAAAGAGAGGAGATGGCTAAGAAAACAGCCACCACAAGGTGGAGCCAAGTCAGTCACACAGGACTGATGCAGGAACCAGACTTCAGGTACCCCAGACTATAGCTGTCCACCATTTTCAAATTTGGGAGTCGGTTTGGTTCTTAAGTCTGAGAAAGATGATGGCACTGAAGGCCAGGTGAGGAACAAGATCCATCGGTATAAAGCCATGATCAGAAGTGCTCATCTTGCGTGTGTGAACCTGCTTCCCAGTGGCAAGGAATTACAGGTCCACAGGAAACAGCAGACAGCGGGAAAGAAGAGTCAATCCGGGTGCAGGAAGATGTGTGCTGAAATTACATCCTCGTTATGTCTGATTTACAGAATCTTTAGCCTCCAGATTCCATTATGGGAATATTAGGGCAATATTGGTGTCATCTTGTGGGGTTCTTGTGAGAATGTGTGCAAAATGCTCACTTTTAGCGATTAATTCCCAACTTGGAAATGTTAAGCCACAAACACTCAACATGTTATATTGATTGCTGAGTGAACACAGTAGTAGTTAATGTTGTCAACATGTGGGGGTCCAGAAGCATCCGGAGACAAACCTGTAGGCACGCCTGTGAAGGATTACCTACATGGGAAAACCCACCTTAACCTTGTGTGGGGCTCTATTCCATAGGCTGGGCGCCTGGACTGAATAAAAAGCTAAGCAAAACTGACTATGAGCATTTAATTCTCTCAAGATCGAACAAAATACCCCAGGTTCCCCCTGAAATCCCTTCCCCAGGATGGACTGGAATTCAGAATAAAACCTGTTATCTCTTGTACTCTTTCTCACGGGATACCTTATCACAACTTCCAGGTAAGTTTGCATTACAGAGACCCTGGTGAAATCAAGCGTGGGTAAGGCATTGTCTCTCATTTTTGAAATGTTCCCTGTTAAAGTCTGTTGAAGCTGAGTGTGGTGGTTGAGGAGAGGAGGCACCATGAGTTTGAGGGCAGCTGAGCCACACAGCATCTCTCTCAACAGGAACAGTAAGAGGCACAGATTATAGCGATGATCAAATGCAGTTGGTGTGTAGAAACTGCTCTGCTGCTGTGGCTGAGGCTGTAGGCCAATGCCTCCTGTGGTACCTATGCTGGTCTCAATCCCCGGGAGGAAGCACTCCTCCTTTCTTAGCCTCTAGATGCCTCAACTATAGGCCCGAGATGTTCTGAATTTGTCCCCATAGGCTCTGCTGTTTGAGTGTTTAGGCCTCTTTCTGTTTGTCTCTCGGTTGCTGTCTCAGTATGGAAGCCCTCACTGCTGTTCCACCCCCATGCCTGCCTGCCACCCTGTGTGACACCGTGGTGGCCATGGACTCACCCTCCGAACCTGTGAGCAAGACCCCTTGGAAAGGCTTTCTTTTGTAAGCTGCCTTGGTCATGGTGTTTCTTTACAGCAACAGAAGAGTGACTAAGACAAGGCCTAAGCCAGAGGCCCTTCTGTTAAGCAATTTTAAATAATCATCTCAATAAGAGTTTATTCCATTTCAGGGATCAAGGAAATAACACATTTTAAAGATGAGGAAACTGAGGCCTAGGCAGGTAGTGATTTTTTTTTTTAATATACTATTTAGCAGCAGAGCTAGGATTCACCACTGAGCCCTCTGTACCTCCGACTCCGTTCTGGGATCAGGCAACAATTCCTCTTTAGTAGTTCAGTCTCTTCTCTCACATTGCTTTTCTCAGGTACAAATACGGAATAAACCCCAACAGCACCATGGGTGATAGGAATCCCAGGTCCAGGCTAGAGAGATGGCTCAGAATTTAAGAGCACTGGCTGCTTTTCTAAAGTTACTGAGTTCAATTCCCAGCAATCACATGGTGGCTCCCAACCATCTTTCGTGAGATCTGGTGCCCTCTTCTGGCCTGATGGCACACATGCAGGCAGAATACTGCATAATAGATAAATAAATAAATCTTTTTTAAAAATGGGGTATTCACATTACCTTAAAAAAAAAAAAAAACAAAACAGGAAATGAAGAATTCCAGTTCCACTTAAACGAATCCCACTTAAATATGACTTTGATTGTGACCCCCTCAGGCTGCCTGTGTCAGCTCTTGCTCTCCCCAGGCTGACCCATCCTTTCTCTGCCAGTTATCATTACAGGACAACAATCTCATCATGGCATTCCTCTGCTTACAAGACTCCCGGTGCTCTGCACGGCACAGGAGGGCTCCCCTGGGTGGCTCTGACCTTCCTTCTTGGCTTCTGCACTGGGCATTCTGGAGCTTCTCTGGACACCGGCTATTTGGTCAGATTCACATGCCATCAGGGCAGCCCAGAACTGAGTTTCAGACCCCTTGGGCTCAGCGGTCAGTCCTAGCCCCCACCTACTTCCTAGCATCAAAAAAAATCACAGTCTAACCTCATATGCAGTACACAGAAAAACAAGTCCTTTGGGGCTGGAGCTCAGCTGCCAGAGGGCTTCGCTAGAATGCCCTAAAGCCTGGGTTTGTTCCCCAGAACTACAGAAAACCAGATGTGGAGGCATCTGCCTATAATCTCACCATTTAGTGGGTAAAAACAGAGGCATCAGGACTTCAAGGTCATTCTTTCCTACTTTGCAAATTTGGGGCCATCTTGGCCTCATGAGATCTTGTCTCAATAAACAAGTTCAAGGCCAGCCTGGTCTACATGAGACCTGATGTCCAAAATAAAAGAGCCTTACTCTTACATCCTATTCTGATATAGAACAGAATATCGCTAAAAATTAAATTGAGGCAATTAGCAAGTTAAAAAATGCCAGCTCAGTGCACCTGCATATGTTTAAAAATGTGAAGTATTTTTTGTCTTCTATCATACCTAAACTTTGAGTGAATCTCTGGAAAAGCTATTTGCAGTGACCGAGGGTAAAATGTGTCTTTTCTCTGGAATGCATTTTCCTCTCTCATAGATGGCCAAGTACTTACTATTCAACCTTTAAATGCAGGAACAGGGGGCAGCAGAGTGATGGATGGGAGGTGGGGTAGAGAGGTGGAGGAGGGGTGGTGATGGCTCAGGAATAGTCTTGCATGTATGAGGCCTTGGTTAATCCTCCACCACTGCAAAGTAACAATCAATTGTTGAAGAGCTGTTTTTCTATAACACCTTATTCCCCAACCTGCCTCACGCACAGTCTGCTTTTCCTCCCGTCCATCTCCCCAAGTCCTGAACTTGGATGACACTATTATTCCCACAGCCTGCAACTCTTTATTTATGCAATACACGGTTAAGATACTTCAGGACAGCTGACTAACGCCAACTCCCCGGTCTTGGCTTATGTTTGTTCACCTACTAAGGGAGCAGTCTAAAAGTCTCTCAGACCCTTAGATCTTGCAGTGAAAACATTTTGGCATCAGACACGCCTTTGCTATATATCACTCAGCATTTGATACACTGGTTGAGAGTAGCCAGAAAAGGTCCTAAAGGGTAAACACAGCCGGATCAAAGCCAAGGACACCTAAGTGTGACCAATGCCAAGTATACCGCTCTTTCCCTGTCATACTAGTACCTGAGCTACATCTGGGATCCAGAGGGCGATGGTGCTAAGGCAGTTTTCCTCCCTGCCTCAACTGGACAGCTTCGCCCTCTTGTGCTTTTTGACAGGCAGGTCCTTCACAATCCAATGTTCAGTTGCCTCCTGGGGTCGAGCATCTTGGATTCTTTAAGGGCGACACCAGACTCTGGACTTCCTCCACTGGAAAAAACTGTCCAGAACCCACACAGAAGGCGGCAAGAAAGTCCGTTCCTAGGTTCAGAGGAGTCTTCGGGCAAAGACCACCGCTTGGAGCCCAGGAGGAGCAAGGCTCAGCGTGCTCTGCCCAGGGCGGTACCGCTGGTGCGCGGGCCCCACTCTGGTTGGCCAAAAGGGGCCTCCATCTTCCAGGACGAGCTCAGAGCTGGGACCGGGGCGAGGGCTGGGAAAGGGTCGGTCCGGAGTGCGGTCCCCTCGGGCGACAGGGCCTCGCCTCGCCGAAGTGCCGGGGGCCGGGGCAGCCGCGGCCGTCCTCCAGGCGCCGCTAGCGCAGGGCTGATGGCGCGCCTAGGGCTGGGCGGCCGCTGGCGGGGGCGCGGCTCCGAGTGCGCGTGTGGTCGCGGCCGCCAGGAGGCAGCAGCGGCCGGTGGGCGGCGGAGACCGAGCACAGGCGCCAGGCGACCGAGGCAGCAGAGGACCCTCGCGGCGCCGGCGCTGGAGACGCGTTCCCCGCCGGCGCTGAACCGGGCGCGTCCGAGGCGCGTCTCCGCCGCCGCCCTTCGAGCCCAGCCGATCAGACTCGCGCGGGGACGGCCATCCCTTCGGCCTGCCGGGCGTCGGCAGCAGCGCCGGCGTCCCAGCCCCGGGGCTCCGGCAGGAAGGGAGGAGGCGGCGGCGGCCTGCGGGGCGCGATTCCCGCGAGGGTCTCCACAATGCTGCTCGATATGGAGGAGGTACAGTACTCCAGACAGAATACAGCCGCAGCGACCAAGGCACTGTGTTGTCAGTGAGCCCAAGCATTCAACAGAACATCTTAATGTCGATGTGCAAGTGAACAGTTAGTTGGTTTTTGACACTGGTGCAAAAACAATAAAGAAAAGGTAAATTTTTTCAAGAAATGGTGTTGGAATAATTAGATATCCATAAGCAAAATAGTTACAGTTTTCGCAGCCTATGAAAAGTTACCTTGAAGAGGACTGTAGATTAAACATAAAATTATTATAAAGTGTTTAAAAGAAACCATAGAAAATGATCTCCCTTACGTTGAGGATTGATGATAAGTTTCCATATATGACTCCAAAAGCAAAATCTCTGAAAAAAATATCTACAGCAGCAGATTGAAAGAAAATGTTAGCGAGTCATATACACGAACAATGCAAAATGTAGTCTCAGTACAAGAAAACCAATGCCTGGTGGAAAAAATGGGCAAAATATTGGAAGATATTTGTATCATTTTTTTTCTTTGATGTGAACAACAAACAAACAAAACAGCAGACAAAAGCAAGCTAAGAGCAGGGAGGTGTCTGTTGGGTCTTGGTTTGCAGGTCCTGGCGAGCAGGAGACCCAGCCTGCGAGGCCGGCTGTGCCAACTCGGGCGAGCGGATGGCTGGGGGTCCGGGTTGGGGGCGGCTCCTGGCCGCTTCCTCTACGGCTGCGGGGTGGACGCGGGGACCGCGCCAGCGCCGCGCACCATTGTTGAGACCCTCGGGGGGGTCGCGCCCCGCCGGCCGCCGCCGCCTCCTCCCTTCCTGCCGGAGCCCCCGGGCTGGGACGCCGCCGCCCCTGCCAAAGCCCGGCAGGCATAAAGGATGGCCATCCCTGCGCGAGTCCAATCGGCGGGGCTAGAAGGGCGACGGCGGCGATGCGCCTCGGATGCGCCAGATTCAGCGCCGGTGGGGAAAGCATCTGTGGAGCCGGGGCCGCGAGGGTCCTCTGCTGCCTTGGTCGCCCGGCGCCTGGGCTCGGTCTCCGCTGCCCACCGGCATCTGCTGCCCCCTGGCGGCCGCGGCCACACGCGCACCCGGAGCCGCACACCCGGATCCGCGCCCCCGCCTGGCAGCCCTGTCCAGCCCTAGGCGCGCGCTCACCCTGTGCTCATGGCGCCTGGAGGAAGGACGCCGCTGCCCGGGCCCCGGGCACTTTGGCGAGGTGGGGCCCTGTCGCCCCAGGGGACCGCGCTCCGGGCCGACCCTTTCCCCGCCCTCGCCCCAGTCCCAGCTCCGAGCTCGTCCTGGAAGATAGAGGCCCCTTGTGGCCAACCCGAGTCCGGCCCATGCACCAGCGGTGACCGCCCTGGGCGGAACCCGCTGAGCCTTGCTCCTCCTGGGCTCTGCACTGTGGTCTGCGCCCGGAGACTCCTCTGAACCTAAAGACAGACTTTCTTAATGCCTTCTGTGTGGGCCCTCGACAGTTTTAACCAGGGGAGGAAGTCCAGAGTTGGGTGTCGCCCTTAAAGAATCCAAGATGCTAGACCCCAGGAGGCAACTGAACATTGGACTGTGAAGGAACAGCCTGTGAAAAAGCACAAGAGGGTGAAGCTGTCCAGTTCAGGCAGGGAGGAAAACTGCCTGAGCACCATCGCCCTCTCGATACCAGATGTAGCTCAGGTACTAGGATGACAGGGAAAGAGTGGTAAACTTGGCATCAGTCACACTTAGGTGTTGCTGGCTTTCATCCAACTGTGTTTACCCTTTAGGACCATTTCTGGCTCCTCTCAACCAGTTTATCAAATGCTGAGTGATATATAGCAAAGGCGTGTCTCATGCCAAAATGTTTTCACTGCAAGATCTAAGGGTCGGAGAGACTTTTAGACTGCTCCCTTAGCCGGTGAACAAACACAAGCCAATAACGGGTAGTCGGCGTTAGGCAGCTGTCCTGAAGTATCTTAACCGTGTATTGCATAAATAAAGAGTTGCAGACTGGGAATAATAGTGTCATCCAAGTTCAGGACTTGGGGAGATGGACGGGAGGAAAAGCAGACTGTGCGTGAGGCAGGTTGGGGAATAAGGAGTTATAGAAAAACAGCTCTTCAACAATTGATTGTTACTTTGCAGTGGTGGGGAAATAACCAAGGCCTCATACATGCAAGACTATCCCTGAGCCATCACTACCCCTCCTCCCTCTCTCTACCCCAGCTCCAACCCATCACTCTGCAGCCCCAGTTCATGCATTTAAAGGCTGAATAGTAAGTACTTGGCCATCTATGAGAGAGGAAAATGCATTCCAAAGAAAAGACAAATTTTACCCTCTGTCACTGCAAGTAACTTTCCCAGAGATCCAATCAAAGTTTAGGTATGATAGAAGACAAAAAATACTTCACATTTTTTAAACATATGCAGGTGCACTGAGCTGGCATTTTTTAACTTGCTAATTGCCTCAATTTAATTTTTAGCGATATTCTGTTCTATATCAGAATAGGATGTAAGAGTAAGGCTCTTTTATTTTGGACATCAGGTCTCATGTAGACCAGGCTGGCCTTGAACTTGTTTATTGAGAAAAGATCTCATGAGGCCAAGATGGCCCCAAATTTGCAAAGTAGGAAAGAATGACCTTGAAGTCCTGATGCCTCTGTTTTTACCCACTAAATGGTGAGATTATAGGCAGATGCCTCCACATCTGGTTTTCTGTAGTTCTGGGGAATAAACCCAGGCTTTAGGGCATTCTAGCGAAGCCCTCTGACAGCTGAGCTCCAGCCCCAAAGGACTTGTTTTTCTGTGTACTGCACATGAGGTTAGACTGTGATTTTTTTGATGCTAGGAAGTGGGGGGGCTAGGACTCACCACTGAGCCCTGGGGGTCTGAAACTCAGTTCTGGGCTGCCTTGAAGGCACAAGGATCTGACGAAGGAGCCGGTGTCCAGAGAAGCTCCAGAATGCCCAGTGCAAGGGAGCCCTCCTGTGCCAGGCAGAGCACTTGGAGTCTTTTAAGCAGAGAAATGCCATGAAGCGATTGGTGTCCTGTAATGATAACTGGCAGAGAAAGGATGGGTCAGCCTGGGGAGAGCAAGAGCTGACACAGGCAGCCTGAGGGGGTCACAATCAAAGTTACATTTAAGTGGGATTCGTTTAAGTGGAACTGGAATTCTTCATTTTCTGTTTTTTTTTTTTTAAGGTAATGTGAATACCCCATCTTTTAAAAAGATTTATTTATTTATTTATTTATTTATTTATTTATTATGTATACAGTTTTCTGCCTGCATGTGTGCCAGGGGGCCAGAAGAGGGCACCATATCTCATGATAGATGGTTGTGAGCCACCATGTGATTGCTGGGAATTGAACTCAGTAATTTTAGAAAAGCAGCCAGTGCTCTTAAACTCTGAGCCATCTCTCTAGCCTGGACCTGGGATTCCTATCACCCATGGTGCTGTTGGGGTTTATTCCATATTTCTACCTGAGAAAAGCAACGTGAGAGAAGAGACTGAACTACTAAAGAGGAATTGTTGCCTGATCCCAGAACGGAGTCGGAGGTACAGAGGGCTCAGTGGTGAATCCTAGCTCTGCTGCTAAATAGTATATTAAAAAAAATCACTACCTGCCTAGGCCTCAGTTTCCTCATCTTTAAATTGTGTTAGTTCTTAGATCCCTGAAATGGAATAAACTCTTATTGAGATGATTATTTAAAATTGCTTAACAGAAGGGCCTCTGGCTTAGGCCTTGTCTTAGTCACTCTTCTGTTGCTGTAAAGAGACACCATGACCAAGGCAGCTTACAAAAGAAAGCCTTTCCAAGGGGTCTTGCTCACAGGTTCGGAGGGTGAGTCCATGGCCACCACGGTGTCACACAGGGTGGCAGGCAGGCATGGGGGTGGAACAGCAGTGAGGGCTTCCATACTTAGACAGCAACCAGGAGAAAAACAGAAAGAGGCCTAAATACTCAAACAGCAGAGCCTATGGGGACAAATTCAAACCACCTCGGGCCTATAGTTGAAGTATCTAGAGGCTAAGAAAGGATGAATGCTTCCTCCTGGGGATTGAGACCAGCATAGGTGCCACAGAAAGCATTGGCCTACAGCCTCAGCCAGAGCAGCAGAGCAGTTTCTACACACCAACTGCATTTGATCATCGCTATAATCTGTGCCTCTTACTGTTCCTGTTGAGAGAGATGCTGTGTGGCTCAGCTGCCCTCAAACTCATGGTGCCTCCTCTCCTCAACCACCACACTCAGCTTCAACAAACTTTAACAGGGAACATTTTAAAAATGAGAGACAATGCCTTACCCACGCTTGATTTCACCAGGGTCTCTGTAATGCAAACTTACCTGGAAGTTGTGATAAGGTATCCCGTGAGAAAGAGTACAAGAGATAACAGGTTTTATTCTGAATTCCAGTCCATCCTGGGGAAGGGATTTCAGGGGGAACCTGGGGTATTTTGTTCGATCTTGAGAGAATTAAATGCTCATAGTCAGTTTTGCTTAGCTTTTTATTCAGTCCAGGAGCCCAGCCTATGGAATAGAGCCCCAAACAAGGTTAAGGTGGGATTTCCCATGTAGGTAATCCTTCACAGGCGGGCCTACAGGTTTGTCTCCGGATGCCTCTGGACCCCCACAAGTTGACAACATTAACTTCCACTGTGTTCACTCAGCAATCAATATGACATGTTGAGTGTTTGTGGCTTAACATTTCCAAGTTGGGAATTAATCGCTAAAAGTGAGCATTTTGCACACATTCTCACAAGAACCCCACAAGATGACACCGATATTCCCCTAATATTCTTATAATGGAATCTGGAGGCTAAAGATTCTGTAAATCAGACATAACGAGGATGTAATTTCAGCACACATCTTCCTGCACCCGGATTGACTCTTCTTTCCCCCTGTCTGCTGTTTCCTGTGGACCTGTAATTCCTTGCCACTGGGAAGCAGGTTCACACACGCAAGATGAGCACTTCTGATCATGGCTTTATACCGATGGATCTTGTTCCTCACCTGGCCTTCAGTGCCATCATCTTTCTCAGACTTAAGAACCAAACCGACTCCCAAATTTGAAAATGGTGGACAGCTATAGTCTGGGGTACCTGAAGTCTGGTTCCTGCATCAGTCCTGTGTGACTTGGCTCCACCTTGTGGTGGCTGTTTTCTTAGCCTTCTCCTCTCTCTATAGCCTCCTAATTTACATCTTTTCACTCTTCAGAGGTATATGATGAGAACTTTGCCTGCTGGTGAGATTCCAGCCCTCTCTGGATAGTCCAAGTTTCCAGAAGCAGAGCTTCTTGTCCCATGTGACCCTTTACCCTTGGTGGAAGTAGGGGAATTCACCAGGGCCTGTGGCCAAACAGTGTCACTTACAGAAGCATTGCTTTGCTTCAGTGCCGAGTAATTGAATGGTGTCTGTGTGTGTGTGTGTGTGTGTGTGTGTGTGTGTGTGTGTCTGTGTGTGCACTTGCATGTGTATATATGCATCTATACATGTGAAGGAAATAGGCTGACATCACGTGTTCCTCAGCCCCTTTCCACCTCACCTTTTGAGTCAAGGTCTCCCTCCTAACCTGGGGTGCACCCATTTGGCTAGGTTGATTAGGCAGTGGGCCCCAGGAGTCCTCCTGCCGCCTTCCCAGCTGGGAGCCTACAGACTCACCCCATCACACTGAGGACTTTTTACATTTGCTGGATATCACGCTTTCACGGTGGGTGGTTGACCAACTGACCCATCTTCCCAGACTCTGAAACAAACTTTAAAATAGCAAATGGAAATGCACTGTTGGCACCAGGTTAACATACTTTTTAGGTATAATTGTGGATTTAATGAATTTCCTCTCTGATGGGCCGTCCTGGGACCCCCCTCAAATGGAAGGGTACATTCTTGTGCCCCCAAGGGGACTGATTACAAATGAAGCAGGGGAAGCCAGCATGCTCCCTTGTGTTTAGGGATCAGACCAGAGCATCGCAGCACGCATCAGACTCTCAACATAAGTCCAGCACTGTCTGGACTCCCAGTGACCCCTGACCTCACAAAGTGCTTGCACTTACACCTTCAGTGGTTAGTGTTTGGGATCCAGTCCTGGGACACTTCATAACCAACATCAGAGCACTTTAGAGTCTGCTTTAAACTCATACACACCACTTCACACTTAAGACAACACTTCTCAGGACTAATGCGCTTATGGGGCAAAGGGAGATCTTGTCCTTCTTCAGAGGGAAGCCTGAGATGCTGAAGTTCCAGTAAGCTCTGAGGAGGTGTGTTACAAAGGCCATTCTGAGGAGCAAAGACACCATAAGTTCCAAATATTGACTGGGGAAAAGTATTCTCCAGGTGAGTCTACACATATGAAGCTCAGAACTAAAGCACATCAAGAGTTTTACTACCTGAGTACCAGTGATGGTGCTGACAAGACATTTTTCATTGAACACATCTCTAAAAACTAATTGTTTCTTCAGTACACTTTCGCCTTTACCTAATCACCTGTAAGAGCATCGGGCTTAAACTCAGGTCCATCTGTTTCCATGCTGCACCAGTCACAGTTCAATTACAATGGATCGGCCTTCTTTCCACTCATCTTGGTAATTCTGAACACCTACCCCAACCAGCCTCTCATCAGGACAACTGTTTTCTGCTCTTAGAATCCTGCTAAGGTTTCCCATGTGTCTGATGCACAGTGTAGTCAGAATATGAATATTCCAGGAGCCTATACCGATGAAAATATTAAATCCCATCCCTTATTTTAACAAGATGGTGTTAGCACTCCAAGGAACGCAGCAAGAGTTAGGCCAGACAAGAACTGTCAGCTGCAACTCAACAGTCAGGGTGAAAGGTGGGAGAGTAAGTATTCAGAGCAAAGTGTGACAAAAAGATCTCTTAGCAGCTACAGATCTCTGCCCATATTCTAGAAGGCAAACGTCAGGCTCTCTTTTCCTTACACTTTGGTAGAAGTTATTGAGAGGGTGCCTGTTTTTCTAGCCTCTTCCCTAGAGACACAGGCTGTGGCGTTAGTCTTGACTTGTTGATAGATATGTGCCCAGGGAGAACAGTCTAGGGTTGGTGAATGGCGCATAACCTCCCCCTGAACCCCAGAAAAAGAAGCCCCAAACTAACTGGGGCACTGTGTACCCTCACTTGTACAGGCCACTGCCACTCTTGACAGCATGTTTCCTTCTGATCGATACTATCACTTAGCTTTTGAGGAAAGTAATGTTTGCATGGCTTTAGCTCCTTCTTGAGGAAGAGGCCAAGAACCTGAAAACCCTCGGCCTGGCGCCCCAAACACCAGCAGCATTCCTATCGACTGAGTGGCTGGAGGTGTCACACATCCCACAGGCCATCAGAAGTGGGTAGTGGCAGCGAGACAGAATGCTTGGTCTAAACACTCCTTTCTGTCATATTCAGTCATGATCATTTCCATCATAAAAGAACGGACAGACATAGAATATATTTGCATACTATGCTTTGGAAATGGATTTGGGGTGGGTCCTAGAGGGAAAATTGAGTCCCGTTGTCATTTAATAGGATGGAGACACGCTTGATTCTCATATGTAATTCCAGAACTCAGGAAGGGTGTGGTAGAGGGATTGCCTGCGTTAGGGGCCATACTAGGCCACTGTATTAGTCGGGGTTCAGTGAAGAAACAGAACTAATAGAATGAATATGTACAGGAAAGTGTAAAAGGGATGGATCACATCTGGAATCAACTAAAACTCAAGCACCTGGGCACATCTGTCAGGAATTTTCTTTTCTTTTGTTTTTTATTTTATTTTTTGTTTTAGAACCTTCCTTTTCTTTTTCTTTTTTTTTTAACTTTCTAAAAAGATTTTCGAAATCATACTATAATTATATTTCTCCATTCCCTTTCCTCCCTCCACACCCTGGCATTTCCCCTCCCTACTCTGCTTCAGATCCATGGCCTCCTCTCCTTTCATTAATTGTTATGGCATTGCAAATATGTATATCAGTATGCATAATCCCAAATATAACCTGCTAAGTCCATAAAACGTTGCTGGTGTGAGGACTTTCCGGGAGGCTCTTCTGCACTGGGCATCTAATCGGTGTGCCCTTCATGAAGCTGGCCCCCTTCAGACGGAATTTTCCTGGACTGGGTCATTTGAGAGGGATCCTTTGAGGTCAGATGACCCACCCTAAATTTGGGCCACACCTTCCAGTGGAAGCCTGCATAAAAGATCCTGGAAGAAGGGAGTCTTTGTCTTTTGTCTGCTCACTCTCCCTCTGTCTGGCAAGTTCATCCATCTTGCTGCTGAGGCATTTCTTCACTGGCATTGTAGCCTACTTCTTTGGGATTTCAACATATACTGAGGACCAGCTTAGACAGCCAGCTTTGTAGACTGAACAAACTACGGGGATCTTGAAGGTGGTAGGGATTAAACTGTGGCCTTTGTTTATGCAGGGCATACGCTCAGTAATTGCTGATCTACAACCTCCATTCCTATATCCTATATTTTATCATTCGGGGCTCTTAGTATCCAAGGCTGACTGTGAAAGCCCTATGCTGCTTAAGATGACCTTGAACTTGTGGTTCTCCTGCCTCTGCTTCCAGAGCGCTAGGAGAAGAGGCGTGCCCCATCACATGCAGTTGTGTGTGGTCTGGGAAGCAAACCCAGGGTTCTTATTTGCTGGGCCAAGAGTTCCACCAAGTGAACTCCACTCCACTCCAGCCCAGCTCTGCTGCCCCACAACTCAGCCCACACATGCTGACTTCTTTGGGAGAGCCTGCACACAGGCACACACACACATATGCACACACGTACACACGGGAACACAGACAAACACACACCAGAAGCTACAGAAAGAAAGAACACAAGGTTAAATGTCAAAAATGTCAAACTGTGTCCAGAACATGAAGTGGGGTTTGGAAAGGCAGCTGTGACGGCCATTCTTGACTGTCAACTGGATTCCAGTTATCTGGTATGATGTAAAATCCCAAAATGAAAAGGCACACCTGTGAGGGATTCCTTGCTTAATTTTAATCCTCATCTTTGAAGAGGGAAGCCGAGCCTCTAATCCAGGCCACACCTTCCGCTAGAAGCCTCTATAAAAGGCGCTGGAACTAGGGAGCTTTTGCTATTTGCCTGTTACTGCCTCGCTGAGAAGAAGTCCATTCCTTCACTGTCCTTGCGGTCTACTTGTGTAGAATTCTGGCCTTTATTGAAGACCAGCTGAGACATCCACACTCATGGACTGAAAAACTACTGGACTTTTGGACCTTCCATTCATAGGCAGCCATCTCTGGACTAGATGGACTTCAGCCTGTAAGTCATCTATCTAAACTCATCTATCTGTCTGTCTGTCTGTCTGTCTGTCTGTCTATCTATCTATCTATCTATCTATCTATCGTGTGTGTGTGTGTGTGTGTGTGTGTGTTCTGTTACTCTCGAGATCCCTGACTAAACCTGCCAGCCTTGTAAACAAGGGGAGCCTAGTTGTCCAGATGCTTTGGTTCTGCCCCTGCAGTTCTCTGCTCTGAGAAGCTCCTTTGGGTCAGAGAGAAAGGTAGGAAAGAGCTGAGAGGCGCGCTCTTCCCTGTGGTTTCTCTCTGCCCTCTTGTGGCCGTTGCCTGAATTTGCAGGGTGACAGGCATGGCCATTCCACCGTGATCCACTAGGATAAAATGCCACTCTCTTTGCTCACCTGGCAGGGTTTATTGCAGTTCATTATTTATTTGCATTGGGGGTGCGGCAACTGTTGGCTTGCCGCAGCATACGTGGAGGTCGGAGAATAATTCGGGTGACTGGGTTCTGTCTTTTATTTTGAGTTACTCAGGAATTGCCCTGAACTGGTCAGAGTTGCCAGGGAGCAGCTAACCGGGCTGAGCCATCTCCTTGGTCTTCCCTTCTGTTTGGCAACGATCAAATCATATATAATCTACAAAGCTTCGCCACTGATCAATCACATGTTATATGAGATTTATGGAGATATGGTTATGTCTCTAGATTTTTGGGAGTGAGAAAAGCAGCTACAAGCAGGTTTAAACACATGGTTTGGTCTCTGTCTTTCAAGGTTTAAGGACATAGAAGCTTCTCAAACTATTTCTAAAAGCTTTTAGAAAGGATAACTATCTTTTCATTTATTACATTTTTTTCTAATTTTGTTTTGTACATTTTAGCAATGATTTTTACTTAGTTCTCCGGTACACTGTTTTTCTGGGGGAAAAAAGAGAAATAGGCTTATTACAAACCCTAGCTTTTATTTTTTTAGGATTTATTTTTAATGTGTATGAGTGTTTTACTCTCACATATTTAAGAGCAGTGTGTGTATGTGTGTGTGTGTGTGTGTGTGCGTTTCCGGCTTAAAGCCAGAAGAGAGTGTCAGCTCCCCTGGCACTGGAGTTATAGCTGATTGTAAACTGCAAAGACAGGGCTAGGAATCAAAGTGTGGTCTTCTAGTAAATCAACACTCTTTACCATGGAGCCATATCTGCTGAGTCATCCTAAAAAGATCTCTCCAGCCAAGCAGTGGTGCTGCCACTTTTAATCCCAGCACTTGGGGTTTTTACATTTATTTATTCATGATATGTGCTGAACTCCTGCTCCTCTGAGTTCTTACTGATCTTGGGTTTGCTTCAGCCAGCAGGAGTTCCAACAGGAATTCCAGGAATGAAAACAAGCTTTAAGACCCTAGACCTGGGCTATGGTGGGCAGGGCCTTCATTCACCAATGAATGTTGCCCTGGTGCATAAAACCACATCATAACCAGCTTGTGGAAACTGGCCTTCCAGAGCCTTGGTGACAGTGGAGGGAGGCACACAGTAGTCTTGCTTCTAACATGTGTTGACTGCTGTCTTTGGCTGAAAGTCTCTGACACTCATTGTGATTTCCACAATTTCAGGTTCTACAGAGGCTCCTTGTGCCCTAGAGGGATCCTTCTCCCTCAGTAGGGAAAAAACAAAACACAGAGTGGGAACTCCACAGACCTTTCTATAGGGGGACTGAGGAAATGCCACCTGAAAGACAAGATTAGAGAAGATCAGCTATGTGAGAAGTGTTCTTTTACATTGCCACCTCCTTCTGTCTTCCTGGCCTAACTGACCCCAGCGCCAAAAGAAACCTGTGCTCTTCCCCTGTGGTTTCTGACCTTGAACCACCATGTCTGGTGTGGATAAGACATCTCCAAGTAGACTAAGGGACCCTTCAGCCATCAAGAGGACAACCCAAGAACTCCCACAGAACGCCCAGCTGACCTGCACTTTGACTTGGACATCGGAAAGCTGTGTCAAGGCCTGCAGCCAACATGTGAGCAAAGACGATCCAAGTAGTCCCTCTATACGGCAGCCTTGCAAGCAGGGTAAAAGAATGAGCCCTGGACAGCCAGAGAAAGGCCAGAAGAGGAAATGCCAAGAAGAGGAAAAAGAGGATGTGTGCTCCGAAGAGCCAGTCCAGTCCTGGAAGAAGCTGAAACAGGAACAGCATGAAACAAAGCTTACGGATGAAGAACCTGACAAGAGCCGAATATGGTCACCCTAGGAAAAGGGTCCATTACAGCTAATGGCCCCAGAGTGTGCCAAAGGCCCCCCGGAAGAGGCTGTGACTGAGGAGTCTGTGGGTGAATGCCAGGGTCTCAAGCCCCCCCCACAGCAACAGGGAGGAAGAAGTTGAGAAACACCACAATGAAAAGTGCCCAGGGCTGTTGGAACTCCTCCAAGCTGACATCCCTGTGAGCTCTGGCCCTCACAGCACTCACACAAGCACCATGGACACCTCGAAGACTATCAAAGGTTGTGCTGAAGGGCAGAATCATGAATGGGAAACACCTCAAATCTGCACAGACAGTGTCAGCAATGGCATGCCCAACAGCAAAATGTCAACACCTGAGGTCAAGAAAAAGGCTCTTGAAGAGCAAGAGAAGGGCAGAGGGCTGGACCGTGGTCCTGATGTCACAGTGGACATGGAGAAAGAAATCGGCAGTGTTCTAGGCCCTGGGTCAAAAGATGAGATCTTGAGCTGTGCCTTCAAACTGCAAATTACTCGAGGAGACCTGTGGACCCTAAGGAACACCCAGTGGCTCAACGACAAAGTCATCAATTTTTACATGAATCTTCTCATGGAAAGAAATCAAAGTCAAGGCTACCCGGCACTTCACGCATTTAATACCTTCTTTTACACCAAGTTAAAGTCTGGTGGCTACAGGTCAGTCAGAAGATGGACCCGGGCAGTAAACATCTTTGCCAAGGAACTTCTCCTGGTCCCAGTTCACCTGGGCATGCACTGGAGCCTGGTGGTCATAGACCTAAGAGAGAAGAGTATTGTCTACCTGGACTCCATGGGACAGAAGAAACCCGGCATCCTTGAGCTGCTTTTCTGCTATCTGCGGGAGGAGAGCAAAGCGAGAAGGAACAGCGACCTGAGCCCTGTGGAGTGGAAGTAACACAGCATGTCGGCAGAGGAGATTCCTCAGCAGCTGAACGGGGGCGACTGCGGCGTGTTCGCCTGTAAATATGCAGATTACATTTCCAGGGGCCAGCCCATCACCTTCTCCCAGCAGCACATGCCTCTTTTCAGGAAGAAGATGGTGTGGGAGATCCTGCACAAGCGCTTACTGTAGCAGCGCCCCCTGGCGTCCACTGCGAGGCAGCTGCTCCGAGCTCTTTCCCAGGTGAGGTTAAGGACTGCAGGTACTGGGTGTGGAAGAGCCTTGAACAAGTTCTGAGTGTAAAGACTGTGGCCAGGACAGCCGCGGCTGCACAGAGAAACCCTGTCGGGACTGAAACAACAACAGAAGACACGTGTGCCCACTGAAAGTTAGAAACTATCCGGCCTGCACAGCGCATGCTCACAAGCACGCAGCTGTCAAGATTTATCTGTGACTAAGGTCGACGCTGGATTGAATTTTGCTGTTCTTGTTCACAAGTTTTAGCTAACTGGCAGTGGACGGCTTCCAGTGCTTTTCGGCCTTTCGTTCTCAACTGCTTGTTTGCATTAGTTATTTCTGAA
Organism: Meriones unguiculatus; assembly: GCF_030254825.1. Taxonomy (NCBI): domain Eukaryota; kingdom Metazoa; phylum Chordata; class Mammalia; order Rodentia; family Muridae; genus Meriones; species Meriones unguiculatus. Next base: position 13,137,519 of record NC_083364.1, on the reverse strand, counting down.
AGGAAGGCCACCAGTTGCCTGTCTCCGAGTGAATCCCCGGTTGCCTTCCAGTACTGTGTGGTACTACAGAAGCGTCACAGTGTGCTGCTGTTCACGGGACCCGAGCAATCCAGGAGAAGTAAGAAACCCACCGGAGGCATCTCAAGATACTTCCCAGCCTGGAAGTAAAGACATCTATTTTATTCTCTGGAAGAGGAGTAACTAATGCTAGATGTGCATTGTAAACCCGGGACTCCTTGAAGCCTCACCCTGCTGAGGGCTCTACTAAACTGTTTATTCCAAAAAAAAAAAAATATATATATATATATGTAAATAAACAAATATTTACATATAAATAAAAATATATTTTATATATTACATATATAAATATATATATTCTTAAACTATTTTTGAAGATGTTTTCTTTGTATATATTAAGCTGAAATTTAATATGTCATGTTAATATTTATATTCTGTCACCTTAGCCCCACTATTGGTATAGACTTAATATATTTATTGTGAATATTGCCAACTACATGATAATCTATTTTTATACAGGAAACTTTAATTTTTTATTAGCAGTAAATCTTACATTTGTGTTGTTATTCAATAAAGTTTTTATTTAATAAAGTTTGGAGTTTTTTGAACATACTTTGCAAGATCCTGTGCCTGCTGTTCCTTGCATGGTGTAGTGAGGTTGTCCGAGAGAACTGGAAAGCAGATGTCTGAGACAAGATCCAACAGAGTAAGCCGGAACCTGTTCATACATCTGCATGCTGAAATTTCTCTCCTTCCAAACTTCTGACCTGAAGACACTTTAGCCAAGACCTGTCCTCACCCTAGGAGAAGCTCAATATCGCAGCCAGGGCTGCCTTGAAAAACCAAACAGAACAACCAAAACAAAAAAAAAAAAAAATGTGATATCAAGACTTCAAAACTTCAAAGTTTTAACATAGTAATCAATGGAGTTCTGATACCTAAAATTACTTCTCATCATGTTAAAACCACCTCTGTCCAGACCTCTGGACAAAGAAAAGAATGTTGATGTTTTTAACCCCAGATAATTTTTTTTTTTAAATCCCCAAGCTTTTATTATGACTTAAAAGTAGAAGGCTCCAGAAGTTCATTTTTTGTAACTTAAAAGAATTCATGTGAGCCTCACGGAGTTTGCAACTTGGATCTATCTACCTGTCACAGGTCAATTGAACTGCAATCAACAGACTAAGATTCCCCAACTTTTGCCTGTTCCTGATGGAATAGGTGTGTGTGGAGGGGCTCCAAATGTAAGAGTTTCCTTTAAGTTCCTTAACTTTAGCTTCTGTCCCTAGTCTGAATATGTCTCGGCAGATTTCCACCCACCTGACAGTCACCACCCAGGAACCAGAATCAGAAAACAAACCACTCCAAAAGTGATCTACAGCACCCAAGCCCCAGGCAGTCCACAAAAGTGGAGAGCCTGATGTACTCCAGTCCAGCTGCCGTGATTGCTTCCTGTCTTTTACCTTGATCAGGAAACCAGATGCTTCTGATGAGTGCCCCATTTCCTGAATGAATCCCCTCCCAGGCTTTGGTTAACATTCCAGCCTTCCTGGGCCCCTACAATGGCATCCTAATTTCAGTTGAGGCCCATTTACAAAATCATCTATGTCACCCCTTATCCTCAACAAAAGACTGAAAAGGTTCAGTCCAAAGGAAACTCTCTGGCAAGGAAGACAAATGGCTACTTGGAGTGCCTACCCAACAAACCAGGCTGGCTCATACTGACCTCCAGGCTCCATTGTTTGAAAAAAAAAAAAAAAAAGGTACCTGTAAAACCCAACTAGATCAAGATCCATCAGCATGTTGATCCATTAGCTGAAGCAGTTTTGCAACATGATAGAGCACTCACCATACTCTGTGCAGAACAAGGATGTGATTGTGTGGCTGTAAGAGAAAATGTTGTTCTATGCAAACCACTCAGCAATCATTAGAGATTCCTGTACTCTCAGGAAAACAAAAACAAAAACAAGCAAACAAACAAACCCCGTACACTGCAGACAGAAAAATGACCCAGAACGGGGGAAGCCCATGGCTGCCATTCTCATTTTCTTGTTTTTCCGGGTTATAACTCTGTCTTCAGCTATTGCAGAACACCAGACACTTCTGTTTCTGCTGATCATCACTGGCTTGTGCATCATAAATGTCTTAACTAGATACAGAAATTTTGGTCTCAGTGCCAGTATACTGATATTTCTTAAATCCCAGTGTGAACAGGTGTTAGGCCCACCGAGAGCCCGATTACCAGAGAGACAGATGAAGGTAACTTGGAGATGGATTGCCACAAACAGAAGAGATTTATTCAGGCCAATGAGTGATGGGGCTGCTTTCCAAGTCATCAGGGAACAGCCCCGAGAGACAAAGGCATGGGGTTTTTAAAGGAAAAAGGAAGGGAGGCATGGGTGTTGTAAGCTTGGCAGTACAGGATTGGGTGAATGGGGTTATGGGTAGTTGACTTTTAATATCATCGGTTCGTTTTAGGCACCCACGTCCAGTCAGGCCTGCCCCCGACATCTGGTGGATATCTGATCTTCAAGTTACACCCAGAATGTCCTGGATGGGGGAGCTGTGGCCATCCGGACCAGTTGCCAGGCACCCTATCTCATACTGCAGGCCTGGACATTCTTCTGCAGCAGGGTGGGTCTTGTCCCCATTCACCCACTTCTCCTTTTGTCCGTGTCCTTCTGCTTTCTGGAAAACTACCGGGAGAACTTAGTTTAACTAATATGGGTTATAGAATTCATAAAGAAACCTGTAAAGCTAGCCTGTTCCTTTCACAGGTAACCACCACAGGGTCAAGAACTTGACTCAGGATACAACTTAAGTGGGGGATGGAAGTGATGGTGAACATTATGTTTAAAGTTACTGTGCTTAAGAGAACTATCAAACAAAAAGCGTGTCTAGCCTGTATGTCCTACTTGTCCAAGGACAGAGGAGGTCTCAGAATGCTAGGCGTTGTTCTTGTGATTGCCTGGTCTTGTTCATGGAGGAATCAGACAGTGTGTGGTCACTCCTGTGGACAAGCTTGCTTGCCCTTGACTGCACCTAGATGGAGGTGTCTGAGGACATGCAGGCAGGAAGTCTGCCAGTGTTCCCGCCTCTAGGTGCACGAAGACAGGATGGACACAGCCTGTAAGCCTTTATAAGCGCGGTCCCCTCGGGCGACAGGGCCCCGCCTTGCCGAAGTGCCGGGGGCCCGGACAGCTGTGGCCTTCATCTGAGTGCCAGGAGCACAGAGCTAAGTGGGTGCCCAGGGCTGGGAGGGCGCCGGGCGGGGGCGCGGCTCCGGGTGCGCGTGTGGGCGCGGGCGCCAGGGGGCAGCAGCGGCAGGTGGGCAGCGGAGACCGAGGCCAGGCGCCTGGCGACCTAGGCAGCAGAGGACCCTCGCGGCGCCGGCTCCGGAGACGCGTTCCCCGCCGGCGCTGAACCAGGCGCGTCCGAGGCGCTTCGCCGCCGCCACCCTTCGAGCCCCGCCAATCGGACTCGCGCGGGGACGGCCATCCCTTCGGCCTGCCGGGCGTCGGCAGCGGCTGCGGCGTCCCAACCCCGGGGCTCCGGCAGGAAGGGAGGAGGCGGTGGCGACCGGCGGGGCGCGACCCCCGCGAGGGTCTCCACAATGGTGCGCTGCAATGGCGCGTTCCCCGTGTCTGTTCCGCTGCCGTAGAGGAAGCGGCCGGGAGCCGCCCCCACCCCGGACCCCCCCACCCATCGCTCGCCCGAGTTGGCACAGCCAGCCTCGCGGGCTGGGGCTCCCGCTCGCCAGGACCTGCAAACCAGGACCCAACAGACACCTCCCTGTTCTTAGCTTGCTTTTGTCCGCTGTTTTGTTTGTTGGTTTGTTTGTTTTTCACATCAAAGAAAAAAATGACACAAATATCTTCCAATATTTTGCCCATTTTTTTCCACCAGGCATTGGTTTTCTTGTACTGGGATTACATTTTGCATTGTTCGTGTATATCACTCGCAAACATTTTCTTCCAATCTGCTGCTGTTGATATTTTTTTCAGAGATTTTGCTTTTGGAGTCATATATGGAAACTTACCATCAATCCTCAAGGTAAAGGAGATCATTTTCTATGGTTTCTTTTAAACACTTTATAATAATTTTATGTTTAATCTACAGTCCTCTTCAAGGTAACTTTTCATAGGCTGCAAAAATTGTAACTATTTTGCTCATGGATATCTAATTATTCCAACACCATTTCTTGAAAAAATTTACCTTTTCTTTATTGTCTTTTCACCAGTGTCAAAAACCAACTAACTGTTCACTTGCACATCGACATTAAGATGTTCTGTTGAATGCTTGGGCTCACTGACAACACAGGGCCTTAGTCGCTGTGGCTTTATTCTGTCTGGAGTACTGTGCCTCCTCCATATTTCTTTCACTTTTCCACACTGTTGTCATTCTTGTGCTTCCCTCATGTGCTTTTAATTGTCCGTGTTTCTAAAGCCTCAAGATTCATTATCTATTTGGATTTACTGAAGTCCATCAATAATTTAGGGAATAATTGTTACCTCAAGCACATGTTCTCTTATGAATACATACGATCTCTGTCCTCAGCAATTTGGGTCTCTCCTTTTCATTGTGTTCTCATTGTATATTATCATAAAGATTCTGTGCATGCTTCTATTGGACTTAAGTTAATTCCCATTTTTGGAACTAAAGTAAGATGGAAACTTTATTTTCTTTGGCAACTCTACATTGCCAGGCTATAGGAAAATGACATGCAGTTTTCCACAGTGGCTCTCTCTGAAAGTATTAGGGGAATGATTTGACATTGTGTCACATGAGGTACAGTTCAAGGAACCGGAAATGTTGTCACACTAGTAGAAGACCTGGGCAAACAAGACAAACTGTGTGAGCTAGGAGGGCCAAACATTGGTGCCATTTTGGTAGGGATCAGAAGTGAAACTTCTCCTGCCCACTATGAAATTATAGAACTAACCCGTAAGTATAGATGTTGGTTAATAACAGGGAAGTTTAGTCAGAAGCCCCAGAATACTGACATGGAAATCAAGCTGCATCACCAACCTGGGAGATTTCAAACTGTTATCTTTTAAAGCAGCGAGTCAAAAATAAATAAACAGCTGACAGAGGAAGGTGAGTCCTGGTGCAGTGTGGTGTGAAAGTGAATTAGTGCTCAGAGATCCCAACTGTCCTACTCCTATTGTGTGAGAACACAGCACACAGATAAATATTGCTTCTAGAGTTCAAGGTTGGGCTTCTCCAGACATGCACAGCTGAGCTGCAGTTAAGACTGAGTGCAGGGTAGCACAGACCTCTTTGTTATGAAAGGAGCAGAAAATTTCATGGAAATGCACTGCTAGTGCTAATTCTCATCTTGACCTACTTGAGCAAGCTCAAGCCATGGACCGGCAAGAGATCACACAGCCCCCTCCCTTTGCAAGTTTGATTCCAAAATGTCTTTCTTCTAAAATGTAGGCAAGGCCAGGCACATTTTGAGGCTTCATCAAAACAAGATTAAAGAGTTTTGTTTGTAATGAAAATGAGTTGATGTTTAAAAGAAAAAAGAAAAAAAAAAGCTGTTTCTTGTTATTTATTCACTTTCCTGCCAATTGTAGCCAGCTTCCTCCTCTCCTCCTGATCCCACCCCCTCCTCACTCTTTCCCTTGTCCCCCTCCCCTTCTCCTTAGAAAGTGGGAGCCCCCACCATCACCAACCCACGCCAGCATATCAAGTCGCCTTAGGGCCGCATACATGCCCTATCAGCAGAACTGACAGTGCCACGTGCCCTTTGGGATCCACATCACTGTGGCAGTGTACACATCTCCCAGAGGGAGGAACAGTGCTATTTGTCTGGGTTTAGCCCGGTGTGGCACGTGGAAGACATTAATACAGCCAACCATGATGAAGGAGGAGGTCACTCGCACATCAGAGAGCAGGAAGAGTAGGGAGGGGACAAGCCTCAGTGCACAGCTGATGGGGCCAACACTGAGAAATCTTTCTTTTTATCATCTTTATTCCATTTGTTCCCTCAGTTGGAGTGACCTAGAAACAGAATGCTCATAAAAGATTAGCCACATTTACGAACACAGATCTCTTTAATAACAAACCCAGAATTCTCTTTGTAACATTCTGTTTTTTTTAAATCAGAACAAACATCACAAATTCACTGACACATAAGCAACCAACTTCTATAATTTATTTTTTAAAGAATTTGTTAGACTAGATCAGAAACCTCTAATACCATGGTCATATATTTTAAAAGTCTGCCTGCAGTGCCCTCTTCTGTTAACTATAGGTAAGTGCAGTTTCCCGTCTACCTTTTAGAAGAAAGTTATTTTCGCAGAACTGTTCGACTGCAAAATTTTGCAAATGTTGGACAGATTATTTCTACTGACTTCTTTTGTATTAATTACAGTTTACTCATTTTGTTCTACTGACTTCTTTTGTTGCTATGTTAACAAGCTAAAGCATGGAAGAAATGTATTACAAAGATTGAGTTCTTTTTCCAAAACCCGCAAGATTTATGATTTGTAATAATGTTTCTCCAGGTTGACTATGTTACCATCTTCCAGGCATGGTGCCAGTTTGTAGGATGACCTATGCCACTCAATATTAACCGGCACCTGCTCGTGGTAGCGGTCAGGCACACACAGGGGTCATCTACAAGACAGAGGTGGCCACACACTGCATTTTGACAAAACCAAGGTTCTGTTTACTCTCCCACATTGCTAAAACAAGTGATGAGGATGTCGTGTGCTAAAAAACTACTTGCTGCCTGCACATGTGTTTAAGAACATTCTCCAGATTCCAACAGTTTTCTAAAGAGAGATGCAAGTCAGTTTTACTGGACACTGGCCATGAGAACAAAAATCAAAACAAAACATAACTTAACCAAAGCAATTTTAGATGGCCACAGATCAGACCAAACAACAGGACAAGTACATAAGATTGTTCCGTGGGGATGGAAAAAAAGTTAATAACTAATTAACACTGCTCAGGTACTAATAACAGGATTAATAACACCATGGGTACTGAAAAATAGAATGTATGGTATCATAAATTTTAGATGTTCTCTGGGTCAAAATACCAGTAGTTTATTATAAAGAGGATAAGTAAAACAATTTTTTAATGTATGATTTAAAATTTAGACTAAAGAGCCTTTCTACGCTTATCAACATTTATAAAAGTTTTTCGTGCTACTAAAACTGCCCAGGTTTCTCATAAATCGCAATAGAAAATAACTAAGTTCACATGAAAACAATAAAAAATGAAACAAAAAGATCCAATATGCATATAAATAAAGAGTTTAATGAAACACATTAGAAGATCCAGGCTGGAGAAAAGGCTCGATCAGTAAAGTGCTTGCAAAGAAGAACAAGGTCCAAAGGTCCCAGTTCTGTCCCAGGACACAGTAATCCCAGGGATGGAAAGGCAGAGGCAGTAATATCCCCAAGGTCCCTTGGTATCTGTCCTGGCTAGTCTTTTGTTAACATGAGCTAGAGTCATCTCAAAGGAGGGAGCCTCAATTGATCCATAAGATACAGCTGTAGGTCATATTCTTAATTAGTGATTGATGAGGAAGGGCCCAGCCCATCCTGAATGGTGCAGTCCCTGGGCTGATGGTCCTAGTTCTCTAAGAAAGCAGGCTGAGCAAGCCCTGAGGAGCAAGCCAGTAAGCAACACCCCTCCATGGCCTCTGCATCAGCTCCTGCCTCCAGGTCCCTACCCTGCTTGAGTACCTGTCCTGACTTTCTTCAGGGATATGTAAGTCAAATAAACCTTTTCCTCCCTGACTTTCTTGTTGGTCACAGTGTTTCATTGTAGTAATAGCAGCCCTAACTAAGACAAGTTGGTACCAGGATTGTGGGGTGTTGCTGTGAGACTGAGCTGACCGTGATGTTTTGGGAGGATTGCAGAAGGACTTAAAACTTTGGATGAAAAAACCATTGAGTGTTGACAGCTTAGTGGGCAGCTGCTGGAGCTTGGAAGATAAGGATGTTGAAAGCGGTGCTGACAATAGAGGCCTGGCTTGTCAAGTTTCAGAGGAAAGCAAAGACTCTGCTGGGCCATTTGTGTGAGGAATCTGTGGTGTCTGTACAGCTGGAGCTGAAGAATCAGCTGTGATTAACAAAAGACCAGCAAGCACCATTGAAGAGAAAGCTTTGTGTGACTGAGACAATCAGTGCTGGTCAGCCTCAGCTGAGGAACTAGCCACGCTTAGGAGCCCAGCATCATTAATTCAAAGCCTTCTGGAAAGTGTTTTCTCGGGGTCAACACACAGGCGCTGTGTTCCAGAGATGGCCAAGGCTGTTGGCAACAGAACTTGTTAGTGTATGAGTCACCCAGGTGGTACTGGTTTTGAAGGCATGAAGGAGTGTGGAGATCAGCTGAGACTTGGCTCTGTGAGAAGCCAGGAGAGGCCACTGGTGAAGGTGCAGCCTCAGCAGCAGTTGAAGGCCCAGGATTAAAGGGACCATGCAGAGAGCCTTTGAGAGGCTATTGGTCATCCTCACTGTTGAGTTGCAGCTGACAGTTCTTGTCTGGCCTAACTCTTGGTGCGTTCCTTGGAGTGCTAACACAATCTTGTTAAAATAAGGGATGGGATTTAATATTTTCATCGGTATAGGCTCCTGGAATATTCATATTCTGACTACACTGTGCATCAGACACATGGGAAACCTTAGTAGGATTCTAAGAGCAGAAAACAGTTGTCCTAATGAGAGGCTGGTTGGGGTAGGTGTTCAGAATTATCGAGATGAGCAGAAAGAAGGCCAATCCATTGTAATTGAACTGTGACACGTGCAGCATGGAAACAGATGGACCTGAGTACAAGCTCGAGGCTCTTACAGGTGAGTAGGTGAAGACGAAAAGTGTACTGAAGAAAGAGTTTGTAGAGATGCGTTCAATGAAAAATGTCTTGGCAGCACCGTCACTGGCACTCAGGCAGTAAAACTTTTATAAGGTTACTCTCTTGATGTGCTTTAGTTCTGAGCTTCACATGAGTAGACTCACCTGGAGAATTCTTTTCACCAGTCAATATTTGGAACTTATGGTGTCTTTGCTCCTCAGAATGGCCTTTGTAGCACACCTCCTCAGAACTTACTGGAACTTCAGCATCTCAGGCTTCCGTCCGAAGAAGGACAAGATCTCCCTGTGCCCCATATGCACATTAGTCCTGAGATGTGTCGTCTTAAATGTGAAGTGGTGTGTCTGAGTTTAAAACAGACTCTAAAGTGCTCTGATGTTGGTTATGAAATGTCCCAGGACTGGATGCCAAACACTATCCACTGAATGTGTAAGTGCAAGCACTTTGTGAGGTCAGGGGTCACTGGGAGTCCAGACAGTGCTGGACGTGTGTTGAGAGCCTGATGTGTGCTGCGATGCTCTGGTCCGATCCCTAAACACAAGGGAGCATGCTGGCTTCCCCTGCTTCATTTGTAACCAGTCCCATTGGGGGCACAAGAATGTACCCTTTCAATTAAGGGGGGTCCCAGGACGGCCCATCAGAAAGGAAATTCATTAAAGCCACAATTATAACTAAAAAGTATGTGAACTTGGCGCCAACGGTGCATTTCCATTTGCTATTTTAAAATTTGTTTCAAGGTGGGAAGATGGGTCAGTTGGTCAAGCGCCCACCGTGAAAGCATGAGTTTGGATCTCCAGCAAATGTGAAAAGTCTTCAGTGTGATGGGGTGAGTCTGTAGGCTCCCAGCTGGGAAGGAGGCAGGAGAATGCCTGGGCTCCACTGCCTAATCAACCTTGCCAAATGGGTGCACCCCAGGTTAGGAGGGAGACCCTGACTCAAGAGCTGAGGTGGAAAGGGGCTGAGGAACACGTGATGTCAGCCTATTTCCTTCACATGTATAGATGCATATATACACATGCAAGTGCACACACAGACACACACACACACACACACACACACACTGACACCATTCAATTACTCGGCACTGAAGCAAGCTATGCTTCTGTAATTGACACTGTTTGGCCACAGGCCCTGGTGAATACCCCTACTTCCACCAAGGGTAAAGGGTCACATGGGACAGGAAGCTCTGCTTCTGGAAACTTGGACTATCCAGAGAGGGCTGGAATCTCACCAGCAGGCAAAGTTCTCATCACATACCTCTGAAGAGTGAAAAGATGTAAATTAGGAGGCTATAGAGAGGAGCAGAGGGCTAAGAAAACAGCCACCACAAGGTGGAGCCAAGTCACACAGGACTGATGGGGGAACCAGACTTCAGGTAGCCCAGACTTTAGCTGTCCACCATTTTCAAATTTGGGAGTCGGTTTGGTTCTTAAGTCTGAGAAAGATGATGGCACTGAAGGCCAGGTGAGGAACAAGATCCATCGGTATAAAGCCGTGATCAGAAGTACTCATCTTGCGTGCGTGAACCTGCTTCCCAGTGGCAAGGAGTTACAGGTCCACAGGAAACAGCAAACAGCAGGACAGAAGATTCAATCCGGGTGCATGAAGATGTGTGCTGGGATTACATCCTCGTTATGTCTGATTTACAGAATCTTTAGCCTCCAGATTCCATTTAGGAATATTAGGACAATATTGGTGTCATCTTGTGGGGTTCCTGTGAGAATGTGTGCAAAATGCTCACTTTTAGCAAGTAATCCCCAAACTTGGAAATGTTAATCCACAAACACTCAACATGTCATATTGATTGCTGAATGAACACAGTGGTAGTTAATGTTGTCAACTTGTGGGGGTCCAGAGGCATCCGGAGACAAACCTGTAGGCTTGCCTGTGAGGGATTACCTACATGGGAAAACCCACCTTAACCTTGTGTGGGGCTCTATTCCATAGGCTGCGCTCCTGGACTGAATACAAAGCTAAGCAAAACTGACTATGAGCTTTTAACTCTCTCAAAATTGAAAAAAATACCCCAGGTTCCCCATGAAATTCCTTCCCCAGGATGGACTGGAATACAGAATAAAACCCATTATCTCTTGTGCTGTTTCTCACGGGATACCTTATCACAACTTCCAGGTAAGTTTGCATTACAGAGACCCTAGTGAAATCAAGCGTGGGTAAGGCATTGTCTCTCATTTTTAAAATGTTTCCTGTTAAAGTCTGTTGAAGCTGAGTGTGGTGGTCGAGGAGAGGAGGCACCATGAGTTTGAGGGCAGCTGAGCCACACAGCATCTCTCTCAACAGGAACAGTAAGAGGCACAGATTATAGCGATGATCAAATGCAGTTGGTGTGTAGAAACTGCTCCGCTGTTGTGGCTGTGGCTGTAGGCCGATGCTTCCTGTGGTACCTATGCTGGTCTCAATCCCCGGGAGGAAGCACTCCTCCTTTCTTAGCCTCTAGATGCTTCAACTGTAAGGCCAAGGTGGTTTAGATTTGTCCCCATAGGCTCTGCTGTTTGAGTGTTTAGGTCCCTTTCTGTTTGTCTCTCGGTTGCTGTCTCAGTATGGAAGCCCTCACTCCCTCTCCACCCCCATACCTGCCTGCCACCCTGTGTGACACCTTGGTGGCCATGGACTCACCCTCCGAACCTGTGAGCAAGCCCCCGGGGAAAGGCTTTCTTTTGTAAGCTGCCTTGGTAATGGTGTCTCTTTACAGCAACAGAAGAGTGACTAAGACAAAGCCTAAGCCAGAGGCCCTTCTGCTAAGCAACTTTAAATAATCATCTCAATAAGAGTTTATTCCATTCCAGGAATCTAGGAACTAACACATTTTAAAGATGAGGAAACTGAGGCCTAGGCAGGTAGTGATTTTTTTTTTTTTTAATATACTATTTAGCAGCAGAGCTAGGATTCACCACTGAGCCCTCTGTTCCTCCGACTCTGTTCTGGGCTCAGGCAACAATTCCTCTCTAGTAGTTCAGTCTCTTCTCTCACATTGCTTTTCTCAGGTACAAAAACAGAATAAACCCCAACAGCACCATGGGTGATAGGAATCCCAGGTCCAGGCTAGAGAGATGGCTCAGAGTTCAAGAGCACTGGCTGCTTTTCTAAAGTTACTGAGTTCAATTCCCAGCAATCACATGGTGGCTCACAACCATCTATCCTGAGATCTGGTGCCCTCTTCTGGCCTTCTGGCACACATGCAGGCAGAATACTGCATAATAGATAAATAAATAAATATTTTTTTAAAATGGGGTATTCACATTACCTTAAAAAATATGAAACGAAGAATTCCAGTTCCATTTAAATGAGTCCCACTTAAATGTGACTTTGATTGTGACCCCCTCAGGCTGCCTGTGTCAGCTCTTGCTCTCCCCAGGCTGACCCATCCTTTCTCTGCCAGTTATCATTACAGGACACCAATCTCTTCATGGCACTTTTCTGCTTAAAAGGCTCCCGGTGCTCTGCTCGGCACAGGAGGGCTCCCTTGCGCTGGGCATTCTGGAGCTTCGCTGTACACCGGCTCCTTCGTCAGATACTCATGCCATCAGGGCAGCCCAGAACTGAGTTTCAGACCCCGAGGGCTCAGCGGTAGTCCTAGCCCCCCCACTTCCTAGCATCAAAAAAATCACAGTCTAACCTCATGTGCAGTACACAGAAAAACAAGTCCTTTGGGGCTGGAGCTCAGCTGCCAGTGGGCTTAGCTAGAATGCCCTAAAGCCTGGGTTTGTTCCCCAGGACTACAGAAAACCAGCTGTGGAGGCATCTGCCTATAATCTCACCATTTAGTGGGTAAAAACAGAGGCATCAGGAGTTCAAGGTCACTCCTTACTACTTTGCAAATTTGGGGCCATCTTGGGCTCCATGAGATCTTGTCTCAATAAACAAGTTCAAGGTCAGCCTGGTCTACATGAGACCTGATGTCCAAAATAAAAGAGCCTTACTCTTACACCCTATTCTGATATAGAACAGAACATCGCTAAAAATTAAATCGAGGTAATTAGCAAGTTAAAAAATGCCAGCTCAGTGCACCTGCATATGTTTAAAAAATGTGAAGTATTTTTTGTCTTCTATCATACCTAAACTTTGCGTGGATCTCTGGAAAAGTCATTTGCAGTGACCGAGGGTAAAATTTGTCTTTTCTCTGGAATGCATTTTCCTCTCTCATAGATGGCCAAGTACTTACTATTCAACCTTTAAATGCAGGAACAGGGGGCTGCAGAGTGATGGGTGGGAGGTGGGGTAGAGAGGTGGAGGAGGGTTGGTGATGGCTCAGGGATAGTCTTGCATGTATGAGGCCTTGGTTAATTCCCACCACTGCAAAGTAACAATCAATTGTTGAAGAGCTGTTTTTCTATAACACCTTATTCCCCAACCTGCCTCACGCACAGTCTGCTTTTCCTCCCGTCCATCTCCCCAAGTCCTGAACTTGGATGACACCATTATTCCCACAGCCTGCAACGCTTTGTTTATGCAATACATGGTTAAGATACTTCAGGAGAGCTGCCTAATGCCGACTCCCCGTTCTTGGCTTATGTTTTTTCACCGACTAAGGGAGCAGGCTAAAAGTCTCTCCGACCCTTAGATCTTGCAGTGAAAACATTTTGGCATCAGACACGCCTTTACTATATATCACTCAGCATTTGATAAACTGGTTGAGAGGGGCCAGAAAAGGTCCTAAAGGGTAAACACAGCCGGATGAAAGCCAGCGACACCTAAGTGTGACCAATGCCAAGTATACCGCTCTTTCCCTGTCATCCTAGTACCTGAGCTACATCTGGGATCCAGAGGGCAATGGTCCTCAGGCAGTTTTCCTCCCTGCCTCAACTGGACAGCTTCGCCCTCTTGTGCTTTTTGACAGGCAGGTCCTTCACAGTCCAATGTTCAGTTGCCTCCTGGGGTCTAGCATCTTGGATTCTTGAAGGGCGACACCCGACTCTGGACTTCCTCCCCTGGAAAAAACTGTGGAGGGCCCACACAGAAGGCGGCAAGAAAGTCTGTCCCTAGGTTCAGAGGAGTCTCTGGGCACAGACCACCGCGCGGAGCCCAGGAGGAGCAAGGCTCAGCGGCCTCCGCCCAGGGCGGTCATCGCTGGTGCGCGGGCCCCACTCGGGTTGGCCACAAGGGGCCTCCATCTTCCAGGACGAGCTTGGAGCCGGGACCGGGGCGAGGGCGGGGAAAGGGTCGGCCTCGAGAGCGGTCCCCTCCGGCGACAGGGCCCCGCCTCGCCGAAGTGCTGTGGTCCCCGGCAGCCGCGGCCGTCCTCCAGCGCCTAGAGCGCAGGGCTGAGCACGCGCCGAGGGCTGGGCGGCCTCCGGGCGGGGTCGCGGCTCCGGGTGCGCGTGTGGTCGCGGCCGCCAGGGGGCAGCAGCGACCGGTGGGCGGTGGAGACCGAGCCCAGGCGCCTGGCGACCAAGGCAGCAGAGGACCCTCCTGGCGCCGGCTCCGGAGACGCGTTCCCCGCCGGCGCTGAACCGGGCGCGTCCGAGGGGCATCGCCGTCGCCGCCCTTCGAGCCCCGCCGATCGGACTCGCGCGGGGACGGCCATCCCTTCGGCCTGCCGGGCGTCGGCAGCGGCGGCGGCGTCCCAGCCCCGGGGCTCCGGCAGGAAGGGAGGAGGCGGCGGCGGCCGGCGGGGCGCGACCCCCGCGAGGGTCTCCACAATGGTGCGCTGCAATGGCGCGGTCCCCGCGTCCGCCCCGCGGCCGTAGAGGAAGCGGCCGGGAGCCGCCTTCACCCCGGACCCCCCAGCCATCGCTCGCCCGAGTTGGCATGGCCTCGCGGGCTGGGGCTCCCGCTCGCCAGGACCTGCAGACCAGGACCCAACAGACACCTGGCTGCTCTTAGCTTGCTTTTGTCCCCTGTTTTGTTTGTTTGTTTGTTTGTTTGTTTTTCACATAAAAGAAAAAAATGACACAAATATCTTCCAATATTTTGCCCATTTTTTTCCACCAGGCATTGGTTTTCTTGTACTGGGATTACATTTTGCATTGTTCGTGTATATCACTCGCAAACATTTTCTTCCAATCTGCTGCTGTTGATATTTTTTTCGGAGATTTTGCTTTTGGAGTCATATATGGAAACTTACCATCAATCCTCAAGGTAAAGGAGATCATTTTCTATGGTTTCTTTTAAACACTTTATAATAATTTTATGTTTAATCTACAGTCCTCTTCAAGGTAACTTTTCATAGGCTGCAAAAATTGTAACTATTTTGCTCATGGATATCTAATTATTCCAACACCATTTCTTGAAAAAATTTACCTTTTCTTTATTGTCTTTTCACCAGTGTCAAAAACCAACTAACTGTTCACTTGCACATCGACATTAAGATGTTCTGTTGAATGCTTGGGCTCACTGACAACACAGGGCCTTAGTCGCTGTGGCTTTATTCTGTCTGGAGTACTGTGCCTCCTCCATATTTCTTTCACTTTTCCACACTGTTGTCATTCTTGTGCTTCCCTCATGTGCTTTTAATTGTCCGTGTTTCTAAAGCCTCAAGATTCATTATCTATTTGGATTTACTGAAGTCCATCAATAATTTAGGGAATAATTGTTACCTCAAGCACATGTTCTCTGATGAACACATATGCTATCTGTCCTCAGCAATTTGGGTCTTTCCTTTTCATTTGTTCTCATTGTATTTTATCATAAACATTCTGTGCATGCTTCTATTGGACTTAAGTTAATTCCCATTTTTGGAACTATAGTAAGATGGAAACTTTATTTTCTTTGGCAACTCTACATTGCCAGGCTGTAGGAAAATGACATGCTGTTTTCCACAGTGGCTCTCCCTGAAAGTATTAGGGGAATGATTTGACATTGTGTCACATGAGGTACAGTTCAAGGAACCGGAAATGTTGTCACACTAGTAGAAGACCTGGACAAACAAGTCAAAATGTGTGAGCTAGGAGGGCCAAACATTGGTGCCATTTTGGTAGGGATAAGAAGTGAAACTTACCCTGCCCACTATGAAATTATAGAACTAACCCGTAAGTCTAGATGTTGATTAATAACAGGGAAGTTTAGTCAGAAGCCCCAGAATACTGACATGGAAATCAAGCTGCATCACCAACCTGGGAGTTTTCAAACTGTTATCTTTTAAAGCAGCGGGTCAAAAATAAATAAACAGCTGACACAAGAAGGTGAGTCCTGGTACAGTGTGGTGTGAAAATGAATTAGTGCTTAGAGATCCCAACTGTCCTACTCCTATTGTGTGAGAACACAGCACACAGATAAATATTGCTTCTAGAGTTCAAGGTTGGGCTTCTCCAGACATGCACAGCCGAGCTGCAGTTAAGACTGAGTGCAGAGTAGCACAGCCCTATTTGATTATGAAAGGAGCAGAAAATTTCATGGAAATGCACTGCTAGTGCTAATGCTCATCTTGACCTGCATGAGGTAGCTCAAGCCTCCCACTAGCAAGAGATCACACAGCCCCCTCCCTTTGCAAGTTTGATTCCAAAATGTCTTTCTTCTAGAATGTAGGCAAGGCCAGGCCCATTTTGAGGCTTCATCAAAACAAGATTAAAGAGTTTTTTTTGTAATGAAAATAAGTTGATGTTTAAAAGAAAAAAGAAAAAAAAAGCTGTTTCTTTTTATTTATTCACTTTCCTGCCAATTGTAGCCCCCTTCCTCCTCTCCTCCTGATCCCACCCCCTCACTCTTTCCCTTGCCCCCTCCCCTTCTCCTTAGAAAGTGGGATCCCCCACCATCACCAACCCACACCAGCATATCAAGTCGCCTTAGGGCCGCATGCATGCGGTAACAGCAGAACTGACATTGCCACGTGCCCTTTGGCATCTACATCACTGTGGCAGTGTACACGTCTCCCAGAGCAAGGAACAGTGCTATTCGTCTGGGTTTAGCCAGGTGTGGCGCATGGAAGACATTAATACAGCCAACCAGGATGAAGAAGGAGGTCACTCGCACATCAGAGAGCAGGAAGAGTAGGGAGGGGACAAGCCTCAGTGCACAGCTGATGGGGCCAACACAGAGAAATCTTTCTTTTTATCATTTTTATTCCATTTGTTCCCTCAGTTGGAGTGACCTAGAAACAGCTTGCTCATAAAAGATTAGCCACATATACGAACACAGATCTCTTTAATAACAAACCCAGAATTCTCTTTGTAACATTCTTTTTTTTTTTTATCTCAGAACAAACATCACAAATTCACTGACACATAAACACCCAACTTCTATAATCTATTTTTTAAAGAATTTGTTAGACTAGATCAGGAACCTCTAATACCATGGTCATATATTTTAAAAGTCTGCCTGCAGTGCCCTCTTCTGTTAACTATAGGTAAGTGCAGTTTCCCATCTGCCTTTTAGAAGAGAGTTATTTTGGCAGAACTGTTCGACTGCAAAATTTTGCAAATGTTGGACAGTTTATTTCTACTGACTTCTTTTGTATTAATGACAGTTTACTCATTTTGTTCTACTGACTTCTTTTGTTGCTATGTTAAGAAGCTACAGCATCGAAGAAATGTATTACAAAGATTGAGTTCTTTTTCCAAAACCGGCAAGATTTATGATTTGTTTTTTTTTTCCTATAATTCAATGATTTTATCTGCATAATTGTATCATGGTTATAATAACAAACAATACCAATGATGATAATAATGTCTAAACTACTAATCATTTTTCTAATTCAAGCATCTTCCAACACATTTCTTTTTTTTTTTTTTTTGAATCTTACATTAGCTAACCCCAGTTTAAATTTTATTGGAATAAACATTATCGTTTTTTTTTTATCAGTTACATTGTATTAATTCTGTATCCTAGCCGTGTCCTGATCCCTCATTCCCTCCCAGTCCCTCCCTCCCTCCCTCATCTCCACCCTGCCCCTTTCCAAGTCCACTGATAGGGGGGACCTCCTCCCCATTCATCTGATCCTGTTTTATCAGGTATCTTCAGGACTGGCTGCAAAGCCCTCCTCTGTGGCCTAACAGGACTGCTCCTCCCTTCGGGGGTGAGGAGACCAAAGAGCCAGTCATTGAGTTCCTGTTAGAAATAGTCCTTGTTCCCCTCACTTTGGGAAACTAATTGGTTAGTGAGCTACCACAGGCTACATCTGAGTGGAGGTTCTAGGTTATATCCATACATGGTCCTTGGTTGAATGTCAGTCTCAGAAAAGACCCTGTGCCCAGATATATTTGGTCCTTGTGGAGCTCCTATCCTTTCCTCATCAGACTAACTCCCCTTCTTTCTTATGATTCCCTGTACTCTGCCAAAGGTTTGGTCATGAGTCTTTGCTTTGAAAACACTGCTAGTTAGAGTCTTTCAGATGCACTCAGTAGACTCCTGTCATACGTTCAATGCACATCCCATCTGTCTTTCTAAACGAGGATTAATCATCTCACCCCATGTCCGCTCAATTGATTTTCGTTTTTAGGTGTATAGATTTCATTATGTTTATCATATCTTATAGGTCTATATAAGTGAGTATATCCCATTTTTGTCTTTCTCCTTCTGGGATATTTCACTCAGAATGATCTTTTCTAGATCCCACCATTTGCCTGCAAATTTCATGATTTCTTCCTTTTTGATTGCTGAGTAGTATTCCATTGTATAAAAATACCACAATTTCTGTACCCATTCCACCGTTGATGGACGTCTGGGTTGTTTCCAGGTTCTGGCTATTACAAATAGAGCTGCTATAAACATGGTTGAGCAAGTGTCCTTTTTGTGTACTTGAACAAACTTTGGGTATATACCTAGCAGTGGTATAGCTGGGTCTGGAGGAAGCACTATTCCTATTTGTCTTAGAAAGCACCAGATAGCTTTCCAGAGTGGTTGTACCAGTTTACATTCCCACCAGCAGTGGAGGAGGATTCCCCTTTCTCCACAACCTCTCCAGCATGTGTTATCGCTTGAGTTTTTCATCTTGGCCATTCTGATGGGTGTAAGGTGATATCTCAGGGTCGTTTTGATTTGCATTTCCCTGATGGCTAATGAGGATGAGCATTTCTTTAAGTGTTTTTCTGCCATTTGATATTCCTCTGTCGAGAATTCTCTGTTTAGCTCTTTTCCCCATTTTTTAATTGGATGACTTGGATTGCTGCTTTTCAGCTTCTTTAGTTCTTTGTATATACTGGATATTAGTCCTCTGTCAGATAAAGGGTTAGTGAAGATTCTTTCCCAATCTGTAGGCAGTCGTTTTGTTTTGATGACAGTATCCATTGCTTTACAGAAACTTTTCAGTTTCATGAGGTCCCATTTATTGATTGTTGTTCTTGGAGCCTGTGCTGTTGGTGTTCTGTTCAGGAAGTTGTCTCCTGTGCCAATGAGTTCTAGGCTGTTCCCCACTTTTTTCCAATTGATTTAGGGTATCTGGTTTTATGTTGAGGTCCTTGATCCAAAACCCGAAAGATTTATGATTTGTAATAATGTTTCTCCAGGTTGACTATGTTACCATCTTCCAGGCATGGTGCCTGTTTGTAGGATGACATATGCCACTCAGTATTACCCAGCACCTGCTTGTGGTAGCCGTCAGGCACACACAGGGGTCATCTACAAGACAGAGGTGGCCACACACTGGATTTTGACATAACCAAGGTTCTGTTTGCTCTCCCACATTGCTAAAACAAGTGATGAGGATGTAGGGTGCTAAAAAAACTACTTGCTGACTGCACATGTGTTTAAGAACATTCTCCAGATTCCAACAGTTTTCTAAAGAGAGATGCATGTCAGTTTTACTGGACACTGGCCATGAGACCAAAAAACACAACGAAACAAAACTTAACCAAAGCAATTTTAGATGGCCACAGATCAGACCAAACAACAAGACAAGTACATAAGATTCTTCCATGGGGATGGAAAAAATGTTAATAACTAATTTACACTCCTCAGGTACTAACAACAGGATAAATAACAACACGGGTACTGAAAAATAGAATGTATGGTATCATAAATTTTAGATGTTCTCTGGGTCAAAATACCAGTAGTTTATTATGAAGAGGATAATTAAAAAAAATTAATATATGATTTAAAATTTAGACTAAAGAGCCTTTCTACGCTTATCAACATTTATAAAAGTTTTTGTGCTACTAAAACTGCGCAGGTTTCTCAGAAATCACAATAGAAAATAACTAAATTCAAATGACAAAAAAATAAAAAATGAAACAAAAAGATCCAATATGCATATAAATAAAGAGATTAATGAAAGACATTAGAAGATCCAGGCTGGAGAAAAGGCTTGATCAGTAAACTGCTTGCAAAGAAGAACAAGGTCCAAAGGTCCCAGTTCTGTCCCAGGACACAGTAATCCCAGGGATGGAAAGGCAGAGGCAGGAAGATCCCCAAGGTCCCTTGGTATCTGTCCTGGCTAGTCTTTTGTTAACATGAGCTAGAGTCATCTCAAAGGAGGGAGCCTCAATTGATCCATAAGATACAGCTGTAGGTCATATTCTTAATTAGTGATTGATGAGGAAGGGCCCAGCCCATCCTGAATGGTGCCGTCCCTGGGCTGATGGTCCTAATTCTCTAAGAAAGCAGGCTGAGCAAGCCATGAGGAGCAATCCAGTAAGCAGCACCCCTCCATGGCCTCTGCATCAGCTCCTGCCTCCAGGTCCCCGCCCTGCTTGAGTTCCTGTCCTGACTTCCTTCAGTGATATGTAAGTCAAATAAACCTTTTCCTCCCTGACTTTCTTGTTGGTCACAGTGTTTCATTGTAGTAATAGCAGCCCAAACAAAGACAAGTTGGTACCAGGATTGTGGGGTGTTGCTGTGAGACTGAGCTGACCGTGATGTTTTGGGAGGATTGCAGAAGGACTTAAAACTTTGGATGAAAAAACCATTGAGTGTTGACAGCTTAGTGGGCAGCTGCTGGAGCTTGGAAGATAAGGATGTTGAGAGAGGGGCTGATAATAGAGGCCTGGCTTGCAAGTTTCAGAGGAAAGCAAAGACTCTGCTGGGCCATTTGTGTGAGGAATCTGTGGTGTCTGAACAGCTGGAGCTGAAGAATCAGCTGTGATGAACACAAGACCAGCACCATTGAAGAGAAAGCTTTGTGTGACTGAGACAATCAGTGCTGGTCAGCCTCAGCTGAGGAACTAGCAGTGCTTAAGAGCCCAGCATCATTAACGTAAAGCCTTCTGGAAAGTGTTTTCTCGGGGTCAACACACAGGTGCTGTGTTCCAGAGGTGGCCAAGGCTGTTGGCAACAGAACTTGGTAGTGTACGAGTCACCCAGGTGGTACTGGTTTTGAAGGCCTGAAGGAGTGTGGATATCAGCTGAGACTTGGCTCTGTAGGAAGCCAGGAGAGGCCACTGCTGAAGGTGCAGCCTCAGCAGCAGTTGAAGACCCAGGATTAAAGGGACCATGCAGAGAGCCTTTGAGAGGCTATTGGGGAATTCCATCCCAGTTGCAGTAACATAAGATGACCACCAAGAAGAGCAACAGCAATGGAATAGAGCCTTCTGGAGCTTAGAAGACAAGCTGTGTGTGCTGCAGGGGGTGGGGCTGGAGAAGTGACCCAAGCCCCTTGGAGGAGCCCAGGAGATCGTCTGCAAATATTAAACAAACCCACAAAAGAGAAACACGAACACAGTGTACAAATGTGGGTCAAAGCAGTCATTGGTAAGTCACTGTAAGAGGAAAAGCTTGAACGGTGTAAACTGTGTCCTGTCCTGGTTTGGAATTTGCTAGATTGTGTATTTCCTTTAACCAAGTCAGTTTCAGGGAGTCTGTTCTTAAGGCAATGTAGGTTTTCTCTACTGTGTTCCTTGCTCTCTTCTGAGTCTTGCTCACTAAATGAACTGTGAGCATCTGAATTATTCTGCAGTCTGTTTCAGGCAATCTAAAGTAGACTTTGCTTATAAAAATAAAAATAAAAAAAGTTACTCTCAGATTTCTTCCAGCCCCCCCCCCATTTCCCAGTTTCCAAACCCCTTCCACATGTAACTGTTTGTTACAGTGGCACCTCCCTTCCAGGTACCCTGTTCTACCCACATAGCACAGGTTGCTGAGGCTGTTATAGCGAACTGCCGAAGGAGCAATTGAGAACATTACAGCTTCTGCCTTCCTCAAGGCGGGAGTCTGTCTCTGGAAGGCTCTGCACCTCAGCAGCTACGTCACATTGAGGCACTCTGCTGTGTAAGACAATAGTCACAGGATCTAGAGATTAGGGTATGACCTGGAGAAGCAGGGCATTATTTAGCCTGACACATTTGGATGTTTTATCCAATGGCCCACATTTTCACACTGGTTGTTAGTGTGGTTTAAGAGCATGGCATAATGGAAATGGACCAAAGAATATCTTTCAAAATAACTGACAAGGGGTTCTCAGAGGTTGTAGGCCTGCATATTAATGTTACCTCCTATAACAAAACAAAGCATCCTGGTTGCCCTTAGGAGACAGGATGAAGTGTCTGTCAGCTTGCAGAGGGGATCATGCCTTCAAGGACGTCTGAACAAATGGGGAGGTGATATCTATCCCCTTGACACACTGAATGCTTTGGTGTACTTGTGGCTTCAGCACAAGACATTTAGTTTCTCCAGTCACGATATTAAATTAATTCTAATAATGATGGTATTTTAGTTTATAATATACATTTTGCTTCAGAATATGATGGGTAGCCAGGGTTCAGTGACATTTGGGGTTCCTTGGTATAAGTAAAATGTCCTGTCATCTTTACAACTACAGCCACTGAAGTCAACCCCGCATACAGTAAGCTGCCACACATGACCGAGGATTGTCTAGGTCACCGCCTGCAACCGACCATGGAGAGAAATGTCTCAGGTCAGAGTCAAAAGAGAAAAGAATAAAATATACATTTTCCTAACATTCTAAAACGGCTAAGACAGTAGATGTGTCTGGTTTTGTTCTTTGACTACCAGGTTTGTATCTGTGGGAACATGTCTTCGAAGGCACTCTTGATCCCCTGGCCGTGACTGCGCAATGGAGGGAAGGACAATTGATTGTAGGAAGAACACAGTACAGGTACTGTTAGACAACACTGACCTTGCCTGCCTCGTGACGCCTCATGGACCTACTGGAGGGAATATACTCTCATAAGTATGCTCTATATTTTTATCATATAGTATGCACAGTATATTTATACTTCTATAAACCTATTTTATATCTTTATGCTTCAGCTTGGGAAGAATACAGAATTCTATCCTGTGAATGAATAAATGAATAAATAGGTCCTGCTTACACTTTAGTAAAGGTTTTCTTATTAAATTAGACATTTCAAGGTAATTTTGGAGGGAAAGCTGGAGACCTGCCTCAGTGGCAGATGAGTTGCCTGGCATGTGCCAGGCCCCGGGGTCAGTCCCCAGTGCAGAGAAGAAAGAAACTAAAAGTCTGTAAATAAATCCTTGGGAGTCTTATTTCACTTTTGTTTTAGCTGATGATATGGAAAACTTCATGTTCCACATTTCATACACTTGACTGGTAAATGAACACAGTGTTCTATGCCTTAGAGGACGAAAGTAAACATTACTTTCATGATTTTCTTTTCATTCGTAGTTAGGTTAACCTGGAAATACTCAGAGTCCAACTTTTACTTATTAAAACATTTTATGTCATATCTACTATGATTTACATAATTATGTAGGCTCCCTTTCTTTTCCAAAATTCAAAACTGTTTCTGTTTTGATTTTTGGATTCTAAAACACCAGTGCATTGCCAACACTTTCAAGGATTTTACTTTTATTTAACTTACTTATCACTGTATAATTTCTTAAGTTTCAAATAGAATTAAGATGATTTTAATTAGAAAAAACATAGTTTTATCATGAAGTTACTGTTTCCAGTTAGCTTTTAACGGAAGTAAATATTAGTTGTTTTTACATGTTTACTTCGTTTTTGTTATTGTTGTTTCAAGACAGTGTTTTTCTGTGTAGCCTTGGCTGCCCTGGACTTGCTTTGTAGACCAGGCTGGCCTCAAAATCAAAACGATCTGCCTGCCTCTGCCTCCTCAGTGCTGGGATTACAGGTGCATATCACCAAACCGGGCTTGTCCCTGTTTGTCTTCAATTAAATATTTTATATACTGGTAGTACATGAGGACATGAATACATGTTAGATCATGAATACATGGTCCAGTCCAACCTGCATTCCCTCCCCTCCAGTTCCTTCTCTGTACAACCCACCACTTCTCCCTTCAACCTTATGTTAACATGTGTGCCCACATACACACCTCGGCAGCCTGCAGCAACCAGCTGGTTTTGAGAACAGGTTTCTCCCAGAAGCTGAGTGATTAGGCTAGGCTGTCTGGACAGTGAGCACCAGGGATCTGCCTCTCCATCATGACATCAGCCTTTTATCTTAGTTCAAGAGTTGTCCTTAGGTCCTCATGCTCACGGCACAAGCACTTTGCCAACTCAGGTAGCTCCCGAGCCTGTCATTGCTTGACTCTCTCAAAGCTACTCTCTCAAATCATGCATGCAGTGTAAACAGGTATTTAGCCTCATTGTTCTAATCTCATTGTAGGTTGTGTGTATACTCCTAAACTTCACACTAGTTAGATTTCACTGCTTGAAAGAGTAAGTGGATCTTAGTGGCAGGAAGGCTGTCATAGAATGTGCAACACCTTGGGTTTAATGGCCAGTCCAAAAAAAAAATTATTGCATGCATAAATTGCTTTCTGTGTTTGTAGTTGAGCAGTGAACATTTCAGTGGACTAACATTGCAGAGAAGGTTCTGGAATTCAACTAGTCTATAGAATGGAATATGTGAGACTCTCATTTCTTCACTGAAGGCACAGTCATGCCTGTCACCCTAAGCTTATGATTACTTGGTATTACCACAGTGATAGAAAAGGGATTAAAGCAAAACATCGTTAACTACCACCAAGAAAGGCTAAGCCCAGTTTGCCTTTCTTAGGTTTGTATGCAAGATTTTACGTCATCATGGAAGAAACCATGTTCTTTCCTCTTAGAGAACTTTATAGTCAAGTTCTGTGACAGACTTTTAAAATACCTTATTAAACAGTGAAAAGTAGTAGATAATGTATCCAAAATGAATGAAGTCTTATGGAATCGCAAGTTGTAGTCTCAGTCAAGTTACACTGGTGCTAACTTGTGTGAATTCCAAAACTATACTGTTTGCATAGTTATTTCGACTGAAATAATTACTCTGGGCTCTCTATGTGGAAGTGCTTACTCTGAAGACATTTTTCAGTTGAGGAAAGTAGTAGAAAAATATATTGAAAATTGTAAGTTTTGATGCTTACACATATGCTGAGTAACCCACAAGAGCAAATTAGAATTCTGTACATGATTATTTTCAGTTAATGGATTTTCAGTAATAACCTTAGATAATTAGAACATAGCACTCATTCTGTACATTATACTACTCATACACAAGCCTTATTTTTATAATGTTAGTGTATAGTAGGAAATTTTCGTGTTTTAAGTGTAGTAGCTAGGGGTTGGAGATACAGCTCAGTTGGTAGAACTCTCACTGAACATGCGCACATCTGGGCTTGGATCCCAGGCCAACATGGACAGGGAGTGGGGCGCACATTCTTATTCCTAGCACACCGAGAGTGAGGGCATCTGTAATTCTCTGCCTTAACTAGATGCGCAGGCATCTTTACCCAATCTCTCTTGGGGCCTTCCCTCACCCTGAGCTCTCTAGGAGGTGATCTCCCTACTCCAGGATGTTCTGTGCATTCCATGCTTCTCTTCTCAGACCATGTTCTGTCAGGTGCTGCCTCTCTCTCCTTCATTTTCCTCCCCCACTACTCTCCGTTGATCCTCATCCGGGATTTCAGAACACTTGTCCACACTCACTGTTTTCACTTCCCAACTGCTCATTCCCTTGCACTTTGACTCCCAAAGTTCAGAACACTTCGGCGGCAGTGATTGCTTGGGGCAGCAGATGACAGTGTGAGTTTTGGAGCATGTCTATTCCTTTTATGAAGACTCTTAAAAATATATTGCAAAGAAGAAAATACAACATTCTCCAACTTGCTAACCATTCAGACTTAATATATCTCAGCTGTCAGGAATTCTCTATGTTTAACTTTCCTCCTAACAGAATAGTTTCCAATAAAACCTTTTCTTTGTTTCTTACTCTTTTTATTCTTCACTAAAGAATTGCTATTAGGAATTTAATGTATAATCTCACTCAGATTTTTATATTTCTACTGATGGAAGATATATAAGTATTTTTCAATACTTATTTTTATGTACTTTCATATTTACATAAAATTATCCTTTAAGGGCTGGTAAGATGACTTGCCAGGTAAAAGTGGTTGCCCTTAACTCAGACAACCTGAATTCAACCCCAAGGTCTGCATGGTGGAAGGAGAGAACCAACTCCTCCAAGTTGTCCTCTGGCTGTCACAAGCACACCGTGGCACGCATGCACATAAATCCTTTTAATTATGCTCAGAATCTCCTGAAGCTTGATGATTTCCTTTACATTGTATCTTAATGCCTTGCCTTCAGTGAAGAAATGAGAGTCCACTCTCATATACTAGCTGAATTTCTACATCCAAAGCTTTCTATTATTCTGTCCCACTTGCTCAGAAGAACTTGCATTATACAAATTGCACTTCCAACAAGAATATTAATTAAATCTTATTCTAGATTTTATATAAAATGATTGAAATTTTCTTTGTTCAGTTTTGTTTATCTCTTGCTTGTGGTGTGTTGTTTTCAACAGCTTCATCACTGGCCCCGGTGTGGTTCCAGGGTACTTCTCCATAGACGTGGACAATGTGGTCCTTGTATTAAAAGGAAGAGAAAAAGCAAAGATCTCCCATGCCACCTAGTGGTTACTTTATGCACAGAATTTAATGCAAACCCAGAAACTGCAGCATCTGGCTGTTGTCTTGCTTGGAAATGAATACTGTGACAATGACTGGATAATGCAGTTCCTCAAAAGAAATGGAGGCTTTGTGGACCTGCTTTTCATAACATACGACAGCCCTTGGATCAATGGCGCAGATGTTTTCCAGTGGCCTTTAGCTGTAGCAACGTAAGTACAAGATAAGAAAGGCATCCCTCGGGTGTTCTGAAGAGAACAGGGAAGATGGTGTTTTATTTTATTTTATTTTTAAACTCATAATGTGAATTTGAATTTATTTGGAATTTGCAAATTTGTTTGTAGATTTTATACAGACTTAGATAATTAGTAATGTGCTTGACAATTTGGCATAATAGAATTTATGACTTTAGCCTCACCATGTGCTATTAAGCAGAAATCCAAATCTAGTCAGTTATCTTTTCCTCTGATACACTGTTATATTTGATTATGAAATATTTGCATATTTGAAAGAAAGTGGTAGATTTAATGCATCACACATGAAGATGGTGTTTTAAATGGCAGTAGGTTCACTGGTGATGAGGCAGGCCTATCTTTCCTACCATCAAAAAGAGTGGCCTAGAGCCTCAGTGGCAATAGTAACTACTTTGTTGTATTTTACCATCTTCTGAGGAGAAATGAAGAGTACTTGTTTGTTCTAAAAATGGATATAGGATAAAAATTTAAGCTTAATAGTGCCCTGAAGAGAGGTTTAGCAGAGAATGAACAAAGACAGAGCCATAATTCTAGTTTAAACAAATACTGTTGTGGCAATATTTTTATATACTGTATAGACTTCCCTTGGGTTTGTGATTGGCTGACTTGATGTTAATCTCAACCGTAAAAGCAGAGGCTAATTAAATGATAGTTTAGGATCCTCAATATATAATCATCCTCCAGTTTAAAAAAAATGGAAAACATTTTTTAAACTTTCTGTGGATAGATTTTTAATAGTAAGAGATAGGCTCTCAGTAGTATATAAACTTTCTGAGGTCAGGAGTTTTCTTCCCAGATTTAAAATAGTTCTGTAGAAATGGGCTATAGAGGTGGCTGGGGCAGTTAAGAACAATTACTGCTCATATAGGAAACTCAGATTCAGTTCTAAGCACCCACATGCTGTGTCTCATAGCCATGTGTGATTACAGTTCCAAGGCTCTGAATCCCTGTTCTGAACTCTGTGGGTGCTTGGCTACACATGGAGACAAGCAGGCACACAAATATACTAATATACACATAAATTTAAAAAAAGTAAATTTTAAAATAATGCTTATACACAATAGGTACTCAGATATTTGTTGAGGAAATGAATCATCTCACTGATAGAATTAAATCCGACATTCGTTATTATGTCACTGGTTACCACCATGTCTGAATTCAGACTGCTTTAGCTGTACAAATGTCACTAGAGAAATGCCAGGGACAGGTATTCCCACCCCTATGTGGACAACATTCCAGGCGAACAGGTTTAGGCTGGGACCAGCCTTAAAATTTCAAAAACTTTGTAAGTACACCCAACCTTCAGAAAAATCTATTTATTGAAAAGAGCCTGTATTTGTAGAAATGTTTATACATTTTCCACATTGTATGACATCACCTACTCGCCTAATAGAAGACAGAAGCATAGTCATTTTGGTGTTGCCAACCTCACCCTGTTCCCGATGAGGAGACATTGGGTAGCATCCGGAAACCTTTTGGTTGTCTCAACTGAAGAGGGGGAATTATAACAACTGGTGTCAAGGGGGTAGAGCCCAGGAATGTTATTAAACATGGTGCAGTGTATGGCACTCTTTAAAACAAAAAGTTATTTGACCCAAAATGCCATAATAATCTTGTGTACAGGATAGACTACAGGCACACATTTATATGCAAACCAGTGCCCATGGAATGAGCCCCCTCTGTAGAATAACAGGTTTGTTGTAAGCAGTGATTAATATATCTTCTAGTAAACTGCTGATAGTCCTAACATCTGTATAACCAAATCACCACATAGAGACTGGCTTTATTTAGTTAACCTAGAACACAGTGCTGGGCAATAATTACTCCATCCTAAACATCCAAGCCCTCATAGTTTCCTAACATTTAGATTTCCCATGTTATACTTGCTTTTTGTGAAATATTATGTCCAGGCCATCTCCACGTAGTTCCAAGATCTCTCCTCCAGCTCTCTCTCCTAGCTCTCCTCTCCTCCCACTGCCCTCTGGCTCCTCCCCTCTTTCCTGTCCTCTGGCTCCTTTCAGCTCAATATTGTGTCTAATTTCTTTATTTTGGGATGTTTGCACACAGTTGAGACAGTATGCTTAAAATAAGTATCACAAAGCAATATCCAGATTGAAACCAGACAGATGGGGGGGGAATCAGCATTTGAATGAACAAGGGTAAGGTGTATACATTTCAAAAGAATGTTATACCAACACAGGTTTTATTCATTGTTTTATTCTTTGGAATTTTTTTGAAATTAACTCTTCAGAGATCATGATTATAACAGTATATTTTCTTTTTAGTGGACAAATAGGACTGTTTATGTCTATGGTGTACAATGTGCTTAGAAATCATTGTCCTTAACAGATGGCTTAACAAGCCAAGCTGAGGGGCATCCTACCATATAGTAATTCATTACTTGCTTTTATAGATACAGAAAGTTTCCCGTGGTTGAAGCCAGCTGGTCGATGCTGCATGATGAGAGGCCCTACATATGTAATTTTTTAGGAACTGTCTATGAAAACTCATCAAGACAAGCACTAATGAACATTTTGAAACAAGATGGAAGTGATAAAATTTGTTGGGTTTCTGCAAGAGAGCAGTAAGTTCAATGTTTGCATGGTTCCTTCCTGTTGCTCTCCAATCTGAATGTCACCTTGTGTACAAATAGGTTTCCAGAGAAACAGTGGTAACTGCTTATTCCAGCCTCCTGTCTAAAGGTACAGTAGTAACTAAAACTTAGGGAACTGGCTTTTCTCCAGTCTTTCCCATTATAATCAGGAAGCAAGTATTGATGGAGTAATGAAAGTCATTTTGCAATAATTTCTTTTGCTATTAAATAAACACATGGAGTATAAAGCTGAGTGGCCAGGGAATGGATGCCTAAAACATATGCTTCTAGATCTAGAAATTTATTTTTTAATTGTGACAGAAATTGCCTTCTAGATGGATATCACTAATTACTATGAATTTAATACAATTACTGTTAATGTATTAACAATTACTGTTAATGTAATTGTATTAAATTCATTTACTCTGAGTTACCAAACAACTGCCAAATGACAAAAACCATCTTACTCATAAAAACAATGAAAACAAAACAGAAACAGTGCCCTCATAGCACTTGTTGGAGGAGACAAGTAAAACAGTGTGTGTCAGGAGATGGTAATGACGTGTGAGAAGAGAATTAAAGACAAGAAGGCCACAGAGAGGACTGAGGTGGAGGGTAGAACATTTGTTTTCAGGTAGCGAAGGAGAGCACCAGGTGGAGGGCTATATTATATACAGGCCTGAAGAGGGCACAAGAGTCAGCAGGGTCCATTTAGAGAGGGGAGCCAAGGCAAAGGACATAAGGCAGGGGGGTGCTTACACAGCAGCTGAAGGGCTGGTGAGTGAGAGGTGGTATGAGAGAGCAAAGTCTTACTGGAGGACAAGCACTAATAAAATGGTTCTGGTTGAGCTGAGCTAGAGGTCAGGTAGTACCCTCTGTGCTCCTGCTGCTTCTAGACCATTCTGTCCTTCTGCACCCGGAACCCCAGTTCTCAGTCTCATGCCAGTGTGTGTAACTGGAACTCTGTAGCCCTGAGCCTTCACCTTCACATTACCTCCCTGATTCCTTAAAGACTGGAGCTCCATTGCCCCTCTGGCTGACACCAGTCTTGTCTGAATTCTTGGTGACTTCTAAGTCTAGCCAATCCTTCTATCACCTTGGTATAAGGTTTCTTTCCTTTCTCCCCTTCATAGATCATAGGCTTCGATCAGCCATTTCCTGTTATGGTCATTTCCTAAATGACCACTTGCATTTCACATACCACAAGGTTTCTCCATGACCTGGAATTCTAGCATTTCTGTTGGTAATCATCCTATCTTGCCATTCCAACTCATTCTCTGTAATGGGACTCCACAGTTCAGCTGGAATTTACAACATGGTTTTTACTATGCCCAGATTGTTCTTCCTGTTCCTGTATCAACTTCTGAATTACACAGCTTAAATTCTACAGTCAACCAGCCCTGCATATATGTTCCCCTTTCTAATTCCCCCATCTAGCGAGCCCTACCTGTCTAGTCTCCCCTTCTGCCCACCCCATAGCCATACTCACGCAGCTGTGCATAAGTTTAGACAGTCTGAAAGCTGAAGAACCCATCACTCCTATATTTCCTAAAGTATTCCCCCTTCGTCCTCAAAGACTGCTTTATACCTTCTGTCCTAAACTCTTGACACCTCCTCAGTCTCCCTTTAGAGATTGGAGCTTATTTCACTAAGAGAATACAAATGGAAAAGAATGCCAGGCTCAGCTTCTGCATGTATGTGGCCTATATATTCATTCCATTCTCAAGACCACAGCCAGATTGATTGTTAAAATGTTTATTGCTTATGTCGTTCCCTCTTCAGAACACTACAGTTGAGTCTTCTGTAAGCAGACTTTATGGTTTTTGACTGCTCACCTAAGTTCCCCTACTTCCACCTTGCTGGCCTCCCTACCAGTTCTTGGGGCTTCAGACTTTCTAGAAAATGTCCTGACTTAACTCAAAGACCTAATGCCCACCACTGGATAAAGCACAGCTGCATCAGAGTAAGACAAGAGGACACAGCACTCCGGAAATACGATTGAATGAATACTACCCATTCGAAGATTGATCACTGGATATTTTTAAATATAAAGTAATAAAATGTTCAGATTATTTCCAAATGTTCAAAACAAAAAAAAAACTTTTTTTAGGTAGTCTTACGTAGCACAGGCTGGCCTCAAACTCGGTATTTAGCCCAGGATGATGTTAAACTCCTGATTCTTCCTATGCCTCCCAACTTGTAGAATTAGGGAATTATACACCCAGTTTATGGATAGATGATGATCAATACTAGGACTGAGTTCTAGCAGCTGGGCTATACCCACACCCCCAAACCTTAAAGAAGTTTTAAGAAATGTGTTTGGCCCAACATTTTCAATGCCTCTCATATTTATCATCTCTCTGATGTGTTCACATTTTTGATAAATGACATTAAAAGATTTGCTTCAAAAAAGATGCCATAGGAAAGTAAAACTTTACAGGGATTTCTTTGTTGTTTGTTTAATTTCCTAGGTGGTAGCCTCAGGAGACAAATGAAAGTCTTAAGAATTACCAAGATGCTTTGCTTCAGAGTGACCTCACTTTGTGTCCTGTAGGAGTGAACACAGAGTGTTACAGAATATATGAGGCCTGCTCGTTTGGCTCCATTCCTGTGGTAGAAGATGTGATGACAGCTGGCTACTGTGGAAACATGTCCAGTCACCACAGCGCTCCTCTGCAGTTACTCAAGGCCATGGGTGCCCCCTTTATCTTCATCAAGGACTGGAAGGAGCTTCCTGCCATTTTAGAAAAGGAGAAGACTAACTTTACAAGAAAAGATTCAAAGAAGAAAAATGTTACTTCACTGGTACCAATACTTCAAAACAGAACTAAAGTGGAAATTTACTAATATTTTAGAAAGCTCATTTTTTAATGAATGATAAAGGTTAATCATACCTAACTGTAAGTGTGTGTTCCTAAGAGTGAATATGTACAGCACTTGATAAGGTGGCTCCATCAACTCAGTTTCACAGAAGGGACCAAATGTTCTCCTTTTTGGCTACTGCTGTATACAAGATCAAAGAAATGGCGATATTTTCCTGAGGCTGATCTGGCAAGATCCTTAAGTGGTTAAAGGTGCTTACTGCCAAGGCTGATGAGCTAAGTTCAGTCCCCCAGAAACTACACGGTAGTGGAGAAGTGAGTCTCATGGGCTGTCATGTGACCGCCCAACAGCATGCACACACAAACACATCAAATAGGTGGATAGATAGATTGGTGGATGGATGGATAGGTAGACAGGTGACTCAGGTTCAATTCTACCGAGATCAAGAAGCCAGCATTTACTGACCGTGCTCAATGACTTTAACCCACTTTAGGTGCTGGAGTGCTGTCTCAGTGTTTGAAAGTGCTCACTATCCTTGCATATAGCCTGAGTTCATTGCCCAGCATGCATGGCACACACTCAGCCATCTGTAAGTATTGCTCAGTAGGTCCTGACATGTTCTTCTGTCTTCCATGCACACAAATGCATATGACACATAAAATAAAGAACTAACTGATAGAGTACTATTTACTAGGGCTGACATCTGGTCATGTCAGTAGCAGGATATATGCTGAACAATGGCTGCAAAGTTAGATAGCATCAATGAACTTAATGGCTCTTCTATACAACATGGAAATTATTTTAATATAATTGAAAGGTGCCTGAGTGGGTGTTACGTGCTTTCACAAACTGTATCAACTCTGAGGTGATTTGTATGTGAATTAGCAAGTTGTGGCTAGTACACAATGTATACAGTCCCAAAACATTGCACTTGATAACACGTTCTATTTTATGTACTGATATTAGAAATTGCAAACTTTAGGGAAACAGCATTATATGTTAAAACACTGGTTATTGCAGTCAGAAAAAAAAAAAAAACATTAAAAACTTCAGTTTCCATGAGGATTTTTCTCAAGCCAACTAACTGGTCATACTCTCTTCTCAGAATGAAAAGCATCTGTGTCCTTAACATAGTAACAAGACAGCCGGCAGGAACAAGTTTGGAAAGTTTATTTTGGCTCATAGTTTCTGACATCTGCAGGGTACCAAGGCCAGAAAGGAGGCAAGAATAGATGTATCCAGGCTAGCAGAACTGTCAGGCATCAACTATTTGCATCATGGCTGACCAGGTAAAAGAACGCCAGACTACAGAGAGGTGTGTAAAAGTCTCACAGGACCTGCTTTGCCAGCCAGTCCCCTTCTAATGGCTCCACAGCCTTTAGAACAGACTCCATGCTGTGACTAGAGTTCAGGACACTGAGTGTTCATCCTAGGAAGATGGCAGGATAGTGTAAGCATGGAAGGTTAGGAGCCAACAGTTGTCAACTTGGCAATACCTGAGACACCAGGTCATGTTCCTGGAGCTGTTAGCTTACTGCTGCTTGCTGTCTTACAGAAGATGGTTTGATGACACTATCTTAGCTGGTGATTGCTGTGTGTCCCATCAGTCCAGCAGCCAATTACCTTGGATCTCAGGATGAAAAAAGAAAGAAAGGATTTTCAGTGTTTGTCTGTAAGAGTGTCAGGTCTATCCCTTTTTGCAGAATTGAATTTGTGATAAAAGGAGGGAAACAGGCAAAATAGATGCTTTGGGGGAGCTTGAGGAAATTTAAAAGGTGATCTGAAATCTTTTACAACGGGTTCTGCTGAAATCATGCTAAAAGTTCAATAGTACTATTATTCAAGTAAATACCTTTCAAAACTTGTCCAGACCAACAGATACACCTGTGTTCAGTCAACATAAAACAGATACACTGAACTGGATAGGAGAAAGAGCAGGCAACAGCTCTGTACTTAACTGGCACAGGAGATGAATTTCTGAACAGAACACCAATCGCACAGGCACTAGGATAAATGGAACCTCAAGAAACTAGAAACCTTCTGTAATACAAAGGACACTATCAATTAAAGTAGCACCCTACAGAATGCAAAAATATTTTTACCAACTCCACACCTGATGGAGGACTAATATCCAAACTATGTAAAGAACTCAAGAAACTGGATAACAAAAAAAAAGCAAATAATCCAATTAAAAATGGAACGGGGGCTACAGGTTAGTCAAAAGATGGACACAGGCACTAAACCTCTTTGCAAAGGAACTTATTCTGGTCCCAGTTGACAATGTGACCAACTGCTTGAGCTCCAGCTACCAACTAGGTCTTCCTATATATATCAACTATACCCTTGAATTGTGGAATACATTATGAACTCTCTCCTTGCTTTGTCAAAACATTTTTTCATAGTAAACAAGAAAAGGAACTAATACGGAAAATCGGTAATGGGAGTTGGGCTGTTGTTACAATACCCTGACCATGTGATTCTTAATACTTTGGAAGTGAGTTGCAGAAGAAATGTGGAAGATTGGAGAACTTCAGGCAACAAAGCCCTTAAGTACTGTAATCAGAACTTGATGTAGGATGCTTGAATGACAGGAATGCTGATGGGTTATCCCCTAGCTATCTGCTCCCTAGGTTGTGTCAGAAAATCTTGAATGGATCATAAAAGCAACAGTGTGAGCATAATCTTATAAAGTATGTTCTGGACATCTCTGGACTTTTTAAAATAAAGACTTCATAATACCATTATAAATTATGCAATGAACAGAAAAGGTTAAACTATTACAT
This sequence comes from Meriones unguiculatus, assembly GCF_030254825.1. Classification (NCBI taxonomy): domain Eukaryota; kingdom Metazoa; phylum Chordata; class Mammalia; order Rodentia; family Muridae; genus Meriones; species Meriones unguiculatus. The sequence goes on along the minus strand of NC_083364.1, from coordinate 13,102,498 downwards.
GTAAAACTGATTATTATGAAACTGGAACTATTGAGGCTAAATACTAAATCACAGTGAGGATGTGAAGGGGAATAATACTCTTAATGAGTAACAAATTAATTTCAGTTTAATCTGTACCAAAAATGTTAAAGTAGCTTTAAGTTGAGTACCCTTTTTCGAATAAACAGTTTGGTACAGCACTTAAAACAAGGCTGAGACTTATATTTGAAGATACCAGTGTTGAAAATGTACATTTGGAAATACTTCATTCAACTTCCAAAAACACAGATCTCCGTACTTTCAGAAAACAAAGCTTTTTTATTTCTTTATCTATTTATTAAAATTTTAACAAAGAAGAAACTTCATTCAGATGCTAGCACCAGATACCCCCGGTGTGAAGACTGTGCCTGAGAGTGCTCTCAAGATGCAGTCCCAAGGTACAATAATCATGTGTTCCTAAAGTCTCACAGGCTGTGTCCATCCTGGCCTTGTGCACCTAGAGGCAGGAACACTGGCAGACTTCCTGCCTGCATATCCTCAGACAACTCCATCTAGGTGCAGTCAAAGGGCAAACAAGCTTATTCACAGGAGTGACCACACACTGTCTGTATCCTCCATGAACAAGACCAGGCAATCACAACAACAACCCCAAGCATTCTGAGACCTCCTCTGTCCTTGGACAAGTAGGACTTACAGGCTAGACACGCTTTTTGTTTGATAGTTCTCTTAAGCACAGTAACTTTAAACATAATGTTCACCATCACTTCCATTCCCCACTTAAGTTGTATCCTGAGTCAAGTTCTTGACCCTGTGGTGGTTACCTGTGAAAGGAACAGGCTAGCTTTACAGGTTTCTTTATGAATTCTATACCCCATATTAATTAAACTAAGTTCTCCTGGTAGTTTTCCAGAAAGCAGAAGGACACAGACAAAAGGAGAAGTGGGTGAATGGGGACAAGACCCACCCTGCTGCAGAAGAATGTCCAGGCCTGCAGTATGAGATAGGGTGCCTGGCAACTGGTCCGGATGGCCACAGCTCCCCCATCCAGGACATTCTGGGTGTAACTTGAAGATCAGATATCCACCAGATGTCGGGGGCAGGCCTGACTGGACGTGGGTGCCTAAAACGAACCAATGATATTAAAAGTCAACTACCCTATAACCCCATTCACCCAATCCTGTACTGCCAAGCTTGCAACCCCCACGCCTCCCTTGCTTTTTCCTTTAAAAACCCCATGCCTTTGTCTCTCGGGGCTGTTCCCTGCTCACTTGCAAAGCAGCCCCATCACTCACTGGCCTGAATAAATCTCTTCTGTTTGCGGCAAAAAATCTCCAAGTTACCTTCATCTGTCTCTCTGGTAATTGGGCTCTCGGTGGGCCTAACATCTGTTCACATGGGGATTTAATAAACATCAGTATACTGGCACCCAGACCAAAATTTCTGTATCTAGTTAAGACATTTATGATGCACAAGCCAGCGATGATCAGCAGAAGCAGAAGTGTCTGGTGTTCTGCAGTAGCTGAAGACAGAGTTATCACCCGGAAAATCAAAGAAATGAGAATGGCAACCATGGGCTTGCCCTGTTCTGGGTCATTTTTCTGTCTGCAGTGTACGGGGTTTGTTTGTTTGCTTGTTTTTCTTTTTGTTTTCCTGAGAGTACAGGAATCTCTAATGATTGCTGAGTGGTTTGCATAGAACAACATTTTCTCTTACAGCCACACAATCACATCCTTGTTCTGCAAAGAGTATGGTGAGTGCTCTATCATGTTGCAAAACTGCTTCAGCTAATGGATCAACCTGCTGATGGATCTTGATCTAGTTGATTTTTACAGGTACCTTTTTATTTATTTATTTATTTTTTTCAAACAAGGGAGCCTGGAGGTCAGTATGAGCTAGCCTGGTTTATTGGGTAGGCACTCCAAGTAGCCATTTGTCTTCCTTGCCAGAGAGTTTCCTTTGGACTGAACTTTTTCAGTCTTTTTTTGAGGATAAGGGTGACATAGATGCTTTTGTAAATGGGCCTCAACTGAAATTAGGATGCCATTGTAGGGGCCCAGGAAGGCTGGAATATTAATCAAAGCCTGGGAGGGGATTCATTCAAGAAATGGGGCACTCATCAGAAGCATCTGGTTTCCTGATCAAGGTAAAAGACAGGAAGCAATCACGGCAGCTGGACTGGAGCACATCACCTAGCAAGCCCAGGCTCTCCACTTTTGTAGGACTGCCTGGGGCTTGGGTGCTGTAGATCACTTTTGGAGTGCTTTGTTGTCTGATTCTGGTTCCTGGGTGGTGACTGTCAGGTGAGTGGAAATCTGCTGAGACATATTCAGACTAGAGACAGAAGCTAAAGTTAAGGAACTTAAAGGAAACTCTTACATTTGGAGCCCCTCCACACACACCTATTCCATCAGGAACAGGCCAAAGTTGGGGAATTTTAGTCTGTTGATTGGAGTTCAATTGACCTGTGACAGGTAGATAGATCCAAGTTGCAAACTCCATGAGGCTCACATGAATTCTTTTAAGTTAAAAAGATGAACTTCTGGAGCCTTCTACTTTTAAGTCATAATAAAAGCTTGGGGATTTAAAAAAAAATTATCTGGGGTTAAAAAAATCAACATTCTTTTCTTTGTCCAGAGGTCTGGACAGAGGTGGTTTTAACATGATGAGAAGTAATTTTAGGTATCAGAACTCCATTGATTACTATGTTAAAACTTTGAATTTTTGAAGTCTTGATATCACATATTTTTTCTTTTTGTTTTGGTTGTTCTGTTTGGTTTTTCAAGGCAGCCGTGGCTGCGATATTGAGCTTCTCCCAGGAGGAGGACAGGTCTTGGCTAAAGTGCCCTGTCTTCAGGTCAGAGGTTTGGAACGAGAGCAATCTCAGCATGCAGATGTATGAACAGGTTCCGGCTTACACTGTTGGATCTTGTCTTGGACATCTGCTTTCCAGTTCTCTCGGACAACCTCACTACACCATGCAAGGAACAGCAGGCACAGGATCTTGCAAAGTATGTTCAAAAAACTCCAAACTTTATTAAATAAAAACTTTAATGAATAACAACACAAATGTAAGATTTACTGCTAATAAAAAATTAAAGTTTCCTGTATAAAAATAGATTATCATGTAGTTGGCAATATTCACACTAAATATATTAAGTCTATACCAATAGTGGGGCTAAGATGACAGAATATAAATATTAACATGACATATTAAATTTCAGCTTAATATATACAAAGAAAACATCTTTAAAATAGCTTGAGAATATATATATTTATATATATAATATATAAAAGATATTTTTATTTATATATAAATATTTGTTTATTTACATATATATAAATATATATATTTATTTTTTTGGAATAAACAGTTTAGTACAGCCCTCAGGAGGGTGAGGCTTCAAGGAGTCCCGGGTTTACAATGCACATCTAGCATTAGTTACTCCTCTTCGGAGAATAAATAGGTGTCTTTACTTCCAGGCTGGGAAGTATCTTGAGATGCCTCCGGTGCGTTTCTTACTTCTCCTGGATTTCTCGGGTCCCGTGAACAGCAGCACACTGTGACACTTCTGTGGTAGCACACAGTACCGGAAGGAACCTGAGATTCACTCGGAGACAGGCAACTGGTGGCCTTCCTTTCAGAAATAACTAATGCAAACAAGCAGTTGAGAACGAAAGGCCGAAAAGCACTGGAAGCTGTCCACTGCCAGTTAGCTAAAACTTGTGAACAAGAACAGCGAAATTCAATCCAGCGTCGACCTCAGTCACAGATAATCTTGACAGCTGCGTGCTTGTGAGCATGCGCTGTGCAGTCCGGATAGTTTCTCACTTTCGGTGGGCACACGTGTCTTCTGTTGTTGTTGTTTCTGTCCCGACAGGGTTTCTCTGTGCAGCCGTGGCTGTCCTAACCTCAGTCTTTACACTCAGAACTTGTTCAAGGCTCTTCCACACCCAGTACCTGCAGTCCTTAGCCTCACCTGGGAAAGAGCTCGGAGCAGCTGCCTCGCAGTGGCCGCCAGGGGGCGCTGCTACAGTAAGCGCTTGTGCAGGATCTCCCACACCATCTTCTTCCTGAAAAGAGGCATGTGCTGCTGGGAGAAGGTGATGGGCTGGCCCCTGGAAATGTAATCTGCATATTTACAGGCGAACACGCCGCAGTCGCCCCCGTTCAGCTGCTGAGGAATCTCCTCTGCCGACATGCTGTGTTGCTTCCACTCCACAGGGATCAGGTCGCTGTTCCTTCTCGCTTTGCTCTCCTCCCGCAGATAGCAGAAAAGCAGCTCAAGGATGTCGGGTCTCTTCTGTCCCGTGGAGTCCATGTAGACAATACTCTTCTTTCTTAAGTCTGTGACCGCCAGGCTCCAGTGCATGCCCAGGTGAACTGGGACCAGGAGAAGTTCCTTGGCAAAGATGTTTACTGCCCGGGTCCATCTTCTGACTGACCTGTAGCCACCAGACTTTAACTTGGTGTAAAAGAAGGTATTAAATGCGTGAAGTGCCGGGTAGCCTTGACTTTGATTTCTTTCCATGAGAAGATTCATGTAAAAATTGATGACTTTGTCGTTGAGCCACTGGGTGTTCCTTAGGGTCCACAGGTCTCCTCGAGTCATTTGCAGTTTGAAGGCACAGCTCAAGATCTCATCTTTTGACCCAGGGCCTAGCGCACTGCTGATTTCTTTCTCCATGTCCACTGTGACAGCAGGACCACGGTCCAGCCCTCTGCCCTTCTCTTGGTCTTCAAGAGCCTTTTTCTTGACCTCAGGTGTTGACACTTTGCTGCTGGGCATGCCATTGCTGACACTGTCTGTGCAGATTTGAGGTGTTTCCGATTCATGATTCTGCCCTTCAGCACAACCTTTGATAGTCTTGGAGGTGTCCATGGTGCTTGTGTGAGTGCCGTGAGGGCCAGAGCTCACAGGGACATCAGGTTGGAGGAGTTCCAACAGCCCTGGGCACTTTTCATGGTGGTGTTTCTGAACTTCTTCCTCCCTGTTGATGTGGGGGGGTTTCAGACCCTGGCCTCCACCCACAGACTCCTCAGTCACAGCCTCTTCCTCAGGGCCTTTGGCACACTCTGGGGCCATTAGCTGTAACGGAACCTTTTCCTGGGGTGTCCATATTCGGCTCTTGTCAGGCTCTTCATCCCCAAGCTCTATTTCATGCTGTTCCTCAAAGAAGTCAGCATGTGTGGGTTGAGTTGTGGGGCAGCAGAGCTGGGTTGGAGTGGAGTGGAGCTCAGTTGGTGGAACGCATGGTCCAGCAAATAAGAACCCTGGGTTTGCTTCCCAGACCACACACAACTGCATGTGATGGGGCACGCCTCTTCTCCTAGCGCTCTGGAAGCAGAGGCAGGAGAACCACAAGTTCAAGGTCATCTTAAGCAGTATAGGGCTTTCACAGTCTGCCTTGGATACAAAGAGCCCCGAATGATAAAATACAGGATATAGGAAGGGAGGTTGTAGATCAGCAATTACTGAGCGTATGCCTTGCATAAACAAAGGCCACGGTTTAATCCCTACCACCTTCAAGATCCCCGTAGTTTGTTCAGTCTACAAAGCTGGCTGTCTAAGCTGGTCCTCAGTATATGTTGAAATCCCAAAGAAGTAGGCTGTAATGCCAATGAAGAAATGCCTCAGCAGCAAGATGGATGAACTTGCCAGAGAAAGGGAGGGTGAGTGGACAAAAGGCAAAGACTCCCTTCTTCCAGGATCTTTTATGCAGGCTTCCACTGGAAGGTGTGGCCCAAATTTAGGGTGGGTCATCTGACCCCAAAGGATCCCTCTCAAATGACCCAGTCCAGGAAAATCCCGTTTGACCGGGGCCAGCTTCATGGAGGGTACACCGATTAGATGCCCAGTGCAGAACAGCCTCCTGGAAGCTCCTCACACCAGCAATGCAGGTTTTATTTGGGAATATGCATACTGATATACATATTTGCAATGCCATAACAATTAATGAAATGAGAGGAGGCCATGGATCTGAAGCACAGTAGGGAGGGGAAATGCCAGGGTGTGGAGGGAGGAAAGGGAAGGGAGAAATGTAATTAAAGTATAATTTCGAAAATCCTTTTAGAAAGTTAAAAAAAAAAAAGAAAAAGAAAAAGAAGGTTCTAAAATAAAAAAAAGAAAAGAAAAGAAAATTCCTGACAGATGTGCCCAGGTACTTGAGTTTTAGTTGATTCCAGATGTGATCAAGTTGACAACCCAAGATTACTCATCATACATGACATGCACACAATGGAAGAATTTTCATATGAAGAAAAATTATGGCTGAACATGGATAAGGTATGTCAAGTGAAATAAACCTGATAAATGTTGTATTATCTCACCACTGTGAGATAAGATAATCTGAAAATCTCTGGTTCATGGCAGAGAAGAATACAATGATGGTTTCCCAAGTCTGGGATGCGAGCAAAAGGAGGGGAAGACAGACCTCAGACACAGGTTATGGGTTTTGTGCTTAAAAGCTCACCTTGAGAAAAGCTGAGGGCTACCCTAGGATCCTGAGTGCTCAGTGTAGTTGCCAGCTCACTAATATTTTCTATCAGCTTGAACCCTGTGTCCAAGCAGTTTTTCCTGGTGGACACACCACAATTCTACAAGCCTGCTTTAGTTTTAAGTTTTTCTATTTTAAATTATCATTTAGCAAGAGAGAGAGTATGTGTGTGCACAGAGTATGTTTGTAGAGAGCATAGGTGTGTGTGTGTGTGTGTGTGTGTGTGTGCATACATGTATGAGTGCATGAATGTGTCCCATTGTGTGTTTGTGGAGGCCAGAGGACAAGCTTTAGAAGCTGAGCTTCATTGCATGCTGGATCCCAAGGCTACATCTCAGGTTCATAGGCTCACCTGACCAGCACTATTACCCAGTGGACAATGCTGCTGACCCCAGGCCTGCTGTAGCAACAATGAAACAAAAAGTTAGGAAGGCATGAGATAAGGGCAATGCCACCTGGTGCTTGTAATCCCAGCTTTATCTGTACCTGCCCATTTACTTTATCTTTTTTTTTTTCTGTCTTGTACTGAAGAAACAATTAGTTTTTAGAGATGTGTTCAATGAAAAATGTCTTGTCAGCACCATCACGGGCACTCAGGTAGTAAAACTCTTGATGTGCTTTAGTTCTGAGCTTCACATAAGTAGACTCACCTGGAGAAATTTTTTCCCCAGTCAATATTTGGAACTTATGGTGTCTTTGCTCCTCAGAATGGCCTTCGTAGCACACCTCCTCAGAGCTTACTGGAACTTCAGCATCTCAGGCTTTCCTCTGAAGAAGGACGAGATCTCCCTGTGCCCCATATGCGCATTGGTCCTGAGAAGTGTCGTCTTAAGTGTAAAGTGGTGTGTCTGAGTCTAAGACAGACTCTAAAGTGCTCTGATGTTGGTTATGACATGTCCCAGGACTGGATCCCAGACACTATCACTGAACGTGTAAGTGCATGCAGCCCTAAGGCGACTTGATATGCTGGCGTGGGTCGGTGATGGTGGGGGCTCCCACTTTCCAAGGAGAAGGGGAGGGGGGCAAGGGAAAGAGTGAGGGGGTGGGATCAAGAGGAGAGGAGGAAGGGAGCTACAATTGGCAGGAAAGTGAATAAATAAAAAGAAACAGCTTTTTTTTCCTTTTTTTTCTTTTTTTTTTAAACATCAACTCATTTCATTACAAACAAAACTCTTTAATCTTGTTTTGATGAAGCCTCAAAATGGGCCTGGCCTTGCCTACATTCTAGAAGAAAGACATTTTGGAATCAAACTTGCAAAGGGAGGGGGCTGTGTGATCTCTTGCCGGTCCGTCGCTTGAGCTCACTCATGCAGGTCAAGATGAGAATTAGCACTAGCAGAGCATTTCCATGAAAATTTCTGCTCTTTTCATGACAAAGAGGGCTGTGCTACCCTGCACTCAGTCTTAACTGCAGCTCGGCTGTGCATGTCTGAACGTGTATGTGAACTTGGCACCAACGGTGCATTTCCATTTGCTATTTTAAAATTTGTTTCACAGTCTGGGAAGATGGGTCAGTTGGTCAAGCGCCCACCATGAAAGCATGAGTTTGGATCTCCAGCAAATGTAAAAAGTCCTCAGTGTGATGGGGTGAGTCTGTAGGTTCCCAGCTGGGAAGGCGGCAGGAGAACACCTGGGCCCCACTGCCTAATCAACCTAGCCAAATGGGTGCACCCCAGGTTAGGAGGGAGACCCTGACTCAAGAGCTGAGGTGGAAAGGGGCTGAGGAACACGTGATGTCAGCCTATTTCCTTCACATGTATAGAAGCATATATACACATGCAAGTGCACACACAGACACACACACACACACACACACACACACTGACACCATTCAATTACTCGGCACTGAAGCAAAGCAATGCTTCTGTAAGTGACAATGTTTGGCCACAGGCCCTGGTGAATACCCCTACTTCCACCAAGGGTAAAGGGTCACATGGGACAGGAAGCTCTGCTTCTGGAAACTTGGACTATCCAGAGAGGGCTGGAATCTCACCAGCAGGCAAAGTTCTCATCACATACCTCTGAAGAGTGAAAAGATGTGAATTAGGAGGCAGTAGAGAGGAGCAGAGGGCTAAGAAAACAGCCACCACAAGGTGGAGCCAAGTCACACAGGACTGATGGAGGAACCAGACTTCAGGTACCCCAGACTTTAGCTGTCCACCATTTTCAAATTTGGGAGTCGGTTTGGTTCTTAAGTCTGAGAAAGATGATGGCACTGAAGGCCAGGTGAGGAACAACATCCATCAGTATAAAGCCATGATCAGAAGTGCTCATCTTGCATGTGTGAACCTGCTTCCCAGTGGCAAGGAGTTACAGGTCCACAGGAAACAGCAGACAGCGGGAAAGAAGAGTCAATCCGGGTGCAGGAAGATGTGTGCTGAAATTACATCCTCCTTATGTCTGATTTACAGAATCTTTAGCCTCCAGATTCCATTATAGGAATATTAGGGCAATATTGGTGTCATCTTGTGGGGTTCTTGTGAGAATGTGTGCAAAATGCTCACTTTTAGCGATTAATTCCCAACTTGGAAATGTTAAGCCACAAACACTCAACATGTCATATTGATTGCTGAGTGAACACAGTGGTAGTTAATGTTGTCAACTTGTGGGGGTCCAGAGGCATCCGGAGACAAACCTGTAGGCACGCCTGTGAAGGATTACCTACATGGGAAAACCCACCTTAACCTTGTATGGGGCTCTATTCCATAGGCTGGGCTCCTGGACTGAATAAAAAGCTAAGCAAAACTGACTATGAGCATTTAATTCTCTCAAGATCGAACAAAATACCCCAGGTTCCCCCTGAAATCCCTTCCCCAAGATGGACTGGAATTCAGAATAAAACCCGTTATCTCTTGTACTCTTTCTCACGGGATACCTTATCACAACTTCCAGGTAAGTTTGCATTACAGAGACCCTGGTGAAATCAAGTGTGTGTAAGGCATTGTCTCTCATTTTTAAAATGTTTCCTGTTAAAGTCTGTTGAAGCTGAGTGTGGTGGTCGAGGAGAGGAGGCACCATGAGTTTGAGGACAGCTGAGACACACAGCATCTCTCTCAACAGGAACAGTAAGAGGCACAGATTATAGCGATGATCAAATGCAGTTGGTGTGTAGAAACTGCTCGGCTGCTGTGGCTGAGGCTCTAGGCTGATGCTTCCTGCGGTACCTATGCTGGTCTCAATCCCCGGGAGGAAGCACTCCTCCTTTCTTAGCCTCTAGATGCTTCAACTATAGGGCCGAGGTGGTTTGAGTTTGTCCCCATAGGCTCTGCTGTTTGAGTGTTTAGGCCTCTTTCTGTTTGTCTCTCGGTTGCTGTCTCAGTATGGAAGCCCTCACTGCCGCTCCACCCCCATGCCTGCCTGCCACCCTGTGTGACACCGTGGTGGCCATGGACTCACCCTCCAAACCTGTGAGCAAGCCCCCGGGGAAAGGCTTTCTTTTGTAAGCTGCCTTGGTCATGGTGTCTCTTTACAGCAACAGAAGAGTGACTAAGACAAGGCCTAAGCCAGAGGCCCTTCTGTTAAGCAATTTTAAATAATCATCTCAATAAGAGTTTATTCCATTCCAGGGATCTAAGAACTAACACATTTTAAAGATGAGGAAACTGAGGCCTAGGCAGGTAGTGATTTTTTTTAATATACTATTTAGCAGCAGAGCTAGGATTCACCACTGAGCCCTCTGTACCTCCGAGTCCGTTCTGGGCTCAGGCAACAATTCCTCTCTAGTAGTTCAGCCTCTTGTCTCACATTGCTTTTCTCAGGTACAAATACAGAATAAACCCCAACAGCACCATGGGTGATAGGAATCCCAGGTCCAGGCTAGAGAGATGGCTCAGAGTTTAAGAGCACTGGCTGCTTTTCTAAAGTTACTGAGTTCAATTCCCAGCAATCACATGGTGGCTCACAACCATCATTTGTGAGATCTGGTGCCCTCTTCTGGCCCGCTGGCACACATGCAGGCAGAATACTGCATAATAGATAATAAATAAATCTTTTTAAAAAATGGGGTATTCGCATTACCTTAAAAAAATATGAAACGAAGAGTTCCAGTTCCATTTAAATGAATCCCACTTAAATGTGACTTTGATTGTGACCCCCTCAGGCTGCCTGTGTCAGTATCTTGCCAGGTCAGCCTTAGTAAAATATCACCATTTCTTTGATCTTGTATACAGCAGTAGCCAAAAAGGAGAACATTTGGTCCCTTCTGTGAAACTGAGTTGATGGAGCCGCCTTATCAAGTGCTGTACATATTCACACTTACGAACACACACTTACAACTAGGTATGATTAACCTTTATTATTCATAAAAAATGAGCTTTCTAAAATATTAGTAAATTTCCACTTTAGTTCTGTTTTGAAGTGTTGGTACCAGTGAAGTAACATTTTTCTTCTTTGAATCTTTTCTTGTAAAGTTAGTCTTCTCCTTTTCTAAAATGGCAGGAAGCTCCTTCCAGTCCTTGATGAAGATAAAGGGGGCACCCATGGCCTTGAGTAACTGCAGAGGAGCGCTGTGGTGACTGGACATGTTTCCACAGTGGCCAGCTGTCATCACATCTTCTACCACAGGAATGGAGCCAAACGAGCAGGGCTCATATATTCTGTAACACTCTGTGTTCACTCCTATAGGACACAAAGTGAGGTCACTCTGAAGCAAAGCATCTTGGTAATTCTTATGACTTTCAGGCCTATCTCTCTTATGAACATTGACGCAAAAATACTCAATAAAATACTTGCAAACCGAATCCAAGAACATATCAAAGATATCATCCACCATGACCAAGTAGGCTTCATCCCAGGCATGCAAGGTTGGTTCAACATATGGAAATCCATCAATGTAATCCACTACATAAACAAACTGAAGGAGAAAAACCACATGATCATCTCCTTAGATGCTGAGAAAGCATTTGACAAAGTCCAACACCCATTCATGTTTAAAGTCTTGGAGAGATCAGGGATACAAGGAACATACATAAACATAGTAAAGGCAATATATAGCAAGCCTATAGCTAACATCAAACTCAATGGAGAGAAACTTAAATCAATCCCACTGAAATCAGGGACAAGACAAGGCTGTCCATTGTCCCCATATCTCTTCAATATAGTACTTGAAGTCCTAGCCAGAGCAATAAGACAACTAAAGGAGATCAAGGGGATACAAATCGGAAAGGAAGAGGTCAAAGTGTCACTATTTGCAGATGATATGATAGTATACCTGAGCGACCCCAAAAATTCAACCAGAGAACTCCTTCAGCTGATAAACACCTTCAGCAAAGTGGCAGGATACAAAATCAACTCAAAAAAATCAGAAGCCCTCCTATATACCAAAGACAAAAAGGCTGAGAAAGAAATTAGGGAAACAACACCCTTCACAATAGCCACTAATAACATAAAGTACCTTGGTGTGACTCTAACCAAGCAAGTGAAAGACCTGTTTGAGAAAAACTTCAAGTCTCTGAAGAAAGAAATCGAAGAAGATATCAGAAGATGGAAAGATCTCCCGTGCTCATGGATTGGTAGGATTAACATTGTGAAACTGGCCATCCTGCCAAAAGCAATCTACAGATTCAATGCAATTCCCATCAAAATACCAACTCAATTCTTTACAGACCTTGAAAAAAAGATTCTCAGCTTCATATGGAGAAACAAAAAACCCAGAATCTCCAAAACGATCCTGTACGACAACAGATCATCTGGAGGTATCTCCATTCCTGATCTCAAGCTGTACTACAGGGCAAAAGTAATAAAAACTGCATGGTATTGGCATAGAAACAGAAAGGAGGATCAATGGAACCGCATAGAAGAACCAGAAATAAATCCACACACCTATGAATACTCGATATTCGACAAAGAAGCCAATTCCATTCAATGGAAAAAAGACAGCATCTTCAACAAATGGTGCTGGACCAACTGGATGTCTACATGCAGAAAAATGAAAATAGATCCATATTTATCACTCTGCACAAAACTAAAGTCAAAGTGGATCAAGGACCTCAACATAAAACCAGATACCCTAAATCAATTGGAAAAAAAAGTGGGGAACAGCCTAGAACTCATTGGCACAGGAGACAACTTCCTGAACAGAACACCAACAGCACAGGCTCTAAGAGCAACAATCAATAAATGGGACCTCATGAAACTGAAAAGTTTCTGTAAAGCAAAGGATACCGTCATCAAAACAAAACGACTGCCTACAGATTGGGAAAGAATCTTCACTAACCCTTTATCTGACAGAGGACTAATATCCAGTATATACAAAGAACTAAAGAAGCTGAAAAGCAGCAAACCAAGTCATCCAATTAAAAAATGGGGAAAAGAGCTAAACAGAGAATTCTCGACAGAGGAATATCGAATGGCAGAAAAACACTTAAAGAAATGCTCATCCTCATTAGCCATCAGGGAAATGCAAATCAAAACGACCCTGAGATATCACCTTACACCCATCAAAATGGCCAAGATGAAAAACTCAAGCGATAAGACATGCTGGAGAGGTTGTGGAGAAAGGGGAACCCTCCTCCACTGCTGGTGGGAATGTAAACTGGTACAACCACTCTGGAAAGCTATCTGGTGCTTTCTAAGACAAATAGGAATAGTGCTTCCTCCAGACCCAGCTATACCACTGCTAGGTATATACCCAAAGTTTGTTCAAGTACACAAACAGGACACTTGCTCAACCATGTTTATAGCAGCTCTATTTGTAATAGCCAGAACCTGGAAACAACCCAGATGGCCATCAACGGTGGAATGGGTACAGAAATTGTGGTATTTTTATACAATGGAATACTACTCAGCAATCAAAAAGGAGGAAATCATGAAATTTGCAGGCAAATGGTGGGATCTAGAAAAGATCATTCTGAGTGAAATATCCCAGAAGGAGAAAGACAAAAATGGGATATACTCACTTATATAGACCTATAAGATATGATAAACATAATGAAATCTATACACCTAAAAAAGATAATCAATTGAGCGGACATGGGGTAAGATGATCAATCCTCATTTAGAAAGACAGATGGGATGTGCATTGAACGTATGACAGGAGTCTACTGAGTGCATCTGAAAGACTCTAACTAGCAGTGTTTTCAAAGCAAAGACTCATGACCAAACCTTTGGCAGAGTACAGGGAATCATAAGAAAGAAGGGGAGTTAGTCTGATGGGGAAAGGATAGGAGCTCCACAAGGACCAAATATATCTGGGCACAGGGTCTTTTTTGAGACTGACATTCAACCAAGGACCATGTATGGATATAACCTAGAACCTCCACTCAGATGTAGCCTGTGGTAGCTCAGTAACCAATTGGTTTCCCAAAGTGAGGGGAACAGGGACTATTTCTAACAGGAACTCAATGACTGGCTCTTTGGTCTCCCCACCCCCGAAGGGAGGAGCAGTCCTGTTAGGCCACAGAGGAGGGCTTTGCAGCCAGTCCTGAAGATACCTGATAAAACAGGATCAGATGAATGGGGAGGAGGTCCCCCCTATCAGTGGACTTGGAAAGGGGCAGGGTGGAGATGAGGGAGGGAGGGAGGGACTGGGAGGGAATGAGGGATCGGGACACGGCTGGGATACAGAGTTAATAAAATGTAACTGATAAAAAAAAACAAACAAATAAATAAATAAATAAAAGAAAAAAAAGAAAATAACTAAGTTCACATGAAAACAATAAAAAATGAAACAAAAAGATCCAATATGCATATAAATAAAGAGTTTAATGAAAGACATTAGAAGATCCAGGCTGGAGAAAAGGCTCGAGCAGTAAAGTGCTTGCAAAGAAGAACAAGGTCCAAAGGTCCCAGTTCTGTCCCAGGACACAGTAATCCCAGGGATGGAAAGGCAGAGGCAGGAAGATCCCCAAAGTCCCTTGGTATCTGTCCTGGCTAATCTTTTGTTAACATGAGCTAGCGTCATCTCAAAAGAGGGAGCCTCAATTGATCCATAAGATACAGCTGTAGGTCATATTCTTAATTAGTGATTGATGAGGAAGGGCCCAGCCCATCCTGAATGGTGCCATCCCTGGGCTGATGGTCCTAGTTCTATAAGAAAGCAGGCTGAGCAAGCCCTGAGGAGCAAGCCAGTAAGCAACACCCCTCCATGGCCTCTGCATCAGCTCCTGCCTCCAGGTCCCCACTCTGCTTGAGTTCCCGTCCTGATTTCCTTCAGTGATATGTAAGTCAAATAAACCTTTTCCTCCCTGACTTTCTTGTTGGTCACAGTGTTTCACTGTAGTAATAGCAGCCCTAACTAAGACAAGTTGGTACCAGGATTGTGGGGTGTTTTGTGAGACTGAGCTGACCGTGATGTTTTGGGAGGATTGCAGAAGGACTTAAAAGTTTGGATGAAAAAAACCATTCAGTGTTGACAGCTTAGTGGGCAGCTGCTGGAGCATGGAAGATAAGGATGTTGAGAGCGGTGCTGACAATAGAGGCCTGGCTTGTCAAGTTTCAGAGGAAAGCAAAGACTCTGCTGGGCCATTTGTGTGAGGAATCTGTGGTGTCTGAACAGCTGGAGCTGAAGAATTAGCTGTGATTAACAAAAGACCAGCACTGTTGAAGAGAAATTTTTGTGTGACTGAGACAATCAGTGCTGGTCAGCCTCAGCTGAGGAACTAGCAGTGCTTAAGAGCCCAGCATCATTAACGTAAAGCCTTCTGGAAAGTGTTTTCTCGGGGTCAACACACAGGTGCTGTGTTCCAGAGGTGGCCAAGGCTGTTGCCAACAGAACTTGGTAGTGTAAGAGTTACCCAGGTGGTATTGGTTTTGAAGGCCTGAAGGAGTGTGGAGATCAGCTGAGACTTGGCTCTGTGAGAAGCCAGGAGAGGCCACTGGTGAAGGTGCAGCCTCAGCAGCAGTTGAAGGCCCAGGATTAAAGGGACCATGCAGAGAGCCTTTGAGAGGCTATTGGGGAAGTCCATCCCACTTGCAGTAACATAAGATGACCACCAAGAAGAGCAACAGCAATGGAATGGAGCCTTCTGGAGCTTAGAAGACAAGCTGTGTGTGCTGCAGGGGGTGGGGCTGGAGAAGTGACCCAAGCCCCTTGGAGGAGCCCAGAAGATTATCTGCAAATATTAAACAAACCCACAAAAGAGAAACACGAACACAGTGTACAAATCTGGGCCAAAGCAGTCACTGGTAAGTCAGTGTAAGAGGAAAAGCATGAGAAGACAGTGTAAACTGTATCCTGTCCTGGTGTGGAATTTGCTAGATTGTGTATTTCCTTTAACCAAGTCAGTTTCAGGGAGTCTGTTCTTAAGGCAATGTAGGTTTTCTCTACTGTGTTCCTTGCTCTCTTCTGAGTCTTGCTCACTAAATGAACTGTGAGCATCTGAATTATTCTGCAGTCTGTTTCAGGCAATCTAAAGTAGACTTTGCTTACAAAAATAAAAATAAAAAACGTTACTCTTCAGAGTTCTTCCAGCCCCCCCATTTCCCAGTTTCCAAGCCCCTTCCACATATAACTGTTTGTTACAGTGGCACCTCCCTTCCAGGTGTTCTACCCACATAGCACAGTTTGCTGAGGCTGCTGTAGCGAACTGCCTGTGTAGTGATTGAGAACTTTACAGCTTCTGCCTTCCTCAAGGCGGGAGTCTGTCTCTGGAAGGCTCTGCATGTCAGCAGCTAGGTCACATTGAGACACTCTGCTGTGTAAGACAATAGTCACAGGATCTAGAGATTAAGGTATGACCTGGAGAAGCAGGGCATTATTTAGCCTAACACATTTGGATGTTTTATACAAGGGCCCACATTTTCACACTGGTTGTTAGTGTGGCTTTAAGAGCATGGCATAATGGAAATGGACCAAAGAATATCTTTCAAAATAACTGACAATGGGTTCTCAGAGGTTGTAGGCCTGCATATTAATGTTACCTCATGTAACAAAACAAAGCATCGTGGTTGCCCTTAGGAGACAGGATGAAGTGTCTGTCAGCTTGCAGAGGGGATCATGCCTTCAAGGACTTCTGAGCAAATGGGGAGGTGATATCTATCCCCTTGACACACTGAATGCTTTAGTGTACTTGTGGCTTCAACACAAGACATTTAGTCTCTCCAGTCACGATACTAAATTAATTCTAATAATGATGGTAATTTAGTTCATAATATACATTTTGCTTCAGAATATGAAGGGTAGCCAGGGTTCAGTGACATTTGGGGTTCCTCAGTATAAGTACAATGTCCTGTCATCTTTACAACTACAGCCACTGAAGTCTACAAGCATATAGTAAGCTGCCACACATGACCGAGGATTGTCTTGGTCACCGCCTGCAACCGACCATGGAGAGAAATGTGGCAGCTCAGAGTCAAAAGAGAAAAGAATAAAACATACATTTTCCTGACATTCTAAAACGGCTAAGACAGCAGATGTGTCTGGTTTTGTTCTTTGACTACCAGGTGTGTATCTGTGGGAACATGTCTTCGAAGGCACTCTTGATCCCCCGACGTGACTGGGCAATGGAGGGAAGGACAGTTGATTGTAGAAAGAACACAGTACAGGTACTGTTAGACAACACTAATCTTGCCTGCCGCGTGATGCCTCATGGACCTACTGGAGGGAATATACTCTCATAAGGATGCTCTATATTTTATCATATAGTATGCACAGTATATTTATACTTTTATAAACATATTTTATATCTTTATGCTTCAGCTTGGGAAGAATACAGAAATCTATCCTGGGAATGAATAAATAAATAAATAGGTCCTGCTTACACTTTAGTAAATGTTTTCTTATTAAATTAGACATTTCAAGGTAATTTTGGAGGGAAAGCTGGAGACCTGCCTCAGTGGCAGATGAGTTGCCTGGCATGTGCCAGGCCCCGGATTCAGTAACCAGTGCAGAGAAGAAAGAAATTAAAAGTCTGTAAATAAATCCTGGGGAGTCTTATTTCTGTTTTGGTTTTAGCTGATGATATGGAAAACTTCATGTCCTACATTTCATACACTTGACTGGTAAATGAATACAATGTTCTATGCCTTAGAGGATGAAAGTAAACATTACTTTCATGATTTTCTTTTCTTTTGTAGCTAGGTTACCTGGAAATACTCAGAGTCCAACTTTTACTTATTAAAACATTGTATGTCATATCTACTATGATTTACGTAACTATGTAGGCTCCCTTTTTTTCCAAAATTCAAAACTGTTTCTGTTTTGATTTTTAGATTCTAAAGAACCAGTGCATTGCCAACACTTTCAAGGGTTTTACTTCTATTTAACTTACTTATCACTGTATAATTTCTTAAGTTTCAAATAGAATTAAGATGATTTTAATTAGAAAAAACATAGTTTTATCATGAAGGTACTGTTTCCAGTTGGCTTTTAACGGAAATAAATATTAGTTGTTTTTACATGTTTACTTGGTTTTTGTTATTGTTGTTTCAAGACAGTGTTTTTCTGTGTAGCCTTGGCTGCCCTGGACTTGCTTTGTAGACCAGGCTGGCCTCAAACTCACAACGATCTGACTGCCTCTGTTTCCTCAGTGCTGGGATTACAGGTGCATATCACTGAACCCGACTTGTCCCTTTTTGTGTTCAATTAAATATTTTATATAATGTTAGTACAAGAGGACATGAGGACATGAATACATGTTAGATCATGAATACATGATCCAGTCCAACCTGCATTCCCTCCCCTCCAGTTCCTTCTCTGTACAACCCACCACTTCTCCCTTCAACCTTATGTTCACATGTGTGCCCACATACACACCTCGGCAGCCTGCAGCAACCAGCTGGTTTTGAGAACAGGTTTCTCGTAGAAGCTTAGTGATTAGGCTAGGCTCTCTGGACAGTGAGCACCAGGGACCTGCCTCTCCATCATGACATCAGCCTTTTATCTTAGTTCAAGAATTGTCCTTAGGTCCTCATGCTCACGGCACAAGCACTTTACCAACTCAGCTAGCTCCCTGGCCTGTCATTGCTTGACTCTCTCAGAGGAATCATACATGCAGTGTAAACAGGTATTTAGCCTCATTGTTCTAATCTCATTGTAGGTTGTGTGTATACTCCTAAACTTCACACTAGTTAGATTTCACTGCTTGAAAGAGTAAGTGGATCTTAGTGGTAGGAAGGCTGTCATAGAATGTGCAACACCTTGGGTTCAATGGCCAGTCCAAAAAAAAAGTGAATGTCTATTGCATGCATAAATTGCTTTCTGTGTTTGTAGTTGAGCAGTGAACATGTCAGTGGACTAACATTGCAGAGACGTTTCTGGAATTGAACTAGTATATAGAGTGGAATTTGTGAGACTCTCATTTCTTCACTGAAGGCACAGTCATGCCTGTCACCCTAAGCTTATGATTACTTGGTATTACCACAGTGATAGAAAAGGGATTAAAGCAAAACATCATTAACTACCACCAAGAAAGGCTAAGCCCAGTTTGCCTTTCTGAGGTTTGTATGCAAGATTTTATGTCATCATGGAAGAAACCGTGTTATTTCCTCTTAGAGAACTTTGTAGTCAAGTTCTGTGACAGATTTTTAAAATACCTTATTAAACAATGAAAAGTAGTAGATAATGTATCCAAAATTGATGAAGTCTTATAGAATCGCAAGTTGTAGTCTCAATGAAGTTACACTGCTACTAACTTAAGAGAATTCCAAAACTACACTGTTTGCACAGTTGTTTCAGACTCAAATGATTTCTCTGGGCTCTCTATATGGAAGTGCTTACTCTGAAGACATTTTTCAGTTGAGGCAAACAGTAGAAAAATATATTGAACATTGTAAGTTCTGATGCTTACACATATGCTAAGTAACCCACAAGAGCAAATTAGAATTCTGTACATGATTATTTTCAGTTAATGGATTATCAGTAATAACCTTAGATAATTAGAACATAGCACTCACTCTGTACATTATACTACTCATACACAAGCCTTATTTTTATAATGTTAGTGTATAGTAGGAAATTTTCGTGTTTTAAGTGTAGTAGCTAAGGGTTGGAAATACAGCTCAGTTGGTAGAACTCTCACTGAACATGCACACATCTGGGCTTGGCTCCCAGCGCCACATGGACAGGGAGTGGGGCGCACATTCTTATTCCTAGCACACTGAGAGTGAGGGCATCCATAATTCTCTCCCTTAACTAGATGCTCAGGCATCTTTACCCCTTCTTCTCTTGGGCCTTCCCTCACCCTGAGCTCTCTGGGAGGTGATCTCCCTACTCCAGGATGTTCTGTGCATTCCATCCTTCTCTTCTCAGACCATGTTCTGTCAGGTGCTGCCTCTCTCTCCTTCATTTTCCTCCCCAAGTACTCTCCGTTGATCCTCATCCAGAATTTCAGAACGGTTGTCCATACAACCGTTCTGAAGATGAGTTGCCGGGTAAAAGTGGTTGCCCTTAACTCAGACAACCTGAATTCAACCCCAAGGTCTGCATGTTGGAAGGAGAGAACCAACTCCTCCAAGTTGTCCTCTGGCTCTCACAAGCACACCTTGGCAAACATGCACACAAATCCTTTGAATTATGTTAAGAATCTCCTGAAGCTTGATGCTTTCCTTTACATTGTATCTTAATGCCTTGCCTTCACTGAAGAAATGAGAGTCCACTCTCATCTACTAGCTGAATTTCTACATCCAAAGCTTTCTATTATTCTGTCCCACTTGCTCAGAAGAACTTGCATTATACAAATTGCACTTCCAAGAGAATATTAATTAAATCTTATTCTAGATTTTATATAAAATTATTGAAATTCCTTTGTTCAGTTTTGTTTATCTCTTGCTTGTGGTGTGTTGTTTTCGACAGCTTCATCACTGGCCCCGGTGTGGTTCCAGGGTACTTCTCCATAGACGTGGACAATGTGGTCCTTGTGTTAAATGGAAGAAAAAAAGCAAAGATCACCCATGCCACCCAGTGGTTACTGTATGCACAGAATTTAATGCAAACCCAGAAACTGCAGCATTTGGCTGTTGTCTTGCTTGGAAATGAATACTGTGACAATGACTGGATAATGCAGTTCCTCAAAAGAAATGGAGGCTTTGTGGACCTGCTTTTCATAACATACGACAGCCCTTGGATTAATGGCGCAGATGTTTTCCAGTGGCCTTTAGGTGTAGCCACGTAAGTACAAAATAAGAAAGGCATCCCTCGGGTGTTCTGAACAGAACAGGGAAGATGGTGTTTTAAATGGCAGTAAGCTCACTGGTGATGAGGCATGCCTATCTTTCCTACCATCCAAAAGAGTACCCTCGAGCATCAGTGGCAATAGTAACTGCTTTGTTGTATTTTACCATCTTCTGAGGAGAACTGAAGACTACTTGTTTGTTCTAAAAATAGATATAGGATAAAATTTTAAACTTATTAGTGTCCTGAAGAGATGTTTAGCAGAGAATGAACAAAGACAGAGCCATAATTCTAGTGAAAACAAATACTGTTGTGGCAATATTTTTATATACTGTATAGACTTCCCTTGGGTTTGTGATTGGCTGACTTGATGTTAATCTCAAGTGTAAAAGCAGAGGTTAATTAAATGATATTTAGGGTCCTCAATATATAATCATCCTCCAGTTTAAAAAAATGGAAAACATTATTTAAACTTTCTGTGGATAGATTTTTAATAGTAAGAGATAGGCTCTCAGTAGTATATAAACGTTCTGAAGTCAGGAGTTTTCTTCCCAGATTTAAAATATTTCTGTAGAAATGGGCTATAGAGGTGGCTCAGCAGTTAAGAACAATTACTGCTCATATAGGAAACTCAGATTCATTTCTAAGCACCCACATGCTGTGTCTCATAGCCATGTGTGATTACAGTTCCAAGGCTCTGAATCCCTGTTCTGAACTCTGTGGGTGCTTGGCTACACATGGAGATAAGCAGGCATACAAATATACTAATATACACATAAATTTAAAAAAAGTAAATTTTAAAATAATGCTTATACACTGTAGGTACTCACATATTTGTGTAGGAAATGAATCATCTCACTGATAGAATTAAATCCGACATTCGTTATTATGTCACTGGTTACCACCATTTGTAGATTCAGACTGCTTTAGCTGTACAGATGTCACTAGAGAAATGCCAGGGACAGGTATTCCCACCCCTACATGGAAAACATTCCAGGCGAACAGGTTTAGGCTGGGATCAGCCTTAAAATTTCAAAAACTTTGTAAGTACACCCAACCTTCAGAAAAATCTATTTATTGAAAAGAGTCTGTATTTGTAGAAATATTTATACTTTATCCACATTGTATGACATCACCTACTCACCTAATAGAAGACAGAAGCATAGTAATTCTGGTGTTGCCAGCCTCACCCTGTTCCCGATGAGGAGATATTGGGTAGCATCCGGAAATCTTTTGGTTGTCTCAACTGAAGAGGGGGAATTATAACAACTGGTGTCAAGGGGGTAGAGCCCAGGAATGTTATTAAACATGGTGCAGTCTATGGCACTCTTTCAAACAAAAAGTTATTTGACCCAAAATGCCATAATAATCTTGTATACAGCATAGACTACAGGCACACATTTATATGCATACCAGTGCCCATGGAATGAGCCTCCTCTGTATAATAACAGGTTTGTTGTAAGCGGTGATTGATATATCTTCTCGTAAACTGCTGTTAGTCCTAAACAGCTGTATAACCAAATCACGACACAGAGACTGGGTTTATTTAGTTAACCTAGAACACAGTGCTGGGCAATAGCTACTCCATCCTAAACCTCCAAGCCCTCATGGTTTCCTAACATTTAGATTTCCCACGTTATACATGCTTTTTGTGAAATATTGATCCAGTCCATCCCCATGTAGTTCCAAGATCTCTCCTCCAGCTCTCTCTCCTAGCTCTCCTCTCCTCCCACTGCCCTCTGGCTCCTCCCCTCTTTCCTGTCCTCTGGCTCCTCCCAGCTCAACATTGTGTCTAATTTCTTTATTTTGGACTGTTTGCACACAGTTGAGACAGGATGCTTAAAATAAGTATCACAAGGCAATATCCGGATTGAAACCAGACAGATGAGGGGGGGGGAAGATATCAGCATTTGAATAAACAAGGGTAAGGTGTATACATTTCAAAAGAATGTTATACCAACACAGGTTTTATTCATTGTTTTATTTTTGGAATTTTTTTGAAATTAACTTTTCAGAGTTCATGATTATAACAGTATATTTTCTTTTCAGTGGACAAATAGGACTGTTTATGTCTATGGTGTACAATGTGCTTAGAAACCATTGAACTTAACACATGGCTTAACAAGCCAAGTTGTGGGGCATCCTGCCATATAGTAATTCATTACTTGCTTTTATAGATACAGAAAGTTTCCCGTGGTTGAAGCAAACAGGTTGATGATGCATGATGAGAGGCCCTACATCTGTAATTTTTTAGGAACTGTCTATGAAAACTCATCAAGACAAGCACTGATGAACATTTTGAAACAAGATGGAGGTGATAAACTTTGTTGGGTTTCTGCAAGAGAGCAGTAAGTTCAATGTTTGCATGGTTCCTTCCTGTTGCTTTCCAATCCGAATGTAACCTTGTGTACGAATAGGTTTCCAGAGAAACAATGGTAACTGCTTATTCCAGCCTCCTGTCTGAAGGTACAGCAGTAACTAAAACTTAGGAAACTGGCTTTTCTCCAGTCTTTCCCATTATACTCAGGAAGCAAGTATTGATGGAGTAATGGAAGTCATTTTGCAATAATTTCTTTTGCTATTAAATAAACACATGGAGTATAAAGCTGAGTGGCCAGGGAATGGATGACTAAAACATATGCTTCTAGATCTAGAAATTTATTTTTTAATTGTGACAGAAATTGCCTTCTAGATGGATATCACTAATTACAATGAATTTAATACAATTACTGTTAATGTAATTGTATTAAATTCATTTACTCTGAGTTACCAAACAACTGCCAAATGCCAGAAACCATCTTACTCTTAATAACAGTGAAAACAAAACAAAAACAGTGCCCTCATAGCACTTGTTGGTGGAGACAAGTAAAACAGTGTGTGTCAGGAGATGGTAATGCCTTGGAAGAAGAGAATTAAAGACAAGAAGGCCACAGAGAGGACTGAGGTGGAGGGTAGAACATTTGTTTTCAAGGAGCAAAGGAGAGCACCAGGTGGAGGGCTACATTATATACAGGCCTGAAGAGGGCACAGGAGTCAGCAGGGTCCATTTAGAGAGGGGAGCGAAAGCAAAGGACATAAGGCACGGGGGCTGCTTACACAACAGCTGAAGGGCTGGTGAGTGAGAGGTGGTATGAGAGAGGAAAGTCTTACTGGAGGAAAAGCACTAATGAAATGGTTCTGGTTGAGCTGAGCTAGAGGTCAGGTAGTACCCTCTGTGCTCCTGCTGCTTCTAGACCATTCTGTCCTTCTGCACCCGGAACCCCAGGTCTCAGTCTCATGCCAATATGTGTAACTGGAACTCTGTAGCCCTGAGTCTTCACCTTCGCATTACCTCCCTGATTCCTTAAAGACTGGAGCTCCAGTGCCCCTCTGGCTGACACCAGTCTTGTCTGAATTCTTGGTGACTTCTAAGTCTAGGCAATTCTTCCATCACCTTGGTATAAGGTTTCTTTCCTTTCTCCCCGTCATAGATCATAGGCTTTGCTCAGGCATTTCTTGTTTTGGTCATTTCCTAAATGACCACTTGCATTTCACATACCACAAGATCTCTACATGACCTCGAGTTCTAGCATTTCTGTTGGTAACCATCCTATCTTGCCATTCCAACTCATTCTCTGTAATGGAACTCCACAGTTCAGCTGGAATTTACAACATGGTTTTTACTATCCCCTGATTGTTCTTACTGTCCCTGTATCAACTTCTGAATTACACAGCTTAAATTCTACAGTCAACCAGCCCTGCATATATGTTCCCCTTTCTAATTCCCCCATCTAGCGAGCCCTACCTGTCTAGTCTCCCTTTCTGCCCACTCCATAGCCATACTCACGCAGCTCTGCATAAGTTTAGACAGTTTGAAAGCTGAAGAACCCATCACTCATGTATTTCCTAAAGTATTCCCCCTTCCTCCTCAAAGACTGCTTTATACCTTCTGTCCTAACCTCTTGACAACTCCTCAGTCTCCCTTTAGAGGCTGGTGCTTATTTCACTAAGAGAATACAAATGGAAAAGAATGCCAGGCTCAGCTTCTGCATGTATGTGGCCTATATATTCATTCCATTCTCAAGACCACAGCCAGATTGAATGTTAAAATGTTTATTGCTTGTCGTTCCCTCATCAGAACACTACAGGTGAGTCTTCTGTGAGCAGACATTATAGTTTTTGACTGCTCACCTCAGTTCCTCTATTTCCACCTTGCTGGCCTCCCTACCAGTTCTTGGACATACCAAGCACAAGCATGACCTTCATCTTTGTTTATTCTCTACTCTTCCCCATGTCTGCACTAGTCTGCCTTTTCACATACATCTCTTGATTCTGAGCCCTTGGCAGTGAAACATTCAGTAATCACCCATACGAAAATGCAGCCCTGTCACTCCAGAAGCCCCTCTGTGCTTTTCCTCACAGGGCTTCAGACTTTCTAGAAAATGTCCTGACTTAACTCAAAGACCTAATGCCCCCCAATGGATACATCACAGCTGCATCAGAGTAAGACTACAGAACTCAACACTCCGGAATTACAGATTGAATGAATACACCCATTCGAAGATTGATCACCGGATATTTTTAAATATACAGCAATAAAATTTTCAGATTATTTTCAAATGTTCAAAACAAAAAACTTGTTTTAGGCAGTCTTACGTTACACAGGCTGGCCTCAAACTCGGTATTTAGCCCAGGATGATGTTAAACTCCTGATTCTTCCTATGCCTCGCAACTTTTAGAATTAGGGAATTATATACCCAGTTTATGGATAGATGATGATCAATACTAGGTCTGAGTTTTAGCAGCTGGGCTAAACCCACACCCCCAAGCGTTAAAGAAGTTTTAAGAAATGTGTTTGGTCCAACATTTTCAATGCCTCTCATATTTATCATCTCTATGATGTGTTCACATTTTTGATAACTGACATTAAAAGATTTACTTCAAAAAAGATGCCTTAGGAAAGTAAAGCGTTACAGGGATTTCTATGTTGTTTGTTTAATTTCCTAGGTGGCAGCCTTAGGAGACAAATGAAAGTCTTAAGAATTACCAAGATGCTTTGCTTCAGAGTGACCTCACTTTGTGTCCTGTAGGAGTGAACACAGAGTGTTACAGAATATATGAGGCCTGCTCGTTTGGCTCCATTCCTGTGGTAGAAGATGTGATGACAGCTGGCCACTGTGGAAACATGTCCAGTCACCACAGCGCTCCTCTGCAGTTACTCAAGGCCATGGGTGCCCCCTTTATCTTCATCAAGGACTGGAAGGAGCTTCCTGCCATTTTAGAAAAGGAGAAGACTAACTTTACAAGAAAAGATTCAAAGAAGAAAAATGTTACTTCACTGGTACCAACACTTCAAAACAGAACTAAAGTGGAAATTTACTAATATTTTAGAAAGCTCATTTTTTATGAATAATAAAGGTTAATCATACCTAACTGTAAGTGTGTGTTCTTAAGTGTGAATATGTACAGCACTTGATAAGGCAGCTCCATCAACTCAGTTTCACGGAAGGGACCACATGTTCTCCTTTTTGGCTACTGCTGTATACAAGATCAAAGAAATGGCGATATTTTACTGAGGCTCACCTGGCAAGATACTTAAGTGGTTAAAGGTGCTTACTGCCAAGGCTGATGAGCTAAGTTCAGTCCCCCAGAAACCACACGGTAGGAGAGAAGTGAGTCTCGTGGGCTGTCATGTGACCACCCCACCAGCGTGCACACACAAACACATCAAATAGGTGGATAGATAGATTGGTGGATGGATGGATAGGTAGACAGGTGACTCAGGTTCAGTTCTACCGAGTTCAAGAAGCCAGCATTTACTGACCATGTTCACTGACTTTAACCCACTTTAGGGGCTGGAGTGCTGGCTCAGTGTTTGAAAGTGCTCACTATTCTTACATATAGCCTGAGTTCAGTGCCCAGCATGCATGGGGCACACTCATCCATCTGTAAGTATTGCTCAGTAGGTCCTGACATGTTCTTCTGTCTTCCATGCACACAAGTGCATATGACACATAAAATAAAGAATTAACTGATAGAGTACTGTTTACTAGGGCTGTCATCTGGTCATGTCAGTAGCGGGATATCTGGTGAACAATGGCTGCAAAGTTAGATAGTGTCAATGAACTTAATGGCTCTACTATACAACATGAAAATTATTTTAATATAATTGAAAGGTGCCTGAGTGGGTGTTACATGCTTTCACAAACTGTATCAACTCTGAGGTGATTTGTATGTGAATTAGCAAGTTGTGGCTAGTACACAATGTATATAGTCCCAAAACGTTGCACTTGATAACACGTTCTATTTTATATACCAATATTAGAAATTGCAAACTTTAGGGAAACAGCATTATATGTTAAAACACTGGTTATTGCAGTCAAAAAAAAAACATAAAAAACTTGTTTCCATGAGGATTTTGCTCAATCCCACTAACTGGTCATACTTTCTTCTCAGTATGAAAAGCATCTGTGTCCTTAACATAGTAACAAGACAGACAGCAGGAACAAGTGGGGAAAGGTTTATTTTGGCTCATAGTTTCTGACATCTTCAGGGTACCAAGGCCAGAAAGGAGGCAAGAATGGATGTATCCAGGCTAGCAGAACTGTCAGGCATCTACTGTTTGCATCACGGCTGACCAGGTAGAAGAACGCAAGACTAAAGAGAGGTGTGTAAAAGTCTCACAGGACCTGCTTTGCCAGCCAGTCCCCTTCTAATGGCTCCATAGCCTTTAGAACAGACTCCATGCTTTGACTAGAGTTCAGGATGGTGAGTGTTCATCCTAGGAAGATGGCAGGGTAGTGTAAGCATGGAAGGTTAGGAGCCAACAGTTGTCAACTTGGCAATACCTGAGGCACCAGGTCATGTTCCTGGAGCTGTTAGCTTACTGCTGCTTGCTGTCTTACAGAAGATGGTTTGATGACACTATCTTAGCTGTTGATTGCTCTGTCTCCCATCAGTCCAGCAGCCAATAACCTTGGATCTCAGGATGAAAAAAGAAAAAAAGTGATTTTCAGTGTTTATCTGTAAGAGTGTCGAGTCTATCCCTTTTTGCAGAATTGAATTTGTGATAAAAGGAGGGAAACAGGCAAAATAAATGCTTTGGGGAGCTTGAGGGAATTTAAAAGGTGATCTAAAATCTTTTACAACGGGTTCTGCTGAAATCATGCTAAAAGTTCAATAGTACTATTATTCACGGAAATACCTTTCACAACTTGTCCAGACCAACAGATACAGCTGTGTTCAGTCAACATAAAACCAGATACACTGAACTGGATAGGAGAAAGAGCAGGCAACAGCTCTGTACTTAACTGGCATAGGAGATGAATTTCTGAACAGAACACCAATCGCACAGGCACTAGGATAAATGGGACCTCATGAAACTGGAAACCTTCTGTTATTCAAAGGACACTATCAATTAAAGTAGCACCCTACAGAATGCAAAAAGATTTTTACCAACTCCACATCTGATGGAGGACTAATATCCAAAATATGTAAAGAACTCAAGAAACTAGATAACAAAAAAAAGCAAATAATCCAATTAAAAATGGAGTGGGGGATACAGGTTGGTCAAAAGATGGACGCAGGCACTAAACCTCTTCACAAAGGAATTTATTCTGGTCCCAGTTGACAATGTGACCAACTGCTTGAGCTCCAGCTACCAACTAGGTCTTCCTATATATATCAACAATACCCTTGAATTGTGGAATACAGTATGTACTCTCTCCTTGCATTGTCAAAATATTTTTTCTTAGTAAACAAGAAAAGGAACTAATACGGAAAATCGGTACTGGGAGTTGGGCTGTTGTTACAATACCCTGACCATTTGATTCTTAATACTTTGGAAGTGAGTTGCAGATGAAATGTGGAAGATTGGAGAACTTCAAGCAACAAAGCCCTTAAGTGCTGTAATCAGAACTTGATGTAGGATGCTTGAATGACAAGAATGCTGATGGGTTATCCCCTAGCTATCTGCTCCCTAGGTTGTGTCAGAAAATTTTGAATGCACAATAAAAGCAGCAGTGGAAGCATAATCTTATAAAGTATGTTCTGGACATCTCTGGACTTTATAAAATAAAGACTTCATAATACCATTATAAATTATGCAATGAACAGAAAAGGTTAAACTATTACATGTAAAACTGATTATTATGAAACTGGAACTATTGAGGCTAAATACTAAATCACAGTGAGGATGTGAAGGGGAATAATACTCTTAATGAGTAACAAATTAATTTCAGTTTAATCTGTACCAAAAATGTTAAAGTAGCTTTAATTTGAGTACCCTTTTTCGAATAAACAGTTAGGTACAGCACTTAAAACAAGGCTGAGACTTATATTCTAAGATACCTGGGGTGAAAATGTACATTTGGAAATACTTCACTCAACGTCCAAAAATAAGACAGATCTCCTTACTTTCAGAAAACAAGGTGTTTTTTAATTCTTTATCTATTTATTAAAATTTTAACAAAGAAGAGACTTCATTCATATGCTAGCACCCACGGTGTGAAGACTGTACCTGAGAGTGCTCTCAAGATGCAGTCCCAGGTTACCTTAAAAATGTACATTAGTCATGTGGTCATAAAGGCTCACAGGCTGTGTTCATACTGGCTTTGTGCACCTAGAGGCAGGAACACTGGCAGACTTCCTGCCTGCATGTCCTCAGACACCTCCATCTAGGTGCTGTCTAGGGCAAGCAAGCTTGTTCACAGGAGGGACCACACACTGTCTGTATCCTCCATGAACAAGACCAGGCAATCACAAGAACAACCCTTAGCATTCTGAGACCTCCTCTGTCCTTGGACAAGTAGGACTTGCAGGCTAGACACGCTTTTTGTTTGATAGTTCTCTTAAGCACAGTAACTTTGAACATAATGTTCACCATCACTTCCATCCCCCACTTAATTTGTATCCTGAGTCAAGTTCTTGACCCTGTGGTGCGGATCTGTGAAAGGAAAAGGCTAGCTTTACAGGTTTCTTCATGAATTCTATACCTCAGATTAATTAAACTAAGTTCCCCCAGTAGTTTTCCAGAAAGCAGAAGGACACGGACAAAAGGAGAAGTGGGTGAATCGGTACAAGACCCACCAGGCTGCAAAAGAACGTCCAGGCCTGCAGTATGAGATAGGGTGCCTGGACACCGGTCCTGATGGCCACAGCTCCCCCATCCAGGACATTCTGGTGTTACTTGAAGATCAGATATCCACCAGATGTCGGGGGAAGGCCTGACTGGACGTGGGTGTCTAAAACGAACCAATGATATTAAAAGTCAACTACCCATAACCCCATTCACCCAAGCCTGCATTGCCAAACTTGCAACCCCCACGCCTCCCTTGCTTTTTCCTTTAAAAACCCCATGCCTTTGTCTCTCGGGGCTGTTCCCTGCTCACTTGCAAAGCAGCCCCATCACTCATTGGCCTGAATAAACCTCTTCTGTTTGCTGCAATCTGTCTCCAATTTACTGTCATCTGTCTCTCCGGTAATTGGGCTCTCGGTGGGTTTAACATCTGTTCACACTGGGATTTAATAAACATCAGTATACTGGCACCCAGAACAAAATTTCTGTATCTAGTTAAGACATTTATGATGCACAAGCCAGCGATGATCAGCAGAAACAGAAGTGTCTGGTGTTCTACAGTAGCTGAAGACAGAGTTATCACCCGGTAAAACAAGGAAATAAGAATGGCAACCATGTGCTTGCCCTGTTCTGGGTCATTTTTCTGTCTGCAATGTACGGGGTTTGTTTGTTTGCTTGTTTTTGTTTTTGTTTTCCTGAGAGTACAGGAATCTCTAATGATTGCTGAGTGGTTTGCGTAGAACAACGTTTTCTCTTACAGCCACACAATCACATCCTTGTTCTGCAGAGGTGGTTTGAGTTTGTCCCGAGAGGCTCTGCTGTTTGAGTGTTTAGGCCTCTTTCTGTTTGTTTGTCTCTCGGTTGCTGTCTCAGTATGGAAGCCCTCACTGCCGCTCCACCCCCATGCCTGCCTGCCACCCTGTGTGACACCGTGGTGGCCATGGACTCACTCTCCGAACCTGTGAGCAAGCCCCTGGGGAAAGGCTTTCTTTTGTAAGCTGCCTTGGTCATGGTGTCTCTTTACAGCAACAGAAGAGTGACTAAGACAAGGCCTACGCCAGAGGCCCTTCTGTTAAGCAATTTTAAATAATCATCTCAATAAGAGTTTATTCCATTCCAGGGATCTAGGAACTAACACATTTTAAAGATGAGGAAACTGAGGCCTAGGCAGGTAGTGATTTTTTTTTTATACTATTTAGCAGCAGAGCTAGGATTCACCACTGAGCCCTCTGTACCTCCGACTCTTTTCTGGGCTCAGGCAACAATTCCTCTCTAGTAGTTCAGTCTCTTCTTTTCACAAATACAGAATAAACCCCAACAGCACCACGGGTGATAGGAATCCCAGGTCCAGGCTAGAGAGATGGCTCAGAGTTTAAGAGCACTGGCTGCTTTTCTAAAGTTACTGAGTTCAATTCCCAGCAATCACATGGTGGCTCACAACCATCTATCGTGAGATCTGGTGCCCCCTTCTGGCCTGCTGGCACACATGCAGGCAGAATACTGCATAATAGATAAATAAATAAATCTTTTTTAAAATGGGGTATTCACATTACCTTAAAAAAAAAAAAAACACAAAATGAAGAATTCCAGTTCACCTTAAACGAATCCCACTTAAATGTAACTTTGATTGTGACCCCCTCAGGCTGCCTGTGTCAGCTATTGCTCTCCCCAGGCTGACCCATCCTTTCTCTGCCTGTTATCATTAGAGGACACCAATTTCTTCATGGCATTCCTCTGCTTAAAAGGCTCCCGGTGCTCTGCCCGGCACAGGAGGGCTCCCTTGCACTGGGCATTCTGGAGCTTCTGTGTACACCGGCTCCGTCGTCAGATCCACATGCCATCACGGCAGCCCAGAAGTGAGTTTCAGACCCCGAGGGCTCAGCGGTGAGTCCTAGCCCCCCCACTTCCTAGCAGCAAAAAAATTACAGTCTAACCTCATGTGCAGTACACAGCAAAACAAGTCCTTTGGGCTGGAGTTCAGCTGCCAGAGGGCTTAGCTAGAATGCCCTAAAGCCTGGGTTTGTTCCCCAGGACTACAGAAAACCAGTCCTGGAGCCATCTGCCTATAATCTCATCATTTAGTGGGTAAAAACAGACGCGCCAGGAGTTCATGGTCATTCTTTCCTACTTTGCAAATTTGGGGCCATCTTGGGCTCCATGAGATATTGTCTCAATAAACAAGTTCAAGGCCAGCCTGGTCTACATGAGACCTGATGTTCAAAATAAAAGAGCCTTACTCTTACATCCTATTCTGATATAGAACAGAACATCGCTAAAAATTAAATTGAGGCAATTAGCAAGTTAAAAAATGCCAGCTCAGTACACCTGCATATGCTTAAAAAATGTGAAGTATTTTTTGTCTTCTATCATACCTAAACTTTGAGTGGATCTCTGGGAAAGCTATTTGCAGTGACGGAGGGTAAAATTTGTCTTTTCTCTGGAGTGCATTTTCCTCTCTCATATATGGCCAAGTACTTACTATTCAACCTTTAAATGCAGGAACAGGGGGCTGCAGAGTGATGGGTGGGAGGTGGGGTAGAGAGGTGGAGGAGGGGTGGTGATGGCTTAGGGACAGTCTTGCATGTATGAGGCCTTGGTTAATTCCCCACCACTGCAAAGTAACAATCAATTGTTGAAGAGCTGTTTTTCTATAACACCTTCTTCCCCAACCTGCCTCATGCACAGTCTGCTTTTCCTCCCGTCCATCTCCCCAAGTCCTGAACTTGGATGACATTATTATTCCCACAGCCTGCAACTCTTTATTTAGGCAGTACACAGTTAAGATACTGCAGGACAGCTGCCTAACCCCGACTCCCCGTTCTTGGCTTATGTTTGTTCACCGACTAAGGAGCAGTCTAAAAGTCTCTCCGACCCTTAGATCTTGCAGTGAAAACATTTTGGCATCAGACACGCCTTTGCTATATATCACTCAGCATTTGATAAACTGGTTGAGAGGAGCCAGAAACGGTCCCAAAGGGTAAACACAGCCGGATGAAAGACAGCGACACCTAAGTGTGACCTATGCCAAGTATACCGCTCTTTCCCTGTCATCCTAGTACGTGAGCTACATCTGGGATCCAGAGGGCGATGGCGCGCGCTCAGGCAGTTTTCCTCCCTGCCTCAACTGGACAGCTTCGCCCTCTTGTGCTTTTTGACAGGCAGGTCCTTCACAGTCCAATGTTCAGTTGCCTCCTGGGGTCTAGCATCTTGGATTCTTTAAGGGCGACACCCGACTCTGGACTTCCTCCCCTGGAAAAACATGTCGAGGGCCCACACAGAAGGCGGCAAGAAAGTCTGTCCCTAGGTTCAGAGGAGTCTCCGGGCGCAGACCACCGCGTGGAGCCCAGGAGGAGCAAGGCTCAGCAGGCTCTGCCCAGGGTGGTCACCTCTGGTGTGCGGGCCCCACTCGGGTTGGCCACAAGGGGCCTCCATCTTCCAGGAGGAGCTTGGAGCTGGGACCTGGGCGACGGCGGGGAAAGGGTCGGCTCAGAGCGGGGTCCCCTCTGGCGACAGGGCCCCGCCTCGCCGAAGGGCCGGGGCCCCGGGCAGCTGCGGCCGTTCTCCCTGTCCAAAATTTGCAAAATTTTGCTGTCGAACAGTTCTGCCAAAATAACTTTCTTCTAAAAGGCAGACGGGAAACTGCACTTACCTATAGTTAACAGAAGAGGGCACTGCAGGCAGACTTTTAAAATATATGACCACGGTATTATTGATTTCTGATCTAGTCTAACAAATTCTTTAAAAAGTAGATTATAGAAGTTGGGTGCTTATGTGTCAGTGAATTTGTGATGTTTGTTCTGAGTTAAAAAAAAAAAAAACAGACTGTTACAAAGAGAATTCTGGGTTTGTTATTAAAGAGATCTGTGTGCGTAAATGTGCCTAATCTTTTATGAGCAAGCTGTTTCTAGGTCACTCCAACTGAAGAACAAATGGAATAAAGATGATAAAAAGAAAGATTTCTCTGTGTTGGCCCCATCAGCTGTGCACTGAGGCTTGTCCCCTCCCTACTCTTCCTGCTCTCTGATGTGCGAGTGACCTCCTCCTTCATCATGGTTGGCTGTGCTAATGTCTTCCACGCGCCACACCTGGCTAAACCCAGACAAATAGCACTGTTCCTCGCTCTGGGAGACATGTACACTGCCACAGTGATGTGGATGCCAAAGGGCACGTGGCACTGTCAGTTCTGCTGATAGGGCATGCATGCGGCCCTAAGGCGACTTGATATGCTGGTGTGGGTCGGTGATGGTGGGGGCTCCCACTTTCTAAGGAGAAGGGGAGGGGAGCAAGGGAAAGAGTGAGGGGGTGGGATCAGGAGGAGAGGAGGAAGGGGGCTACAATTGGCAGGAAAGTGAATAAATAAAAAGAAACAGCTTTTTTTTTCTTTTTTCTTTTAAACATCAACTCATTTCATTACAAACAAAACTCTTTAATCTTGTTTTGATGAAGCCTCAAAATATGCCTGGCCTTGCCTACATTCTAGAAGAAAGACATTTTGGAATCAAACTTGCAAAGGGAGAGGGCTGTGTGATCTCTGCCAGTCCATGGCTTGAGCTCGCTTATGCAGGTCAAGATGAGAGTTAGCACTAGCAAAGCATTTCCATGAAAATTTCTGCTCCTTTCATAATCAAAGAGGGCTGTGCTACTCTGCACTCAGTCTTAACTGCAGCTCGGCTGTGCAAGTCTGGAGAAGCCCAACCTTGGACTCTAGAAGCAATATTTATCTGTGTGCTGTGTTCTCACAGAATAGGAGTAGGACAGTGGGGATCTCTGGGCACTAATTCACTTTCACACCACACTGCACCAGGACTCACCTTCTTGTGTCAGCTGTTTATTTATTTTTGACTCACTGCTTTAAAAGATAATGGTTTGAAAAATCCCAGGTTGGTGATGCAGCTTGATTTCCATGTCAGTATTCTGGGTCTTCTGACTAAACTTCCCTGTTATTAATCAACATCTAGACTTACGGGTTAGTTCTATAATTTCATAGTGGGCAGGGTAAGTTTCACTTCTGATCCCTACCAAAATGTCGCCTATGTTTGGCCCTCCTATCTCACACAGTTTGTCTTGTTTGCCCAGGTTTTCTAATAGTGTGACAACATTTCCGGTTCCTTGAATTGTACCTCATGTGACACAATGTCAAATCATTCCCCTAATACTTTCAGGGAGAGCCACTGTGGAAAACAGCATGTCATTTTCCTACAGCCTGGCAATCTAGAGTTGCCAAAGAAAATAAAGTTTCCATCTTACTTTAGTTCCAAAAATGGGAATTAATTTAAGTCCAATAGAAGCATGCACAGAAATTTTATGATAAAATACAATGAGAACACAATGAAAAGGAAAAACCCAAATTGCTCAGGACAGATAGCATATGTGTTCATCAGAGAACATGTGCTTGAGGTAACAATTATTCCTTAAATTATTGATGGACTTAGTTTGCAGTGGTGGAGGATTAACCAAAGCCTCATACATACAAGACTATCCCTGAGCCATCACCACCCCTCCTCCACCTCTCTACCCCACCTCCCACCCATCACTCTGCAGCCCCCTGTTCCTGCATTTAAAGGTTGAATAGTAAGTACTTGGCCATCTATGAGAGAGGAAAATGCATTCCAGAGAAAGACAAATTTTACCCTCCGTCACTGCAAATAACTTTTCCAGAGATCCACTCAAAGTTTAGGTATGATAGAAGACAAAAAATACTTCACATTTTTTAAACATATGCAGGTGTACTGAGCTGGCATTTTTTAACTTGCTAATTGCCTCAATTTAATTTTTAGCGATGTTCTGTTCTGTATCAGAATAGGATGTAAGAGTAAGGCTATTTTATTTTGGACATCAGGTCTCATGTAGACCAGGCTGGCCTTGAACTTGTTTATAGAGAAAAGATCTCATGGAGCCCAAGATGGCCCCAAATTTGCAAAGTAGGAAAGAATGACCTTGAACTCCTGATGCCTCTGTTTTTACCCACTAAATGGTGAGATTATAGGCAGATGCCTCCAGGACTGGTTTTCTGTAGTCCTGGGGAATAAACCCAGGCTTTAGGGCATTCTAGCTAAGCCCTCTGGCAGCTGGGCTCCAGCACCAAAGGACTTGTTTTTCTGTGTACTGCACATGAGGTTAGACTGTGATTTTTTTGATGCTAGGAATTGGGGGGGGAGCTAGGATTCACCGCTGAGCCCTCGGGTCTTAAACTCAGTTCTGGGCTGCCCTGATGGCATGAGGATCTGATGAAGGAGCCGGTGTACAGAGAAGCTCCAGAATGCCCAGTGCAAGCGAGCCCTGCTGTGCTGTGCAGAGCACTGGGAACCTTTTAAGCAGAGAAGTGCCAGGAAGAGATTGGTGTCCTGTAATGATAACTGGCAGAGAAAGGATGGGTCAGCCTGGAGAGAGCAAGAGCTGACACAGGCAGCCTGAGGGGGTCACAATCAAAGTTACAGTTAAGTGGAATTCGTTTAAGTGGAACTGGAATTCTTCATTTTGTGTTTTTTTTTTAAGGTAATGTGAATACTCCAGTTTAAAAAAATATTTATTTATTTATCTATTATGCAGTATTCTGCCTGCATGTGTGCCAGCCGGCCAGAAGAGGGCACCAGATCTCATGATAGATGGTTGTGAGCCACCATATGATTGCTGGGAATTGAACTCAGTAACTTTAGAAAAGCAGCCAGTGCTCTTAAACTCTGAGCCATCTCTCTAGCCTGGACCTGGGATTCCTATCACCCATGGTGCTGTTGGGGTTTATTCTGTATTTGTACCTGAGAAAAGCAATGTGAGAGAAGAGACTGAACTACTAGAGAGGAATTGTTGCCTGAGCCCAGAAAAGAGTCGGAGGTACAGAGGGCTCAGTGGTGAATCCTAGCTCTGCTGCTAAATAGTATAAAAAAAAAAAAATCACTACCTGCCTAGGCCTCAGTTTCCTCATCTTTAAAATGTGTTAGTTCCTAGATCCCTGGAATGGAATAAACTCTTCTTGAGATGATTATTTAAAATTGCTTAACAGAAGGGCCTCTGGCTTAGGCCTTGTCTTAGTCACTCTTCTGTTGCTGTAAGGAGACACCATGACCAAGGCAGCTTACAAAAGAAAGCCTTTCCCCGGGGGCTTGCTCACAGGTTTGGAGGGTGAGTCCATGGCCACCACGGTGTCACACAGGGAGGCAGGCAGGCATGGCGGTGGAGTGGCAGTGAGGGCTTCCATACTGAGACATCAACCGAGAGACAAACAGAAAGAGGCCTAAACACTCAAACAGCAGAGCCTATGGGGACAAATTCAAACCACCTCGGGCCTATAGTTGAAGCATCTAGAGGCTAAGAAAGGAAGAGTGCTTCCTCCCGGGGATTGAGACCAGCTTAGGTACCGCAGGAAGCATTGGCCCACAGCCACAGCAGCCGAGCAGTTTCTACACACCAACTGCATTTGATCATCGCTATAATCTGTGCCTCTTATTGTTCCTGTTGAGAGAGATGCTGTGTGGCTCAGCTGCCCTCAAACTCATGGTGCCTCCTCTCCTCGACCACCACACTCAGCTTCAACAGACTTTAACAGGAAACATTTTAAAAATGAGAGACAATGCCTTACCCATGCTTGATTTCACCAGGGTCTCTGTAATGCAAACTTACCTGGAAGTTGTGATAAGGTATCCCGTGAGAAACAGCACAAGAGATAAAGGGTTTTATTCTGCATTCCAGTCCATCCTGGGGAAGGGATTTCAGGGGGAACCTGGGGTATTTTGTTCAATGTTGAGAGAATTAAATGCTCATAGTCAGTTTTGCTTAGCTTTTTATTCAGTCCAGGAGCCCAGCTTATGGAATAGAGCCCCACACAAGGTTGAGGTGGGTTTTCCCATGTAGGTACTCCCTCACAGGCATGCCTACAGGTTTGTCGCTGGATGCCTCTGGACCCCCACAAGTTGACAACATTAACTACCACTGTGTTCACTCAGCAATCAATATGACATGTTGAGTGTTCGTGGCTTAACGTTTCCAAGTTTGGGGATTACTCACTAAAAGTGAGCATTTTACACACATTCTCACAAGAACACCACAAGATGACACTAATATTGCCCTAATATTCCTAAATGGAATCTGGACACTAAAGATTCTATAAATCAGAAATAACGAGGATGTAATCCCAGCACACATCTTCCTACACCCGGATTGACTCTTCTTTCCTGCTGTCTGCTGTTTCCTGTGGACCTGTAACTCCTTGCCACTGGGAAGCAGGTTCATGCACGCAAGATGAGCACTTCTGATCACGGCTTTATACCAAAGGATCTTGTTCCTCACCTGGCCTTCAGTGCCATCATCTTTCTCAGACTTAAGAACCAAACCGTCTCCCAAATTTGAAAATGGTGGACAGCTAAAGTCTGGTTCCCACATCAGTCCTGTGTGACTTGGCTCTACCTTGTGGTGGCTGTTTTCTTAGCCCTCTGCTCCTCTCTACCGCCTCCTAATTTACATCTTTTCACTCTTCAGAGGTATGTGATGAGAACCTTGCTTGCTGGTGAGATTCCAGCCCTCTCTGGATAGTCCAAGTTTCCAGAAGCAGAGCTTCCTGTCCCATGTGACCCTTTACCCTTGGTGGAAGTAGGGGTATTCACCAGGGCCTGTGGCCAAACACTGTCACTTACAGAAGCATTGCTTTGCTTCAGTGCCGAGTAATTGAATGGTGTCAGTGTGTGTGTGTGTGTGTGTGTGTGTGTGTGTGTGTGTGTGTGCGCACTTGCATGTGTATATATGCTTCTATACATGTGAAGGAAATAGGCTGACATTACGTGTTCCTCAGCCCCTTTCCACCTCAGCTTTTGAGTCAGGGTCTGCCTCCTAACCTGGGGTGCACCCATTTAGCTAGGTTGATTAGGCAGTGGGGCCTAGGCTTTCTCTTGCCACCTTCCTAGCTAGGAGCCTACAGACTCAACCCTTCACACTGAGGACTTTTTACATTTGCTGGAGATCCAAACTCATGCTTTCATGATGGGCACTTGACCAACTGACCCATCTTTCCAGACTATGAAACAAATTTTAAAATAGCAAATGGAAATGCACCGTTGGCACCAAGTTCACATACTTTTTAGCTATAATTGTGGCTTTAATGAATTTCCTGTCTAATGGGCCATCCTGGGACCCCCCTTAAATGAAAGGGTACATTCTTGTGCCCCCAAGAGGACTGATTACAAATGAAGCAGGGGAACACAGCATGCTCCCTTTGTTTAGTGATCAGACCAGAGCATCGCAGCACACATCAAACTCTCACCACACGTCCAGCACTGTCTGGACTCCCAGTGACCCCTGACCTCACAAAGTGCTTGCACTTACACGTTCAGTGATAGTGTTTGGGATCCAGTCCTGGGACACTTCATAACCAACATCAGAGCACTTTAGAGTCTGTCTTAAACTCAGACACACCACTTCACACTTAAGAGGACACTTCTCAGGACCAATGCGCATATGGGGCACAGGGAGATCTCCTCCTTCTTTGGAGGAAAGCCTGAGATGCTGAAGTTCCAGTAAGCTCTGAGGAGGTGTGCTACAAAGGCCATTCTGAGGAGCAAAGACACCATAAGTTCCAAATATTGACTGGGGAAAAAATTCTCCAGGTGAGTCTACTCATGTGAAGCTCAGAACCAAAGCACATCAAGAGAGTAACCTTATAAAAGTTTTACTGCCTGAGTGCCAGTGACTGTGCTGACAAGACATTTTTCATTGAACACATCTCTAAACACTAATTGTTTCTTCAGTACACTTTTGTCTTCACCTACTCACCTGCAAGAGCATCGGGCTTGTACTCAGGTCCATTTGTTTCCATGCTGCACGAGTCACAGTTCAATTACAATGGATTGGCCTTCTTTCTGCTCATCTCGGTAATTCTGAACACCTACCCCAACCAGCCTCTCATTAGGACAACTGTTTTTTGCTCTTAGAATCCTACTTAGGTTCCCCATGTGTCTGATGCACAGTGTAGTCAGAATATGAATATTCCAGGAGCCTATACCGATGAAAATATTAAATCCCATCCCTTATTTTAACAAGATGGTATTAGCACTCCTAGGAACGCAGCAAGAGTTTGGCCAGACACGAAAGGTTAGCTGCAACTCAACAATCAGGGTGAAAGGTGGGAGAGTAAGTATTCAGAGCAAAGCTTGACAAAAAGATCTCTTAGCAGCTACAGATCTCTGCCCATATTCTAGAAGGCAAAGGTCAGGCTCTCTTTTTCTTACACTTCAGTAGAAGGTATTGAGAGGGTGCCTGTTTTTCTAGCCTCTTCCCTAGAGACACAGGCTGTGGCGTTAGTCTTGACTTGTTGATAGATATGTGCCCAGGGAGAACAGTCTAGGGTTGGTGAATGGCGCATAACCTCCCCCCGAACCCCAGAAAAAGAAGCCCCAAACTAACTGGGCACTGTGTACCCTCACTTTTACAGGCCACTGCCACTTTTGACAGCATGTTTCCTTCTGATTGATACTATCACTTAGCTTTTGAGGAACGTAATGTTTGCATGGCTTTAGCTCCTTCTTGAGGAAGAGGCCAAGAACCTGAAAACCCTCGGCCTGGCGCCCCAAACACCAGCAGCATTCCTATCGACTGAGTTTCTCCAGGTGTCACACACCACACAGGCCATCAGAAGTGGTTAGTGACAGGGAGACAGAATGCTTGGTCTAAACCCTCCTTTCTGTCATATTCAGTCATGATCATTTCCATCATAAAAGAATGGACAGACATAGAATATATTTGCATACTATGCTTTGGAAATGGATTTGTCGTGGGTCCTAGAGGGAAAATTGAGTCCCCAATGTAAATTAATAGGATGGAGACATGCTTGATTCTCATATGTAATTCCAGAGCTCAGGAAGGGTGTGGTAGAGGGATTGCCTGGGTTAGGGGCTATACTAGGCTACTGTATTAGTTGGGGTTCAGTGAAGAAACAGAACTAATAGAATGAATATGTACAGGAAAGTGTAAAAGGGATTTATTATGGTGGCTTACAGGCTGTGGCCTGACTATTCCAACAATGGCTGTCTCCAAAGGAGTGTCCAAGAGGCTAATAGTTGTTTGGTTAACAAGGCTGGATGTCTCAGCAGGTCTTCAGCACGTTCTGGAATCCTGGAAGAAGTAGGCTCTAATGCCAGTGAAGAAGTGGACTTGCCAGTCAGAGTGAGGGCAAGCAGGCAAGGAGAGAGCTTCCTGCTTTCATCTCCTTTGTGTGGGCTGCCACCATAAGGAGTGGCCAGATTAAAGGTGGGTCTGTACTCTTCGAGTGATTCAATTAAGAAAAGTCCCTTACAGGTGTACCCAGAACCTTGGCTTTTGTTCATTCCAGATGTAGCCAAGTTGACAACCAAGAATAGCTATGGGAGCTACACAGTGAAACTGTCTAAAAAGGGAGAAACTGTGGAAGAAACTGAATTTTTATTTTGACTGTGGTTTTGGGAGACTGGCCCTTTAGAGGAGGTCCTGGGCTATAGTCCCTATGCTTAAACTAGGCTGTTTTGTTGTTTTGGTTTTTGTTTTGAATACGGGAAGTCACGATGAGACGGAAGAGATGTTGCCTACGTTAACATACTTTAATTTTTTTTATTATATGTGTATGGGTGTTTTGACTGCATGTATATGTGTGCAGCATTTGTATGCCTGGTGACAGCCGTAACAGGGCGCTGGAAGCTGGTCTCCTGGAAGCTGTGATGCACCATGTGGATTCTGGGACTCCAGTGTGGGTCTCAGAGTGTTTTCCACTACACGGCCATTTTCTAGCTACTTTTGTAATGAATACAATAGATATAAGAGAAGTAACGGGGCCAGAAGATATTTCACATTGATGGTACAAGACAGAAAAAAAAAAAAAAAGATAAAGTAAAAAGGGCAGGTACAGATAAAGCTGGGATTACAAGCACCAGGTGGCCTTGCCCCTCTCTCATGCCTTCCTAACTCTTTGTTTCATTGTTGCTGCACAGCAGGCCTGGGGCCAGCAGGATTGTCCACTGGGTAATAGTGCTGGTCAGGTGAGCCTATGAACCTGAGATGTAGCCTTGGGATCCATCATGCAATGAGGCTCAGCTTCTAAAGTTTGTCCTCTGGCCTCCACAAATACACAATGGGACACATTCATGCACTCATACATGTATGCACACACACACATGCACACACACACACACTGTACACACCTATGCTCTCTACAAACATACTCTGTCCACACACATACTCTCTCTCTTGCTAAATGATAATTTAAAATAGAAAAACTTAGAACTAAACAAGCTTGTAGAATTGTGGGGTGTCCACCAGGAAAAACTGCTTGGACACAGGGTTCAAGCTGACAGAAAATATTAGTGAGCTGGCTACTACACTGAGCACTCAGGATCCTAGGGTAGCCCTCAGCTTTTCTCAAAGTGAGCTTTTAAGCACAAAACCCATAACCTGTGTCTGAGGTCTGTCTTCCCCTCCTTTTGCTTGCATCCCAGACTTGGGAAACCATCATTGTATTCTTCTCTTCCATGAACCAGAGATTTTCAGATTATATTATCTCACAGAGGTGAGATAATACAACATTTACCAGGTTTATTTCACTTGACATACCTTATCCATGTTCAGCCATAATTTTTCTTCATATGAAAATTCTTCCATTGTGTGCATGTTATGTATGATGAGTAATCTTGGATTGTCAACTTGATCACATCTGGAATCAACTAATTCAAGCACCTGGGCACATCTGTCAGGAATGTTCTTTTATTTTGTTTTTTATTTTATTTTTTTATTTTAGAACCTTCTTTTTCTTTTTCTTATTCTTTTTTTTTAACTTTCTAAAAAGATTTTCGATATTATAATATAATTACATTTCTCCCTTCCCTTTCCTCCCTCCACACCCTGGCATTTCCCCTCCCTACTCTGCCTCAGATCCATGGCCTCCTCTCCTTTCATTAATTGTTATGGCATTGCAAATATGTATATCAGTATGCATAATCCCAAATATAACCTGCTAAGTCCATAAAATCTTGCTGGTGTGAGGAGCTTCCCTGAGGCTCTTCTGCACTGGCCATCTAATCGGTGTGCCCTCCATGAAGCTGGCCCCCTTCAGACAGGATTTTCCTGGACTGGGTCATTTGAGAGGGATCTTTTGGGGTCAGATGACCCACCCTAAATTTGGGCCACACCTTCCAGTGAAAGCCTGGATAAAAGATCCTGGAAGGGAGTCTTTGCCTTTTGTCCACTCACCCTCCCTTTCTGTGGCAAGTTCATCCATCGTGCTGCTGAGGCATTTCTTCACTGGCATTACAGCCTACTTCTTTGGGATTTCAACATATA
Source organism: Meriones unguiculatus (assembly GCF_030254825.1). Taxonomy (NCBI): domain Eukaryota; kingdom Metazoa; phylum Chordata; class Mammalia; order Rodentia; family Muridae; genus Meriones; species Meriones unguiculatus. The sequence goes on along the minus strand of NC_083364.1, from coordinate 13,059,632 downwards.
CTGAGGACCAGCTTAGACAGCCAGCTTTGTAGACTGAACAAACTATGGGGATCTTGAAGGTGGTAGGGATTAAACCGTGGCCTTTGTTTATGCAAGGCATACGCTCAGTAATTGCTGATCTACAACCTCCCTTCCTATATCCTGTATTTTATCATTCGGGGCTCTTTGTATCCAAGGCTGACTGTGAAATCCCCACGTTGCTTAAGATGACCTTGAACTTGTGGTTCTCCTGCCTCTGCTTCCAGAGCGCTAGGAGAAGAGGCGTGCCCCATCACATGCAGTTGTGTGTGGTCTGGGAAGCAAACCCAGGGTTCTTATTTGCTGGGCCAAGAGTTCCATCAAATGAGCTCCACTCCACTCCAGCACAGCTCTGCTGCCCCACAACTCAGCCCACACATGCTGACTTCTTTGAGAGAGCCTGCACACAGGCACACACACACATATGCACACAAGTACACACGTGAACACAGACAAACACACACCAGAAGCTACAGAAAGAAAGAACATAAGGTTAAATGTCAAAAATGTCAAACTGTGTCCAGAACATGAAGTGGGGTTTGTAAAGGCAGCTGTGAAGGCCATTCTTGACTGTCAACTGGATTCCATTTATCTGGTATTATGTAAAACCCCAAAATGAAAAGGCACACATGTGAGGGATTCCTTGCTTAATTTTAATCCTCATCTTTGAAGAGGGAAGCCGTGCCTCTAATCCAGGCCACACCTTCTGCTAGAAGCCTGTATAAAAGGTGCTGGAACTAGGGAGCATTTGCTATTTGCCTGTTACTGCCTCGCTGAGAAGAAGTCCATTCCTTCACTGTCCTTGCGGTCTACTTGTGTAGAATTCTGGCCTTTACTGAAGAGCAGCTGAGACATCCACACTCATGGACTGAAAAACTACTGGACTTTTGGACCTTCCATTCATAGGCAGCCATCTCTGGACTAGCTGGACTTCAGCCTGTAAGTCATCTATCTAAATTCATCTATCTATCTATCTATCTATCTATCTATCTATCTATCAATCTACCTACCTACCTACCTATCTATCTATCTATCTATCTATCTATCTATCTATCTATCTATCTATCGTGTGTGTGTGTGTGTGTGTGTGTGTGTGTGTGTGTGTGTGTTCTGTTACTCTCGAGAACCCTGACTAAGCCTGCCAGCCTTGTAAACAAGGGGAGCCCAGTTGTCCAGATTCTTTGGTTCTGCCCCTGCAGTTCTCTGCTCTGAGATGCTCCTTTGGGTCAGAGAGGAAGGCAGGAAAGAGCTGAGAGGCGTGCTCTTCTCTGTGGTTTCTCTCTGCCCTCTTGTGGCCGTGGCCTGAATTTGCAGGGTGAGAGGCACAGCCATTCCACAGTGATCCACTAGGATAAAAGGCCACTGTCTTTGCTCACCTTTCAGAGTTTATTGCAGTTCGGTCATTTATTTGTGTTGGGGGTGCGGCCACTGCTGGCTTGCCACAGCACATGTGGAGGTCGGAGAATAATTCGGGTGACTGGGTTCTGTCTTTTTATCTTGTGTGACTCAGGAATTGCCCTGTACTGGTCAGAGTTGCCAGGGAGCAGCTAACCAGGCTGAGCCATCTCATTGTTCCTCCGTTCTGTTTGGCAACGATCCAATCAAATATAATCTACAAAGCTTCACCACTGTTCAATCACATGTTATATGAGTTTTATTGAGATATGGTTATGTATCTAGATTTTGGGGAGTGAGAAAAGCAGCTACAAGCAGGTTTAAACACATGGTTTCGTCTCCGTCTTTCAAGGTTTAAGGACATAGAAGCTTCTCAAACTATTTCTAAAAGCTTTTACAAGGGATAACTATCTTTTCATTTATTACATTTTTTTCTAATTTTGTTTTGTACATTTTAGCAAAGATTTTTACTTAGTTCTCTGGTACACTGTTTTTCTGGGGAAAAAAAGAGAAATTGGCTTAGTACAAATCCTAGCTTTTATTTTTTTAAGATTTATTTTTAATGTGTATGAGTGTTTTACTTTCACATATGTAAGAGCAGTGTGTGTGTGTGTGTATGCATGCGTTTCCTGCTTAAAGCCAGAAGAGAGTGTCAGCTCCCCTGGCATTGGAGTTACAGCTGATTGTAAACTGCAAAGACAGGGCTAGGAATCAAACTGTGGTCTTCTAGAAAAGCATCACTCTTTACCACGGAGCCATATCTGCTGAGTCATCCTAAAAAGATCTCTCCAGCCAGGCAGTGGTGCTGCCGCTTTTAATCCCAGCACTTGGGGGTTTTTACATTTATTTATTCATGATATGTGCTGAACTTCTGCTCCTCTGAGTTCTTACTGATCTTGGGTTTGCTTCAGCCAGCAGGAGTTCCAACAGGAATTCCAGGAATGAAAACAAGCTTTAAGACCCTAGACCTGGTAGATGGTGGGCAGGGCCTCCATTCACCAATGAATGTTGCCCTGGTGCATAAAACCACATCATAACCAGCTTGTGGAAACTGGCCTTCCAGAGCCTTCGTGACAGTGGAGAGAGGCAAACAATAGTCTTGCTTCTAACATGTGTTGACTGCTGTCTTTGGCTGAAAGTCTCTGACACTCATTGTGATTTCCACAATTTCAGGTTCTACAGAGGCTCCTTGTGCCCTAGAGGGATCCTTCTCCCTCGGTAGGGAAAAAACAAAACGCAGAGTCGGAACTCCACAGACCTTTCTATAGGGGGACTGAGGAAATGCCACATGAAAGACAAGATTAGAGAAGATCAGCTATGTGAGAAGTGTTCTTTGACACTGCCACCTCCTTCTGTCTTCCTGGCCTAACTGACCCCAGCGCCAAAAGAAACCTGTGCTCTTCCCCTGTGGTTTCTGACCTTGAAACACCATGTCTGGTGTGGATAAGACATCTCCCAGTAGACTAAGGGACCCTTCAGCCATCAAGGGGACAACCCAAGAACTCCCACAGAACGCCCAGCTGACCTGCACTTTGACTTGGACAACAGAAAGCTGTGTCTCGGCCGGCAGCCAACACCTGAGCAAAGACAATCCGAGTAGTCCCTCTATAAGGCAGCCTTGCAAGCAGGGTAAAACAATGAGCCCTGAACAGCCACAGAAAGGCCAGAAGAGGAAATGCCAAGAAGAGGAAGAGGATGATGTGTGCTCCGAAGAGCCAGTCCAGTCCTGGAAGAAGCTGAAACAGGAACAGCATGAAATAGAGCTTGGGGATGAAGAGCCTGACAAGAGCCGAATATGGACACCCCAGGAAAAGGTTCCGTTACAGCTAATGGCCCCAGAGTGTGCCAAAGGCCCTGAGGAAGAGGCTGTGACTGAGGAGTCTGTGGGTGGAGGCCAGGGTCTGAAACCCCCCCACATCAACAGGGAGGAAGAAGTTCAGAAACACCACCATGAAATGTGCCCAGGGCTGTTGGAACTCCTCCAACCTGATGTCCCTGTGAGCTCTGGCCCTCACCGCACTCACACAAGCACCATGGACACCTCCAAGACTATCAAAGGTTGTGCTGAAGGGCAGAATCATGAATCGGAAACACCTCAAATCTGCACAGACAGTGTCAGCAATGGCATGCCCAACAGCAAAGTGTCAACACCTGAGGTCAAGAAAAAGGCTCTTGAAGACCAAGAGAAGGGCAGAGGGCTGGACCGTGGTCCTGATGTCACAGTGGACATGGAGAAAGAAATCAGCAGTGCGCTAGGCCCTGGGTCAAAAGATGAGATCTTGAGCTCTGCCTTCAAACTGCAAATTACTCGAGGAGACCTGTGGACCCTAAGGAACACCCAGTGGCTCAACGACAAAGTCATCAATTTTTACATGAACCTTCTCATGGAAAGAAATCAAAGTCAAGGCTACCCGGCACTTCACGCATTTAATACCTTCTTTTACACCAAGTTAAAGTCTGGTGGCTACAGGTCAGTCAGAAGATGGACCCGGGCAGTAAACATCTTTGCCAAGGAACTTCTCCTGGTCCCAGTTCACCTGGGCATGCACTGGAGCCTGGTGGTCACAGACCTAAGAAAGAAGAGTATTGTCTACCTGGACTCCTTGGGACAGAAGAGACCCGACATCCTTGAGCTGCTTTTCTGCTATCTGAGGGAGGAGAGCAAAGCGAGAAGGAACAGCGACCTGAGCCCTGCAGAGTGGAAGCAACACAGCATGTCGGCAGAGGAGATTCCTCAGCAGCTGAACGGGGGCGACTGCGGCGTGTTCGCCTGTAAATATGCAGATTACATTTCCAGGGGCCAGCCCATCACCTTCTCCCAGCAGCACATGCCTCTTTTCAGGAAGAAGATGGTGTGGGAGATCCTGCACCAGCGCTTACTGTAGCAGCGCCCCCTGGCGGCCACTGCGAGGCAGCTGCTCCAAGCTCTTTCCCAGGTGAGGCTAAGGACTGCAGGTATTGGGTGTGGAAGAGCCTTGAACAAGTTCTGAGTGTAAAGACTGAGGTTAGGACAGCCGCGGCTGCACAGAGAAACCCTGTCGGGACAGAAACAACAACAACAGAAGACACGTGTGCCCACCGAAAGTTAGAAACTATCCGGCCTGCACAGCGCATGCTCACAAGCACGCGGCTTTCGAGATTTATCTGTGACTGAGGTCGATGCTGGATTGAATTTTGCTGTTCTTGTTCACAAGTTTTAGCTAAATGGCAGTGGATGGCTTCCGGTGCTTTTCGGCCTTTCGTTCTGGACTGCTTGTTTGCATTAGTTATCTCTGAAAGGAAGGCCACCAGTTGCCTGTCTCCCAGTGAATCTCCGGTTGCCTTCCGGTACTGTGTGCTACCACAGAAGCGCCACAGTGTGCTGCTGTTCATGGGACCCGAGCAATCCAGGAGAAGTAAGAAACGCACCGGAGGCATCTCAAAATACTTCCCAGCCTGGAAGTAAAGACATCTATTTTATTCTCCGAAGAGGAGTAACTAATGGTAGATGTGCGTTGTAAACCTGGGACTCCTTGAAGCCTCACCCTCCTGAGGGCTGTACTAAACTGTTTATTCCAAAAATATATATATATTTATATATATTTTAAATAAACAAATATTTATATATAAATAAAAATATATTTTATATATTATATATATAAATATATATATTCTTAAGCTATTTTTAAGATGTTTTCTTTGTATATATTAAGCTGAAATTTAATATGTCATGTTAATATTTATATTCTGTCACCTTAGCCCCACTATTAGGTATAGACTTAATATATTTAGTGTGAATATTGCCAACTACATGATAATCTATTTTTATACAGGAAACTTTAATTTTTTATTAGCAGTAAATCTTACATTTGTGTTGTTATTCAATAAAGTTTTTATTTAATAAAGTTTGGAGTTTTTTGAACATACTTTGCAAGATCCTGTGCCTGCTGTTCCTTGCATGGTGTAGTGAGGTTGTCCCAGAGAACTGGAAAGCAGATGTCCGAGACAAGATCCAACAGTGTAAGCTGGAACCTGTTCATACATCTGCATGCTGAGATTGCTCTCCTTCCAAACCTCTGACGTGAAGACAGGGCACTTTAGCCAAGACCTGTCCTCATCCTGGGAGAAGCTCAATATCGCAGCCAGGGCTGCCTTGAAAAACCAAACAGAACAACCAAAACAAAAAAAAAAAAAATATGTGATATCAAGACTTCAAAAATTCAAAGTTTTAACATAGTAATCAATGGAGTTCTGATACCTAAAATTACTTCTCATCATGTTAAAACCACCTCTGTCCAGACCTCTGGACAAAGAAAAGAATGTTGATGTTTTTAACCCCAGATAATTTTTTTTTTAAATCCCCAAGCTTTTATTATGACTTAAAAGTAGAAGGCTCCAGAAGTTCATCTTTTGTAACTTAAAAGAATTAATGTGAGCCTCACTGGGTTTGCAACTTGGATCTATCTACCTGTCACAGGTCAATTGAACTCCAATCAACAGACTAAGATTCCCCAACTCTTGCCTGTTCCTGATGGAATATGTGTGTGTGTGTGTTTGAGGGGTGCTCCAAATGTAAGAGTTTCCTTAAGTTCCTTAACTTTAGCTTCTGTCCCTAGTCTGAATATGTCTCAGCAGATTTCCACTCACCTGACAGTCACCACCCAGGAACCAGAATCAGACAATAAAGCACTTCAAAAGTGATCTACAGCACCCAAGCCCCAGGCAGTCCTACAAAAGTGGAGAGCCTGGGCTTGCTAGGTGATGTGCTCCAGTCCAGCTGCTGTGATTGCTTCCAGTCTTTTACCTTGATCAGGAAACCAGATGCTTATGATGAGTGCCCCATTTCCTGAATGAATCCCCTCCCAGGCTTTGATTAACATTCCAGCCTTCCTGGGCCCCTACAATGGCATCCTAATTTCAGTTGAGGCCCATTTACAAAATCATCTATGTCACCCCTTATCCTCAACAAAAGACTGAAAAGGTTCAGTCCAAAGGAAACTCTCTGGCAAGGAAGACAAATGGCTACTTGGAGTGCCTACCCAACAAACCAGGCTGGCTCATACTGACCTCCAGGCTCCCTTGTTTGAAAAAAAAAAAAAAAAAAAAAAAAAAAAAAAGGTACCTGTAAAACAACTAGATCAAGATCCATCAGCAGGTTGATCCATTAGCTGAAGCAGTTTTGCAACATGATAACATGATAGAGCACTCACCATACTCTGTGCAGAACAAGGATGTGATTGTGTGGCTGTAAGAGAAAACCTTGTTCTATGCAAACCACTCAGCAATCATTAGAGATTCCTGTACTCTCAGGAAAACAAAAACAAAAACAAACAAACAAACAAACCCCTACACTGCAGACAGAAAAATGACCCAGAACAGGGGAAGCCCATGGTTGCCATTCTCATTTCTTCGATTATCCGGGTGATAACTCTGTCTTCAGGTATTGCAGAACACCAGACACTTCTGCTTCTGCTGATCATTGCTGGATTATGCATCATAAATGTCTTAACTAGATACAGAAATTTTGGTCTGGGTGCCAGTATACTGATGTTTATTAAATCCCAATGTGAACAGGTGTTAGGCCCACGAGATCCCAATTACCAGAGAGACAGATCAAGGTAACTTGGAGATGGATTGCCTCAATCAGAAGAGGTTTATTCAGGCCAGTGAGTGATGGGGCTGCTTTGCAAGTCATCAGGGAACAGTCCCGAGAGACAAAGGCATGGGGTTTTTAAAGGAAAAAGCAAGGGAGGCGTGGGGGTTGCAAGCTTGGCAGTACAGGATTGGGTGAATGGGCTTATGGGTAGTTAACTTTAAATATCATTGGTTCGTTTTAGGCACCCACGTCCAGTCAGGCCTGCCCCCGACATCTGGTGGATATCTGATCTTCAAGTTACACCCAGAATGTCCTGGATGGGGGAGCTGTGGCCCTCTGGACTGGTTGCCAGGCACCCTATCTCATACTGCAGGCCTGGACATTCTTCTGCAGCAGGGTGGGTCTTGTCCCCATTCACCCACTTCTCCTTTTGTCCGTGTCCTTCTGCTTTATGGAAGACTACCAGGAGAACTTAGTTTAATTAATATGGGGTATAGAATTCATAAAGAAACCTGTAAATCTAGCCTGTACCTTTCACAGATACTCACCACAGGGTCAAGAACTTGACTCAGGATACAACTTAAGTGGGGGATGGAAGTGATGGTGAACATTATGTTTAAAGTTGCTGTGCTTAAGAGAACTATAAAACAAAAAGTGTGTCTAGCCTGTAAGTCCTACTTGTCCAAGGACAGAGGAGGTCTCAGAATGCTAGGCGTTGTTCTTGTGATTGCCTGGTCTTGTTCATGGAGGATACAGACAGTATGTGGTCACTCCTGTGGACAAGCTTGCTTGCCCTTGACTGGACCTAGATGGAGGTGTCTGAGGACATGAAGGCAGGAAGTCTGCCAGTGTTCCAGCCTCTAGGTGCACAAAGCCAGGATGGACACAGCCTTTGAGCCTTTATAAACACATGATTATTGTACCTTGGGACTGCATCTTGAGAGCACTCTAAGGCACAGTCTTCACACCGTGGGTATCTGGTGCTAGCATCTGAATGAAGTCTCTTCTTTGTTAAAATTTTAATAAATAGATAAACAAATAAAAACATTTTATTTTCTGAAAGTAAGGAGATCTGTCTTTTTGGAAGTTGAGTGAAGTATTTCCAAACGTACATTTTCAACACAGGTATTTTCGAATATAATTCTCAGCCTTGTTTTAAGTGCTGTACCAAACTGTTTTTTCGGAAAAGTGAACTCAACTTAAAGCTACTTTAACATTGTTGGTACAGATTAAACTGAAATTAATTTGTTACTCATTAAGAGTATTATTCCCCTTCACATCCTCACTGTGATTTAGTATTTAGCCTCAATAGTTCCAGTTTCATAATAATCAGTTTTACATGTAATAGTTTAACCTTTTCTGTTCATTGCATAATTTATAATGGTATTATGAAGTCTTTATTTTATAAAGTCCAGAGATTTCCAGAACATACTTTATAAGATTATGCTCCCACTGCTGCTTTTATGATGCATTCAAGATTTTCTGACACAACCTAGGGAGCAGATAGCTAGGGGATAACCCATCAGCATTCCTGTCATTCAAGCATCCTACATCAAGTTCTCATTACAGCACTTAAGGGCTTTGTTGCCTGAAGTTCTCCAATCTTCCACATTTCTTCTGCAACTCACTTCCAAAGTATTAAGAATCACATGGTCAGGGTATTGTAACAACAGCCCAACTCCCAGTACCAATTTTCCGTATTAGTTCCTTTTCTTGTTTACTATGAAAAAATATATTGACAAAGCAAGGAGAGAGTTCATACTGTCATCCACAATTCAAGGGTATAGTTGATATATATAGGAAGACCTAGTTGGTAGCTGGAGCTCAAGCAGTTGGTCACATTGTCAACTGGGACCAGAATAAGTTCCTATGCAAAGAGGTTTAGTGCCTGCGTCCATTTTTTTACTAACCTGTAGCTCCCGTTCCATTTTTAATTGGATTATTTGCTTTTTTTGTTATCTAGTTTCTAGAGTTCTTTACATAGTTTGGATATTAGTCCTCCATCAGGTGTGGAGTTGGTAAAAATCTTTTTGCATTCTGTAGGGTGCTACTTTAATTGATAGTGTCCTTTGTATTACAGAAGGTTTACAGTTCCATGAGGTTCCATTTATCCTAGTGCCTGTGCGATTGGTGTTCTGTTCAGAAAATCATCTCCTGTGCCAGTAAGTACAGAGCTGTTGCCTGCTTTTTCTTCTATCTGGTTCAGTGTATCTGTTTTATGTTGACTGAACACAGCTGTATCTGTTGGTCTGGACAAGTTTTGAAAGGTATTTACTTGAATAATAGTACTATTGAACTTTTAGCATGATTTCAGCAGAACCTGTTCTAAAAGATTTCAGATCACCTTTTAAATTTCCTCAAGCTCCCCCAAAGCATCTATATTGCCTGTTTCCCTCCTTTTATCACAAATTCAATTCTGCAAAAAGGGATAGACTTGACACTCTTACACATAAACACTGAAAATCCCTTTTTTTCTTTTTTCATCCTGAGATCCAAGGTAATTGGCTGCTGGACTGATGGGACACACAGCAATCACCAGCTAAGATAGTGTCATCAAACCATCTTCTGTAAGACAGCAAGCAGCAGTAAGCTAACAGCTCCAGAAACATGACCTGGTGCCTCAGGTATTGCCAAGTTGACAACTGTTGGCTCCTAACCTTCCATGTTTACACTATCCTGCCATCTTCCTAGGATGAACACTCAGTGTCCTGAACTCTAGTCACAGCATGGAGTCTGTTCTAAAGGCTGTGGAGCCATTAGAAGGGGACTGGCTGGCAAAGCAGGTCCTGTGAGATTTTTACACACCTCTCTGTAGTCTGGCGTTCTTCTACCTGGTCAGCCATGATGCAAATAGTTGATGCCTGACAGTTCTGCTAGCCTGGATACATCCATTCATGCCTCCTTTCTGGCCTTGGTACCCTGCAGATGTCACAAACTATGAGCCAAAATAAACTTTTCCCACTTGTTCCTGCTGGCTGTCTTGTTACTATGTTAAGGACACAAATGCTTTTCATACTGAGAAGAGAGTATGACCAGTTAGTTGGCTTGAGCAAAATCCTCATGGAAACAAGTTTTTAATGTTTTTTTTTTTTTTTCTGACTGCAATAACCAGTGTTTTAACATATAATGCTGTTTCCCTAAAGCTTGCAATTTCTAATATTGGTACATAAAATAGAAAGTGTTATCAAGTGCAATGTTTTGGGACTATATATTTAGTGTACTAGCCACAACTTGCTAATTCACATACAAATCACCTCAGAGTTGATACAGTTTGTGAAAGCACGTAACACCCACTCAGGCACCTTTCAATTATATTAAAATAATTTCCATGTTGTATAAAAGAGCCATTAAGTTCATTGATGCTATCTAACCTTGCAGCCATTGTTCAGCATATATCCTGCTACTGACATGACCAGATGTCAGCCCTAATAAATAGTACTCTATCAGTTAGTTCTTTATTTTATGTGTCATATGCACTTGTGTGCATGGAAGACAGAAGAACATGTCAGGACCTACTGAGCAATACTTACAGATGGCTGAGTGTGTGCCATGCATGCTGGGCACTGAACTCAGGCTATATGCAAGGATAGTGAGCACTTTCAAACACCGAGCCAGCACTCCAGCCCCTAAAGTGGGTTAAAGTCAGTGAACATGGTCAGTAAATGCTGGCTTCTTGATCTCGGTAGAACTGAACCTGAGTCACCTGTCTACCTATCCATCCACCCACCAATCTATCTATCCACCTAATTGATGTGTTTGTGTGTGCATGCTGGTGGGGTGGTTACATGACAGCCCATGAGATTCATTTCTCTCTTACCGTGTGGTTTCTGGGGGACTGCACTTAGGTCATCAGGCTTGGCAGTAAGCACCTTTAACCACTTAAGTATCTTGCCAGGTCAGCCTCAGTAAAATATCGCCATTTCTTTGATCTTGTATACAGCAGTAGCCAAAAAGAACATTTGGTCCCTTCTGTGAAACTGAGTTGATGGAGCCGCCTTATCAAGTGCTGTACATATTCACACTTACGAACACACACTTACAGCTAGGTATGATTAACCTTTATTATTCATAAAAAATGAGCTTTCTAAAATATTAGTAAATTTCCACTTTAGTTCTGTTTTGAAGTGTTGGTACCAGTGAAGTAACATTTTTCTTCTTTGAATCTTTTCTTGTAAAGTTACAGTCTTCTCCTTTTCTAAAATGGCAGGAAGCTCCTTCCAGTCCTTGATGAAGATAAAGGGGGCACCCATGGCCTTGAGTAACTGCAGAGGAGCGCTGTGGTGACTGGACATGTTTCCACAGTGGCCAGCTGTCATCACATCTTCTACCACAGGAATGGAGCCAAACGAGCAGGCCTCATATATTCTGTAACACTCTGTGTTCACTCCTACAGGACACAAAGTGAGGTCACTCTGAAGCAAAGCATCTTGGTAATTCTTATGACTTTCATTTGTCTCCTGAGGCTGCCACCTAGGAAATTAAACAAACAACAAAGAAATCCCTGTAAAGTTTTACTTTCCTATGGCATCTTTTTTGAAGCAAATCTTTTAATGTCAGTTATCAAAAATGTGAACACATCATAGAGATGATAAATATGAGAGGCATTGAAAATGTTGGACCAAACACATTTCTTAAAACTTCTTTAAGGCTTGGGGGTGTGGGTATAGCCCAGCTGCTAGAACTCAGACCTAGTATTGATCATCATCTATCCATAAACTGGGTATATAATTCCCTAATTCTACAAGTTGGGAGGCATAGGAAGAATCAGGAGTTTAACATCATCCTGTGCTAAATACCGAGTTTGAGGCCAGCCTGTGCTATGTAAGACTGCCTAAAACAAGTTTTTTGTTTTGAACATTTGACAATAATCTGAACATTTTATTGCTGTATATTTAAAAATATCCGGTGATCAATCTTCAAATGGGTGTATTCATTCAATCCGTAATTCCCGAGTGTTGAGTTCTCTCGTCTTACTCTGATGCAGCTGTGCTGTATCCAGTGGTGGGCATTAGGTCTTTGAGTTAAGTCAGGACATTTTCTAGAAAGTCTGAAGCCCTGTGAGGAAAAGCACAGAGGGGCTTCTGGAGTGACAGGGCTGCATTTTCGTATGGGTGATTACTGAATGTTTCACTGCCAAGGGCTCAGAATCAAGAGCTGTATGTGAACAGGCAGGCTAGTTTAGACGTGGGGAAGAGTAGAGAATAAACAAAGATGAAGGTCATGCTTGTGCTTGTTATGCCCAAGAACTGGTCCGGAGGCCAGCAAGGTGGAAATAGAGGAACTGAGGTGAGCAGTCAAAAACCACAAAGTCTGCTCACAGAAGACTCACCTGTAGTGTTCTGATGAGGGAACGACATAAGCAATAAACATTTTAACATTCAATCTGGCTGTGGTCTTGAGAATGGAATGAATATATAGGCCACATACATGCAGAAGCTGGGCCTGGCATTCTTTTCCATTTGTATTCTCTTAGTGAAATAAGCTCCAATCTCTAAAGGGAGACTGAAGAGGTGTCAAGAGGTTAGGACAGAATGGTCTAGAAGCAGCAGAAGCAGAGGGTACTACCTGACCTCTAACTCAGCTCAACCAGAACCATTTTATTAGTCCTTTTCCTCCAGTAAGACTTTGCTCTCTCATACCACCTCTCACTCACCAGCCCTTCAGCTGCTGTGTAAGCACCCCCCGTGCCTTATGTCCTTTGCTTTGGCTCCCCTCTCTAAATGGACCCTGCTGACTCCTGTGCCCTCTTCAGGCCTGTATATAATGTAGCCCTCCACCTGGTGCTCTCTTTCGCTCCTTGAAAACAAATGTTCTACCCTCCACCTCAGTCCTCTCTGTGGCCTTCTTGTCTTTAATTCTCTTCTCACATGTCATTACCATCTCCTGACACATACTGTTTTACTTGTCTCCTCTAACAAGTGCCATGAGGGCACTGTTTTTGTTTTGTTTTCACTGTTATTATGAGTAAGATGGTTTCTGGCATTTGGCAGTTGTTTGGTAACTCTGAGTAAATGACATTAACAGTAATTGTATTCAATTCATAGTAATTAGTGATATCCATCTAGAAGGCAATTTCTGTCACAATTAAAAAATAAATTTCTAGATCTAGAAGCATATGTTTTAGGCATCCATTCCCTGGCCACTCAGCTTTATACTCCATGTGTTTATTTAATAGCAAAAGAAATTATTGCAAAATGACTTTCATTACTCCATCAATACTTGCTTCTGATTATAATGGAAAAGACTGGAGAAAAGCCAGTTTCCTAAGTTTTAGTTACTGCTGTACCTTTAGACAGGAGGCTGGAATAAGCAGTTACCACTGTTTCTCTGGAAACCTATTTGTACACAAGGTGACATTCGGATTGGAGAGCAACAGGAAGGAACCATGCAAACATTGAACTTTCTGCTCTCTTGCAGAAACCCAACAAAGTTTATTACCTCCATCTTGTTTCAAAATGTTCATTAGTGCTTGTCTTGATGAGTTTTCATAGACAGTTCCTAAAAAATTACATATGTTGGGCCTCTCATCATGCAGCATCGACCTGCTGGCTTCAACCACGGGAAACTTTCTGTATCTATAAAAGCAAGTAATGAATTACTATACAGTAGGATGCCCCACAGCTTGGCTTGTTAAGCCATGTGTTAAGGACAATGGTTTCTAAGCACATTGTAGACCACAGACATAAACAGTCCTATTTGTCCACTAAAAAGAAAATGTACTGTTATAATCATGAACTCTGAAGAGTTAATTTCAAAATATTCCAAAGAATAAAACATTGAGTAAAACCTGTGTTGGTACAACATTCTTTTGAAATGTATACACCTTACCCTTTTTCATTCAAATGCTGATTCCCCCACCCCATCTGTCTGGTTTCAATCCGGATATTGCCTTGTGATACTTATTTTAAGCATCCTGTCTCAACTGTGTGCAAACAGGCCAAAATGAAGAAATTAGACACAATGTTGAGCTGGGAGGAGCCAGAGGACAGGAAAGAGGGGAGGAGCCAGAGGGCAGTGGGAGGAGAGGAAAGCTAGGAGAGAGAGCTGGAGGAGAGATCTTGGAACTACCTGGAGATGTACTGGATCAAATATTTCACAAAAAGCAAGTATAACGTGGGAAATCTAAATGTTAGCAAACCATGAGGGCTTGGATGTTTAGGATGGAGAAGCTATTGCCCAGCACTGTGTTCTAGGTTAACTAAATAAACCCAGTCTCTGTGTGGTGATTTGGATATACAGCTGTTTAGGACTAACAGCAGTTTACTAGAAGATATATCAATCACCGCTTACAACAAACCTGTTATTATACAGAGGAGGCTCATTCCATGGGCACTGGTTTGCATATAAATTTGTGCCTGTAGTCTATGCTGTATACAAGATTATTATGGCATTTTGGGTCAAATAACTTTTTCTTTGAAAGAGTGCCATAGACTACACCATGTTTAATAACATTCCTGGGCTCTACCCACTTGACACCAGTTGTTATAATTCCCCCTCTTCAGTTGAGACAACCAAAAGTTTCCAGATGCTACTCAATGTCTCCTCATCGGGAACAGGGTGAGGCTGGCAACACCAGAATGACTATGCTTCTGTCTTCTATTAGGTGAGTAGGTGATGTCATACAATGTGGAAAAAGTATAAATATTTCTACAAATACAGGCTCTTTTCAATAAATAGATTTTTCTGAAGGTTGGGTGTATTTACAAAGTTTTTGAAATTTTAAGGCTGGTCCCAGCCTAAACCTGTTAGCCTGGAATGTTGTCCATGTAGGGGTGGGAATACCTGTCCCTGGCATTTCTCTAGTGACATCTGTACAGCTAAAGCAGTCTGAATCTACCAATGGTGGTAACCAGTGACATAATAACGAATGTCAGATTTAATTCTATCAGTGAGATGATTCATTTCCTCAACAAATATCTGAGTACCTACTGTGCATAAGCATTATTTTAAAATTTACTTTTTTTAAATTTATGTGTATATTAGTATATTTGTGTGCCTGCTTGTCTCCGTGTGCAGTCAAGCGCCCATAGAGTTCAGAACAGGGATTCAGAGCCTTGGAACTGTAATCACACATGGCTATGAGACATAGCATGTGGATGCTTAGAACTGAATCTGAGTTTCTGATATGAGCAGTAATTTTTCTTAACTGCTGAGCCACCTCTATAGCCCATTTCTACAGAAATATTTTAAATCAGGGAAGAAAACTCCTGACCTCAGAAAGTTTATATACTACTGAGAGCCTATCTCTTACTATTAAAAATCTATCCACAGAAAGTTTAAAAAATATTTTCCATTTGTTTTTAAACTGGAGGATGATTATATATTGAGGATCCTAAATATCATTTAATTAACCTCTGCTTTTACAGTTGAGATTAACATCAAGTCAGCCAATCACAAACCCAAGGGAAGTCTATACAGTATATAAAAATATTGCCACAACAGTATTTGTTTTCACTAGAATTATGGCTCTGTCTTTGTTCATTCTCTGCTAAACATCTCTTCAGGACACTACTAAGCTTAAAATTTTATCCTATATCCATTTTTAGAACAAACAAGTACTCTTCAGTTCTCCTCAGAAGATGGTAAAATACAACAAAGCAGTTACTATTGCCACTGAGGCTCGAGGGCACTCTTTTTGATGGTAGGAAAGATAGGCGTGCCTCATCACCAGTGAGCTTACTGCCATTTAGAACACCATCTTCCCTGTTCTGTTCAGAACACCCTAGGGATGCCTTTCTTGTCTTGTACTTACGTTGCTACACCTAAAGGCCACTGGAAAACATCTGCGCCATTAATCCAAGGGCTGTCGTATGTTATGAAAAGTAGGTCCACAAAGCCTCCATTTCTTTTGAGGAACTGCATTATCCAGTCATTGTCACAGTATTCATTTCCAAGCAAGACAACAGCCAGATGCTGCAGTTTCTGGGTTTGCATTAAATTCTGTGCATAAAGTAACCACTGGGTGGCATGGGAGATCTTTGCTTTTTCTCTTCCATTTAAAACAAGGACCACATTGTCCACCTCTATGGAGAAGTACCCTGGAACCACACCCAGGCCAGTGATGAAGCTGTGGAAAACAACACACCACAAGCAAGAGATAAACAAAACTGAACAAAGGAAATTTCAATCGTTTTATATAAAATCTAGAATAAGATTTAATTAATATTCTCGTTGGAAGTGCAATTTGTATAATGCAAGTTCTTCTGAGCAAGTGGGACAGAATAATAGAAAGCTTTGGATGTAGAAATTCAGCTAGTATATGAGAGTGGACTCTCATTTCTTCACTGAAGGCAAGGCAGTAAGATACAATGTAAAGGATAGCATCAAGCTTCAGGAGATTCTGACAATAATTAAAAGGATTTGTGTGCATGCCTGCCAACATGTTCTAGTGACATCCAGAGGACTTTTGGAGAAGTTGGTTCTCTCCTTCTACCATGCAGACCTTGGGGTTGAATTCAGGTTGTCTGAGTTAAGGGCAACCACTTTTACCCGGCAACTCATCTTACCAGCCCTTAAAGGATAATTTTATGTAAATATGAAAGTACATAAAAATAAGTATTGAAAAATACTTATATATCTTCCATCAGTAGAAATATAAAAATTTGAGTGAGATTATACATTAAACTCCTAATAGCAGTTCTTTAGTGAAGAATAAAAAGAGTAGGAAACAAAGAAAAGGCTTTTATTGGAAACAATTCTGTTAGGAGGAAAGTTAAACATAAAGAATTCCTGACAGCTGAGATATATTAAGTCTGAGTGGTTAGCAAGTGGGAGAATGTTGTATTTTCTTCTTTGCAATATATTTTTAAGAGTCTTCATAAAAGGAATAGACATGTTCCATAACACACACTGTCACCCGCTGCCCCAAGCAGTCACTGCCGCCGAAGTGTTCTGAACTTTGGGAGTCAAAGTGCAAGGGAATGAGCCCTTGGGAAGTGAAAACAGTGAGTGTGGACAACCGTTCTGAAATTCCGGATGAGGATCAACGGAGAGTAGTGGGGGAGGAAAATGAAGGAGAGAGAGGCAGCACCTGACAGAACATGGTCTGAGAAGAGGAGGATGGAATGCACAGAACATCCTGGAGTAGGGAGATCACCTCCTAGAGAGCTCATTGTGAGGGAAGGCCCGAGAGAGAAGGGGTAAAGATGCCTGAGCATCTAGTTAAGGGAGAGAATTACGGATGCCCTCACTCTCAGTGTGCTAGGAATAAGAATGTGCGCCCCACTCCCTGTCCATGTGGCGCTGGGAACCAAGCCCAGATGTGCGCATGTTCAGTGAGAGTTCTACCAACTGAGCTGTATCTCCAACCTCTAGCTACTACACTTAAAACAGGAAAATTTCCTACTATACACTAACATTACAAAAATAAGGCCTGTGTATGAGTAGTATAATGTACAGAGTGAGTGCTGTGTTCTAACATCTAAGGTTATTACTGATAATCCATTAACTGAAAATAATCATGTATAGAATTCTAATTTGCTCTTGTGGGTTACTCAGCATATGTGTAAGCATCAGAACTTACAATTATCAATATATTTTTCTACCACTTGCCTCAACTGAAAAATGTCTTCAGAGTAACCACTTCCATCTAGAAAGCCCAGAGGAATCATTTCAGTCCGAAGTAACTGTGCAAACAGTATAGTTTTGGAATCCACTAAGTCAGTACCAGTGTAACTTGACTGAGACTACAACTTGCGATTCCATAAGACTTCATTAATTTTGGATACATTATCTACTACTTTTCATTGTTTAATAAGGTATTTTAAAAGTCTGTCACAGAACTTGACTACAAAGTTCTCTAAGAGGAAAGAACACGGTTTCTTCCATGATGACGTAAAATTTTGCATACAAACCTCAGAAAGGCAAACTGGGCTTAGCCTTTCTTGGTGGTAGTTAACAATGTTTTCTGTCACTGTGGTAATACCAAGCAATTATAAGCTTAAGGATGACACGCATGACTGTGCCTTCAGGGAAGAAATGAGAGTCTCACATATTCCATTCTATATATTAGTTGAATTCCAGAAACTTCTCTGCAATGTTAGTCCACTGACATGTTCACTGCCCAACTACAAACACAGAAAGCAATTTATGCATGCAATAGACATTCACTTTTTTTTTGGACTGGCCATTGAACCCAAGGTGTTGCACATTCTATGACAGCCTTCCTGCCACTAAGATCCACTTACTCTTTCAAGGAGTGAAATCTAACTAGTGTGAAGTTTAGGAGTATACACACAACCTACAATGAAATTAGAACAATGAGGCTAAATACCTGTTTACACTGCATGTATGATTCCTCTGAGAGAGTCAAGCAATGACAGGCCAGGGAGCTAGCTGAGTTGGTAAAGTGCTTGTGCCGTGAGCATGAGGACCTAAGGACAACTCTTGAACTAAGATAAAAGGCTGATGTCGTGATGGAGAGGCAGATCCCTGGTGCTCAACGTCCGGACAGTCTAGCCTAATCACTAAGCTTCTGCGAGAAACCTGTTCTCAAAACCAGCTGGTTGCTGCAGGCTGCCGAGGTGTGTATGTGGGCACACATGTGAACATAAGGTTGAAGGGAGAAGTGGTGGGTTGTACAGAAAAGGAACTGGAGGGGAGGGAATGCAGGTTGGACTGGATCATGTATTTGTGATCTAACATGTATTCATGTCCTCATGTACTAACATTATATAAAATATTTAATTGAAGACAAACAGGGACAAGCCGGGTTCGGTGATATGTACCTGTAATCCCAGCACTGAGGAGGCAGAGGCAGTCAGATCGTTGTGAGTTTGAGGCCAGCCTGGTCTACAAAGCAAGTCCAGGGCAGCCAAGGCTACACAGAAAAACACTGTCTTAAAACAACAATAATAAAAACCAAGTAAACATGTAAAAACAACTAATATTTATTTCCGTTAAAAGCCAACTGGAAACAGTACCTTCATGATAAAACTATGTTTTTTTAATTAAAGTCATCTTAATTCTATTTGAAAATTAAGAAATTATACAGTGATAAGTAAGTTAAATAAAAGTAAAATCCTTGAAAGTCTTGCCAATGCACTGGTTTTTTAGAATCTAAAAATCAAAACAGAAACAGTTTTGAATTATGGAAAAAAAGAGAGCCTACATAATTACGTAAATCATAGTAGATATGACATAAAATGTTTTAATAAGTAAAAGTTGGACTCTGAGTATTTCCAGGTTAACCTAACTACGAATGAAAAGAAAATCATGAAAGTAATGTTTACTTTTGTCCTCTACGGCATAGAACACTGTGTTCATTTACCAGTCAAGTGTATGAAATGTGGAACATGAAGTTTTCCATATCATCAGCTAAAACCAAGGTGAAATAAGACTCCCCAGGATTTATTTACAGACTTTTAGTTTCTTTCTTCTCTGCACTGGGGACTGAACCCAGGGCCTGGCACATGCCAGGCAACTGATCTGCCACTGAGGCAGGTCTCCAGCTTTCCCTCCAAAATTACCTTGAAATGTCTAATTTAATAAGAAAATGTTTACTAAAGTGTAAGCAGGACCTATTTATTTATTTATTCATTCCCAGGATAGATTTCTGTATTCTTCCCAACCTAAAGCATAAAGATATAAAATAGGTTTATAGAAGTATAAATATACTGTGCATACTATATGATAAAATATAGAGCATACTTATGAGAGTATATTCCCTCTGGTAGGTCCATGAGACGTCACGCGGCAGCCAAGGTCAGTGTTGTCTAACAGTACCTGTACTGTGTTCTTCAAACAATCAACTGTCCTTCCCTCCATTGCGCAGTCACCTCCGGGGATCAAGAGTGCCTTCGAAAACATGTTCCCACAGATACAAACCTGGTAGTCGAAGAACAAAACCAGACACATCTGCTGTCTCATCCATTTTAGAATGTTAGGAAAATGTATGTTTTATTCTTTTCTCTTTTGACTCTGAGCTGAGACGTTTCTCTCCATGGTCCTTGCAGGCTGTGACTGAGACAATCCTCGGTCCTGTGTGGCAGCTTACTGTATGCGGGGTAGACTTCAGTGGCTGTAGTTGTAAAGATGACAGGACATTTTACTTATACCAAGGAACCCGAAATGTCACTGAACCCTGGCTACCCATCATATTCTGAAGCAAAATGTATATTATAAACTAAAATACCATCATTATTAGAATTAATTTAATATCGTGAGTGGAGAGACTAAATGTCTTGTGCTGAAGCCACAAGTACACCAAAGCATTCAGTGTGTCAAGGGGATAGATATCACCTCCCCATTTGCTCAGACGTCCTTGAAGGCATGATCTGTTCTGCAAGCTGACACTTCATCCTGTCTCCTAAGGGCAATCACGATGCTTTGTTTTGTTAAATGAGGTAACATTAATATGCAGGCCTACAACCTCTGAGAACCCCTTGTCAGTTATTTTGAAAGATATTCTTTGGTCCATTTCCATTATGCCATGCTCTTAAAGCCACACTAACAACCAGTGTGAAAATGTGGGCCATTGGATAAAACATCCAAATGTGTCAGGCTAAGTAATGCCCCGCTTCTCCAGGTCATGCCCTAATCTCTAGATCCTGTGACTATTGTCTTACACAGCAGAGTGTCTCAATGTGACCTAGCTGCTGAGGTGCAGAGCCTTCCAGAGACACAGACTCCCGCCTTGAGTAAGGCAGAAACTATAACGTTCTCAATCGCTCCATGGGCAGTTCACTACAGCAGCCTCAGCAAACTGTGCTATGTGGGTAGAACATGGTACCTGGAAGGGAGGTGCCACTGTAACACACAGTTACATGTGGAAGGGGCTTGGAAACTGGGAACTGGTGGGGCTGGAAGAACTCTGAAGAGTAATTTTTTTTTTATTTTTATAAGGAAAGTCTACTTTAGATTGCCTGAAACAGACTGCAGAATAATTCAGATGCTCACAGTTCATTTAGTGAGCAAGACTCAGAAGAGAGCAAGGAACACAGTACAGAAAACCTACATTGCCTTAAGAACAGACTCCCCGAAACTGACTTCGTTAAAGGAAATACACAATCTAGCAAATTCCAAACCTGGACAGGACACAGTTTACACTGTCTTCTCAAGCTTTTCCTCTTACACTGACTTACCAATGGCTGCTTTGCCCCACATTTGTACACTGTGTTCCTGTTTCTCTTTTGTGGGTTTGTTTAATATTTGCAGACGATCTCCTGGGCTCATCCACGGGGCTTGGGTCACTTCTCCAGCCCCACCCCCTGCAGCACACACAGCTTGTCTTCTAAGCTCCAGAAGACTCTATTCCATTGCTGTTGCTCTTCTTGGTGGTCATCTTATGTTACTGCAACTGGGATGGACTTCCCCAATAGCCTCTCAAAGGCTCTCTGCATGGTCCCTTTAATCCTGTGTCTTCAACTGCTGGTGAGGCTGCACCTTCACCAGTGGCCTCTCCTGGCTTCCTACAGAGCCAAGTCTCAGCTGATCTCCACACTCCATCATGCCTTCAATACCAGTACCACCTGGGTGACTTGTACACTACCAAGTTCTGTTGCCAACAGCCTTGGCCACCTCTGGAACACAGCACCTGTGTGTTGACCCTGAGAAAACACTTTCCAGAAGGCTTTACGTTAATGATGCTGGGCTCTTAAGCACTGCTAGTTTCTCAGCTGCGGCTGATCATCACTGATTGTCTCAGTCACACAAAGATTTCTCTTCAACGGTGCTTGCTGGTCTTTTGTTAATCACAGCTGATTCTTCAGCTCCAGCTGTTCAGACACCACAGATTCTTCACACAAATGGCCCAGCAGAGTCTTTGCTTTCCTCTGAAACTGGACAAGCCAGGCCTCTATTGTCAGCACCGCTCTCAACATCCTTATCTTCCAAGCTCCAGCAGCTGCCCACTAAGCTGTCAACACTCAATGGTTTTTTCATCCAAAGTTTTAAGTCCTTCTGCAATCCTCCCAGGACCGCGCCAGCGCCGCGCACCATTGTTGAGACCCTCGCGGGGGTCGCGCCCCGCCAGCCGCCACCTCCTCCCTTCCTGCCGGAGCCCCGGGGCTGGGACGCCGCCGCCGCTGCCGACGCCCGGCAGGCCGAAGGGATGGCCGTCCCCGCGCGAGTCCATCGGCGGGGCTCGAAGTGCGGCGGCGGCGACGCGCCTCTGACGCACCCGGTTCAGCGCCGGCGGGGAACGCGTCTCCAGAGCCGGCGCCGCGAGGGTCATCTGCTGACTTGGTCGCCCAGCGCCTGGGCTCGGTCTCCACCGCCACCGGCCCCTGCTGCCCCCTGGCGGCCGCAGCAACACGCGCACCCGGAGCCGCGCCCCCGCCCGGCGGCCGCCCAGCCCTCGGCGGGTGCTCAGCCCTGCGCTCGCGGCGCCATAAGGACCGCCGCGGCTGCCCGGGGCCCCGGCACTTCGGCGAGGCGAGGCCCTGTCGCCCGAGGGGACAGCGCTCTGGGCCGACCCTTTCCCCGCCCTCGCCCCGGTCCCGGCTCCGAGCTCATCCGGGAAGATGGAGGCCCCTTGTGGCCAACCCGAGTGGGCCCCGCGCACCAGAGATGACCGCCCTGGGCGGAGCCCGCTGAGCCTCGCTCCTCCTGGGCTCCTCGTGTTGGTCTGCGCCCGAAGACTCCTCAGAAACTAGGGACGGACTTTCTTGCCGCCTTCTGTGTGGGCCCTCCACAGTTTTTTCCAGTGGAGGAAGTCCAGAGTTGGGTGTCGCCCTTAAAGAATCCAAGATGCTAGACCCCAGGAGGCAACTGAACATTGGATTGTGAAGGACCTGCCTGTCAAAAAGCACAAGAGGGCGAAGCTGTCCAGTTGAGGCAGGGAGGAAAACTGCCTGAGCACCATCGCCCTCTCGATCCCAGATGTAGCTCAGGTACTAGGATTACAGGGAAAGAGCTGTGTAGTTGGCATCGGTCACACTTAGGTGTCCTTGGCTTTGATCCGGCTGTGTTTACCCTTTAGGACCTTTTCTGGCTCCTCTCAACCAGTTTATCAAATGCTGAGTGATATATAGCAAAGGCGTGTCTGATGCCAAAATGTTTTCACTGCAAGATCTAACAGTTGGAGAGACTTTTAGACTGCTCCCTTAGTCGGTGAACAGACATAAGCCAAGAACGGGGAGTCGGCGTTAGGCAGCTCTCCTGAAGTATCTTAACCGTGTATTGTATAAATAAAGCATTGCAGGCTGTGGGAATAATAGTGTCATCCAAGTTCAGGACTTGGGGAGATGGACAGGAGGAAAAGCAGACTGTGCGTGAGGCAGGTTGGGGAATAAGGTGTTATAGAAAAACAGCTCTTCAACAATTGATGGTTAATTTGCAGTGGTGGAGGATTAACCAAGGCGTCATACATGCAAGACTATCCCTGAGACATCACCACCCCTCCTCCAACTCTCTACCCCACCTCCCACCCATCACTCTGCAGCCCCCTGTTCCTGCATTTAAAGGTTGAATAGTAAGTATTTGGCCATCTATGAGAGAGGAAAATGCATTCCAGGGAAAAGACAGTTTTTACCCTCGGTCACTGCAAATAACTTTTCCAGAGATCCACTCAAAGTTTAGGTA
Organism: Meriones unguiculatus; assembly: GCF_030254825.1. Lineage (NCBI taxonomy): Eukaryota > Metazoa > Chordata > Mammalia > Rodentia > Muridae > Meriones > Meriones unguiculatus. The sequence continues at coordinate 13,036,123 of NC_083364.1, read as the reverse complement.
TGATAGAAGACAAAAAATACTTCACATTTTTTAAACATATGCAGGTGCACTGAGCTGGCATTTTTTAACTTGCTAATTGCCTCAATTTAATTTTTAGCGATGTTCTGTTCTATATCAGAATAGGATGTAAGAGTAAGGCTCTTTTATTTTGGACATCAGGTCTCATGTAGACCAGGCTGGCCTTGAACTTGTTTATTGATACAAGATCTCATGGAGCCCAAGATGGCCCCAAATTTGCAAAGGAGGAAAGAATGACCTTGAACTCCTGGTGCCTCTGTTTTTACCCAGTAAATAGTGAGATTATGGGGAGATGCCTCCACAACTGGTTTTCTGTAGTCCTGGGGAACAAACCCAGGCTTTGGGGCATTCTAGCTAAGCCCTCTGGCAGCTGAGCTCCAGCCCAAAGGACTTGTTTTTCTGTGTACTGCACATGAGGTTAGACTGTGAGTTTTTTGATGCTAGGAAGTGGGGGGGCTAGGACTCACCGCTGAGCCCTCGGGGCCTGAAACTCAGTTCTGGGCTGCCCTGATGGCATGTGGATCTGACTAAGGAGCCCGTGGACAGAGAAGCTCCAGAATGCCCAGTGCAGAAGCCAGGAAGGAAGGTCAGAGCCACCCAGGGGAGCCCTCCAGTGCTGTGCAGAGCACCGGGAGCCTTTTAAGCAGAGAAGTGCCATGAAGAGATTGGTGTCCTGTAATGATAACTGGCAGAGAAAGGATGGGTCAGCCTGGAGAGAGCAAGAGCTGACACAGGCAGCCTGAGGGGGTCACAATCAAAGACACATTTAAGTGGGATTCGTTTAAGTGGAACTGGAATTCTTCATTTCGTGTTTTTTTTTTTTTTTAAGGTAATGTGAATACCCCATTTTTAAAAAGATTTATTTATCTATTATGCAGTATTCTGCCTGCATGTGTGCCAGCGGGCCAGAAGAGGGCACCAGATCTCATGATAGATGGTTGTGAGCAACCATCTGATTGTTGGGAATTGAACTCAGTAACTTTAGAAAAGCAGCCACTGCTCTTAAACTCTGAGCCATCTCTCTAGCCCGGACCTGGGATTCCTAAAACCCATGGTGCTGTTGGATTTTATTCCGTATTTGTACCTGAGAAACGCAATGTGAGACAAGAGACTGAACTACTAGAGAGGAATTGTTGCCTGAGCCCAGAACGGAGTCGGAAGTACAGAGGGCTCAGGGGTGAATCCTTGCTCTGCTGCTAAATAGGATATTAAAAAAAATCACTACCTGCCTATGCCTCAGTTTCCTCATCTTTAAAATGTGTTAGTTCCTAGATCCCTGGAATGGAATAAACTCTTATTGAGATGATTATTTAAAATTGCTTAACAGAAGGGCCTCTGCCTTAGGCCTTGTTTTAGTCACTCTTCTGTTGCTGTAAAGAGACACCATGACCAAGGCAGCTTACAAAAGAAAGCCTTTCCCCGGGGGCTTGCTCACAGGTTCGGAGGGTGAGTCCATGGCCACCACGGTGTCACACAGGGTGACAGGCAGGCATGGCGGTGGAGCGGCAGTGAGGGCTTCCATACTGAGACAGCAACTGAGAGACAAACTGAAAGAGGCCTAAACACTCAAACAGCAGAGCCTATGGGGACAAATTCAAACCAACTTGGGCCTATAGTTGAAGCATCTAGAGGCTAAGAAAGGAGGAGTGCTTCCTCCCGGGGAAGGAAGGAAGAGACCAGCTTAGGTACCACATGAAGCATCGGCCTACAGCCTCAGCCACAGCAGCTGAGCAGTTTCTACACACCAACTGCATTTGATCATTCCTATAATCTGTGCCTCTTGCTGTTCCTGTTGAGAGAGATGCTGTGTGGCTCAGCTGCCCTCAAACTCATGGTGCCTCCTCTCCTCGACCACCACAGTCAGCTTCAACAGACTTTAACAGGAAACATTTTAAAAATGAGAGACAATGCCTTACCCACGCTTGATTTCACCAGGGTCTCTGTAATGCAAACTTACCTGGAAGTTGTGATAAGGTATCCCGTGAGAAACAGCACAAGAGATAACAGTTGATATTCTGCATTCCAGTCCATCCTGGGGAAGGGATTTCAGGGGGAACCTGGGGTATTTTGTTCAATTTTGAGAGAATTAAATGCTCAAAGTCAGTTTTGCTTAGCTTTTTATTCAGTCCAGGAGCCCAGCCTATGGAATAGAGCCCCACACAAGGTTAAGGTGGGTTTTCCCATGTAGGTACTCACTCTCAGGCATGCCTACAAGTTTGTCTCCGGATGCCTCTGGCCCCCCACAAGTTGACAACATTAACTACTACTGTGTTCACTCAGCAATCAATATGACATGTTGAGTGTTCGTGGCTTAACGTTTCCAAGTTTGGGGATCACTCGCTAAAAGTGAGCATTTTGCACACATTCTCACAAGAACACCACAAGATGACACCAATATTGCCCTAATATTCCTAAATGGAATCTGAAGGCTAAAGATTCTGTAAATCAGACATAACGAGGATGTAATCCCAGCACACATCTTCCTGCACCCGGATTGAATCTTCTTTCCCACTGTCTGCTGTTTCCTGTGGACCTGTAACTCCTTGCCACTGGGAAGCAGGTTCATGCAGGCAAGATGATCAGTTCTGATTACGGCTTTATACCAATGGATCTTGTTCCTCACCTGGCCTTCAGTGCCATCATCTTTCTCAGACTTAAGAACCAAACCGACTCCCAAATTTGAAAATGGTGGACAGCTAAAGTCTGGGCCACCTGAAGGCTGGTTCCTGCATCAGTCCTGTGTGACTTGGCTCCACCTTGTGGTGGTTGTTTTCTTAGCCCTCTGCTCCTCTCTACTGCCTCCTAATTTACATCTTTTCACTCTTCAGAGGTATGTGATGAGAACCTTGCATGCTGGTGAGATTCCAGCACTCTCTGGATAGTCCAAATTTCCAGAAGCAGAGCTTCCTGTCCCATGTGACCCTTTACCCTTGGTGGAAGTAGGGGTATTCACCAGGGCCTGTGGCCAAACAGTGTCACTTACAGAAGCATTGCTTTGCTTCAGTGCCGAGTAATTGAATGGTGTCAGTGTGTGTGTGTGTGTGTGTGTGTGTGTGTGCACTTGCATGTGTATATATGCATCTATACATGTGAAGGAAATAGGCTGACATCACGTGTTCCTTAGCCCCTTTCCACCTCAGCTCTTGAGTCAGGGTCTCCCTCCTAACCTGGGGTGCACCCATTTGGCTAGGTTGATTAGGCAGTGGGGCCTAGGCATTCTCTTGCAGCCTTCCTAGCTGGGAGCCTACAGACTCACCCCATCACACTGAGGACTTTTTACATTTGCTGGAGATCCAATCTCATGCTTTCACGGTGGGCGCTTGACCATCTGACCCATCTTCCCAGACTCTGAAACAAATTTTATAATATCAAATGGAAATGCACCATTGGCGCGATTTTCACATACTTTTTAGATATAATTATGGCTTTAATGAATTTCCTGTCTGATGGGCTATCCTGGGACCCCCTTAAATGAAAGGGTACATTCTTGTGCCCCCAAGGGGACTGATTACAAATGAAGCAGGGGAAGCCAGCATGCTCCCTTGTGTTTAGGGATCAGACCAGAGCATTGCACCACACATCAGACTCTCAACACACGTCCAGCACTGTCTGAACTCCCAGTGACCCCTGACCTCACAAAGTGCTTGCACTTACACGTTCAGTGATAGTGTTTGGGATCCAGTCCTGGGACACGTCATAACCAACATCAGAGCACTTTAGAGTCTGTCTTAGACTCAGACACACCACTTCACACTTAAGATGACACTTCTCAGGACCAATGTGCATATGGGGCACAGGGAGATCTCGTCCTTCTTCGGAGGGAAGCCTGAGATGCTGAAGTTCCAGTAAGCTCTGAGGAGGTGTGCTACGAAGGCCATTCTGAGGAGCAAAGACACCATAAGTTCCAAATATTGACTGGGAAAAGAATTCTCCAGGTGAGTCTACTCATGTGAAGCTCAGAACCAAAGCACATCAAGAGAGTAACCTTATAAAAGTTTTACTGCCTGAGTGCCAGTGACGGTGCTGCCAAGGCATTTTTCATGGAACGCATCTCTAAAAACTAATTGTTTCTTCAGTACACTTTTCCTCTTCACCTGCTCACCTGTAAGAGCATCGGGCTTGTACTTAGGTCCATCTGTTTCCATTCTGCAGGAGTCACAGTTCAATTATAATAGATCAGCCTACTTTTCCCTCACCTTGGTAATTCTGAACACCTACCCCGACCAGCCTCTCATTAGGACAACTATTTTCTGCACTTAGAATCCTACTAAGGTTTCCCATGTGTCTAATTCACAGTGTAGTCAGAATATGAATATTCCAGGAGCCTATACCGATGAAAATATTAAATCCCATCCCTTATTTTAACAAGATGGTGTTAGCACTCCAAGGAACACAGCAAGAGTTTGGCCAGACAAGAACTATCAGATGCAACTCAACAGTCAGGGTGAAAGGTGGGAGAGTAAGTATTCAGAGCAAAGCGTGACAAAAAGATCTCTTAGCAGCTACAGATCTCTGCCCATATTCTAGAAGGCAAAGGTCAGGCTCTCTTTTCCTTACACTTCGGTAGACGGCATTAAAGGGGTGCCTGTTTTTCTAGCCTCTTCCCTAGAGACACAGGCTGTGGCATTAGTCTTGACTTGTTGATAGATATTTGCCCAGGGAGAACAGTCTAGGGTTGGTGATTGGCGCGTAACCTCCCCCAGAACCCCAGAAAAAGAAGCCCCAAACTAACTGGGGCACTGTGTACCCTCACTTTTACAGGCCAATGCCACTCTTGACAGCATGTTTCCTTCTGATCAATACTATCACTTAGCTTTTGAGGAAAGTAATGTTTGCATGGCTTTAGCTCCTTCTTGAGGAAGAGGCCAAGAACCTGAAAACCCTCGGCCTGGCACCCCAAGCACCAGCAGCATTCCTATGGACTGAGTTGCTCGAGGTGTCACACATCCCACAGGCCATCAGAAGTGGGTAGTGGCAGGGAGACAGAATGCTTGGTCTAAACCCTCCTTTCTGTCATATTCAGTCATGATTATTTCCGTCATAAAAGAATGGACAGACATAGAATATATGTGCATACTATGCTTTGGAAATGGATTTGTGGTGGGTCCTAGAGGAAAAATTGAGTCCCCGATGTAAATGAATAGGATGGAGACACCCTTGATTCTCATATGTAATTCCAGAGCTCAGGAAGGGTGTGGTAGAGGGATTGCCTGGGTTAGGGGCCATACTAGGCTACTGTATTAGTCGGGGTTCAGTGAAGAAACAGAACTAATAGAATGAATATGTACAGGAAAGTGTAAAAGGGATTTATTATGGTGGCTTACAGGCTGTGGCCTGACTATTCCAACAATGGCTATCTCCAAAGGAGTGTCCAAGAGGCTAATAGCTGTTTGGTTAAGGCTGGATGTCTCAGCAGGTCTTCAGCACATTCTGGAATCCTGGAAGAAGTAGGCTCTAATGACAGTGAAGAAGTGGACTTGCCAGTGAGAGTGAGGGCAAGCAGGCAAGGAGAGAGCTTCCTGCTTTCACCTCCTTTGTATGGGCTGCCACCATAAGGAGTGGCCAGATTAAAGGTGGGTCTGTACACTTCCAGTGATTCAATTAAGAAAAGTCCCTTACAGATGTACCCAGAACATCTTGGCGTTTGTTCATTCCAGATGTAGCCAAGTTGACAACAAAGAATAGCTATGGGAGCCACACAGTGAAACTGTCTAAAAAGGGAGAAACTGTGGAAGAAACTGAATTTTTATTTTGACTGTGGTTTTGGGAGACTGGCCCTTTAGAGGAGGTCCTGGGCTATAGCCCCTATGCTTAAACTGGACTGTTTTGTTGTTTTGGTTTTTGTTTTGAATATGGGAAGTCACGATGAGATGGGAAGAGATGTTGCCTACATTAACATACTTTAATTTTTTTTTATTATATGTGTATGGGTGTTTTGACTGCATGTATATCTGTGCAGCATTTGTATGCCTGGTGACAGCCGTAACAAGGCATTAGAAGCTGGTCTCCTGGAAGCTGTAGGGCACCATGTGGATTCTGCGACTCCAGTGTGGGTCTCAGAGTGTTTTCCACTACACGGCCATTTTCTAGCTACTTTTGTAATGAATACAATAGATATAAGAGAAGTAACAGGGCCAGAAGATATTTTATATTGATGGTAGAAGACAGAAAAAAAAAAGATAAAGTAAAAAGGGCAGGTACAGATAAAGCTGGGATTACAAGCACCAGGTAGCCTTGCCCCTTTTTCATGCCTTCCTAACTCTTTGTTCCATTGTTGCTGCACAGCAGGCCTGGGGCCAGCAGGATTGTCCACTGAGTAATAGTGCTGGTCAGGTGAGCCTATGAACTGAGATGTAGCCTTGGGATCCAGCATGCAATGAAGCTCAGCTTCTAAAGGTTGTCCTCTGGCCTCCACAAATACACTATGGGACACATTCATGCACTCATACAGGTATGCACACACACACACACACACACACACACATATTGCACACACCTATGCTCTCTACAAACATACTCTGTGCACACACATACTCTCTCTCTTGCTAAATGATAATTTAAAATAGAAAATCTTAAAACTAAAGCAGGCTTGTAGAATTGTGGTGTGTCCACCAGGAAAAACTACTTGGACACAGGGTTCAAGCTGATAGAAAATATTAGTGAGATGGCAACTACACTGAGCACTCAGGATCCTAGGGTAGGCCTCAGCTTTTCTCAAGGTGAGCTTTTAAGCACAAAACCCATAACCTGTGTCTGAGGTTTGTCTTCCCCTCCTTTTGCTCGCATCCCAGACTTGGGAAACCATCATTGTATTCTTCTCTTCCATGAACCAGAGATTTTCAGATTATCTTATCTCACAGAGGTGAGATAATACAACATTTACCAGGTTTATTTCACTTGACATACCTTATCCATGTTCAGCCATAATTTTTCTTCATATGAAAATTCTTCCATTGTGTGCATGTCATGTATGATGAGTAATCTTGGGTTGTCAACTTGATCACATCTGGAATCAACTAAAACTCAAGCACCTGGGCACATCTGTCAGGAATTTTCTTTTCTTTCTTTCTTTCTTTCTTTCTTTCTTTCTTTCTTTCTTTCTTTATTTATTTATTTTATTTTAGAACCTTCCTGTTCTTTTTCTTATTCTTTTTTTTTAACTTTCTAAAAAGATTTTCGAAATTATACCATAATTACATTTCTCCCTTCCCTTTCCTCCCTCCACACCCTGGCATTTCCCCTCCCTACTCAGCTTCAGATCTATGGTCTCCTCTCCTTTCATTAATTGTTATGGCATTGCAAATATGTATATCAGTATGAAAAATCCCAAATATAACCTGCTAAGTCCATAAAACTTTGCTGGTGTGAGGAGCTTCCGAGAGGCTGTTCTGCACAGGGCATCTAATCGGTGTGCGCTTCATGAAGCTTGCCCCCTTCAGACGGGATTTTCCTGGACTGGGTTATTTGAGAGGGATCCTTTGGGGTGAGATGACCCGCCCTAAATTTGGGCCACAGCTTCCAGTGGAAGCCTGCATAAAAGATCCTGGAAGAAGGGAATCTTTGCCTTTTGTCCACTCACCCTCCATTTCTCTGGTAAGTTCATCCATCTTGCTGCTGAGGCATTTCTTCACTGGCATTACAGCCTACATCTTTGGGATTTCAACATTTACTGAGGACCAGCTTAGACAGCCAGCTTTGGAGACTGAACAAACTACAGGGATCTTGAAGGTGGTAGGGATTAAACCATGGCCTTTGTTTATGCATGGCATATGCTCAGTAATTGCTAATCTACAACCTCCCTTCCTATATCCTGTATTTTATCATTTGGGGCTCTTTGTATCCAAGGCTGACTGTGAAAGCCCTACGCTGCTTAAGATGACCTTGAAATTGTGGTTCTTCTGCCTCTGCTTCCAGAGCGCTAGGAGAAGAGGCATGCCCCATCACATGCAGTTGTGTGTGGTCTGGGAAGCAAACCCAGGGTTCTTATTTGCTGGGCCAAGAGTTCCACCAAGTGAGCTCCACTCCACTCCAGCCCAGCTCTGCTGCCCCACAACTCAGCCCACACATGCTGACTTCTTTGAGAGAGCCTGCACACAGGCACACACACATATGCACACACGTACACACGGGAACACAGACAAACACACACCAGAAGCTACAGAAAGAAAGAACACAAGGTTAAATGTCAAAAATGTCAAACTGTGTCCAGGATATGAAGTGGGGTTTGGAAAGGCAGCTGTGACGGCCATTCTTGACTGTCAACTGGATTCCAGTTATCTGGTATTATGTAAAACCCCCAAATGAAAAGGCACACCTGTGAGGGATTCCTTGCTTAATTTTAATCCTCATCTTTGAACAGGGAAGCCGTGCCTCTAATCCAGGCCACACCTTCTGCTAGAAGCCTCTATAAAAGGCGCTGGAACTAGGGAGCTTTTGCTATTTGCCTGTTACTGCCTCGCTGAGAAGAAGTCCATTCCTTCACTGTCCTTGCGGTCTACTTATGTAGAATTCTGGCCTTTACTGAAGACCAGCTGAGACATCCACACTCATGGACTGAAAAACTACTGGACTTTTGGACCTTCCATTCATAGGCAGCCATCTCTGGACTAGCTGGACTTCAGCCTGTAAGTCATCTATCTAAACTCATCTATCTATCTATCTATCTATCTATCTATCTATCTATCTATCTATCTATCTATCTATCTAGTGTGTGTGTGTGTGTGTGTGTGTGTGTGTGTGTGTGTGTGTGTGTTCTGTTACTCTCTAGACCCCTGACTAAGCCTGCCAGCCTTGTAAACAAGGGGAGCCCAGTTGTCCAGATGCTTTTGTTCTGCCCCTGCGGTTCTCTGCTCTGAGAAGCTCCTTTGGGTCAGAAAGGAAGGCAGGAAAGAGCTGAGAGGCGCGCTCTTCTCTGTGGTTTCTCTCTGCCCTCTTCTGGCCGTTGCCTGAATTTGCAGGGTGAGCGGCACAGCCTTTCCACAGTGATCCACTAGGATAAAAGGCCGCTGTCTTAGCTCACCTTTCAGAGTTTATTGCAGTTTGGTCATTTATTTGTGTTGTAGTCCAGCAACTGCTGGCTTGCCGCACCACACGTGGAGGTCGGAGAATAATTCGGGTGAATGGGTTCTGTCTTTTTATCTTGTGTGACTCAGGAATTGCCCTGAACTGGTCAGAGTTGCCAGTGAGCAGCTAACCTGGCTGAGCGATCTCATTGGTCCTCCCTTCTGTTTGGCAACAATCAAATCAAATATAATCTACAAAGCTTCGCCACTGATAAATCACATATTATATGAGTTTTATGGAGATATGGTTATGTATCTAGAGTTTTGGGAGTGAGAAAAGCAGCTACAAGCAGGTTTAAACACATGGTTTGGTCTCTGTCTTTCAAGGTTTAAGGACATAGAAGCTTCTCAAACTATTTCTAAAAGCTTTTACAAGGGATAACTATCTTTTCATTTATTACATTTTTTTTTCTAATTTTGTTTTGTACATTTTAGCAAAGATTTTTACTTAGTTCTCTGGTACACTGTTTTTCTGGGGAAAAAATAGAAATTGGCTTAGTACAAATCCTAGCTTTTATTTTTTTAAGATTTATTTTTAATGTGTATGAGTGTTTTACTTTCACATATGTAAGAGCAGTGTGTGTGTGTGTGTGTTTGTGTGTGTGTGTGTGTGTGTGTGTGCGTTTCCTGCTTAAAGCCAGAAGAGAGTGTCAGCTCCCCTGGCACTGGAGTTACAGCTGATTGTAAGCTGCAAAGACAGGGCTAGGAATCAAAGTGTGGTCTTCTAGAAAAGCATCACTCTTTACCACGGAGCCATCTCTGCTGAGTCATCCTAAAAAGATCTGTCCAGCCAAGCAGTGGTGCTGCAGCTTTTAATCCCAGCACTTGGGGGTTTTTACATTTATTTATTCATGATATGTGCTGAACTTCTGCTCCTCTGAGTTCTTACTGATCTTGGGTTTGCTTCAGCCAGCAGGAGTTCCAACAGGAATTCCAGGAATGAAAACAAGCTTTAAGACCCTAGACCTGGTAGATGGTGGGCAGGGCCTCCATTCACCAATGAATGTTGCCCTGGTGCATAAAACCACATCATAACCAGCTTGTGGAAACTGGCCTTCCAGAGCCTTGGTGACAGTGGAGGGAGGCACACAGTAGTCTTGCTTCTAACATGTGTTGACTGCTGTCTTTGGCTGAAAGTCTCTGACACTCATTGTGATTTCCACAATTTCGGTTCTACAGAGGCTCCTTGTGCCCTAGAGTGATCCTTCTCCCTCAGTAGAGACAAACAAAACGCAGATTTCGAACTCCACAGACCTTTCTTTAGGGGGACTGAAAAAACGCCACCTGAAAGACAAGATTAGAGAAGATCAGCTATGTGAGTGAAAGACCAAAAGATAAGCAGCGATTGTTAACACTATGTAGAGTAGGCGCGGTATAGCAAGAGCTACCTCGCTGCATTCTTTCCCGCCTTCTGGTTCCGGGTGGGTACGTGACTGGGCTCACAATCTGCCTTCCCGCCTTCACTGTTCTGGGTACGTGACTTAACTACGGCTTTGTTCAAACCACCCAATCAGACCCCTGTAACTATGCTTCTCGCTTCTGTAACCGGGCCTCCTGCTCCCGAGCCCTATAAAAACCCGTCACCCCAACCAAGAGGCGCACAAGTCCTCCGATAGGCTTGGTCGCCCCGGGTACCCGTGTATCAAAATAAACCTCTTGTGGCCTGCATCTGAAGGCTGGTCTCGCTGTTCCTTGGGAAGCGGGGTCTCCCCGTCTAGATAGGCTCCTGGGAGTCTTTCATTTGGAGGTCCCACCGAGATCTGAGACCCCCGCCCAGGGACCACCGACCCAGCGTCGGGAGGTAAGACCTGCCAGCTTTTTGTTCTGTGAGTCTTGTGTATCGTTGTGTTAAACGGTCTGTCTTTGTGTGAGTTCGTTTCCAGGGGGTTCGAGTCCCCCTGTGGTCTGGACTTGGCCAGGTCATCTGTATCAGACGGAAACTAGAAGGAGCTGACGGGCTCGTACTTCTATTCCGTGCCTCCTGGGAGACGTCTCAGGAGTGCCTGGTAGGGGAATCATTTGCTTCCCCGTCTGAAAGGTAACCCTTCTTGGGTTCCCTCCTGTCTGGAAACACGAGCCGAGTGGGACTCTTTGGGGCGACGCCCCTGAGAGAAGGCTACGTGCTTCATCTGGGAGACGGAGGAACCGGACCTCCGACACGGTCTCCATCTGAATGTTTGTGTTCGCTTTGGCGCTGATCTCGTACCGCGCGGTTTGTGTCTTCTGTCTGCCTGATTTTTGTCATAAGTGTAGTGAGTGTTGTTTGTCTGTCTACCTTTTGTTTTCTGTTCTGAAAGGCCTCACGAAATTTGTTTAAAATGTGTGCCTATGCGCCTTATTAGATCCGTAAGTGCATATTGTATAGGCTGCCACGTGGTCTAAAGTGTCTCAGTGTCTTGCCGCCATCTTGACTTCACCATGTGATTTTATAATGTAACCGCCATCTTGGTATGGGTAAAAAAAAAAAGGAAAACCTTGGTCAAATAATTCTCATTTCCTTCTAGGTTAAAAGGATAGCTTATTTTAAATTGGTATTGGTTTTAAAAATTAAATTGCTTGCACTGGTAAATTCTGGTTTTAAAATCTGGTTTTAATTTTAAAGATTATGTTTATGCCTTGTGACTTCTACAAAAGGGGTACTTTGTTTTAATATTGCAAAAACGGGTTTTAAAAAATTGTTTAAAGTTTATCAGACATTTGGGTATGACTATGACTGAGAAAATTGCAGTTTTTGAAATGTATCTTATGGAGAGCTGTTTGTTTGATAAGCTGCTTTGTTTATAAAAAAACATGTTTACACCCTGTTCTTTATCTTGAGACAAAGAAAAGGGGAAGTTTCACCAAGTTCTTTAAAGCTTGTTCTAAGTTCCTTAGAGTTTGGTTGTTACCTTTATGTTATCAGATGCAGGAAAGTTATTTTAAAAAAATTTGGCAGTTTCAGAACTCCTCTTTATAGTAATGTAACTTGCTTTTGCTTTGCCTATAAAAAGCAAATCGTACGTAGACTCTGGGCTTCAGCAGGATCATGTCAGAATGGGAAGGATTTTAGTGAGAGTTTTTATGTTGTCTGAAAAGCAAGAAAGAGAGCAAAAAAGTAAGCATGTCTGGTTAAGCCAGAAAAGAAAAGCTAGAAATCTGAATGTATAAAGCATGTTGCAGAAGGTTAGTGGATGTGTTATAAAAAGCCAGAGAGTTAATATGATTTAAAAAAAAAACTGTATTTTAAAATGTTATACTTCATTTAAAAGGCTGGTGATTCCTCATTACAAAATGTTTTTTTATGCTCTTTTAAGGAAAAAATTCTTGCTGATAGGTTTGGTATGGCTAAAATAATTACAGTTTAAAATTGTTCTTTTGCAGTTGGTTCTAAAGCTTGTTCGATTACTGGGAACTTTTGGTTGTGGGGGATTATGGAAGCTCCGAAGTGTTTGCTGTATCATCAGCACCTAATGGCCATGTTTGGTATTGTCAGTCACAGCCTGTGCTAATGCTAGCACATGGCCAGCCGCCATGATGGTTCAGCAATGGAGAGCTCGTAAAGCTGTAGTTTGGCTGCCATATTTGTTTAAGACTTCCAGCTGAGTTCAGTTACACGTGGCCAGCCGCCATGCTGGTCCGGAGATATGTTTAGTCATTAGGGCTAAATGCAAAGCTTTTTAATGTTCAATTTTAATGCAAGTGGTAGGAGCAGCAAGATTAGCTAGCCTCTCTATGAACTGTATCCGATTAAAAGGTTTGCTTTGATTTTAGTTCAGAAAGAACAGATTTAAAGTCATGCTAAATACTGCAGTTGAGCCTTACCTACTCTCTTATCTATTTGTCTTAAAATATATACTTCTAGGACATGCATCTCGAAAATATGCTAGAATCAGAGATCATAGCATTCTGTTTTATAGGACACAGTTTAGAGCAGATGATAAAAACAGAGTAACTCGGATATGCTGGCCCTCAAGCTTGTCAGAAATCTGAATTAGGCATTTTAACATATGTAAGCTTATTGTGACAGGAAGTCCCGCAATCCTGGCAGTAGGTCCCCCAAGGTCTCCGAGAAGATTTGGGCACAATGACAGATGAATGCTACTCTGGATTGTGGTATGCTAACCACTGGGCAATACTGCCTCAACTGGCCTACTGTTAGGGCCCAGCCAAAACTGTGGACACCTGGAGTCAATGTTTCACGTTGCTAAGGGCGAGGTGAGGCCATTCTCTCCACAGAAACAGTTTCTCCACAGAAACAGTCTCTCATCTTATGTGCCTGGCAGAACTGCGTCTGTTCAGGATGCTGAAACACAGGAGCCAGGGACACTGCCTAGGTAATGGGCTAACTAGTCATCCCTGTCATTTTGATTGGCACATGGATTGGTTTTTATTTAGCTTATAATTTATCCTTCTCAGGTCTCTGAACACCTTGACGGCTATGCTAAGCTTACGGTAGCTTTGCAGCTAGAGAAAAGACAATTAGATCGACTGTTAGCTCATTGATCATTAGCTAGAACCACAGAGTACTAGATACATTATTTAGAAAAAAAAAGACAGGTTTGCCTTGCTCACAGGACTCATGTCTTAAGATAAATAAGTGGAGCTTATATAGGGTCTGAAAATACAGGAGTTTAGGTTGTAAAAATCTAGAGTGTTATTATTTAGTTTAAAAAAAATGTTTCAGGGTTGATAAATTCAAAAGATTGGAGAGTCTAAGTAGTTTTTTTAAGATATAATTATAAGTTATAAAGAGATAAATATTTTAAAGCAGATAAAAAATGGGAAATATTTTAAATTTCTCCCCCCTCTTTGCTACTATTGTGCTTATGTTATAAAATTTTAAAAGTTCAGAGTGTTGACATTGATCAATAGAGTTCTGATAAGTTGATGGAGCAATAACTGCTTATTATTCAGTCACCAGGTTAAGATTTTAATTTCCTTTGTTGGCTTCTGAAGATAGACTAAAGGTGCTTCTCGTTATTTTAAAAACATCTGTTTAATGTGTGTATCTGACCCAAAAGTCATAGCTTTTAGTATGGTATTCTTAATATCTGCCATTTCTGGGGTAGATTTTGACACAGAAATATCCTAAACCTATTCCTTCTAGTTGCTTTGTTAAGGAAAGTCCAAGCATCCAGGGTTTAGCACTAAAAGCCAGTAATGTATTTCTGCCTAACTTTCCAGTGTAAACATAAAAGTAAAAGTGAAAACTAAAAGTATATGCTGAGTGTATAAAAATGGCCAAGCTTCATTCGTGACTAATTACAAACAGCTATGCCCACAGGAAAAAAATGTGTTACTGTGGACATACTTAGGTTGTGTATAAAGGTTATAAAACAAACAGCTAACTGATACTCATTCAGTGGGATGCAGTTTTACCTGTTCCTCTCAAAATGTTTGATTTGCTGATATGTTACTTTTCTGAGTATTTAAAATTATGTATATTTCCTTTTGTGTACTAAAATTTCATATGAGTTTCAGGGATGTGACCTGGATCTGGCATAGCTCAAAAGGATCGCAGATGAGATTTTCCCTGATCTTACCCATTTAATAGACAAATTTTAACTCCTGTCTCCAGTCTGAATTTGTCTCAGCAGATCTTCACCTGTTTAACTCTGTCCGGGATCAGCTGTGGACTGCAAGCTGAGATCTGGACTTCCTGGAAACTGACAGGATTGCTCCCTGCCTCTTCAGGTGGATCAACGAACCAGATGCTTGGGACTTCCCCATTGCCCAGCCTTTGACTGGCATTTCAGCCTTCCTAGCCCCTGATGCCTACGGTCCAACGGTCAGCTCGAAGAAGCTCCAGAAGACCGATCTACGACCAAATCCCCCCTAGCAGGCTGAAATGCTAAGTCAAAAGGGGCTCCCTGGCATTAGCTATTGTCTTGGACATCTGCTTAGCTGAAATGGACACTAATATTGCAGCAACTGGGCTAAAAGCCTAGAGAGATCCTGTAATAGTTCTCTTTGGCTTACTACCCCTATATTCACCCTGAAGGAACCCCAGATCCCATTATAAAAAAATAAATCTATAAGATACAAGGGGTCATATCTGGAAGACCCAAGATTGGGTCTTCAAATGATCATAGGAAAGGGGGAAATGAAAGACCAAAAGATAAGCAGCGATTGTTAACACTATGTAGAGTAGGCGCGGTATAGCAAGAGCTACCTCGCTGCATTCTTTCCCGCCTTCCGGTTCCGGGTGGGTACTTGACTGGGCTCACAATCTGCCTTCCCGCCTTCACTGTTCTGGGTACGTGACTTAACTACGGCTTTGTTCAAACCACCCAATCAGACCCCTGTAACTATGCTTCTCACTTCTGTAACCGCGCCTCCTGCTCCCGAGCCCTATAAAAACCCGTCACCCCAACCAAGAGGCGCACAAATCCTCTGATAGGCTTGGTCGCCCCGGGTACCCATGTATCAAAATAAACCTCTTGCGGCTTGCATCTGAAGGCTGGTCTCGCTGTTCCTTGGGAAGCAGGGTCTCCCCGTCTAGATAGGCTCCTGGGAGTCTTTCAGTGAGAAGTGTTCTTTGACACTGCCACCTCCTTCTGTCTTCGTGGCCTAACTGACCCCAGCTCCCAAAGAAACCTGTGCTCTTCCCCTGAGGTTTCTGACCTTGAACCACCATGTCTGGTGTGGATAAGACATCTCCCAGTAGACTAAGGGACCCTTCAGCCATCAAGGGGACAACCCAAGAACTCCCACAGAACGCCCAGCTGACCTGCACTTTGACTAGGACATGGGAAAGCTGTGTAGCAGCTGGAAGCCAACACCTGAGCAAAGACAATCCAAGTAGTCCCTCTATAAGGCAGCCTTGCAAGCAGGGTAAAACAATGAGCCCTGAACAGCCAGAGAAAGGCCCGAAGAGGAAATGCCAAGAAGAGGAAGAGGATGATGTGTGCTCCGAAGAGCCAGTCCAGTCCTGGAAGAAGCTGAAACAGGAACAGCATGAAACAGAGCTTGGGGATGAAGAGCCTGACAAGAGACGAATATGGACACCCCAGGAAAAGGGTCCGTTATAGCTAATGGCCCCAGAATGTGCCAAAGGCCCCCCAGAAGAGGCTGTGACTGAGGAGTCTGTGGGTGGAGGCCAGGGTCTCAAGCCCCCCTACAGCAACAGGGAGGAAGAAGTTCAGAAACAACACAATGAAAAGTGCCCAGGGCTGTTGGGACTCCTCCAACCTGACGTCCCCGTGAGCTCTGGCCCTCACAGCACTCACACAAGCACCATGGACACCTCGAAGACTCAAAGGTTGTGCTGAAGGGCAAAATCATGAATCAGAAAAACCTCAAATCTGCACAGACAGTGTCAGCAATGGCATGCCCAACAGCAAAGTGTCAACACCTGTGGTCAAGAAAAAGGCTCTTGAAGACTAAGACAAGGGCAGAGGGCTGGACTGTGGTCCTGATATCACAGTGGACGTGGAGAAAGAAATCGGCAGTGCACTAGGCCCTGGGTCAAAAGATGAGATCTTGAGCTGTGCCTTCAAACTGCAAATGACTCGAGGAGACCTGTGGACCCTAAGGAACACCCAGTGGCTCAACGACAAAGTCATCAATTTTTACATGAATCTTCTCATGGAAAGAAATCAAAGTCAAGGCTACCCGGCACTTCACGCATTTAATACCTTCTTTTACACCAAGTTAATGTCTGGTGGCTACAGGTCAGTCAGAAGATGGACCCGGGCAGTAAACATCTTTGCAAAGGAACTTCTCCTGGTCCCAGTTCACCTGGGCATGCACTGGAGCCTGGTGGTCACAGACCTAAGAAAGAAGACTATTGTCTACCTGGACTCCATGGGACAGAAGAGACCCGGCATCCTTGAGCTGCTTTTCTGCTATCTGCAGGAGGAGAGCAAAGCGAGAAGGAACAGTGACCTGAGCCCTGTGGAGTGGAAGCAACACAGCATGTCGGCAGAGGAGATTCCTCAGCAGCTGAACGGGGGTGACTGCGGCGTGTTCGCCTGTAAATATGCAGATTACATTTCCAGGGGCCAGCCCATCACCTTCTCCCAGCAGCACCTCTGTTCAGGAAGAAGATGGTGTGAGAGATCCTGCACAAGCCCTTACTGTAGCAGCGGCCCCTGGCGGCCACTGCGAGGCAGCTGCTCCGAGTTCTTTCCCAGGTGAGGCTAAGGACTGCAGGTACTGGGTGTGGAAGAGCCTTGAACAAGTTCTGAGTGTAAAGACTGCGGCCAGGACAGCCACGGCTGCACAGAGAAACCCTGTCGGGACAGAAACAACAACAGAAGACAAGTGTGCCCACCGAAAGTTAGAAACTATCCCAGCCTGCAGAGTGCATGCTCACAAGCATGCGGCTGTCAAGATTTATCTGTGACTGAGGTCGATGCTGGATTGAATTTTGCTGTTCTTGTTCACAAGTTTTAGCTAACTGGCAGTGGATGGATTCCGGTGCTTTTCATTCTCGACTGCTTGTTTGCATGAGTTATTTCTGAAAGGAAGGCCACCAGTTGCCTGTCTCTGAGTGAATCTCCGGGGTTGCCTACCGGTACTGTGTGCTACCAGAGAAGTGTCACAGTGTGCTGCTGTTCATGGGACCCGAGCAATCCAGGAGAAGTAAGAAACGCGCTGGAGGCATCCCAAGATACTTCCCAGCCTGGAAGTAAACACATCTATTTTGTTCTCGGGAGAGGAGTAACTAATGCTAGATGTGCATTGTAAACCCGGGACTCCTTGAAGCCTCACCCTGCTGAGGGCTGTACAAAACTGTTTATTCCAAAAAAATAAATATATATATATATATTTTAAATAAACAAATATTTATATATAAATAAAAATATATTTTACATATTATATATATATATTCTTAAGCTATTTTTGAAGATGTTTCTTTGTATATATTAAGCTGAAATTTAATATGTCATGTTAATATTTATATTCTGTCACCTTAGCCCCACTATTGGTATAGACTTAATATATTTAGTGTGAATATTGCCAACTACATGATAATCTATTTTTATACAGGAAACTTTAATTTTTTATTAGTAGTAAATCTTACGTTTGTGTTGTTATTCAATAAAGTTTTTATTTAATAAATTTTGGAGTTTTTTGAACATACTTTGCAAGATCCTGTGCCTGCTGTTCCTTGCATGGTGTAGTGAGGTTGTCCAAGAGAACTGGAAAGCAGATGTCCACGACAAGATCCAACAGTGTAAGCCAGAACCTGTTCATACATCTGCATGCTGAGATTGCTCTCGTTCCAAACTTCTGACGTGAAGACAGGGCACTTTAGCCAAGACCTGTCCTCATCCTGGGAGAAGCTCAATATCGCAGCCAGGGCTGCCTTGAAAAACCAAACAGAACAACCAAAACAAAAAAAAATATGTGATATCAAGACTTCAAAAATTCAAAGTTTTAACATAGTAATCAATGGAGTTCTGATACCTAAAATTACTTCTCATCATGTTAAGACCACCTCTGTCCAGACCTCTGGACAAAGAAAAGAATGTTGAAGTTTTTAACCCCAGATAATTTTTTTTTTAATCCCCAAGCTTTTATTATGACTTAAAAGTAGAAGGCTCCAGAAGTTCATCTTTTGTAACTTAAAAGAATTCATGTGAGCCTCAAGGAGTTTGCAACTTGGATCTATCTACCTGTCACAGGTCAATTGAACTCCAATCAACAGACTAAGATTCCACAACTTTTGCCTGTTCCTGATGGAATAGGTGTGTGTGTGTGTGTTTGGGGGGTGCTCCAAATGTAAGAGTTTCCTTTAAGTTCCTTAACTTTAGCTTCTGTCCCTAGTCTGAATATGTCTCAGCAGATTTCCACTCACCTGACAGTCACCACCCAGGAACCAGAATCAGACAACAAAGCACTCCAAAAGTGATCTACAGCACCCAAGCCCCAGGCAGTCCTACAAAAGTGGAGAGCCTGGGCTTGCTAGGTGATGTGCTCCAGTCCAGCTGCTGTGATTGCTTCCTGTCTTTTACCTTGATCAGGAAATCAGATGCTTCTGATGAGTGCCCCATTTCCTGAATGAATCCCCTCCCAGGCTTTGATTAACATTCCAGCCTTCCTGGGCCCCTACAATGGCATCCTAATTTCAGTTGAGGCCCATTTACAAAATCATCTATGCCACCCCTTATCCTCAACAAAAGACTGAAAAGATTCAGTCCAAAGGAAACTCTCTGGCAAGGAAGACAAATGGCTACTTGGAGTGCCTACCCAACAAACCAGGCTAGCTCATACTGACCTCCAGGCTCCCTTGTTTGAAAAAAAAAAAAAAAGGTACCTGTAAAAACCAACTAGATCAAGAGCCATCAGCAGGTTGATCCATTAGCTGAAGCAGTTTTGCAACATGATAGAGCACTCACCATACTCTGTGCAGAACAAGGTTGTGATTGTTTGGCTGTAAGAGAAAAGGTTGTTCTATGCAAACCACTCAGCAATCATTAGAGATTCCTGTACTCTCAGGAAAACAAAAACAAAAATAAGCAAACAAACAAACCCCGTACACTGCAGACAGAAAAATGACCCAGAACAGGGGAAGCCCATGGTTGCCATTCTCATTTCCTTGTTTTTCCGGGTGATAACTCTGTCTTCAGCTATTGCAGAACACCAGACACTTCTGTTTCTGCTGATCATCGCTGGCTTGTCCATCGAAAATGTCTTAACTAGATACAGAAATTTTGTTCTGGGTGCCAGTATACTGATGTTTATTAAATCCCAGTGTGAACAGGTTTTAGGCCCACCGAGAGCCCAATTACTGGAGAGACAGATGAAGGTAGCTTGGATATGGATTGCCACAAAAAGAAGAGGTTTATTCAGGCCAGTGAGTGATGGGGCTGCTTTGCAAGTCATCAGGGAACAGCCCCAAGAGACAAAGGCATGGGGTTTTTAAAGGAAAAAGCAAGGGAGGCGTGGGGGTTCCAAGCTTGGCAGTACAGGATTGGGTGAATGTGGTTATGGGGTAGTTGACTTTTAATATCATTGGTTTATTTTAGGCACCCACGTCCAGTCAGGCCTGCCCCCGACATCTGGTGGATATCTGATCTTGAAGATACACCCAGAATGTCCTGGATGGGGGAGCTGTGGCCATCCGGACCGGTTGCCAGGCGCCCTATCTCATACTGCAGGCCTGGACATTCTTCTGCAGCAGGGTGGGTCTTGTCCCCATTCACCCCCTTCTCCTTTTGTCTGTGTCCTTCTGCTTTCTGAAAAACTACCGGGAGAACTTAGTTTAATTAATATGGGGTATAGAATTCATAAAGAAACCTGTAAAGCTAGCCTGTTCCTTTCACAGATACGCACCACAGCGTCAAGGATTTGACTCAGGATACAACTTAAGTAGGGGATGGAAGTGATGGCGAACATTATATTTAAAGTTACTGTGCTTAAGAGAACTATCAAAGAAAAAGCGTGTCTAGCCTGTAAGTCCTACTTGTCCATGGACAGAGGGTGTCTCAGAATGCTAGGCGTTGTTCTTGTGATTGCCTGGTCTTGTTCATGGAGGAATCAGACAGTGTGTGGTCACTCCTGTGAACAAGCTTGCTTGCCCTTGACTGCACCTAGATGGAGGTGTCTGAGGACATGCAGGCAGGAAGTCTGCCAGTGTTCCTGCCTCTAGGTGCACAAGGCCAGGATGGACACAGTCTGTTGGCATGCCCGGCCTCACCCGCTGGGGCTCCTGCTCGACAGGACCTGCAAATCAGGACCCAACAGACACCTCGCTGCTCTTAGCTTGCTTTTGTCTGCTGTTTTGTTTGTTTGTTTGCTTGTTTATTTGTTTTTCACATCAAAGAAAAAATGATACAAATATCTTCCAATATTTTGCCCATTTTTTTCCACCAGGCATTGGTTTTTTTGTACTGAGACTACATTTTGCAATGTTCGTGTATATGACTCGCAAACATTTCCTTTCAATCTGCTGCTGTTGATATTTTTTTCAGAGATTTTTTTTTGGAGTCATATATGGAAACTTATCATCAATCCTCAAAGTAATGGAGATCCTTTTCTATGGTTTCTTTTAAACACTTTATAATAATTTTATGTTTAATCTACAGTCCTTTTCAAGGTAACTTTTCATAGGCTGCAAAAAGTGTAACTATTTTGCTCATGGATATCTAATTATTCCAACACCATTTCTTGAAAAAATTTACCTTTTCTTTATTGTTTTTGCACCAGTGTCAAAAACCAACTAACTGTTCACTTGCACATCGACATTAAGATGTTCTGTTGAATGCTTGGGCTCACTGACAACACAGTGCCTTGGTCACTGTGGCTTTATTCTGTCTGGAGTACTGTGCCTCCTCCATATTTCTTTCACTTTTCCAGACTGTTGTCATTCTTGTGCTTCCCTCATGTGCTTTTACTTGTCCGTGTTTCTAAAGCCTCAAGATTCATTATCTATTTGGATTTACTGAATTCCATCAATAATTTAGGGAATAATTGTTACCTCAAGCACATGTTCTCTGATGAATGCATGTGCTATATGTCCTCAGCAATTTGGGTCTTTCCTTTTCATTTTATTCTTATTGTATTTTATCATAAAGATTCTCCTGCATGCTTCTATGGACTTAAGTTAATTCCCATTTTTGGAACTATAGTAAGATGGAAACTTTATTTTCTTTGGCAACTCTACATTGCCAGGCTGTAGGAAAATGACATGCTGTTTTCCACAGTGGCTCTCTCTGAAAGTATTAGGGGAATGATTTGACATTGTGTCACATGAGGTACAGTTCAAAGAACCGGAAATGTTGTCACACTAGTAGAAGACCTGGGCAAACAAGACAAACTGTGTGAGCTAGGAGCGCCAAACATTGGCGACATTTTGGTAGGGATCAGAAGTGAAACTTCTCCTGCCCACTATGAAATTATAGAACTAACCCCTAAGTCTAGATGTTGATTAATAAGAGGGAAGTTTAGTCAGAAGCCCCAGAATACAGACATAGAAATCAAGCTGCATCACCAACCTGGGAGTTTTCAAACTGTTATCTTTTAAAGCAGGGAGTCAAAAATAAATAAACAGCTGACAGAGGAAGGTGAGTCCTGGTGCAGTGTGGTGTGAAAGTGAATTAGTGCTCAGAGATCCCAACTGTCCTACTCCTATTGTGTGAGAACACAGCACACAGATAAATATTGCTTCTAGAGTTCAAGGTTGGGCTTCTCCAGACATACACAGCCGAGCTGCAGTTAAGACTGAGTGCAGGGTAGCACAGCCCTCTTTGTTATGAAAGGAGCAGAAATTTTCATGGAAATGCTCTGCTAGTGCTAATTCTCATCTTGACCTGCCTGAGCGAGCTCAAGCCACGGACCGGCAAGAGATCACACAGGCCCCTACCTTTGCAAGTTTGATTCCAAAATGTCTTTCTTCTAGAATGGAGGCAAGGCCAGGCACATTTTGAGGTTCATCAAAACAAGATTAAACTGTTTTGTTTGTAATGAAATGAGTTGATTAGTTAAAAAAAAGAAAAAAAAGGAAAAAAAAAAGTTGTTTCTTTTTATTTATTCACTTTCCTGCCAATTGTAGCCAGCTTCCTACTCTCCTCCTGATCCCAACCCCTCACTCTTTCTCTTGACCCCCTCCCCTTCTCCCCTTCTCCTTAGAATGTGGGAGCCCCCACCATCACCAACCCACGCCAGCATATCAAGTCGCCCTATGGCCGCATGCATGCCCTATCAGCAGAACTGACAGTGCCACGTGCCCTTTGGCATCCACATCACTGTGGCAGTGTACACGTCTCCCAGAGCGAGGAACAGTGCTATTTGTCTGGGTTTAGCCCGGTGTGGCACGTGGAAGACATTAATACAGCCAACCATGATGAAGGAGGAGGTCACTGGAACATCAGAGAGCAGGAAGAGTAGGGAGGGGACAAGCCTCAGTGCACAGCTGATGGGGCCAACACAGAGAAATCTTTCTTTTTATCATCTTTATTCCATTTGTTCCCTCAGTTGGAGTGACCTAGAAATAGCTTGCTCATAAAAGATTAGCCACATTTACGCACACAGATCTCTTTAATAACAAACCCAGAATTCTCTTTGTAACATTCTGATTTTTTAACTCAGAACAAGCATCACAAATTCACTGACACATAAGCACCGAACTTCTATAATCTATTTTTTAAAGAATTTGTTAGACTAGATCAGAAACCTTAATACCATGGTCATATATTTTAAGAGTGTGCCTGCAGTGCCCTCTTCTGTTAACTATAGGTAAGTGCAGTTTCCCATCTGCCTTTTAGAAGAAAGTTATTTTGGCAAAAGTGTTCGACTGCAAAATTTTGCAAATTTTGGACAGTTTATTTCTACTGACTTCTTTTGTATTAATGACAGTTTACTCATTTTGTTCTACTGACTTCTTTTGTTGCTATGTTAAGAAGCTACAGCATGAAAGAAATGTATTACAAAGATTGAGTTCTTTTTCCAAAACCCGCAAGATTTATGATTTGTAATAATGTTTCTCCAGGTTGACTATGTTACCATCTCCCAGGCATGGTTCCTGTTTGTAGGATGACCTATGCTAGTCAATATTAACCGGTACCTGCTCATGGTAGCCGTCAGGCACACACAGGGGTCATCTACAAGACAGAGGTGGCCACACACTGCATTTTGACAAAACCAAGTTTCTGTTTGCTCTGCCACATTCCTAAAACAAGTGATGAGGATGTAGGGTGCTAAATAACTACTTGCTGACTGCACATGTGTTTAAGAACATTCTCCAGATTCCAACAGTTTTCTAAAGAGAGATGCAAGTTTGTTTTACTGGACATGAGCCATGAGACCAAAAAACAAAACAAAACAAAACTTAATCAAAGCAATTTTAGATGGCCACAGATCAGACCAAACAACAGGACAAGTACATAAGATTCTTCTGTGGGGATGGAAAAAATGTTAATAACTAATTAACATTGCTCTGGTACTAATAATAGGGGATTAATAACACCACGGGTACTGAAAAATAGAATGTATGGTATCATGAATTTTAGATGTTCTCTCGGTCAAAATACCAGTAGTTTTATAAAGAGGATAAGTAAAAACATTTTGTAATGTATGATTTAAATTTAGGCTAAAGAGCCTTTCTACTCTTATCAACATTTATAAAAGTTTTTGTGCTACTAAAACTGCCCAGGTTTCTCAGAAATCACAATAGAAAATAACAAAGTTCACATGAAAAAAAATAAAAAATGAAACAAAAAGATCCAATATGCATATAAATAAAGAGTTTAATGAAAGACATTAGAAGATCCAGGCTGGAGAAAAGGCTCAGTCAGTAAAGTGCTTGCAAAGAAGAACAAGGTCCAAAGGTCCCAGTTCTGTCCCAGGACACAGTAATCCCAGGGATGGAAAGGCAGAGGCAGGAAGATCCCCAAGGTCCCTTGGTATCTGTCCTGGCTAGTCTTTTGTTAACCTGAGCTAGAGTCATCTCAAAGGAGGGAGCTTCAATTGATCCATAAGATACAGCTGTAGGTCATGTTCTTCATTAGTGATTGATGAGGAAGGGCCCAGCCCATCCTGAATGGTGCCATCCCTGGGCTGATGGTCCTAGTTCTATAAGAAAGCAGGCTGAGCAAGCCATGAGGAGCAAGCCAGTAAGCAGCACCCCTCCATGGCCTCTGCATCAGCTCCTGCCTCCAGGTCCCTGCCTTGCTTGAGTTCCCGTCCTGACTTCCTTCAGTGATATGTAAGTCAAATAAACCTTTTCCTCCCTGACTTTCTTGTTGGTCACAGTGTTTCATTGTAGTAATAGCAGCCCTAACTAAGACAAGTTGGTACCAGGATTGTGGGGTGTTGCTGTGAGACTGAGCTGACGGTGATGTTTTGGGAGGTTTGCAGAAGGACTTAAAACTTTGGATGAAAAAACCATTGAGTGTTGACAGCTTAGTGGGCAGCTGGTGGAGCTTGGAAGATAAGGATGTTGAGAGCGGTGCTGACAATAGAGGCCTGGCTTGTCAAGGTTCAGAGGAAAGCAAAGACTCTGCTGGGCTATTTGTGTGAGGAATCTGTGGTGTCTGTACAGCTGGAGCTGAAGAATCAGCTGTGATTAACAAAAGGCCAGCACCGTTGAAGAGAAAGCTTTGTGTGACTGAGACAATCAGTGCTGGTCAGCCTCAGCTGAGGAACTAGCAGTGCTTAAGAGCCCAGCATCATTAACGTAAACCCTTCTGGAAAGTGTTTTCTCGGAGTCAACACACAGGTGCTGTGTTCCAGAGGTGGCCAAGGCTGTTGGCAACAGAACTTGGTAGTGTATGAGTCACCCAGGTGGTACTGGTTTTGAAGGCATGAAGGAGTGTGGAGATCAGCTGAGACTTGGCTCTGTGAGAAGCCAGGAGAGGCCACTGCTGAAGGTGCAGCCTCAGCAGCAGTTGAAGACCCAGGATTAAAGGGACCATGCAGAGAGCCTCTGAGAGGCTATTGGGGAAGTCCATCCCAGTTGCAGTGACATGAGATGACCACCAAGAAGAGCAACAGCAATGGAATAGAGCCTTCTGGAGCTTAGAAGACAAGCTGTGTGTGCTGCAGGGGGTGGGGCTGGAGAAGTGACCCAAGCCCCTTGGAGGAGCCCAGAAGATCATCTGCAAATATTAAAGAAACACACAAAAGAGAAACATGAACACAGTGTACAAATGTGGGGCAAAGCAGCCATTGGTAAGTCAGTGTAAGAGGAAAAGCATGGGAAGAGAGTGTAAAGAGTATCCTGTCCTGGTATGGAATTGGAATTTGCTAGATTGTGTATTTCCTTTAACCAAGTCAGTTTCAGGGAGTCTGTTCTTAAGGCAATGTAGGTTTTCTCTACTGTGTTCCTTGCTCTCTTCTGAGTCTTGTTCACTAAATGAACTGTGAGCATCTGAATTATTCTGCAGTCTGTTTCAGGCAATCTAAAGTAGACTTTGCTTATAAAAATAAAAATAAAGTTACTCTTCAGAGTTCTTCCAGCCACCCCCATTTCCCAGTTTCCAAGCCCCTTCCACATATAACTGTTTGTTACAGTGGCACCTCCCTTCCAGGTGTTCTACCTACATAGTACAGTTTGCTGAGGCTGCTGTAGCGAACTGCCAATGGAGCCATTGAGAACGTTTCAGCTTCTGCCTTCCTCAAGGTGGGAGTGTCTGTGTCTCTGGAAGGCTCTGCACCTCAGCAGCTAGGTCACATTGAGACACTCTGCTGTGTAAGACAATAGTCAAAGGATCTAGAGATTAGGGTATGACCTGGAGAAGCGGGGCATTATTTAGCCTGACACATTTGGATGTTTTATACAATGGCCCACATTTTCATACTGGTTGTTAGTGTGGCTTTAAGAGCATGGCATAATGGAAATGGACCAAAGAATATCTTTCAAAATAACTGACAAGGGGTTCTCAGAGGTTGTAGGCCTGCATATTAATGTTACCTCATGTAACAAAACAAAGCATCATGGTTGCCCTTAGGAGACAGGATGAAGTGTCTGTCAGCTTGCAGAGGATGTCTGAGCAAATGGGGAGGTGATATCTATCCCCTTGACACACTGAATGCTTTGGTGTACTTGTAGCTTCAGCGCAAGACAATTAGTCTCTCCAGTCACGATATTAAATTAATTCTAATAATGATGCTATTTTAGTTTATAATATACATTTTGCTTCAGAATATGATGGGTAGCCAGGGTTCAGGAACATTTGGGGTTCCTCGGTATAAGTACAATGTCCTGTCATCTTTACAACTACAGCCACTGAAGTCTGCCCCGCATACAGTAAGCTGCCACACATGATCGAGGATTGTCTCGGTCACTGCCTGCAACCGACCATGGAGAGAAACGTCTCAGCTCAGAGTAAAAAGAGAAAAGAATAAAACATACATTTTCCTAACATTCTAAAATGGATGAGACAGCAGATGTGTCTGGTTTTGTTCTTTGACTACCAGGTTTGTATCTGTGGGAACATGTTTTCGAAGGCACTCTTGATCCCCCTGACATGACTGCGCAATGGAGGGAGGGACAGTTGATTGTAGGAAGAACACAGTACAGGTACAGATAGACAACACTGACCTTGCCTGCCGCGTGACACCTCATGGACCTACTGGAGGGAATATACTCTCATAAGTATGCTCTATATTTTATCATATAGTATGCACAGTATATTTATACTTCTATAAACCTATTTTATATTTTTATGCTTCAGCTTGGGAAGAAAACAGAAATCAATCCTGGGAATGAATAAATAAATGAATAGGTCCTGCTTATACTTTAGTAAACGTTTGCTTATTGAATTAGACATTTCAAGGTAATTTTGGAGGGAAAGCTGGAGACCTGCCTCAGTGGCAGATGAGTTGCCTGGCATGTGCCAGGCCCCGGGGTCAGTCCCCAGTGCAGAGAAGAGAGAAACTAAAAGTCTGTAAATAAATCCTGGGGAGTCTTATTTCTGTTTTGGTTTTAGCTGATGATATGGAAAACTTCATGTTCCGCATTTCATACACTTTACTGGTAAATGAACACAATGTTCTATGCCTTAGAGGACGAAAGTAAACATTACTTTCATGATTTTCTTTTCGTTCATAGTTAGGTTAACCTGGAAATACTCAGAGTCCAACTGTTACTTATTAAAACATTTTTATGTCATATCTACTATGATTTACGTAATTATGTAGGCTCCTTTTTTTTCCAAAATTCAAAACTGTTTCTGTTTTGATTTTTAGATTCTAAAAAACCAGTGCAATGCCAAGACTTTTAAGGATTTTACTTTTATTTAACTTACATATCACTGTATAATTCCTTAATTTTCAAATAGAATTAAGGTGATTTTAATTAGAAAAAACATAGTTTTATCATGAAGGTACTGTTTCCAGTTGGCTTTTAACGGAAATAAATATTAGTTGTTTTTACATGTTTACTTCATTTTTGTTATTGTTGTTGTTTCAAGACAGTGTTTTTCTGTGTAGCCTTGGCTGCCCTGGACTTGCTTTGTAGACCAGGCTGGCCTCAAACTCACAACGATCTACCTGCCTCTGCCTCCTCAGTTTTGGGATTACAGGTGTACATCACTGAACCCGGCTTGTCCCGGTTTGTCTTCAATTAAATATTTTATATAATGTTAGTACATGAGGACATGAATACATGTTAGATCATGAATACATGATCCAGTCCAACCTGCATTCCCTCCCCTCCAGTTCCTTCTCTGTACAACCCACCACTTCTCCCTTCAACCTTATGTTCACATGTGTGCCCACATACACACCTCGGCAGCCTGCAGCTATCAGCTGGTTTTGAGAACAGGTTTATGTGGAAGCTCATTGATTAGGCTAGGCTGTCTGGACAGTGAGCACCAGGGATCTGCCTCTCCATCACGACATCAGCCTTTCATCTTAGTTCAAGAATTGTCCTTAGGTCCTCATGCTCACGGCACAAGCACTTTGCCAACCCAGCTAGCTCCCGAGCCTGTCATTGCTGACTCTCTCAAAGGAATCATGCATGCAGTGTAAACAAGTATTTAGCCTCATTGTTCTAATCTCATTGTAGGTTGTGTGTATACTCCTAAACTTCACACTAGTTAGATTTCACTGCTTGAAAGAGTAAGTGGATCTTAGTGGCTTGAAGGCTGTCATAGAATGTGCAACACCTTGGGTTCAATGGCCAGTACAAAAAAAAAAAAAGTGAATGTCTATTGCATGCATAAATTGCTTTCTGTGTTTATAGTTGAGCAGTGAACATGTCAGTGGACTAACATTGCAGAGACGTTTCTGGAATTCAACTAGTCTATAGAATGGAATATGTGAGACTCTCATTTCTTCCCTGAAGGCACAGTCATGCGTGTCATCCTTAAGCGTATAATTACTTGGTATTACCACAGTGATAGAAAACATTGTTAACTACCACGAAGAAAGTCTAAGCCCAGTTTTCCTTTCTGAGGTTTGTACGCAAGATTTTACAATCATGGAAGAAACCTTGTTCTTTCCTATAGAGAACTTTGTAGTCAAGTTCTGTGACAGACTTTTAAAATACCTTATTAAAAAATGAAAAGTAGTAGATAATGTATGCAAAGTGAATGAAGTCTCAAGGAATCGCAAGTTGTAGTCTCAGTGAAGTTACACTGATGCTAACTTAAGTGAGTTTCAAAACTCTACTGTTTGCACAGTTACTTCGACTGAAATGATTCCTCTGGGCTCGCTATATGGAAGTGCTTACTCTGAAGATATTTTTCAGTTGAAGCAAGCGGTAGAAAAATATATTGAACATTGTAAGTTCTGATGCTTACACATATGCTGAGTAACCCACAAGAGCAAATTAGAATTCTGTACATGATTATTTTCAGTTAATGGATTTTCAGTAATAACCTTAGATAATTAGAACACAAAGAACACAACACTCATTCTGTACATTATACTACTCATACACAAGCCTTATTTTTATAATGTTAGTGTATAGTAGGAAATTTTCGTGTTTTAAACTAAGGGTTGGAAATACAGCTCAGTTGGTAGAACTCTCACTGAACATGCGCACATCTGGCCTTGGTTCCCAGCGCCACATGGACAGGGAGTGGGGCGCACATTCTTATTCCTAGCACACCGAGAGTGAGGGCATCTGTAATTCTCTCCCTTAACTAGATGCGCAGGCATCTTTACCCCTTCTCTCTCGAGCCTTCCCTCACCCTGAGCTCTCTAGGAGGTGATCTCCCTACTCCAGGATGTTCTGCGCATTCCATCCTTCTCTTCTCAGACCATGTTCTGTCAGGTGATGCCTCTCTCTCCTTCATTTTCCTCCCCCACTACATTCTGTTGATCCTCATCTGGAATTTCAGAATGGTTGTCCCCACTCACTGTTTTCACTTCCCAACTGCTCATTCCCTTGCACTTTGACTCCCAAAGTTCAGAACACTTCGGCGGCAGTGATTGCTTGGGGCAGCAGATGACAGTGTGAGTTTTGGAGCATGTCTATTCCTTTTATGAAGACTCTTAAAAATATATTGCAAAGAAGAAAATACAACATTCTCCAACTTGCTAACCACTTAAACTTAATATATCTTAGCTGTCAGGAATTCTCTATGTTTAACTTTCCTCCTAACAGAATAGTTTCCAATAAAACCTTTTCTTTGTTTCTTACTCTTTTTATTCTTCACTAAAGAATTGCTATTAGGAATTTAATGTATAATCTCACTCAGATTTTTATATTTCTACTGATGGAAGATATATAAGTATTTTTCAATACTTATTTTTATGTACTTTCATATTTACATAAAATTATCCTTTAAGGGCTGGTAAGATGACTTGCCAGGTAAAAGTGGTTGCCCTTAACTCAGACAACCTGAATTCAACCCCAAGGTCTGCATGGTGGAAGGAGAGAACCAACTCCTCCAAGTTGTCCTCTGGCTGTCACAAGCACGCCTTGGCACGCATGCACATAAATCCTTTTAATTATGCTCAGAATCTCCTGAAGCTTGATGCATTCCTTTACATTGTATCTTAATGCCTTGCCTTCAGTGAAGAAATGAGAGTCCACTCTCATATACTAGCTGAATTTCTACATCCAAAGCTTTCTATTATTCTGTCCCACTTGCTCAGAAGAACTTGCATTATACAAATTGCACTTCCAACAAGAATATTAATTAAATCTTATTCTAGATTTTATATAAAACGATTGAAATTTCCTTTGTTCAGTTTTGTTTATCTCTTGCTTGTGGTGTGTTGTTTTCAACAGCTTCATCACTGGCCCGGGTGTGGTTCCAGGGTACTTCTCCATAGACGTGGACAATGTGGTCCTTGTTTTAAATGGAAGAGAAAAAGCAAAGATCTTCCATGCCACCCAGTGATTACTTTATGCACAGAATTTAATGCAAACCCAGAAACTGCAGCATCTGGCTGTTGTCTTGCTTGGAAATGAATACTGTGACAATGACTGGATAATGCAGTTCCTCAAAAGAAATGGAGGCTTTGTGGACCTACTTTTCATAACATACGATAGCCCTTGGATTAATGGCGCAGATGTTTTCCAGTGGCCTTTAGGTGTAGCAACGTAAGTACAAGATAAGAAAGGCATCCCTCGGGTGTTCTAAAGAGAACGGGGAAGATGGTGTTTTATTTTATTTTATTTTTAAACTCATAATGTGAATTTGAATTTATTTGGAATTTGCAAATTTGTTTGTAGATTTTATACAGACTTAGATAATTAGTAATGTGCTTGACAATTTGGCATAATAGAATTTATGACTTTAGCCTCCCCATGTGCTATTAAGCAGAAATCCAAATCTAGTCAGTTATCTTTTCCTCTGATACACTGTTATATTTGATTATGAAATATTTGCATATTTGAAAGAAAGTGGTAGATTTAATGCATCACACATGAAGATGGTGTTTTAAATGGCAGTAGGTTCACTGGTGATGAAGCAGGCCTATCTTTCCTACCATCAAAAAGAGTGGCCTAGAGCCTCAGTGGCAATAGTAACTACTTTGTTGTATTTTACCATCTTCTGAGGAGAAATGAAGAGTACTTGTTTGTTCTAAAAATGGATATAGGATAAAAATTTAAGCTTAATAGTGCCCTGAAGAGAGGTTTAGCAGAGAATGAACAAAGACAAAGCCATAATTCTAGTTTAAACAAATACTGTTGTGGCAATATTTTTATATACTGTATAGACTTCCCTTGGGTTTGTGATTGGCTGACTTGATGTTAATCTCAACTGTAAAAGCAGAGGTTAATTAAATGATAGTTTAGGATCCTCAATATATAATCATCCTCCAGTTTAAAAAAAATGGAAAACATTTTTTAAACTTTCTGTGGATAGATTTTTAATAGTAAGAGATAGGCTCTCAGTAGTATATAAACTTTCTGAGGTCAGGAGTTTTCTTCCCAGATTTAAAATAGTTCTGTAGAAATGGGCTATAGAGGTGGCTGGGGCAGTTAAGAACAATTACTGCTCATATAGGAAACTCAGATTCAGTTCTAAGCACCCACATGCTGTGTGTCTCATAGCCATGTGTGATTACAGTTCCAAGGCTCTGAATCCCTGTTCTGAACTCTGTGGGTGCTTGGCTACACATGGAGACAAGCAGGCACACAAATATACTAATATACACATAAATTTAAAAAAAGTAAATTTTAAAATAATGCTTATACACAGTAGGTACTCACATATTTGTTGAGGAAATGAATCATCTCACTGATAGAATTAAATCTGACATTCGTTATTATGTCACTGGTTACCACCATGTCTGAATTCAGACTGCTTTAGCTGTACAGATGTCACTAGAGAAATGCCAGGGACAGGTATTCCCACCCCTATGTGGACAACATTCCAGGCGAACAGGTTTAGGCTGGGACCAGCCTTAAAATTTCAAAAACTTTGTAAGTACACCCAACCTTCAGAAAAATCTATTTATTGAAAAGAGCCTGTATTTGTAGAAATGTTTATACTTTTTCCACATTGTAAGACATCACCTACTCGCCTAATAGAAGACAGAAGCATAGTCATTTTGGTGTTGCCAACCTCACCCTGTTCCCGATGAGGAGACATTGGGTAGCATCCGGAAACCTTTTGGTTGTCTCAACTGAAGAGGGGGAATTATAACAACTGGTGTCAAGGGGGTAGAGCCCAGGAATGTTATTAAACATGGTGCAGTGTATGGCAGTCTTTAAAACAAAAAGTTATTTGACCCAAAATGCCATAATAATCTTGTGTACAGGATAGACTACAGGCACACATTTATATGCAAACCAGTGCCCATGGAATGAGCCCCCTCTATAGAATAA
The DNA here is from genome assembly GCF_030254825.1 of Meriones unguiculatus. Classification (NCBI taxonomy): domain Eukaryota; kingdom Metazoa; phylum Chordata; class Mammalia; order Rodentia; family Muridae; genus Meriones; species Meriones unguiculatus. The sequence goes on along the minus strand of NC_083364.1, from coordinate 13,003,384 downwards.
CAGGTTTGTTGTAAGCAGTGATTAATATATCTTCTAGTAAACTGCTGATAGTCCTAACATCTGTATAACCAAATCACCACATAGAGACTGGCTTTATTTAGTTAACCTAGAACACAGTGCTGGGCAATAATTACTCCATCCTAAACATCCAAGCCCTCATAGTTTCCTAACATTTAGATTTCCCATGTTATACTTGCTTTTTGTGAAATATTATGTCCAGGCCATCTCCACGTAGTTCCAAGATCTCTCCTCCAGCTCTCTCTCCTAGCTCTCCTCTCCTCCCACTGCCCTCTGGCTCCTCCCCTCTTTCCTGTCCTCTGGCTCCTTTCAGCTCAATATTGTGTCTAATTTCTTTATTTTGGGATGTTTGCACTCAGTTGAGACAGGATGCTTAAAATAAGTATCACAAGGCAATATCCAGATTGAAACCAGACAGATGGGGGGGGGGGGGGAATCAGCATTTGAATGAACAAGGGTAAGGTGTATACATTTCAAAAGAATGTTATACCAACACAGGTTTTATTCATTGTTTTATTCTTTGGAATTTTTTTGAAATTAACTCTTCAGAGATCATGATTATAACAGTATATTTTCTTTTTAGTGGACAAATAGGACTGTTTATGTCTATGGTGTACAATGTGCTTAGAAATCATTGTCCTTAACAGATGGCTTAACAAGCCAAGCTGAGGGGCATCCTACCATATAGTAATTCATTACTTGCTTTTATAGATACAGAAAGTTTCCCGTGGTTGAAGCCAGCTGGTTGATGCTGCATGATGAGAGGCCCTACATATGTAATTTTTTAGGAACTGTCTATGAAAACTCATCAAGACAAGCACTGATGAACATTTTGAAACAAGATGGAAGTGATAAACTTTGTTGGGTTTCTGCAAGAGAGCAGTAAGTTCAATGTTTGCATGGTTCCTTCCTGTTGCTCTCCAATCCAAATGTCACCTTGTGTACAAATAGGTTTCCAGAGAAACAGTGGTAACTGCTTATTCCAGCCTCCTGTCTAAAGGTACAGTAGTAACTAAAACGTAGGAAACTGGCTTTTCTCCAGTCTTTCCCATTATAATCAGGAAGCAAGTATTGATGGAGTAATGAAAGTCATTTTGCAATAATTTCTTTTGCTATTAAATAAACACATGGAGTATAAAGCTGAGTGGCCAGGGAATGGATGCCTAAAACATATGCTTCTAGATCTAGAAATTTATTTTTTAATTGTGACAGAAATTGCCTTCTAGATGGATATCAATAATTACTAAGAATTTAATACAATTACTGTTAATGTAATTGTATTAAATTCATTTACTCTGAGTTACCAAACAACTGCCAAATGACAAAAACCATCTTACTCATAATAACAGTGAAAACAAAACAAAAACAGTGCCCTCATAGCACTTGTTGGAGGAGACAAGTAAAACAGTGTGTGTCAGGAGATGGTAATGACGTGTGAGAAGAGAATTAAAGACAAGAAGGCCACAGAGAGGACTGAGGTGGAGGGTAGAACATTTGTTTTCAGGTAGCGAAGGAGAGCACCAGGTGGAGGGCTATATTATATACAGGCCTGAAGAGGGCACAAGAGTCAGCAGGGTCCATTTAGAGAGGGGAGCCAAGGCAAAGGACATAAGGCAGGGGGGTGCTTACACAGCAGCTGAAGGGCTGGTGAGTGAGAGGTGGTATGAGAGAGCAAAGTCTTACTGGAGGACAAGCACTAATAAAATGGTTCTGGTTGAGCTGAGCTAGAGGTCAGGTAGTACCCTCTGTGCTCCTGCTGCTTCTAGACCATTCTGTCCTTCTGCACCCGGAACCCCAGTTCTCAGTCTCATGCCAGTGTGTATAACTGGAACTCTGTAGCCCTGAGCCTTCACCTTCACCTTACCTCCCTGATTCCTTAAAGACTGGAGCTCCATTGCCCCTCTGGCTGACACCAGTCTTGTCTGAATTCTTGGTGACTTCTAAGTCTAGCCAATCCTTCTATCACCTTGGTATAAGGTTTCTTTCCTTTCTCCCCTTCATAGATCATAGGCTTCGATCAGCCATTTCCTGTTATGGTCATTTCCTAAATGACCACTTGCATTTCACATACCACAAGGTTTCTCCATGACCTGGAATTCTAGCATTTCTGTTGGTAATCATCCTATCTTGCCATTCCAACTCATTCTCTGTAATGGGACTCCACAGTTCAGCTGGAATTTACAACATGGTTTTTACTATGCCCAGATTGTTCTTCCTGTCCCTGTATCAACTTCTGAATTACACAGCTTAAATTCTACAGTCAACCAGCCCTGCATATATGTTCCCCTTTCTAATTCCCCCATCTAGCAAGCCCTACCTGTCTAGTCTCCCCTTCTGCCCACCCCATAGCCATACTCACGCAGCTGTGCATAAGTTTAGACAGTCTGAAAGCTGAAGAACCCATCACTCCTATATTTCCTAAAGTATTCCCCCTTCGTCCTCAAAGACTGCTTTATACCTTCTGTCCTAACCTCTTGACACCTCCTCAGTCTCCCTTTAGAGATTGGAGCTTATTTCACTAAGAGAATACGAATAGAAAAGAATGCCAGGCTCAGCTTCTGCATGTATGTGGCCTATATATTCATTCCATTCTCAAGACCACAGCCAGATTGATTGTTAAAATGTTTATTGCTTATGTCGTTCCCTCTTCAGAACACTACAGTTGAGTCTTCTGTAAGCAGACTTTATGGTTTTTGACTGCTCACCTAAGTTCCCCTACTTCCACCTTGCTGGCCTCCCTACCAGTTCTTGGGGCTTCAGACTTTCTAGAAAATGTCCTGACTTAACTCAAAGACCTAATGCCCACCACTGGATAAAGCACAGCTGCATCAGAGTAAGACAAGAGGACACAGCACTCCAGAAATACGATTGAATGAATACTACCCATTCGAAGATTGATCACTGGATATTTTTAAATATAAAGTAATAAAATGTTCAGATTATTTCCAAATGTTCAAAACAAAAAAAAAAAAAACTTTTTTTAGGTAGTCTTACGTAGCACAGGCTGGCCTCAAACTCGGTATTTAGCCCAGGATGATGTTAAACTCCTGATTCTTCCTATGCCTCCCAACTTGTAGAATTAGGGAATTATATACCCAGTTTATGGATAGATGATGATCAATACTAGGTCTGAGTTCTAGCAGCTGGGCTATACCCACACCCCCAAACCTTAAAGAAGTTTTAAGAAATGTGTTTGGCCCAACATTTTCAATGCCTCTCATATTTATCATCTCTCTGATGTGTTCACATTTTTGATAAATGACATTAAAAGATTTGCTTCAAAAAAGATGCCATAGGAAAGTAAAACCTTACAGGGATTTCCTTGTTGTTTGTTTAATTTCCTAGGTGGTAGCCTCAGGAGACAAATGAAAGTCTTAAGAATTACCAAGATGCTTTGCTTCAGAGTGACCTCACTTTGTGTCCTGTAGGAGTGAACACAGAGTGTTACAGAATATATGAGGCCTGCTCGTTTGGCTCCATTCCTGTGGTAGAAGATGTGATGACAGCTGGCCACTGTGGAAACATGTCCAGTCACCACAGCGCTCCTCTGCAGTTACTCAAGGCCATGGGTGCCCCCTTTATCTTCATCAAGGACTGGAAGGAGCTTCCTGCCATTTTAGAAAAGGAGAAGACTAACTTTACAAGAAAAGATTCAAAGAAGAAAAATGTTACTTCACTGGTACCAACACTTCAAAACAGAACTAAAGAGGAAATTTACTAATATTTTAGAAAGCTCATTTTTTAATCAATAATAAAGGTTAATCATACCTAGCTGTAAGTGTGTGTTCCTAAGAGTGAATATGTATAGCACTTGATAAGGCGGCTCCATCAACTCAGTTTCACAGAAGGGACCAAATGTTCTCCTTTTTGGCTACTGCTGTATACAAGATCAAAGAAATGGCGATATTTTACTGAGGCTGACCTGGCAAGATCCTTAAGTGGTTAAAGGTGCTTACTGCCAAGGCTGATGAGCTAAGTTCAGTCCCCCAGAAACTACACGGTAGGGGAGAAGTGAGTCTCATGGGCTGTCATGTGACCGCCCAACAGCATGCACACACAAACACATCAAATAGGTGGATAGATAGATTGGTGGATGGATGGATAGGTAGACAGGTGACTCAGGTTCAATTCTACCGAGATCAAGAAGCCAGCATTTACTGACCGTGCTCAATGACTTTAACCCACTTTAGGGGCTGGAGTGCTGGCTCAGTGTTTGAAAGTGCTCACTATCCTTGCATATAGCCTGAGTTCAGTGCCCAGCATGCATGGCAAACACTCAGCCATCTGTAAGTATTGCTCAGTAGGTCCTGACATGTTCTTCTGTCTTCCATGCACACAAGTGCATATGACACATAAAATAAAGAACTAACTGATAGAGTACTATTTACTAGGGCTGACATCTGGTCATGTCAGTAGCAGGATATATGCTGAACAATGGCTGCAAGGTTAGATAGCATCAATGAACTTAATGGCTCTTCTATACAACATGGAAATTATTTTAATATAATTGAAAGGTGCCTGAGTGGGTGTTACGTGCTTTCACAAACTGTATCAACTCTGAGGTGATTTGTATGTGAATTAGCAAGTTGTGGCTAGTACACAATGTATACAGTCCCAAAACATTGCACTTGATAACACGTTCTATTTTATGTACCGATATTAGAAATTGCAAACTTTAGGGAAACAGCATTATATGTTAAAACACTGGTTATTGCAGTCAGAAAAAAAAAAACATTAAAAACTTCAGTTTCCATGAGGATTTTTCTCAAGCCAACTAACTGGTCATACTCTCTTCTCAGAATGAAAAGCATCTGTGTCCTTAACATAGTAACAAGACAGCCGGCAAGAACAAGTTTGGAAAGTTTATTTTGGCTCATAGTTTCTGACATCTGCAGGGTACCAAGGCCAGAAAGGAGGCAAGAATAGATGAATCCAGGCTAGCAGAACTGTCAGGCATCAACTATTTGCATCATGGCTGACCAGGTAGAAGAACGCCAGACTACAGAGAGGTGTGTAAAAATCTCACAGGACCTGCTTTGCCAGCCAGTCCCCTTCTAATGGCTCCACAGCCTTTAGAACAGACTCCATGCTGTGACTAGAGTTCAGGACACTGAGTGTTCATCCTAGGAAGATGGCAGGATAGTGTAAGCATGGAAGGTTAGGAGCCAACAGTTGTCAACTTGGCAATACCTGAGACGCCAGGTCATGTTCCTGGAGCTGTTAGCTTACTGCTGCTTGCTGTCTTACAGAAGATGGTTTGATGACACTATCTTAGCTGGTGATTGCTGTGTGTCCCATCAGTCCAGCAGCCAATTACCTTGGATCTCAGGCTGAAAAAAGAAAGAAAGGATTTTCAGTGTTTATCTGTAAGAGTGTCAGGTCTATCCCTTTTTGCAGAATTGAATTTGTGATAAAAGGAGGGAAACAGGCAAAATAGATGCTTTGGGGGAGCTTGAGGAAATTTAAAAGGTGATCTAAAATCTTTTACGACGGGTTCTGCTGAAATCATGCTAAAAGTTCAATAGTACTATTATTCACTGAAATACCTTTCAAAACTTGTCCAGACCAACAGATACAGCTGTGTTCAGTCAACATAAAACAGATACACTGAACTGGATAGGAGAAAGAGCAGGCAACAGCTCTGTACTTAACTGGCACAGGAGATGAATTTCTGAACAGAACACCAATCTCACAGGCACTAGGATAAATGGAACCTCAAGGAACTGTAAACCTTCTGTAATACAAAGGACACTGTCAATTAAAGTAGCACCCTACACAATGCAAAAATATTTTTACCAACTCCACACCTGATGGAGGACTAATATCCAAACTATGTAAAGAACTCAAGAAACTGGATAACAAAAAAAAAAGCAAATAATCCAATTAAAAATGGAACGGGGGCTACAGGTTAGTCAAAAGATGGACACAGGCACTAAACCTCTTTGCAAAGGAACTTATTCTGGTCCCAGTTGACAATGTGACCAACTGCTTGAGCTCCAGCTACCAACTAGGTCTTCCTATATATATCAACTATACCCTTGAATTGTGGAATACATTATGAACTCTCTCCTTGCTTTGTCAAAACATTTTTTCATAGTAAACAAGAAAAGGAACTAATACGGAAAATCGGTAATGGGAGTTGGGCTGTTGTTACAATACCCTGACCATGTGATTCTTAATACTTTGGAAGTGAGTTGCAGAAGAAATGTGGAAGATTGGAGAACTTCAGGCAACAAAGGCAACAAAGCCCTTAAGTACTGTAATCAGAACTTGATGTAGGATGCTTGAATGACAGAAATGCTGATGGGTTATCCCCTAGCTATCTGCTCCCTAGGTTGTGTCAGAAAATCTTGAATGCATCATAAAAGTAGCAGTGGGAGCATAATCTTATAAAGTATGTTCTGGACATCTCTGGACTTTATAAAATAAAGACTTCATAATACCATTATAAATTATGCAATGAACAGAAAAGGTTGAACTATTACATGTAAAACTGATTATTATGAAACTGGAACTATTGAGGCTAAATACTAAATCACAGTGAGGATGTGAAGGGGAATAATACTCTTAATGAGTAACAAATTAATTTCAGTTTAATCTGTACCAAAAATGTTAAAGTAGCTTTAAGTTGAGTACCCTTTTTCGAATAAACAGTTTGGTACAGCACTTAAAACAAGGCTGAGACTTATATTTGAAGATACCAGTGTTGAAAATGTACATTTGGAAATACTTCATTCAACTTCCAAAAACACAGATCTCCGTACTTTCAGAAAACAAAGCTTTTTTATTTCTTTATCTATTTATTAAAATTTTAACAAAGAAGAAACTTCATTCAGATGCTAGCACCAGATACCCCCGGTGTGAAGACTGTGCCTGAGAGTGCTCTCAAGATGCAGTCCCAAGGTACAATAATCATGTGTTCCTAAAGGCTCACAGGCTGTGTCCATCCTGGCCTTGTGCACCTAGAGGCAGGAACACTGGCAGACTTCCTGCCTGCATATCCTCAGACAACTCCATCTAGGTGCAGTCAAAGGGCAAACAAGCTTATTCACAGGAGTGACCACACACTGTCTGTATCCTCCATGAACAAGACCAGGCAATCACAACAACAACCCCAAGCATTCTGAGACCTCCTCTGTCCTTGGACAAGTAGGACTTACAGGCTAGACATGCTTTTTGTTTGATAGTTCTCTTAAGCACAGTAACTTTAAACATAATGTTCACCATCACTTCCATCCCCCACTTAAGTTGTATCCTGAGTCAAGTTCTTGACCCTGTGGTGGTTACCTGTGAAAGGAACAGGCTAGCTTTACAGGTTTCTTTATGAATTCTGTACCCCATATTAATTAAACTAAGTTCTCCTGGTAGTTTTCCAGAAAGCAGAAGGACACAGACAAAAGGAGAAGTTGGTGAATGGGGACAAGACCCACCCTGCTGCAGAAGAATGTCCAGGCCTGCAGTATGAGATAGGGTGCCTGGCAACTGGTCCGGATGGCCACAGCTCCCCCATCCAGGACATTCTGGGTGTAACTTGAAGATCAGATATCCACCAGATGTCGGGGGCAGGCCTGACTGGACGTGGGTGCCTAAAAGGAACCAATGATATTAAAAGTCAACTACCCCATAACCCCATTCACCCAATCATGTACTGCCAAGCTTGCAACCCCCACGCCTCCCTTGCTTTTTCCTTTAAAAACCCCATGCCTTTGTCTCTCGGGGCTGTTCCCTGCTCACTTGCAAAGCAGCCCCATCACTCACTGGCCTGAATAAACCTCTTCTGTTTGCGGCAAAAAATCTCCAAGTTACCTTCATCTGTCTCTCTGGTAATTGGGCTCTCGGTGGGCCTAACATCTGTTCACATGGGGATTTAATAAACATCAGTATACTGGCACCCAGCCCAAAATTTCTGTATCTAGTTAAGACATTTATGATGCACAAGCCAGCGATGATCAGCAGAAGCAGAAGTGTCTGGTGTTCTGCAGTAGCTGAAGACAGAGTTATCACCCGGAAAATCAAGGAAATGAGAATGGCAACCATGGGCTTGCCCTGTTCTGGGTCATTTTTCTGTCTGCAGTGTACGGGGTTTGTTTGTTTGCTTGTTTTTGTTTTTGTTTTCCTGAGAGTACAGGAATCTCTAATGATTGCTGAGTGGTTTGCATAGAACAACATTTTCTCTTACAGCCACACAATCACATCCTTGTTCTGCACAGAGTATAGTAAGTGCTCTATCATGTTGCAAACCTGCTTCAGCTAATGGATCAACCTGCTGATGGATCTTGAACTAGTTGATTTTTACAGGTACCTTTTTATTTATTTATTTATTTATTTCAAACAAGGGAGCCTGGAGGTCAGTATGAGCTAGCCTGGTTTGTTGGGTAGGCACTCCAAGTAGCCATTTGTCTTCCTTGCCAGAGAGTTTCCTTTGGACTGAACTTTTTCAGTCTTTTTTTGAGGATAAGGGTGACATAGATGCTTTTGTAAATGGGCCTCAACTGAAATTAGGATGCCATTGTAGGGGCCCAGGAAGGCTGGAATGTTAATCAAAGCCTGGGAGGAGATTCTTTCAGGAAATGGGGCACTCATCAGAAGCATCTGGTTTCCTGATCAAGGTAAAAGACAGGAAGCAATCACAGCAGCTGGACTGGAGCACATCACCTAGCAAGCCCAGGCTCTCCACTTTTGTAGGACTGCCTGGGGCTTGGGTGTTGTAGATCACTTTTGGAGTGTTTTGTTGTCTGATTCTGGTTCCTGGGTGGTGACTGTCAGGTGAGTGGAAATCTGCTGAGACATATTCAGACTAGGGACAGAAGCTAAAGTTAAGGAACTTAAAGGAAACTCTTACATTTGGAGCACCCCCCAAACACACACACACACCTATTCCATCAGGAACAGGCAAAAGTTGGGGAATTTTAGTCTGTTGATTGGAGTTCAATTGACCTGTGACAGGTAGATAGATCCAAGTTGCAAACTCCGTGAGGCTCACATGAATTCTTTTAAGTTACAAAAGATGAACTTCTGGAGCCTTCTACTTTTAAGTCATAATAAAAGCTTGGGGATTTAAAAAAAAATGTTCTGGGGTTAAAAAAATCAACATTCTTTTCTTTGTCCAGAGGTCTGGACAGAGGTGGTTTTAACATGATGAGAAGTAATTTTAGGTATCAGAACTCCATTGATTACTATGTTAAAACTTTGAATTTTTGAAGTCTTGATATCACATATTTTTTTTTGTTTTGTTTTGGTTGTTCTGTTTGGTTTTTCAAGGCAGCCCTGGCTGCGATATTGAGCTTCTCCCAGGAGGAGGACAGGTCTTGGCTAAAGTGCCCTGTCTTCAGGTCAGAGGTTTGGAACGAGAGCAATCTCAGCATGCAGATGTATGAACAGGTTCCGGCTTACACTGTTGGATCTGGTCTCGGACATCTGCTTTCCAGTTCTCTCGGAAAACCTCACTACACCATGCAAGGAACAGCAGGCACAGGATCTTGAGAAGTATGTTCAAAAAACTCCAAACTTTATTAAATAAAAACTTTAATGAATAACAACACAAATGTAAGATTTACTGCTAATAAAAAATTAAAGTTTCCTGTATAAAAATAGATTATCATGTAGTTGGCAATATTCACACTAAATATATTAAGTCTATACCAATAGTGGGGCTAAGATGACAGAATATAAATATTAACATGACATATTAAATTTCAGCTTAATATATACAAAGAAAACATCTTAAAAATAGCTTGAGAATATATATATTTATATATATAATATATAAAAGATATTTTTATTTATATATAAATATTTGTTTATTTACATATATATAAATATATATATTTATTTTTTTGGAATAAACAGTTTAGTACAGCCCTCAGGAGGGTGAGGCTTCAAGGAGTCCCGGGTTTACAATGCACATCTAGCATTAGTTACTCCTCTTCGGAGAATAAAATAGGTGTCTTTACTTCCAGGCTGGGAAGTATCTTGAGATGCCTCCGGTGCGTTTCTTACTTCTCCTGGATTGCTCGGGTCCCGTGAACAGCAGCACACTGAGACACTTCTGTGGTAGCACACAATACCGGAAGCAACCGGAGATTCACTCAGAGACAGGCAACTGGTGGCCTTCCTTTCAGAAATAACTAATGCAAACAAGAAGTCGAGAACGAAAGGCCGAAAAGCACCGGAAGTCGTCCACTGCCAGTTAGCTAAAACTTGTGAACAAGAACAGCAAAATTCAATCCAGCATCGACCTCAGTCACAGATAAATCTTGAAAGCCACGTGCTTGTGAGCATGCACTGTGCAGGCCGGATAGTTTCTGACTTTCGGTGGGCACACGTGTCTTCTGTTGTTGTTGTTTCTGTCCCGACAGGGTTTGTCTGTGCAGCCATGGCTGTCCTGGCCGCAGTCTTTACACTCAGAACTTGTTCAAGGCTCTTCCACACCCAGTACCTGCAGTCCTTAGCCTCACCTGGGAAAGAGCTTGGAGCAGCTGCCTCGCAGTGACCGCCAGGGGGCGCTGCTACAGTAAGCGCTGGTGCAGGATCTCCCACACCATCTTCTTCCTGAACAGAGGCATGTGCTGCTGGGAGAAGGTGATGGGCTGGCCCCTGGAAATGTAATCTGCATATTTACAGGCGAACACGCCGCAGTCACCCCCGTTCAGCTGCTGAGGAATCTCCTCTGCCAACATGCTGTGTTGCTTCCACTCCACAGGGCTCAGGTCGCTGTTCCTTCTCGCTTTGCTCTCCTCCTGCAGATAACAGAAAAGCAGCTCAAGGATGTCGGGTCTCTTCTGTCCCAAGGAGTCCAGGTAGACAATACTCTTCTTTCTTAGGTCTGTGACCACCAGGCTCCAGTGCATGCCCAGGTGAACTGGGACCAGGAGAAGTTCCTTTGCAAAGATGTTTACTGCCCGGGTCCATCTTCTGACTGACCTGTAGCCACCAGACTTTAACTTGGTGTAAAAGAAGGTATTAAATGCGTGAAGTGCCGGGTAGCCTTGACTTTGATTTCTTTCCATGAGAAGATTCATGTAAAAATTGATGACTTTGTCGTTGAGCCACTGGGTGTTCCTTAGGGTCCACAGGTCTCCTCGAGTAATTTGCAGTTTGAAGACACAGCTCAAGAACTCATCTTTTGACCCAGGGCCTAGCACACTGCCAATTTCTTTCTCCATGTCCACTGTGATATCAGGACTACAGTCCAGCCCTCTGCCCTTCTCTTGGTCTTCAAGAGCCTTTTTCTTGACCTCAGGTGTTGACACTTTGCTTTTGGGCATGCCATTGCTGACACTGTCTGTGTAGATTTGAGGTGTTTCCGATTCATGATTCTGCCCTTCAGCACAACCTTTGAGAGTCTTGGAGGTGTCCATGGTGCTTGTGTGAGTGCTGTGAGGGCCAGAGCTCACAGGGACGTCAGGTTGGAGGAGTTCCAACATCCCTGGGCACTTTTCATTGTGGTTTTTCTGAACTTCTTCCTCCCTGTTGCTGTGGGGGGGCTTGAGACCCTGGCCTCCACCCACAGACTCCTCAGTCACAGCCTCTTCCTCAGGGCCTTTGGCACACTCTGGGGCCATTAGCTGTAATGGACCCTTTTCCTGGGGTGTCCATATTCGGCTCTTGTCAGGTTCTTCATCCCCAAGCTCTGTTTCATGCTGTTCCTGTTTCAGCTTCTTCCAGGACTGGACTGGCTCTTCGGACCACACATCATCCTCTTTGTCTTCTTGGCATTTCCTCTTCTGGCCTTTCTCTGGCTGTTCAGGGCTCATTCTTTTACCCTGCTTGCAAGGCTGCCTTATAGAGGGACTACTTGGATTGTCTTTGCCCAGGTGTTGGCTGCCGGCCGCAACACAGCTTTCTGATGTCCAAGTCAAAGTGCAGGTCAGCTGGGCGTTCTGTGGGATTTCTTGGGTTGTCCCCTTGATGGCTGAAGGGTCCTTTAGTCAACTGGGAGATGTCTTATCCACACCAGACATGGTGGTTCAAGGTCAGAATCCACAGGGGAAGAGCACAGGTTTCTTTTGGCGCTGGGGTCAGTTAGGCCACCAAGACAGAAGGAGGTGGCAGTGTCAAAGGACACTTCTCACATAGCTGATCTTCTCTAATCTTGTCTTTCAGGTGGCATTTCCTCAGTCCCGCTATAGAAAGGTCATTGGAGTTCTGACTCTGCCTTTTGTTTTTCCCTACTGAGGGAGAAGGATCGCTCTAGGGCACAAGGAGCCTCTGTAGAACCTGAAATTGTGGAAATCACAATGAGTGTCAGAGACTTTCAGCCAAAGACAGCAGTCAACACACGTTAGAAGCAAGACTACTGTGTGCCTCCCTCCACTGTCACCAAGGCTCTGGAAGGCCAGTTTCCACAAGCTGGTTATGATGTGGTTTTATGCACCAATGCAACATTCATTGGTGAATGGAGGCCCTGCCCACTATCCCCAGGTCTAGGGTCTTAAAGCTTGTTTTCATTCCTGGAATTCCTGTTGGAACTCCTGCTGGCTGAAGCAAACCCGAGATCAGTAAGAACTCAGAGGAGCAGAAGTTCAGCACATATAATGAATAAATAAATGTAAAAACCCCCAAGTGCTGGGATTAAAAGCGGCAGCACCACTGCTTGGCTGGAGAGATCTTTTTAGGATGACTCAGCAGATATGGCCCCGTGGTAAAGAGTGATGCTTTTCTAGAAGACCACACTTTGATTCCTAGCCCTGTCTTTGCAGCTTACAATCAGCTGTAACTCCAGTGCCAGGGGAGCTGACACTCTCTTCTGGCTTTAAGCAGGAAACCCACACACACACTGCTCTTACACATGTGAAAGTAAAACACTCATACACATTAAAAATAAATCTTAAAAAAATAAAACCTAGGATTTGTACTAAGCCAATTTCTCTCTCTTTTTTTTTTCCAGAGAAACAGTGTACCAGAGAACTAAGTAAAAATCACTGCTAAAATGTACAAAACAAAATTAGAAAAAAAAATGTAATAAATGAAAAGATAGTTATCCCTCGTAAAAGCTTTTAGAAATAGTTTGAGAAGCTTCTATGTCCTTAAACCTTGAAAGAAGGAGGCCAAACCATGAGTTTAAACCTGCTTGTGGCTGCTTTTCTCACTCCCAAAAATCTAGATACATAACCATATCTCCATAAAACTCATATAACATGTGATTGATCAGTGGCGAAGCTTTGTAGATTATATTTGATTTGATCGTTGCCAAACAGAATGGAGGACCAAGGAGATGGCTCAGCCCGGTTAGCTGCTCACTGGCAACTCTGACCAGTTCAGGGCAATTCCTGAGTCACACAAGATAAAAAGACAGAACCCAGTCACCCGAATTATTCTCCGACCTCCACATGTGCTGTGGCAAGCCAGCAGTTGCCGCGCCCTCAACACAAATAAATGACCGAACTGCAATAAACTCTGAAAGGTGAGCGAAGACAGCGGCCTTTTATCCTAGTGGATCACTGTGGAATGGCTGTGCCTCTCACCCTGCAAATTCAGGCAACCGCCACAAGAGGGCAGAGAGAAACCACAGAGAAGAGCGCGCCTCTCAGCTCTTTCCTGCCTTCCTCTCTTAACCAAAGGAGCTTCTCAGAGCAGAGAACCGCAAGGGCAGAACCAAAGCATGTGGACAACTGGGCACCCCTTGTTTACAAGGCTGGCAGGCTTAGTCAGGGATCTAGAGAGTAACAGAACACACACACACACACGATAGATAGATAGATAGATAGATAGATAGATAGATAGATAGATAGATAGATAGATAGATAGACAGACAGACAGACAGATAGATAGATGAGTTTAGATAGATGACTTACAGGCTGAAGTCCAGCTAGTCCAGAGATGGCTGCCTATCAATGGAAGGTCCAAAAGTCCAGTAGTTTTTCAGTCCATGAGTGTGGATGTCTCAGCTGGTCTTCAGTAAAGGCCAGAATTCTACACAAGTAGACTGCAAGGACAGTGAAGGAATGGACTTCTTCTCAGCGAGGCAGTAACAGGCAAATAGCAAAAGCTCCCTAGTTCCAGCGCCTTTTATAGAGGCTTCTAGCGGAAGGTGTGGCTTGGATTAGAGGCACGGCTTCCTTGTTCAAAGATGAGGATTAAAATTAAGCAAGGAATCCCTCACAGGTGTGCCTTTTCATTTTGGGGTTTTACATAATACCAGATAACTGGAATCCAGTTCTCAGTCAAGAATGGCCGTCACAGCCGCCTTTCCAAACCCCACTTCATGTTCTGGACACAGTTTGACATTTTTGACATTTAACCTTGTGTTCTTTCTTTCTGTAGCTTCTGGTGTGTGTTTGTCTGTGTTCACGTGTGTACATGTGTGCATATGTGTGTGTGTGCCTGTGTGCAGGCTTGCTCAAAGAAGTCAGCATGTGTGGGCTGAGTTGTGGGGCAGCAGGCCTGGGCTGGAGTGGAGTGGAGCTCACTTGGTGGAACGCTTGGCCCAGCAAATAAGAACCCTGGGTTTGCTTCCCAGACCACACACAAATGCATGTGATGGGGCACGCCTCTTCTCCTAGCGCTCTGGAAGCAGAGGCAGGAGAACCACAAGTTCAAGGTCATCTTAAGCAACGTGGGGATTTCACAGTCAGCCTTGGATACAAAGAGCCCCGAATGATAAAATACAGGATATAGGAAGGGAGGTTGTAGATCAGCAATTACTGAGTGTATGCCTTGCATAAACAAAGGCCACGGTTTAATCCCTACCAGCTTCAAGATCCCCGTAGTTTGTTCAGTCTACAAAGCTGGCTGTCTAAGCTGGTCCTCAGTGTATGTTGAAATCCCAAAGAAGTAGGCTGTAATGCCAGTGAAGAAATGCCTCAGCAGCAAGATGGATGAACTTGCCAGAGAAAGGGAGGGTGAGTGGACAAAAGGCAAAGACTCCCTTCTTCCAGGATCTTTTATGCAGGCTTCCACTGGAAAGTGTGGCCCAAATTTAGGGTGGGTCATCTGACCCCAAAGGATCCCTCTCAAATGACCCAGTCCAGGAAAATCCCGTTTGACCGGGGCGAGCTTCATGGAGGGTACACCAATTAGATGCCCAGTGCAGAACAGCCTCCTGGAAGCTCCTCACACCAGCAATGTTTTATGGACTTAGCAGGTTATATTTGGGAATATGCATACTGATATACATATTTGCAATGCCATAACAATTAATGAAATGAGAGGAGGCCATGGATCTGAAGCACAGTAGGGAGGGGAAATGCCAGGGTGTGGAGGGAGGAAAAGGAAGGGAGAAATGTAATTATAGTATAATTTCGAAAATCTTTTTAGAAAGTTAAAAAAAAAAAGAAAAAGAAAAAGAAGGTTCTAAAATAAAAAAAGAAAAGAAAAGAAAATTCCTGACAGATGTGCCCAGGTGCTTGAGTTTTAGTTGATTCCAGATGTGATCAAGTTGACAACCCGAGATTACTCATCATACATGACATACACACAATGGAAGAATTTTCATATGAAGAAAAATTATGGCTGAACATGGATAAGGTATGTCAAGTGAAATAAACCTGATAAATGTTGTATTATCTCACCTCTGTGAGATAAGATAATCTGAAAATCTCTGGTTCATGGAAGAGAAGAATACAATGATGGTTTCCCAAGTCTGGGATGCGAGCAAAAGGAGGGGAAGACAGACCTCAGATACAGGTTATGGGTTTTGTGCTTAAAAGCTCACCTTGAGAAAAGCTGAGGGCTACCCTAGGATCCTGAGTGCTCAGTGTAGTTGCCAGCTCATTAATATTTTCTATCAGCTTGAACCCTGTGTCCAAGCAGTTTTTCCTGGTGGACACACCACAATTCTACAAGCCTGATTTAGTTTTAAGTTTTTCTATTTTAAATTATCATTTAGCAAGAGAGAGAGTATGTGGACAGAGTATGTTTGTAGAGAGCATAGGTGTGTACAGTGTGTGTGTGTGTGTGTGTGTGCGTGTGTGTGTGTGCATACATGTATGAGTGCATGAATGTGTCCCATTGTGTATTTGTGGAGGCCAGAGGACAAGCTTTAGAAGCTGAGCCTCATTGCATGCTGGATCCCAAGGCTACATCTCAGGTTCATAGGCTCACCTGACCAGCACTATTACCCAGTGGACAATCCTGCTGGCCGCAGGCCTGCTGTAGCAACAATGAAACAAAAAGTTAGGAAGGCATGAGATAAGAGCAATGCCACCTGGTGCTTGTAATCCCAGCTTTATCTGTACCTGCCCATTTACTTTATCTTTTTTTTTTTCTGTCTTGTACTGAAGAAACAATTAGTTTTTAGAGATGTGTTCAATGAAAAATGTCTTGTCAGCACCATCACGGGCACTCAGGTAGTAAAACTCTTGATGTGCTTTAGTTCTGAGCTTCACATAAGTAGACTCACCTGGAGAAATTTTTTCCCCAGTCAATATTTGGAACTTATGGTGTCTTTGCTCCTCAGAATGGCCTTCGTAGCACACCTCCTCAGAGCTTACTGGAACTTCAGCATCTCAGGCTTTCCTCTGAAGAAGGACGAGATCTCCCTGTGCCCCATATGCGCATTGGTCCTGAGAAGTGTCGTCTTAAGTGTAAAGTGGTGTGTCTGAGTCTAAGACAGACTCTAAAGTGCTCTGATGTTGGTTATGACATGTCCCAGGACTGGATCCCAGACACTATCACTGAACGTGTAAGTGCATGCAGCCCTAAGGCGACTTGATATGCTGGCGTGGGTCGGTGATGGTGGGGGCTCCCACTTTCCAAGGAGAAGGGGAGGGGGGCAAGGGAAAGAGTGAGGGGGTGGGATCAAGAGGAGAGGAGGAAGGGAGCTACAATTGGCAGGAAAGTGAATAAATAAAAAGAAACAGTTTTTTTTCCCTTTTTTTCTGTTTTTTTAAACATCAACTCATTTCAGTACAAACAAAACTCTTCAATCTTGTTTTGATGAAGCCTCAAAATGTGCCTGGCCTTGCCTACATTCTAGAAGAAAGACATTTTGGAATCAAACTTACAAAGGGAGGGGGCTGTGTGATCTCCTGCTGGTCCGAGGCTTGAGCTCACTCAGGCAGGGCAAGATGAGAATTAGCACTAGCAGAGCATTTCCATGAAAATTTCTGCTCCTTTCATGACAAAGAGGGCTGTGCTACCCTGCACTCAGTCTTAACTGCAGCTCGGCTGTGCATGTCTGAACGTGTATGTGAACTTGGCACCAACGGTGCATTTCCATTTGCTATTTTAAAATTTGTTTCAGAGTCTGGAAAGATGGGTCAGTTGGTCAAGCGCCCACCGTGAAAGCATGAGTTTGGATCTCCAGCAAATGTAAAAAGTCCTCAGTGTGATGGGGTGAGTCTGTAGGTTCCCAGCTGGGAAGGCGGCAGGTGAATACCTGGGCCCCACTGCCTAATCAACCTAGCCAAATGGGTGCACCCCAGGTTAGGAGGGAGACCTTGACACAAGAGCTGAGGTGGAAAGGGGCTGAGGATCACGTGATATCAGCCTATTTCCTTCACATGTATAGAAGCATATATACACATGCAAGTGCACACACAGACACACACACACACACACACACACACACACACACTGACACCATTCAATTACTCGGCAATGAAGCAAGCAATGCTTCTGTAAGTGACAATGTTTGGCCACAGGCCCTGGTGAATACCTCTACTTCCACCAAGGGTAAAGGGTCACATGGGACAGGAAGCTCTGCTTCTGGAAACTTGGACTATCCAGAGAGGGCTGGAATCTCACCAGCAGGCAAAGTTCTCATCACATACCTCTGAAGAGTGAAAAGATGTGAATTAGGAGGCGGTAGAAAGGAGCAGAGGGCTAAGAAAACAGCCACCACAAGGTGGAGCCAAGTCACACAGGACTGATGTGGGAACCAGCCTTCAGGTGGCCCAGACTTTAGCTGTCCACCATTTTCAAATTTGGGAGTCGGTTTGGTTCTTAAGTCTGAGAAAGATGATGGCACTGAAGGCCAGGTGAGGAACAAGATCCATCTGTATAAAGCCGTGATCAGAAGTGCTCATCTTGCATGCGTGAACCTGCTTCCCAGTGGCAAGGAGTTACAGGTCCACAGGAAACAGCAGACAGCGGGAAAGAAGATTCAATCCGGGTGCAGGAAGATGTGTGTTGGGATTACATCCTCGTTATGTCTGATTTACAGAATCTTTAGCCTCCAGATTCCATTATAGGAATATTAGGGCAATATTGGTGTCATCTTATGGGGTTCTTGTGAGAATGTGTGCAAAATGCTCACTTTTAGCGATTAATTCCCAACTTGGAAATATTAAGCCACAAACACTCAACATGTCATATTGATTGCTGAGTGAACACAGTGGTAGTTAATGTTGTCAACTTGTGGGGGGCCAGAGGCATCCGGAGACAAACCTGTAGGCACGCCTGTGAAGGATTACCTACATGGGAAAGCCCACCTTAACCTTGTATGGGGCTCTATTCCATAGGCTGGGCTCCTGGACTGAATAAAAAGCTAAGCAAAACTGACTATGAGCATTTAATTCTCTCAAGATCAAACAAAATACCCCAGGTTCCCCCTGAAATCCCTTCCCCAGGATGGACTGGAATTCAGAATAAAACCTGTTATCTCTTGTACTCTTTCTCACGGGATACCTTATCACAACTTCCAGGTAAGTTTGCATTACAGAGACCCTGGTGAAATCAAGTGTGGGTAAGGCATTGTCTCTCATTTTTAAAATGTTTCCTGTTAAAGTCTGTTGAAGTTGAGTGTGGTGGTCGAGGAGAGGAGGCACCATGAGTTTGAGGGCAGCTGAGCCACACAGCATCTCTCTCAACAGGAACAGTAAGAGGCACAGATTATAGCGATGATCAAATGCAGTTGGTGTGTAGAAACTGCTCAGCTGCTGTGGCTGAGGCTGTAGAACTATGCTTCCTGCGGTACCTATGCTGGTCTCAATCCCCGGGAGGAAGCACTCCTCCTTTCTTAGCCTCTAGATGCTTCAACTATAGGGCCGAGGTGGTTTGAGTTTGTCCCCATAGGCTCTGCTGTTTGAGTGTTTAGGCCTCTTTCTGTTTGTCTCTCGGTTGCTGTCTCAGTATGGAAGACCTCACTGCCGCTCCACCCCCATGCCTGCCTGCCACCCTGTGTGACACCGTGGTGGCCATGGACTCACTCTCCGAACCTGTGAGCAAGCCCCCGGGAAAGGCTTTCTTTTGTAAGCTGCCTTGGTCATGGTGTCTCTTTACAGCAACAGAAGAGTGACTAAGACAAGGCCTAAGCCAGAGGCCCTTCTGTTAAGCAATGGAATAACCTCTTATTGAGATGATTATTTAGAATTGCTTAACAGAAGGGCCTCTGGCTTAGGCCTTGTCTTAGTCACTCTTCTGTTGCTGTAAAGAGACACCATGACCAAGGCAGCTTACAAAAGAAAGCCTTTCCCCGGGGGCTTGCTCACAGGTTCGGAGGGTGAGTCCATGACCACCACAGTGTCACACAGGGTGGCAGGCAGTTATGGGGGTGGAGCGGCAGTGAGGGCTTCCATACTGAGACAGCAACGGAGAGACAAACAAACAGAAAGAGGCCTAACACTCAAACAGCAGAGCCTATGGGGACAAACCCAAACCACCTTGGGCCTATAGTTGAAGCATCTAGAGGCTAAGAAAGGAGGGGTGCTTTCTCCCGTGGGTTGAGAACAGCATAGGTGCCACAGGAAGCATCAGCCTACAGCCTCAGCCTCTTGCTGTTCCTGTTGAGAGAGATGCTGTGTGGCTCAGCTGCCCTCAAACTCATGGTGCCTCCTCTCCTCGACCACCACACTGAGCTTCAACAAACTTTAACAGGAAACATTTTAAAAATGAGAGACAATGCCTTACCCACGCTTGATTTCACCAGGGTCTCTGTAATGCAAATTTACCTGGAAGTTGTGTTAAGGTATCCCATGAGAAACAGGACAAGAGATAACGGTTTTTATTCTGCATTCCAGTCCATCCTGGGGAAGGGATTTCAGGGGAAACCTGGGGTATTTTGTTCGATCTTGAGAGAATTAAATGCTCATAGTCAGTTTTGCTTAGCTTTTTATTCAGTCCAGGAGCGCAGCCTATGGAATAGAGCCCCACACAAGGTTAAGGTGGGTTTTCCCAGGTAGGTAATCCCTCACAGTCATGCCTACAGGTTTGTCTCCGGATGCCTCTGGACCCCCACAAGTTGACAACATTAACTACCACTGTGTTCACTCAGCAATCCATACGACATGTTGAGTGTTCGTGGCTTAACGTTTCCACGTTTGGGGATTACTCGCTAAAGTGAGCATTTTGCACACATTCTAACAAGAACCCCACAAGATGACACCAATATTGCCCTAATATTCCTAAATGGAATCTGGAGGCTAAAGATTCTGTAAATCAGACATAACGAGGATGTAATCCCAGCACACATCTTCCTGAGCCCGGATTGACTCTTGCTTCCTGCTGTCTGCTCTTTCCTGTGGACCTGTAACACCTTGCCACTGGGAAGCAGGTTCAGGCACGCAAGATGAGTACTTCTGATAACCTGTGTCGGAGGTCTGTCTTCCCCTCCTTTTGCTCGCGTCCCAGACTTGGGAAACCATCATTGTATTCTTCTCTTCCATGAACCAGAGATTTTCAGATTATATTATCTCACAGAGGTGAGATAATACAACATTTATCAGGTTTATTTCACTTGACATACCTTATCCATGTTCAGCCATAATTTTTCTTCATATGAAAATTCTTCCATTGTGTGCATGTCATGTATGATGAGTAATCTTGGGTTGTCAACTTGATCACATCTGGAATCAACTAAAACTCAAGCACCTGGGCACATCTGTCAGAAATTTTCTTTCCTTTTTTTTTTTAATTTTTTTTTTTTTTTTAGTTTAGAACCTTCTTTTTCTTTTTCTTTTTTTTAACTTTCTAAAAAGATTTTTGAAATTATACTATAATTACATTTCTCCCTTCCATTTCCTCCCTCCACACCCTGGCATTTCCCCTCCCACTCTGCTTCAGATCCATGGCCTCCTCTCCTTTCATTAATTGTTATGGCATTGCAAATATGTATATCAGTATGCATAATCCCAAATATAACCTGCTAAGTCCATAAAACGTTGCTGGTGTGAGGAGCTTCCAGGAGGCTGTTCTGCACTGGGCATCTAATCGGTTTGCCCTCCATGAAGTGGCCCCCTTCAGACGGGATTTTCCTGGACTGGGTCATTTGAGAGGGATGCTTTGGGGTGAGATGACCCACCCTAAATTTGGGCCACACCTTCCAGTGGAAGCCTGCATAAAAGATCCTGGAAGAAGGGAGTCTTTGTCTTTTGTCTGCTCACTCTCCCTCTGTCTGGAAAGTTCATCCATCTTGCTGCTGAGGCATTTCTTCACTGGCATTGTAGCCTACTTCTTTGGGATTTCAACATATACTGAGGACCAGCTTAGACAGCCAGCTTCGTAGAGTGAACAAACTTCGGGGATCTTGAAGCTGGTAGGGATTAAACCGTGGCCTTTGTTTATGCACGGCATACGCTCAGTAATTGCTGATCTACAACCTCCCTTCCTATATCCTATATTTTATCATTCGGGGCTCTTTGTATCCAAGGCAGACTGTGAAAGCCCTATACTGCTTAAGATGACCTTGAACTTGTGGTTCTCCTGCCTCTGCTTCCAGAGCGCTAGGAGAAGAGGCGTGCCCCATCACATGCAGTTGTGTGTGGTCTGGGAAGCAAACCCAGGGTTCTTATTTGCTGGACCATGCGTTCCACCAACTGAGCTCCACCCCACTCCAACCCAGCTCTGCTGCCCCACAACTCAACCCACACATGCTGACTTCTTTGAGAGAGCCTGCACACAGGCACACACACACATATGCACACACGTACACACGTGAACACAGACAAACACACACCAGAATCTACAGAAAGAAAGAACACAAGGTTAAATGTCAAAAATGTCAAACTGTGTCCAGAACATGAAGAGGGGCTTGGAAAGGCAGCTGAGACGGCCATTCTTGACTGTCAACTGGATTCCAGTTATCTGGTATTATGTAAAACCCCAAAATGAAAATCCTGTGAGGGATTCCTTGCTTAATTTTAATCCGCATCTTTGAAGAGGGAAGCGGAGCCTCTAATCCAGGCAACACCTTCCGCTAGAAGCCTCTATAAAAGGCGCTGGAACTAGGGAGCTTTTGCTATTTGCCTGTTACTGCCTCACTGAGAAGAAGTCCATTCCTTCACTGTCCTTGCGGTCTACTTGTGTAGAATTCTAGCCTTTACTGAAGACCAGCTGAGACATCCACACTCATGGACTGAAAAACTACTGGACTTTTGGACCTTCCATTCATAGGCAGCCATCTCTGGACTAGATGGACTTCAGCCTGTAAGTCATCTATCTAAACTCATCGATCTGTCTGTCTGTCTGTCTATCTATCTATCTATCTATCTATCTATCTATCTATCTATCTATCGTGTGTGTGTGTGTGTGTGTGTGTGTGTGTGTTCTGTTACTCTCGAGATCCCTGACTAAACCTGCCAGCCTTGTAATCAAGGGGAGCCCAGTTGTCCAGATGCTTTGGTTCTGCCCCTGCAGTTCTCTGCTCTGAGAAGCTCCTTTGGTTCAGAGAGGAAGGCAGGAAAGAGCTGAGAGGCGCGCTCTTCTCTGTGGTTTCTCTCTGCCCTCTTGTGGCCGTTGCCTGAATTTGCAGGGTGAGAGGCATGGCCATTCCACCGTGATCCACTAGGATAAAATGCCACTCTCTTTGCTCACCTGGCAGGGTTTATTGCAGTTCATTATTTATTTGCATTGGGGGTGCGGCAACTGTTGGCTTGCCGCAGCACACGTGGAGGTCGGCGAATAATTCGGGTGACTGGGTTCTGTCTTTTATTTTGAGTGACTCAGGAATTGCCCTGAACTGGTCAGAGTTGCCAGGGAGCAGCTAACCGGGCTGAGCCATCTCCTTGGTCCTCCGTTCTGTTTGGCAACGATCAAATCATATATAATCTACAAAGCTTCGCCACTGATCAATCACATGTTATATGAGTTTTATGGAGATATGGTTATGTGTTATATGAATTATGTGTTATATAGCTGTGTTATATATATAT
Organism: Meriones unguiculatus; assembly: GCF_030254825.1. NCBI lineage: Eukaryota > Metazoa > Chordata > Mammalia > Rodentia > Muridae > Meriones > Meriones unguiculatus. The sequence goes on along the minus strand of NC_083364.1, from coordinate 12,980,336 downwards.
GGTTATATTTTTGGGTGTGAGAAAAGCAGCTACAAGCAGGTTTTAACACATGGTTTGGTCTCTGTCTTTCAATGTTTAAGGACATAGAAGCTTCTCAAACTATTTCTAAAAGCTTTTAGAAAGGATAACTATCTTTTCATTTATTACATTTTTTTCTAATTTTGTTTTGTACATTTTAGCAATGATTTTTACTTAGTTCTCCGGTACACTGTTTTTCTGGGGGGAAAAAGAGAAATAGGCTTAGTACAAATCCTAGCTTTTATTTTTTTAAGATTTATTTTTAATGTGTATGAGTGTTTTACTCTCACATATTTAAGAGCAGTGTGTGTATGTGTGTGTGTGTGTGTGTGTGCGTTTCCTGCTTAAAGCCAGAAGAGAGTGTCAGCTCCCCTGGCACTGGAGTTACAGGTGATTGTAAGCTGCAAAGACAGGGTTGGAAATCAATGTGTGGTCTTCTAGAAAAGCATCACTCTTTACCACGGAGCCATCTCTGCTGAGTCATCCTGAAAAGATCTGTCCAGACAAGCAGTGGTGCTGCCGCTTTTAATCCCAGCACTTGGGGGTTTTTTACATTTATTTATTCATGATATGTGCTGAACTTCTGCTCCTCTGAGTTCTTACTGATCTTGGGTTTGCTTCAGCCAGCAGGAGTTCCAACAGGAATTCCAGGAATGAAAACAAGCTTTAAGACCCTAGACCTGGTAGATGGTGGGCAGGGCCTCCATTCACCAATGAATGTTGCCCTGGTGCATAAAACCACATCATAAACCACAGTTTTTTGTGGAAACTGGCCTTTCAGATCCTTGGTGACAGTGGAGGGAGGCACACAGTAGTCTTGCTTCTAACGTGTGTTGACTGCTGTCTTTGGCTGAAAGACTCTGACAATCATTGTGATTTCCACAATTTCAGGTTCTACAGAGGCTCCTTGTGCCCTAGAGCGATCCTTCTCCCTCAGTAGGGAAAAACAAAACGCAGAGTGGGAACTCCACAGACCTTTCTACAGGGGGACTGAGGAAATGCCACCCGAAAGACAAGATTAGAGAAGATCAGCTATGTGAGAAGTGTCCTTTGACACTGCGACCTCCTTCTGTCTTGGTGGCCTAACTGACCCCAGCGCCAAAGGAAACCTGTGTTCTTCCCCTGCAATTTCTGACCGTGAACCACCTTATCTTGTGTGGATAAGACATCTCCCAGTAGAGTAAGGTGCCTTCAGCCATCAAGAGGACAACCCAAGAACTCCCACAGAACGCCCAGCTGACCTGCACTTTGACTTGGACATCGGAAAGCTGTGTCATGGCCGGCAGCCAACAGCTGAGCAAAGACAATACAAGTAGTCCCTCTATAAGGCAGCCTTGCAAGCAGGGTAAAACGATAAACCCTGAACAGCCAGAGAAAGGCCAGAAGAGGAAACGCCAAGAAGAGGAAGAGGATGATGTGTGCTCAGAAGAGCCAGTCCAGTCATGGAAGAAGCTGCAACAGGAACAGCATGAAACAGAGCTTGGGGATGAAGAGCCTGACAAGAGCCGAATATGGTCACCCCAGGAAAAGGGTCCGTTACAGCTAATGGCCCCAGAGTGTGCCAAAGGCCCCCCAGAAGAGGCTGTGACTGAGGAGTCTGTGGGTGGAGGCCAGGGTCTCAAGCCCCCCCACAGCAACAGGGAGGAAGAAGTTGAGAAACACCACAATGAAAAGTGCCCAGGGCTGTTGGAACTCCTCCAACCTGACGTCCCCGTGAGCTCTGGCCCTCACAGCACTCACACAAGCACCATGGACACCTCCAAGACTCTCAAAGGTTGTGCTGAAGGGCAGAATCATGAATCGGAAACACCTCAAATCTGCACAGACAGTGTCAGCAATGGCATGCCCAGCAGCAAAGTGTCAACACCTGAGGTCAAGAAAAAGGCTCTTGAAGACCAAGAGAAGGGCAGAGGGCTGGACCGTGGTCCTGCTGTCACAGTGGACATGGAGAAAGAAATCAGCAGTGCGCTAGGCCCTGGGTCAAAAGATGAGATCTTGAGCTGTGCCTTCAAACTGCAAATGACTCGAGGAGACCTGTGGACCCTAAGGAACACCCAGTGGCTCAACGACAAAGTCATCAATTTTTACATGAATCTTCTCATGGAAAGAAATCAAAGTCAAGGCTACCCGGCACTTCACGCATTTAATACCTTCTTTTACACCAAGTTAAAGTCTGGTGGCTACAGGTCAGTCAGAAGATGGACCCGGGCAGTAAACATCTTTGCCAAGGAACTTCTCCTGGTCCCAGTTCACCTGGGCATGCACTGGAGCCTGGCGGTCACAGACTTAAGAAAGAAGAGTATTGTCTACATGGACTCCACGGGACAGAAGAGACCCGACATCCTTGAGCTGCTTTTCTGCTATCTGCGGGAGGAGAGCAAAGCGAGAAGGAACAGCGACCTGAGCCCTGTGGAGTGGAAGCAACACAGCATGTCGGCAGAGGAGATTCCTCAGCAGCTGAACGGGGGCGACTGCGGCGTGTTCGCCTGTAAATATGCAGATTACATTTCCAGGGGCCAGCCCATCACCTTCTCCCAGCAGCACATGCCTCTTTTCAGGAAGAAGATGGTGTGGGAGATCCTGCACAAGCGCTTACTGTAGCAGCGCCCCCTGGCGGCCACTGCGAGGCAGCTGCTCCGAGCTCTTTCCCAGGTGAGGCTAAGGACTGCAGGTACTGGGTGTGGAAGAGCCTTGAACAAGTTCTGAGTGGAAAGACTGTGGCCAGGACAGCCGCGGCTGCACAGAGAAACCCTGTCGGGACAGAAACAACAACAACAACAGCAGACACGTGTGCCCACCGAAAGTTAGAAACTATCCGGACTGCACAGCGCATGCTCACAAGCACGCAGCTGTCAAGATTTATCTGTGACTGAGGTCGACGCTGGATTGAATTTTGCTGTTTTTGTTCACAAGTTTTAGCTAACTGGCAGTGGATGGCTTCTGGCGATTTTCGGCCTTTCGTTCTCGACTGCTTGTTTGCATGAGTTATTTCTGAAAGGAAGGCCACCAGTTGCCTGTCTCCGAGTGAATCTCCGGTTGCCTTCCGGTACTGTGTGCTACTACAGAAGCGTCGCAGTGTGCTGCTGTTCACGGGATCCGAGCAATCCAGGAGAAGTAAGAAACGCGCCTGGGACATCTCAAGATACTTCCCAGCCTGGAAGTAAAGACATCTATTTTATTCTCGGGAGAGGAGTAACTAATGCTAGATGTGCATTGTAAACCCGGGACTCCTTGAAGCCTCACCCTGCTGAGGGCTGTACTAAACTGTTTATTCCAAAAAAATAAATAAATATATATTTATATATATATATGTAAATAAACAAATATTTATATATAAATAAAAATATATTTTATATATTATATATATAAATATATATATTCTTAAGCTATTTTTGAAGATGTTTTCTTTGTATATATTAAGCTGAAATTTAATATGTCATGTTAATATTTATATTCTGTCACCTTAGCCCCACTATTGGTATAGACTTAATATATTTAGTGTGAATATTGCCAACTACATGATAATCTATTTTTATACAGGAAACTTTAATTTTTTATTAGCAGTAAATCTTACATTTGTGTTGTTATTCAATAAAGTTTTTATTTAATAAAGTTTGGAGTTTTTTGAACATACTTTGCAAGATCCTGTGCCTGCTGTTCCTTGCATGGTGTAGTGAGGTTGTCCGAGAGAACTGGAAAGCAGATGTCCAAGACAAGATCCAACAGGGTAAGCCGGAACCTGTTCATACATCTGCATGCTGAGATTGCTCTCATTCCAGACCTCTGAGGGCACTTTAGCCAAGACCTGTCCTCATCCTGGGAGAAGCTCAATATCGCAGCCAGGGCTGCCTTGAAAAACCAAACAGAACAACCAAAACAAAAAATATGTGATATCAAGACTTCAAAAATTCAAAGTTTTAACATAGTAATCAATGGAGTTCTGATACCTAAAATTACTTCTCATCATGTTAAAACCACCTCTGTCCAGACCTCTGGACAAAGAAAAGAATGTTGATGTTTTTAACCCCAGATAATTTTTTTTTTAAATCCCCAAGCTTTTATTATGACTTAAAAGTAGAAGGCTCCAGAAGTTCCTCTTTTGTAACTTAAAAGAATTCATGTGAGCCTCACGGAGTTTGCAACTTGCATCTATCTACCTGTCACAGGTCAATTGAGCTACAATCAACAGACTAAGATTCCCCAACTTTTGCCTGTTCCTGATGGAATATGTGTGTGTGTGTGTGAGGGTTGGGGTGGGGGCTCCAATTGTAAGAGTTTCCTTTAAGTTCCTTAACTTTAGCTTCTGTCCCTAGTCTGAATATGTCTCGGCAGATTTCCACCCACCTGACAGTCACCACCCAGGAACCAGAATCAGAAAACAAACCACTCCAAAAGTGATCTACAGCACCCAAGCCCCAGGCAGTCCACAAAAGTGGAGAGCCTGATGTGCTCCAGTCCAGCTGCCATGATTGCTTCCTGTCTTTTACCTTGATCAGGAAACCAGATGCTTCTGATGAGTGAGTGCCCCATTTCCTGAATGAATCCCCTCCCAGGCTTTGGTTAACATTCCAGCCTTCCTGGGCCCCTACAATGGCATCCTAATTTCAGTTGAGGCCCATTTACAAAATCATCTATGTCACCCCTTATCCTCAACAAAAGACTGAAAAGGTTCAGTCCAAAGGAAACTCTCTGGCAAGGAAGACAAATGGCTACTTGGAGTGCCTACCCAACAAACCAGGCTGGCTCATACTGACCTCCAGGCTCCCTTGTTTGAAAAAAAAAAAAAAAAGGTACCTGTAAAACCCAACTAGATCAAGATCCATCAGCATGTTGATCCATTAGATGAAGCAGTTTTGCAACATGATAGAGCACTCACCATACTCTGTGCAGAACAAGGATGTGATTGTGTGGCTGTAAGAGAAAATGTTGTTCTATGCAAACCACTCAGCAATCATTAGAGATTCCTGTACTCTCAGAAAAACAAAAACAAAAACAAGCAAACAAACAAACCCCGTACACTGCAGACAGAAAAATGACCCAGAACAGGGGAAGCCCATGGTTGCCATTCTCATTTCCTTGTTTTTCCAGGTGATAACTCTGTCTTCAGCTATTGCAGAACACCAGACCCTTCTGTTTCTGCTGATCATCGCTGGCTTGTGCATCATAAATGTCTTAACTAGATACAGAAATTTTGGTCTCGGTGCCAGTATACTGATATTTATTAAATCCCAGTGTGAACAGGTGATAGGCCCACCGAGAGCCCAATTTCCAGAGAGACAGATGAAGGTAACTTGGAGATGGATTGCCACAAACAGAAGAGATTTATTCAGGCCAGTGAGTGATGGGGCTGCTTTCCAAATCATCAGGGAACAGCCCCGAGAGAAAAAGGCATGGGGTTTTTAAAGGAAAAAGCAAGGGAGGCGTGGGGGTGGCAAGCTTGGCAGTGCAGGATTGGGTGAATGGGGTTATGGGTAGTTGACTTTTAATATCATCGGTTCGTTTTAGGCACCCACGTCCAGTCAGGCCTGCCCCCGACATCTGGTGGATATCTGATCTTCAAGTTACACCCAGAATGTCCTGGATGGGGAGCTGTGGCCATCTGGACCGGTTGCCAGGCACCCTATCTCATACTGCAGGCCTGGACATTCTTCTGCAGCAGGGTGGGTCTTGTCCCCATTCACCCACTTCTCCTTTTTCCTTGTCCTTCTGCTTTCTGGAAAACTACCGGGAGAACTTAGTTTAATTAATATGGGGTATAGAATTCATAAAGAAACCTGTAAAGCTAGCCTGTTCCTTTCACAGATACACACCACAGGGTCAAGAACTTGACTCAGGATACAACTTAAGTGGGGGATGGAAGTGATGGTGAACATTATGTTTAAAGTTACTGTGCTTAAGAGAACTATCAAACAAAAAGCATGTCTAGCCTGTAAGTCCTACTTGTCCAAGGACAGAGGAGGTCTCAGAATGCTAGGCGTTGTTCTTGTGATTGCCTGGTCTTGTTCATGGAGGATACAGACAGTGTGTGGTCACTCCTGTGGACAAGCTTGCTTGCCCTTGACTGCACCTAGATGGAGGTGTCTGAGGACATGCAGGCAGGAAGTCTGCCAGTGTTCCTGCCTCTAGGTGCACAAAGCCAGGATGGGCACAGCCTGTGAGCCTTTATAAACGCATGAGTAATGAACCTTGGGACTGCATCTTGAGAGCACTCTAAGGCACAGTCTTCACACCGTGGGTATCTGGTGCTAGCATCTGAATGAAGTCTCTTCTTTGTTAAAATTTTAATAAATAGATAAACAAATAAAAACATTTTATTTTCTGAAAGTAAGGAGATCTGTCTTTTAGGAAGTTGAGTGAAGTATTTCCAAACGTACATTTTCAACACAGGTATCTTTTAATATAAGTCTCAGCCATATTTTAAGTGCTGTACCGAACTGTTTATTCGAAAAAGGGTACTCAACTTAAAGCTACTTTAACATTTTTGGTACAGGTTAAACTGAAATTAATTTGTTACTCATTAAGAGTATTATTCCCCTTCACATCCTCACTGTGATTTAGTATTTAGCCTCAATAGTTCCAGTTTCAAAATAATCAGTTTTACATGTAATAGTTTAACCTTTTCTGTTCCTTGCATAATTTATAATGGTATTATGAAGTCTTTATTTTATAAAGTCCAGAGATGTCCAGAACATACTTTATAAGATTATGCTCCCACTGGTGCTTTTATGATGCATTCAAGATTTTCTGACACAACCTAGGGAGCAGATAGCTAGGGGATAACCCATCAGCATTCCTGTCATTCAAGCATCCTACATCACGTTCTCATTACAGCACATAAGGGCTTTGTCGCCTGAAGTTCTCCAATCTTCCACATTTCTTCTGCAACTCACTTCCAAAGTATTAAGAATCACATGGTCAGGGTATTGTAACAACAGCCCAACTCCCAGTACCAATTTTCCGTATTAGTTCGTTTTCTTGTTTACTATGAAAAAATATTTTGACAAAGCAAGGAGAGAGTTCATTCTGTATTCCACAATTCAAGGGTATAGTTGATATATATATATAGGAAGACCTAGTTGGTAGCTGGAGCTCAAGCAGTTGATCACATTGTCAACTGGGACCAGAATAAGTTCCTTTGTGAAGAGGTTTAGTGCCTGCATCCATCTTTTGACTAACCTGTAGCCCCTGCTCCATTTTTAATTGGATTATTTGCTTATTTTGTTATCTAGTTTCTTGAGTTCTTTACATATTTTGGATATTAGTCTTCCATCAGATGTGGAGTTGTTAAAAATCTTTTTGCATTCTGTAGGGTGCTAATTTAATTGATAGTGTCCTTTGTATTACAGAAGTTTTCCAGTTTCATGAGGTCCCATTTATCCTATTGTCTGTGCGATTGGTGTTCTGTTCAGAAATTCATCTCCTGTGCCAGTAAGTACAGAGCTGTTGCCTGCTTTTTCTTCTATCTGGTTCAGTGTATCTGATTTTATGTTGACTGAACACAGCTGTAGCTGTTGGTCTGGACAAGTTGTGAAAGGTATTTACTTGAATAATAGTACTATTGAACTTTTAGCATGATTTCAGCAGAACCCGTTGTAAAAGATTTTAGATCACCTTTTAAATTCCCTCTAGCTCCCCCAAAAATCCTCATGGAAACAAGTTTTTTATTTTTTTTTCTGACTGCAATAACCAGTGTTTTAACATATGATGCTGTTTCCCTAAAGTTTGCAATTTCTAATATTGGTATATAAAATAGAACGTGTTATCAAGTGCAATGTTTTGGGACTATATACATTGTGTACTAGCCACAACTTGCTAATTCACATACAAATCACCTCAGAGTTGATTCAGTTTGTGAAAGCACATAACATCCACTCAGGCACCTTTCAATTATATTAAAATAATTTCCATGTTGTATAGTAGAGCCATTAAATTCATTGACATTATATAACTTTGTACCATTGTTCAGCATATATCCTGCTACTGACATGACCAGATGTCAGCCCTAGTAAATAGTACTCTATCAGTTAGTTCTTTATTTTAATGTGTCATATGCACTTGTGTGCATGGAAGACAGAAGAACATGTCAGGACCTACTGGGCAATACTTACAGATGGCTGAGTGTGTGCCATGCATGCTGGGCACTGAACTCAGGCTATATGCAAGAATAGTGAGCACTTTCAAACACTGAGCCAGCACTCCAGCACCTAAAGTGGGTTAAAGTCAGTGAGCACAGTCAGTAAATGCTGGCTTCTTGATCTCGGTAGAACTGAACCTGAGTCACCTGTCTATCTATCCATCCATCCACCAATCTATCTATCCACATATTTGATGTGTTTGTGTGTGCATGCTGGTGGGGTGGTCACATGAAAGCACATGAGACTCACTTCTCTCCTACCGTGTGGTTTCTGGGGGACTGAACTTAGCTCATCAGCCTTGGCAGTAAGCACCCTTTAACCACTTAAGTATCTTGCCAGGTCAGCCTCAGTAAAATATCGCCATTTCTTTGATCTTGTATACAGCAGTAGCCAAAAAGGAGAACATTTGGTCCCTTCTGTGAAACTGAGTTGATGGAGCCATCTTATCAAGTGCTGTACATATTCACACTTAAGAACACACACTTACAGTTAGGTATGATTAACCTTTATTATTTATAAAAAATGAGCTTTCTAAAATATTAGTAAATTTCCACTTTAGTTCTGTTTTGAAGTGTTGGTACCAGTGAAGTAACATTTTTCTTCTTTGAAACTTTTCTGGTAAAGTTACAGTCTTCTCCTTTTCTAAAATGGCAGGAAGCTCCTTCCAGTCCTTGATGAAGATAAAGGGGGCACCCATGGCCTTGAGTAACTGCAGAGGAGTGCTGCGGTGACTGGACATGTTTCCACAGTGGCCAGCTGTCATCACATCTTCTACCACAGGAATGGAGCCAAACGAGCAGGCCTCATATATTCTGTAACACTCTGTGTTCACTCCTACAGGACACAAAGTGAGGTCACTCTGAAGCAAAGCATCTTGGTAATTCTTAAGACTTTCATTTGTCTCCTGAGGCTGCCACCTAGGAAATTAAACAAACAACAAAGAAATCCCTGTAAGGTTTTACTTTCCTATGGCATCTTTTTTGAAGCAAATCTTTTAATGTCAGTTATCAAAAATGTGAACACATCATAGAGATGATAAATATGAGAGGCATTGAAAATGTTGGACCAAACACATTTCTTAAAACTTCTTGAAGGCTTGGGGGTGTGGGTATAGCCCAGCTGCTAGAACTCAGACCTAGTATTGATCATCATCTATCCATAAACTGGGTATATAATTCCCTAATTCTACAAGTTGGGAGGCATAGGAAGAATCAGGAGTTTAACATCATCCTGGGCTAAATACCGAGTTTGAGGCCAGCCTGTGCTACATGAGACTGCCTAAAACAAGTTTTTTGTTTTGAACATTTGAAAATAATCTGAACATTTTATTGCTGTATATTTAAAAATACCCGGTGATCAATCTTCGAATGGGTGTATTCATTCAATCTTATTTCCCTAGTGCTGTGTCCTCTTATCTTACTCTGATGCAGCTGTGCTGTATCCAGTGGTGGGCATTAGGTCTTTGAGTTAAGTCAGGACATATTCTAAAAAGTCTAAAGCCCTGTGAGGAAAAGCACAGAGGGGCTTCTGGAGTGACAGGGCTGCATTTTCCTATGGGTGATTACTGAATGTTTCACTGTCAAGGGCTCAGAATCAAGAGCTGTATGTGAACAGGCAGGCTAGTGCAGACGTGGGGAAGAGTAGAGAATAAACAAAGATGAAGGTCATGCTTGTGCTTGGTATGCCCAAGAACTGGTAGGGAGGCCAGCAAGGTGGAAGTAGAGGAACTGAGGTGAGCAGTCAAAAACTATAACGTCTGCTCACAGAAGACTGACCTGTAGTGTTCTGATGAGGGAACGACATAAGCAATAAACATTTTAACAATCAATCTGGCTGTGGTCTTGAGAATGGAATGAGAATGGAATGAGAATGGCAGCTGGGCTCCAGCACCAAAGGACTTGTTTTTCTGTGTACTGCACATGAGGTTAGACTGTGATTTTTTTTGAAGCGAGGAAGTGGGGGGGGGGGGCTAGGACTCACCGCTGAGCCCTCGGGGTCTGAAACACAGTTCTGGGCTGCCCTGATGGCATGTGGATCTGACAAAGGAGCCGGTGTACAGAGAAGCTCCAGAATGCCCAGCGCAAGGGAGCCCTCCTGTGCCGGGCAGAGCACTGGGAGCCTTTTAAGCAGAGAAGTACCCTGATGAGATTGGTGTCCTGTAATAATAACTGGCAGAGAAAGGATGGGTCAGCCTGGGGAGAGCAAGAGCTGACACAGGCAGCCTGAGGGGGTCACAATCAAAGTTACATGTAAGTGGGATCCATTTAAATGGAACTGGAATTCTTCATTTCATATTTTTCTAAGGTAATGCGAATACCCCATTTTTTAAAAAGATTTATTTATTTATCTATTATGCAGTAATCTGCCTGCATGTGTGTCAGTGGGCCAGAAGAGGGCACCAGATCTCATGATAGATGGTTGTGAGCGACCATGTGATTGCTGGGAATTGAACTCAGGACCTTTAGAAAAGCAGCCAGTGCTCTTGAACTCTGAGCCATCTCTCTAGCCTGGACCTGGGATTCCTATCACCCATGGTGCTGTTGGTGTTTATTCCGTATTTGTACCTGAGAAAAGCAATGTGAGAGAAGAGACTGAACTACTAGAGAGGAATTGTTGCCTGAGCCCAGAACGGAGTTGGAGGTACAGAGGGCTCAGGGGTGAATCCTAGCTCTGCTGCTAAATAGTATATTTAAAAAAAATCACTACCTACCTAGGCCTCAGTTTCCTCATCTTTAAAATGTGTTAGTTCTTAGATCCCTGGAATGGAATAACCTCTTATTGAGATGATTATTTAGAATTGCTTAACAGAAGGGCCTCTGGCTTAGGCCTTGTCTTAGTCACTCTTCTGTTGCTGTAAAGAGACACCATGACCAAGGCAGCTTACAAAAGAAAGCCTTTCCCCGGGGGCTTGCTCACAGGTTCGGAGGGTGAGTCCATGACCACCACAGTGTCACACAGGGTGGCAGGCAGTTATGGGGGTGGAGCGGCAGTGAGGGCTTCCATACTGAGACAGCAACGGAGAGACAAACAAACAGAAAGAGGCCTAACACTCAAACAGCAGAGCCTATGGGGACAAACCCAAACCACCTTGGGCCTATAGTTGAAGCATCTAGAGGCTAAGAAAGGAGGGGTGCTTTCTCCCGTGGGTTGAGAACAGCATAGGTGCCACAGGAAGCATTAGCCTACAGCCTCAGCCTCTTGCTGTTCCTGTTGAGAGAGATGCTGTGTGGCTCAGCTGCCCTCAAACTCATGGTGCCTCCTCTCCTCGACCACCACACTGAGCTTCAACAAACTTTAACAGGAAACATTTTAAAAATGAGAGACAATGCCTTACCCACGCTTGATTTCACCAGGGTCTCTGTAATGCAAATTTACCTGGAAGTTGTGTTAAGGTATCCCATGAGAAACAGCACAAGAGATAACAGGTTTTATTCTGCATTCCAGTCCATCCTGGGGAAGGGATTTCAGGGGAAACCTGGGGTATTTTGTTCGATCTTGAGAGAATTAAATGCTCATAGTCAGTTTTGCTTAGCTTTTTATTCAGTCCAGGAGCGCAGCCTATGGAATAGAGCCCCACACAAGGTTAAGGTGGGTTTTCCCAGGTAGGTAATCCCTCACAGTCATGCCTACAGGTTTGTCTCCGGATGCCTCTGGACCCCCACAAGTTGACAACATTAACTACCACTGTGTTCACTCAGCAATCCATATGACATGTTGAGTGTTCGTGGCTTAACATTTCCACTTTTGGGGATTACTCGCTAAAGTGAGCATTTTGCACACATTCTAACAAGAACCCCACAAGATGACACCAATATTGCCCTAATATTCCTAAATGGAATCTGGAGGCTAAAGATTCTGTAAATCAGACATAACGAGGATGTAATCCCAGCACACATCTTCCTGAGCCCGGATTGACTCTTGCTTCCTGCTGTCTGCTCTTTCCTGTGGACCTGTAACACCTTGCCACTGGGAAGCAGGTTCAGGCACGCAAGATGAGTACTTCTGATAACCTGTGTCGGAGGTCTGTCTTCCCCTCCTTTTGCTCGCATCCCAGACTTGGGAAACCATGCTTGTATTCTTCTCTTCCATGAACCAGAGATTTTCAGATTATATTATCTCACAGAGGTGAGATAATACAACATTTATCAGGTTTATTTCACTTGACATACCTTATCCATGTTCAGCCATAATTTTTCTTCATATGAAAATTCTTCCATTGTGTGCATGTCATGTATGATGAGTAATCTTGGGTTGTCAACTTGATCACATCTGGAATCAACTAAAACTCAAGCACCTGGGCACATCTGTCAGGAATTTTCTTTTCTTTTTTTTTTTTAATTTTTTTTTTTTTTTTAGTTTAGAACCTTCTTTTTCTTTTTCTTTTTTTTAACTTTCTAAAAAGATTTTTGAAATTATACTATAATTACATTTCTCCCTTCCCTTTCCTCCCTCCACACCCTGGCATTTCCCCTCCCACTCTGCTTCAGATCCATGGCCTCCTCTCCTTTCATTAATTGTTATGGCATTGCAAATATGTATATCAGTATGCATAATCCCAAATATAACCTGCTAAGTCCATAAAACGTTGCTGGTGTGAGGAGCTTCCAGGAGGCTGTTCTGCACTGGGCATCTAATCGGTTTGCCCTCCATGAAGCTGGCCCCCTTCAGACGGGATTTTCCTGGACTGGGTCATTTGAGAGGGATGCTTTGGGGTGAGATGACCCACCCTAAATTTGGGCCACACCTTCCAGTGGAAGCCTGCATAAAAGATCCTGGAAGAAGGGAGTCTTTGTCTTTTGTCTGCTCACACTCCCTCTGTCTGGAAAGTTCATCCATCTTGCTGCTGAGGCATTTCTTCACTGGCATTGTAGCCTACTTCTTTGGGATTTCAACATATACTGAGGACCAGCTTAGACAGCCAGCTTCGTAGAGTGAACAAACTTCGGGGATCTTGAAGGTGGTAGGGATTAAACCGTGGCCTTTGTTTATGCACGGCATATGCTCAGTAATTGCTGATCTACAACCTCCCTTCCTATATCCTATATTTTATCATTCGGGGCTCTTTGTATCCAAGGCAGACTGTGAAAGCCCTATACTGCTTAAGATGACCTTGAACTTGTGGTTCTCCTGCCTCTGCTTCCAGAGCGCTAGGAGAAGAGGCGTGCCCCATCACATGCAGTTGTGTGTGGTCTGGGAAGCAAACCCAGGGTTCTTATTTGCTGGACCATGCGTTCCACCAACTGAGCTCCACTCCACTCCAACCCAGCTCTGCTGCCCCACAACTCAACCCACACATGCTGACTTCTTTGAGAGAGCCTGCACACAGGCACACACACACATATGCACACACGTACACACGTGAACACAGACAAACACACACCAGAATCTACAGAAAAAAAGAACACAAGGTTAAATGTCAAAAATGTCAAACTGTGTCCAGAACATGAAGTGGGGCTTGAAAAGGCAGCTGAGACGGCCATTCTTGACTGTCAACTGGATTCCAGTTATCTGGTATTATGTAAAACCCCAAAATGAAAAGGCACACCTGTGAGGGATTCCTTGCTTAATTTTAATCCGCATCTTTGAAGAGGGAAGCCGAGCCTCTAATCCAGGCAACACCTTCCGCTAGAAGCCTCTATAAAAGGCGCTGGAACTAGGGAGCTTTTGCTATTTGCCTGTTACTGCCTCACTGAGAAGAAGTCCATTCCTTCACTGTCCTTGCGGTCTACTTGTGTAGAATTCTAGCCTTTACTGAAGACCAGCTGAGACATCCACACTCATGGACTGAAAAACTACTGGACTTTTGGACCTTCCATTCATAGGCAGCCATCTCTGGACTAGATGGACTTCAGCCTGTAAGTCATCTATCTAAACTCATCGATCTGTCTGTCTGTCTGTCTATCTATCTATCTATCTATCTATCTATCTATCTATCGTGTGTGTGTGTGTGTGTGTGTGTGTTCTGTTACTCTCGAGATCCCTGACTAAACCTGCCAGCCTTGTAATCAAGGGGAGCCGAGTTGTCCAGATGCTTTGGTTCTGCCCCTGCAGTTCTCTGCTCTGAGAAGCTCCTTTGGTTCAGAGAGGAAGGCAGGAAAGAGCTGAGAGGCGCGCTCTTCTCTGTGGTTTCTCTCTGCCCTCTTGTGGCCGTTGCCTGAATTTGCAGGGTGAGAGGCATGGCCATTCCACCGTGATCCACTAGGATAAAATGCCACTCTCTTTGCTCACCTGGCAGGGTTTATTGCAGTTCATTATTTATTTGCATTGGGGGTGCGGCAACTGTTGGCTTGCCGCAGCACACGTGGAGGTCGGAGAATAATTCGGGTGACTGGGTTCTGTCTTTTATTTTGAGTGACTCAGGAATTGCCCTGAACTGGTCAGAGTTGCCAGGGAGCAGCTAACCGGGCTGAGCCATCTCCTTGGTCCTCCGTTCTGTTTGGCAACGATCAAATCATATATAATCTACAAAGCTTCACCACTGATCAATCACATGTTATATGAGTTTTATGGAGATATGGTTATGTGTCTAGATTTTTGGGTGTGAGAAAAGCAGCTATAAGCAGGTTTAAACACATGGTTTGGTCTCTGTCTTTCAAGGTTTAAGGACATAGAAGCTTCTCAAACTATTTCTAAACGCTTTTAGAAAGGATAACTATCTTTTCATTTATTACATTTTTTTCTAATTTTGTTTTGTACATTTTAGCAATGATTTTTACTTAGTTCTCCGGTACACTGTTTTTCTGGGGGGGAAAAAGAGAAATAGGCTTAGTACAAATCCTAGCTTTTATTTTTTTAAGATTTATTTTTAATGTGTATGAGTGTTTTACTCTCACATATTTAAGAGCAGTGTGTGTATGTGTGTGTGTGTGTGTGTGTGCGTTTCCTGCTTAAAGCCAGAAGAGAGTGTCAGCTCCCCTGGCACTGGAGTTACAGGTGATTGTAAGCTGCAAAGACAGGGTTGGAAATCAATGTGTGGTCTTCTAGAAAAGCATCACTCTTCACCACGGAGCCATCTCTGCTGAGTCATCCTGAAAAGATCTGTCCAGCCAAGCAGTGGTGCTGCCGCTTTTAATCCCAGCACTTGGGGGTTTTTTACATTTATTTCTTCATGATATGTGCTGAACTTCTACTCCTCTGAGTTCTTACTGATCTTGGGTTTGCTTCAGCCAGCAGGAGTTCCAACAGGAATTCCAGGAATGAAAACAAGCTTTAAGACCCTAGACCTGGGCAATGGTGGGCAGGGCCTCCATTCACCAATGAATGTTGCCCTGGTGCATAAAACCACATCATAAACCACAGTTTTTTGTGGAAACTGGCCTTCCAGATCCTTGGTGACAGTGGAGGGAGGCACACAGTAGTCTTGCTTCTAACGTGTGTTGACTGCTGTCTTTGGCTGAAAGACTCTGACAATCATTGTGATTTCCACAATTTCAGGTTTTACAGAGGCTCCTTGTGCCCTAGAGCGATCCTTCTCCCTCAGTAGGGAAAAACAAAACGCAGAGTGGGAACTCCACAGACCTTTCTATAGGGGGACTGAGGAAATGCCACCCGAAAGACAAGATTAGAGAAGATCAGCTATGTGAGAAGTGTCCTTTGACACTGCGACCTCCTTCTGTCTTGGTGGCCTAACTGACCCCAGCGCCAAAGGAAACCTGTGTTCTTCCCCTGCGGTTTCTGACCGTGAACCACCTTATCTTGTGTGGATAAGACATCTCCCAGTAGAGTAAGGTGCCTTCAGCCATCAAGAGGACAACCCAAGAACTCCCACAGAACGCCCAGCTGACCTGCACTTTGACTTGGACATCGGAAAGCTGTGTCATGGCCGGCAGCCAACAGCTGAGCAAAGACAATACAAGTAGTCCCTCTATAAGGCAGCCTTGCAAGCAGGGTAAAACGATAAACCCTGAACAGCCAGAGAAAGGCCAGAAGAGGAAACGCCAAGAAGAGGAAGAGGATGATGTGTGCTCAGAAGAGCCAGTCCAGTCGTGGAAGAAGCTGCAACAGGAACAGCATGAAACAGAGCTTGGGGATGAAGAGCCTGACAAGAGCCGAATATGGTCACCCCAGGAAAAGGGTCCGTTACAGCTAATGGCCCCAGAGTGTGCCAAAGGCCCCCCAGAAGAGGCTGTGACTGAGGAGTCTGTGGGTGGAGGCCAGGGTCTCAAGCCCCCCCACAGCAACAGGGAGGAAGAAGTTGAGAAACACCACAATGAAAAGTGCCCAGGGCTGTTGGAACTCCTCCAACCTGACGTCCCCGTGAGCTCTGGCCCTCACAGCACTCACACAAGCACCATGGACACCTCCAAGACTCTCAAAGGTTGTGCTGAAGGGCAGAATCATGAATCGGAAACACCTCAAATCTGCACAGACAGTGTCAGCAATGGCATGCCCAGCAGCAAAGTGTCAACACCTGAGGTCAAGAAAAAGGCTCTTGAAGACCAAGAGAAGGGCAGAGGGCTGGACCGTGGTCCTGCTGTCACAGTGGACATGGAGAAAGAAATCAGCAGTGCGCTAGGCCCTGGGTCAAAAGATGAGATCTTGAGCTGTGCCTTCAAACTGCAAATGACTCGAGGAGACCTGTGGACCCTAAGGAACACCCAGTGGCTCAACGACAAAGTCATCAATTTTTACATGAATCTTCTCATGGAAAGAAATCAAAGTCAAGGCTACCCGGCACTTCACGCATTTAATACCTTCTTTTACACCAAGTTAAAGTCTGGTGGCTACAGGTCAGTCAGAAGATGGACCCGGGCAGTAAACATCTTTGCCAAGGAACTTCTCCTGGTCCCAGTTCACCTGGGCATGCACTGGAGCCTGGCGGTCACAGACTTAAGAAAGAAGAGTATTGTCTACATGGACTCCACGGGACAGAAGAGACCCGACATCCTTGAGCTGCTTTTCTGCTATCTGCGGGAGGAGAGCAAAGCGAGAAGGAACAGCGACCTGAGCCCTGTGGAGTGGAAGCAACACAGCATGTCGGCAGAGGAGATTCCTCAGCAGCTGAACGGGGGCGACTGCGGCGTGTTCGCCTGTAAATATGCAGATTACATTTCCAGGGGCCAGCCCATCACCTTCTCCCAGCAGCACATGCCTCTTTTCAGGAAGAAGATGGTGTGGGAGATCCTGCACAAGCGCTTACTGTAGCAGCGCCCCCTGGCGGCCACTGCGAGGCAGCTGCTCCGAGCTCTTTCCCAGGTGAGGCTAAGGACTGCAGGTACTGGGTGTGGAAGAGCCTTGAACAAGTTCTGAGTGGAAAGACTGTGGCCAGGACAGCCGCGGCTGCACAGAGAAACCCTGTCGGGACAGAAACAACAACAACAACAGCAGACACGTGTGCCCACCGAAAGTTAGAAACTATCCGGACTGCACAGCGCATGCTCACAAGCACGCAGCTGTCAAGATTTATCTGTGACTGAGGTCGACGCTGGATTGAATTTTGCTGTTTTTGTTCACAAGTTTTAGCTAACTGGCAGTGGATGGCTTCTGGCGATTTTCGGCCTTTCGTTCTCGACTGCTTGTTTGCATGAGTTATTTCTGAAAGGAAGGCCACCAGTTGCCTGTCTCCGAGTGAATCTCCGGTTGCCTTCCGGTACTGTGTGCTACTACAGAAGCGTCGCAGTGTGCTGCTGTTCACGGGATCCGAGCAATCCAGGAGAAGTAAGAAACGCGCCTGGGACATCTCAAGATACTTCCCAGCCTGGAAGTAAAGACATCTATTTTATTCTCGGGAGAGGAGTAACTAATGCTAGATGTGCATTGTAAACCCGGGACTCCTTGAAGCCTCACCCTGCTGAGGGCTGTACTAAACTGTTTATTCCAAAAAAATAAATAAATATATATTTATATATATATATGTAAATAAACAAATATTTATATATAAATAAAAATATATTTTATATATTATATATATAAATATATATATTCTTAAGCTATTTTTGAAGATGTTTTCTTTGTATATATTAAGCTGAAATTTAATATGTCATGTTAATATTTATATTCTGTCACCTTAGCCCCACTATTGGTATAGACTTAATATATTTAGTGTGAATATTGCCAACTACATGATAATCTATTTTTATACAGGAAACTTTAATTTTTTATTAGCAGTAAATCTTACATTTGTGTTGTTATTCAATAAAGTTTTTATTTAATAAAGTTTGGAGTTTTTTGAACATACTTTGCAAGATCCTGTGCCTGCTGTTCCTTGCATGGTGTAGTGAGGTTGTCCGAGAGAACTGGAAAGCAGATGTCCAAGACAAGATCCAACAGGGTAAGCCGGAACCTGTTCATACATCTGCATGCTGAGATTGCTCTCATTCCAGACCTCTGAGGGCACTTTAGCCAAGACCTGTCCTCATCCTGGGAGAAGCTCAATATCGCAGCCAGGGCTGCCTTGAAAAACCAAACAGAACAACCAAAACAAAAAATATGTGATATCAAGACTTCAAAAATTCAAAGTTTTAACATAGTAATCAATGGAGTTCTGATACCTAAAATTACTTCTCATCATGTTAAAACCACCTCTGTCCAGACCTCTGGACAAAGAAAAGAATGTTGATGTTTTTAACCCCAGATAATTTTTTTTTTAAATCCCCAAGCTTTTATTATGACTTAAAAGTAGAAGGCTCCAGAAGTTCCTCTTTTGTAACTTAAAAGAATTCATGTGAGCCTCACGGAGTTTGCAACTTGCATCTATCTACCTGTCACAGGTCAATTGAGCTACAATCAACAGACTAAGATTCCCCAACTTTTGCCTGTTCCTGATGGAATATGTGTGTGTGTGTGTGAGGGTTGGGGGGGGGGGGCTCCAATTGTAAGAGTTTCCTTTAAGTTCCTTAACTTTAGCTTCTGTCCCTAGTCTGAATATGTCTCGGCAGATTTCCACCCACCTGACAGTCACCACCCAGGAACCAGAATCAGAAAACAAACCACTCCAAAAGTGATCTACAGCACCCAAGCCCCAGGCAGTCCACAAAAGTGGAGAGCCTGATGTGCTCCAGTCCAGCTGCCATGATTGCTTCCTGTCTTTTACCTTGATCAGGAAACCAGATGCTTCTGATGAGTGAGTGCCCCATTTCCTGAATGAATCCCCTCCCAGGCTTTGGTTAACATTCCAGCCTTCCTGGGCCCCTACAATGGCATCCTAATTTCAGTTGAGGCCCATTTACAAAATCATCTATGTCACCCCTTATCCTCAACAAAAGACTGAAAAGGTTCAGTCCAAAGGAAACTCTCTGGCAAGGAAGACAAATGGCTACTTGGAGTGCCTACCCAACAAACCAGGCTGGCTCATACTGACCTCCAGGCTCCCTTGTTTGAAAAAAAAAAAAAAAAGGTACCTGTAAAACCCAACTAGATCAAGATCCATCAGCATGTTGATCCATTAGATGAAGCAGTTTTGCAACATGATAGAGCACTCACCATACTCTGTGCAGAACAAGGATGTGATTGTGTGGCTGTAAGAGAAAATGTTGTTCTATGCAAACCACTCAGCAATCATTAGAGATTCCTGTACTCTCAGAAAAACAAAAACAAAAACAAGCAAACAAACAAACCCCGTACACTGCAGACAGAAAAATGACCCAGAACAGGGGAAGCCCATGGTTGCCATTCTCATTTCCTTGTTTTTCCAGGTGATAACTCTGTCTTCAGCTATTGCAGAACACCAGACCCTTCTGTTTCTGCTGATCATCGCTGGCTTGTGCATCATAAATGTCTTAACTAGATACAGAAATTTTGGTCTCGGTGCCAGTATACTGATATTTATTAAATCCCAGTGTGAACAGGTGATAGGCCCACCGAGAGCCCAATTTCCAGAGAGACAGATGAAGGTAACTTGGAGATGGATTGCCACAAACAGAAGAGATTTATTCAGGCCAGTGAGTGATGGGGCTGCTTTCCAAATCATCAGGGAACAGCCCCGAGAGAAAAAGGCATGGGGTTTTTAAAGGAAAAAGCAAGGGAGGCGTGGGGGTGGCAAGCTTGGCAGTGCAGGATTGGGTGAATGGGGTTATGGGTAGTTGACTTTTAATATCATCGGTTCGTTTTAGGCACCCACGTCCAGTCAGGCCTGCCCCCGACATCTGGTGGATATCTGATCTTCAAGTTACACCCAGAATGTCCTGGATGGGGAGCTGTGGCCATCTGGACCGGTTGCCAGGCACCCTATCTCATACTGCAGGCCTGGACATTCTTCTGCAGCAGGGTGGGTCTTGTCCCCATTCACCCACTTCTCCTTTTTCCTTGTCCTTCTGCTTTCTGGAAAACTACCGGGAGAACTTAGTTTAATTAATATGGGGTATAGAATTCATAAAGAAACCTGTAAAGCTAGCCTGTTCCTTTCACAGATACACACCACAGGGTCAAGAACTTGACTCAGGATACAACTTAAGTGGGGGATGGAAGTGATGGTGAACATTATGTTTAAAGTTACTGTGCTTAAGAGAACTATCAAACAAAAAGCATGTCTAGCCTGTAAGTCCTACTTGTCCAAGGACAGAGGAGGTCTCAGAATGCTAGGCGTTGTTCTTGTGATTGCCTGGTCTTGTTCATGGAGGATACAGACAGTGTGTGGTCACTCCTGTGGACAAGCTTGCTTGCCCTTGACTGCACCTAGATGGAGGTGTCTGAGGACATGCAGGCAGGAAGTCTGCCAGTGTTCCTGCCTCTAGATGCACAAAGCCAGGATGGGCACAGCCTGTGAGCCTTTATAAACGCATGAGTAATGAACCTTGGGACTGCATCTTGAGAGCACTCTAAGGCACAGTCTTCACACCGTGGGTATCTGGTGCTAGCATCTGAATGAAGTCTCTTCTTTGTTAAAATTTTAATAAATAGATAAACAAATAAAAACATTTTATTTTCTGAAAGTAAGGAGATCTGTCTTTTAGGAAGTTGAGTGAAGTATTTCCAAACGTACATTTTCAACACAGGTATCTTTTAATATAAGTCTCAGCCATATTTTAAGTGCTGTACCGAACTGTTTATTCGAAAAAGGGTACTCAACTTAAAGCTACTTTAACATTTTTGGTACAGGTTAAACTGAAATTAATTTGTTACTCATTAAGAGTATTATTTCCCCTTCACATCCTCATTGTGATTTAGTATTTAGCCTCAATAGTTCCAGTTTCATAATAATCAGTTTTACATGTAATAGTTTAACCTTTTCTGTTCATTGCATAATTTATAATGGTATTATGAAGTCTTTATAAATCCAGAAATGTCCAGAACATGTTTTATAAGATTATGCTCCCACTGCTGCTTTTATGATCCATTCAAGATTTTCTGATACAACCTAGGGAGCAGATAGCTAGGGGATAACCCATCAGCATTCCTGTCATTCAAGCATCCTACATCAAGTTCTGATTACAGCACTTAAGGGCTTTGTTGCCTGAAGTTCTCCAATCTTCCACATTTCTTCTGCAACTCACTTCCAAAGAATTAAGAATCACATGGTCAGGGTATTGTAAAAACAGCCCAACTCCCAGTACCGATTTTCCGTATTAGTTCCTTTTCTTGTTTACTATGAAAAAATGTTTTGACAAAGCAAGGAGAGAGTTCATTCTGTATTCCACAATTCAAGGATATAGTTGATATATATAGGAAGACCTAGTTGGTAGCTGGAGCTCAAGCAGTTGGTCACATTGTGAACTGGGACCAGAATAAGTTCCTTTGCGAAGAGGTTTAGTGCCTACATCCATCTTTTGACTAACCTGCAGCCCCTGCTCCATTTTTAATTGGATTATTTGCTTTTATGTTATCTAGTTTCTTGAGTTCTTTACATATTTCGGATATTAGTCCTCCATCAGATGTGGAGTTGGTAAAAATCTTTTTGCATTCTGTAGGGTGCTACTTTAATTGATAGTGTCCTTTGAATTACAGAAGGTTTCTGTAATTTATTCTGTAATTTATCTGTAATACAGATAAATGAGGTCCCATTTATCCTAGTGCCTGTGCGATTGGTGTTCTGTTCAGAAATTCATCTCCTGTGCCAGTAAGTACAGAACTGTTGCCTGCTTTTTCTTCTATCTGGTTCAGTGTATCAGGTTTTATGTTGACTGAACACAGCTGTATCTGTTGGTCTGGACAAGTTGCGAAAGGTATTTACTTGAATAATAGTACTATTGAACTTTTAGCATGATTTCAGCAGAACCCATTGTAAAAGATTTTAGATCACCTTTTAAATTCCCTCAAGCTCCCCCAAAGCATCTATTTTGCCTGTTTTCCTCCTTTTATCATTAATTCAATTCTGAAAAAAGGGATAGACTTGACATCCTTACAGATAAACACTGAAAATCACTCTTTTTTTCTTTTTTCAGCCTGAGATCCAAGGTAATTGGCTGCTGGACTGATGGGACACACAGCAATCACCAGTTAAGATAGTGTTATCAAACCATCTTCTGTAAGAAAGCAAGCAGCAGTAAGCTAACAGCTCCAGGAACATGACCTGTTGCCTCAGGTATTGCCAAGTTGACAACTGTTGGCTCCTAACCTTCCATTCTTACACTACCCTGCCATCTTCCTAGGATGAACACTCACCATCCTGAACTCTACTCACAGCATGGAGTCTGTTCTAAAGGCTGTGGAGCCATTAGAAGGGGACTGGCTGGCAAAGCAAGTCCTGTGAGACTTTTACACACCTCTCTTTAGTCTGGCGTTCTTCTACCTGGTCAGCCGTGATGCAAACAGTTGATGCCTGACAGTTCTGCTAGCCTGGATGCATCCATTCTTGCCTCCTTTCTGGCTTTGGTACCCTGAAGATGTCAGAAACTATGAGCCAAAATAAACTTTCCCCACTTGTTCCTGCCCGCTATTTTGTTACTATGTTAAGGACACAGATGCTTTTCATACTGAGAAGAGAGTATGACCAGTTAGTTGGCTTGAGCAAAATCCTCATGGAAACTGAAGTTTTTAATGTTTTTTTTTTCTGACTGCAATAAGCAGTGTTTTAACACATAATGCTGTTTCCCTAAAGTTTGCAATTTCTAATATCGGTACATAAAATAGAACGTGTTATCAAGTGCAATGTTTTGGGACTATATACATTGTATACTAGCCACAACTTGCTAATTCACATACAAATCACCTCAGAGTTGATACAGTTTGTGAAAGTATGTAACATTCACTCAGGCACCTTTCAATTATATTAAAATAATTTCCATGTTGTATAGTAGAGCCATTAAATTCATTTACACTATCTAACTTTGCAGCCATTGATCAGCATATATCATGCTACTGATATGATCAGATGTCAGCCCTACTAAATAGTACTGTATCAGTTAGTTCTTTATTTTATGTGTCAAATGCACTTGTGTGCATGGAAGACAGAAGAACATGTCAGGACCTACTGAGCAATACTTACAGATGGCTGAGTGTGTGCCATGCATGCTGGGCACTGAACTCAGGCTACATGCAAGAATAGTGAGCACTTTCAAACACTGAGCCAGCACTCCAGCCCCTAAAGTGGGTTAAAGTCAGTGAACACGGTCAGTAAATGCTGGATTCTTGATCTCGGTAGAACTGAACCTGAGTCACCTGTCTACCTATCCATCCATCCACCAATCTATCTATCCACCTATTTGATGTTTTTGTGTGTGCACGCTGGTGGGGTGGTCACATGACAGCCCATGAGACTCACTTCTCTCCTACCGTGTGGTTTCTGGGGGACTGCACTTAGGTCATCAGGGTTGGCAGTAAGCACCTTTAACCACTTAAGTATCTTGCCAGGTGAGCCTCAGTAAAATATCGCCATTTCTTTGATCTTGTATACAGCAGTAGCCAAAAAGGAGAACATTTGGTCCCTTCTGTGAAACTGAGTTGATGGAGCCGCCTTATCAAGTGCTGTACATATTCACACTTATGAACACACACTTACAGCTAGGTATGATTAAACTTTATTATTCATAAAAAATGAGCTTTCTAAAATATTAGTAAATTTCCACTTTAGTTCTGTTTTGAAGTGTTGGTACCAGTGAAGTAACATTTTTCTTCTTTGAATCTTTTCTTGTAAAGTTACAGTCTTCTCCTTTTCTAAAATGGCAGGAAGCTCCTTCCAGTCCTTGATGAAGATAAAGGGGGCACCCATGGCCTTGAGTAACTGCAGAGGAGCACTGTGGTGACTGGACATGTTTCCACAGTGGCCAGCTGTCATCACATCTTCTACCACAGGAATGGAGCCAAACGAGCAGGCCTCATATATTCTGTAACACTCTGTGTTCACTCCTACAGGACACAAAGTGAGGTCACTCTGAAGCAAAGCATCTTGGTAATTCTTAAGACTTTCATTTGTCTCCTGAGGCTGCCACCTAGGAAATTAAACAAACAACAAAGAAATCCCTGTAAGGTTTTCTTTCCTATGGCATCTTTTTTGAAGCAAATCTTTTAATGTAAGTTATCAAAAATGTGAACACATCAGAGAGATGATAAATATGAGAGGCATTGAAAATGTTGGACCAAACACATTTCTTAAAACTTCTTGAAGGCTTGGGGGTGTGGGTATAGCCCAGCTGCTAGAACTCAGACCTAGTATTGATCATCATCTATCCATAAACTGGGTATATAATTCTCTAATTCTACAAGTTGGGAGGCATAGGAAGAATCAGGAGTTTAACATCATCCTGGGCTAAATACCGAGTTTGAGGCCAGCTTGTGCTACATGAGAATGCCTAAAACAAGTTTTTTGTTTTGAACATTTGAAAATGATCTGAACATTTTATTGCTGTATATTTAAAAACATCCGGTGATCAATCTTCGAATGGGTGTATTCATTCACTCCGTAATTCCCGAGTGTTGAGTTCTCTCGTCTTACTCTGATGCAGCTGTGCTGTATCCAGTGGTGGGCATTAGGTCTTTGAGTTAAGTCAGGACATTTTCTAGAAAGTCTGAAGCCCTGTGAGGAAAAGCACAGAGGGGCTTCTGGAGTTACAGGGCTGCAATTTCGTATGGGTGATTACTGAATGTTTCACTGCCAAGGGCTCAAAATCAAGAGCTGTATGTGAACAGGCAGGCTAGTGCAGACGTGGCTGTGGTCTTGAGAATGGAATGAATATATAGGCCACATACATGCAGAAGCTGATCCTGGCATTCTTTAAGTCTAAACTTATGCACAGCTACGTGAGTATGGATATGGAGTGGGCAGAAAGGGAGACTAGACAGGTAGGGTTCGCTAGATGGGGGAATTAGAAAGGGGAACATATGCTTCTGTCTTCTATTAGGTGAAGAGGTGATGTTATACAATGTCAAAAAAGTATAAATATTTCTACAAATGCAGGCTCTTTTCAATAAATAGGTTTTTCTGAAGGTTGGGTGTACTTACAAAGTTTTTGAAATTTTAAGGCTGGTCCCAGCCTAAACCTGTTCGTCTGGAATGTTGTCCATGTAGAGGTGGGAATACCTGTCCCTGGAATTTCTCTAGTGACATCTATACAGCTAAAGCAGTCTGAATTTACAAATGGTGGTAACCAGTGACATAATAATGAATGTTGGATTTAATTCTATCAGTGAAATGATTCATTTCCTCAACAAATATCTGAGTACCTACTGTGTATAAGCATTATTTTAAAATTTCCTTTTTTTTAATGTGTATATTAGTATATTTGTGTGCCTGCTTGTCTCCATGTGTAGCCAAGCACCCACAGAGTTCAGAACAGGGATTCAGAGCCTTGGATGGCTATGAGACACAGCATGTGGGTGCTTAGAACTGAATCTGAGTTTCCTATATGAACAGTAATTGTTCTTAACTGCTGAGCCACCTCTATAGCCCATTTCTACAGAACTATTTTAAATCAGGGAAGAAAACCCCTGACCTCATAAAGTTTATATACTACTGAGAGCCTATCTCTTACTATTAAAAATCTATCCACAGAAAGTTTAAAAAAATGATTTCCATTTTTTTTAAAATGGAGGATGATTATATATTGAGGACCCTAAACTATCATTTAATTAACCTCTGCTTTTACAGTTGAGATTAACATCAAGTCAGCCAATCACAAACCCAAGGGAAGTCTATACAGTATATAAAAATATTGCCACAACAGTATTTGTTTTCACTAGAATTATGGCTCTGTCTTTGTTCATTCTCTGCTAAACATCTCTTCAGGACACTACTAAGCTTAAAATTTTATCCTATATCCATTTTTAGAACAAACAAGTACTCTTCAGTTCTCCTGAGAAGATGGTAAAATACAACAAAGCAGTTACTATTGCCACTGATGCTCTAGGCCACTCTTTTTGATGGTGGAAAGATAGGCCTGCCTCATCACCAGTGAGCTTACTGCCATTTAAAACACCATCTTCCCTGTTCTGTTCAGAACACCCGAGGGATGCCTTTCTTATCTTGTACTTACGTGGCTACACCTAAAGGCCACTGGAAAACATGTGCGCCATTAATCCAAGGGCTGTCGTATGTTATGAAAAGCAGGTCTACAAAGCCTCCATTTCCTTTGAGGAACTGCATTATCCAGTCATTGTCACAGTATTCATTTCCAAGCAAGACAACAGACAGATGCTGCAGTTTCTGGGTTTGCATTAAATTCTGTGCATACAGTAATCACTGGGTGGCATGGGAGATCTTTGCTTTTTCTCTTCCGTTTAACACAAGGACCACATTGTCCACGTCTATGGAGAAGTACCCTGGAACCACACCCGGGCCAGTGATGAAGCAGTCGAAAACAACACACCACAAGCAAGAGATAAACAAAACTGAACAAAAGGAAATTTCAATCATTTTATATAAAATCTAGAATAAGATTTAATTAATATTCTCGTTGGAAGTGCAATTTGTATAATGCAAGTTCTTCTGAGCAAGTGGGACAGAATAATAGAAAGCTTTGGATGTAGAAATTCAGCTAGTATATGAGAGTGGACTCTCATTTCTTCACTGAAGGCAAGGGAGTAAGATACAATGTAAAGGAAAACATCAAGCTTCAGGAGATTCTTAACATAATTAAAAGGATTTGTGTGCATGCGTGTGCCACGGTGCGCTTGTGACAGCCAGAGGATAACTTGGTGGAGTTGGTTCTCTCCTTCCACCATGCAGACCTTGGGGTTGAATTCAGGTTGTCTGAGTTAAGGGCAACCACTTTTACCCGGCAACTCATCTTATCAGCCCTTAAAGGATAATTTTATGTAAATATGAAAGTACATAAAAATAAGTATTGAAAAATACTTATATATCTTCCATCAGTAGAAATATAAAAATGTGAGTGAGATTATACATTAAATTCCTAATAGCAGTTCTTTAGTGAAGAATAAAAAGAGTAGGAAACAAAGAAAAGGCTTTTATTGGAAATAATTCTGTTAGGAGGAAAGTTAAACATAAAGAATTCCTGACAGCTGAGATATATTAAGTCTGAGTGGTTTGCAAGTGAGAGAATGTTGTATTTTATTCTTTGCAATATATTTTTAAGAGTCTTCATAAAAAGAATAGACATGCTCCATAACTCACACTGTCATCCGCTGCCCCAAGCAATCACTGCCGCCGAAGTGTTCTGAACTTTGGGAGTCAAAGTGCAAGGGAATGAGCAGTTGGGAAGTGAAAACAGTGAGTGTGGACAACTGTTCTGAAATTCCAGATGAGGATCAAAGGAGAGTAGTGGGGGAGGAAAATGAAGGAGAGAGAGGTAGCACCTGACAGAACATGGTCTGAGAAGAGAAGGATGGAATGCACAGAACATCCTGGAGTAGGGAGATCACCTCCCAGAGACCTCAGGGTGAGGGAAGGCTTGAGAGAGAAGGGTTAAAGATGCCTGAGCATCTACTTAAGGGAGAGATTTATGGATGCCCTCACTCTCAGTGTGCTAGGAATAAGAATGTGCGCCCCACTCCCTGTCCATGTGGCGCTGGGAACCAAGGCCAGATGTGTGCATGTTCAGTGAGAGTTCTACCAACTGAGCTGTATTTCCAACCCCTAGCTACTACACTTAAAACACGAAAATTTCCTACTATACACTAACATTATAAAAATAAGGCTTGTGTATGAGTAGTATAATGTACAGAATGAGTGCTAGGTTCTAACTATCTAAAGTTATTACTGAAAATACATTAACTGAAAATAATCATGTACAGAATTCTAATTTGCTCTTGTGGGTTACTTAGCATATGTGTAAGAATCAGAACTTACAATGTTCAATATATTTTTCTACTGTTTGCCTCAAATGAAAATGTCTTCAGAGTAAGCACTTCCACATAGAGAGCCCAGAGGAAACATTTCAGTCTGAAATAACTGTGCAAACAGTATAGTTTTGGAATTCACTTAAGTTAGCACCTGTGTAACTTGAGACTGAGACTACAACTTGCGATTCCATAAGACTTCATTTATTTTGGATAAATTATCTACTACTTTTCATTGTTTAATAAGGTATTTTAAAAATCTGTCACAGAACTTGACTACAAAGTTCTCTAAGAGGAAAGAACACGGTTTCTTCCATGATGACATAAAATCTTGCATACAAACCTCAGAAAGGCAAACTGGGCTTAACCTTTCTTGGTGGTAGTTAATGATGTTTTGCTTTAATCCCTTTTCTATCACTGTGGTAATACCAAGGAATCATAAGCTTAAGGATGACGCGCATGACTGTGACTTCAGTGAAGAAATGAGAGTCTCACATATTCCATTCTATAGACTAGTTGAATTCCAGAAACGTCTCTGCAAAGTTAGTCCACTGACATGTTCACTGCTCAACTACAAACACAGAAAGCAATTTATGCATGCAATAGACATTCACTTTTTTTTTGGACTGGCCATTGCACCCAAGGTGTTGCACATTCTATGACATGCTTCCTACCACTAAGATCCACTTACTCTTTCAAGCAGTGAAATCTAACTAGTGTGAAGTTTAGGAGTATACACACAACCTACAATGAGATTAGAACAATGAGGCTAAATACCTGTTTACACTGCATGTATGATTCCTTTGAGAGAGTTAAGCAATGACAGGCTCGGGAGCTACCTGAGTTGGCAAAGTGCTTGTGCCGTGAGCATGAGGACCTAAGGACAATTCTTGAACTAAGATAACAGGCTGATGTCGTGATTGAGAGGCAGATCCCTGGTGCTCACTGTACAGACAGCCTAGCCTAATCACTAAGCTTCCACGAGAAACCTGTTCTCAAAACCAGCTGGTAGCTGCAGGCTGCTGAGGTGTGTATGTCGGCACACATGTTAACATAAGGTTGAAGCTAGAAGTGGAGGGTTGTACAGAGAAGGAACTGGAGGGGAGGGAATGCAGGTTGGACTGGATCATGTATTCATGATCTAACATGTATTCATGACATCATGTACTAACATTGTATAAAATATTTAATTGAAGACAAACAGGGACAAGCCAGGTTCGGTGATGTACACCTGTAATCCCAGCACTGAGGAGGCAGAGGCAGGCAGATCGTTGTGAGTTTGAGGCCAGCCTGGTCTTACAAAGCGAGTCCAGGGCAGCCAAGGCTACACAGAAAAACACTGTCTTGAAACAACAATAACAAAAGAAGTAAAACAACTAATGTAAAAACAACTAATATTTATTTCCATTAAAAGCCAACTGGAAACAGTAACTTCATGATAAAACTATGTTTTTTTAAATTAAAATCATCTTAATTCTATTTGAAAATTAACAATTATACAGTGATAAGTAAGTTAAATAAAAGTAAAATCCTTGAAAGTGTTGGCAATGCACAGGTTTTTTAGAATCTAAAACTCAAAACAAAAACATTTTGAATTTTGGAAAAAAAGGGAGCCTACATAATCACGTAAATCATAGTAGATATGACATGAAATGTTTTAATAAGTAACAGTTGGACTATGAGTATTTCCAGGTTAACCTAGCTACGAACGAAAAGAAAATCATGAAAGTAATGTTTACTTTCGTCCTCTAAGGCATAGAACATTGTGTTCATTTACCAGTCAAATGTATGAAATGTGGAACATGAAGTTTTCCATATCATCAGCTAAAACCAAAACAGACATAAGACTACCCAGAATTAATTTACAGACTTTTAATTTCTTTCTTCTCTGCACTGGGGACTCAACCCGGGGCCTGGCACATGCCAGGCAACTGATCTGCCACTGAGGCAGGTCTCCAGCTTTCACTCCAAAATTACCTTGAAATGTCTAATTTAATAAGAAAACGTTTACTAAAGTGTAAGCAGGACCTATTTATTTATTTATTCATTCCCAGGATTGATTTCTGTTTTCTTCCCAAGCCGAAGCATAAAGATATAAAATAGGTTTATAGAAGTATAAATATACTGTGCATACTATATGATAAAATATAGAGCATACTTATGAGAGTATATTCCCTCCAGTAGGTCCATGAGGCGTCACGCGGCAGGCAAGGTCAGTGTTGTCTAACAGTACCTGTACTGTGTTCTTCCTACAATCAACTGTCCTTCCCTCCATTGCGCAGTCACGTCTGGGGGATCAAGAGTGCCTTCGAAAACATGTTCCCACAGATACAAACCTGGTAGTCAAAGAACAAAACCAGACACATCTGCTGTCTTAGCCGTTTTAGAATGTCAGGAAAATGTATGTTTTATTCTTTTCTCTTTTGACTCTGAGCTGAGACGTTTCTCTCCATGGTCGGTTGCAGGCAGTGACCGAGACAATCCTCGATCATGTGTGGCAGCTTAATGTATGCGGGGTAGACTTCAGTGGCTGTAGTTGTAAAGATTACAGGATATTTTACTTATACTGAGGAACCCCAAATGTCACTGAACCCTGGCTACCCATCATATTCTGAAGCAAAATGTATATTATAAACTAAAATACCATCATTATTAGAATTAATTTAATATCGTGACTGGAGAGACTAAGTGTCTTGTGCTGAAGCCACAAGTACACCAAAGCATTCAGTGTGTCAAGGGGATAGATATCACCTCCCCATTTGCTCAGACATCCTTGATGGCATGATCCCATCTGCAAGCTGACAGACACTTCATCCTGTCTCCTAAGGGCAACCATGATGCTTTGTTTTGTTACATGAGGTAACATTAATATGCAGGCCTACAACCTCTGAGAACCCCTTGTCAGTTATTTTGAAAGATATTCTTTGGTCCATTTCCATTATGCCATGCTCTTAAAGCCACACTAACAACCAGTATGAAAATGTGGGCCATTGTATAAAACATCCAAATGTGTCAGGCTAAATAATGCCCCGCTTCTCCAGGTCATACCCTAATCTCTAGATCCTGTGACTATTGTCTTACACAGCAGAGTGTCTCAATGTGACCTAGCTGCTGAGATGCAGAGCCTTCCAGAGACACAGACACTCCCGCCTTGAGGAAGGTGGAAGCTGTAACTTTCTCAATCGCTCCATTGGCAGTTCACTACAGCAGCCTCAGCAAACTGTGCTATGTGGGTAGAACACCTGGAAGGGAGGTGCCACTGTAACAAACAGTTACATGTGGAAGGGGCTTGGAAACTGGGAAATGGGGGTGGTTGGAAGAACTCTGAAGAGTAACTAATTTTTATTTTTATTTTTATAAGCAAAGTCTACTTTAGATTGCCTGAAACAGACTGCAGAATAATTCAGATGCTCACAGTTCATTTAGTGAGCAAGACTCAGAAGAGATCAAGGAACACAGTAGAGAAAACCTACATTGCCTTAAGAACAGACTCCCTGAAACTGACTTCGTTAAGGGAAATACACAATCTAGCATATTCCATACCAGGACAGGACACAGTTTACACTGTTCAAGCTTTTCCTCTTACACTGACTTACCAATGGCTGCTTTGCCCCACATTTGTACCATGTGTTCATGTTTCTCTTTTGTGGGCTTGTTTAATATTTGCAGATGATCTCCTGGGCTCCTCCAAGGGGCTTGGGTCACTTCTCCAGCCCCACCCCTTGCAGCACACACAGCTTGTCTTCTAAGCTCCAGAAGGCACCATTCCATTGCTGTTGCTCTTCTTGGTGGTCTTCTTATGTTACTGCAACTGGGATGGATTTCCCCAATAGCCTCTCAAAGGCTCTCTGCATGGTCCCTTTAATGCTGGGTCTTCAACTGCTGCTGAGGCTGCACCTTCAGCAGTGGCCTCTCCTGGCTTCTCACAGAGCCAAGTCTCAGCTGATCTCCACACTCCTTCATGCCTTCAAAACCAGTACCACCTGGGTGACTCATACACTACCAAGTTCTGTTGCCAACAGCCTTGGCCACCTCTGGAACACAGCACCTGTGTGTTGACCCAGAGAAAACACTTTCCAGAAGGCTTTGAATTAATGATGCTGGGCTCCTAAGCACTGCTAGTTACTCAGCTGAGGCTGACCAGCACTGATTGTCTCAGTCACACAAAGCTTCCTCTTCAACGGTGCTGGTCTTTTGTTAATCACAGCTGATTCTTCAGCTCCAGCTGTACAGACACCACAGATTCCTCACACAAATGGCCCAGCAGAGTCTTTGCTTTCCTCTGAAACTTGACAAGCCACGCCTCTGTTGTCAGCACCGCTCTCAACATCCTTATCTTCCAAGCTCCACCAGCTGCCCACTAAGCTGTCAACACTCAATGGTTTTTTCATCCAAATTTTAAGTCCTTCTGCAATCCTCCCAAAACATCACGGTCAGCTCAGTCTCACTGCAACACCCCACAATTCTGGTATCAACTTGTCTTAGTTAGGGCTGCTATTACTACAATGAAACACTGTGACCAACAAGAAAGTCAGGGAGGAAAAGGTTTATTTGACTTACATATCACTGAAGGTAACCAGGACGGGAACTCAAGCAGGGCGGGGACCTGGAGGCAGGAGCTGATGCAGAGGCCATGGAGGGGTGTTGCTTACTGGCTTGCTCCTCATGGCTTGCTCAGCCTGCTTTCTTAGAGAACTAGGACCACCAGCCCAGGGATGGCACCATTCAGGATGGGCTGGGCCCTTCCTCATCAATCACTAATTAAGAATATGACCTACAGCTGTATTTTATGGATCAATTGAGGCTCCCTCCTTTGAGATGACTCTAGCTCAGGTTAACAAAAGACTAGCTAGGATACCAAGGGACTTTGGGGATCTTCCTGCCTCTGCCTTTCCATCCCTGGGATTACTGTGTCCTGGGACAGAACTGGGACCTTTGGACCTTGTTCTTCTTTGCAAGCACTTTACTGATCGAGCCTTTTCTCCAGCCTGGATCTTCTAATGTCTTTCATTAAACTCTTTATTTATATGCATATTGGATCTTTTTGTTTCATTTTTTATTTTTTTTCATGTGAACTTAGTTATTTTCTATTGTGATTTCTGAGAAACCTGGGAAGTTTTAGTAGCAGAAAAACTTTTATAAATGTTGATAAGAGTAGAAAGGATCTTTAGTCTAAATTTTAAATCATACATTAAAAAATGTTTTCACTTATCCTCTTTATAAAACTACTGGTATTTTGACCCAGAGAACATCTAAAATTCATGATACCATACATTCTATTTTTCAGTACCCGTGGTGTTATTAATCCCCTGTTATTAGTACCTGAGTAATGTTAATTAGTTATTAACATTTTTTCCATCCCCACGGAAGAATCTTATGTAATTGTCCTGTTGTTTGGTCTGATCTGTCGCCATCTAAAATTGCTTTGGTTAAGTTTTGTTTTGTTTTTTGGTCTCATGGCCAGTGTCCAGTAAAACTGACTTGCATCTCTCTTTAGAAAACTGTTGGAATCTGGAGAATGTTCTTAAACACATGTGCAGGCAGCAAGTAGTTATTTAGCATCCTACGTCCTCATCACTTGTTTTAGCAATGTGGCAGAGCAAACAGAACCTTGGTTTTGTCAAAATGCAGTGTGTGGCCACCTCTGTCCTGTAGATGACCCCTACCACGCTACCACGAGCAGGTGCTGGTTAATATTGAGTGGCATAGGTCATCCTACAAACAGGCACCATGCCTGGAAGATGGTAACATAGTCAACCTGGAGAAACATTATTACAAATCATAAATCTTGCGGGTTTTGGCAAAAGAACTCAATCATTGTAATACATTTCTTAGATGCTGTAGCTTCTTAACATAGCAACAAAAGAAGTCAGTAGTACAAAATGAGTAAACTGTAATTGATACAAAAGAAGTCAATAGAAATAAACTGTCCAAAATTTGCAAAATTTGGCAGCTGAACAGTTCTGCCAAAATAACTTTCTTCTAAAAGGCAGACGGGAAACTGCACTTACCTATAGTTAACAGCAGACGGCACTGCAGGCAGACTTTTAAAATATATGACCTTGGTATTAGAGATTTCTGATCTAATCTAACAAATTCTTTAAAAAATAGATTATAGAAGTTGGGTGCTTATGGATCAATGAATTTGTGATGTTTGTTCTGAGTTAAAAAAACAGAATGTTACAAAGAGAATTCTGGGTTTGTTATTAAAGAGATCTGTGTTCTTCAATGTGCCTAATCTTTTATGAGCAAGCTGTTTCTAGGTCACTCCAATTGAGGGAACAAATGGAATAAAAACGATAAAAAGAAAGATTTCTCTGTGTTGGCCCCATCAGCTGTGTACTGAGGCTTGTCCCCTCCCCACTCTTCCTGCTCTCTGATGTTCCAGTGACCTCCTCCTTCATCATGGTTGGCTGTGCTAATGTCTTCCACACGCCACACCTGGCTAAACCCAGACAAATAGCACTGTTCCTCGCTCTGAGAGACGTGTACACTGCCACAGTGATGTGGATGCCAAAGGGCACTTGGCACTGTCAGTTCTTCTGATAAGGCATGCATGCGGCCCTAAGGCGACTTGATATGCTGGCGTGGGTTGGTGATCGTGGGGGCTCCCACTTTCTAAGGAGAAGGGGAGGGGGCAAGGGAAAGAGTGAGGGGGTGGGATCAGTAGGAGAGGAGGAAGCTGGCTACAATTGGCAGGAAAGTGAATAAATAAAAAGAAACAGCGTTTTTTTTCTTTTTTCTTTTAAACATCAACTCATTTTCATTACAAACAAAACTCTTTAATCTTGTTTTGATGAAGCCTCAAAATGTGCCTGGCCTTGCCTCCATTCTAGAAGAAAGACATTTTGGAATCAAACTTGCAAAGGTAGGGGCCTGTGTGATCTCTTGCCGGTCCGGGGCTTGAGCTCGCTCAGGCAGGTCAAGATGAGAATTAGCACTAGCAGAACATTTCCATGAAAATTTCTGCTCCTTTCATAACAAAGAGGGCTGTGCTACCCTGCACTCAGTCTTAACTGCAGCTGGGCTGTGCATGTCTGGAGAAGCCCAACCTTGAACTCTAGAAGATATATTTATCTGTGTGCTGTGTTCTCACACAATAGGAGTAGGACAGTTGGGATCTCTGGGCACTAATTCACTTTCACACCACACTGCACCAGGACTCACCTTCTTCTGTCAGCTGTTTATTTATTTTTGACACGCTGCTTTAAAAGACAATGGTTTGAAAACTGCCAGGGTGGTGATGTGGCTTGATTTCCATGTCAGTATTCTGGGGCTTCTGACTAAACTTCCCTGTTATTAACCAACATCTAGACTTACGGGTTAGTTCTATAATTTCATAGTGGGCAGGAGAAGTTTCACTTCTGATCCCTACCAAAATGTCGCCAATGTTTGGCGCTCCTAGCTCACACAGTTTGTCTTGTTTGCCCAGGTCTTCTACTAGTGTGACAACATTTCTGGTTCCTTGAACTGTACCTCATGTGACACAATGTCAAATCATTCCCCTAATACTTTCAGAGAGAGCCACTGTGGAAAATAGCATGTCATTTTCCTACAGCCTGGCAATGTAGAGTTGCCAAAGAAAATAAAGTTTCCATCTTAGTATAGTTCCAAAAATGGAAATTAACATAAGTCCAATAGAAGTATGCACAGAATCTTTATGATATAATACAACAAGAACACAATGAAAAGGAAAGCCCCAAATTGCTGAGGACAGGTAGCATATGTATTCATCAGAGAACATGTACTTGAGGTAATACTTATTCCCTAAATTATTGATGGACTTCAGTAAATCCAAATAGATAATGAAACTTGATGCTTTAGAAACACGGACAAGTAAAAGCACATGAGGGAAGCACAAGAATGACAACAGTCTGGAAAAGTGAAAGAAATATGGAGGAGGCACAGTACTCCAGACAGATTAAAGCCACAGCGACCAAGGCACTGTGTTGTCAGTGAGCCCAAGCATTCAACAGAACATCTTAATGTCGATGTGCTTGTGAACAGTTAGCTGGTTTTTGACACTGGTATAAAAACAATGAAGAAAAGGTGATTTTTTTTTTCAAGAAATGGTGTTTGAATAATTACATATCCATGATCAAAATAGTTATAATTTTCACAGCCTATGAAAAGTTACCTTGAAGAGGACTGTAGATTAAACATAAA
The DNA here is from genome assembly GCF_030254825.1 of Meriones unguiculatus. Taxonomy (NCBI): domain Eukaryota; kingdom Metazoa; phylum Chordata; class Mammalia; order Rodentia; family Muridae; genus Meriones; species Meriones unguiculatus. The sequence goes on along the minus strand of NC_083364.1, from coordinate 12,943,908 downwards.
ATTATTATAAAGTGTTTAAAAGCTATCATAGAAAATGATCTCTATTCCCTTGAGGATTGATGATAAGTTTCCATATATGACTCCAAATCAAAATCTCTGAAAAAAATATCAACAGCAGAAGATTGAAAGAAAATGTTAGCGAGTCATATACACGAACAATGCAAAATGTAGTCTCAGTACAAGAAAACCAATGCCAGGTGGAAAAAATGGGCAAAATACTGGAAGATATTTGTGTCATTTTTTTCTTTGATGTGAAAAACAAACAAACAAACAAACAAACAAACAAACAAAGCAGCGGACAAAAGCAAGCTAAGAGCAGCAAGGTGTCTGTTGGGTCCTGGTCTGCAGGTCCTGGCGAGCGGGAGCCCCAGCCCGCGAGGCCGGCCATGCCAACTCGGGCAAGCGATGGGTGGGGGGTCCGGGGTGGGGGCGGCTCCCGGCCGCTTCCTCTATGGCCGCGGAACGGACGCGGGGACCGCGCCAGCGCCGCGCACCATTGTTGAGACCCTCACGGGGGTCGCGCCCCGCCGGCCGCCGCCGCCTCCTCCCTTCCTGTCTGAGCCCCGGGGCTGGGACGCCGCCGCCGCTGCCGACGCCCGGCAGGCCGAAGGGATGGCCGTCCCCGCGCGAGTCCGATCGGCGGGGCTCGAAGGGCGGCGGCGGCGACGCTCCTCGGACGCGCCCGGTTCAGCGCCGGCGGGAAACGCATCTCCGGAGCCAGCGCCGCGAGGGTCCTCTGCTGCCTTGGTCGCCCAGCACCTGGGCTCTTTCTCCGCCGCCCACCGCCCGCTGCTGCCCCCTGGCGGCCGCAGCCACACGCGCACCCGGAGCCGCGCCCCGGCTCTGCGGCCGCCCAGCCCTCAGCGCGCGCTCAGCCCTGTGCTCAGGGCACCGGGAGGAAGGCCCCAGCTGCCCCGGCCCCCGGAACTTCGGCGAGGCGGGGCCCTGTCGCCAGATGGGACCGTGCTCCGGGCAAACCCTTTCCCCGCCCTCGCCCCTGTCCCGGCTCCGAGCTGGTCTTGGAAGATGGAGGCCCCTTGTGGCCAACCCGAGTGGGGCCCCCGCACCAGCGGTGACCGCTCTGGGCGGAGCCCGCTGAGCCTTGCTCCTTCACTGGGTGGTCTGCGCCTGGAGACTCCTGTAAACCTCGGGACAGACTGTCTTGCCTCCTTCTGTGTGGGCCCTCGATAGTTTTTTCCAGGGGAGGAAGTCCAGAGTCGGGTGTCCCCCTTAAAGAATCCAAGATGCTAGACCCCAGGAGGCAACTGAACATTGGGCTGTGAAGGACCTGCCTGTCAAAAAGCACAAGAGGGCAAAGCTGTCCCGTGAGGCAGGGAGGAAAACTGCCTGAGCGCGCACCATCGCCCTCTCGATCCCAGATGTAGCTCAGGTACTAGGATGACAGGGAAAGAGCGGTATACTTGGCATTGGTCACACTTAAGTGTCGCTGGCTTTCATCCGGCTGTGTTTACCCTTTAGGACCTTTTCTGGCTCCTCTCAACCAGTTTAGCAAATGCTGAGTGATAGATAGCAAAGGCGTGTCTCATGCCAAAATGTTTTCACTGCAAGATCTAAGGGTCGGAGAGACTTTTAGACTGCTCCTTAGTCGGTGAACAAACATAAGCCAAGAACGGGGAGTCGGCGTTAGGCAACTGTCCTGAAGTATCTTAACCGTGTATTGCATGAATAAAGAGTTGCAGGCTGTGGGAATAATAGTGTCATCCAAGTTCAGGACTTGGGGAGATGGACAGGAGGAAAAGGAGACTGTGCATGAGGCAGGTTGGGGAAAAAGGTGTTATAGAAAAACAGCTCTTCAACAATTGATTGTTAGTTTGCAGTGGTGGGGAATTAACCAAGGCCTCATACATGCAAGACTATCCCTGAGCCGTCACCACCCCTCCTCCACCTCTCTACCCCACCTCCCACCCATCACTCTGCAGCCCCCTGTTCCTGCATTTAAAGGTTGAATAGTAAGTACTTGGCCATCTATGAGAGAGGAAAATACATTCCAGAGAAAAGACAAATTTTACCCTCGGTCACTGCAAATAACTTTTCCAGAGATCCACTCAAAGTTTAGGTATGATAGAAGAAAAAAATATTTCACATTTTTTAAACATATGCAGGTGCACTGAGCTGGCATTTTTTTAACTTGCTATTTGCCTCAATTTAAGTTTTAGCGATGTACTGTTCTATATTAGAATAGGATGTAAGAGTAAGGCTCTTTTATTTTGAAGATCAGGTCTCATGTAGACCAGGCTGGCCTTGAACTTGTTTATTGAGACAAGATCTCATGGAGCCCAAGATGGCCCCAAATTTGCAAAGTAGGAAAGAATGACCTTGAACTCCTGATGCCTCTGTTTTTACCCACTAAATGGTGAGATTATAGGCAGATGCCTCCACAACTGGTTTTCTGTAGTCCTGGGGAACAAACCCAGGCTTTAGGGCATTCTAGCTAAGCCCTCTGGCAGCTGAGCTCCAGCCCAAAGGACTTGTTTTTCTGTATACTGCACATGAGGTTAGACTGTGAGTTTTTTGATGCTAGGACATGGGGTGGGCTAGGACTCACCGCTGATCCCTCGGGGTCTGAAACTCAGTTCTGGGCTGCCCTGATGGCATGTGGATCTGACTAAGGAGCCCGTGGACAGAGGAGCTCCAGAATGCCCAGTGCAGAAGCCAGGAAGGAAGGTCAGAGCCACCCAGGGGAGCCCTCCTGTGCCGTGCAGAGCACCGGGAGCCTTTTAAGCAGAGAAGTGCCATGAAGAGATTGGAGTCCTGTAATGATAACTGGCAGAGAAAGGAAGGGTCAGCCTGGAGAGAGCAAGAGCTGACACAGGCAGCCTGAGGGGGTCACAATCAAAGTCACATTTAAGTGGGATTCGTTTAAGTGGAACTGGAATTCTTCATTTCGTGTTTTTTTTTTTAAGGTAATGTGAATACCCCATTTTTAAAAAGATTTATTTATTTATCTATTATGCAGTATTCTGCCTGCATGTGTGCCAGCGACCCAGAAGAGGTCAACAGATCTCATGATAGATGGTTGTGAGCCACCATGTGATTGCTGGGAATTGAACTCAGTAACTTTAGAAAAGCAGCCAGTGCTCTTAAACTCTGAGCCATCTCTCTTGCCTGGACCTGGGATTCCTATCACCCATGGTGCTGTTGAGGTTTACTCCATATTTGTACCTGAGAAAAGCAATGTGAGAGAAGAGACTGAACTACTAGAGAGGAATTGTTGCCAGAGCCCAGAAGGTACAGAGGGCTCAGGGGTGAATCCTAGCTCTGCTGCTAAATAGGATATTAAAAAAAAATCACTACCTGCCTATGCCTCAGTTTCCTCATCTTTAAAATGTGTTAGTTCCTAGATCCCTGGAATGGAATAAACTCTTATTGAGATGATTATTTAAAATTGCTTAACAGAAGGGCCTCTGGCTTAGGCCTTGTCTTAGTCACTCTTCTGTTGCTGTAAAGAGACACCATGACCAAGGCAGCTTACAAAAGAAAGCCTTTCCCCGGGGGCTTGCTCACAGGTTTGGAGGGTGAGTCCATGGCCACCAGGGTGTCACACAGGGTGGCAGGCAGGCATGGGGGTGGAGCGGCAGTGAGGGCTTCCATACTGAGACAGCAACTGAGAGACAAACCGAAAGAGGCCTAAACACTCAAACAGCAGAGCCTATGGGGACAAATTCAAACCACCTCGGGCCTATAGTTGAAGCATCTAGAGGCTAAGAAAGGAGGAGTGCTTCCTCCCGGGAAAGGAAGGAAGAGACCAGCTTAGGTACCACAGGAAGCATCGGACTACAGCCTCAGCCACAGCAGCCAAGCAGTTTCTACACACCAACTGCATTTGATCATCGCTATACTCTGTGCCTCTTACTGTTCCTGTTGAGAGAGATGCTGTGTGGCTCAGCTGCCCTCAAACTCATGGTGCCTCCTCTCCTCGACCACCACACTCAGCTTCAACAGACTTTAACAGGAAACAGTTTAAAAATGAGAGACAATGCCTTACCATGCTTGATTTCACCAGGGTCTCTGTAATGCAAATTTACCTGGAAGTTGTGATAAGGTATCCCGTGAGAAACAGCACAAGAGATAACAGGTTTTATTCTGCATTCCAGTCCATCCTGGGGAAGGGAATTAAGGGGGAATCTGGTGTATTTTGTTCGATCTTGAGAGAATTAAATGCTCAAAGTCAGTTTTGCTTAGCTTTTTATTAAATCCAGGAGCACAGCCTATGGAATAGAGCCCCACACAAGGTTAAGGTGGGTTTTCCCATGTAGGTACTCCCTTACAGGCATGCCTACAGGTTTGTCTCCGGATGCCTCTGGACACCCACAAGTTGACAACATTAACTACTACTGTTTTCACTCAGCAATCAATATGACATGTTGAGTGTTCGTGGCTTAACGTTTCCAAGTTTGGGGATCACTCGCTAAAAGTGAGCATTTTGCACACATTCTCACAAGAACACCACAAGATGACACCAATATTGCCCTAATATTCCTAAATGGAATCTGAAGGCTAAAGATTCTGTAAATCAGACATAACGAGGATGTAATCCCAGCACACATCTTCCTGCACCCGGATTGAATCTTCTTTCCCACTGTCTGCTGTTTCCTGTGGACCTGTAACTCCTTGCCACTGGGAAGCAGGTTCATGCACGCAAGATGAGCACTTCTGATCATGGCTTTATACCAATGGATCTTGTTCCTCACCTGGCCTTCAGTGCCATCATCTTTCTCAGACTTAAGAACCAAACCGACTCCCAAATTTGAAAATGGTGGACAGCTAAAGTCTGGGCCACCTGAAGTGTGGTTCCCCCATCAGTCCTGTGTGAATTGGCTCCACCTTGTGGTGGCTGTTTTCTTAGCCCTCTGCTCCTCTCTACAGCCTCCTCATTTACATCTTTTCACTCTTCAGAGGTATGTGATGAGAACCTTGCATGCTGGTGAGATTCTAGCCCTCTCTGGATAGTCCAAGTTTCCAGAAGCAGAGCTTCCTGTCCCATGTGACCCTTTACCCCTGGTGGAGGTAGGGGTATTCACCAGGGCCTGTGGCCAAACAGTGTCACTTACAGAAGCATTCCTTGCTTCAGTGCTGAGTAATTGAATGGTGTCAGTGTGTGTGTGTGTGTGTGTGTCTGTGTGTGTCTGTGTGTGCACTTGCATGTGTATGTATGCATCTATACATGTGAAGGAAATAGGCTGACATCACGTGATCCTCAGCCCCTTTCCACCTCAGCTCTTGATTCAGGGTCTCCCTCCTAACCTGGGGTGCACCCATTTGGCTAGGTTGATTAGGCAGTGGGACCCAGGCGTTCTCCTCTCGCCTTCCTAGCTGGGAGCCTACAGACTCACCCCATCACACTGAGGACTTTTTACATTTGCTGGAGATCCAAACTCATGATTTCGCGGTGGGCGCTTGACCAACTGACCCATCTTCCCAGACTCTGAAACAAATTTTATAATAGCAAATGGAAATGCACCATTGGCGCCAAGTTCACATAGTTTTTAGATATAATTGTGGCTTTAATGAATTTCCTGTCTGATGGGCCGTCCTGGCACCCCCTTAAATGAAAGGGTACATTCTTTTGCCCCCAAGGGGACTGATTACAAATGAAGCAGGGGAAGCCAGCATGCTCCCTTGTGTTTAAGGATCAGACCAGAGCATTGCAGCACACATCAGACTCTCAACACACGTCCAGCACTGTCTAGATTCCCAGTGACCCCTGACCTCACAAAGTGCTTGCACTTACACGTTCAGTGATAGTGTCTGGGATCCAGTCCTGGGACACTTCATAACCAACATCAGAGCACTTTAGAGTCTGTCTTAAACTCAGACACACCACTTCACACTTAAGACGACACTTCTCAGGACCAATGTGCATATGGGGCACAGGGAGATCTCCTCCTTCTTAGGAGGGAAGCCTGAGATGCTGAAGTTCCAGTAAGCTCTGAGGAGGTGTGCTAAGAAGGCCATTCTGAGGAGCAAAGACACCATAAGTTCCAAATATTGACTGGGAAAAGAATTCTCCAGGTGAGTCTACTCATGTGAAGCTCAGAACCAAAGCACATCAAGAGAGTAACCTTATAAAAGTTTTACTGCCTGAGTGCCAGTGACGGTGCTGCCAAGGCATTTTTCATGGAACGCATCTCTAAAAACTAATTGTTTCTTCAGTACACTTTTCCTCTTCACCTGCTCACCTGTAAGAGCATCAGGCTTGTACTCAGGTCCATCTGTTTCCATGCTGCATGAGGAGTCACAGTTCATTATCAATGGATCAGCCTTCTTTCCACTCATCTCAGTAATTCTGAACACACACCCCAACCAGCCTCTCATTAGGATAACTGTTTTCTGCTCTTAGAATCCTACTAAGGTTTCCCATGTGTCTGATGCACAGTGTAGTCAGAATATGAATATTCCAGGAGCCTATACCGATGAAAATATTAAATCCCATCCCTTATTTTAACAAGATGGTATTGGCACTCCAAGGAACACAGCAAGAGTTTGGCCAGACAAGAACTGTCAGATGCAACTCAACAGTCAGGGTGAAAGGTGGGATAGTAAGTATTCAGAGCAAAGAGTGACAAAAAGATCTCTTAGCAGCTACAGATCTCTGCCCATATTCTAGAAGGCAAAGGTCAGGCTCTCTTTTCCTTACACTTCGGTAGAAGGTTTTTCTAGCCTCTTCCCTAGAGACACAGGCTGTGGCATTAGTCCTGACTTGTTGATAGATATGTGCCCAGGGAGAACAGTCTAGGGTTGGTGAATGGCACATAACCTCCCCCTGAACCCCAGAAAAAGAAGCCCCATACTAACTGGGGCACTGTGTACCCTCACTTGTACAGGCTTATTTGCACTCTTCCGTCACTGACTTTCCAGACCGTTTGATTTTTATACTCATGAGGAGACAACATGGAATTGCACCCATCCCTGTGCAATGGGAATATGTCCCCGGGAGTGCAAGGGCTGCTAATCCAGTCTCATCCAATTTTGTGGCACTACAACTACAAAGGCAGAGGTAACCTTGCTCTTTATCATTCTTTTAACATGGAAAGCCAAACCTCGGGAGACGAGCCTTGCTCTAGGGCTGCTAGTGCTTGTGTGATCACCACCTTGTCACGTTTTTGTTGGGTTTTGAGTTTGCAGAACAACCAGAGTAAAAACCACTAACCTACAACATAATGCTGCACCAAACATTCCAACCACCACCCGTTCTTTAAAATAAGAAAAGGCGGAAGAAACCCAGGATGATGAGCCATCTGTGAGCAATAAATTCACTCGAGTAGAATTAGTGGTCACCACCGCTGCCCTTAGTTCTTCAAGTAGTTGCAGGTGTATTTGTTGAAAGATCATCTTCAGCTGTAACGAGCTTTCGCGTGAGGCACTCCGGTACCCAGAATGGATTGTTTTCTTGCTGTGGGAAAACACAGACAGCTCCCCTGGATCTTACTAAGATAGGATCAGGGCCTTTCCATTGACCAGTCAAGACATCCTTCCATTTGACCATTTCCTTAGGCCTATCAGGCTCTAAGCAGTGGTGATCAGCCACCGAGTGGCCCTGACTGTCCAAATTTAAAAAATTGAGAGTAAAGAGTGCCAAGGAAACAGTCACTCGTGGCACTGAGGGCAGAGCCTCCTCGACTCCCCCTTTTTGTTTTAAGTAGGATTTTAGAGTGCGATGAGCATGTTCAATAATACCCTGTCCCTGAGGGTTATATGGGAGACCCGTTAGGTGGGTCACTCCCATTTGATGACAAAACTGTCCAAATTTCTGAGAAGTATAGGCCGGCCCATTGTCAGTTTTTAGAATTTCGGCTTTCCCCAGGCACTCCATGCCTCCAGGCAATGTTGAATAACATGGGCTGCCTTTTCTCTAGTCAGGGGAGAAGCAAACATAACTCCAGAGCAAGTATCAACGGAAACATGCAAATATTGAAGTTTACCAAAAGATGAAATGTGGGTAACATCCATCTGCCACACTTGTAGCAGACGGATTCCTCTGGGATTAATCCCAACATGAGGCATAGGTAAGAACTGACAACAGTTTTGACACTGGGTAACAATATCTCTAGCTTCTTTTCTAGTTATGTCAAATCGATGACGCAATGTCTCAGCTGTAACATGAAATTTTTTATGAAACTCCTTAGCCAATTCTAAATTTGAAAGGAGGGCAAATGCAATCATCTTTGTGGCTCGATCTGCCAGGTCATTTCCATAGGACATGGGCCCCGGTAGACCGGAATGAGCCCTAATATGTGTAATAAAAACAGGGGATCTTCTGGTAATTAAGGCAAACTGAATCCTTTGAAAAATTTTTGCAAGCTTGCTAGATGCTTTAATCAATCCAGCAGCCTCTAAGATTTCGGTTGCATTTACCACATAACTAGAATCAGAAACAATATTTAAAGGACCTGGAAATTTTTCCAAAACATTTAGCACTACTAAACATTCCACAATTTGAGGCAAGGTCTCATGATATTGCTTAGAAACAACTTTATTATTAACCACATAAGCTCCCACTCCTGTTTTTGACCCATCTGTATAAACCACCAGTCCATCCCGAAGTGGTTCCTGGGATGTTACATGAGGGAAGACTACCTCTTGAGTTAAAGCAAATTGCAAAACGGGGTGTCGAGGATAATGATTATCAATCAAACCACTAAAGGAGGTAACTAGCACCGCCCAAGTATCAGAGATAGCAGTCAATACCTGAACTTGGTGAGCTGTATAAGGCACTATTAAGAACTTTGGCTCCAACAGAACAAGAAAATTTGAACACAGGGAACTTACCAGAGACTCAATACTCCAACCAAGGACTATTCATGGAGATAACCCAGAACCCCTGCACAGATGTAGCCCAGGGCAGTTCAGAGTCCAATTGGGTTACATAGTAATGGGAAGAGGGACTGCCTCTGACATAATCTGATTGGCCTGCTCTTTGATCACCTCCCTCTGGGGGGGAGCAGCCTTACCAGGCCATAGTAGAGGACAATGCAGCCACTTTTGATGTGAACTGACAGACTAAGATCAGAAAGGAGAGGAGAACCTCCCCTATTAGTGGACTTGGGGAGTGGCATGCAAGCAGAGGGAGGAGGGAGGGTGGGATTGGGAGGGGAGGAGGGAGGGGCTTCTGGGGGGATGCAGAATGAATGAAGTGTAATTGATGAAAAATTAAAAAAAAAAAAAGAACTTTGGCTCTTTCCCAAAGTATGTAATGGCTGCTTTTAACCCACGAAGTGCAAGTTGAGCAACTGCATCTGGATACCATTCAATAATTTTTGCAGGAGAAGCATTGGGATGAACCCACAATAAGGGTCCATCTTGCCATAATACAGCAGTTGGTAAATGTTTACTTTTAATGACACACAGATCAAAGGTCTTAGTTTCATCTACACGTTTTAATTGGGCATCTTGTAAAGCGTTTTCTACCACTTGTAGGGCACGGCTTGCAGCCGGTGTTAAGGCTCTGGGTGAAGAAATATGAGCATCCCCTTCCAAAATATCAAATAGGGGTTTTAATTCAGCAGAAGGAATCTTTAAAAATGGCCTAAGCCAATTTATATCACCTAATAATTTTTGAAAATTATTTAAGGTATGCAAATGATCCCTGCGAATTTCTATTTTCTGAGGAACTATTCCTTCCGGATAAATAACAGTCCCTAGAAAGGAACCTGCTTCTGAAATTTGGACCTTTTCAGTGGCAATATGCAATCCCTATTGTTGCAGGGTTTTTTGCAACAAAGGATACGCATCTTGCAAGATGGCTAACTCCTCATGGCACAAGAGAATATCATCCATATAATGAATCAGCAACAAGGAAGGAAATTGCTGTCTAACTGGTTCAAGAGCCATCTGCACATACAATTGACACATGGTGGGGCTATTAGCCATGCTTTGAGATAAAACCATCCATTGATGTCTTTTGTCTGGCTCATAGTGATTAACAGCAGGTAGGGTAAAGGCAAATCTCTGTCTGTCTCGTGGGCACAATGGAATGGAGAAAAAACAATCCTTGATGTCTATTATTATAATTCTCCATTGCTTAGGCATGGCTGAAAGCAGAGGCAAGCCTCATTGCACTGTTTCAAATAATCGCATCTGTGCATTAATAGCCCTCAAATCATGGAGAAGCCTCCATTTTCCTGATTTCTTTTTTATAACAAAAATGGGTGTATTCCAGGGGGAAGTAGTACAGGTTCCAAATGACCAAGCTGTACCTGTTCTTTAACCAGCCTTGTAGCGGCTTCCCACTTTTCAGAGGAAAGGGGCCATTGAGGAACCCATACGGCTTCCTCTGTGAGCCAAGATATGGGCATGGAACCCTCAATGGCAGCTAATGAAAACCCAGGCCTTGTTTCCCTGTATTACTTTCCTGTGAAATCGGGTGTAATCTCCCTTGTTCCTGTTTACCAAGGCCTTTTCCTTCCTTATAACCCATCCTTTTCATTATATCAACCACTTGTTGAGAGTACTCATTGGTCAATGCTAATCCTAAATCCTGCAAAATATCTCTTTTCCAGAGATTGACAGGGAGAGAAAGAACATATGGTATGAAACTTCCTGTTTGACCTTCCGGTGCTTGCCACATCAAAGAGCGTGAACTAACTGCAGGGCTGGCCTTATATCCCAACCCTTGTAAGGAGTGGGATGATTGTGTAACAGGCCACGCCTTAGGCCACCAGGTGGAAGAGATAATGCTTTTATCAGCCCCTGTGTCCAAAATACCAGTAAAACTTTTTCCTTCTATTTGTATTTGTAGGGTAGGTCTAGTCTTAAGATCAACTACCAAATGAGCAAAATCTGTTCCTGTGGAACCGAGTCCTTTTGTGCCCCTTGGTGTTCCGGTAGATGGAAAACAGTCATGAAGGCTTGGGAGAAGGACTAATTGAGCAATCCAATCTCCAGGAGAAATAGAAAATACGCCTTGGGGGCAGGAACAAAGCACCTGGAGCTGTCCCGTAAAATCCTGATCTAAAATTCCAGGATGGACCATAAGTCCTTTTAAAGTGAGAGAGGAGCGACCCAAAATAAGACCGACACTTCCTTCAGGCAGGGAGCCTTCAAACTCCACTGGGACAGGTGGCACCCCCATGTGTGGCATTAATAAGAATTGGGAGGTGGAATGGAGGTCCAGCCCTGCTGATCCTCTTGTTGCTCTACAGCTGGATAAACCCTCCTGTTTTCTGCCTGTGTCCCATTTTTGGGGGGGCCCTGAGACCCGTTTTTTTTTTAATATTCTTATTCCTCTCATTAGGGGGGGTTTCATGCTGGATAAGTTTTCCCTGAATATCTCTAACTGAATGGCATTCATTAGCCCAGTGATTGCCTTTTCCACACTTAGGGCAAAGACCAGGAACTTTCTTTTGCACAGACACATGACAGTCTCTTTTTAAATGACCCATTTTGCCACAATTAAAACAAACTTTGTTGTTTCCAAAACTTGGGCGGTTATTGATTTGTAATATGGCTGCCGCCAGGCTGGCGTTGGTAAGCGGGCCTCCGAGTCCTTGGCAAACTTTTATCCAATCTGTTAGTCCTTTGCTCTTTCTGGGGGTAATGACTGCCTTGCATTCTGGTGAAGCATTCTCATACACCAGTTGCTCTATCATTGGTCGGACCCTTTCCGGGTCTCCAAATATTCTGCCTGCTGCGTCTGTCATTCTGGCCACAAATTCTGGGAATGACTCCTGAGGACCCTGGATAATTTTTGTTAAATGGCCCTTGGTCCCACCCTTCTTTGAAAGGGCCTTCCATGCTTTAATTGCAGCAGCAGATATTTGGCCGTACACTCCCCAATCATAATCTGTCTGTTGCTGAACATGTGGACCTTGTCCTGTTAGTAGCTCAAATGTCCAGCATCGTTGATTGTCTTCTGCATTGGCATTAGCCCTAGCTTGGGATTGACAGGCATCATGCCATAAGGCTTTCCATTCCAAATACACTCCCATATTAGGGAGGGCAGCTTTCACTACAGTCTGTCAGTCATTTGGGGTCATTGCTGTAGAGCCTAGCCTCTCAAGCTGCGTAATTGTGAAATTAGCATCCACCCCGTACTTATTAACTGACTCTGCCAGTTCCTTGACTAGCAGGTAATCTACAGGTACGTGAACACGGCCTCCCTCCACATCTTCAAATACTGGAAAAGTCTAAAAAATTTTGTGTCTATCTTTTGTTGAAAAGAAGAAATCAGGACAGTGCCTCCCGGTGTAGGGTGGAGGAGCACTAGAGACAACGGGAGTGGCCGACTGAGAAAGTGCGCCCTTCCTGTTCCTCATACTACTTTGCTTCTGATACAACAGTAATGGCTGCTCATCCAGGTGGTATTGTTCTTCCTCATAGTGGGCTGCTTCCCCCTCTAAGTCCTCTTCCTCAGAGGGATTTAGCTGCTCAGATTCAGAGCTATCAAGCCCCAAAGCCTCCAATTCTTTTATCGGATAAAGAGGCTTCTCTTTTGGGTTTCTCCTTCCCTTCTCACCTTTCTCCCCCAGGGCGTTCTTTCCCTTACCTCTCGCTCCTGCAGCTTTAACATCCACAGAAGGGCCTTTTTTCTTAGAGACGTCTCTATTTCTATCCATTGGGGCCCCTAATCTTTTGTCACGTTCTGTTTCTGACATGCCGTCTTGTATCTCCTCTAACACTCCCTTAGTGCCTACTCTTAGCTTTTTGTTAATCTCTTCCCTTCCAAGGTCACCCTCAAGCTTGTACGAAACCAAAAGAAAGAGGACGAGGGCAACGATCACAACAGGGAAAGCAATAAGGGCTTCTGCTAGCTGAAATGAAAGATGAGATAAATCAAGACCAAACATGCCTCTCAGAACTAACCTCGATGCTGCAGTTCTGAATCCTCCCCGCAAACAGGGCTCTCTTGGGCACCGGGGATGGCAGGCTCCCTGCTTCTCGGGTTGTTCAATCCCGGGTTTCGGCACCAGATGTTGCGAGCCTCGTGATCATCTCACCAGCAAGAACGTACACTGACAACAGGATCCTTCTGCAACAGGCTTTATTACAGTCAAGCGATGAAAGGAGGAGAGACCGAGCCCCGAAGTGGTGCTGTTTATATAAGCCCTGGTCCCACCTAAGTGACGTGAAGTGACGTGTCATACCCTGACTGGCTGCTCACTCATCACCCTGTCTGACGGCCCGATCTCGGGCAGTGGCTTGGCGACTTTTCGACTGCTCCCTTAGTCAATGAACAAACATAAGCCAAGAACAGGGAGTCGGCGTTAGGCAGCTCTCCTGAAGTATCTTAACCGTGTATGGCATAAATAAAGAGTTGCAGGCTGTGGGAATAATAGTGTCATCCAAATTCAGGACTTGGGGAGATGGACGGGAGGAAAAGCAGACTGTGCGTGAGGCAGGTTGGGGAATAAGGTGTTATAGAAGAACAGCTCTTCAACAATTGATTGTTACTTTGAAATGGTGGAGGATTAACCAAGGCCTCATACATGCAAGACTATTCCTGAGCCATCACCACCCCTCCTCCACCTCTCTACCCCACCTCCCACCCATCACTCTGCAGCCCCCTGTTCCTGCATTTAAAGGTTGAATAGTAAGTACTTGGCCATCTATGAGAGAGGAAAATGCATTCCAGAGAAAAGACACATTTTACCCTCGGTCACTGCAAATAGCTTTTCCAGAGATCCACTCAAAATTTAGGTATGATAGAAGACAAAAAATACTTCACATTTTTTAAACATATGCAGGTACATTGAGCTGGCATTTTTTAACTTGCTAATTGCCTCAATTTAATTTTTAGCGATGTTCTGTTCTATATCAGAATAGGGTGTAAGAGTAAGGCTCTTTTATTTTGGACAGCAGGTCTCATGTAGACCAGGCTGGCCTTGAACTTGTTTATTGAGACAAGATCTCATGGAGCCCAAGATGGCCCCAAATTTGCAAAGTAGGAAAGAATGACCTTGAACTCCTGATGCCTCTGTTTTTACCCACTAAATGGTGAGATTATAGGCAGATGCCTCCACAACTGGTTTTCTGTAGTCCTGGGTAATAAACCCAGGCTTTGGGGCATTCTAGCTAAGCCCTCTGGCAGCTGGGCTCTAGCCCCAAAGGACTTGTTTTTCTGTGTACTGCACATGAGGTTAGACTGTGATTTTTTTTTTTTTTTTTTTTTTTGATGCTAGGAAGTGGGGGGGGGGGGCTAGGAATCACCGATGAGCCCTCGGGGTCTGAAACTCAGTTCTGGGCTGCCATGATGGCATGAGGATCTGAAGAAGGAGCCGGTGTACAGAGAAGCTCCAGAATGCCCAGCACAATGGAGCCCTCCTGTGCCGGGCAGAGCACCGGGAGCCTTTTAAGCAGAGAAGTGCCATGAAGAGATTGGTGTCCTGTAATGATAACTGGCAGAGAAAGAATGGGTCAGCCTGGGGAGAGCAAGAGCTGACACAGGCAGCCTGAGGGGGTCGCAATCAAAGTCATATTTAAGTGGGACTCATTTAAATGGAACTGGAATTCTTCCTTTCATATTTTTTAAGGTAATGTGAATACCCCATTTTTAAAAAAGATTTATTTATTTATCAATTATGCAGTATTCTGCCTGCATGTGTGCCAGCAGGCCAGAAGAGGGCACCAGATCTCATGATAGATGGTTGTGAGCCACCATGTGATTGCTGGGAATTGAACTCAGGACCTTTAGAAAAGCAGCCAGTGCTCTCAAACTCTGAGCCATCTCTCTAGCCTGGACCTGGGATTCCTATCACCCATGGTGCTGTTGGTGTTTATTCCGTATTTGTACCTGAGAAAAGCAATGTGAGAGAAGAGTCTGAACTTCTAGAGAGGAATTGTTGCCTGAGCCCAGAATGGAGTCAGAGGTACAGAGGGCTCAGGGGTGAATCCTAGCTCTGCTGCTAAATAGGATATTAAAAAAAAAAAATCACTACCTGCCTAGGCCTCAGTTTCCTCATCTTTAAAATGTGTTAGTTCCTAGATCCCTGGAATGGAATAAACTCTTATTGAGATGATTATTTAAAATTGCTTAACAGAAGGGCCTCTGGCTTAGGCCTTGTCTTAGTCACTCTTTTGTTGCTGTAAAGACACACCATGATCAAGGCAGCTCATAAAAGAAAGCCTTTCCCCGGGGGCTTGCTCACAGTTTCTGAGGGTGAGTCCATGGCCACCACGGTGTCACACAGGGAGGCAGGCAGGTATGGGGGTGGAGTGGCAGTGAGGGCTTCCATACTGAGTCAGCAACCGAGAGACAAACAGAAAGAGACCTAAACACTCAAACAGCAGAGCATACGGGGACAAATTCTATGGGGCCTATAGTTGAACCATCTAGAGGCTAAGAAAAGAAGGGTGCTTCCTCCCGGGGGTTAAGACCAGCATAGGTACCGCAGGAAGCATCGGCCTACAGCCTCAGCCACAGCAGCCGAGCAGTTTCTACACACCAACTGCATTTGATCATCTATAATCTGTGCCTCTTACTGTTCCTGTTGAGAGAGATGCTGTGTGGCTCAGCTGCCCTCAAACTCATGGTGCCTCCTCTCCTCGACCACCACACTCAGCTTTAACAGACTTTAACAGGAAACATTTTAAAAATGAGAGACAATGCCTTACCATGCTTGATTTCACCAGGGTCTCTGTAATGCAAATTTACCTGGAAGTTGTGATAAGGTATCCCGTGAGAAACAGCACAAGAGATAAGGGGTTTTATTCTGAATTCCAGTCCATCCTGGGGAAGGGATATCAGGGGGAACCTGTGGTATTTTGTTCAATCTTGAGAGAATTAAATGCTCATAGTCAGTTTTGCTTAGCTTTTTATTCAGTCCAGGAGCACAGCAAATGGAATGGAGCCCCCCACAAGGTTAAGGTGTGTTTTCCCATGTAGGTAATCCCTCACAGGCATGCCTACAGGTTTGTCTCCAGATGCCTCTGGACACCCACAAGTTGACAACATTAACTACCACTGTGTACACTCAGAAATCAATATGACATGTTGAGTGTTTGTGGCTTAACATTTACAAGTTGGGAATTAATCGCTAAATGTGAGCATTTTGCACACATTCTCACAAGAACCCTACAAGATGACACCAATATTCCCCTCATATTCCTATAATGGAATCTGGAGGCTAAAGAGTCTGTAAATCGGACATAACGAGGATGTAATCCCAGCACACATCTTCCTTCACCCGGATTGACTCTTCTTTCTTGCTGTCTGATGTTTCCTGAACATCCTTGCCACTGGGAAGCAGGTTCACGCAAGCAAAATGAGGACTTCTGATCACGGCTTTATACCAATGGATCTTGTTCCTCACCTGGCCTTCAGTGCCATCATCTTTCTAAGACTACATGTGAAGGAAATAGACTGACATCACGTGTTGCTCAGCCCCTTTCAACCTCAGCTTTTGAGTCAGGGTCTCCCTCCTAACCTGGGGTGCACCCATTTGGCTAGGTTGATTAGGCAGTGGGGCCCAGGCGTTCTCCTGCCGCCTTCCCAGCTGGGAGCCTACAGACTCACCCCATCACACTGAGGTCTTTTTACTTTGCTGGAGATCCAAACTCAAGCTTTCACGGTGAGCACTTGACCAACTGACCCATCTTCCCACCTTGAAACAAATTTTAAAATAGCTAATGGAAATGCACCATTGGCGCCAAGGTCACATACTTTTTAGCTATAATTGTGGCTTTAATGAATTTCCTGTCTGATGGGCCGTCCTGGGAACCCCTTAAATGAAAGTGTATATTCTTGTGCCCCCAAGGGGACTGGTTACAAATGAAGCAGGGGAAGCCAGCACGCTCCCTTGTGTTTAGGGATCAGACCAGACCATCGCAGCACACATCAGACTCTCAACACACGTCCAGCACTGTCTGGACTCCCAGTGACCCCTGACCTCACAAAGTGCTTGCACTTACACGTTCAGTGATAGTGTTTGGGATCCAGTCCTGGGACACTTCATAACCAGCATCAGAGCACTTTAGAGTCTGTCTTAAACTCAGACACACCACTTCACATTTAAGACGACACTTCTCAGGACCAATGTGCATATGGTGCACAGGGAGATCTTGTCCTTCTTCGGAGGGAAGCCTGAGATGCTGAAGTTCCAGTAAGCTCTGAGGAGGTGTGCTACGAAGGCCATTCTGAGGAGCAAAGACACCATAAGTTCCAAATATTGACTGGGGAAAAGAATTCTCCAGGTGAGTCTACTCATGTGAAGCTCAGAACTAAAGCACATCAAGAGAATAACCTTATAAAAGAGTTTTACTACCTGAGTGTCAGTGACGGTGCTGCCAAGACATTTTTCATTGAACGCATCTCTACAAACTAATTGTTTCTTCAGTACACTTTTCCTCTTCACCTGCTCACCTGTAAGAGCATCGGGCTTGTACTCTGGTCCATCTGTTTCCATGCTACACGAGTCACAGTTCAATTACAGTGGATCGGCCTTCATTCCGTTCATCTCGGGAATTCTGAACACCTACCCCAACCAGCCTCTCATTAGGACAACTATTTTCTGCTCTTAGAATCCTACTAAGGTTTCCCATGTGTCTGATGCACAGTGTAGTCAGAATATGAATATTCCAGGAGGCTATACCGATGAAAATATTAAATCCCATCCCTTATTTTAACAAGATGGTGTTAGCACTCCAAGGAACGCAACAAGAGTTAGGCCAGACAAGAACTGTCAGATGCAATTCAACAGTCAGGGTGAAAGGTGGGAGAGTAAGTATTCAGAGCAAAGCATGACAAAAAGATCTCTTAGCAGCTACAGATCTCTGCCCATATTCTAGAAGGCAAAGGTCAGGCTCTCTTTTCCTTACACTTCGGTAGACGGCATTAAGGGGGTGCCTGTTTTTCTAGCCTCTTCCCTAGAGACACAGGCTGTGGCGTTAGTCTTGACTTGTTGATAGATATTTGCCCAGGGAGAACAGTCTAGGGTTGGTGATTGGCGCATAACCACCCCCTGAACCCCAGAAAAAGGAGCCCCAAACTAACTGGGGCACTGTGTACCCTCACTTGTACAGGCCAATGCCACTCTTACAGCATGTTTCCTTCTGATCAATACTATCACTTAGCTTTTGAGGAAAGTAATGTTTGCATGGCTTTAGCTCCTTCTTGAGGAAGAGGCCAAGAACCTGAAAACCCTCGGCCTGGCGCCCCAAGCACCAGCAGCACTCCTATCAACTGAGTTGCTCGAGGTGTCACACATCCCACAGGCCATCAGAAGTGGGTAGTGGCAGGGAGACAGAATGCTTGGTCTAAACCCTCCTTTCTGTCATATTCAGTCATGATTATTTCCGTCATAAAAGAATGGACAGACATAGAATATATTTGCATACTATGCTTTGGAAATGGATTTGTGGTGGGTCCTAGAGGAAAAATTGAGTCCCCGATGTAAATTAATAGGATGGAGACACCCTTGATTCTCATATGTAATTCCAGAGCTCAGGAAGGGTGTGGTAGAGGGATTGCCTGGGTTAGGGGCCATACTAGGCTACTGTATTAGTCGGGGTTCAGTGAAGAAACAGAACTAATAGAATGAATATGTACAGGAAAGTGTAAAAGGGATTTATTATGGTGGCTTACAGGCTGTGGCCTGACTATTCCAACAATGGCTGTCTCCAAAGGAGTGTCCAAGAGGCTAATAGCTGTTTGGTTAAGGCTGGATGTCTCAGCAGGTCTTCAGCACATTCTGGAATCCTGGAAGAAGTAGGCTCTAATGACAGTGAAGAAGTGGACTTGCCAGTGAGAGTGAGGGCAAGCAGGCAAGGAGAGAGCTTCCTGCTTTCACCTCCTTTGTATGGGCTGCCACCATAAGGAGTGGCCAGATTAAAGGTGGGTCTGTACACTTCCAGTGATTCAATTAAGAAAAGTCCCTTACAGATGTACCCAGAACATCTTGGCGTTTGTTCATTCCAGATGTAGCCAAGTTGACAACAAAGAATAGCTATGGGAGCCACACAGTGAAACTGTCTAAAAAGGGAGAAACTGTGGAAGAAACTGAATTTTTATTTTGACTGTGGTTTTGGGAGACTGGCCCTTTAGAGGAGGTCCTGGGCTATAGCCCCTATGCTTAAACTGGACTGTTTTGTTGTTTTGGTTTTTGTTTTGAATATGGGAAGTCACGATGAGATGGGAAGAGATGTTGCCTACATTAACATACTTTAATTTTTTTTATTATATGTGTATGGGTGTTTTGACTGCATGTATATCTGTGCAGCATTTGTATGCCTGGTGACAGCCGTAACAAGGCATTGGAAGCTGGTCTCCTGGAAGCTGTAGGGCACCATGTGGATTCTGCGACTCCAGTGTGGGTCTCAGAGTGTTTTCCACTACACGGCCATTTTCTAGCTACTTTTGTAATGAATACAATAGATATAAGAGAAGTAACAGGGCCAGAAGATATTTTATATTGATGGTAGAAGACAGAAAAAAAAAAAGATAAAGTAAAAAGGGCAGGTACAGATAAAGCTGGGATTACAAGCACCAGGTAGCCTTGCCCCTTTCTCATGCCTTCCTAACTCTTTGTTTCATTGTTGCTGCACAGCAGGCCTGGGGCCAGCAGGATTGTCCACTGAGTAATAGTGCTGGTCAGGTGAGCCTATGAACTGAGATGTAGCCTTGGGATCCAGCATGCAATGAAGCTCAGCTTCTAAAGGTTGTCCTCTGGCCTCTACAAATACACTATGGGACACATTCATGCACTCATACAGGTATGCACACACACACACACACACATATTGCACACACCTATGCTCTCTACAAACATACTCTGTGCACACACATACTCTCTCTCTTGCTAAATGATAATTTAAAATAGAAAATGTTAAAACTAAAGCAGGCTTGTAGAATTGTGGTGTGTCCACCAGGAAAAACTACTTGGACACAGGGTTCAAGCTGATAGAAAATATTAGTGAGCTGGCAACTACACTGAGCATTCAGGATCCTAGGGTAGCCCTCAGCTTTTCTCAAGGTGAGCTTTTAAGCACAAATCCCATAACCTGTGTCTGAGGTCTGTCTTCCCCTCCTTTTGCTCGCATCCCAGACTTGGGAAACCATCATTGTATTCTTCTCTTCCATGAACCAGAGATTTTCAGATTATATTATCTCACAGAGGTGAGATAATACAACATTTATCAGGTTTATTTCACTTGACATACCTTATCCATGTTCAGCCATAATTTTTCTTCATATGAAAATTCTTCCATTGTGTGCATGTCATGTATGATGAGTAATCTTGGGTTGTCAACTTGATCACATCTGGAATCAACTAAAACTCAAGCACCTGGGCACATCTGTCAGGAATTTTCTTTTCTTTCTTTCTTTCTTTATTTATTTTATTTTAGAACCTTCCTGTTCTTTTTCTTATTCTTTTTTTTTTTAACTTTCTAAAAAGATTTTCGAAATTATACCATAATTACATTTCTCCCTTCCCTTTCCTCCCTCCACACCCTGGCATTTCCTCTCCCTACTCTGCTTCAGATCTATGGTCTCCTCTCCTTTCATTAATTGTTATGGCATTGCAAATATGTATATCAGTATGAAAAATCCCAAATATAACCTGCTAAGTCCATATTACTTTGCTGGTGTGAGGAGCTCCCGAGAGGCTGTTCTGCACAGGGCATCTAATCGGTGTGCGCTTCATGAAGCTTGCCCCCTTCAGACGGGATTTTCCTGGACTGGGTCATTTGAGAGGGATCCTTTGGGGTGAGATGACCCGCCCTAAATTTGGGCCACACCCTCCAGTGGAAGCCTGCATAAAAGATCATGGAAGAAGGGATTCTTTGCCTTTTGTCCACTCACCCTCCCTTTCTCTGGTAAGTTCATCCATCTTGCTGCTGAGGCATTTCTTCACTGGCATTACAGCCTACATCTTTGGGATTTCAACATTTACTGAGGACCAGCTTAGACAGCCAGCTTTGGAGACTGAACAAACTACAGGGATCTTGAAGGTGGTAGGGATTAAACCATGGCCTTTGTTTATGCATGGCATATGCTCAGTAATTGCTAATCTACAACCTCCCTTCCTATATCCTGTATTTTATCATTTGGGGCTCTTTGTATCCAAGGCTGACTGTGAAAGCCCTACGCTGCTTAAGATGACCTTGAAATTGTGGTTCTTCTGCCTCTGCTTCCAGAGCGCTAGGAGAAGAGGCATGCCCCATCACATGCAGTTGTGTGTGGTCTGGGAAGCAAACCCAGGGTTCTTATTTGCTGGGCCAAGAGTTCCACCAAGTGAGCTCCACTCCACTCCAGCCCAGCTCTGCTGCCCCACAACTCAGCCCACACATGCTGACTTCTTTGAGAGAGCCTGCACACAGGCACACACACATATGCACACACGTACACACGGGAACACAGACAAACACACACCAGAATCTACAGAAAGAAAGGACACAAGGTTAAATGTCAAAAATGTCAAACTGTGTCCAGGATATGAAGTGGGGTTTGGAAAGGCAGCTGTGACGGCCATTCTTAACTGTCAACTGGATTCCAGTTATCTGGTATTATGTAAAACCCCAAAATGAAAAGGCACACCTGTGAGGGATTCCTTGCTTAATTTTAATCCTCATCTTTGAACAGGGAAGCCGTGCCTCTAATCCAGGCCACACCTTCTGCTAGAAGCCTCTATAAAAGGCGCTGGAACTAGGGAGCTTTTGCTATTTGCCTGTTACTGCCTCGCTGAGAAGAAGTCCATTCCTTCACTGTCCTTGCGGTCTACTTGTGTAGAATTCTGGCCTTTACTGAAGACCAGCTGAGACATCCACACTCATGGACTGAAAAACTACTGGACTTTTGGACCTTCCATTCATAGGCAGCCATCTCTGGACTAGCTGGACTTCAGCCTGTAAGTCATCTATCTAAACTCATCTATCTATCTATCTATCTATCTATCTATCTATCTATCTATCTATCTATCTATCTATCTATCTATCGTGTGTGTGTGTGTGTGTGTGTGTGTGTTCTGTTACTCTCTAGACCCCTGACTAAGCCTGCCAGCCTTGTAAACAAGGGGAGCCCAGTTGTCCAGATGCTTTTGTTCTGCCCCTGCGGTTCTCTGCTCTGAGAAGCTCCTTTGGGTCAGAAAGGAAGGCAGGAAAGAGCTGAGAGGCGCGCTCTTCTCTGTGGTTTCTCTCTGCCCTCTTCTGGCCGTTGCCTGAATTTGCAGGGTGAGCGGCACAGCCTTTCCACAGTGATCCACTAGGATAAAAGGCCGCTGTCTTAGCTCACCTTTCAGAGTTTATTGCACTTTGGTCATTTATTTGTGTTGGGGTCCAGCAACTGCTGGCTTGCCGCACCACACGTGGAGGTCGGAGAATAATTCGGGTGAATGGGTTCTGTCTTTTTATCTTGTGTGACTCAGGAATTGCCCTGAACTGGTCAGAGTTGCCAGTGAGCAGCTAACCTGGCTGAGCCATCTCATTGGTCCTCCCTTCTGTTTGGCAACGATCAAATCAAATATAATCTACAAAGCTTCGCCACTGATAAATCACATATTACATGAGTTTTATGGAGATATGGTTATGTATCTAGAGTTTTGGGAGTGAGAAAAGCAGCTACAAGCAGGTTTAAACACATGGTTTGGTCTCTGTCTTTCAAGGTTTAAGGACATAGAAGCTTCTCACACTATTTCTAAAAGCTTTTACAAGGGATAACTATCTTTTCATTTATTACATTTTTTTCTAATTTTGTTTTGTACATTTTAGCAAAGATTTTTACTTAGTTCTCTGGTACACTGTTTTTCTGGGGAAAAAATAGAAATTGGCTTAGTACAAATCCTAGGTTTTATTTTTTTAAGATTTATTTTTAATGTGTATGAGTGTTTTACTTTCACATATGTAAGAGCAGTGTGTGTGTGTGTGTGTTTGTGTGTGTGTGTGTGTGTGCGTTTCCTGCTTAAAGCCAGAAGAGAGTGTCAGCTCCCCTGGCACTGGAGTTACAGCTGATTGTAAGCTGCAAAGACAGGGCTAGGAATCAAAGTGTGGTCTTCTAGAAAAGCTTCACTCTTTACCATGGAGCCATCTCTGCTGAGTCATCCTAAAAAGATCTCTCCAGCCAACCAGTGGTGCTGCCGCTTTTAATCCCAGCACTTGGGGTTTTTTTTACATTTATTTATTCATTATATGTGCTGAACTTCTGCTCCTCTGAGTTCTTACTGATCTTGGGTTTGCTTTAGCCAGCAGGAGTTCCAACAGGAATTCCAGGAATGAAAACAAGCTTTAAGACCCTAGACCTGGTAGATGGTGGGCAGGGCCTCCATTCACCAATGAATGTTGCCCTGGTGCATAAAACCACATCATAACCAGCTTGTGGAAACTGGCCTTCCAGAGCCTTGGTGACAGTGGAGGGAGGCACACAGTAGTCTTGCTTCTAACATGTGTTGACTGCTGTCTTTGGCTGAAAGTCTCTGACACTCATTGTGATTTCCACAATTTCGGTTCTACAGAGGCTCCTTGTGCCCTAGAGTGATCCTTCTCCCTCAGTAGAGACAAACAAAACGCAGATTTCGAACTCCACAGACCTTTCTTTAGGGGGACTGAAAAAACGCCACCTGAAAGACAAGATTAGAGAAGATCAGCTATGTGAGTGAAAGACCAAAAGATAAGCAGCGATTGTTAACACTATGTAGAGTAGGCGCGGTATAGCAAGAGCTACCTCGCTGCATTCTTTCCCGCCTTCCGGTTCCGGGTGGGTACGTGACTGGGCTCACAATCTGCCTTCCCGCCTTCCCTGTTCTGGGTACGTGACTTAACTACGGCTTTGTTCAAACCACCCAATCAGACCCCTGTAACTATGCTTCTCGCTTCTGTAACCGGGCCTCCTGCTCCCGAGCCCTATAAAAACCCGTCACCCCAACCAAGAGGCGCACAAGTCCTCTGATAGGCTTGGTCGCCCCGGGTACCCGTGTATCAAAATAAACCTCTTGTGGCTTGCATCCGAAGGCTGGTCTCGCTGTTCCTTGGGAAGCGGGGTCTCCCCGTCTAGATAGGCTCCTAGGAGTCTTTCATTTGGAGGTCCCACCGAGATCTGAGACCCCCGCCCAGGGACCACCGACCCAGCGTCAGGAGGTAAGACCTGCCGGCTTTTTGTTCTGTGAGTCTTGTGTATCGTTGTGTTAAACGGTCTGTCTTTGTGTGAGTTCGTTTCCAGGGGGTTCGAGTCCCCCTGTGGTCTGGACTTGGCCAGGTCATCTGTATCAGATGGAAACTAGAAGGAGCCGACGGGCTCGTACTTCTATTCCGTGCCTCCTGGGAGACGTCTCAGGAGTGCCTGGTAGGGGAATCATTTGCTTCCCCGTCTGAAAGGTAACCCTTCTTGGGTTCCCTCCTGTCTGGAAACACGAGCCGAGTGGGACTCTTTGGGGCGACGCCCCTGAGAGAAGGCTACGTGCTTCATCTGGGAGACGGAGGAACCGGACCTCCGACACGGTCTCCATCTGAATGTTTGTGTTCGCTTTGGCGCTGATCTCGTACCGCGCGGTTTGTGTCTTCTGTCTGCCTGATTTTTGTCATAAGTGTAGTGAGTGTTGTTTGTCTGTCTACCTTTTGTTTTCTGTTCTGAAAGGCCTCACGAAATTTGTTTAAAATGTGTGCCTATGCGCCTTATTAGATCCATAAGTGCATATTGTATAGGCTGCCACGTGGTCTAAAGTGTCTCAGTGTCTCGCCGCCATCTTGACTTCACCATGTGATTTTATAATGTAACCGCCATCTTGGTATGGGTAAAAAAAAAAAAAGGAAAACCTTGGTCAAATAATTCTCATTTCCTTCTAGGTTAAAAGGATAGCTTATTTTAAATTGGTATTGGTTTTAAAAATTAAATTGCTTGCACTGGTAAATTCTGGTTTTAAAATCTGGTTTTAATTTTAAAGATTATGTTTATGCCTTGTGACTTCTACAAAAGGGGTACTTTGTTTTAATATTGCAAAAACGGGTTTTAAAAAATTGTTTAAAGTTTATCAGACATTTGGGTATGACTATGACTGAGAAAATTGCAGTTTTTGAAATGTATCTTATGGAGAGCTGTTTGTTTGATAAGCTGCTTTGTTTATAAAAAAACATGTTTACACCCTGTTCTTTATCTTGAGACAAAGAAAAGGGGAAGTTTCACCAAGTTCTTTAAAGCTTGTTCTAAGTTCCTTAGAGTTTGGTTGTTACCTTTATGTTATCAGATGCAGGAAAGTTATTTTAAAAAAATTTGGCAGTTTCAGAACTCCTCTTTATAGTAATGTAACTTGCTTTTGCTTTGCCTATAAAAAGCAAATCGTACGTAGACTCTGGGCTTCAGCAGGATCATGTCAGAATGGGAAGGATTTTAGTGAGAGTTTTTATGTTGTCTGAAAAGCAAGAAAGAGAGCAAAAAAGTAAGCATGTCTGGTTAAGCCAGAAAAGAAAAGCTAGAAATCTGAATGTATAAAGCATGTTGCAGAAGGTTAGTGGATGTGTTATAAAAAGCCAGAGAGTTAATATGATTTAAAAAAAAAAAAAACTGTATTTTAAAATGTTATACTTCATTTAAAAGGCTGGTGATTCCTCATTACAAAATGTTTTTTTATGCTCTTTTAAGGAAAAAATTCTAGCTGATAGGTTTGGTATGGCTAAAATAATTACAGTTTAAAATTGTTCTGTTTTGCAGTTGGTTCTAAAGCTTGTTCGATTACTGGGAACTTTTGGTCGTGGGGGATTATGGAAGCTCCGAAGTGTTTGCTGTATCATCAGCACCTAATGGCCATGTTTGGTATTGTCAGTCACAGCCTGTGCTAATGCTAGCACATGGCCAGCCGCCATGATGGTTCAGCAATGGAGAGCTCGTAAAGCTGTAGTTTGGCTGCCATATTTGTTTAAGACTTCCAGCTGAGTTCAGTTACACGTGGCCAGCCGCCATGCTGGTCCGGAGATATGTTTAGTCATTAGGGCTAAATGCAAAGCTTTTTAATGTTCAATTTTAATGCAAGTGGTAGGAGCAGCAAGATTAGCTAGCCTCTCTATGAACTGTATCCGATTAAAAGGTTTGCTTTGATTTTAGTTCAGAAAGAACAGATTTAAAGTCATGCTAAATACTGCAGTTGAGCCTTACCTAGTCTCTTATCTATTTGTCTTAAAATATATACTTCTAGGACATGCATCTCGAAAATATGCTAGAATCAGAGATCATAGCATTCTGTTTTATAGGACACAGTTTAGAGCAGATGATAAAAACAGAGTAACTCGGATATGCTGGCCCACAAGCTTGTCAGAAATCTGAATTAGGCATTTTAACATATGTAAGCTTATTGTGACAGGAAGTCCCGCAATCCTGGCAGTAGGTCCCCCAAGGTCTCCAAGAAGATTTGGGCACAACGACAGATGAATGCTACTCTGGATTGTGGTATGCTAACCACTGGGCAATACTGCCTCAACTGGCCTACTGTTAGGGCCCAGCCAAAACTGTGGACACCTGGAGTCAATGTTTCACGTTGCTAAGGGCGAGGTGAGGCCATTCTCTCCACAGAAACAGTCTCTCATCTTATGTGCCTGGCAGAACTGCGTCTGTTCAGGATGCTGAAACACAGGAGCCAGGGACACTGCCTAGGTAATGGGCTAACTAGTCATCCCTGTCATTTTGATTGGCACATGGATTGGTATTTATTTAGCTTATAATTTATCCTTCTCAGGTCTCTGAACACCTTGACGGCTATGCTAAGCTTACGGTAGCTTTGCAGCTAGAGAAAAGACAATTAGATCGACTGTTAGCTCATTGATCATTAGCTAGAACCACAGAGTACTAGATACATTATTTAGAAAAAAAAAGACAGGTTTGCCTTGCTCACAGGACTCATGTCTTAAGATAAATAAGTGGAGCTTATATAGGGTCTGAGAATACAGGAGTTTAGGTTGTAAAAATCTAGAGTGTTATTATTTAGTTTAAAAAAATGTTTCAGGGTTGATAAATTCAAAAGATTGGAGAGTCTAAGTAGTTTTTTTAAGATATAATTATAAGTTATAAAGAGATAAATATTTTAAAGCAGATTAAAAATGGGAAATATTTTAAATTTCTCCCCCCTCTTTGCTACTATTGTGCTTATGTTATAAAATTTTAAAAGTTCAGAGTGTTGACATTGATCAATAGAGTTCTGATAAGTTGATGGAGCAATAACTGCTTATTATTCAGTCACCAGGTTAAGATTTTAATTTCCTTTGTTGGCTTCTGAAGATAGACTAAAGGTGCTTCTCGTTATTTTAAAAACATCTGTTTAATGTGTATATCTGACCCAAAAGTCATAGCTTTTAGTATGGTATTCTTAATATCTGCCATTTCTGGGGTAGATTTTGACACAGAAATATCCTAAACCTATTCCTTCTAGTTGCTTTGTTAAGGAAAGTCCAAGCATCCAGGGTTTAGCACTAAAAGCCAGTAATGTATTTCTGCCTAACTTTCCAGTGTAAACATAAAAGTAAAAGTGAAAACTAAAAGTATATGCTGAGTGTATAAAAATGGCCAAGCTTCATTCGTGACTAATTACAAACTGCTATGCCCAAAGGAAAAAAATGTGTTACTGTGGACATACTTAGGTTGTGTATAAAGGTTATAAAACAAACAGCTAACTGATACTCATTCAGTGGGATGCAGTTTTACCTGTTCCTCTCAAAATGTTTGATTTGCTGATATGTTACTTTTCTGAGTATTTAAAATTATGTATATTTCCTTTTGTGTACTAAAATTTCATATGAGTTTCAGGGATGTGACCTGGATCTGGCATAGCTCAAAAGGATCACAGATGAGATTTTCCCTGATCTTACCCATTTAATAGACAAATTTTAACTCCTGTCTCCAGTCTGAATTTGTCTCAGCAGATCTTCACCTGTTTAACTCTGTCCGGGATCAGCTGTGGACTGCAAGCTGAGATCTGGACTTCCTGGAAACTGACAGGATTGCTCCCTGCCTCTTCAGGTGGATCAACGAACCAGATGCTTGGGACTTCCCCATTGCCCAGCCTTTGACTGGCATTTCAGCCTTCCTAGCCCCTGATGCCTACGGTCCAACGGTCAGCTCGAAGAAGCTCCAGAAGACCGATCTACGACCAAATCCCCCCTAGCAGGCTGAAATGCTAAGTCAAAAGGGGCTCCCTGGCATTAGCTATTGTCTTGGACATCTGCTTAGCTGAAATGGACACTAATATTGCAGCAACTGGGCTAAAAGCCTAGAGAGATCCTGTAATAGTTCTCCTTGGCTTACTACCCCTATATCCACCCTGAAGGAACCCCAGATCCCATTATAAAAAAATAAATCTATAAGATACAAGGGGTCATATCTGGAAGACCCAAGATTGGGTCTTCAAATGATTATAGGAAAGGGGGAAATGAAAGACCAAAAGATAAGCAGCGATTGTTAACACTATGTAGAGTAGGCGCGGTATAGCAAGAGCTACCTCGCTGCATTCTTTCCCGCCTTCCGGTTCCGGGTGGGTACGTGACTGGGCTCACAATCTGCCTTCCTGCCTTCCCTGTTCTGGGTACTTGACTTAACTACGGCTTTGTTCAAACCACCCAATCAGACCCCTGTAACTATGCTTCTCACTTCTGTAACCGCGACTCCTGCTCCCGAGCCCTATAAAAACCCGTCACCCCAACCAAGAGGCGCACAAGTCCTCTGATAGGCTTGGTCGCCCCGGGTACCCGTGTATCAAAATAAACCTCTTGCGGCTTGCATCTGAAGGCTGGTCTCGCTGTTCCTTGGGAAGCGGGGTCTCCCCGTCTAGATAGGCTCCTGGGAGTCTTTCAGTGAGAAGTGTTCTTTGACACTGCCACCTCCTTCTGTCTTCGTGGCCTAACTGACCCCAGCTCCCAAAGAAACCTGTGCTCTTCCCCTGAGGTTTCTGACCTTGAACCACCATGTCTGGTGTGGATAAGACATCTCCCAGTAGACTAAGGGACCCTTCAGCCATCAAGGGGACAACCCAAGAACTCCCACAGAACGCCCAGCTGACCTGCACTTTGACTAGGACATGGGAAAGCTGTGTAGCAGCTGGCAGCCAACACCTGAGCAAAGACAATCCAAGTAGTCCCTCTATAAGGCAGCCTTGCAAGCAGGGTAAAACAATGAGCCCTGAACAGCCAGAGAAAGGCCCGAAGAGGAAATGCCAAGAAGAGGAAGAGGATGATGTGTGCTCCGAAGAGCCAGTCCAGTCCTGGAAGAAGCTGAAACAGGAACAGCATGAAACAGAGCTTGGGGATGAAGAGCCTGACAAGAGCCGAATATGGACACCCCAGGAAAAGGGTCCGTTATAGCTAATGGCCCCAGAGTGTGCCAAAGGCCCTGAAGAAGAGGCTGTGACTGAGGAGTCTGTGGGTGGAGGCCAGGGTCTCAAGCCCCCCTACAGCAACAGGGAGGAAGAAGTTCAGAAACAACACAATGAAAAGTGCCCAGGGCTGTTGGGACTCCTCCAACCTGACGTCCCCGTGAGCTCTGGCCCTCACAGCACTCACACAAGCACCATGGACACCTCCAAGACTCTCAAAGGTTGTGCTGAAGGGCAGAATCATGAATCAGAAAAACCTCAAATCTGCACAGACAGTGTCAGCAATGGCATGCCCAACAGCAAAGTGTCAACACCTGAGGTCAAGAAAAAGGCTCTTGAAGACTAAGACAAGGGCAGAGGGCTGGACTGTGGTCCTGATATCACAGTGGACATGGAGAAAGAAATCGGCAGTGCACTAGGCCCTGGGTCAAAAGATGAGATCTTGAGCTGTGCCTTCAAACTGCAAATGACTCGAGGAGACCTGTGGACCCTAAGGAACACCCAGTGGCTCAACGACAAAGTCATCAATTTTTACATGAATCTTCTCATGGAAAGAAATCAAAGTCAAGGCTACCCGGCACTTCACGCATTTAATACCTTCTTTTACACCAAGTTAAAGTCTGGTGGCTACAGGTCAGTCAGAAGATGGACCAGGGCAGTAAACATCTTTGCCAAGGAACTTCTCCTGGTCCCAGTTCACCTGGGCATGCACTGGAGCCTGGTGGTCACAGACCTAAGAAAGAAGAGTATTGTCTACCTGGACTCCATGGGACAGAAGAGACCCGGCATCCTTGAGCTGCTTTTCTGCTATCTGCGGGAGGAGAGCAAAGCGAGAAGGAACAGTGACCTGAGCCCTGCGGAGTGGAAGCAATACAGCATGTCGGCAGAGGAGATTCCTCAGCAGCTGAACGGGGGCGACTGCGGCGTGTTCGCCTGTAAATATGCAGATTACATTTCCAGGGGCCAACCCATCACCTTCTCCCAGCAGCACCTCTGTTCAGGAAGAAGATGGTGTGAGAGATCCTGCACAAGCCCTTACTGTAGCAGCGGCCCCTGGCGGCCACTGCGAGGCAGCTGCTCTGAGTTCTTTCCCAGGTGAGGCTAAGGACCGCAGGTACTGGGTGTGGAAGAGCCTTGAACAAGTTCTGAGTGTAAAGACTGCGGCCAAGACAGCCACGGCTGCACAGAGAAACCCTGTCGGGACAGAAACAACAGAAGACAAGTGTGCCCACTGAAAGTTAGAAACTATCCCAGCCTGCAGAGTGCATGCTCACAAGCATGCGGCTGTCAAGATTTATCTGTGACTGAGGTCGACGCTGGATTGAATTTTGCTGTTCTTGTTCACAAGTTTTAGCTAACTGGCAGTGGATGGATTCCGGTGCTTTTCATTCTCGACTGCTTGTTTGCATTAGTTATTTCTGAAAGGAAGGCCACCAATTGCCTGTCTCTGAGTGATTCTCCGGGGTTGCCTACCCGTACTGTGTGCTACCAGAGAAGTGTCACAGTGTGCTGCTGTTCACGGGATCCGAGCAATCCAGGAGAAGTAAGAAACGCGCTGGAGGCATCCCAAGATACTTCCCAGCCTGGAAGTAAACACATCTATTTTATTCTCGGGAGAGGAGTAACTAATGCTAGATGTGCATTGTAAACCCGGGACTCCTTGAAGCCTCACCCTGCTGAGGGCTGTACTAAACTGTTTATTCCAAAAAAAAATATATATATATATATTTTAAATAAACAAATATTTATATATAAATAAAAATATATTTTACATATTATATATATATTCTTAAGCTATTTTTGAAGATGTTTCTTTGTATATATTAAGCTGAAATTTAATATGTCATATTAATATTTATATTCTGTCACCTTAGCCCCACTATTGGTATAGACTTAATATATTTAGTGTGAATATTGCCAACTACATGATAATCTATTTTTATACAGGAAACTTTAATTTTTTATTAGTAGTAAATCTTACGTTTGTGTTGTTATTCAATAAAGTTTTTATTTAATAAATTTTGGAGTTTTTTTAACATACTTTGCAAGATCCTGTGCCTGCTGTTCCTTGCATGGTGTAGTGAGGTTGTCCAAGAGAACTGGAAAGCAGATGTCCACGACAAGATCCAACAGTGTAAGCCGGAACCTGTTCATACATCTGCATGCTGAGATTGCTCTCGTTCCAAACTTCTGACGTGAAGACAGGGCACTTTAGCCAAGACCTGTCCTCATCCTGGGAGAAGCTCAATATCGCAGCCAGGGCTGCCTTGAAAAACCAAACAGAACAACCAAAACAAAAAAAAAAAATATGTGATATCAAGACTTCAAAAATTCAAAGTTTTAACATAGTAATCAATGGAGTTCTGATACCTAAAATTACTTCTCATCATGTTAAGACCACCTCTGTCCAGACCTCTGGACAAAGAAAAGAATGTTGAAATTTTTAACCCCAGATAATTTTTTTTTTAATCCCCAAGCTTTTATTATGACTTAAAAGTAGAAGGTTCCAGAAGTTCATCTTTTGTAACTTAAAAGAATTCATGTGAGCCTCACGGAGTTTGCAACTTGCATCTATCTACCTGTCACAGGTCAATTGAGCTACAATCAACAGACTAAGATTCCACAACTTTTGCCTGTTCCTGATGGAATAGGTGTGTGTGTGTGTTTGGGGGGTGCTCCAAATGTAAGAGTTTCCTTTAAGTTCCTTAAATTTAGCTTCTGTCCCTAGTCTGAATATGTCTCAGCAGATTTCCACTCACCTGACAGTCACCACCCAGGAACCAGAATCAGACAACAAAGCACTCCAAAAGTGATCTACAGCACCCAAGCCCCAGGCAGTCCTACAAAAGTGGAGAGCCTGGGCTTGCTACGTGATGTGCTCCAGTCCAGCTGCTGTGATTGCTTCCTGTCTTTTACCTTGATCAGGAAATCAGATGCTTCTGATGAGTGCCCCATTTCCTAAATGAATCCCCTCCCAGGCTTTGATTAACATTCCAGCCTTCCTGGGCCCCTACAATGGCATCCTAATTTCAGTTGAGGCCCATTTACAAAATCATCTATGCCACCCCTTATCCTCAACAAAAGACTGAAAAGGTTCAGTCCAAAGGAAACTCTCTGGCAAGGAAGACAAATGGCTACTTTGACTGCCTACCCAAGAAACCAGGCTGGCTCATACTGACCTCCAGGCTCCCTTGTTTGAAAAAAAAAAAAAAAAAAAGGTACCTGTAAAATCCAACTAGATCAAGAGCCATCAGCAGGTTGATCCATTAGCTGAAGCAGTTTTGCAACATGATAGAGCACTCACCATACTCTGTGCAGAACAAGGTTGTGATTGTTTGGCTGTAAGAGAAAAGGTTGTTCTATGCAAACCACTCAGCAATCATTAGAGATTCCTGTACTCTCAGGAAAACAAAAACAAAAACAAGCAAACAAACAAACCCCGTACAATGCAGACAGAAAAATGACCCAGAACAGGGGAAGCCCATGGTTGCCATTCTCATTTCCTTGTTTTTCCGGGTGATAACTCTGTCTTCAGCTATTGCAGAACACCAGACACTTCTGTTTCTGCTGATCATCGCTGGCTTGTCCATCGAAAATGTCTTAACTAGATACAGAAATTTTGTTCTGGGTGCCAGTATACTGATGTTTATTAAATCCCAGTGTGAACAGGTGTTAGGCCCACCGAGAGCCCAATTACTGGAGAGACAGATGAAGGTAGCTTGGAGATGGATTGCCACAAACAGAAGAGGTTTATTCAGGCCAGTGAGTGATGGGGCTGCTTTGCAAGTCATCAGGGAACAGCCCCAAGAGACAAAGGCATGGGGTTTTTAAAGGAAAAAGCAAGGGAGACGTGGGGGTTCCAAGCTTGGCAGTACAGGATTGGGTGAATGGGGTTATGGGGTAGTTGACTTTTAATATCATTGGTTCATTTTAGGCACCCACGTCCAGTCAGGCCTGCCCCCGACATCTGGTGGATATCTGATCTTGAAGTTACACCCAGAATGTCCTGGATGGGGGAGCTGTGGCCATCCGGACCGGTTGCCAGGCGCCCTATCTCATACTGCAGGCCTGGACATTCTTCTGCAGCAGGGTGGGTCTTGTTCCCATTCACCCACATCTCCTTTGGTCTGTGTCCTTCTGCTTTCTGAAAAACTACCGGGAGAACTTAGTTTAATTAATATGGGATATAGAATTCATAAAGAAACCTGTAAAGCTAGCCTGTTCCTTTCACAGATACGCACCACAGCGTCAAGGATTTGACTCAGGATACAACTTAAGTAGGGGATGGAAGTGATGGCGAACATTATATTTAAAGTTACTGTGCTTAAGAGAACTATCAAAGAAAAAGCGTGTCTAGCCTGTAAGTCCTACTTGTCCAAGGACAGAGGGTGTCTCAGAATGCTAGGCGTTGTTCTTGTGATTGCCTGGTTTTGTTCATGGAGGAATCAGACAGTGTGTGGTCACTCCTGTGAACAAGCTTGCTTGCCCTTGACTGCACCTAGATGGAGGTGTCTGAGGACATGCAGGCAGGAAGTCTGCCAGTGTTCCTGCCTCTAGGTGCACAAGGCCAGGATGGACACAGTCTGTTGGCATGCCCGGCCTCACCCGCTGGGGCTCCTGCTCGACAGGACCTGCAAACCAGGACCCAACAGACACCTCGCTGCTCTTAGCTTGCTTTTGTCTGCTGTTTTGTTTGTTTGTTTGCTTGTTTATTTGTTTTTCACATCAAAGAAAAAAATGATACAAATATCTTCCAATATTTTGCCCATTTTTTTCCACCAGGCATTGGTTTTTTTGTACTGAGACTACATTTTGCAATGTTCGTGTATATGACTCGCAAACATTTCCTTTCAAACTGCTGCTGTTGATATTTTTTTCAGAGATTTTTTTTTGGAGTCATATATGGAAACTTATCATCAATCCTCAAGGTAATGGAGATCATTTTCTATGGTTTCTTTTAAACACTTTATAATAATTTTATGTTTAATCTACAGTCCTTTTCAAGGTAACTTTTCATAGGCTGCAAAAAGTGTAACTATTTTGCTCATGGATATCTAATTATTCCAACACCATTTCTTGAAAAAATTTACCTTTTCTTTATTGTTTTTGCACCAGTGTCAAAAACCAACTAACTGTTCACTTGCACATCGACATTAAGATGTTCTGTTGAATGCTTGGGCTCACTGACAACACAGTGCCTTGGTCGCTGTGGCTTTATTCTGTCTGGAGTACTGTGCCTCCTCCATATTTCTTTCACTTTTCCAGACTGTTGTCATTCTTGTGCTTCCCTCATGTGCTTTTACTTGTCCGTGTTTCTAAAGCCTCAAGATTCATTATCTATTTGGATTTACTGAATTCCATCAATAATTTAGGGAATAATTGTTACCTCAAGCACATGTTCTCTGATGAATGCATGTGCTATATGTCCTCAGCAATTTGGGTCTTTCCTTTTCATTTTATTCTCATTGTATTTTATCATAAAGATTCTCCTGCATGCTTCTATGGACTTAAGTTAATTCCCATTTTTGGAACTGTAGTAAGATGGAAACTTTATTTTCTTTGGCAACTCTACATTGCCAGGCTGTAGGAAAATGACATGCTGTTTTCCACAGTGGCTCTCTCTGAAAGTATTAGGGGAATGATTTGACATTGTGTCACATGAGGTACAGTTCAAAGAACCGGAAATGTTGTCACACTAGTAGAAGACCTGGGCAAACAAGACAAAGTGTATGAGCTAGGAGCGCCAAACATTGGTGACATTTTGGTAGGGATCAGAAGTGAAACTTACCCTGCCCACTATGAAATTATAGAACTAACCCCTAAGTCTAGATGTTGATTAATAAGAGGGAAGTTTAGTCAGAAGCCCCAGAATACAGACATAGAAATCAAGCTGCATCACCAACCTGGGAGTTTTCAAACTGTTATCTTTTAAAGCAGGGAGTCAAAAATAAATAAACAGCTGACAGAGGAAGGTGAGTCCTGGTGCAGTGTGGTGTGAAAGTGAATTAGTGCTCAGAGATCCCAACTGTCCTACTCCTATTGTGTGAGAACACAGCACACAGATAAATATTGCTTCTAGAGTTCAAGGTTGGGCTTCTCCAGACATACACAGCCGAGCTGCAGTTAAGACTGAGTGCAGGGTAGCACAGCCCTCTTTGTTATGAAAGGAGCAGAAATTTTCATGGAAATGCTCTGCTAGTGCTAATTCTCATCTTGACCTGCCTGAGCAAGCTCAAGCCACGGACCGTCAAGAGATCACACAGGCCCCTACCTTTGCAAGTTTGATTCCAAAATGTCTTTCTTCTAGAATGGAGGCAAGGCCAGGCACATTTTGAGGTTCTTCAAAACAAGATTAAACTGTTTTGTTTGTAATGAAATGAGTTGATTAGTTAAAAAAAAAGAAAAAAAAGGAAAAAAAAAGCTGTTTCTTTTTATTTATTCACTTTCCTGCCAATTGTAGCCAGCTTCCTACTCTCCTCCTGATCCCAACCCCTCACTCTTTCTCTTGACCCCCTCCCCTTCTCCCCTTCTCCTTAGAATGTGGGAGCCCTCACCATCACCAACCCACGCCAGCATATCAAGTCGCCCTATGGCCGCATGCATGCCCTATCAGCAGAACTGACAGTGCCACGTGCCCTTTGGCATCCACATCACTGTGGCAGTGTACACGTCTCCCAGAGCGAGAAACAGTGCTATTTGTCTGGGTTTAGCCCGGTGTGGCACGTGGAAGACATTAATACAGCCAACCATGATGAAGGAGGAGGTCACTGGAACATCAGAGAGCAGGAAGAGTAGGGAGGGGACAAGCCTCAGTGCACAGCTGATGGGGCCAACACAGAGAAATCTTTCTTTTTATCATCTTTATTCCATTTGTTCCCTCAGTTGGAGTGACCTAGAAATAGCTTGCTCATAAAAGATTAGCCACATTTACGCACACAGATCTCTTTAAAAACAAACCCAGAATTCTCTTTGTAACATTCTGATTTTTTAACTCAGAACAAGCATCACAAATTCACTGACACATAAGCACCCAACTTCTATAATCTATTTTTTAAAGAATTTGTTAGACTAGATCAGAAACCTCTAATACCATGGTCATATATTTTAAGAGTGTGCCTGCAGTGCCCTCTTCTGTTAACTATAGGTAAGTGCAGTTTCCCATCTACCTTTTAGAAGAAAGTTATTTTGGCAAAAGTGTTCGACTGCAAAATTTTGCAAATTTTGGACAGTTTATTTCTACTGACTTCTTTTGTATTAATGACAGTTTACTCATTTTGTTCTACTGACTTCTTTTGTTGCTATGTTAAGAAGCTACAGCATGGAAGAAATGTATTACAAAGATTGAGTTCTTTTTCCAAAACCCGCAAGATTTATGATTTGTAATAATGTCTCTCCAGGTTGACTATGTTACCATCTTCCAGGCATGGTTCCTGTTTGTAGGATGACCTATGCTAGTCAATATTAACCGGTACCTGCTCATGGTAGCCGTCAGGCACACACAGGGGTCATCTACAAGACAGAGGTGGCCACACACTGCATTTTGACAAAACCAAGTTTCTGTTTGCTCTGCCACATTGCTCAAACAAGTGATGAGGATGTAGGGTGCTAAATAACTACTTGCTGACTGCACATGTGTTTAAGAACATTCTCCAGATTCCAACAGTTTTCTAAAGAGAGATGCAAGTCTGTTTTACTGGACACTGGCCATGAGACCAAAAAACAAAACAAAACAAAACTTAATCAAAGCAATTTTAGATGGCCACAGATCAGACCAAACAACAGGACAAGTACATAAGATTCTTCTGTGGGCATGGAAAAAATGTTAATAACTAATTAACATTGCTCTGGTACTAATAATAAGGGATTAATAACACCACGGGTACTGAAAAATAGAATGTATGGTATCATGAATTTTAGATGTTCTCTCGGTCAAAATACCAGTAATTTTATAAAGAGGATAAGTAAAAACATTTTGTAATGTATGATTTAAATTTAGGCTAAAGAGCCTTTCTACTCTCATCAACATTTATAAAAGTTTTTGTGCTACTAAAACTGCCCAGGTTTCTCAGAAATCACAATAGAAAATAACAAAGTTCACATGAAAAAAAATAAAAAATGAAACAAAAAGATCCAATATGCATATAAATAAAGAGTTTAATGAAAGACATTAGAAGATCCAGGCTGGAGAAAAGGCTCAGTCAGTAAAGTGCTTCCAAAGAAGAACAAGGTCCAAAGGTCCCAGTTCTGTCCCAGGACACAGTAATCCCAGGGATGGAAAGGCAGAGGCAGGAAGATCCCCAAGGTCCCTTGGTATCTGTCCTGGCTAGTCTTTTGTTAACCTGAGCTAGAGTCATCTCAAAGGAGGGAGCTTCAATTGATCCATAAGATACAGTTGTAGGTCATATTCTTCATTAGTGATTGATGAGGAAGGGCCCAGCCCATCCTGAATGGTGCCATCCCTGGGCTGATGGTCCTAGTTCTATAAGAAAGCAGGCTGAGCAAGCCATGAGGAGCAAGCCAGTAAGCAGCACCCCTCCATGGCCTCTGCATCAGCTCCTGCCTCCAGGTCCCTGCCTTGCTTGAGTTTCCGTCCTGACTTCCTTCAGTGATATGTAAGTCAAATAAACCTTTTCCTCCCTGACTTTCTTGTTGGTCACAGTGTTTCATTGTAGTAATAGCAGCCCTAACTAAGACAAGTTGGTACCAGGATTGTGGGGTGTTGCTGTGAGACTGAGCTGACGGTGATGTTTTGGGAGGTTTGCAGAAGGACTTAAAATTTGGATGAAAAAACCATTGAGTGTTGACAGCTTAGTGGGCAGCTGGTGGAGCTTGGAAGATAAGGATGTTGAGAGCGGTGCTGACAATAGAGGCCTGGCTTGTCAAGTTTCAGAGGAAAGCAAAGACTCTGCTGGGCTATTTGTGTGAGGAATCTGTGGTGTCTGTACAGCTGGAGCTGAAGAATCAGCTGTGATTAACAAAAGGCCAGCACCGTTGAAGAGAAAGCTTTGTGTTACTGAGACAATCAGTGCTGGTCAGCCTCAGCTGAGGAACTAGCAGTGCTTAAGAGCCCAGCATCATTAACGTAAACCCTTCTGGAAAGTGTTTTCTCGGAGTCAACACACAGGTGCTGTGTTCCAGAAGTGGCCAAGGCTGTTGGCAACAGAACTTGGTAGTGTACGAGTCACCCAGGTGGTACTGGTTTTGAAGGCATGAAGGAGTGTGGAGATCAGCTGAGACTTGGCTCTGTGAGAAGCCAGGAGAGGCCACTGCTGAAGGTGCAGCTTCAGCAGCAGTTGAAGACCCAGGATTAAAGGGACCATGCAGAGAGCCTCTGAGAGGCTATTGGGGAAGTCCATCCCAGTTGCAGTGACATAAGATGACCACCAAGAAGAGCAACAGCAATGGAATAGAGCCTTCTGGAGCTTAGAAGACAAGCTGTGTGTGCTGCAGGGGGTGGGGCTGGAGAAGTGACCCAAGCCCCTTGGAGGAGCCCAGAAGATCATCTGCAAATATTAAAGAAACACACAAAAGAGAAACATGAACACAGTGTACAAATGTGGGGCAAAGCAGCCATTGGTAAGTCAGTGTAAGAGGAAAAGCATGAGAAGAGAGTGTAAAGTGTATCCTGTCCTGGTATGGAATTTGCTAGATTGTGTATTTCCTTTAACCAAGTCAGTTTCAGGGAGTCTGTTCTTAAGGCAATGTAGGTTTTCTCTACTGTGTTCCTTGCTCTCTTCTGAGTCTTGTTCACTAAATGAACTGTGAGCATCTGAATTATTCTGCAGTCTGTTTCAGGCAATCTAAAGTAGACTTTGCTTATAAAAATAAAAATAAAAATTAGTTACTCTTCAGAGTTCTTCCAGCCACCCCCATTTCCCAGTTTCCAAGCCCCTTCCACATATAACTGTTTGTTACAGTGGCACCTCCCTTCCAGGTGTTCTACCTACATAGTACAGTTTGCTGAGGCTGCTGTAGCGAACTGCCAATGGAGCCATTGAGAACGTTTCAGCTTCTGCCTTCCTCAAGGTGGGAGTGTCTGTGTCTCTGGAAGGCTCTGCACCTCAGCAGCTAGGTCACATTGAGACACTCTGCTGTGTAAGACAATAGTCAAAGGATCTAGAGATTAGGGTATGACCTGGAGAAGCGGGGCATTATTTAGCCTGACACATTTGGATGTTTTATACAATGGCCCACATTTTCATACTGGTTGTTAGTGTGGCTTTAAGAGCATGGCATAATGGAAATGGACCAAAGAATATCTTTCAAAATAACTGACAAGGGGTTCTCAGAGGTTGTAGGCCTGCATATTAATGTTACCTCATGTAACAAAACAAAGCATCATGGTTGCCCTTAGGAGACAGGATGAAGTGTCTGTCAGCTTGCAGAGGATGTCTGAGCAAATGGGGAGGTGATATCTATCCCCTTGACACACTGAATGCTTTGGTGTACTTGTAGCTTCAGCGCAAGACAATTAGTCTCTCCAGTCACGATATTAAATTAATTCTAATAATGATGCTATTTTAGTTTATAATATACATTTTGCTTCAGAATATGATGGGTAGCCAGGGTTCAGGAACATTTGGGGTTCCTCGGTATAAGTACAATGTCCTGTCATCTTTACAACTACAGCCACTGAAGTCTGCCCCGCATACAGTAAGCTGCCACACATGATCGAGGATTGTCTCAGTCACTGCCTGCAACCGACCATGGAGAGAAACGTCTCAGCTCAGAGTAAAAAGAGAAAAGAATAAAACATACATTTTCCTAACATTCTAAAATGGATGAGACAGCAGATGTGTCTGCTTTTGTTCTTTGACTACCAGGTTTGTATCTGTGGGAACATGTTTTCGAAGGCACTCTTGATCCCCCTGACGTGACTGCGCAATGGAGGGCAGGACAATTGATTGTAGGAAGAACACAGTACAGGTACTGTTAGACAACACTGACCTTGCCTGCCGCGTGACGCCTCATGGACCTACTGGAGGGAATATACTCTCATAAGTATGCTCTATATTTTATCATATAGTATGCACAGTATATTTATACTTTTATAAACCTATTTTATATCTTTATGCTTCAGCTTGGGAAGAAAACACAAATCAATCCTGGGAATGAATAAATAAATAAATAGGTCCTGCTTACACTTTAGTAAACGTTTGCTTATTGAATTAGACATTTCAAGGTAATTTTGGAGGGAAAGCTGGAGACCTGCTTCAGTGGCAGATGAGTTGCCTGGCATGTGCCAGGCCCCGGAGTCAGTCCCCAGTGCAGAGAAGAGAGAAACTAAAAGTCTGTAAATAAATCCTGGGGAGTCTTATTTCTGTTTTGGTTTTAGCTGATGATATGGAAAACTTCATGTTCCGCATTTCATACACTTTACTGGTAAATGAACACAATGTTCTATGCCTTAGAGGACGAAAGTAAACATTACTTTCATGATTTTCTTTTCGTTCATAGTTAGGTTAACCTGGAAATACTCAGAGTCCAACTGTTACTTATTAAAACATTTCATGTCATATCTACTATGATTTACGTGATTATGTAGGCTCCTTTTTTTTCCAAAATTCAAAACTGTTTCTGTTTTGATTTTTAGATTCTAAAAAACCAGTGCAATGCCAAGACTTTTAAGGATTTTACTTTTATTTAACTTACATATCACTGTATAATTCCTTAATTTTCAAATAGAATTAAGGTGATTTTAATTAGAAAAAACATAGTTTTATCATGAAGGTACTGTTTCCAGTTGGCTTTTAACGGAAATAAATATTAGTTGTTTTTACATGTTTACTTCATTTTTGTTATTGTTGTTGTTTCAAGACAGTGTTTTTCTGTGTAGCCTTGGCTGCCCTGGACTTGCTTTGTAGACCAGGCTGGCCTCAAACTCACAACGATCTGCCTGCCTCTGCCTCCTCAGTTTTGGGATTACAGGTGTACATCACTGAACCCGGCTTGTCCCAGTTTGTCTTCAATTAAATATTTTATATAATGTTAGTACATGAGGACATGAATACATGTTAGATCATGAATACATGATCCAGTCCAACCTGCATTCCCTCCCCTCCAGTTCCTTCTCTGTACAACCCACCACTTCTCCCTTCAACCTTATGTTCACATGTGTGCCCACATACACACCTCGGCAGCCTGCAGCTACCAGCTGGTTTTGAGAACAGGTTTATGTGGAAGCTCATTGATTAGGCTAGGCTGTCTGGACAGTGAGCACCAGGGATCTGCCTCTCCATCACGACATCAGCCTGTTATCTTAGTTCAAGAATTGTCCTTAGGTCCTCATGCTCACGGCACAAGCACTTTGCCAACCCAGCTAGCTCCCGAGCCTGTCATTGCTGACTCTCTCAAAGGAATCATGCATGCAGTGTAAACAAGTATTTAGCCTCATTGTTCTAATCTCATTGTAGGTTGTGTGTATACTCCTAAGCTTCACACTAGTTAGATTTCACTGCTTGAAAGAGTAAGTGGATCTTAGTGGCAGGAAGGCTGTCATAGAATGTACAACACCTTGGGTTCAATGGCCAGTACAAAAAAAAAAAAAAAGTGAATGTCTATTGCATGCATAAATTGCTTTCTGTGTTTATAGTTGAGCAGTGAACATGTCAGTGGACTAACATTGCAGAGACGTTTCTGGAATTCAACTAGTCTATAGAATGGAATATGTGAGACTCTCATTTCTTCCCTGAAGGCACAGTCATGCGTGTCATCCTTAAGCGTATAATTACTTGGTATTACCACAGTGATAGAAAACATTGTTAACTACCACGAAGAAAGTCTAAGCCCAGTTTTCCTTTCTGAGGTTTGTACGCAAGATTTTACAATCATGGAAGAAACCTTGTTCTTTCCTCTTAGAGAACTTTGTAGTCAAGTTCTGTGACAGACTTTTAAAATACCTTATTAAAAAATGAAAAGTAGTAGATAATGTATGCAAAGTGAATGAAGTCTCATGGAATCGCAAGTTGTAGTCTCAGTCAAGTTACACTTAAGCTAACTTAAGTGAGTTTCAAAACTCTACTGTTTGCACAGTTACTTCGACTGAAATGATTCCTCTGGGCTCGCTATATGGAAGTGCTTACTCTGAAGATATTTTTCAGTTGAAGCAAGCGGTAGAAAAATATATTGAACATTGTAAGTTCTGATGCTTACACATATGCTGAGTAACCCACAAGAGCAAATTAGAATTCTGTACATGATTATTTTCAGTTAATGGATTTTCAGTAATAACCTTAGATAATTAGAACACAAAGAACACAACACTCATTCTGTACATTATACTACTCATACACAAGCCTTATTTTTATAATGTTAGTGTATAGTAGGAAATTTTCATGTTTTAAACTAAGGGTTGGAAATACAGCTCAGTTGGTAGAACTCTCACTGAACATGTGCACATCTGGCCTTGGTTCCCAGCGCCACATGGACAGGGAGTGGGGCGCACATTCTTATTCCTAGCACACTGAGAGTGAGGGCATCTGTAATTCTCTCCCTTAACTAGATGCGCAGGCATCTTTACCCCTTCTCTCTCGAGCCTTCCCTCACCCTGAGCTCTCTAGGAGGTGATCTCCCTACTCCAGGATGTTCTGCGCATTCCATCCTTCTCTTCTCAGACCATGTTCTGTCAGGTGATGCCTCTCTCTCCTTCATTTTCCTCCCCCACTACATTCTGTTGATCCTCATCCGGAATTTCAGAATGGTTGTCCCCACTCACTGTTTTCACTTCCCAACTGCTCATTCCCTTGCACTTTGACTCCCAAAGTTCAGAACACTTCGGCGGCAGTGATTGCTTGGGGCAGCAGATGACAGTGTGAGTTTTGGAGCATGTCTATTCCTTTTATGAAGACTCTTAAAAATATATTGCAAAGAAGAAAATACAACATTCTCCAACTTGCTAACCACTCAGACTTAATATATCTTAGCTGTCAGGAATTCTCTATGTTTAACTTTCCTCCTAACAGAATAGTTTCCAATAAAACCTTTTCTTTTTTTCTTACTCTTTTTATTCTTCACTAAAGAATTGCTATTAGGAATTTAATGTATAATCTCACTCAGATTTTTATATTTCTACTGATGGAAGATATATAAGTATTTTTCCATACTTATTTTTATGTACTTTCATATTTACATAAAATTATCCTTTAAGGGCTGGTAAGATGACTTGCCAGGTAAAAGTGGTTGCCCTTAACTCAGACAACCTGAATTCAACCCCAAGGTCTGCATGGTGGAAGGAGAGAACCAACTCCTCCAAGTTGTCCTCTGGCTGTCACAAGCACGCCTTGGCACGCATGCACATAAATCCTTTTAATTATG
The DNA here is from genome assembly GCF_030254825.1 of Meriones unguiculatus. NCBI lineage: Eukaryota > Metazoa > Chordata > Mammalia > Rodentia > Muridae > Meriones > Meriones unguiculatus. The sequence continues at coordinate 12,900,364 of NC_083364.1, read as the reverse complement.
CTCAGAATCTCCTGAAGCTTGATGCATTCCTTTACATTGTATCTTAATGCCTTGCCTTCAGTGAAGAAATGAGAGTCCACTCTCATATACTAGCTGAATTTCTACATCCAAAGCTTTCTATTATTCTGTCCCACTTGCTCAGAAGAACTTGCATTATACAAATTGCACTTCCAACAAGAATATTAATTAAATCTTATTCTAGATTTTATATAAAACGATTGAAATTTCCTTTGTTCAGTTTTGTTTATCTCTTGCTTGTGGTGTGTTGTTTTCAACAGCTTCATCACTTGCCCGGGTGTGGTTCCAGGGTACTTCTCCATAGACGTGGACAATGTGGTCCTTGTGTTAAATGGAAGAGAAAAAGCAAAGATCTTCCATGCCACCCAGTGGTTACTTTATGCACAGAATTTAATGCAAACCCAGAAACTGCGGCATCTGGCTGTTGTCTTGCTTGGAAATGAATACTGTGACAATGACTGGATAATGCAGTTCCTCAAAAGAAATGGAGGCTTTGTGGACCTACTTTTCATAACATACGACAGCCCTTGGATTAATGGCGCAGATGTTTTCCAGTGGCCTTTAGGTGTAGTAACGTAAGTACAAGATAAGAAAGGCATCCCTCGGGTGTTCTGAAGAGAACGGGGAAGATGGTGTTTTATTTTATTTTATTTTTAAACTCATAATGTGAATTTGAATTTATTTGGAATTTGCAAATTTGTTTGTAGATTTTATACAGACTTAGATAATTAGTAATGTGCTTGACAATTTGGCATAATAGAATTTATGACTTTAGCCTCCCCATGTGCTATTAAGCAGAAATCCAAATCTAGTCAGTTATCTTTTCCTCTGATACACTGTTATATTTGATTATGAAATATTTGCATATTTGAAAGAAAGTGGTAGATTTAATGCATCACACATGAAGATGGTGTTTTAAATGGCAGTAGGTTCACTGGTGATGAAGCAGGCCTATCTTTCCTACCATCAAAAAGAGTGGCCTAGAGCCTCAGTGGCAATAGTAACTACTTTGTTGTATTTTACCGTCTTCTGAGGAGAAATGAAGAGTACTTGTTTGTTCTAAAAATGGATATAGGATAAAAATTTAAGCTTAATAGTGCCCTGAAGAGAGGTTTAGCAGAGAATGAACAAAGACAAAGCCATAATTCTAGTTTAAACAAATACTGTTGTGGCAATATTTTTATATACTGTATAGACTTCCCTTGGGTTTGTGATTGGCTGACTTGATGTTAATCTCAACTGTAAAAGCAGAGGTTAATTAAATGATAGTTTAGGATCCTCAATATATAATCATCCTCCAGTTTAAAAAAAATGGAAAACATTTTTTAAACTTTCTGTGGATAGATTTTTAATAGTAAGAGATAGGCTCTCAGTAGTATATAAACTTTCTGAGGTCAGGAGTTTTCTTCCCAGATTTAAAATAGTTCTGTAGAAATGGGCTATAGAGGTGGCTGGGGCAGTTAAGAACAATTACTGCTCATATAGGAAACTCAGATTCAGTTCTAAGCACCCACATGCTGTGTGTCTCATAGCCATGTGTGATTACAGTTCCAAGGCTCTGAATCCCTGTTCTGAACTCTGTGGGTGCTTGGCTACACATGGAGACAAGCAGGCACACAAATATACTAATATACACATAAATTTAAAAAAAGTAAATTTTAAAATAATGCTTATACACAGTAGGTACTCACATATTTGTTGAGGAAATGAATCATCTCACTGATAGAATTAAATCTGACATTCGTTATTATGTCACTGGTTACCACCATGTCTTAATTCAGACTGCTTTAGCTGTACAAATGTCACTAGAGAAATGCCAGGGACAGGTATTCCCACCCCTATGTGGACAACATTCCAGGCGAACAGGTTTAGGCTGGGACCAGCCTTAAAATTTCAAAAACTTTGTAAGTACACCCAACCTTCAGAAAAATCTATTTATTGAAAAGAGCCTGTATTTGTAGAAATGTTTATACTTTTTCCACATTGTATGACATCACCTACTCGCCTAATAGAAGACAGAATCATAGTCATTTTGGTGTTGCCAACCTCACCCTGTTCCCGATGAGGAGACATTGGGTAGCATCCGGAAACCTTTTGGTTGTCTCAACTGAAGAGGGGGAATTATAACAACTGGTGTCAAGGGGGTAGAGCCCAGGAATGTTATTAAACATGGTGCAGTGTATGGCAGTCTTTAAAACAAAAAGTTATTTGACCCAAAATGCCATAATAATCTTGTGTACAGGATAGACTACAGGCACACATTTATATGCAAACCAGTGCCCATGGAATGAGCCCCCTCTATAGAATAACAGGTTTGTTGTAAGCAGTGATTAATATATCTTCTAGTAAACTGCTGATAGTCCTAACATCTGTATAACCAAATCACCACATAGAGACTGGCTTTATTTAGTTAACCTAGAACACAGTGCTGGGCAATAATTACTCCATCCTAAACATCCAAGCCCTCATAGTTTCCTAACATTTAGATTTCCCATGTTATACTTGCTTTTTGTGAAATATTATGTCCAGGCCATCTCCACGTAGTTCCAAGATCTCTCCTCCAGCTCTCTCTCCTAGCTCTCCTCTCCTCCCACTGCCCTCTGGCTCCTCCCCTCTTTCCTGTCCTCTGGCTCCTTTCAGCTCAATATTGTGTCTAATTTCTTTATTTTGGGATGTTTGCACACAGTTGAGACAGTATGCTTAAAATAAGTATCACAAGGCAATATCCAGATTGAAACCAGACAGATGGGGGGGGGGAATCAGCATTTGAATGAACAAGGGTAAGGTGTATACATTTCAAAAGAATGTTATACCAACACAGGTTTTATTCATTGTTTTATTCTTTGGAATTTTTTTGAAATTAACTCTTCAGAGATCATGATTATAACAGTATATTTTCTTTTTAGTGGACAAATAGGACTGTTTATGTCTATGGTGTACAATGTGCTTAGAAATCATTGTCCTTAACAGATGGCTTAACAAGCCAAGCTGAGGGGCATCCTACCATATAGTAATTCATTACTTGCTTTTATAGATACAGAAAGTTTCCCGTTGTTGAAGCCAGCTGGTTGATGCTGCATGATGAGAGGCCCTACATATGTAATTTTTTAGGAACTGTCTATGAAAACTCATCAAGACAAGCACTGATGAACATTTTGAAACAAGATGGAAGTGATAAACTTTGTTGGGTTTCTGCAAGAGAGCAGTAAGTTCAATGTTTGCATGGTTCCTTCCTGTTGCTCTCCAATCCAAATGTCACCTTGTGTACAAATAGGTTTCCAGAGAAACAGTGGTAACTGCTTATTCCAGCCTCCTGTCTAAAGGTACAGTAGTAACTAAAACGTAGGAAACTGGCTTTTCTCCAGTCTTTCCCATTATAATCAGGAAGCAAGTATTGATGGAGTAATGAAAGTCATTTTGCAATAATTTCTTTTGCTATTAAATAAACACATGGAGTATAAAGCTGAGTGGCCAGGGAATGGATGCCTAAAACATATGCTTCTAGATCTAAAAATTTATTTTTTAATTGTGACAGAAATTGCCTTCTAGATGGATATCACTATTACTATGAATTTAATACAATTACTGTTAATGTAATTGTATTAAATTCATTTACTCTGAGTTACCAAACAACTTCCAAATGACAAAAACCATCTTACTCATAAAAACAGTGAAAACAAAACAAAAACAGTGCCCTCATAGCACTTGTTGGAGGAGACAAGTAAAACAGTGTGTGTCAGGAGATGGTAATGACGTGTGAGAAGAGAATTAAAGACAAGAAGGCCACAGAGAGGACTGAGGTGGAGGGTAGAACATTTGTTTTCAGGTAGCGAAGGAGAGCACCAGGTGGAGGGCTATATTATATACAGGCCTGAAGAGGGCACAAGAGTCAGCAGGGTCCATTTAGAGAGGGGAGGCAAGGCAAAGGACATAAGGCAGGGGGGTGCTTACACAGCAGCTGAAGGGCTGGTGAGTGAGAGGTGGTATGAGAGAGCAAAGTCTTACTGGAGGACAAGCACTAATAAAATGGTTCTGGTTGAGCTGAGCTAGAGGTCAGGTAGTACCCTCTGTGCTCCTGCTGCTTCTAGACCATTCTGTCCTTCTGCACCCGGAACCCCAGTTCTCAGTCTCATGCCAGTGTGTATAACTGGAACTCTGTAGCCCTGAGCCTTCACCTTCACCTTACCTCCCTGATTCCTTAAAGACTGGAGCTCCATTGCCCCTCTGGCTGACACCAGTCTTGTCTGAATTCTTGGTGACTTCTAAGTCTAGCCAATCCTTCTATCACCTTGGTATAAGGTTTCTTTCCTTTCTCCCCTTCATAGATCATAGGCTTCGATCAGCCATTTCCTGTTATGGTCATTTCCTAAATGACCACTTGCATTTCACATACCACAATGTTTCTCCATGACCTGGAATTCTAGCATTTCTGTTGGTAATCATCCTATCTTGCAATTCCAACTCATTCTCTGTAATGGGACTCCACAGTTCAGCTGGAATTTACAACATGGTTTTTACTATGCCCAGATTGTTCTTCCTGTCCCTGTATCAACTTCTGAATTACACAGCTTAAATTCTACAGTCAACCAGCCCTGCATATATGTTCCCCTTTCTAATTCCCCCATCTAGCGAGCCCTACCTGTCTAGTCTCCCCTTCTGCCCACCCCATAGCCATACTCACGCAGCTGTGCATAAGTTTAGACAGTCTGAAAGCTGAAGAACCCATCACTCCTATATTTCCTAAAGTATTCCCCCTTCATCCTCAAAGACTGCTTTATACCTTCTGTCCTAACCTCTTGACACCTCCTCAGTCTCCCTTTAGAGATTGGAGCTTATTTCACTAAGAGAATACGAATAGAAAAGAATGCCAGGCTCAGCTTCTGCATGTATGTGGCCTATATATTCATTCCATTCTCAAGACCACAGCCAGATTGATTGTTAAAATGTTTATTGCTTATGTCGTTCCCTCTTCAGAACACTACAGTTGAGTCTTCTGTAAGCAGACTTTATGGTTTTTGACTGCTCACCTAAGTTCCCCTACTTCCACCTTGCTGGCCTCCCTGCCAGTTCTTGGGGCTTCAGACTTTCTAGAAAATGTCCTGACTTAACTCAAAGACCTAATGCCCACCACTGGATAAAGCACAGCTGCATCAGAGTAAGACAAGAGGACACAGCACTCCGGAAATACGATTGAATGAATATTACCCATTCGAAGATTGATCACTGGATATTTTTAAATATAAAGTAATAAAATGTTCAGATTATTTCCAAATGTTCAAAACAAAAAAAAAACTTTTCTTAGGTAGTCTTACGTAGCACAGGCTGGCCTCAAACTCGGTATTTAGCCCAGGATGATGTTAAACTCCTGATTCTTCCTATGCCTCCCAACTTGTAGAATTAGGGAATTATATACCCAGTTTATGGATAGATGATGATCAATACTAGGTCTGAGTTCTAGCAGCTGGGCTATACCCACACCCCCAAACCTTAAAGAAGTTTTAAGAAATGTGTTTGGCCCAACATTTTCAATGCCTCTCATATTTATCATCTCTCTGATGTGTTCACATTTTTGATAACTGACATTAAAAGATTTGCTTCAAAAAAGATGCCATAGGAAAGTAAAACCTTACAGGGATTTCCTTGTTGTTTGTTTAATTTCCTAGGTGGTAGCCTCAGGAGACAAATGAAAGTCTTAAGAATTACCAAGATGCTTTGCTTCAGAGTGACCTCACTTTGTGTCCTGTAGGAGTGAACACAGAGTGTTACAGAATATATGAGGCCTGCTCGTTTGGCTCCATTCCTGTGGTAGAAGATGTGATGACAGCTGGCCACTGTGGAAACATGTCCAGTCACCACAGCACTCCTCTGCAGTTACTCAAGGCCATGGGTGCCCCCTTTATCTTCATCAAGGACTGGAAGGAGCTTCCTGCCATTTTAGAAAAGGAGAAGACTGTAACTTTACAAGAAAAGATTCAAAGAAGAAAAATGTTACTTCACTGGTACCAATACTTCAAAACAGAACTAAAGTGGAAATTTACTAATATTTTAGAAAGCTCATTTTTTAATCAATAATAAAGGTTAATCATACCTAGCTGTAAGTGTGTGTTCTTCAGTGTGAATATGTACAGCACTTGATAAGGTGGCTCCATCAACTCAGTTTCACAGAAGGGACCAAATGTTCTCCTTTTTGGCTACTGCTGTATACAAGATCAAAGAAATGGCGATATTTTACTGAGGCTGACCTGGCAAGATCCTTAAGTGGTTAAAGGTGCTTACTGCCAAGGCTGATGAGCTAAGTTCAGTCCCCCAGAAACTACACGGTAGGGGAGAAGTGAGTCTCATGGGCTGTCATGTGACCGCCCAACAGCATGCACACACAAACACATCAAATAGGTGGATAGATAGATTGGTGGATGGATGGATAGATAGACAGGTGACTCAGGTTCAATTCTACCGAGATCAAGAAGCCAGCATTTACTGACCGTGCTCAATGACTTTAACCCACTTTAGGGGCTGGAGTGCTGGCTCAGTGTTTGAAAGTGCTCACTATCCTTGCATATAGCCTGAGTTCAGTGCCCAGCATGCATGGCACACACTCAGCCATCTGTAAGTATTGCTCAGTAGGTCCTGACATGTTCTTCTGTCTTCCATGCACACAAGTGCATATGACACATAAAATAAAGAACTAACTTATAGAGTACTATTTAATAGGGCTGACATCTGGTCATGTCAGTAGCAGGATATATGCTGAACAATGGCTGCAAGGTTAGATAGCATCAATGAACTTAATGGCTCTTCTATACAACATGGAAATTATTTTAATATAATTGAAAGGTGCCTGAGTGGGTGTTACGTGCTTTCACAAACTGTATCAACTCTGAGGTGATTTGTATGTGAATTAGCAAGTTGTGGCTAGTACACAATGTATACAGTCCCAAAACATTGCACTTGATAACACGTTCTATTTTATGTACCGATATTAGAAATTGCAAACTTTAGGGAAACAGCATTATATGTTAAAACACTGGTTATTGCAGTCAGAAAAAAAAAAAAAACATTAAAAACTTCAGTTTCCATGAGGATTTTTCTCAAGCCAACTAACTGGTCATACTCTCTTCTCAGAATGAAAAGCATCTGTGTCCTTAACATAGTAACAAGACAGCCGGCAAGAACAAGTTTGGAAAATTTATTTTGGCTCATAGTTTCTGACATCTGCAGGGTACCAAGGCCAGAAAGGAGGCAAGAATAGATGAATCCAGGCTAGCAGAACTGTCAGGCATCAACTATTTGCATCATGGCTGACCAGGTAGAAGAACGCCAGACTACAGAGATGTGTGTAAAAGTCTCACAGGACCTGCTTTGCCAGCCAGTCCCCTTCTAATGGCTCCACAGCCTTTAGAACAGACTCCATGCTGTGACTAGAGTTCAGGACACTGAGTCTTCATCCTAGGAAGATGGCAGGATAGTGTAAGCATGGAAGGTTAGGAGCCAACAGTTGTCAACTTGGCAATACCTGAGACGCCAGGTCATGTTCCTGGAGCTGTTAGCTTACTGCTGCTTGCTGTCTTACAGAAGATGGTTTGATGACACTATCTTAGCTGGTGATTGCTGTGTGTCCCATCAGTCCAGCAGCCAATTACCTTGGATCTCAGGCTGAAAAAAGAAAGAAAGGATTTTCAGTGTTTATCTGTAAGAGTGTCAGGTCTATCCCTTTTTGCAGAATTGAATTTGTGATAAAAGGAGGGAAACAGGCAAAATAGATGCTTTGGGGGAGCTTGAGGAAATTTAAAAGGTGATCTAAAATCTTTTACAACGGGTTCTGCTGAAATCATGCTAAAAGTTCAATAGTACTATTATCCACCGAAATACCTTTCAAAACTTGTCCAGACCAACAGATACAGCTGTGTTCAGTCAACATAAAACAGATACACTGAACTGGATAGGAGAAAGAGCAGGCAACAGCTCTGTACTTAACTGGCACAGGAGATGAATTTCTGAACAGAACACCAATCTCACAGGCACTAGGATAAATGGAACCTCAAGGAACTGTAAACCTTCTGTAATACAAAGGACACTATCAATTAAAGTAGAACCCTACAGAATGCAAAAATATTTTTACCAACTCCACACCTGATGGAGGACTAATATCCAAACTATGTAAAGAACTCAAGAAACTGGATAACAAAAAAAAAGCAAATAATCCAATTAAAAATGGAACGGGGGCTACAGGTTAGTCAAAAGATGGACACAGGCACTAAACCTCTTTGCAAAGGAACTTATTAGGGTCCCAGTTGACAATGTGACCAACTGCTTGAGCTCCAGCTACCAACTAGGTCTTCCTATATATATCAACTATACCCTTGAATTGTGGAATACATTATGAACTCTCTCCTTGCTTTGTCAAAACATTTTTTCATAGTAAACAAGAAAAGGAACTAATACGGAAAATCGGTAATGGGAGTTGGGCTGTTGTTACAATACCCTGACCATGTGATTCTTAATACTTTGGAAGTGAGTTGCAGAAGAAATGTGGAAGATTGGAGAACTTCAGGCAACAAAGCCCTTAAGTACTATAATCAGAACTTGATGTAGGATGCTTGAATGACAGAAATGCTGATGGGTTATCCCCTAGCTATCTGCTCCCTAGGTTGTGTCAGAAAATCTTGAATGCATCATAAAAGTAGCAGTGGGAGCATAATCTTATAAAGTATGTTCTGGACATCTCTGGACTTTATAAAATAAAGACTTCATAATACCATTATAAATTATGCAATGAACAGAAAAGGTTGAACTATTACATGTAAAACTGATTATTATGAAACTGGAACTATTGAGGCTAAATACTAAATCACAGTGAGGATGTGAACGGGAATAATACTCTTAATGAGTAACAAATTAATTTTAGTTTAATCTGTACCAAAAATGTTAAAGTAGCTTTAAGTTGAGTACCCTTTTTCGAATAAACAGTTTGGTACAGCACTTAAAACAAGGCTGAGACTTATATTTGAAGATACCAGTGTTGAAAATGTACATTTGGAAATACTTCATTCAACTTCCAAAAACACAGATCTCCGTACTTTCAGAAAACAAAGCTTTTTTATTTCTTTATCTATTTATTAAAATTTTAACAAAGAAGAAACTTCATTCAGATGCTAGCACCAGATACCCCCGGTGTGAAGACTGTGCCTGAGAGTGCTCTCAAGATGCAGTCCCAAGGTACAATAATCATGTGTTCCTAAAGGCTCACAGGCTGTGTCCATCCTGGCCTTGTGCACCTAGAGGCAGGAACACTGGCAGACTTCCTGCCTGCATATCCTCAGACACCTCCATCTAGGTGCAGTCAAGGGCAAACAAGCTTATTCACAGGAGTGACCACACACTGTCTGTATCCTCCATGAACAAGACCAGGCAATCACAACAACAACCCCAAGCATTCTGAGACCTCCTCTGTCCTTGGACAAGTAGGACTTACAGGCTAGACATTCTTTTTGTTTGATAGTTCTCTTAAGCACAGTAACTTTAAACATAATGTTCACCATCACTTCCATCCCCCACTTAAGTTGTATCCTGAGTCAAGTTCTTGACCCTGTGGTGGTTACCTGTGAAAGGAACAGGCTAGCTTTACAGGTTTCTTTATGAATTCTGTACCCCATATTAATTAAACTAAGTTCTCCTGGTAGTTTTCCAGAAAGCAGAAGGACACAGACAAAAGGAGAAGTGGGTGAATGGGGACAAGACCCACCCTGCTGCAGAAGAATGTCCAGGCCTGCAGTATGAGATAGGGTGCCTGGCAACTGGTCCGGATGGCCACAGCTCCCCCATCCAGGACATTCTGGGTGTAACTTGAAGATCAGATATCCACCAGATGTCGGGGGCAGGCCTGACTGGACGTGGGTGCCTAAAAGGAACCAATGATATTAAAAGTCAACTACCCCATAACCCCATTCACCCAATCTTGTACTGCCAAGCTTGCAACCCCCACGCCTCCCTTGCTTTTTCCTTTAAAAACCCCATGCCTTTGTCTCTCGGGGCTGTTCCCTGCTCACTTGCAAAGCAGCCCCATCACTCACTGGCCTGAATAAACCTCTTCTGTTTGCGGCAAAAAATCTCCAAGTTACCTTCATCTGTCTCTCTGGTAATTGGGCTCTCGGTGGGCCTAACATCTGTTCACATGGGGATTTAATAAACATCAGTATACTGGCACCCAGACCAAAATTTCTGTATCTAGTTAAGACATTTATGATACACAAGCCAGCGATGATCAGCAGAAGCAGAAGTGTCTGGTGTTCGGCAGTAGCTGAAGACAGAGTTATCACCCGGAAAATCAAAGAAATGAGAATGGCAACCATGGGCTTGCCCTGTTCTGGGTCATTTTTCTGTCTGCAGTGTACGGGGTTTGTTTGTTTGCTTGTTTTTGTTTTTGTTTTCCTGAGAGTACAGGAATCTCTAATGATTGCTGAGTGGTTTGCATAGAACAACATTTTCTCTTACAGCCACACAATCACATCCTTGTTCTGCAAAGAGTATGGTGAGTGCTCTATCATGTTGCAAAACTGCTTCAGCTAATGGATCAATCTGCTGATGGATCTTGAACTAGTTGATTTTTACAGGTACCTTTTTATTTATTTATTTATTTTTTTCAAACAAGGGAGCCTGGAGGTCAGTATGAGCTAGCCTGGTTTGTTGGGTAGGCACTCCAAGTAGCCATTTGTCTTCCTTGCCAGAGAGTTTCCTTTGGACTGAACTTTTTCAGTCTTTTTTTGAGGATAAGGGTGACATAGATGCTTTTGTAAATGGGCCTCAACTGAAATTAGGATGCCATTGTAGGGGCCCAGGAAGGCTGGAATGTTAATCAAAGCCTGGGAGGGGATTCATTCAGGAAATGGGGCACTCATCAGAAGCATCTGGTTTCCTGATCAAGGTAAAAGACAGGAAGCAATCACGGCAGCTGGACTGGAGCACATCACCTAGCAAGCCCAGGCTCTCCACTTTTGTAGGACTGCCTGGGGCTTGGGTGTTGTAGATCACTTTTGGAGTGCTTTGTTGTCTGATTCTGGTTCCTGGGTGGTGACTGTCAGGTGAGTGGAAATCTGCTGAGACATATTCAGACTAGGAACAGAAGCTAAAGTTAAGGAACTTAAAGGAAACTCTTACATTTGGAGCACCCCCCAAACACACACACACACCTATTCCATCAGGAACAGGCAAAAGTTGGGGAATTTTAGTCTGTTGATTGGAGTTCAATTGACCTGTGACAGGTAGATAGATCCAAGTTGCAAACTCCGTGAGGCTCACATGAATTCTTTTAAGTTACAAAAGAGGAACTTCTGGAGCCTTCTACTTTTAAGTCATAATAAAAGCTTGGGGATTTAAAAAAAAATTATCTGGGGTTAAAAAAATCAACATTCTTTTCTTTGTCCAGAGGTCTGGACAGAGGTGGTTTTAACATGATGAGAAGTAATTTTAGGTATCAGAACTCCATTGATTACTATGTTAAAACTTTGAATTTTTGAAGTCTTGATATCACATTTTTTTTTTTGTTTTGTTTTGGTTGTTCTGTTTGGTTTTTCAAGGCAGCCGTGGCTGCGATATTGAGCTTCTCCCAGGAGGAGGACAGGTCTTGGCTAAAGTGCCCTGTCTTCAGGTCAGAGGTTTGGAACGAGAGCAATCTCAGCATGCAGATGTATGAACAGGTTCTGGCTTACACTGTTGGATCTGGTCTCGGACATCTGCTTTTCAGTTCTCTCGGAAAACCTCACTACACCATGCAAGGAACAGCAGGCACAGGATCTTGAGAAGTATGTTCAAAAAACTCCAAACGTTCTTAAATAAAAACTTTAATGAATAACAACACAAATGTAAGATTTACTGCTAATAAAAAATTAAAGTTTCCTGTATAAAAATAGATTATCATGTAGTTGGCAATATTCACACTAAATATATTAAGTCTATACCAATAGTGGGGCTAAGATGACAGAATATAAATATTAACATGACATATTAAATTTCAGCTTAATATATACAAAGAAAACATCTTAAAAATAGCTTGAGAATATATATATTTATATATATAATATATAAAAGATATTTTTATTTATATATAAATATTTGTTTATTTACATATATATAAATACATATATTTATTTTTTTGAAATAAACAGTTTAGTACAGCCCTCAGGAGGGTGAGGCTTCAAGGAGTCCCGGGTTTACAATGCACATCTAGCATTAGTTACTCCTCTCCCGAGAATAAAATAGGTGTCTTTACTTCCAGGCTGGGAAGTATCTTGAGATGTCCCCGGCGCGTTTCTTACTTCTCCTGGATTGCTCGGGTCCCGTGAACAGCAGCACACTGTGACACTTCTGTGGTAGCACACAGTACCGGAAGCAACCGGAGATTCACTCGGAGACAGGAAACTGGTGGCCTTCCTTTCAGAAATAACTAATGCAAACAAGCAGTTGAGAACGAAAGGCCGAAAATCGCCAGAAGCCATCCACTGCCAGTTAGCTAAAACTTGTGAACAAGAACAGCAAAATTCAATCCAGCATCGACCTCAGTCACAGATAAATCTTGACAGCTGCGTGCTTGTGAGCATGCGCTGTGCAGTCCGGATAGTTTCTAACTTTCAGTGGGCACACGTGTCTTCTGTTGTTGTTGTTTCTGTCCCGACAGGGTTTGTCTGTGCAGCCATGGCTGTCCTGGCCACAGTCTTTACACTCAGAACTTGTTCAAGGCTCTTCCACACCCAGTACCTGCAGTCCTTAGCCTCACCTGGGAAAGAGCTTGGAGCAGCTGCTTCGCAGTGGCCGCCAGGGGGCGCTGCTACAGTAAGCGCTGGTGCAGGATCTCCCACACCATCTTCTTCCTGAACAGAGGCATGTGCTGCTGGGAGAAGGTGATGGGCTGGCCCCTGGAAATGTAATCTGCATATTTACAGGCGAACACGCCGCAGTCACCCCCGTTCAGCTGCTGAGGAATCTCCTCTGCCAACATGCTACATTACATTACATTACTCAGCAGGGCTCAGGTCGCTGTTCCTTCTCGCTTTGCTCTCCTCCCGCAGATAGCAGAAAAGCAGCTCAAGGATGTCGGGTCTCTTCTGTCCCAAGGAGTCCAGGTAGACAATACTCTTCTTTCTTAGGTCTGTGACCACCAGGCTCCAGTGCATGCCCAGGTGAACTGGGACCAGGAGAAGTTCCTTTGCAAAGATGTTTACTGCCCGGGTCCATCTTCTGACTGACCTGTAGCCACCAGACTTTAACTTGGTGTAAAAGAAGGTATTAAATGCGTGAAGTGCCGGGTAGCCTTGACTTTGATTTCTTTCCATGAGAAGATTCATGTAAAAATTGATGACTTTGTCGTTGAGCCACTGGGTGTTCCTTAGGGTCCACAGGTCTCCTCGAGTAATTTGCAGTTTGAAGACACAGCTCAAGAACTCATCTTTTGACCCAGGGCCTAGAACACTGCCGATTTCTTTCTCCATGTCCACTGTGATATCAGGACCACAGTCCAGCCCTCTGCCCTTCTCTTGGTCTTCAAGAGCCTTTTTCTTGACCTCAGGTGTTGACACTTTGCTTTTGGGCATGCCATTGCTGACACTGTCTGTGTAGATTTGAGGTGTTTCCGATTCATGATTCTGCCCTTCAGCACAACCTTTGAGAGTCTTGGAGGTGTCCATGGTGCTTGTGTGAGTGCTGTGAGGGCCAGAGCTCACGGGGACGTCAGGTTGGAGGAGTTCCAACAGCCCTGGGCACTTTTCATTGTGGTTTTTCTGAACTTCTTCCTCCCTGTTGCTGTGGGGGGGCTTGAGACCCTGGCCTCCACCCACAGACTCCTCAGTCACAGCCTCTTCTGGGGGGCCTTTGGCACACTCTGGGGCCATTAGCTGTAATGGACCCTTTTCCTGGGGTGTCCATATTCGGCTCTTGTCAGGCTCTTCATCCCCAAGCTCTGTTTCATGCTGTTCCTGTTTCAGCTTCTTCCAGGACTGGACTGGCTCTTCGGACCACACATCATCCTCTTTGTCTTCTTGGCATTTCCTCTTCTGGCCTTTCTCTGGCTGTTCAGGGCTCATTCTTTTACCCTGCTTGCAAGGCTGCCTTATAGAGGGACTACTTGGATTGTCTTTGCCCAGGTGTTGGCTGCCGGCCGCAACACAGCTTTCTGATGTCCAAGTCAAAGTGCAGGTCAGCTGGGCGTTCTGTGGGAGTTCTTGGGTTGTCCCCTTGATGGCTGAAGGGTCCTTTAGTCAACTGGGAGATGTCTTATCCACACCAGACATGGTGGTTCAAGGTCAGAATCCACAGGGGAAGAGCACAGGTTTCTTTTGGCGCTGGGGTCAATTAGGCCACCAAGACAGAAGGAGGTGGCAGTGTCAAAGGACACTTCTCACATAGCTGATCTTCTCTAATCTTGTCTTTCAGGTGGCATTTCCTCAGTCCCGCTATAGAAAGGTCATTGGAGTTCCGACTCTGCCTTTTGTTTTTCCCTACTGAGGGAGAAGGATCGCTCTAGGGCACAAGGAGCCTCTGTAGAACCTGAAATTGTGGAAATCACAATGAGTGTCAGAGACTTTCAGCCAAAGACAGCAGTCAACACACGTTAGAAGCAAGACTACTGTGTGCCTCCCTCCACTGTCACCAAGGCTCTGGAAGGCCAGTTTCCACAAGCTGGTTATGATGTGGTTTTATGCACCAGGGCAACATTCATTGGTGAATGGAGGCCCTGCCCACTATCCCCAGGTCTAGGGTCTTAAAGCTTGTTTTCATTCCTGGAATTCCTGTTGGAACTCCTGCTGGCTGAAGCAAACCCAAGATCAGTAAGAACTCAGAGGAGCAGAAGTTCAGCACATATAATGAATAAATAAATGTAAAAACCCCCAAGTGCTGGGATTAAAAGCGGCAGCACCACTGCTTGGCTGGAGAGATCTTTTTAGGATGACTCAGCAGATATGGCTCCGTGGTAAAGAGTGATGCTTTTCTAGAAGACCACACTTTGATTCCTAGCCCTGTCTTTGCAGCTTACAATCAGCTGTAACTCCAGTGCCATGGGAGCTGACACACTCTTCTGGCTTTAAGCAGGAAACCCACACACACACTGCTCTTACACATGTGAAAGTAAAACACTCATACACATTAAAAATAAATCTTAAAAAAATAAAACCTAGGATTTGTACTAAGCCAATTTCTCTCTTTTTTTTTTTTTCCAGAGAAACAGTGTACCGGAGAACTAAGTAAAAATCACTGCTAAAATGTACAAAACAAAATTAGAAAAAAAAATGTAATAAATGAAAGATAGTTATCCCTTGTAAAAGCTTTTAGAAATAGTTTGAGAAGCTTCTATGTCCTTAAACCTTGAAAGACGGAGGCCAAACCATGAGTTTAAACCTGCTTGTAGCTGCTTTTCTCACTCCCAAAAATCTAGATACATAACCATATCTCCAGAAAACTCATATAACATGTGATTGATCAGTGGCGAAGCTTTGTAGATTATATTTGATTTGATCGTTGCCAAACAGAACTGAGGACCAATGAGATGGCTCAGCCCGGTTAGCTGCTCCCTGGCAACTCTGACCAGTTCAGGGCAATTCCTGAGTCACACAAGATAAAAAGACAGAACCCAGTCACCCGAATTATTCTCCGACCTCCACATGTGCTGTGGCAAGCCAGCAGTTGCCGCACCCTCAACACAAATAAATAACCGAACTGCAATAAACTCTGAAAGGTGAGTGAAGACAGCGGCCTTTTATCCTAGTGGATCACTGTGGAATGGCTGTGCCTCTCACCCTGCAAATTCAGGCAACCGCCACAAGAGGGCAGAGAGAAACCACAGAGAAGAGCGCGCCTCTCAGCTCTTTCCTGCCTTCCTCTCTTAACCAAAGGAGCTTCTCAGAGCAGAGAACCGCAAGGGCAGAACCAAAGCATGTGGACAACTGGGCACCCCTTGTTTACAAGGCTGGCAGGCTTAGTCAGGGATCTAGAGAGTAACAGAACACACACACACACACGATAGATAGATAGATAGATAGATAGACAGATAGATGAGTTTAGATAGATGACTTACAGGCTGAAGTCCAGCTAGTCCAGAGATGGCTGCCTATCAATGGAAGGTCCAAAAGTCCAGTAGTTTTTCAGTCCATGAGTGTGGATGTCTCAGCTGGTCTTCAGTAAAGGCCAGAACTCTACACAAGTAGACTGCAAGGACAGTGAAGGAATGGACTTCTTCTCAGCGAGGCAGTAACAGGCAAATAGCAAAAGCTCCCTAGTTCCAGCGCCTTTTATAGAGGCTTCTAGCGGAAGGTGTGGCTTGGATTAGAGGCACGGCTTCCCTGTTCAAAGATGAGGATTAAAATTAAGCAAGGAATCCCTCACAGGTGTGCCTTTTCATTTTGGGGTTTTACATAATACCAGATAACTGGAATCCAGTTCTCAGTCAAGAATGGCCGTCACAGCCGCCTTTCCAAACCCCACTTCATGTTCTGGACACAGTTTGACATTTTTGACATTTAACCTTGTGTTCTTTCTTTCTGTAGCTTCTGGTGTGTGTTTGTCTGTGTTCACGTGTGTACATGTGTGCATATGTGTGTGTGTGCCTGTGTGCAGGCTTGCTCAAAGAAGTCAGCATGTGTGGGCTGAGTTGTGGGGCAGCAGACCTGGGCTGGAGTGGAGTGGAGCTCACTTGGTGGAACGCTTGGCCCAGCAAATAAGAACCCTCGGTTTGCTTCCCAGACCACACACAAATGCATGTGATGGGGCACGCCTCTTCTCCTAGCGCTCTGGAAGCAGAGGCAGGAGAACCACAAGTTCAAGGTCATCTTAAG
The DNA here is from genome assembly GCF_030254825.1 of Meriones unguiculatus. Classification (NCBI taxonomy): domain Eukaryota; kingdom Metazoa; phylum Chordata; class Mammalia; order Rodentia; family Muridae; genus Meriones; species Meriones unguiculatus. The sequence continues at coordinate 12,883,529 of NC_083364.1, read as the reverse complement.
CAACGTGGGGATTTCACAGTCAGCCTTGGATACAAAGAGCCCCGAATGATAAAATACAGGATATAGGAAGGGAGGTTGTAGATCAGCAATTACTGAGTGTATGCCTTGCATAAACAAAGGCCACGGTTTAATCCCTACCACCTTCAAGATCCCCGTAGTTTGTTCAGTCTACAAAGCTGGCTGTCTAAGCTGGTCCTCAGTGTATGTTGAAATCCCAAAGAAGTAGGCTGTAATGCCAGTGAAGAAATGCCTCAGCAGCAAGATGGATGAACTTGCCAGAGAAAGGGAGGGTGAGTGGACAAAAGGCAAAGCCTCCCTTCTTCCAGGATCTTTTATGCAGGCTTCCACTGGAAGGTGTGGCCCAAATTTAGGGTGGGTCATCTGACCCCAAAGGATCCCTCTCAAATGACCCAGTCCAGGAAAATCCCGTTTGACCGGGGCCAGCTTCATGGAGGGTACACCGATTAGATGCCCAGTGCAGAACAGCCTCCTGGAAGCTCCTCACACCAGCAATGTTTTATGGACTTAGCAGGTTATATTTGGGAATATGCATACTGATATACATATTTGCAATGCCATAACAATTAATGAAATGAGAGGAGGCCATGGATCTGAAGCACAGTAGGGAGGGGAAATGCCAGGGTGTGGAGGGAGGAAAAGGAAGGGAGAAATGTAATTATAGTATAATTTCGAAAATCTTTTTAGAAAGTTAAAAAAAGAAAGAAAAAGAAAAAGAAGGTTCTAAAATAAAAAAAGAAAAGAAAAGAAAATTCCTGACAGATGTGCCCAGGTGTTTGAGTTTTAGTTGATTCCAGATGTGATCAAGATGACAACCCGAGATTACTCATCATACATGACATACACACAATGGAAGAATTTTCATATGAAGAAAAATTATGGCTGAACATGGATAAGGTATGTCAAGTGAAATAAACCTGATAAATGTTGTATTATCTCACCTCTGTGAGATAAGATAATCTGAAAATCTCTGGTTCATGGAAGAGAAGAATACAATGATGGTTTCCCAAGTCTTGGATGCGAGCAAAACGAGGGGAAGACAGACCTCAGACACAGGTTATGGGTTTTGTGCTTAAAAGCTCACCTTGAGAAAAGCTGAGGGCTACCCTAGGATCCTGAGTGCTCACTGTAGTTGCCAGCTCACTAATATTTTCTATCAGCTTGAACCCTGTGTCCAAGCAGTTTTTCCTGGTGGACACACCACAATTCTACAAGCCTGATTTAATTTTAAGTTTTTCTATTTTAAATTATCATTTAGCAAGAGAGAGAGTATGTGTGTGGACAGAGTATGTTTGTAGAGAGCATAGGTGTGTACAGTGTGTGTGTGTGTGTGTGTGTGTGTGTGTATACATGTATGAGTGCATGAATGTGTCCCATTGTGTATTTGTGGAGGCCAGAGGACAAGCTTTAGAAGCTGAGCCTCATTGCATGCTGGATCCCAAGGCTACATCTCAGGTTCATAGGCTCACCTGACCAGCACTATTACCCAGTGGACAATCCTGCTGACCCCAGGCCTGCTGTAGCAACAATGAAACAAAAAGTTAGGAAGGCATGAGATAAGGGCAATGCCACCTGGTGCTTGTAATCCCAGCTTTATCTGTACCTGCCCATTTACTTTATCTTTTTTTTTTCTGTCTTGTACTGAAGAAACAATTAGTTTTTAGAGATGTGTTCAATGAAAAATGTCTTGTCAGCACCATCACGGGCACTCAGGTAGTAAAACTCTTGATGTGCTTTAGTTCTGAGCTTCACATAAGTAGACTCACCTGGAGAAATTTTTTCCCCAGTCAATATTTGGAACTTATGGTGTCTTTGCTCCTCAGAATGGCCTTCGTAGCACACCTCCTCAGAGCTTACTGGAACTTCAGCATCTCAGTCTTTCCTCTGAAGAAGGACGAGATCTCCCTGTGCCCCATATGCGCATTGGTCCTGAGAAGTGTCGTCTTAAGTGTAAAGTGGTGTGTCTGAGTCTAAGACAGACTCTAAAGTGCTCTGATGTTGGTTATGACATGTCCCAGGACTGGATCCCAGACACTATCACTGAACGTGTAAGTGCATGCAGCCCTAAGGCGACTTGATATGCTGGCGTGGGTCGGTGATGGTGGGGGCTCCCACTTTCCAAGGAGAAGGGGAGGGGGGCAAGGGAAAGAGTGAGGGGGTGGGATCAAGAGGAGAGGAGAAAGGGAGCTACAATTGGCAGGAAAGTGAATAAATAAAAAGAAACAGTTTTTTTTCCCTTTTTTTCTGTTTTTTTTAAACATCAACTCATTTCAGTACAAACAAAACTCTTCAATCTTGTTTTGATGAAGCCTCAAAATGTGCCTGGCCTTGCCTATATTCTAGAAGAAAGACATTTTGGAATCAAACTTGCAAAGGGAGGGGGCTGTGTGATCTCCTGCTGGTCCGAGGCTTGACCTCACTCAGGCAGGGCAAGATGAGAATTAGCACTAGCAGAGCATTTCCATGAAAATTTCTGCTCCTTTCATGACAAAGAGGGCTGTGCTACCCTGCACTCAGTCTTAACTGCAGCTCGGCTGTGCATGTCTGAACGTGTATGTGAACTTGGCACCAACGGTGCATTTCCATTTGCTATTTTAAAATTTGTTTCAGAGTCTGGAAAGATGGGTCAGTTGGTCAAGCGCCCACCGTGAAAGCATGAGTTTGGATCTCCAGCAAATGTAAAAAGTCCTCAGTGTGATGGGGTGAGTCTGTAGGTTCCCAGCTGGGAAGGCGGCAGGAGAACACCTGGGCCCCACTGCCTAATCAACCTAGCCAAATGGGTGCACCCCAGGTTAGGAGGGAGACCCTGACACAAGAGCTGAGGTGGAAAGGGGCTGAGGATCACGTGATATCAGCCTATTTCCTTCACATGTATAGAAGCATATATACACATGCAAGTGCACACACAGACACACACACACACACACACACACACACACACACACACTGACACCATTCAATTACTCGGCAATGAAGCAAGCAATGCTTCTGTAAGTGACAATGTTTGGCCACAGGCCCTGGTGAATACCCCTACTTCCACCAAGGGTAAAGGGTCACATGGGACAGGAAGCTCTGCTTCTGGAAACTTGGACTATCCAGAGAGGGCTGGAATCTCACCAGCAGGCAAAGTTCTCATCACATACCTCTGAAGAGTGAAAAGATGTGAATTAGGAGGCGGTAGAAAGGAGCAGAGGGCTAAGAAAACAGCCACCACAAGGTGGAGCCAAGTCACACAGGACTGATGTGGGAACCAGCCTTCAGGTGGCCAAGACTTTAGCTGTCCACCATTTTCAAATTTGGGAGTCGGTTTGGTTCTTAAGTCTGAGAAAGATGATGGCACTGAAGGCCAGGTGAGGAACAAGATCCATCTGTATAAAGCCGTGATCAGAAGTGCTCATCTTGCGTGCGTGAACCTGCTTCCCAGTGGCAAGGAGTTACAGGTCCACAGGAAACAGCAGACAGCGGGAAAGAAGAGTCAATCCGGGTGCAGGAAGATGTGTGTTGGGATTACATCCTCGTTATGTCTGATTTACAGAATCTTTAGCCTCCAGATTCCATTATAGGAATATTAGGGCAATATTGGTGTCATCTTATGGGGTTCTTGTGAGAATGTGTGCAAAATGCTCACTTTTAGCGATTAATTCCCAACTTGGAAATATTAAGCCACAAACACTCAACATGTCATATTGATTGCTGAGTGAACACAGTGGTAGTTAATGTTGTCAACTTGTGGGGGGCCAGAGGCATCCGGAGACAAACCTGTAGGCACGCCTGTGAAGGATTACCTACATGGGAAAGCCCACCTTAACCTTGTATGGGGCTCTATTCCATAGGCTGGGCTCCTGGACTGAATAAAAAGCTAAGCAAAACTGACTATGAGCATTTAATTCTCTCAAGATCAAACAGAATACCCCAGGTTCCCCCTGAAATCCCTTCCCCAGGATGGACTGGAATTCAGAATAAAACCTGTTATCTCTTGTACTCTTTCTCACGGCATACCTTATCACAACTTCCAGGTAAGTTTGCATTACAGAGACCCTGGTGAAATCAAGTGTGGGTAAGGCATTGTCTCTCATTTTTAAAATGTTTCCTGTTAAAGTCTGTTGAAGCTGAGTGTGGTGGTCGAGGAGAGGAGGCACCATGAGTTTGAGGGCAGCTGAGCCACACAGCATCTCTCTCAACAGGAACAGTAAGAGGCACAGATTATAGCGATGATCAAATGCAGTTGGTGTGTAGAAACTGCTCAGCTGCTGTGGCTGAGGCTGTAGAACTATGCTTCCTGCGGTACCTATGCTGGTCTCAATCCCCGGGAGGAAGCACTCCTCCTTTCTTAGCCTCTAGATGCTTCAACTATAGGGCCGAGGTGGTTTGAGTTTGTCCCCATAGGCTCTGCTGTTTGAGTGTTTAGGCCTCTTTCTGTTTGTCTCTCCGTTGCTGTCTCAGTATGGAAGCCCTCACTGCCGCTCCACCCCCATGCCTGCCTGCCACCCTGTGTGACACCGTGGTGGCCATGGACTCACTCTCCGAACCTGTGAGCAAGCCCCCGGGGAAAGGCTTTCTCTTGTAAGCTGCCTTGGTCATGGTGTCTCTTTACAGCAACAGAAGAGTGACTAAGACAAGGCCTAAGCCAGAGGCCCTTCTGTTAAGCAATTTTAAATAATCATCTCAATAAGAGGTTATTCCATTCCAGGGATCTAGGAACTAACACATTTTAAAGATGAGAAAACTGAGGCCTAGGCAGGTAGTGATTTTTTTTTAATATACTATTTAGCAGCACAGCTAGGATTCACCACTGAGCCCTCTGTACCTCCGAGTCCGTTCTGGGCTCAGGCAACAATTCCTCTCTAGTAGTTCAGCCTCTTGTCTCACATTGCTTTTCTCAGGTACAAATACAGAATAAACCCCAACAGCACCATGGGTGATAGGAATCCCAGGTCCAGGCTAGAGAGATGGCTCAGAGTTTAAAAGCACTGGCTGCTTTTCTAAAGTTACTGAGTTCAATTCCCAGCAATCACATGGTGGCTCACAACCATCTATTGTGAGATCTGGTGCCCTCTTCTGGCCCGCTGGCACACATGCAGGCAGAATACTGCATAATAGATAAATAAATAAATCTTTTAAAAAAATGGGGTATTCACATTACCTTAAAAAAATATGAAACGAAGAATTCCAGTTCCATTTAAATGAATCCCACTTAAATGTGACTTTGATTGTGACCCCCTCAGGCTGCCTGTGTCAGTATCTTGCCAGGTCAGCCTCAGTAAAATATCACCATTTCTTTGATCTTGTATACAGCATTAGCCAAAAAGGAGAACATGTGGTCCCTTCCGTGAAACTGAGTTGATGGAGCTGCCTTATCAAGTGCTGTACATATTCACACTTATGAACACACACTTACAACTAGGTATGATTAACCTTTATTATTCATAAAAAATGAGCATTCTAAAATATTAGTAAATTTCCACTTTAGTTCTGTTTTGAAGTGTTGGTACCAGTGAAGTAACATTTTTCTTCTTTGAATCTTTTCTTGTAAAGTTAGTCTTCTCCTTTTCTAAAATGGCAGGAAGCTCCTTCCAGTCCTTGATGAAGATAAGGGGGGCACCCATGGCCTTGAGTAACTGCAGAGGAGCGCTGTGGTGACTGGACATGTTTCCACAGTGGCCAGCTGTCATCACATCTTCTACCATAGGAATGGAGCCAAACGAGCAGGCCTCATATATTCTGTAACACTCTGTGTTCTCTCCTACAGGACACAAAGTGAGGTCACTCTGAAGCAAAGCATCTTGGTAATTCTTATGACTTTCAGGCCTATCTCTCTTATGAACATTGACGCAAAAATACTCAATAAAATACTTGCAAACCGAATCCAAGAACATATCAAAGATATCATCCACCATGACCAAGTAGGCTTCATCCCAGGCATGCAAGGGTGGTTCAACATATGGAAATCCATCAATGTAATCCACTACATAAACAAACTGAAGGAGAAAAACCACATGATCATCTCCTTAGATGCTGAGAAAGCATTTGACAAAGTCCAACACCCATTCATGTTTAAAGTCTTGGAGAGATCAGGGATACAAGGAACATACATAAACATAGTAAAGGCAATATATAGCAAGCCTATAGCTAACATCAAACTCAATGGAGAGAAACTTAAATCAATCCCACTGAAATCAGGGACAAGACAAGGCTGTCCATTGTCCCCATATCTCTTCAACATAGTACTTGAAGTCCTAGCCAGAGCAATAAGACAACTAAAGGAGATCAAGGGGATACAAATCGGAAAGGAAGAGGTCAAAGTGTCACTATTTGCAGATGATATGATAGTATACTTGAGCGACCCCAAAAATTCAACCAGAGAACTCCTTCAGCTGATAAACACCTTCAGCAAAGTGGCAGGATACAAAATCAACTCAAAAAAATCAGAAGCCCTCCTATATACCAAAGACAAAAAGGCTGAGAAAGAAATTAGGGAAACAACACCCTTCACAATAGCCACTAATAACATAAAGTACCTTGGTGTGACTCTAACCAAGCAAGTGAAAGACCTGTTTGAGAAAAACTTCAAGTCTCTGAAGAAAGAAATCGAAGAAGATATCAGAAGATGGAAAGATCTCCCGTGCTCATGGATTGGTAGGATTAACATTGTGAAATTGGCCATCCTGCCAAAAGCAATCTACAGATTCAATGCAATTCCCATCAAAATACCAACTCAATTCTTTACAGGCCTTGAAAAAAAGATTCTCAGCTTCATATGGAGAAACAAAAAACCCAGAATCTCCAAAATGATCCTGTACGACAACAGATCATCTGGAGGTATCTCCATTCCTGGTCTCAAGCTGTACTACAGGGCAAAAGTAATAAAAACTGCATGGTATTGGCATAGAAACAGAAAGGAGGATCAATGGAACCGCATAGAAGAACCAGAAATAAATCCACACACCTATGAATACTCGATATTCGACAAAGAAGCCAATTCCATTCAATGGAAAAAAGACAGCATCTTCAACAAATGGTGCTGGACCAACTGGATGTCTACATGCAGAAAAATGAAATTAGATCCATATTTATCACCCTGCACAAAACTAAAGTCAAAGTGGATCAAGGACCTCAACATAAAACCAGATACCCTAAATCAATTGGAAAAAAAAAAGTGGGGAACAGCCTAGAACTCATTGGCACAGGAGACAACTTCCTGAACAGAACACCAACAGCACAGGCTCTAAGAGCAACAATCAATAAATGGGACCTCATGAAACTGAAAAGTTTCTGTAAAGCAAAGGATACCGTCATCAAAACAAAACGACTGCCTACAGATTGGGAAAGAATCTTCACTAACCCTTTATCTGACAGAGGACTAATATCCAGTATATACAAAGAACTAAAGAAGCTGAAAAGCAGCAAACCAAGTCATCCAATTAAAAAATGGGGAAAAGAGCTAAACAGAGAATTCTCGACAGAGGAATATCGAATGGCAGAAAAACACTTAAAGAAATGCTCATCCTCATTAGCCATCAGGGAAATGCAAATCAAAACGACCCTGAGATATCACCTTACACCCATCAAAATGGCCAAGATGAAAAACTCAAGCGATAAGACATGCTGGAGAGGTTGTGGAGAAAGGGGAACCCTCCTCCACTGCTGGTGGGAATGTAAACTGGTACAACCACTCTGGAAAGCTATCTGGCGCTTTCTAAGACAAATAGGAATAGTGCTTCCTCCAGACCCAGCTATACCACTGCTAGGTATATACCCAAAGTTTGTTCAAGTACACAAACAGGACACTTGCTCAACCATGTTTATAGCAGCTCTATTTGTAATAGCCAGAACCTGGAAACAACCCAGATGTCCATCAACGGTGGAATGGGTACAGAAATTGTGGTATTTTTATACAATGGAATACTACTCAGCAATCAAAAAGGAGGAAATCATGAAATTTGCAGGCAAATGGTGGGATCTAGAAAAGATCATTCTGAGTGAAATATCCCAGAAGGAGAAAGACAAACATGGGATATACTCACTTATATAGACCTATAAGATATGATAAACATAATGAAATCTATACACCTAAAAAAGATAATCAATTGAGCGGACATGGGGTAAGATGACCAATCCTCATTTAGAAAGACAGATGGGATGTGCATTGAACGTATGACAGAAGTCTACTGAGTGCATCTGAAAGACTCTAACTAGCAGTGTTTTCAAAGCAAAGACTCATGACCAAACCTTTGGCAGAGTACAGGGAATCATAAGAAAGAAGGGGAGTTAGTCTGATGGGGAAAGGATAGGAGCTCCACAAGGACCAAATATATCTGGGCACAGGGTCTTTTCTGAGACTGACATTCAACCAAGGACCATGTATGGATATAACCTAGAACCTCCACTCAGATGTAGCCTGTGGTAGCTCAGTAACCAATTGGTTTCCCAAAGTGAGGGGAACAGGGACTATTTCTAACAGGAACTCAATGACTGGCTCTTTGGTCTCTCCACCCCCGAAGGGAGGAGCAGTCCAGTTAGGCCACAGATGAGGGCTTTGCAGCCAGTCCTGAAGATTCCTAATAAAACAGGATCAGATGAATGGGGAGGAGGTCCCCCCTATCAGTGGACTTGGAAAGGGGCACGGTGGAGATGAGGGAGGGAGGGAGGGACTGGGAGGGAATGAGGGATCGGGACACGGCTGGGATACAGAGTTAATAAAATGTAACTGATAAAAAAAAACACAAATAAATAAATAAATAAATAAAAGAAAAAAAAAAGAAAATAACTAAGTTCACATGAAAAAAATAAAAAATGAAACAAAAAGATCCAATACACATATAAATAAAGAGTTTAATGAAAGACATTAGAAGATCCAGGCTGGAGAAAAGGCTCGATCAGTAAAGTGCTTGCAAAGAAGAACAAGGTCCAACGAGGATGTAATCCCAGCACACATCTTCCTGAGCCCGGATTGACTCTTGTTTCCTGACATAAGGGCTTTGTCGCCTGAAGTTCTCCAATCTTCCACATTTCTTCTGCAACTCACTTCCAAAGTATTAAGAATCACATGGTCAGGGTACAACAGCCCAACTCCCAGTACCAATTTTCCGTATTAGTTCCTTTTCTTGTTTACTATGAAAAAATATTTTGACAAAGCAAGGAGAGAGTTCATTCTGTATTCCACAATTCAAGGGTATAGTTGATATATATATATATATAGGAAGACCTAGTTGGTAGCTGGAGCTCAAGCAGTTGATCACATTGTCAACTGGGACCAGAATAAGTTCCTTTGTGAAGAGCTTTAGTGCCTGCATCCATCTTTTGACTAACCTGTAGCCCCTGCTCCATTTTTAATTGGATTATTTGCTTATTTTGTTATCTAGTTTCTTGAGTTCTTTACATATTTTGGATATTAGTCTTCCATCAGATGTGGAGTTGTTAAAAATCTTTTTGCATTCTGTAGGGTGCTAATTTAATTGATAGTGTCCTTTGTATTACAGAAGTTTTCCAGTTTCATGAGGTCCCATTTATCCTATTGCCTGTGCGATTGGTGTTCTGTTCAGAAATTCATCTCCTGTGCCAGTAAGTACAGAGCTGTTGCCTGCTTTTTCTTCTATCTGGTTCAGTGTATCTGATTTTATGTTGACTGAACACAGCTGTATCTGTTGGTCTGGACAAGTTGTGAAAGGTATTTACTTGAATAATAGTACTATTGAACTTTTAGCATGATTTCAGCAGAACCCGTTGTAAAAGATTTTAGATCACCTTTTAAATTCCCTCAAGCTCCCCCAAAAATCCTCATGGAAACAAGTTTTTTATTTTTTTTTTCTGACTGCAATAACCAGTGTTTTAACATATGATGCTGTTTCCCTAAAGTTTGCAATTTCTAATATTGGTATATAAAATAGAACGTGTTATCAAGTGCAATGTTTTGGGACTATATACATTGTGTACTAGCCACAACTTGCTAATTCACATACAAATCACCTCAGAGTTGATACAGTTTGTGAAAGCACATAACATCCACTCAGGCACCTTTCAATTATATTAAAATAATTTCCATGTTGTATAGTAGAGCCATTAAATTCATTGACATTATATAACTTTGTACCATTGTTCAGCATATATCCTGCTACTGACATGACCAGATGTCAGCCCTAGTAAATAGTACTCTATCAGTTAGTTCTTTATTTTAATGTGTCATATGCACTTGTGTGCATGGAAGACAGAAGAACATGTCAGGACCTACTGAGCAATACTTACAGATGGCTGAGTGTGTGCCATGCATGCTGGGCACTGAACTCAGGCTATATGCAAGAATAGTGAGCACTTTCAAACACTGAGCCAGCACTCCAGCACCTAAAGTGGGTTAAAGTCAGTGAGCACAGTCAGTAAATGCTGGCTTCTTGATCTCGGTAGAACTGAACCTGAGTCACCTGTCTATCTATCCATCCATCCACCAATCTATCTATCCACCTATTTGATGTGTTTGTGTGTGCATGCTGGTGGGGTGGTCACATGACAGCACATGAGACTCACTTCTCTCCTACCGTGTGGTTTCTGGGGGACTGAACTTAGCTCATCAGCCTTGGCAGTAAGCACCCTTTAACCACTTAAGTTTCTTGCCAGGTCAGCCTCAGTAAAATATCGCCATTTCTTTGATCTTGTATACAGCAGTAGCCAAAAAGGAGAACATTTGGTCCCTTCTGTGAAACTGAGTTGATGGAGCCACCTTATCAAGTGCTGTACATATTCACACTTAAGAACACACACTTACAGTTAGGTATGATTAACCTTTATTATTTATAAAAAATGAGCTTTCTAAAATATTAGTAAATTTCCACTTTAGTTCTGTTTTGAAGTGTTGGTACCAGTGAAGTAACATTTTTCTTCTTTGAATCTTTTCTTGTAAAGTTAGTCTTCTCCTTTTCTAAAATGGCAGGAAGCTCCTTCCAGTCTTGATGAAGATAAAGGGGGCACCCATGGCCTTGAGTAACTGCAGAGGAGTGCTGTGGTGACTGGACATGTTTCCACAGTGGCCAGCTGTCATCACATCTTCTACCACAGGAATGGAGCCAAACGAGCAGGCCTCATATATTCTGTAACACTCTGTGTTCACTCCTACAGGACACAAAGTGAGGTCACTCTGAAGCAAAGCATCTTGGTAATTCTTAAGACTTTCATTTGTCTCCTGAGGCTACCACCTAGGAAATTAAACAAACAACAAGGAAATCCCTGTAAGGTTTTACTTTCCTATGGCATCTTTTTTGAAGCAAATCTTTTAATGTCAGTTATCAAAAATGTGAACACATCATAGAGATGATAAATATGAGAGGCATTGAAAATGTTGGGCCAAACACATTTCTTAAAACTTCTTTAAGGTTTGGGGGTGTGGGTATAGCCCAGCTGCTAGAACTCAGACCTAGTATTGATCATCATCTATCCATAAACTGGGTATATAATTCCCTAATTCTACAAGTTGGGAGGCATAGGAAGAATCAGGAGTTTAACATCATCCTGGGCTAAATACCGAGTTTGAGGCCAGCCTGTGCTACGTAAGACTACCTAAAAAAAGTTTTTTTTTTTTTTTTGTTTTGCACATTTGGAAATAATCTGAACATTTTATTACTTTATATTTAAAAATATCCAGTGATCAATCTTCGAATGGGTATTATTCATTCAATCGTATTTCCGGAGTGCTGTGTCCTCTTGTCTTACTCTGATGCAGCTGTGCTTTAACCAGTGGTGGGCATTAGGTCTTTCAGTTAAGTCAGGACATTTTCTAGAAAGTCTGAAGCCCCAAGAACTGGTAGGGAGGCCAGCAAGGTGGAAGTAGGGGAACTTAGGCGAGCAGTCAAAAACCATGAAGTCTGCTTACAGAAGACTCAACTGTAGTGTTCTGAAGAGGGAATGACATAAGCAATAAACATTTTAACAATCAATCTGGCTGTGGTCTTGAGAATGGAATGAATATATAGGCCACATACATGCAGAAGCTGAGCCTGGCATTCTTTTCTATTTGTATTCTCTTAGTGAAATAAGCTCCAATCTCTAAAGGGAGACTGAGGAGGTGTCAAGAGGTTAGGACAGAAGGTATAAAGTAGTCTTTGAGGACGAAGGGGGAATACGTTAGGAAATATAGGAGTGATGGGTTCTTCAGCTTTCAGACTGTCTAAACTTATGCACAGCTGCATGAGTATGGCTATGGGGTGGGCAGAAGGGGAGACTAGACAGGTAGGGCTCGCTAGATGGGGGAATTAGAAAGGGGAACATATATGCAGGGCTGGTTGACTGTAGAATTTAAGCTGTGTAATTCAGAAGTTGATACAGGGACAGGAAGAACAATCTGGGCATATTAAAAACCATGTTGTAAATTCCAGCTGAACTGTGAAGTCCCATTACAGAGAATGAGTTGGAATGGCAAGATAGGATGATTACCAACAAAAATGCTAGAATTCCAGGTCATGGAGAAACCTTGTGGTATGTGAAATGCAAGTGGTCATTTAGGAAATGACCATAACAGGAAATGGCTGATCGAAGTTTATGATCTATAAAGGGGAGAAAGGAAAGAAACCTTATACCAAGGTGATAGAAGGATTGGCTAGACTTAGAAGTCACCAAGAATTCAGACAAGACTGGTGTCAGCCAGAGGGGCAATGGAGCTCCAGTCTTTAAGGAATCAGGGAGGTAAGGTGAAGGTGAAGGCTCAGGGCTACAGAGTTCCAGTTACACACACTGGCATGAGACTGAGAACTGGGGTTCCGGGTGCAGAAGGACAGAATGGTCTAGAAGCAGCAGGAGCACAGAGGGTACTACCTGACCTCTAGCTCAGCTCAACCAGAACCATTTTATTAGTGCTTGTCCTCCAGTAAGACTTTGCTCTCTCATACCACCTCTCACTCACCAGCCCTTCAGCTGCTGTGTAAGCACCCCCGTGCCTTATGTCCTTTGCCTTGGCTCCCCTCTCTAAATGGACCCTGCTGACTCTTGTGCCCTCTTCAGGCCTGTATACAATATAGCCCTCCACCTGGTGCTCTCCTTCGCTACCTGAAAACAAATGTTCTACCCTCCACCTCAGTCCTCTCTGTGGCCTTCTTGTCTTTAATTCTCTTCTCACACGTCATTACCATCTCCTGACACACACTGTTTTACTTGTCTCCTCCAACAAGTGCTATGAGGGCAATGTTTTTGTTTTGTTTTCACTGTTTTTATGAGTAAGATGGTTTTTGTCATTTGGAAGTTGTTTGGTAACTCAGAGTAAATGAATTTAATACAATTACATTAACAGTAATTGTATTAAATTCATAGTAATTAGTGATATCCATCTAGAAGGCAATTTCTGTCACAATTAAAAAATAAATTTTTAGATCTAGAAGCATATGTTTTAGGCATCCATTCCCTGGCCACTCAGCTTTATACTCCATGTGTTTATTTAATAGCAAAAGAAATTATTGCAAAATGACTTTCATTACTCCATCAATACTTGCTTCCTGATTATAATGGGAAAGACTGGAGAAAAGCCAGTTTCCTAAGTTTTAGTTACTACTGTACCTTTAGACAGGAGGCTGGAATAAGCAGTTACCACTGTTTCTCTGGAAACCTATTTGTACACAAGGTGACATTCGGATTGGAGAGCAACAGGAAGGAACCATGCAAACATTGAACTTTCTGCTCTCTTGCAGAAACCCAACAAAGTTTATCACTTCCATCTTGTTTCAAAATGTTCATTAGTGCTTGTCTTGATGAGTTTTCATAGACAGTTCCTAAAAAATTACATATGTAGGGCCTCTCATCATGCAGCATCGAGCAGCTGGTTTCAACCACGGGAAACTTTCTGTATCTATAAAAGCAAGTAATGAATTACTATATGGTAGGATGCCCCTCAGCTTGGCTTGTTAAGCCATCTGTTAAGGACAATGATTTCTAAGCACATTGTACACCATAGACATAAACAGTCGTATTTGTCCACTAAAAAGAAAATATACTGTTATAATCATGATCTCTGAAGAGTTAATTTCAAAAAAATTCCAAAGAATAAAACAATGAATAAAACCTGTGTTGGTATAACATTCTTTTGAAATGTATACACCTTACCCTTGTTCATTCAAATGCTGATTCCCCCCCCCCCATCTGTCTGGTTTCAATCTGGATATTGCCTTGTGATACTTATTTTAAGCATACTGTCTCAACTGTGTGCAAACATCCCAAAATAAAGAAATTAGACACAATATTGAGCTGAAAGGAGCCAGAGGACAGGAAAGAGGGGAGGAGCCAGAGGGCAGTGGGAGGAGAGGAGAGCTAGGAGAGAGAGCTGGAGGAGAGATCTTGGAACTACGTGGAGATGGCCTGGACATAATATTTCACAAAAAGCAAGTATAACATGGGAAATCTAAATGTTAGGAAACTATGAGGGCTTGGATGTTTAGGATGGAGTAATTATTGCCCAGCACTGTGTTCTAGGTTAACTAAATAAAGCCAGTCTCTATGTGGTGATTTCGTTATACAGATGTTAGGACTATCAGCAGTTTACTAGAAGATATATTAATCACTGCTTACAACAAACCTGTTATTCTACAGAGGGGGCTCATTCCATGGGCACTGGTTTGCATATAAATGTGTGCCTGTAGTCTATCCTGTACACAAGATTATTATGGCATTTTGGGTCAAATAACTTTTTGTTTTAAAGAGTGCCATACACTGCACCATGTTTAATAACATTCCTGGGCTCTACCCCCTTGACACCAGTTGTTATAATTCCCCCTCTTCAGTTGAGACAACCAAAAGGTTTCCGGATGCTACCCAATGTCTCCTCATCGGGAACAGGGTGAGGCTGGCAACACCAAAATGACTATGCTTCTGTCTTCTATTAGGCGAGTAGGTGATGTTATACAATGTGGAAAAAGTATAAACATTTCTACAAATACAGGCTCTTTTCAATAAATAGATTTTTCTGAAGGTTGGGTGTACTTACAAAGTTTTTGAAATTTTAAGGCTGGTCCCAGCCTAAACCTGTTCGCCTGGAATGTTGTCCACATAGGGGTGGGAATACCTGTCCCTGGCATTTCTCTAGTGACATTTGTACAGTTAAAGCAGTCTGAATTCAGACATGGTGGTAACCAGTGACATAATAACGAATGTCGGATTTAATTCTATCAGTGAGATGATTCATTTCCTCAACAAATATGTGAGTACCTATTGTGTATAAGCATTATTTTAAAATTTACTTTTTTTAAATTTATGTGTATATTAGTATATTTGTGTGCCTGCTTGTCTCCATGTGTAGCCAAGCACCCACAGAGTTCAGAACAGGGATTCAGAGCCTTGGAACTGTAATCACACATGGCTATGAGACACAGAATGTGGGTGCTTAGAACTGAATCTGAGTTTCCTATATGAGCAGTAATTGTTCTTAACTGCCCCAGCCACCTCTATAGCCCATTTCTACAGAACTATTTTAAATCTGGGAAGAAAACTCCTGACCTCAGAAAGTTTATATACTACTGAGAGCCTATCTCTTACTATTAAAAATCTATCCACAGAAAGTTTAAAAAATGTTTTCCATTTTTTTTAAACTGGAGGATGATTATATATTGAGGATCCTAAACTATCATTTAATTAACCTCTGCTTTTACAGTTGAGATTAACATCAAGTCAGCCAATCACAAACCCAAGGGAAGTCTATACAGTATATAAAAATATTGCCACAACAGTATTTGTTTAAACTAGAATTATGGCTCTGTCTTTGTTCATTCTCTGCTAAACCTCTCTTCAGGGCACTATTAAGCTTAAATTTTTATCCTATATCCATTTTTAGAACAAACAAGTACTCTTCATTTCTCCTCAGAAGATGGTAAAATACAACAAAGTAGTTACTATTGCCACTGAGGCTCTAGGCCACTCTTTTTGATGGTAGGAAAGATAGGCCTGCCTCATCACCAGTGAACCTACTGCCATTTAAAACACCATCTTCATGTGTGATGCATTAAATCAACCACTTTCTTTCAAATATGCAAATATTTCATAATCAAATATAACAGTGTATCAGAGGAAAAGATAACTGACTAGATTTGGATTTCTGCTTAATAGCACATGGGGAGGCTAAAGTCATAAATTCTATTATGCCAAATTGTCAAGCACATTACTAATTATGTAAGTCTGTATAAAATCTACAAACAAATTTGCAAATTCCAAACAAATTCAAATTCACATTATGAGTTTAAAAATAAAATAAAATAAAACACCATCTTCCCTGTTCTGTTCAGAACACCCGAGGGATGCCTTTCTTATCTTGTACTTACGTTGCTACACCTAAAGGCCACTGGAAAACATCTGTGCCATTAATCCAAGGGCTGTCGTATGTTATGAAAAGTAGGTCCACAAAGCCTCCATTTCTTTTGAGGAACTGCATTATCCAGTCATTGTCACAGTATTCATTTCCAAGCAAGACAACAGCCAGATGCTGCAGTTTCTGGGTTTGCATTAAATTCTGTGCATAAAGTAACCACTGGGTGGCATGGGAGATCTTTGCTTTTTCTCTTCCATTTAACACAAGGACCACATTGTCCACCTCTATGGAGAAGTACCCTGGAACCACACCCGGGCCAGTGATGAAGCTGTTGAAAACAACACACCACAAGCAAGAGATAAACAAAACTGAACAAAGAAAATTTCAATCGTTTTATATAAAATCTAGAATAAGATTTAATTAATATTCTTGTTGGAAGTGCAATTTGTATAATGCAAATTCTTCTGAGCAAGTGGGACAGAATAATAGAAAGCTTTGGATGTAGAAATTCAGCTAGTATATGAGAGTGGACTCTCATTTCTTCACTGAAGGCAAGGCATTAAGATACAATGTAAAGGAATGCATCAAGCTTCAGGAGATTCTGAGCATAATTAAAAGGATTTATGTGCATGCGTGCCAAGGCGTGCTTGTGACAGCCAGACGACAACTTGGAGGAGTTGGTTCTCTCCTTCCACCATGCAGACCTTGGGGTTGAATTCAGGTTGTCTGAGTTAAGGGCAACCACTTTTACCTGGCAAGTCATCTTACCAGCCCTTAAAGGATAATTTTATGTAAATATGAAAGTACATAAAAATAAGTATTGAAAAATACTTATATATCTTCCATCAGTAGAAATATAAAAATCTGAGTGAGATTATACATTAAGTTCCTAATAGCAATTCTTTAGTGAAGAATAAAAAGAGTAAGAAACAAAGAAAAGGTTTTATTGGAAACTATTCTGTTAGGAGGAAAGTTAAACATAGAGAATTCCTGACAGCTGAGATATATTAAGTCTGAATGGTTAGCAAGTTGGAGAATGTTGTATTTTCTTCTTTGCAATATATTTTTAAGAGTCTTCATAAAAGGAATAGACATGCTCCAAAACTCACACTGTCATCTGCTGCCCCAAGCAATCACTGCCACCGAATTGTTCTGAACTTTGGGAGTCAAAGTGCAAGGGAATGAGCAGTTGGGAAGTGAAAACAGTGAGTGGGGACAACCATTCTGAAATTCCGGATGAGGATCAACAGAATGTAGTGGGGGAGGAAAATGAAGGAGAGAGAGGCAGCACCTGACAGAACATGGTCTGGGAAGAGAAGGATGGAATGCACAGAACATCCTGGAGTAGGGAGATCACCTCCTAGAGAGCTCAGGGTGAGTGAAGGCTCGAGAGAGAAGGGGTATAGATGCCTGCGCATCTAGTTAAGGGAGAGAATTACAGATGCCCTCACTCTCAGTGTGCTAGGAATAAGAATGTGCCCCCCACTCCCTGTCCATGTGGCGCTGGGAACCAAGCGCAGATGTGCGCATGTTCAGTGAGAGTGCTACTAACTGAGCTGTATTTCCAACCCTTAGCTACTACACTTAAAACACGAAAATACACTAACATTATAAAAATAAGGCTTGTGTATGAGTAGTATAATGTACAGAATGAGTGTTGTGTTTTTTGTGTTCTAATTATCTAAGGTTATTACTGAAAATCCATTAACTGAAAATAATCATGTACAGAATTCTAATTTGCTCTTGTGGGTTACTCAGCATATGTGTAAGCATCAGAACTTACAATGTTCAATATATTTTTCTACCGCTTGCTTCAACTGAAAAATGTCTTCAGAGTAAGCACTTCCATATAGCGAGCCCAGAGGAATCATTTCAGTCCGAAGTAACTGTGCAAACAGTAGAGTTTTGAAACTCACTTAAGTTAGCTTAAGTGTAACTTGACTGAGACTACAACTTGCGATTCCATGAGACTTCATTCACTTTGCATACATTATCTACTACTATTCATTTTTTAATAAGGTATTTTAAAAGTCTGTCACAGAACTTGACTACAAAGTTCTCTAAGAGGAAAGAACAAGGTTTCTTCCATGATTGTAAAATCTTGCGTACAAACCTCAGAAAGGAAAACTGGGCTTAGACTTTCTTCGTGGTAGTTAACAATGTTTTCTATCACTGTGGTAATACCAAGTAATCATAAGCTTAGGGTGACAGGCATGACTGTGCCTTCAGGGAAGAAATGAGAGTCTCACATATTCCATTCTATAGACTAGTTGAATTCCAGAAACGTCTCTGCAAAGTTAGTCCACTGACATGTTCACTGCTCAACTACAAACACAGAAAGCAATTTATGCATGCAATAGACATTCACTTTTTTTTTTTTGTACTGGCCATTGAACCCAAGGTGTTGCACATTCTATGACAGCCTTCAAGCCACTAAGATCCACTTACTCTTTCAAGCAGTGAAATCTAACTAGTATGAAGCTTAGGAGTATACACACAACCTACAATGAGATTAGAACAATGAGGCTAAATACTTGTTTACACTGCATGCATGATTCCTTTGAGAGAGTCAGCAATGACAGGCTCGGGAGCTAGCTGGGTTGGCAAAGTGCTTGTCCCGTGAGCATGAGGACCTAAGCACAATTCTTGAACTAAGATGAAAGGCTGATGTCGTGATGGAGAGGCAGATCCCTGGTGCTCACTGTCCAGACAGCCTAGCCTAATCAATGAGCTTCCACATAAACCTGTTCTCAAAACCAGCTGATAGCTGCAGGCTGCCGAGGTGTGTATGTGGGCACACATGTGAACATAAGGTTGAAGGGAGAAGTGATGGGTTGTACAGAGAAGGAACTGGAGGGGAGGGAATGCAGGTTGGATTGGATCATGTATTCATGATCTAACATGTATTCATGTCCTCATGTACTAACATTATATAAAATATTTAATTGAAGACAAACCAGGACAAGCCGGGTTCAGTGATGTACACCTGTAATCCCAAAACTGAGGAGGCAGAGGCAGGCAGATTGTTGTGAGTTTGAGGCCAGCCTGGTCTACAAAGCAAGTCCAGGGCAGCCAAGGCTACACAGAAAAACACTGTCTTGAAACAACAACAATAACAAAAATGAAGTAAACATGTAAAAACAACTAATATTTATTTCCGTTAAAAGCCAACTGGAAACAGTACCTTCATGATAAAACTATGTTTTTTCTAATTAAAATCACCTTAATTCTATTTGAAAATTAAGAAATTATACAGTGATATGTAAGTTAAATAAAAGTAAAATCCTTAAAAGTCTTGGCATTGCACTGGTTTTTTAGAATCTAAAAATCAAAACAGAAACAGTTTTGAATTTTGGAAAAAAAAGGAGCCCAAATAATCACGTAAATCATAGTAGATATGACATAAAAATGTTTTAATAAGTAACAGTTGGACTCTGAGTATTTCCAGGTTAACCTAACTACGAACGAAAAGAAAATCATGAAAGTAATGTTTACTTTCGTCCTCTAAGGCATAGAACATTGTGTTCATTTACCAGTAAAGTGTATGAAATGCGGAACATGAAGTTTTCCATATCATCAGCTAAAACCAAAATAGAAATAAGACTCCCCAGGATTTATTTACAGACTTTTAGTTTCTCTCTTCTCTGCACTGGGGACTGACCCCGGGGCCTGGCACATGCCAGGCAACTCATCTGCCACTGAGGCAGGTCTCCAGCTTTCCCTCCAAAATTACCTTGAAATGTCTAATTCAATAAGCAAACGTTTACTAAAGTGTAAGCAGGACCTATTTATTTATTTATTCATTCCCAGGATTGATTTCTGTTTTCTTCCCAAGCTGAAGCATAAAAATATAAAATAGGTTTATAGAAGTATAAATATACTGTGCATACTATATGATAAAATATAGAACATACTTATGAGAGTATATTCCCTCCAGTAGGTCCATGAGGCGTCACGCGGCAGGCAAGGTCAGTGTTGTCGAATAGTACCTGTACTGTGTTCTTCCTACAATCAACTGTCCTTCCCTCCATTGCGCAGTCACGTCTGGGGGATCAAGAGTGCCTTCGAAAACATGTTCCCACAGATACAAACCTGGTAGTCAAAGAACAAAACCAGACACATCTGCTGTCTCATCCATTTTAGAATGTTAGGAAAATGTATGTTTTATTCTTTTCTCTTTTTACTCTGAGCTGAGACGTTTCTCTCCATGGTCGGTTGCAGGCAGTGACCGAGACAATCCTCGATCATGTGTGGCAGCTTACTGTATGCGGGGCAGACTTCAGTGGCTGTAGTTGTAAAGATGACAGGACATTGTACTTATACCGAGGAACCCCAAATGTTCCTGAACCCTGGCTACCCATCATATTCTGAAGCAAAATGTATATTATAAACTAAAATACCATCATTATTAGAATTAATTTAATATCGTGACTGGAGAGACTAATTGTCTTGCGCTGAAGCTACAAGTACACCAAAGCATTTAGTGTGTCAAGGAGATAGATATCACCTCCCCATTTGCTCAGACATCCTTGATGGCATGATCCCATCTGCAAGCTGACAGACACTTCATCCTGTCTCCTAAGGGCAACCATGATGCTTTGTTTTGTTACATGAGGTAACATTAATATGCAGGCCTACAACCTCTGAGAACCCCTTGTCAGTTATTTTGAAAGATATTCTTTGGTCCATTTCCATTATGCCATGCTCTTAAAGCCACACTAACAACCAGTATGAAAATGTGGGCCATTGTATAAAACATCCAAATGTGTCAGGCTAAATAATGCCCCGCTTCTCCAGGTCATACCCTAATCTCTAGATCCTTTGACTATTGTCTTACACAGCAGAGTGTCTCAATGTGACCTAGCTGCTGAGGTGCAGAGCCTTCCAGAGACACAGACACTCCCACCTTGAGGAAGGCAGAAGCTGAAACGTTCTCAATGGCTCCATTGGCAGTTCGCTACAGCAGCCTCAGCAAACTGTGCTATGTGGGTAGAACACCTGGAAGGGAGGTGCCACTGTAACAAACAGTTACATGTGGAAGGGGCTTGGAAACTGGGAAATGGGGGTGGTTGGAAGAACTCTGAAGAGTAACTTTATTTTTATTTTTATAAGCAAAGTCTACTTTAGATTGCCTGAAACAGACTGCAGAATAATTCAGATGCTCACAGTTCATTTAGTGAGCAAGACTCAGAAGAGAGCAAGGAACACAGTACAGAAAACCTACATTGCCTTAAGAACAGACTCCCTGAAACTGACTTGGTTAAAGGAAATACACAATCTAGCAAATTCCATACCAGGACAGGATAAACTTTACACTGTCTTCTCATGCTTTTCCTCTTACACTGACTTACCAATGGCTGCTTTGCCCCACATTTGTACACTGTGTTCATGTTTCTCTTTTGTGTGTTTCTTTAATATTTGCAGATGATCTTCTGGGCTCCTCCAAGGGTCTTGGGTCACTTCTCCAGCCCCACCCCCTGCAGCACACACAGCTTGTCTTCTAAGCTCCAGAAGGCTCTATTCCATTGCTGTTGCTCTTCTTGGTGGTCATCTTATGTCACTGCAACTGGGATGGACTTCCCCAATAGCCTCTCAGAGGCTCTCTGCATGGTCCCTTTAATCCTGGGTCTTCAACTGCTGCTGAGGCTGCACCTTCAGCAGTGGCCTCTCCTGGCTTCTCACAGAGCCAAGTCTCAGCTGATCTCCACACTCCTTCATGCCTTCAAAACCAGTACCACCTGGGTGACTCATACACTACCAAGTTCTGTTGCCAACAGCCTTGGCCACCTCTGGAACACAGCACCTGTGTGTTGACTCCGAGAAAACACTTTCCAGAAGGGTTTACGTTAATGATGCTGGGCTCTTAAGCACTGCTAGTTCCTCAGCTGAGGCTGACCAGCACTGATTGTCTCAGTCACACAAAGCTTTGTCTTCAACGGTGCTGGCCTTTTGTTAATCACAGCTGATTCTTCAGCTCCAGCTGTACAGACACCACAGATTTCTCACACAAATAGCCCAGCAGAGTCTTTGCTTTCCTCTGAAACTTGACAAGCCAGGCCTCTATTGTCAGCACCACTCTCAACATCCTTATTTTCCAAGCTCCACCAGCTGCCCACTAAGCTGTCAACACTCAATGGTTTTTTCATCCAAAGTTTTAAGTCCTTCTGCAAACCTCCCAAAACATCACGGTCAGCTCAGTCTCACAGCAACACCCCACAATCCTGGTATCAACTTGTCTTAGTTAGGGCTGCTATTACTACAATGAAACACTGTGACCAACAAGAAAGTCAGGGAGGAAAAGGTTTATTTGACTTACATATCACTGAAGGAAGTCAGGACGGGAACTCAAGCAAGGCAGGGACGGACCTGGAGGCAGGAGCTGATGCAGAGGCCATGGAGGGGTGTTGCTTACTGGCTTGCTCCTCATGGCTTGCTCAGCCTGCTTTCTTATAGAACTAGGACCATCAGCCCAGGGATGGCACAACTCAGGATGGGCTGGGCCCTTCCTCATCAATCACTAATGAAGAATATGACCTACAACTGTATCTTATGGATCAATTGAGGCTCCCTCCTTTGAGATGACTCTAGCTCATGTTAACAAAAGACTAGACAGGACAGATACCAAGGGACCTTGGGGATCTTCCTGCCTCTGCCTTTCCATCCCTGGGATTACTGTGTCCTGGGACAGAACTGGGACCTTTGGACCTTGTTCTTCTTTGCAAGCACTTTACTGATCGAGCCTTTTCTCCAGCCTGGATCTTCTAATGTCTTTCATTAAACTCTTTCTTTATATGCATATTGGATCTTTTTGTTTCATTTTTTATTTTTTTTCATGTGAACTTAGTTATTTTCTATTGTGATTTCTGAGAAACCTGGGCAGTTTTAGTAGCACAAAAACTTTTATAAATGTTGATAAGAGTAGAAAGGCTCTTTAGCCTAAATTTAAATCATACATTACAAAATGTTTTTACTTATCCTCTTTATAAAATTACTGGTATTTTGACCCAGAGAACATCTAAAATTCATGATACCATACATTCTATTTTTCAGTACCCGTGGTGTTATTAATCCCCTATTATTAGTACCAGAGCAATGTTAATTAGTTATTAACATTTTTTCCATCCCCACAGAAGAATCTTATGTACTTGTCCTGTTGTTTGGTCTGATCTGTGGCCATCTAAAATTGCTTTGGTTAAGTTTTGTTTTGTTTTGTTTTTTGGTCTCATGGCCAGTGTCCAGTAAAACAGACTTGCATCTCTCTTTAGAAAACTGTTGGAATCTGGAGAATGTTCTTAAACACATGTGCAGTCAGCAAGTAGTTATTTAGCACCCTACATCCTCATCACTTGTTTGAGCAATGTGGGAGAGCAAACAGAAACTTGGTTTTGTCAAAATGCAGTGTGTGGCCACCTCTGTCTTGTAGATGACCCCTGTGTGTGCCTGACGGCTACCATGAGCAGGTACCGGTTAATATTGACTAGCATAGGTCATCCTACAAACAGGAACCATGCCTGGGAGATGGTAACATAGTCAACCTGGAGAAACATTATTATAAATCATAAATCTTGCAGGTTTTGGAAAAAGAACTCAATCTTTGTAATACATTTCTTCCATGCTGTAGCTTCTTAACATAGCAACAAAAGAAGTCAGTAGAACAAAATGAGTAAACTGTCATTAATACAAAAGAAGTCAGTAGAAATAAACTGTCCAAAATTTGCAAAATTTTGCAGTCGAACACTTTTGCCAAAATAACTTTCTTCTAAAAGGTAGATGGGAAACTGCACTTACCTATAGTTAACAGAAGAGGGCACTGCAGGCACACTCTTAAAATATATGACCATGGTATTAGAGGTTTCTGATCTAGTCTAACAAATTCTTTAAAAAATAGATTATAGAAGTTGGGTGCTTATGTGTCAGTGAATTTGTGATGCTTGTTCTGAGTTAAAAAATCAGAATGTTACAAAGAAAATTCTGGGTTTGTTATTAAAGAGATCTGTGTGCGTAAATGTGGCTAATCATTTATGAGCAAGCTATTTCTAGGTCACTCCAATTGAGGGAACAAATGGAATAAAAATGATAAAAAGAAAGATTTCTCTGTGTTGGCCCCATCAGCTGTGCACTGAGGCTTGTCCCCTCCCTACTCTTCCTGCTCTCTGATGTGCGAGTGACCTCCTCCTTCATCATGGTTGGCTGTATTAATGTCTTCCACGTGCCACACCGGGCTAAACCCAGACAAATAGCACTGTTCCTCGCTCTGAGAGACGTGTACACTGCCACAGTGATGTGGATGCCAAAGGGCACTTGGCACTGTCAGTTCTTCTGATAAGGCATGCATGCGGCCCTAAGGCGACTTGATATGCTGGCGTGGGTTGGTGATCGTGGGGGCTCCCAGTTTGTAAGGAGAAGGGGAGGGGGCAAGGGAAAGAATGAGGGGGTGGGATCAGGAGGAGAGGGGGAAGGGGGCTACAATTGGCAGGAAAGTGAATAAATAAAAAGAAACAGCTTTTTTTTTCCTTTTTTTTCTTTTTTTTAAACTAATCAACTCATTTCATTACAAACAAAACAGTTTAATCTTGTTTTGATGAACCTCAAAATGTGCCTGGCCTTGCCTCCATTCTAGAAGAAAGACATTTTGGAATCAAACTTGCAAAGGTAGGGGCCTGTGTGATCTCTTGCCGGTCCGTGGCTTGAGCTCGCTCAGGCAGGTCAAGATGAGAATTAGCACTAGCAGAGCATTTCCATGAAAATTTCTGCTCCTTTCATAACAAAGAGGGCTGTGCTACCCTGCACTCAGTCTTAACTGCAGCTCGGCTGTGTATGTCTGGAGAAGCCCAACCTTGAACTCTAGAAGCAATATTTATCTGTGTGCTGTGTTCTCACACAATAGGAGTAGGACAGTTGGGATCTCTGAGCACTAATTCACTTTCACACCACACTGCACCAGGACTCACCTTCCTCTGTCAGCTGTTTATTTATTTTTGACTCCCTGCTTTAAAAGATAACAGTTTGAAAACTCCCAGGTTGGTGATGCAGCTTGATTTCTATGTCTGTATTCTGGGGCTTCTGACTAAACTTCCCTCTTATTAACCAACATCTAGACTTAGGGGTTAGTTCTATAATTTCATAGTGGGCAGGGTAAGTTTCACTTCTGATCCCTACCAAAATGTCACCAATGTTTGGCACTCCTAGCTCATACACTTTGTCTTGTTTGCCCAGGTCTTCTACTAGTGTGACAACATTTCCGGTTCTTTGAACTGTACCTCATGTGACACAATGTCAAATCATTCCCCTAATACTTTAAGAGAGAGCCACTGTGGAAAACAGCATGTCATTTTCCTACAGCCTGGCAATGTAGAGTTGCCAAAGAAAATAAAGTTTCCATCTTACTATAGTTCCAAAAATGGGAATTAACTTAAGTCCATAGAAGCATGCACAGAATCTTTATGATAAAATACAATGAGAATAAAATGAAAAGGAAAGACCCAAATTGCTGAGGACATATAGCACATGCATTCATCAGAGAACATGTGCTTGAGGTAACAATTATTCCCTAAATTATTGATGGAATTCAGTAAATCCAAATAGATAATGAATCTTGAGGCTTTAGAAACACGGACAAGTAAAAGCACATGAGGGAAGCACAAGAATGACAACAGTCTGGAAAAGTGAAAGAAATATGGAGGAGGCACAGTACTCCAGACAGAATAAAGCCACAACGACCAAGGCACTGTGTTGTCAGTGAGCCCAAGCATTCAACAGAACATCTTAATGACGATGTGCAAGTGAACAGTTAGTTGGTTTTTGACACTGGTGCAAAAACAATAAAGAAAAGGTAAATTTTTTCAAGAAATGGTGTTGGAATAATTAGATATCCATGAGCAAAATAGTTACACTTTTTGCAGCCTATGAAAAGTTACCTTGAAAAGGACTGTAGATTAAACATAAAATTATTATAAAGTGTTCAAAAGAAACCATAGAAAATGATCTCCATTACCTTGAGGATTGATGATAAGTTTCCATATATGACTCCAAAAAAAAATCTCTGAAAAAAATATCAACAGCAGCAGTTTGAAAGGAAATGTTTGCGAGTCATATACACGAACATTGCAAAATGTAGTCTCAGTACAAAAAAACCAATGCCTGGTGGAAAAAAATGGGCAAAATATTGGAAGATATTTGTATCATTTTTTTCTTTGATGTGAAAAACAAATAAACAAGCAAACAAACAAACAAAACAACAGACAAAAGCAAGCTAAGAGCAGCGAGGTGTCTGTTGGGTCCTGGTTTGCAGGTCCTGTCGAGCAGGAGCCCCAGCGGGTGAGGCCGGGCATGCCAACAGACTGTGTCCATCCTGGCCTTGTGCACCTAGAGGCAGGAACACTGGCAGACTTCCTGCCTGCATATCCTCAGACACCTCCATCTAGGTGCAGTCAAGGGCAAGCAAGCTTGTTCACAGGAGTGACCACACACTGTCTGATTCCTCCATGAACAAGACCAGGCAATCACAAGAACAACGCCTAGCATTCTGAGACCTCCTCTGTCCTTGGACAAGTAGGACTTACAGGCTAGACACGCTTTTTCTTTGATAGTTCTCTTAAGCACAGTAACTTTAAATATAATGTTCGCCATCACTTCCATCCCCTACTTAAGTTGTATCCTGAGTCAAATCCTTGACGCTGTGGTGCATATCTGTGAAAGGAACAGGCTAGCTTTACAGGTTTCTTTATGAATTCTAAACCCCATATTAATTAAACTAAGTTCTCCCGGTAGTTTTTCAGAAAGCAGAAGGACACAGACAAAAGGAGAAGGGGTGAATGGGGACAAGACCCACCCTGCTGCAGAAGAATGTCCATGCCTGCAGTATGAGATAGGGTGCCTGCAACTGGTCCGGATGGCCACAGCTCCCCCATCCAGGACATTCTGGGTGTAACTTCAAGATCAGATATCCACCAGATGTCGGGGGCAAGCCTGACTGGACGTGGGTGCCTAAAATGAACCAATGATATTAAAAGTCAACTACCCCATAACCCCATTCACCCAATCCTGTACTGCCAAGCTTGGAACCCCCACGCCTCCCTTGCTTTTTCCTTTAAAAACCCCATGCCTTTGTCTCTTGGGGCTGTTCCCTGATGACTTGCAAAGCAGCCCCATCACTCACTGGCCTGAATAAACCTCTTCTGTTTGTGGCAATCCATATCCAAGCTACCTTCATCTGTCTCTCCAGTAATTGGGCTCTTGGTGGGCCTAAAACCTGTTCACACTGGGATTTAATAAACATCAGTATACTGGCACCCAGAACAAAATTTCTGTATCTAGTTAAGACATTTTCGATGGACAAGCCAGCGATGATCAGCAGAAACAGAAGTGTCTGGTGTTCTGCAATAGCTGAAGACAGAGTTATGACCCGGAAAAACAAGGAAATGAGAATGGCAACCATGGGCTTCCCCTGTTCTGGGTCATTTTTCTGTCTGCAGTGTACGGGGTTTGTTTGTTTGCTTGTTTTTGTTTTTGTTTTCCTGAGAGTACAGGAATCTCTAATGATTGCTGAGTGGTTTACATAGAACAACGTTTTCTCTTACAGCCAAACAATCACAACCTTGTTCTGCACAGAGTATGGTGAGTGCTCTATCATGTTGCAAAACTGCTTCAGCTAATGGATCAACCTGCTGATGGATCTTGATCTAGTTGGTTTTTACAGGTAACTTTTTTTTTTTTTTTTTTTTTTTTTTCAAACAAGGGAGCCTGGAGGTCAGTATGAGCCAGCCTGGT
Source organism: Meriones unguiculatus (assembly GCF_030254825.1). Taxonomy (NCBI): domain Eukaryota; kingdom Metazoa; phylum Chordata; class Mammalia; order Rodentia; family Muridae; genus Meriones; species Meriones unguiculatus. The sequence goes on along the minus strand of NC_083364.1, from coordinate 12,855,478 downwards.
TTGTTGGGTAGGCACTCCAAGTAGCCATTTGTCTTCCTTGCCAGAGAGTTTCCGTTGGACTGAACCTTTTCAGTCTTTTGTTGAGGATAAGGGGTGGCATAGATGATTTTGTAAATGGGCCTCAACTGAAATTAGGATGCCATTGTAGGGGCCCAGGAAGGCTGGAATGTTAATCAAAGCCTGGGAGGGGATTCATTCAGGAAATGGGGCACTCATCAGAAGCATCTGATTTCCTGATCAAGGTAAAAGACAGGAAGCAATCACGGCAGCTGGACTGGAGCATATCACCTAGCAAGCCCAGGCTCTCCACTTTTGTAGGACTGCCTGGGGCTTGGGTGCTGTAGATCACTTTTGGTGTGGTTTGTTGTCTGATTCTGGTTCCTGGGTGGTGACTGTCAGGTGAGTGGAAATCTGCTGAGACATATTCAGACTAGGGACAGAAGCTAAAGTTAAGGAACTTAAAGGAAACTCTTACATTTGGAGCCCCTCCACACACACCTATTCCATCAGGAACAGGCAAAAGTTGTGGAATCTTAGTCTGTTGATTGGAGTTCAATTGACCTGTGACAGGTAGATAGATCCAAGTTGCAAACTCCGTGAGGCTCACATGAATTCTTTATGTTACAAAAGATGAACTTCTGGAGCCTTCTACTTTTAAGTCATAATAAAAGCTTGGGGATTAAAAAAATTATCTGGGGTTAAAAACTTCAACATTCTTTTCTTTCTCCAGAGGTCTGGACAGAGGTGGTCTTAACATGATGAGAAGTAATTTTAGGTATCAGAACTCCATTGATTACTATGTTAAAACTTTGAATTTTTGAAGTCTTGATATCACATATTTTTTTTGTTTTGGTTGTTCTGTTTGGTTTTTCAAGGCAGCCATGGCTGTGATATTGAGCTTCTCCCAGGATGAGGACAGGTCTTGGCTAAAGTGCCCTGTCTTCAGGTCAGAGGTTTGGAACGAGAGCAATCTCAGCATGCAGATGTATGAACAGGTTCCGGCTTACACTGTTGGATCTTGTCTTGGACATCTGCTTTCCAGTTCTCTCGGACAACCTCACTACACCATGCAAGGAACAGCAGGCACAGGATCTTGCAAAGTATGTTCAAAAAACTCCAAACTTTATTAAATAAACACTTTATTGAATAACAACACAAATGTAAGATTTACTATTAATAAAAAATTAAAGTTTCCTGTATAAAAATAGATTATCATGTAGTTGGCAATATTCACACTAAATATATTAAGTCTATACCAATAGTGGGGCTAAGGTGACAGAATATAAATATTAACATGACATATTAAATTTCAGCTTAATATATACAAAGAAAACATCTTCAAAAATAGCTTAAGAATATATATATATAATATGTAAAATATATTTTTATTTATATATAAATATTTGTTTATTTAAAATATATATATATATATACATTTATTTTTTTGGAATAAACAGTTTAGTACAGCCCTCAGCAGGGTGAGGCTTCAAGGAGTCCCGGGTTTACAATGCACATCTAGCATTAGTTACTCCTCTTCGGAGAATAAATAGGTGTCTTTACTTCCAGGCTGGGAAGTATCTTGAGATGCCTCCGGTGCGTTTCTTACTTCTCCTGGATTTCTCGGGTCCCGTGAACAGCAGCACACTGTGACACTTCTGTGGTAGCACACAGTACCGGAAGGAACCTGAGATTCACTCGGAGACAGGCAACTGGTGGCCTTCCTTTCGGAAATAACTAATGCAAACAAGCAGTCGAGAATGAAAAGCTCCGGAATCCATCCACTGCCAGTTAGCTAAAACTTGTGAACAAGAACAGCAAAATTCAATCCAGCATCGACCTCAGTCACAGATAAATCTTGACAGCTGCATGCTTGTGAGCATGCACTCTGCAGGCTGGGATAGTTTCTAAACTTCGGTGGGCACACGTGTCTTCTGTTGTTGTTGTTTCTGTCCCGACAGGGTTTCTCTGTGCAGCCGTGGCTGTCCTGGCCGCAGTCTTTACACTCAGAACTTGTTCAAGGCTCTCCCCAACCCAGTACCTGCAGTCCTTAGCCTCACCTGGGAAAGAGCTTGGAGCAGCTGCTTCGCAGTGGCCGCCAGGGGCCGCTGCTACAGTAAGCGCTTGTGCAGGATCTCTCACACCATCTTCTTCCTGAACAGAGGTGCTGCTGGGAGAAGGTAATGGGCTGGCCCCTGGAAATGTAATCTGCATATTTACAGGCGAACACGCCGCAGTCGCCCCCGTTCAGCTGCTGAGGAATCTCCTCTGCCGACATGCTGTATTGCTTCCACTCCGCAGGGCTCAGGTCACTGTTCCTTCTCGCTTTGCTCTCCTCCTGCAGATAGCAGAAAAGCAGCTCAAGGATGCCGGGTCTCTTCTGTCCCATGGAGTCCAGGTAGACAATACTCTTCTTTCTTAGGTCTGTGACCACCAGGCTCCAGTGCATGCCCAGGTGAACTGGGACCAGGAGAAGTTCCTTTGCAAAGATGTTTACTGCCCGGGTCCATCTTCTGACTGACCTGTAGCCACCAGACTTTAACTTGGTGTAAAAGAAGGTATTGAATGAGTGAAGTGCTAGGTAGCCTTGACTTTGATTTCTTTCCATGAGAAGATTCATGTAAAAATTGATGACTTTGTCGTTGAGCCACTGGGTGTTCCTTAGGGTCCACAGGTCTCCTCGAGTCATTTGCAGTTTGAAGGCACAGCTCAAGATCTCATCTTTTGACCCAGGGCCTAGTGCACTGCCGATTTCTTTCTCCATGTCCACTGTGATATCAGGACCACAGTCCAGCCCTCTGCCCTTGTCTTAGTCTTCAAGAGCCTTTTTCTTGACCACAGGTGTTGACACTTTGCTGTTGGGCATGCCATTGCTGACACTGTCTGTGCAGATTTGAGGTTTTTCTGATTCATGATTTTGCCCTTCAGCACAACCTTTGAGAGTCTTGGAGGTGTCCATGGTGCTTGTGTGAGTGCTGTGAGGGCCAGAGCTCACGGGGACGTCAGGTTGGAGGAGTCCCAACAGCCCTGGGCCCTTTTCATCGTGTTGTTTCTGAACTTCTTCCTCCCTGTTGCTGTAGGGGGGCTTGAGACCCTAGCCTCCACCCACAGACTCCTCAGTCACAGCCTCTTCCTCAGGGCCTTTGGCACACTCTGGGGCCATTAGCTGTAACGGACCCTTTTCCTGGGGTGTCCATATTCGGCTCTTGTCAGGCTCTTCATCCCCAAGCTCTGTTTCATGCTGTTCCTGTTTCAGCTTCTTCCAGGACTGGACTGGCTCTTCGGAGCACACATCATCCTCTTCCTCTTCTTGGCATTTCCTCTTCGGGCCTTTCTCTGGCTGTTCAGGGCTCATTCTTTTACCCTGCTTGGAAGGCTGCCTTATAGAGGGACTACTTGGATTGTCTTTGCTCAGGTGTTGGCTGCCAGCTGCTACACAGCTTTCCCATGTCCTAGTCAAAGTGCAGGTCAGCTGGGCGTTCTGTGGGAGTTCTTGGGTTGTCCCCTTGATGGCTGAAGGGTCCCTTAGTCTACTGGGAGATGTCTTATCCACACCAGACATGGTGGTTCAAGGTCAGAAACCTCAGGGGAAGAGCACAGGTTTCTTTGGGAGCTGGGGTCAGTTAGGCCACGAAGACAGAAGGAGGTGGCAGTGTCAAAGAACACTTCTCACTGAAAGACTCCCAGGAGCCTATCTAGACGGGGAGACCCCGCTTCCCAAGGAACAGCGAGACCAGCCTTCAGATGCAAGCCGCAAGAGGTTTATTTTGATACACGGGTACCCGGGGCGACCAAGCCTATCAGAGGACTTGTGCGCCTCTTGGTTGGGGTGACGGGTTTTTATAGGGCTCGGGAGCAGGAGTCGCGGTTACAGAAGTGAGAAGCATAGTTACAGGGGTCTGATTGGGTGGTTTGAACAAAGCCGTAGTTAAGTCAAGTACCCAGAACAGGGAAGGCAGGAAGGCAGATTGTGAGCCCAGTCACGTACCCACCCGGAACCGGAAGGCGGGAAAGAATGCAGCGAGGTAGCTCTTGCTATACCGCGCCTACTCTACATAGTGTTAACAATCGCTGCTTATCTTTTGGTCTTTCATTTCCCCCTTTCCTATAATCATTTGAAGACCCAATCTTGGGTCTTCCAGATATGACCCCTTGTATCTTATAGATTTATTTTTTTATAATGGGATCTGGGGTTCCTTCAGGGTGGATATAGGGGTAGTAAGCCAAGGAGAACTATTACAGGATCTCTCTAGGCTTTTAGCCCAGTTGCTGCAATATTAGTGTCCATTTCAGCTAAGCAGATGTCCAAGACAATAGCTAATGCCAGGGAGCCCCTTTTGACTTAGCATTTCAGCCTGCTAGGGGGGATTTGGTCGTAGATCGGTCTTCTGGAGCTTCTTCGAGCTGACCGTTGGACCGTAGGCATCAGGGGCTAGGAAGGCTGAAATGCCAGTCAAAGGCTGGGCAATGGGGAAGTCCCAAGCATCTGGTTCGTTGATCCACCTGAAGAGGCAGGGAGCAATCCTGTCAGTTTCCAGGAAGTCCAGATCTCAGCTTGCAGTCCACAGCTGATCCCGGACAGAGTTAAACAGGTGAAGATCTGCTGAGACAAATTCAGACTGGAGACAGGAGTTAAAATTTGTCTATTAAATGGGTAAGATCAGGGAAAATCTCATCTGTGATCCTTTTGAGCTATGCCAGATCCAGGTCACATCCCTGAAACTCATATGAAATTTTAGTACACAAAAGGAAATATACATAATTTTAAATACTCAGAAAAGTAACATATCAGCAAATCAAACATTTTGAGAGGAACAGGTAAAACTGCATCCCACTGAATGAGTATCAGTTAGCTGTTTGTTTTATAACCTTTATACACAACCTAAGTATGTCCACAGTAACACATTTTTTTCCTTTGGGCATAGCAGTTTGTAATTAGTCACGAATGAAGCTTGGCCATTTTTATACACTCAGCATATACTTTTAGTTTTCACTTTTACTTTTATGTTTACACTGGAAAGTTAGGCAGAAATACATTACTGGCTTTTAGTGCTAAACCCTGGATGCTTGGACTTTCCTTAACAAAGCAACTAGAAGGAATAGGTTTAGGATATTTCTGTGTCAAAATCTACCCCAGAAATGGCAGATATTAAGAATACCATACTAAAAGCTATGACTTTTGGGTCAGATACACACATTAAACAGATGTTTTTAAAATAACGAGAAGCACCTTTAGTCTATCTTCAGAAGCCAACAAAGGAAATTAAAATCTTAACCTGGTGACTGAATAATAAGCAGTTATTGCTCCATCAACTTATCAGAACTCTATTGATCAATGTCAACACTCTGAACTTTTAAAATTTTATAACATAAGCACAATAGTAGCAAAGAGGGGGGAGAAATTTAAAATATTTCCCATTTTTAATCTGCTTTAAAATATTTATCTCTTTATAACTTATAATTATATCTTAAAAAAACTACTTAGACTCTCCAATCTTTTGAATTTATCAACCCTGAAACATTTTTTTAAACTAAATAATAACACTCTAGATTTTTACAACCTAAACTCCTGTATTCTCAGACCCTATATAAGCTCCACTTATTTATCTTAAGACATGAGTCCTGTGAGCAAGGCAAACCTGTCTTTTTTTTTCTAAATAATGTATCTAGTACTCTGTGGTTCTAGCTAATGATCAATGAGCTAACAGTCGATCTAATTGTCTTTTCTCTAGCTGCAAAGCTACCGTAAGCTTAGCATAGCCGTCAAGGTGTTCAGAGACCTGAGAAGGATAAATTATAAGCTAAATAAATACCAATCCATGTGCCAATCAAAATGACAGGGATGACTAGTTAGCCCATTACCTAGGCAGTGTCCCTGGCTCCTGTGTTTCAGCATCCTGAACAGACGCAGTTCTGCCAGGCACATAAGATGAGAGACTGTTTCTGTGGAGAGAATGGCCTCACCTCGCCCTTAGCAACGTGAAACATTGACTCCAGGTGTCCACAGTTTTGGCTGGGCCCTAACAGTAGGCCAGTTGAGGCAGTATTGCCCAGTGGTTAGCATACCACAATCCAGAGTAGCATTCATCTGTCGTTGTGCCCAAATCTTCTTGGAGACCTTGGGGGACCTACTGCCAGGATTGCGGGACTTCCTGTCACAATAAGCTTACATATGTTAAAATGCCTAATTCAGATTTCTGACAAGCTTGTGGGCCAGCATATCCGAGTTACTCTGTTTTTATCATCTGCTCTAAACTGTGTCCTATAAAACAGAATGCTATGATCTCTGATTCTAGCATATTTTCGAGATGCATGTCCTAGAAGTATATATTTTAAGACAGATAAGAGACTAGGTAAGGCTCAACTGCAGTATTTAGCATGACTTTAAATCTGTTCTTTCTGAACTAAAATCAAAGCAAACCTTTTAATCGGATACAGTTCATAGAGAGGCTAGCTAATCTTGCTGCTCCTACCACTTGCATTAAAATTGAACATTAAAAAGCTTTGCATTTAGCCCTAATGACTAAACATATCTCCGGACCAGCATGGCGGCTGGCCACGTGTAACTGAACTCAGCTGGAAGTCTTAAACAAATATGGCAGCCAAACTACAGCTTTACGAGCTCTCCATTGCTGAACCATCATGGCGGCTGGCCATGTGCTAGCATTAGCACAGGCTGTGACTGACAATACCAAACATGGCCATTAGGTGCTGATGATACAGCAAACACTTCGGAGCTTCCATAATCCCCCACGACCAAAAGTTCCCAGTAATCGAACAAGCTTTAGAACCAACTGCAAAACAGAACAATTTTAAACTGTAATTATTTTAGCCATACCAAACCTATCAGCTAGAATTTTTTCCTTAAAAGAGCATAAAAAAACATTTTGTAATGAGGAATCACCAGCCTTTTAAATGAAGTATAACATTTTAAAATACAGTTTTTTTTTTTTTTAAATCATATTAACTCTCTGGCTTTTTATAACACATCCACTAACCTTCTGCAACATGCTTTATACATTCAGATTTCTAGCTTTTCTTTTCTGGCTTAACCAGACATGCTTACTTTTTTGCTCTCTTTCTTGCTTTTCAGACAACATAAAAACTCTCACTAAAATCCTTCCCATTCTGACATGATCCTGCTGAAGCCCAGAGTCTACGTACGATTTGCTTTTTATAGGCAAAGCAAAAGCAAGTTACATTACTATAAAGAGGAGTTCTGAAACTGCCAAATTTTTTTAAAATAACTTTCCTGCATCTGATAACATAAAGGTAACAACCAAACTCTAAGGAACTTAGAACAAGCTTTAAAGAACTTGGTGAAACTTCCCCTTTTCTTTGTCTCAAGATAAAGAACAGGGTGTAAACATGTTTTTTTATAAACAAAGCAGCTTATCAAACAAACAGCTCTCCATAAGATACATTTCAAAAACTGCAATTTTCTCAGTCATAGTCATACCCAAATGTCTGATAAACTTTAAACAATTTTTTAAAACCCGTTTTTGCAATATTAAAACAAAGTACCCCTTTTGTAGAAGTCACAAGGCATAAACATAATCTTTAAAATTAAAACCAGATTTTAAAACCAGAATTTACCAGTGCAAGCAATTTAATTTTTAAAACCAATACCAATTTAAAATAAGCTATCCTTTTAACCTAGAAGGAAATGAGAATTATTTGACCAAGGTTTTCCTTTTTTTTTTTTTACCCATACCAAGATGGCGGTTACATTATAAAATCACATGGTGAAGTCAAGATGGCGGCGAGACACTGAGACACTTTAGACCACGTGGCAGCCTATACAATATGCACTTATGGATCTAATAAGGCGCATAGGCACACATTTTAAACAAATTTCGTGAGGCCTTTCAGAACAGAAAACAAAAGGTAGACAGACAAACAACACTCACTACACTTATGACAAAAATCAGGCAGACAGAAGACACAAACCGCGCGGTACGAGATCAGCGCCAAAGCGAACACAAACATTCAGATGGAGACCGTGTCGGAGGTCCGGTTCCTCCGTCTCCCAGATGAAGCACGTAGCCTTCTCTCAGGGGCGTCGCCCCAAAGAGTCCCACTCGGCTCGTGTTTCCAGACAGGAGGGAACCCAAGAAGGGTTACCTTTCAGACGGGGAAGCAAATGATTCCCCTACCAGGCACTCCTGAGACGTCTCCCAGGAGGCACGGAATAGAAGTACGAGCCCGTCGGCTCCTTCTAGTTTCCATCTGATACAGATGACCTGGCCAAGTCCAGACCACAGGGGGACTCGAACCCCCTGGAAACGAACTCACACAAAGACAGACCGTTTAACACAACGATACACAAGACTCACAGAACAAAAAGCCGGCAGGTCTTACCTCCTGACGCTGGGTCGGTGGTCCCTGGGCGGGGGTCTCAGATCTCGGTGGGACCTCCAAATGAAAGACTCCCAGGAGCCTATCTAGACGGGGAGACCCCGCTTCCCAAGGAACAGCGAGACCAGCCTTCGGATGCAAGCCACAAGAGGTTTATTTTGATACACGGGTACCCGGGGCGACCAAGCCTATCAGAGGACTTGTGCGCCTCTTGGTTGGGGTGACGGGTTTTTATAGGGCTCGGGAGCAGGAGGCCCGGTTACAGAAGCGAGAAGCATAGTTACAGGGGTCTGATTGGGTGGTTTGAACAAAGCCGTAGTTAAGTCACGTACCCAGAACAGGGAAGGCGGGAAGGCAGATTGTGAGCCCAGTCACGTACCCACCCGGAACCGGAAGGCGGGAAAGAATGCAGCGAGGTAGCTCTTGCTATACCGCGCCTACTCTACATAGTGTTAACAATCGCTGCTTATCTTTTGGTCTTTCACTCACATAGCTGATCTTCTCTAATCTTGTCTTTCAGGTGGCGTTTTTTCAGTCCCCCTAAAGAAAGGTCTGTGGAGTTCGAAATCTGCGTTTTGTTTGTCTCTACTGAGGGAGAAGGATCACTCTAGGGCACAAGGAGCCTCTGTAGAACCGAAATTGTGGAAATCACAATGAGTGTCAGAGACTTTCAGCCAAAGACAGCAGTCAACACATGTTAGAAGCAAGACTACTGTGTGCCTCCCTCCACTGTCACCAAGGCTCTGGAAGGCCAGTTTCCACAAGCTGGTTATGATGTGGTTTTATGCACCAGGGCAACATTCATTGGTGAATGGAGGCCCTGCCCACCATCTACCAGGTCTAGGGTCTTAAAGCTTGTTTTCATTCCTGGAATTCCTGTTGGAACTCCTGCTGGCTAAAGCAAACCCAAGATCAGTAAGAACTCAGAGGAGCAGAAGTTCAGCACATATAATGAATAAATAAATGTAAAAAAAACCCCAAGTGCTGGGATTAAAAGCGGCAGCACCACTGGTTGGCTGGAGAGATCTTTTTAGGATGACTCAGCAGAGATGGCTCCATGGTAAAGAGTGAAGCTTTTCTAGAAGACCACACTTTGATTCCTAGCCCTGTCTTTGCAGCTTACAATCAGCTGTAACTCCAGTGCCAGGGGAGCTGACACTCTCTTCTGGCTTTAAGCAGGAAACGCACACACACACACACACACAAACACACACACACACACACTGCTCTTACATATGTGAAAGTAAAACACTCATACACATTAAAAATAAATCTTAAAAAAATAAAAGCTAGGATTTGTACTAAGCCAATTTCTATTTTTTCCCCAGAAAAACAGTGTACCAGAGAACTAAGTAAAAATCTTTGCTAAAATGTACAAAACAAAATTAGAAAAAAATGTAATAAATGAAAAGATAGTTATCCCTTGTAAAAGCTTTTAGAAATAGTGTGAGAAGCTTCTATGTCCTTAAACCTTGAAAGACAGAGACCAAACCATGTGTTTAAACCTGCTTGTAGCTGCTTTTCTCACTCCCAAAACTCTAGATACATAACCATATCTCCATAAAACTCATGTAATATGTGATTTATCAGTGGCGAAGCTTTGTAGATTATATTTGATTTGATCGTTGCCAAACAGAAGGGAGGACCAATGAGATGGCTCAGCCAGGTTAGCTGCTCACTGGCAACTCTGACCAGTTCAGGGCAATTCCTGAGTCACACAAGATAAAAAGACAGAACCCATTCACCCGAATTATTCTCCGACCTCCACGTGTGGTGCGGCAAGCCAGCAGTTGCTGGACCCCAACACAAATAAATGACCAAAGTGCAATAAACTCTGAAAGGTGAGCTAAGACAGCAGCCTTTTATCCTAGTGGATCACTGTGGAAAGGCTGTGCCGCTCACCCTGCAAATTCAGGCAACGGCCAGAAGAGGGCAGAGAGAAACCACAGAGAAGAGCGCGCCTCTCAGCTCTTTCCTGCCTTCCTTTCTGACCCAAAGGAGCTTCTCAGAGCAGAGAACCGCAGGGGCAGAACAAAAGCATCTGGACAACTGGGCTCCCCTTGTTTACAAGGCTGGCAGGCTTAGTCAGGGGTCTAGAGAGTAACAGAACACACACACACACACACACACACACGATAGATAGATAGATAGATAGATAGATAGATAGATAGATAGATAGATAGATAGATAGATAGATAGATGAGTTTAGATAGATGACTTACAGGCTGAAGTCCAGCTAGTCCAGAGATGGCTGCCTATGAATGGAAGGTCCAAAAGTCCAGTAGTTTTTCAGTCCATGAGTGTGGATGTCTCAGCTGGTCTTCAGTAAAGGCCAGAATTCTACACAAGTAGACCGCAAGGACAGTGAAGGAATGGACTTCTTCTCAGCGAGGCAGTAACAGGCAAATAGCAAAAGCTCCCTAGTTCCAGCGCCTTTTATAGAGGCTTCTAGCAGAAGGTGTGGCCTGGATTAGAGGCACGGCTTCCCTGTTCAAAGATGAGGATTAAAATTAAGCAAGGAATCCCTCACAGGTGTGCCTTTTCATTTTGGGGTTTTACATAATACCAGATAACTGGAATCCAGTTGACAGTTAAGAATGGCCGTCACAGCTGCCTTTCCAAACCCCACTTCATATCCTGGACACAGTTTGACATTTTTGACATTTAACCTTGTGTCCTTTCTTTCTGTAGATTCTGGTGTGTGTTTGTCTGTGTTCCCGTGTGTACGTGTGTGCATATGTGTGTGTGCCTGTGTGCAGGCTCTCTCAAAGAAGTCAGCATGTGTGGGCTGAGTTGTGGGGCAGCAGAGCTGGGCTGGAGTGGAGTGGAGCTCACTTGGTGGAACTCTTGGCCCAGCAAATAAGAACCCTGGGTTTGCTTCCCAGACCACACACAACTGCATGTGATGGGGCATGCCTCTTCTCCTAGCGCTCTGGAAGCAGAGGCAGAAGAACCACAATTTCAAGGTCATCTTAAGCAGCGTAGGGCTTTCACAGTCAGCCTTGGATACAAAGAGCCCCAAATGATAAAATACAGGATATAGGAAGGGAGGTTGTAGATTAGCAATTACTGAGCATATGCCATGCATAAACAAAGGCCATGGTTTAATCCCTACCACCTTCAAGATCCCTGTAGTTTGTTCAGTCTCCAAAGCTGGCTGTCTAAGCTGGTCCTCAGTAAATGTTGAAATCCCAAAGATGTAGGCTGTAATGCCAGTGAAGAAATGCCTCAGCAGCAAGATGGATGAACTTACCAGAGAAAGGGAGGGTGAGTGGACAAAAGGCAAAGAATCCCTTCTTCCATGATCTTTTATGCAGGCTTCCACTGGAGGGTGTGGCCCAAATTTAGGGCGGGTCATCTCACCCCAAAGGATCCCTCTCAAATGACCCAGTCCAGGAAAATCCCGTCTGAAGGGGGCAAGCTTCATGAAGCGCACACCGATTAGATGCCCTGTGCAGAACAGCCTCTCGGGAGCTCCTCACACCAGCAAAGTAATATGGACTTAGCAGGTTATATTTGGGATTTTTCATACTGATATACATATTTGCAATGCCATAACAATTAATGAAAGGAGAGGAGACCATAGATCTGAAGCAGAGTAGGGAGAGGAAATGCCAGGGTGTGGAGGGAGGAAAGGGAAGGGAGAAATGTAATTATGGTATAATTTCGAAAATCTTTTTAGAAAGTTAAAAAAAAAAAGAATAAGAAAAAGAACAGGAAGGTTCTAAAATAAAATAAATAAAGAAAGAAAGAAAGAAAAGAAAATTCCTGACAGATGTGCCCAGGTGCTTGAGTTTTAGTTGATTCCAGATGTGATCAAGTTGACAACCCAAGATTACTCATCATACATGACATGCACACAATGGAAGAATTTTCATATGAAGAAAAATTATGGCTGAACATGGATAAGGTATGTCAAGTGAAATAAACCTGATAAATGTTGTATTATCTCACCTCTGTGAGATAATATAATCTGAAAATCTCTGGTTCATGGAAGAGAAGAATACAATGATGGTTTCCCAAGTCTGGGATGCGAGCAAAAGGAGGGGAAGACAGACCTCAGACACAGGTTATGGGATTTGTGCTTAAAAGCTCACCTTGAGAAAAGCTGAGGGCTACCCTAGGATCCTGAATGCTCAGTGTAGTTGCCAGCTCACTAATATTTTCTATCAGCTTGAACCCTGTGTCCAAGTAGTTTTTCCTGGTGGACACACCACAATTCTACAAGCCTGCTTTAGTTTTAACATTTTCTATTTTAAATTATCATTTAGCAAGAGAGAGAGTATGTGTGTGCACAGAGTATGTTTGTAGAGAGCATAGGTGTGTGCAATATGTGTGTGTGTGTGTGTGTGCATACCTGTATGAGTGCATGAATGTGTCCCATAGTGTATTTGTAGAGGCCAGAGGACAACCTTTAGAAGCTGAGCTTCATTGCATGCTGGATCCCAAGGCTACATCTCAGTTCATAGGCTCACCTGACCAGCACTATTACTCAGTGGACAATCCTGCTGGCCCCAGGCCTGCTGTGCAGCAACAATGAAACAAAGAGTTAGGAAGGCATGAGAAAGGGGCAAGGCTACCTGGTGCTTGTAATCCCAGCTTTATCTGTACCTGCCCTTTTTACTTTATCTTTTTTTTTTTCTGTCTTCTACCATCAATATAAAATATCTTCTGGCCCTGTTACTTCTCTTATATCTATTGTATTCATTACAAAAGTAGCTAGAAAATGGCCGTGTAGTGGAAAACACTCTGAGACCCACACTGGAGTCGCAGAATCCACATGGTGCCCTACAGCTTCCAGGAGACCAGCTTCCAATGCCTTGTTACGGCTGTCACCAGGCATACAAATGCTGCACAGATATACATGCAGTCAAAACACCCATACACATATAATAAAAAAAATTAAAGTATGTTAATGTAGGCAACATCTCTTCCCATCTCATCGTGACTTCCCATATTCAAAACAAAAACCAAAACAACAAAACAGTCCAGTTTAAGCATAGGGGCTATAGCCCAGGACCTCCTCTAAAGGGCCAGTCTCCCAAAACCACAGTCAAAATAAAAATTCAGTTTCTTCCACAGTTTCTCCCTTTTTAGACAGTTTCACTGTGTGGCTCCCATAGCTATTCTTTGTTGTCAACTTGGCTACATCTGGAATGAACAAACGCCAAGATGTTCTGGGTACATCTGTAAGGGACTTTTCTTAATTGAATCACTGGAAGTGTACAGACCCACCTTTAATCTGGCCACTCCTTATGGTGGCAGCCCATACAAAGGAGGTGAAAGCAGGAAGCTCTCTCCTTGCCTGCTTGCCCTCACTCTCACTGGCAAGTCCACTTCTTCACTGTCATTAGAGCCTACTTCTTCCAGGATTCCAGAATGTGCTGAAGACCTGCTGAGACATCCAGCCTTAACCAAACAGCTATTAGCCTCTTGGACACTCCTTTGGAGACAGCCATTGTTGGAATAGTCAGGCCACAGCCTGTAAGCCACCATAATAAATCCCTTTTACACTTTCCTGTACATATTCATTCTATTAGTTCTGTTTCTTCACTGAACCCCGACTAATACAGTAGCCTAGTATGGCCCCTAACCCAGGCAATCCCTCTACCACACCCTTCCTGAGCTCTGGAATTACATATGAGAATCAAGGGTGTCTCCATCCTATTAATTTACATCGGGGACTCAATTTTTCCTCTAGGACCCACCACAAATCCATTTCCAAAGCATAGTATGCAAATATATTCTATGTCTGTCCATTCTTTTATGACGGAAATAATCATGACTGAATATGACAGAAAGGAGGGTTTAGACCAAGCATTCTGTCTCCCTGCCACTACCCACTTCTGATGGCCTGTGGGATGTGTGACACCTCGAGCAACTCAGTTGATAGGAGTGCTGCTGGTGCTTGGGGCGCCAGGCCGAGGGTTTTCAGGTTCTTGGCCTCTTCCTCAAGAAGGAGCTAAAGCCATGCAAACATTACTTTCCTCAAAAGCTAAGTGATAGTATTGATCAGAAGGAAACATGCTGTAAGAGTGGCATTGGCCTGTACAAGTGAGGGTACACAGTGCCCCAGTTAGTTTGGGGCTCCTTTTTCTGGGGTTCAGGGGGTGGTTATGCGCCAATCACCAACCCTAGACTGTTCTCCCTGGGCAAATATCTATCAACAAGTCAAGACTAACGCCACAGCCTGTGTCTCTAGGGAAGAGGCTAGAAAAACAGGCACCCCCTTAATGCCGTCTACCGAAGTGTAAGGAAAAGAGAGCCTGACCTTTGCCTTCTAGAATATGGGCAGAGATCTGTAGCTGCTAAGAGATCTTTTTGTCATGCTTTGCTCTGAATACTTACTCTCCCACCTTTCACCCTGACTGTTGAATTGCATCTGACAGTTCTTGTCTGGCCTAACTCTTGTTGCGTTCCTTGGAGTGCTAACACCATCTTGTTAAAATAAGGGATGGGATTTAATATTTTCATCGGTATAGCCTCCTGGAATATTCATATTCTGACTACACTGTGCATCAGACACATGGGAAACCTTAGTAGGATTCTAAGAGCAGAAAATAGTTGTCCTAATGAGAGGCTGGTTGGGGTAGGTGTTCAGAATTCCCGAGATGAACGGAATGAAGGCCGATCCACTGTAATTGAACTGTGACTCGTGTAGCATGGAAACAGATGGACCAGAGTACAAGCCCGATGCTCTTACAGGTGAGCAGGTGAAGAGGAAAAGTGTACTGAAGAAACAATTAGTTTGTAGAGATGCGTTCAATGAAAAATGTCTTGGCAGCACCGTCACTGACACTCAGGTAGTAAAACTCTTTTATAAGGTTATTCTCTTGATGTGCTTTAGTTCTGAGCTTCACATGAGTAGACTCACCTGGAGAATTCTTTTCCCCAGTCAATATTTGGAACTTATGGTGTCTTTGCTCCTCAGAATGGCCTTCGTAGCACACCTCCTCAGAGCTTACTGGAACTTCAGCATCTCAGGCTTCCCTCCGAAGAAGGACAAGATCTCCCTGTGCACCATATGCACATTGGTCCTGAGAAGTGTCGTCTTAAATGTGAAGTGGTGTGTCTGAGTTTAAGACAGACTCTAAAGTGCTCTGATGCTGGTTATGAAGTGTCCCAGGACTGGATCCCAAACACTATCACTGAACGTGTAAGTGCAAGCACTTTGTGAGGTCAGGGGTCACTGGGAGTCCAGACAGTGCTGGACGTGTGTTGAGAGTCTGATGTGTGCTGCGATGGTCTGGTCTGATCCCTAAACACAAGGGAGCGTGCTGGCTTCCCCTGCTTCATTTGTAACCAGTCCCCTTGGGGGCACAAGAATATACACTTTCATTTAAGGGGTTCCCAGGACGGCCCATCAGACAGGAAATTCATTAAAGCCACAATTATAGCTAAAAAGTATGTGACCTTGGCGCCAATGGTGCATTTCCATTAGCTATTTTAAAATTTGTTTCAAGGTGGGAAGATGGGTCAGTTGGTCAAGTGCTCACCGTGAAAGCTTGAGTTTGGATCTCCAGCAAAGTAAAAAGACCTCAGTGTGATGGGGTGAGTCTGTAGGCTCCCAGCTGGGAAGGCGGCAGGAGAACGCCTGGGCCCCACTGCCTAATCAACCTAGCCAAATGGGTGCACCCCAGGTTAGGAGGGAGACCCTGACTCAAAAGCTGAGGTTGAAAGGGGCTGAGCAACACGTGATGTCAGTCTATTTCCTTCACATGTAGTCTTAGAAAGATGATGGCACTGAAGGCCAGGTGAGGAACAAGATCCATTGGTATAAAGCCGTGATCAGAAGTCCTCATTTTGCTTGCGTGAACCTGCTTCCCAGTGGCAAGGATGTTCAGGAAACATCAGACAGCAAGAAAGAAGAGTCAATCCGGGTGAAGGAAGATGTGTGCTGGGATTACATCCTCGTTATGTCCGATTTACAGACTCTTTAGCCTCCAGATTCCATTATAGGAATATGAGGGGAATATTGGTGTCATCTTGTAGGGTTCTTGTGAGAATGTGTGCAAAATGCTCACATTTAGCGATTAATTCCCAACTTGTAAATGTTAAGCCACAAACACTCAACATGTCATATTGATTTCTGAGTGTACACAGTGGTAGTTAATGTTGTCAACTTGTGGGTGTCCAGAGGCATCTGGAGACAAACCTGTAGGCATGCCTGTGAGGGATTACCTACATGGGAAAACACACCTTAACCTTGTGGGGGGCTCCATTCCATTTGCTGTGCTCCTGGACTGAATAAAAAGCTAAGCAAAACTGACTATGAGCATTTAATTCTCTCAAGATTGAACAAAATACCACAGGTTCCCCCTGATATCCCTTCCCCAGGATGGACTGGAATTCAGAATAAAACCCCTTATCTCTTGTGCTGTTTCTCACGGGATACCTTATCACAACTTCCAGGTAAATTTGCATTACAGAGACCCTGGTGAAATCAAGCATGGTAAGGCATTGTCTCTCATTTTTAAAATGTTTCCTGTTAAAGTCTGTTAAAGCTGAGTGTGGTGGTCGAGGAGAGGAGGCACCATGAGTTTGAGGGCAGCTGAGCCACACAGCATCTCTCTCAACAGGAACAGTAAGAGGCACAGATTATAGATGATCAAATGCAGTTGGTGTGTAGAAACTGCTCGGCTGCTGTGGCTGAGGCTGTAGGCCGATGCTTCCTGCGGTACCTATGCTGGTCTTAACCCCCGGGAGGAAGCACCCTTCTTTTCTTAGCCTCTAGATGGTTCAACTATAGGCCCCATAGAATTTGTCCCCGTATGCTCTGCTGTTTGAGTGTTTAGGTCTCTTTCTGTTTGTCTCTCGGTTGCTGACTCAGTATGGAAGCCCTCACTGCCACTCCACCCCCATACCTGCCTGCCTCCCTGTGTGACACCGTGGTGGCCATGGACTCACCCTCCAAACCTGTGAGCAAGCCCCCGGGGAAAGGCTTTCTTTTATGAGCTGCCTTGATCATGGTGTGTCTTTACAGCAACAAAAGAGTGACTAAGACAAGGCCTAAGCCAGAGGCCCTTCTGTTAAGCAATTTTAAATAATCATCTCAATAAGAGTTTATTCCATTCCAGGGATCTAGGAACTAACACATTTTAAAGATGAGGAAACTGAGGCCTAGGCAGGTAGTGATTTTTTTTTTTAATATCCTATTTAGCAGCAGAGCTAGGATTCACCCCTGAGCCCTCTGTACCTCTGACTCCATTCTGGGCTCAGGCAACAATTCCTCTCTAGAAGTTCAGACTCTTCTCTCACATTGCTTTTCTCAGGTACAAATACGGAATAAACACCAACAGCACCATGGGTGATAGGAATCCCAGGTCCAGGCTAGAGAGATGGCTCAGAGTTTGAGAGCACTGGCTGCTTTTCTAAAGGTCCTGAGTTCAATTCCCAGCAATCACATGGTGGCTCACAACCATCTATCATGAGATCTGGTGCCCTCTTCTGGCCTGCTGGCACACATGCAGGCAGAATACTGCATAATTGATAAATAAATAAATCTTTTTTAAAAATGGGGTATTCACATTACCTTAAAAAATATGAAAGGAAGAATTCCAGTTCCATTTAAATGAGTCCCACTTAAATATGACTTTGATTGCGACCCCCTCAGGCTGCCTGTGTCAGCTCTTGCTCTCCCCAGGCTGACCCATTCTTTCTCTGCCAGTTATCATTACAGGACACCAATCTCTTCATGGCACTTCTCTGCTTAAAAGGCTCCCGGTGCTCTGCCCGGCACAGGAGGGCTCCATTGTGCTGGGCATTCTGGAGCTTCTCTGTACACCGGCTCCTTCTTCAGATCCTCATGCCATCATGGCAGCCCAGAACTGAGTTTCAGACCCCGAGGGCTCATCGGTGATTCCTAGCCCCCCCCCCCCACTTCCTAGCATCAAAAAAAAAAAAAAAAAAAAAATCACAGTCTAACCTCATGTGCAGTACACAGAAAAACAAGTCCTTTGGGGCTAGAGCCCAGCTGCCAGAGGGCTTAGCTAGAATGCCCCAAAGCCTGGGTTTATTACCCAGGACTACAGAAAACCAGTTGTGGAGGCATCTGCCTATAATCTCACCATTTAGTGGGTAAAAACAGAGGCATCAGGAGTTCAAGGTCATTCTTTCCTACTTTGCAAATTTGGGGCCATCTTGGGCTCCATGAGATCTTGTCTCAATAAACAAGTTCAAGGCCAGCCTGGTCTACATGAGACCTGCTGTCCAAAATAAAAGAGCCTTACTCTTACACCCTATTCTGATATAGAACAGAACATCGCTAAAAATTAAATTGAGGCAATTAGCAAGTTAAAAAATGCCAGCTCAATGTACCTGCATATGTTTAAAAAATGTGAAGTATTTTTTGTCTTCTATCATACCTAAATTTTGAGTGGATCTCTGGAAAAGCTATTTGCAGTGACCGAGGGTAAAATGTGTCTTTTCTCTGGAATGCATTTTCCTCTCTCATAGATGGCCAAGTACTTACTATTCAACCTTTAAATGCAGGAACAGGGGGCTGCAGAGTGATGGGTGGGAGGTGGGGTAGAGAGGTGGAGGAGGGGTGGTGATGGCTCAGGAATAGTCTTGCATGTATGAGGCCTTGGTTAATCCTCCACCATTTCAAAGTAACAATCAATTGTTGAAGAGCTGTTCTTCTATAACACCTTATTCCCCAACCTGCCTCACGCACAGTCTGCTTTTCCTCCCGTCCATCTCCCCAAGTCCTGAATTTGGATGACACTATTATTCCCACAGCCTGCAACTCTTTATTTATGCCATACACGGTTAAGATACTTCAGGAGAGCTGCCTAACGCCGACTCCCTGTTCTTGGCTTATGTTTGTTCATTGACTAAGGGAGCAGTCGAAAAGTCGCCAAGCCACTGCCCGAGATCGGGCCGTCAGACAGGGTGATGAGTGAGCAGCCAGTCAGGGTATGACACGTCACTTCACGTCACTTAGGTGGGACCAGGGCTTATATAAACAGCACCACTTCGGGGCTCGGTCTCTCCTCCTTTCATCGCTTGACTGTAATAAAGCCTGTTGCAGAAGGATCCTGTTGTCAGTGTACGTTCTTGCTGGTGAGATGATCACGAGGCTCGCAACATCTGGTGCCGAAACCCGGGATTGAACAACCCGAGAAGCAGGGAGCCTGCCATCCCCGGTGCCCAAGAGAGCCCTGTTTGCGGGGAGGATTCAGAACTGCAGCATCGAGGTTAGTTCTGAGAGGCATGTTTGGTCTTGATTTATCTCATCTTTCATTTCAGCTAGCAGAAGCCCTTATTGCTTTCCCTGTTGTGATCGTTGCCCTCGTCCTCTTTCTTTTGGTTTCGTACAAGCTTGAGGGTGACCTTGGAAGGGAAGAGATTAACAAAAAGCTAAGAGTAGGCACTAAGGGAGTGTTAGAGGAGATACAAGACGGCATGTCAGAAACAGAACGTGACAAAAGATTAGGGGCCCCAATGGATAGAAATAGAGACGTCTCTAAGAAAAAAGGCCCTTCTGTGGATGTTAAAGCTGCAGGAGCGAGAGGTAAGGGAAAGAACGCCCTGGGGGAGAAAGGTGAGAAGGGAAGGAGAAACCCAAAAGAGAAGCCTCTTTATCCGATAAAAGAATTGGAGGCTTTGGGGCTTGATAGCTCTGAATCTGAGCAGCTAAATCCCTCTGAGGAAGAGGACTTAGAGGGGGAAGCAGCCCACTATGAGGAAGAACAATACCACCTGGATGAGCAGCCATTACTGTTGTATCAGAAGCAAAGTAGTATGAGGAACAGGAAGGGCGCACTTTCTCAGTCGGCCACTCCCGTTGTCTCTAGTGCTCCTCCACCCTACACCGGGAGGCACTGTCCTGATTTCTTCTTTTCAACAAAAGATAGACACAAAATTTTTTAGACTTTTCCAGTATTTGAAGATGTGGAGGGAGGCCGTGTTCACGTACCTGTAGATTACCTGCTAGTCAAGGAACTGGCAGAGTCAGTTAATAAGTACGGGGTGGATGCTAATTTCACAATTACGCAGCTTGAGAGGCTAGGCTCTACAGCAATGACCCCAAATGACTGACAGACTGTAGTGAAAGCTGCCCTCCCTAATATGGGAGTGTATTTGGAATGGAAAGCCTTATGGCATGATGCCTGTCAATCCCAAGCTAGGGCTAATGCCAATGCAGAAGACAATCAACGATGCTGGACATTTGAGCTACTAACAGGACAAGGTCCACATGTTCAGCAACAGACAGATTATGATTGGGGAGTGTACGGCCAAATATCTGCTGCTGCAATTAAAGCATGGAAGGCCCTTTCAAAGAAGGGTGGGACCAAGGGCCATTTAACAAAAATTATCCAGGGTCCTCAGGAGTCATTCCCAGAATTTGTGGCCAGAATGACAGACGCAGCAGGCAGAATATTTGGAGACCCGGAAAGGGTCCGACCAATGATAGAGCAACTGGTGTATGAGAATGCTTCACCAGAATGCAAGGCAGTCATTACCCCCAGAAAGAGCAAAGGACTAACAGATTGGATAAAAGTTTGCCAAGGACTCGGAGGCCCGCTTACCAACGCCAGCCTGGCGGCAGCCATATTACAAATCAATAACCGCCCAAGTTTTGGAAACAACAAAGTTTGTTTTAATTGTGGCAAAATGGGTCATTTAAAAAGAGACTGTCATGTGTCTGTGCAAAAGAAAGTTCCTGGTCTTTGCCCTAAGTGTGGAAAAGGCAATCACTGGGCTAATGAATGCCATTCAGTTAGAGATATTCAGGGAAAACTTATCCAGCATGAAACCCCCCCTAATGAGAGGAATAAGAATATTAAAAAAAAAACGGGTCTCAGGGCCCCCCCAAAAATGGGACACAGGCAGAAAACAGGAGGGTTTATCCAGCTGTAGAGCAACAAGAGGATCAGCAGGGCTGGACCTCCATTCCACCTCCCAATTCTTATTAATGCCACACATGGGGGTGCCACCTGTCCCAGTGGAGTTTGAAGGCTCCCTGCCTGAAGGAAGTGTCGGTCTTATTTTGGGTCGCTCCTCTCTCACTTTAAAAGGACTTATGGTCCATCCTGGAATTTTAGATCAGGATTTTACGGGACAGCTCCAGGTGCTTTGTTCCTGCCCCCAAGGCGTATTTTCTATTTCTCCTGGAGATTGGATTGCTCAATTAGTCCTTCTCCCAAGCCTTCATGACTGTTTTCCATCTACCGGAACACCAAGGGGCACAAAAGGACTCGGTTCCACAGGAACAGATTTTGCTCATTTGGTAGTTGATCTTAAGACTAGACCTACCCTACAAATACAAATAGAAGGAAAAAGTTTTACTGGTATTTTGGACACAGGGGCTGATAAAAGCATTATCTCTTCCACCTGGTGGCCTAAGGCGTGGCCTGTTACACAATCATCCCACTCCTTACAAGGGTTGGGATATAAGGCCAGCCCTGCAGTTAGTTCACGCTCTTTGATGTGGCAAGCACCGGAAGGTCAAACAGGAAGTTTCATACCATATGTTCTTTCTCTCCCTGTCAATCTCTGGAAAAGAGATATTTTGCAGGATTTAGGATTAGCATTGACCAATGAGTACTCTCAACAAGTGGTTGATATAATGAAAAGGATGGGTTATAAGGAAGGAAAAGGCCTTGGTAAACAGGAACAAGGGAGATTACACCCGATTTCACAGGAAAGTAATACAGGGAAACAAGGCCTGGGTTTTCATTAGCTGCCATTGAGGGTTCCATGCCCATATCTTGGCTCACAGAGGAAGCCGTATGGGTTCCTCAATGGCCCCTTTCCTCTGAAAAGTGGGAAGCCGCTACAAGGCTGGTTAAAGAACAGGTACAGCTTGGTCATTTGGAACCTGTACTACTTCCCCCTGGAATACACCCATTTTTGTTATAAAAAAGAAATCAGGAAAATGGAGGCTTCTCCATGATTTGAGGGCTATTAATGCACAGATGCGATTATTTGAAACAGTGCAATGAGGCTTGCCTCTGCTTTCAGCCATGCCTAAGCAATGGAGAATTATAATAATAGACATCAAGGATTGTTTTTTCTCCATTCCATTGTGCCCACGAGACAGACAGAGATTTGCCTTTACCCTACCTGCTGTTAATCACTATGAGCCAGACAAAAGACATCAATGGATGGTTTTATCTCAAAGCATGGCTAATAGCCCCACCATGTGTCAATTGTATGTGCAGATGGCTCTTGAACCAGTTAGACAGCAATTTCCTTCCTTGTTGCTGATTCATTATATGGATGATATTCTCTTGTGCCATGAGGAGTTAGCCATCTTGCAAGATGCGTATCCTTTGTTGCAAAAAACCCTGCAACAATAGGGATTGCATATTGCCACTGAAAAGGTCCAAATTTCAGAAGCAGGTTCCTTTCTAGGGACTGTTATTTATCCGGAAGGAATAGTTCCTCAGAAAATAGAAATTCGCAGGGATCATTTGCATACCTTAAATAATTTTCAAAAATTATTAGGTGATATAAATTGGCTTAGGCCATTTTTAAAGATTCCTTCTGCTGAATTAAAACCCCTATTTGATATTTTGGAAGGGGATGCTCATATTTCTTCACCCAGAGCCTTAACACCGGCTGCAAGCCGTGCCCTACAAGTGGTAGAAAACGCTTTACAAGATGCCCAATTAAAACGTGTAGATGAAACTAAGACCTTTGATCTGTGTGTCATTAAAAGTAAACATTTACCAACTGCTGTATTATGGCAAGATGGACCCTTATTGTGGGTTCATCCCAATGCTTCTCCTGCAAAAATTATTGAATGGTATCCAGATGCAGTTGCTCAACTTGCACTTCGTGGGTTAAAAGCAGCCATTACATACTTTGGGAAAGAGCCAAAGTTCTTTTATTTTTTTAATTTTTCATCAATTACACTTCATTCATTCTGCATCCCCCCAGAAGCCCCTCCCTCCTCCCCTCCCAATCCCACCCTCCCTCCTCCCTCTGCTTGCATGCCACTCCCCAAGTCCACTAATAGGGGAGGTTCTCCTCTCCTTTCTGATCTTAGTCTGTCAGTTCACATCAAAAGTGGCTGCATTGTCCTCTACTATGGCCTGGTAAGGCTGCTCCCCCCCAGAGGGAGGTGATCAAAGAGCAGGCCAATCAGATTATGTCAGAGGCAGTCCCTCTTCCCATTACTATGTAACCCAATTGGACTCTGAACTGCCCTGGGCTACATCTGTGCAGGGGTTCTGGGTTATCTCCATGAATAGTCCTTGGTTGGAGTATTGAGTCTCTGGTAAGTTCCCTGTGTTCAAATTTTCTTGTTCTGTTGGAGCCAAAGTTCTTAATAGTGCCTTATACAGCTCACCAAGTTCAGGTATTGACTGCTATCTCTGATACTTGGGCGGTGCTAGTTACCTCCTTTAGTGGTTTGATTGATAATCATTATCCTCGACACCCCGTTTTGCAATTTGCTTTAACTCAAGAGGTAGTCTTCCCTCATGTAACATCCCAGGAACCACTTCGGGATGGACTGGTGGTTTATACAGATGGGTCAAAAACAGGAGTGGGAGCTTATGTGGTTAATAATAAAGTTGTTTCTAAGCAATATCATGAGACCTTGCCTCAAATTGTGGAATGTTTAGTAGTGCTAAATGTTTTGGAAAAATTTCCAGGTCCTTTAAATATTGTTTCTGATTCTAGTTATGTGGTAAATGCAACCGAAATCTTAGAGGCTGCTGGATTGATTAAAGCATCTAGCAAGCTTGCAAAAATTTTTCAAAGGATTCAGTTTGCCTTAATTACCAGAAGATCCCCTGTTTTTATTACACATATTAGGGCTCATTCCGGTCTACCGGGGCCCATGTCCTATGGAAATGACCTGGCAGATCGAGCCACAAAGATGATTGCATTTGCCCTCCTTTCAAATTTAGAATTGGCTAAGGAGTTTCATAAAAAATTTCATGTTACAGCTGAGACATTGCGTCATCGATTTGACATAACTAGAAAAGAAGCTAGAGATATTGTTACCCAGTGTCAAAACTGTTGTCAGTTCTTACCTATGCCTCATGTTGGGATTAATCCCAGAGGAATCCGTCTGCTACAAGTGTGGCAGATGGATGTTACCCACATTTCATCTTTTGGTAAACTTCAATATTTGCATGTTTCCGTTGATACTTGCTCTGGAGTTATGTTTGCTTCTCCCCTGACTAGAGAAAAGGCAGCCCATGTTATTCAACATTGCCTGGAGGCATGGAGTGCCTGGGGAAAGCCGAAATTCTAAAAACTGACAATGGGCCGGCCTATACTTCTCAGAAATTTGGACAGTTTTGTCATCAAATGGGAGTGACCCACCTAACGGGTCTCCCATATAACCCTCAGGGACAGGGTATTATTGAACATGCTCATCGCACTCTAAAATCCTACTTAAAACAAAAAGGGGGAGTCGAGGAGGCTCTGCCCTCAGTGCCACGAGTGACTGTTTCCTTGGCACTCTTTACTCTCAATTTTTTAAATTTGGACAGTCAGGGCCACTCGGTGGCTGATCACCACTGCTTAGAGCCTGATAGGCCTAAGGAAATGGTCAAATGGAAGGATGTCTTGACTGGTCAATGGAAAGGCCCTGATCCTATCTTAGTAAGATCCAGGGGAGCTGTCTGTGTTTTCCCACAGCAAGAAAACAATCCATTCTGGGTACCGGAGTGCCTCACGCGAAAGCTCGTTACAGCTGAAGATGATCTTTCAACAAATACACCTGCAACTACTTGAAGAACTAAGGGCAGCGGTGGTGACCACTAATTCTACTCGAGTGAATTTATTGCTCACAGATGGCTCATCATCCTGGGTTTCTTCCGCCTTTTCTTATTTTAAAGAACGGGTGGTGGTTGGAATGTTTGGTGCAGCATTATGTTGTGGGTTAGTGGTTTTTACTCTGGTTGTTCTGCAAACTCAAAACCCAACAAAAACGTGACAAGGTGGTGATCACACAAGCACTAGCAGCCCTAGAGCAAGGCTCGTCTCCCGAGGTTTGGCTTTCCATGTTAAAAGAATGATAAAGAGCAAGGTTACCTCTGCCTTTGTAGTTGTAGTGCCACAAAATTGGATGAGACTGGATTAGCAGCCCTTGCACTCCCGGGGACGTATTCCCATTGCACAGGGATGGGTGCAATTCCATGTTGTCTCCTCATGAGTATAAAAATCAAACGGTCTGGAAAGTCAGTGACGGAAGAGTGCAAATAAGCCTGTACAAGTGAGGGTACACAGTGCCCCAGTTAGTATGGGGCTTCTTTTTCTGGGGTTCAGGGGGAGGTTATGTGCCATTCACCAACCCTAGACTGTTCTCCCTGGGCACATATCTATCAACAAGTCAGGACTAATGCCACAGCCTGTGTCTCTAGGGAAGAGGCTAGAAAAACCTTCTACCGAAGTGTAAGGAAAAGAGAGCCTGACCTTTGCCTTCTAGAATATGGGCAGAGATCTGTAGCTGCTAAGAGATCTTTTTGTCACTCTTTGCTCTGAATACTTACTATCCCACCTTTCACCCTGACTGTTGAGTTGCATCTGACAGTTCTTGTCTGGCCAAACTCTTGCTGTGTTCCTTGGAGTGCCAATACCATCTTGTTAAAATAAGGGATGGGATTTAATATTTTCATCGGTATAGGCTCCTGGAATATTCATATTCTGACTACACTGTGCATCAGACACATGGGAAACCTTAGTAGGATTCTAAGAGCAGAAAACAGTTATCCTAATGAGAGGCTGGTTGGGGTGTGTGTTCAGAATTACTGAGATGAGTGGAAAGAAGGCTGATCCATTGATAATGAACTGTGACTCCTCATGC
The DNA here is from genome assembly GCF_030254825.1 of Meriones unguiculatus. Lineage (NCBI taxonomy): Eukaryota > Metazoa > Chordata > Mammalia > Rodentia > Muridae > Meriones > Meriones unguiculatus. Next base: position 12,829,350 of record NC_083364.1, on the reverse strand, counting down.
AGCATGGAAACAGATGGACCTGAGTACAAGCCTGATGCTCTTACAGGTGAGCAGGTGAAGAGGAAAAGTGTACTGAAGAAACAATTAGTTTTTAGAGATGCGTTCCATGAAAAATGCCTTGGCAGCACCGTCACTGGCACTCAGGCAGTAAAACTTTTATAAGGTTACTCTCTTGATGTGCTTTGGTTCTGAGCTTCACATGAGTAGACTCACCTGGAGAATTCTTTTCCCAGTCAATATTTGGAACTTATGGTGTCTTTGCTCCTCAGAATGGCCTTCTTAGCACACCTCCTCAGAGCTTACTGGAACTTCAGCATCTCAGGCTTCCCTCCTAAGAAGGAGGAGATCTCCCTGTGCCCCATATGCACATTGGTCCTGAGAAGTGTCGTCTTAAGTGTGAAGTGGTGTGTCTGAGTTTAAGACAGACTCTAAAGTGCTCTGATGTTGGTTATGAAGTGTCCCAGGACTGGATCCCAGACACTATCACTGAACGTGTAAGTGCAAGCACTTTGTGAGGTCAGGGGTCACTGGGAATCTAGACAGTGCTGGACGTGTGTTGAGAGTCTGATGTGTGCTGCAATGCTCTGGTCTGATCCTTAAACACAAGGGAGCATGCTGGCTTCCCCTGCTTCATTTGTAATCAGTCCCCTTGGGGGCAAAAGAATGTACCCTTTCATTTAAGGGGGTGCCAGGACGGCCCATCAGACAGGAAATTCATTAAAGCCACAATTATATCTAAAAACTATGTGAACTTGGCGCCAATGGTGCATTTCCATTTGCTATTATAAAATTTGTTTCAGAGTCTGGGAAGATGGGTCAGTTGGTCAAGCGCCCACCGCGAAAGCATGAGTTTGGATCTCCAGCAAATGTAAAAAGTCCTCAGTGTGATGGGGTGAGTCTGTAGGCTCCCAGCTAGGAAGGCGAGAGGAGAACGCCTGGGTCCCACTGCCTAATCAACCTAGCCAAATGGGTGCACCCCAGGTTAGGAGGGAGACCCTGAATCAAGAGCTGAGGTGGAAAGGGGCTGAGGATCACGTGATGTCAGCCTATTTCCTTCACATGTATAGATGCATACATACACATGCAAGTGCACACACAGACACACACAGACACACACACACACACACACACACTGACACCATTCAATTACTCAGCACTGAAGCAAGGAATGCTTCTGTAAGTGACACTATTTGGCCACAGGCCCTGGTGAATACCCCTACCTCCACCAGGGGTAAAGGGTCACATGGGACAGGAAGCTCTGCTTCTGGAAACTTGGACTATCCAGAGAGGGCTAGAATCTCACCAGCATGCAAGGTTCTCATCACATACCTCTGAAGAGTGAAAAGATGTAAATGAGGAGGCTGTAGAGAGGAGCAGAGGGCTAAGAAAACAGCCACCACAAGGTGGAGCCAATTCACACAGGACTGATGGGGGAACCACACTTCAGGTGGCCCAGACTTTAGCTGTCCACCATTTTCAAATTTGGGAGTCGGTTTGGTTCTTAAGTCTGAGAAAGATGATGGCACTGAAGGCCAGGTGAGGAACAAGATCCATTGGTATAAAGCCATGATCAGAAGTGCTCATCTTGCGTGCATGAACCTGCTTCCCAGTGGCAAGGAGTTACAGGTCCACAGGAAACAGCAGACAGTGGGAAAGAAGATTCAATCCGGGTGCAGGAAGATGTGTGCTGGGATTACATCCTCGTTATGTCTGATTTACAGAATCTTTAGCCTTCAGATTCCATTTAGGAATATTAGGGCAATATTGGTGTCATCTTGTGGTGTTCTTGTGAGAATGTGTGCAAAATGCTCACTTTTAGCGAGTGATCCCCAAACTTGGAAACGTTAAGCCACGAACACTCAACATGTCATATTGATTGCTGAGTGAAAACAGTAGTAGTTAATGTTGTCAACTTGTGGGTGTCCAGAGGCATCCGGAGACAAACCTGTAGGCATGCCTGTAAGGGAGTACCTACATGGGAAAACCCACCTTAACCTTGTGTGGGGCTCTATTCCATAGGCTGTGCTCCTGGATTTAATAAAAAGCTAAGCAAAACTGACTTTGAGCATTTAATTCTCTCAAGATCGAACAAAATACACCAGATTCCCCCTTAATTCCCTTCCCCAGGATGGACTGGAATGCAGAATAAAACCTGTTATCTCTTGTGCTGTTTCTCACGGGATACCTTATCACAACTTCCAGGTAAATTTGCATTACAGAGACCCTGGTGAAATCAAGCATGGTAAGGCATTGTCTCTCATTTTTAAACTGTTTCCTGTTAAAGTCTGTTGAAGCTGAGTGTGGTGGTCGAGGAGAGGAGGCACCATGAGTTTGAGGGCAGCTGAGCCACACAGCATCTGTCTCAACAGGAACACTAAGAGGCATAGAGTATAGCGATGATCAAATGCAGTTGGTGTGTAGAAACTGCTGGGCTGCTGTGGCTGAGGCTGTAGGCCGATGCTTCCTGTGGTACCTAAGCTGGTCTCTTCCTTCCTTCCCCGGGAGGAAGCACTCCTCCTTTCTTAGCCTCTAGATGCTTCAACTATAGGCCCGAGGTGGTTTGAATTTGTCCCCATAGGCTCTGCTGTTTGAGTGTTTAGGCCTCTTTCGGTTTGTCTCTCTGTTGCTGTCTCAGTATGGAAGCCCTCACTGCCGCTCCACCCCCATGCCTGCCTGCCACCCTGTGTGACACCCTGGTGGCCATGGACTCACCCTCCAAACCTGTGAGCAAGCCCCCGGGGAAAGGCTTTCTTTTGTAAGCTGCCTTGGTCATGGTGTCTCTTTACAGCAACAGAAGAGTGACTAAGACAAGGCCTAAGCCAGAGGCCCTTCTGTTAAGCAATTTTAAATAATCATCTCAATAAGAGTTTATTCCATTCCAGGGATCTAGGAACTAACACATTTTAAAGATGAGGAAACTGAGGCATAGGCAGGTAGTGATTTTTTTTTTAATATCCTATTTAGCAGCAGAGCTAGGATTCACCCCTGAGCCCTCTGTACCTTCTGGGCTCTGGCAACAATTCCTCTCTAGTAGTTCAGTCTCTTCTCTCACATTGCTTTTCTCAGGTACAAATATGGAGTAAACCTCAACAGCACCATGGGTGATAGGAATCCCAGGTCCAGGCTAGAGAGATGGCTCAGAGTTTAAGAGCATTGGCTGCTTTTCTAAAGTTACTGAGTTCAATTCCCAGCAATCACATGGTGGCTCACAACCATCTATCATGAGATCTGGTGCCCTCTTCTGGGTCGCTGGCACACATGCAGGCAGAATACTGCATAATAGATAAATAAATAAATCTTTTTTAAAATGGGGTATTCACATTACCTTAAAAAAAAAAAAACACAAAATGAAGAATTCCAGTTCCACTTAAACGAATCCCACTTAAATGTGTCTTTGATTGTGACCCCCTCAGGCTGCCTGTGTCAGCTCTTGCTCTCTCCAGGCTGACCCATCCTTTCTCTGCCAGTTATCATTACAGGACACCAATCTCTTCATGGCACTTCTCTGCTTAAAAGACTCCCGGTGCTCTGCACGGCACAGGAGGGCTCCCCTGGGTGGCTCTGACCTTCCTTCCTGGCTTCTGCACTGGGCATTCTGGAGCTCCTCTGTACATCGGCTCCTTAGTCAGATCCACATGCCATCAGGGCAGCCCAGAACTGAGTTTCAGACCCAGAGGGATCAGCGGTGAGTCCTAGCCCCCCCACGTCCTAGCATCAAAAAACTCACAGTCTAACCTCATGTGCAGTATACAGAAAAACAAGTCCTTTGGGCTGGAGCTCAGCTGCCAGAGGGCTTAGCTAGAATGCCCTAAAGCCTGGGTTTGTTCCCCAGGACTACAGAAAACCAGTTGTGGAGGCATCTGCCTATAATCTCACCATTTAGTGGGTAAAAACAGAGGCATCAGGAGTTCAAGGTCATTCTTTCCTACTTTGCAAATTTGGGGCCATCTTGGGCTCCATGAGATCTTGTCTCAATAAACAAGTTCAAGGCCAGCCTGGTCTACATGAGACCTGATCTTCAAAATAAAAGAGCCTTACTCTTACATCCTATTCTAATATAGAACAGTACATCGCTAAAACTTAAATTGAGGCAAATAGCAAGTTAAAAAAATGCCAGCTCAGTGCACCTGCATATGTTTAAAAAATGTGAAATATTTTTTGTCTTCTATCATACCTAAACTTTGAGTGGATCTCTGGAAAAGTTATTTGCAGTGACCGAGGGTAAAATTTGTCTTTTCTCTGGAATGCATTTTCCTCTCTCATAGATGGCCAAGTACTTACTATTCAACCTTTAAATGCAGGAACAGTGGGCTGCAGAGTGATGGGTGGGAGGTGGGGTAGAGAGGTGGAGGAGGGGTGGTGACGGCTCAGGGATAGTCTTGCATGTATGAGGCCTTGGTTAATTCCCCACCACTGCAAACTAACAATCAATTGTTGAAGAGCTGTTTTTCTATAACACCTTTTTCCCCAACCTGCCTCATGCAAGTCTGCTTTTCCTCCTGTCCATCTCCCCAAGTCCTGAACTTGGATGACACTATTATTCCCACAGCCTGCAACTCTTTATTCATGCAATACACGGTTAAGATACTTCAGGACAGCTGCCTAACGCCGACTCCCCGTTCTTGGCTTATGTTTGTTCACCGACTAAGGAGCAGTCTAAAAGTCTCTGACCCTTAGATCTTGCAGTGAAAACATTTTGGCATGAGACACGCCTTTGCTATCTATCACTCAGCATTTGCTAAACTGGTTGAGAGGAGCCAGAAAAGGTCCTAAAGGGTAAACACAGCCGGATGAAAGCCAGCGACACTTAAGTGTGACCAATGCCAAGTATACCGCTCTTTCCCTGTCATCCTAGTACCTGAGCTACATCTGGGATTGAGAGGGCGATGGCGCGCGCTCAGGCAGTTTTCCTCCCTGCCTCACGGGACAGCTTCGCCCTCTTGTGCTTTTTGACAGGCAGGTCCTTCACAGCCCAATGTTCAGTTGCCTCCTGGGGTCTAGCATCTTGGATTCTTTAAGGGGGACACCCGACTCTGGACTTCCTCCCCTGGAAAAAACTATCGAGGGCCCACACAGAAGGAGGCAAGACAGTCTGTCCCGAGGTTTACAGGAGTCTCCAGGCGCAGACCACCCAGTGAAGGAGCAAGGCTCAGCGGGCTCCGCCCAGGGCGGTCACCGCTGGTGCGGGGGCCCCACTCGGGTTGGCCACAAGGGGCCTCCATCTTCCAAGACGAGCTCGGAGCCGGGACAGGGGCAAGGGCGGGGAAAGGGTTTGCCCGGAGCACGGTCCCATCTGGCGACAGGGCCCCGCCTCGCCGAAGTTCCGGGGGCCGGGGCTGCTGCGGCCTTCCTCCCGGTGCCCCGAGCACAGGGCTGAGCGCGCGCTGAGGGCTGGGCGGCCGCAGAGCCGGGGCGCGGCTCCGGGTGCGCGTGTGGCTGCGGCCGCCAGGGGGCAGCAGCGGGCGGTGGGCGGCGGAGAAAGAGCCCAGGTGCTGGGCGACCAAGGCAGCAGAGGACCCTCGCGGCGCTGGCTCCGGAGACGCGTTCCCCGCCGGCGCTGAACCGGGCGCGTCCGAGGAGCGTCGCCGCCGCCGCCCTTCGAGCCCCGCCGATCGGACTCGCGCGGGGACGTCCATCCCTTCGGCCTGCCGGGCGTCGGCAGCGGCGGCGGCGTCCTAGCCCCGGGGCTCCGGCAGGAAGGGAGGAGGCGGCGGCGGCCGGCGGGGCGCGACCCCCGTGAGGGTCTCAACAATGGTGCGCGGCGCTGGCGCGGTCCCCGCGTCCGTTCCGCGGCCGTAGAGGAAGCGGCCGGGAGCCGCCCCCACCCCGGACCCCCCACCCATCGCTTGCCCGAGTTGGCATGGCCGGCCTCGCGGGCTTGGGGCTCCCGCTCGCCAGGACCTGCAGACCAGGACCCAACAGACACCTTGCTGCTCTTAGCTTGCTTTTGTCCGCTGCTTTGTTTGTTTGTTTTTCACATCAAAGAAAAAAATGACACAAATATCTTCCAGTATTTTGCCCATTTTTTCCACCTGGCATTGGTTTTCTTGTACTGAGACTACATTTTGCATTGTTCGTGTATATTACTCGCTAACATTTTCTTTCAATCTGCTACTGTTGCTATTTTTTTCAGAGATTTTGATTTGGAGTCATATATGGAAACTTATCATCAATCCTCAAGGGAATGGAGATCATTTTCTATGATTTCTTTTAAACACTTTATAATAATTTTATGTTTAATCTACAGTCCTCTTCAAGGTAACTTTTCATAGGCTGTGAAAATTATAACTATTTTGATCATGGATATGTAATTATTCAAACACCATTTCTTGAAAAAAAATCACCTTTTCTTCATTGTTTTTATACCAGTGTCAAAAACCAACTAACTGTTCACAAGCACATCGACATTAAGATGTTCTGTTGAATGCTTGGGCTCACTGACAACACAGTGCCTTGGTCGCTGTGGCTTTAATCTGTCTGGAGTACTGTGCCTCCTCCATATTTCTTTCACTTTTCCAGACTGTTGTCATTCTTGTGCTTCCCTCATGTGCTTTTGCTTGTCCGTGTTTCTAAAGCCTCAAGATTCGTTATCTATTTGGATTTACTGAAGTCCATCAATAATTTAGGGAATAATTGTTACCTCAAGCACATATTCTCTGATGAATACATGTGCTATCCATCCTCAGCAATTTGGGTCTTTCCTTTTCATTTTGTTCTCATTGTATTTTATCATAAAGATTCTGTGCATACTTCTATTGGACTTATGTTAATTTCCATTTTTGGAACTATAGTAAGATGGAAACTTTATTTTCTTTGGCAACTCTACATTGCCAGGCTGTAGGAAAATGACATGCTGTTTTCCACAGTGGCTCTCTCTGAAAGTATTAGGGGAATGATTTGACATTGTGTCACAAGAGGTACAGTTCAAGGAACCGGAAATGTTGTCACACTAGTAGAAGACCTGGGCAAACAAGACAAACTGTGTGAGCTAGGAGCGCCAAACATTGGCGACATTTTGGTAGGGATCAGAAGTGAAACTTCTCCTGCCCACTATGAAATTATAGAACTAACCTGTAAGTCTAGATGTTGGTTAATAACAGGGAAGTTTAGTCAGAAGCCCCAGAATACTAACATGGAAATCAAGCCGCATCACCAACCTGGGAGTTTTCAAACCATTGTCTTTTAAAGCAGCGTGTCAAAAATAAATAAACAGCTGACAGAAGAAGGTGAGTCCTGGTGCAGTGTGGTGTGAAAGTGAATTAGTGCCTAGAGATCCCAACTGTCCTACTCCTATTGTGTGAGAACACAGCACACAGATAAATATATCTTCTAGAGTTCAAGGTTGGGCTTCTCCAGACATGCACAGCCCAGCTGCAGTTAAGACTGAGTGCAGGGTAGCACAGCCCTCTTTGTTATGAAAGGAGCAGAAATTTTCATGGAAATGTTCTGCTAGTGCTAATTCTCATCTTGACCTGCCTGAGCGAGCTCAAGCCACGGACCGGCAAGAGATCACACAGGCCCCTACCTTTGCAAGTTTGATTCCAAAATGTCTTTCTTCTAGAATGGAGGCAAGGCCAGGCACATTTTGAGGCTTCATCAAAACAAGATTAAAGAGTTTTGTTTGTAATGAAAATGAGTTGATGTTTAAAAGAAAAAAGAAAAAAAACGCTGTTTCTTTTTATTTATTCACTTTCCTGCCAATTGTAGCCAGCTTCCTCCTCTCCTACTGATCCCACCCCCTCACTCTTTCCCTTGCCCCCTCCCCTTCTCCTTAGAAAGTGGGAGCCCCCACGATCACCAACCCACGCCAGCATATCAAGTCGCCTTAGGGCCGCATGCATGCCTTATCAGAAGAACTGACAGTGCCAAGTGCCCTTTGGCATCCACATCACTGTGGCAGTGTACACGTCTCTCAGAGCGAGGAACAGTGCTATTTGTCTGGGTTTAGCCAGGTGTGGCGTGTGGAAGACATTAGCACAGCCAACCATGATGAAGGAGGAGGTCACTGGAACATCAGAGAGCAGGAAGAGTGGGGAGGGGACAAGCCTCAGTACACAGCTGATGGGGCCAAAACAGAGAAATCTTTCTTTTTATCGTTTTTATTCCATTTGTTCCCTCAATTGGAGTGACCTAGAAACAGCTTGCTCATAAAAGATTAGGCACATTTAAGAACACAGATCTCTTTAATAACAAACCCAGAATTCTCTTTGTAACATTCTGTTTTTTTAACTCAGAACAAACATCACAAATTCATTGATCCATAAGCACCCAACTTCTATAATCTATTTTTTAAAGAATTTGTTAGATTAGATCAGAAATCTCTAATACCATGGTCATATATTTTAAAAGTCTGCCTGCAGTGCCGTCTGCTGTTAACTATAGGTAAGTGCAGTTTCCTGTCTGCCTTTTAGAAGAAAGTTATTTTGGCAGAACTGTTCAGCTGCCAAATTTTGCAAATTTTGGACAGTTTATTTCTACTGACTTCTTTTGTATCAATTACAGTTTACTCATTTTGTACTACTGACTTCTTTTGTTGCTATGTTAAGAAGCTACAGCATCTAAGAAATGTATTACAATGATTGAGTTCTTTTGCCAAAACCCGCAAGATTTATGATTTGTAATAATGTTTCTCCAGGTTGACTATGTTACCATCTTCCAGGCATGGTGCCTGTTTGTAGGATGACCTATGCCACTCAATATTAACCAGCACCTGCTCGTGGTAGCAGTCAGGTACACACAGGGGTCATCTACAGGACAGAGGTGGCCACACACTGCATTTTGACAAAACCAAGGTTCTGTTTGCTCTGCCACATTGCTAAAACAAGTGATGAGGACGTAGGATGCTAAATAACTACTTGCTGCCTGCACATGTGTTTAAGAACATTCTCCAGATTCCAACAGTTTTCTAAAGAGAGATGCAAGTCAGTTTTACTGGACACTGGCCATTAGACCAAAAAACAAAACAAAACTTAACCAAAGCAATTTTAGATGGCCACAGATCAGACCAAACAACAGGACAATTACATAAGATTCTTCCGTGGGGATGGAAAAAATGTTAATAACTAATTAACATTACTCAGGTACTAATAACAGGGGATTAATAACTCCACGGGTACTGAAAAATAGAATGTATGGTATCATGAATTTTAGATGTTCTCTGGGTCAAAATACCAGTAGTTTTATAAAGAGGATAAGTGAAAACATTTTTTAATGTATGATTTAAAATTTAGACTAAAGATCCTTTCTACTCTTATCAACATTTATAAAAGTTTTTGTGCTACTAAAACTGCCCAGGTTTCTCAGAAATCACAATAGAAAATAACTAAGTTCACATGAAAAAAAATAAAAAAATGAAACAAAAAGATCCAATATGCATATAAATAAAGAGTTTAATGAAAGACATTAGAAGTTCCAGGCTGGAGAAAAGGCTCAATCAGTAAAGTGCTTGCAAAGAAGAACAAGGTCCAAAGGTCCCAGTTCTGTCCCAGGACACAGTAATCCCAGGGATGGAAAGGCAGAGGCAGGAAGATCCCCAAAGTCCCTTGGTATCTGTCCTGGCTAGTCTTTTGTTAACCTGAGCTAGAGTCATCTCAAAGGAGGGAACCTCAATTGATCCATAAGATACGGCTGTAGGTCATATTCTTAATTAGTGATTGATGAGGAAGGGCCCAGCCCATCCTGAATGGTGCCATCCCTGGGCTGGTGGTCCTAGTTCTCTAAGAAAGCAGGCTGAGCAAGCCATGAGGAGCAAGCCAGTAAGCAACACCCCTCCATGGCCTCTGCATCAGCTCCTGCCTCCAGGTCCCCGCCCTGCTTGAGTTTCCGTCCTGGTTTCCTTCAGTGATATGTAAGTCAAATAAACCTTTTCCTCCCTGACTTTCTTGTTGGTCACAGTGTTTCATTGTAGTAATAGCAGCCCTAACTAAGACAAGTTGATACCAGGATTGTGGGGTGTTGCAGTGAGACTGAGCTGACTGTGATGTTTTGGGAGGATTGCAGAAGGACTTAAAATTTGGATGAAAAAACCATTGAGTGTTGACAGCTTAGTGGGCAGCTGGTGGAGCTTGGAAGATAAGGATGTTGAGAGCGGTGCTGACAACAGAGGCGTGGCTTGTCAAGTTTCAGAGGAAAGCAAAGACTCTGCTGGGCCATTTGTGTGAGGAATCTGTGGTGTCTGTACAGCTGGAGCTGAAGAATCAGCTGTGATTAACAAAAGACCAGCACCGTTGAAGAGGAAGCTTTGTGTGACTGAGACAATCAGTGCTGGTCAGCCTCAGCTGAGGAACTAGCAGTGCTTAGGAGCCCAGCATCATTAATTCAAAGCCTTCTGGAAAGTGTTTTCTCGGGGTCAACACACAGGCGCTGTGTTCCAGAGGTGGCCAAGGCTGTTGGCAACAGAACTTGGTAGTGTATGAGTCACCCAGGTGGTACTGGTTTTGAAGGCATGAAGGAGTGTGGAGATCAGCTGAGACTTGGCTCTGTGAGAAGCCAGGAGAGGCCACTGCTGAAGGTGCAGCCTCAGCAGCAGTTGAAGACCCAGGATTAAAGGGACCATGCAGAGAGCCTTTGAGAGGCTATGGGGGAAATCCATCCCAGTTGCAGTAACATAAGAAGACCACCAAGAAGAGCAACAGCAATGGAATGGTGCCTTCTGGAGCTTAGAAGACAAGCTGTGTGTGCTGCAGGGGGTGGGGCTGGAGAAGTGACCCAAGCCCCTTGGAGGAGCCCAGAAGATCATCTGCAAATATTAAACAAGCCCACAAAAGAGAAACATGAACACATGGTACAAATGTGGGGCAAAGCAGCCATTGGTAAGTCAGTGTAAGAGGAAAAGCTTGAACAGTGTAAACTGTGTCCTGTCCTGGTATGGAATATGCTAGATTGTGTATTTCCCTTAACGAAGTCAGTTTCAGGGAGTCTGTTCTTAAGGCAATGTAGGTTTTCTCTACTGTGTTCCTTGCTCTCTTCTGAGTCTTGCTCACTAATTGAACTGTGAGCATCTGAATTATTCTGCAGTCTGTTTCAGGCAATCTAAAGTAGACTTTGCTTATAAAAATAAAAATAAAAATTAGTTACTCTTCAGAGTTCTTCCAACCACCCCCATTTCCCAGTTTCCAAGCCCCTTCCACATGTAACTGTTTGTTACAGTGGCACCTCCCTTCCAGGTGTTCTACCCACATAGCACAGTTTGCTGAGGCTGCTGTAGTGAACTGCCAATGGAGCGATTGAGAAAGTTACAGCTTCCACCTTCCTCAAGGCGGGAGTGTCTGTGTCTCTGGAAGGCTCTGCATCTCAGCAGCTAGGTCACATTGAGACACTCTGCTGTGTAAGACAATAGTCACAGGATCTAGAGATTAGGGTATGACCTGGAGAAGCGGGGCATTATTTAGCCTGACACATTTGGATGTTTTATACAATGGCCCACATTTTCATACTGGTTGTTAGTGTGGCTTTAAGAGCATGGCATAATGGAAATGGACCAAAGAATATCTTTCAAAATAACTGACAAGGGGTTCTCAGAGGTTGTAGGCCTGCATATTAATGTTACCTCATGTAACAAAACAAAGCATCCTGGTTGCCCTTAGGAGACAGGATGAAGTGTCTGTCAGCTTGCCGAGGGGATCATGCCTTCAAGGACATCTGAGCAAATGGGGAGGTGATATCTATCCTCTTGACACACTGAATGCTTTGGTGTACTTGTGGCTTCAGCACAAGACACTTAGTCTCTCCAGTCACGATATTAAATTAATTCTAATAATGATGGTATTTTAGTTTATAATATACATTTTGCTTCAGAATATGATGGGTAGCCAGGGTTCAGTGACATTTGGGGTTCCTCAGTATAAGTAAAATGTCCTGTAATCTTTACAACTACAGCCACTGAAGTCTACCCCGCATACATTAAGCTGCCACACATGATCGAGGATTGTCTCGGTCACTGCCTGCAACCGATCATGGAGAGAAACGTCTCAGCTCAGAGTCAAAAGAGAAAAGAATAAAACATACATTTTCCTGACATTCTAAAACGGCTAAGACAGCAGATGTGTCTGCTTTTGTTCTTTGACTACCAGGTTTGTATCTGTGGGAACATGTTTTGGAAGGCACTCTTGATCCCCCAGACGTGACTGCGCAATGGAGGGAAGGACAGTTGATTGTAGGAAGAACACAGTACAGGTACTATTAGACAACACTGACCTTGCCTGCCGCGTGACACCTCATGGACCTACTGGAGGGAATATACTCTCATAAGTATGCTCTATATTTTATCATATAGTATGCACAGTATATTTATACTTTTATAAACCTATTTTATATCTTTATGCTTCGGCTTGGGAAGAAAACAGAAATCAATCCTGGGAATGAATAAATAAATAAATAGGTCCTGCTTACACTTTAGTAAACGTTTTCTTATTAAATTAGACATTTCAAGGTAATTTTGGAGTGAAAGCTGGAGACCTGCCTCAGTGGCAGATCAGTTGCCTGGCATGTGCCAGGCCCCGGGTTCAGTCCCCAGTGCAGAGAAGAAAGAAATTAAAAGTCTGTAAATTAATTCTGGGTAGTCTTATGTCTGTTTTGGTTTTAGCTGATGATACGGAAAACTTCATGTTCCACATTTCATACATTTGACTGGTAAATGAACACAATGTTCTATGCCTTAGAGGACGAAAATAAACATTACTTTCATGATTTTCTTTTTGTTCGTAGCTACGTTAACCTGGAAATACTCATAGTCCAACTGTTAGTTATTAAAACATTTCATGTCATATCTACTATGATTTACGTGATTATGTAGGCTCCCTTTTTTTCCAAAATTCAAAATGTTTCTGTTTTGAGTTTTAGATTCTAAAAAACCAGTGCATTGCCAACACTTTCAAGGATTTTACTTTTATTTAATTACTTATCACTGTATAATTGTTAATTTTCAAATAGAATTAAGATGATTTTAATTTAAAAAAACATAGTTTTATCATGAAGTTACTGTTTCCAGTTGGCTTTTAATGGAAATAAATATTAGTTGTTTTACTTCTTTTGTTATTGTTGTTTCAAGACAGTGTTTTTCTGTGTAGCCTTGGCTGCCCTGGACTCGCTTTGTAAGACCAGGCTGGCCTCAAACTCACAACGATCTGCCTGCCTCTGCCTCCTCAGTGCTGGGATTACAGGTGTACATCACCGAACCTGGCTTGTCCCTGTTTGTCTTCAATTAAATATTTTATACAATGTTAGTACATGAGGTCATGAATACATGTTAGATCATGAATACATGATCCAGTCCAACCTGCATTCCCTCCCCTCCAGTTCCTTCTCTGTACAACCCACCACTTCTCGCTTCAACCTTATGTTAACATGTGTGCCGACATACACACCTCAGCAGCCTGCAGCTACCAGCTGGTTTTGAGAACAGGTTTCTCGTGGAAGCTTAGTGATTAGGCTAGGCTGTCTGTATAGTGAGCACCAGGGATCTGCCTCTCTATCACGACATCAGCCTGTTATCTTAGTTCAAGAATTGTCCTTAGGTCCTCATGCTCACGGCACAAGCACTTTGCCAACTCAGGTAGCTCCCGAGCCTATCATTGCTTGACTCTCTCAAAGGAATCATACATGCAGTGTAAACAGGTATTTAGCCTCATTGTTCTAATCTCATTGTAGGTTATGTATACTTCACTGCTTGAAAGAGTAAGTGGATCTTAGTGGCAGGAAGCATGTCATAGAATGTGCAACACCTTGGGTGCAATGGCCAGTCCAAAAAAAAAGTGAATGCCTATTGCATGCATAAATTGCTTTCTGTGTTTGTAGTTGAGCAGTGAACATGTCAGTGGACTAACATTGCAGAGAAGTTTCTGGAATTCAACTAGTCTATAGAATGGAATATGTGAGACTCTCATTTCTTCCCTGAAGGCACAGTCATGCGCGTCATCCTTAAGCTTATGATTCCTTGGTATTACCACAGTGATAGAAAAGGGATTAAAGCAAAACATCATTAACTACCACCAAGAAAGGCTAAGCCCAGTTTGCCTTTCTGAGGTTTGTATGCAAGATTTTATGTCATCATGGAAGAAACCGTGTTATTTCCTCTTAGAGAACTTTGTAGTCAAGTTCTGTGACAGATTTTTAAAATACCTTATTAAACAATGAAAAGTAGTAGATAATTTATCCAAAATAAATGAAGTCTTATGGAATCGCAAGTTGTAGTCTCAGTCTCAAGTTACACAGGTATAACTTAAGTGAATTCCAAAACTATACTGTTTGCACAGTTATTTCAGACTGAAATGTTTCCTCTGGGCTCTCTATGTGGAAGTGCTTACTCTGAAGACATTTTCAGTTGAGGCAAACAGTAGAAAAATATATTGAACATTGTAAGTTCTGATTCTTACACATATGCTAAGTAACCCACAAGAGCAAATTAGAATTCTGTACATGATTATTTTCAGTTAATGTATTTTCAGTAATAACTTTAGATAGTTAGAACCTAGCACTCATTCTGTACATTATACTACTCATACACAAGCCTTATTTTTATAATGTTAGTGTATAGTAGGAAATTTTCGTGTTTTAAGTGTAGTAGCTAGGGGTTGGAAATACAGCTCAGTTGGTAGAACTCTCACTGAACATGCACACATCTGGCCATGGTTCCCAGCACCACATGGACAGGGAGTGGGGCACACATTCTTATTCCTAGCACACCAAGAGTGAGGGCATCCATAGCTCTCTCCCTTAACTAGATGCTCAGGCATCTTTAACCCTTCTCTCTCAAGCCTTCCCTCACCCTGAGGTCTCTGGGAGGTGATCTCCCTACTCCAGGATGTTCTGTGCATTCCATCCTTCTCTTCTCAGACCATGTTCTGTCAGGTGCTACCTCTCTCTCCTTCATTTTCCTCCCCCACTACTCTCCTTTGATCCTCATCTGGAATTTCCGAACAGTTGTCCACACTCACTGTTTTCACTTCCCAACTGCTCATTCCCTTGCACTTTGACTCCCAAAGTTCAGAACACTTCGGCGGCAGTGATTGCTTGGGGCAGCGGATGACAGTGTGAGTTATGGAGCATGTCTATTCCTTTTATGAAGACTCTTAAAAATATATTGCAAAGAATAAAATACAACATTCTCCCACTTGCAAACCACTCAGACTTAATATATCTCAGCTGTCAGGAATTCTTTATGTTTAACTTTCCTCCTAACAGAATTATTTCCAATAAAAGCCTTTTCTTTGTTTCCTACTCTTTTTATTCTTCACTAAAGAACTGCTATTAGGAATTTAATGTATAATCTCACTCACATTTTTATATTTCTACTGATGGAAGATATATAAGTATTTTTCAATACTTATTTTTATGTACTTTCATATTTACATAAAATTATCCTTTAAGGGCTGATAAGATGAGTTGCCGGGTAAAAGTGGTTGCCCTTAACTCAGACAACCTGAATTCAACCCCAAGGTCTGCATGGTGGAAGGAGAGAACCAACTCCACCAAGTTGTCCTCTGGCTGTCACAAGCACACCGTGACACACATGCATGCATGGACACATGCATGCACACAAATCCTTTTAATTATGTTCAGAATCTCCTGAAGCTTGATGCTTTCCTTTACATTGTATCCTAATGCCTTGCCTTCAGTGAAGAAATGAGAGTACACTCTCATATACTAGCTGAATTTCTACATCCAAAGCTTTCTATTATTCTGTCCCACTTGCTCAGAAGAACTTGCATTATACAAATTGCACTTCCAACGTGAATATTAATTAAATCTTATTCTAGATTTTATATAAAATGATTGAAATTTCCTTTTGTTCAGTTTTGTTTATCTCTTGCTTGTGGTGTGTTGTTTTCGACTGCTTCATCACTGGCCCGGGTGTGGTTCCAGGGTACTTCTCCATAGACGTGGACAATGTGGTCCTTGTGTTAAACGGAAGAGAAAAAGCAAAGATCTCCCATGCCACCCAGTGATTACTGTATGCACAGAATTTAATGCAAACCCAGAAACTGCAGCATCTGTCTGTTGTCTTGCTTGGAAATGAATACTGTGACAATGACTGGATAATGCAGTTCCTCAAAGGAAATGGAGGCTTTGTAGACCTGCTTTTCATAACATACGACAGCCCTTGGATTAATGGCGCACATGTTTTCCAGTGGCCTTTAGGTGTAGCCACGTAAGTACAAGATAAGAAAGGCATCCCTCGGGTGTTCTGAACAGAACAGGGAAGATGGTGTTTTAAATGGCAGTAAGCTCACTGGTGATGAGGCAGGCCTATCTTTCCTACCATCAAAAAGAGTGGCCTAGAGCATCAGTGGCAATAGTAACTGCTTTGTTGTATTTTACCATCTTCTCAGGAGAACTGAAGAGTACTTGTTTGTTCTAAAAATGGATATAGGATAAAATTTTAAGCTTAGTAGTGTCCTGAAGAGATGTTTAGCAGAGAATGAACAAAGACAGAGCCATAATTCTAGTGAAAACAAATACTGTTGTGGCAATATTTTTATATACTGTATAGACTTCCCTTGGGTTTGTGATTGGCTGACTTGATGTTAATCTCAACTGTAAAAGCAGAGGTTAATTAAATGATAGTTTAGGGTCCTCAATATATAATCATCCTCCAGTTTAAAAAAAATGGAAAACATTTTTTCAACTTTCTGTGGATAGATTTTTAATAGTAAGAGATAGGCTCTCAGTAGTATATAAACTTTATGAGGTCAGGGGTTTTCTTCCCTGATTTAAAATAGTTCTGTAGAAATGGGCTATAGAGGTGGCTCAGCAGTTAAGAACAATTACTGTTCATATAGGAAACTCAGATTCAGTTCTAAGCACCCACATGCTGTGTCTCATAGCCATCCAAGGCTCTGAATCCCTGTTCTGAACTCTGTGGGTGCTTGGCTACACATGGAGACAAGCAGGCACACAAATATACTAATATACACATTAAAAAAAGGAAATTTTAAAATAATGCTTATACACAGTAGGTACTCAGATATTTGTTGAGGAAATGAATCATTTCACTGATAGAATTAAATCCGACATTCATTATTATGTCACTGGTTACCACCATTTGTAAAATTCAGACTGCTTTAGCTGTATAGATGTCACTAGAGAAATTCCAGGGACAGGTATTCCCACCTCTACATGGACAACATTCCAGACGAACAGGTTTAGGCTGGGACCAGCCTTAAAATTTCAAAAACTTTGTAAGTACACCCAACCTTCAGAAAAATCTATTTATTGAAAAGAGCCTGCATTTGTAGAAATATTTATACTTTTTTGACATTGTATAACATCACCTATTCACCTAATAGAAGACAGAAGCATATGTTCCCCTTTCTAATTCCCCCATCTAGCGAACCCTACCTGTCTAGTCTCCCTTTCTGCCCACTCCATATCCATACTCACGTAGCTGTGCATAAGTTTAGACTTAAAGAATGCCAGGATCAGCTTCTGCATGTATGTGGCCTATATATTCATTCCATTCTCAAGACCACAGCCACGTCTGCACTAGCCTGCCTGTTCACATACAGCTCTTGATTTTGAGCCCTTGGCAGTGAAACATTCAGTAATCACCCATACGAAAATGCAGCCCTGTAACTCCAGAAGCCCCTCTGTGCTTTTCCTCACAGGGCTTCAGACTTTCTAGAAAATGTCCTGACTTAACTCAAAGACCTAATGCCCACCACTGGATACAGCACAGCTGCATCAGAGTAAGACGAGAGAACTCAACACTCGGGAATTACGGAGTGAATGAACACAACCATTCGAAGATTGATCACCGGATGTTTTTAAATATACAGCAATAAAATGTTCAGATCATTTTCAAATGTTCAAAACAAAAAACTTGTTTTAGGCATTCTCATGTAGCACAAGCTGGCCTCAAACTCGGTATTTAGCCCAGGATGATGTTAAACTCCTGATTCTTCCTATGCCTCCCAACTTGTAGAATTAGAGAATTATATACCCAGTTTATGGATAGATGATGATCAATACTAGGTCTGAGTTCTAGCAGCTGGGCTATACCCACACCCCCAAGCCTTCAAGAAGTTTTAAGAAATGTGTTTGGTCCAACATTTTCAATGCCTCTCATATTTATCATCTCTATGATGTGTTCACATTTTTGATAACTTACATTAAAAGATTTGCTTCAAAAAAGATGCCATAGGAAAGAAAACCTTACAGGGATTTCTTTGTTGTTTGTTTAATTTCCTAGGTGGCAGCCTCAGGAGACAAATGAAAGTCTTAAGAATTACCAAGATGCTTTGCTTCAGAGTGACCTCACTTTGTGTCCTGTAGGAGTGAACACAGAGTGTTACAGAATATATGAGGCCTGCTCGTTTGGCTCCATTCCTGTGGTAGAAGATGTGATGACAGCTGGCCACTGTGGAAACATGTCCAGTCACCACAGTGCTCCTCTGCAGTTACTCAAGGCCATGGGTGCCCCCTTTATCTTCATCAAGGACTGGAAGGAGCTTCCTGCCATTTTAGAAAAGGAGAAGACTGTAACTTTTCAAGAAAAGATTCAAAGAAGAAAATGTTACTTCACTGGTACCAACATTTCAAAACAGAACTAAAGTGGAAATTTACTAATATTTTAGAAAGCTCATTTTTTATGAATAATAAAGGTTAATCATACCTAACTGTAAGTGTGTGTTCTTAAGTGTGAATATGTACAGCACTTGATAAGGCGGCTCCATCAACTCAGTTTCACAGAAGGGACCAAATGTTCTCCTTTTTGGCTACTGCTGTATACAAGATCAAAGAAATGGCGATATTTTACTGAGGCTGACCTGGCAAGATACTTAAGTGGTTAAAGGTGCTTACTGCCAAGCCTGATGACCTAAGTGCAGTCCCCCAGAAACCACATGGTAGGAGAGAAGTGAGTCTCATGGGCTGTCATGTGACCACCCCACCAGCGTGCACACACAAACACATCAAATAGGTGGATAGATAGATTGGTGGATGGATGGATAGGTAGACAGGTGACTCAGGTTCAGTTCTACCGAGATCAAGAATCCAGCATTTACTGACCGTGTTCACTGACTTTAACCCACTTTAGGGGCTGGAGTGCTGGCTCAGTGTTTGAAAGTGCTCACTATTCTTGCATATAGCCTGAGTTCAGTGCCCAGCATGCATGGCACACACTCAGCCATCTGTAAGTATTGCTCAGTAGGTCCTGACATGTTCTTCTGTCTTCCATGCACACAAGTGCATATGCCACATAAAATAAAGAACTAACGGATACAGTACTATTTAGTAGGGCTGACATCTGATCATATCAGTAGCAGGATATATGCTGATCAATGGCTGCAAAGTTAGATAGTGTAAATGAATTTAATGGCTCTACTATACAACATGGAAATTATTTTAATATAACTGAAAGGTGCCTGAGTGAATGTTACATACTTTCACAAACTGTATCAACTCTGAGGTGATTTGTATGTGAATTAGCAAGTTGTGGCTAGTATACAATGTATATAGTCCCAAAACATTGCACTTGATAACACGTTCTATTTTATGTACCGATATTAGAAATTGCAAACTTTAGGGAAACAGCATTATATGTTAAAACACTGCTTATTGCAGTCAGAAAAAAAAAACATTTCCATGAGGATTTTGCTCAAGCCAACTAACTGGTCATACTCTCTTCTCAGTATGAAAAGCATTTGTGTCCTTAACATAGTAACAAAATAGCAGGCAGGAACAAGTGGGGAAAGTTTATTTTGGCTCATAGTTTCTGACATCTTCAGGGTACCAAAGCCAGAAAGGAGGCAAGAATGGATGCATCCAGGCTAGCAGAACTGTCAGGCATCAACTGTTTGCATCACGGCTGACCAGGTAGAAGAACGCCAGACTAAAGAGAGGTGTGTAAAAGTCTCACAGGACTTGCTTTGCCAGCCAGTTCCCTTCTAATGGCTCCACAGCCTTTAGAACAGACTCCATGCTGTGAGTAGAGTTCAGGATGGTGAGTGTTCATCCTAGGAAGATGGCAGGATAGTGTAAGCATGGAAGGTTAGGAGCCAACAGTTGTCAACTTGGCAATACCTGAGGCAACAGGTCATGTTCCTGGAGCTGTTAGCTTACTGCTGCTTGCTTTCTTACAGAAGATGGTTTGATAACACTATCTTAACTGGTGATTGCTGTGTGTCCCATCAGTCCAGCAGCCAATTACCTTGGATCTCAGGCTGAAAAAAGAAAAAAAGAGTGATTTTCAGTGTTTATCTGTAAGGATGTCAAGTCTATCCCTTTTTTCAGAATTGAATTTATGATAAAAGGAGGGAAACAGGCAAAATAGATGCTTTGGGGGAGCTTGAGGGAATTTAAAAGGTGATCTAAAATCTTTTACAACGGGTTCTGCTGAAATCATGCTAAAAGTTCAATAGTACTATTATTCACCGAAATACCTTTCAAAACTTGTCCAGACCAACAGATACAGCTGTGTTCAGTCAACATAAAATCAGATACACTGAACCAGATAGAAGAAAAAGCAGGCAACAGTTCTGTACTTACTGGCACAGGAGATGAATTTCTGAACAGAACACCAATCGCACAGGCAATAGGATAAATGGGACCTCATGAAACTGTAAACCTTCTGTAATACAAAGGACACTATCAATTAAATTAGCACCCTACAGAATGCAAAAAGATTTTTAACAACTCCACATCTGATGGAAGACTAATATCCAAAATATGTAAAGAACTCAAGAAACTAGATAACAAAAAAAGCAAATAATCTAATTAAAAATGGAGCAGGGGCTACAGGTTAGTCAAAAGATGGATGCAGGCACTAAACCTCTTCACAAAGGAACTTATTCTGGTCCCAGTTGACAATGTGATCAACTGCTTGAGGTCCAGCTACCAACTAGGTCTTCCTATATATATATATCAACTATACCCTTGAATTGTGGAATACAGAATGAACTCTCTCCTTGCTTTGTCAAAATATTTTTTCATAGTAAACAAGAAAAGGAACTAATACGGAAAATTGGTACTGGGAGTTGGGCTGTTGTTACAATACCCTGACCATGTGATTCTTAATACTTTGGAAGTGAGTTGCAGAAGAAATGTGGAAGATTGGAGAACTTCAGGCGACAAAGCCCTTATGTGCTGTAATGAGAACGTGATGTAGGATGCTTGAATGACAGGAATGCTGATGGGTTATCCCCTAGCTATCTGCTCCCTAGGTTGTGTCAGAAAATCTTGAATGCATCATAAAAGCAACAGTGGGAGCATAATCTTATAAAGTATGTTCTGGACATCTCTGGACTTTATAAAATAAAGACTTCATAATACCATTATAAATTATGCAAGGAACAGAAAAGGTTAAACTATTACATGTAAAACTGATTATTTTGAAACTGGAACTATTGAGGCTAAATACTAAATCACAGTGAGGATGTGAAGGGGAATAATACTCTTAATGAGTAACAAATTAATTTCAGTTTAACCTGTACCAAAAATGTTAAAGTAGCTTTAAGTTGAGTACCCTTTTTCGAATAAACAGTTCTGTACAGCACTTAAAATATGGCTGAGACTTATATTAAAAGATACCTGTGTTGAAAATGTACGTTTAGAAATACTTCACTCAACTTCCAAGAAGACAGATCTCCTTACTTTCAGAAAATAAAATGTTTTTATTTGTTTATCTATTTATTAAAATTTTAACAAAGAAGAGACTTCATTCAGATGCTAGCACCAGATACCCACGGTGTGAAGACTGTGCCTTAGAGTGCTCTCAAGATGCAGTCCCAAGGTTCATTACTCATGCGTTTATAAAGGCTCACAGGCTGTGCCCATCCTGGCTTTGTGCACCTAGAGGCAGGAACACTGGCAGACTTCCTGCCTGCATGTCCTCAGACACCTCCATCTAGGTGCAGTCAAGGGCAAGCAAGCTTGTCCACAGGAGTGACCACACACTGTCTGTATCCTCCATGAACAAGACCAGGCAATCACAAGAACAACGCCTAGCATTCTGAGACCTCCTCTGTCCTTGGACAAGTAGGATTACAGGCTAGACATGCTTTTTGTTTGATAGTTCTCTTAAGCACAGTAACTTTAAACATAATGTTCACCATCACTTCCATCCCCCACTTAAGTTGTATCCTGAGTCAAGTTCTTGACCCTGTGGTGTGTATCTGTGAAAGGAACAGGCTAGCTTTACAGGTTTCTTTATGAATTCTATACCCCATATTAATTAAACTAAGTTCTCCCAGTAGTTTTCCAGAAAGCAGAAGGACAAGGAAAAAGGAGAAGTGGGTGAATGGGGACAAGACCCACCCTGCTGCAGAAGAATGTCCAGGCCTGCAGTATGAGATAGGGTGCCTGGCAACTGGTCCAGATGGCCACAGCTCCCCATCCAGGACATTCTGGGTGTAACTTGAAGATCAGATATCCACCAGATGTTGGGGGCAGGCCTGACTGGACGTGGGTGCCTAAAACGAACCGATGATATTAAAAGTCAACTACCCATAACCCCATTCACCCAATCCTGCACTGCCAAGCTTGCCACCCCCACGCCTCCCTTGCTTTTTCCTTTAAAAACCCCATGCCTTTTTCTCTCGGGGCTGTTCCCTGATGATTTGGAAAGCAGCCCCATCACTCATTGGCCTGAATAAATCTCTTCTGTTTGTGGCAATCCATCTCCAAGTTACCTTCATCTGTCTCTCTGGTAATTGGGCTCTCGGTGGGCCTAACACCTGTTCACACTGGGATTTAATAAATATCAGTATACTGGCACCGAGACCAAAATTTCTGTATCTAGTTAAGACATTTATGATGCACAAGCCAGCGATGATCAGCAGAAACAGAAGGGTCTGGTGTTCTGCAATAGCTGAAGACAGAGTTATCACCCGGAAAAACAAGGAAATGAGAATGGCAACCATGGGCTTCCCCTGTTCTGGCTCATTTTTTTGTCTGCAGTGTACAGGGTTTGTTTGTTTGCTTGTTTTTGTTTTTGTTTTTCTGAGAGTACAGGAATCTCTAATGATTGCTGAGTGGTTTGCATAGAACAACATTTTCTCTTACAGCCACACAATCACATCCTTGTTCTGCACAGAGTATGGTGAGTGCTCTATCATGTTGCAAAACTGCTTCATCTAATGGATCAACATGCTGATGGATCTTGATCTAGTTGGGTTTTACAGGTACCTTTTTTTTTTTTTTTTTTTTTTTTTCAAACAAGGGAGCCTGGAGGTCAATATGAGCCAGCCTGGTTTGTTGGGTAGGCACTCCAAGTAGCCATTTGTCTTCCTTGCCAGAGAGTTTCCTTTGGACTGAACCTTTTCAGTCTTTTGTTGAGGATAAGGGGTGACATAGATGATTTTGTAAATGGGCCTCAACTGAAATTAGGATGCCATTGTAGGGGCCCAGGAAGGCTGCAATGTTAACCAAAGCCTGGGAGGGGATTCATTCAGGAAATGGGCACTTACTCATCAGAAGCATCTGGTTTCCTGATCAAGGTAAAAGACAGGAAGCAATCATGGCAGCTGGACTGGAGCATATCAGGCTCTCCACTTTTGTGGACTGCCTGGGGCTTGGGTGCTGTAGATCACTTTTGGAGTGGTTTGTTTTCTGATTCTGGTTCCTGGGTGGTGACTGTCAGGTGGGTGGAAATCTGCCGAGACATATTCAGACTAGGGACAGAAGCTAAAGTTAAGGAACTTAAAGGAAACTCTTACAATTGGAGCCCCCCCCCCCCAACCCACACACACACACACACACACACATTCCATCAGGAACAGGCAAAAGTTGGGGAATCTTAGTCTGTTGATTGTAGCTCAATTGACCTGTGACAGGTAGATAGATGCAAGTTGCAAACTCTGTGAGGCTCACATGAATTCTTTTAAGTTACAAAAGAGGAACTTCTGGAGCCTTCTACTTTTAAGTCATAATAAAAGCTTGGGGATTTAAAAAAAAAATTATCTGGGGTTAAAAACATCAACATTCTTTTCTTTGTCCAGAGGTCTGGACAGAGGTGGTTTTAACATGATGAGAAGTAATTTTAGGTATCAGAACTCCATTGATTACTATGTTAAAACTTTGAATTTTTGAAGTCTTGATATCACATATTTTTTGTTTTGGTTGTTCTGTTTGGTTTTTCAAGGCAGCCCTGGCTGCGATATTGAGCTTCTCCCAGGATGAGGACAGGTCTTGGCTAAAGTGCCCTGTCTTCACCTCAGAGGTTTGGAATGAGAGCAATCTCAGCATGCAGATGTATGAACAGGTTCCGGCTTACCCTGTTGGTTCTTGTCTTGGACATCTGCTTTCCAGTTCTCTCGGACAACCTCACTACACCATGCAAGGAACAGCAGGCACAGGATCTTGAGAAGTATGTTCAAAAAACTCCAAACTTTATTAAATAAAAACTTTATTGAATAACAACACAAATGTAAGATTTACTGCTAATAAAAAATTAAAGTTTCCTGTATAAAAATAGATTATCATGTAGTTGGCAATATTCACACTAAATATATTAAGTCTATACCAATAGTGGGGCTAAGGTGACAGAATATAAATATTAACATGACATATTAAATTTCAGCTTAATATATACAAAGAAAACATCTTCAAAAATAGCTTAAGGATATATATATTTATATATATAATATATAAAATATATTTTTATTTATATATAAATATTTGTTTATTTACATATATATATATAAATATATATTTATTTATTTTTTTGGAATAAACAGTTTAGTACAGCCCTCAGCAGGGTGAGGCTTCAAGGAGTCCCGGGTTTACAATGCACATCTAGCATTAGTTACTCCTCTCCCGAGAATAAAATAGATGTCTTTACTTCCAGGCTGGGAAGTATCTTGAGATGTCCCCGGCGCGTTTCTTACCTCTCCTGGATTGCTCGGATTCCGTGAACAGCAGCACACTGTGACGCTTCCGTGGTAGCACACAGTACTGGAAGGCAACCGGAGATTCACTCGGAGACAGGCAACTGGTGGCCTTCCTTTCAGAGATAACTAATGCAAACAAGCAGTCGAGAACGAAAGGCCGAAAATCGCCAGAAGCCATCCACTGCCAGTTAGCTAAAACTTGTGAACAAGAACAGCAAAATTCAATCCAGCATCGACCTCAGTCACAGATAAATCTTGAAAGCCACGTGCTTGTGAGCATGCGCTGTGCAGGCCGGATAGTTTCTAACTTTCGGTGGGCACACGTGTCTTCTGTTGTTGTTGTTGTTCTGTCCCGACAGGGTTTCTCTGTGCAGCCGCGGCTGTCCTGGCCACAGTCTTTACACTCAGAACTTGTTCAAGGCTCTTCCACACCCAGTACCTGCAGTCCTTAGCCTCACCTGGGAAAGAGCTCGGAGCAGCTGCCTCGCAGTGGCCGCCAGGGGGCGCTGCTACAGTAAGCGCTTGTGCAGGATCTCCCACACCATCTTCTTCCTGAAAAGAGGCATGTGCTGCTGGGAGAAGGTGATGGGCTGGCCCCTGGAAATGTAATCTGCATATTTACAGGCGAACACGCCGCAGTCGCCCCCGTTCAGCTGCTGAGGAATCTCCTCTGCCGACATGCTGTGTTGCTTCCACTCCACAGGGCTCAGGTCGCTGTTCCTTCTCGCTTTGCTCTCCTCCCGCAGATAGCAGAAAAGCAGCTCAAGGATGTCGGGTCTCTTCTGTCCCGTGGAGTCCATGTAGACAATACTCTTCTTTCTTAAGTCTGTGACCGCCAGGCTCCAGTGCATGCCCAGGTGAACTGGGACCAGGATAAGTTCCTTGGCAAAGATGTTTACTGCCCGGGTCCATCTTCTGACTGACCTGTAGCCACCAGACTTTAACTTGGTGTAAAAGAAGGTATTAAATGCGTGAAGTGCCCGGTAGCCTTGACTTTGATTTCTTTCCATGAGAAGATTCATGTAAAAATTGATGACTTTGTCGTTGAGCCACTGGGTGTTCCTTAGGGTCCACAGGTCT
This sequence comes from Meriones unguiculatus, assembly GCF_030254825.1. Taxonomy (NCBI): domain Eukaryota; kingdom Metazoa; phylum Chordata; class Mammalia; order Rodentia; family Muridae; genus Meriones; species Meriones unguiculatus. The sequence continues at coordinate 12,803,446 of NC_083364.1, read as the reverse complement.
CCTCGAGTCATTTGCAGTTTGAAGGCACAGCTCAAGATCTCATCTTTTGACCCAGGGCCTAGCGCACTGCTGATTTCTTTCTCCATGTCCACTGTGACAGCAGGACCACGGTCCAGCCCTCTGCCCTTCTCTTGGTCTTCAAGAGCCTTTTTCTTGACCTCAGGTGTTGACACTTTGCTGCTGGGCATGCCATTGCTGACACTGTCTGTGCAGATTTGAGGTGTTTCCGATTCATGATTCTGCCCTTCAGCACAACCTTTGAGAGTCTTGGAGGTGTCCATGGTGCTTGTGTGAGTGCTGTGAGGGCCAGAGCTCACGGGGACGTCAGGTTGGAGGAGTTCCAACAGCCCTAGGCACTTTTCATTGTGGTGTTTCTCAACTTCTTCCTCCCTGTTGCTGTGGGGGGGCTTGAGACCCTGGCCTCCACCCACAGACTCCTCAGTCACAGCCTCTTCTGGGGGGCCTTTGGCACACTCTGGGGCCATTAGCTGTAACGGACCCTTTTCCTGGGGTGACCATATTCGGCTCTTGTCAGGCTCTTCATCCCCAAGCTCTGTTTCATGCTGTTCCTGTTTCAGCTTCTTCCATGACTGGACTGGCTCTTCTGAGCACACATCATCCTCTTCCTCTTCTTGGCGTTTCCTCTTTCTGGCCTTTCTCTGGCTGTTCAGGGCTTATCGTTTTACCCTGCTTGCAAGGCTGCCTTATAGAGGGACTACTTGGATTGTCTTTGCTCAGGTGTTGGCTGCCGGCCATGACACAGCTTTCCGATGTCCAAGTCAAAGTGCAGGTCAGCTGGGCGTTCTGTGGGAGTTCTTGGGTTGTCCTCTTGATGGCTGAAGGCACCTTAGTCTACTGGGAGATGTCTTATCCACACAAGATAAGGTGGTTCAAGGTCAGAAACCGCAGGGGAAGAACACAGGTTTCCTTTGGCGCTGGGGTCAGTTAGGCCACCAAGACAGAAGGAGGTCGCAGTGTCAAAGGACACTTCTCACATAGCTGATCTTCTCTAATCTTGTCTTTCGGGTGGCATTTCCTCAGTCCCCCTATAGAAAGGTCTGTGGAGTTCCCACCCTGCGTTTTGTTTTTCCCTACTGAGGGAGAAGGATCGCTCTAGGGCACAAGGAGCCTCTGTAGAACCTGAAATTGTGGAAATCACAATGATTGTCAGAGTCTTTCAGCCAAAGACAGCAGTCAACACACGTTAGAAGCAAGACTACTGTGTGCCTCCCTCCACTGTCACCAAGGATCTGGAAGGCCAGTTTCCACAAAAAACTGTGGTTTATGATGTGGTTTTATGCACCAGGGCAACATTCATTGGTGAATGGAGGCCCTGCCCACCATCGCCCAGGTCTAGGGTCTTAAAGCTTGTTTTCATTCCTGGAATTCCTGTTGGAACTCCTGCTGGCTGAAGCAAACCCAAGATCAGTAAGAACTCAGAGGAGCAGAAGTTCAGCACATATCATGAATAAATAAATGTAAAAAACCCCCAAGTGCTGGGATTAAAAGCTGCAGCACCACTGCTTGGCTGGACAGATCTTTTTAGGATGACTCAGCAGAGATGGCTCCGTGGTGAAGAGTGATGCTTTTCTAGAAGACCACACATTGATTTCCAACCCTGTCTTTGCAGCTTACAATCACCTGTAACTCCAGTGCCAGGGGAGCTGACACTCTCTTCTGGCTTTAAGCAGGAAACGCACACACACACACACACACACATACACACACTGCTCTTAAATATGTGAGAGTAAAACACTCATACACATTAAAAATAAATCTTAAAAAAATAAAAGCTAGGATTTGTACTAAGCCTATTTCTCTTTTTCCCCCCAGAAAAACAGTGTACCGGAGAACTAAGTAAAAATCATTGCTAAAATGTACAAAACAAAATTAGAAAAAAATGTAATAAATGAAAAGATAGTTATCCTTTCTAAAAGCTTTTAGAAATAGTTTGAGAAGCTTCTATGTCCTTAAACCTTGAAAGACAGAGACCAAACCATGTGTTTAAACCTGCTTGTAGCTGCTTTTCTCACACCCAAAAATCTAGACACATAACCATATCTCCATAAAACTCATATAACATGTGATTGATCAGTGGCGAAGCTTTGTAGATTATATATGATTTGATCGTTGCCAAACAGAACGGAGGACCAAGGAGATGGCTCAGCCCGGTTAGCTGCTCCCTGGCAACTCTGACCAGTTCAGGGCAATTCCTGAGTCACTCAAAATAAAAGACAGAACCCAGTCACCCGAATTATTCTCCGACCTCCACGTGTGCTGCGGCAAGCCAACAGTTGCCGCACCCCCAATGCAAATAAATAATGAACTGCAATAAACCCTGCCAGGTGAGCAAAGAGAGTGGCATTTTATCCTAGTGGATCACGGTGGAATGGCCATGCCTCTCACCCTGCAAATTCAGGCAACGGCCACAAGAGGGCAGAGAGAAACCACAGAGAAGAGCGTGCCTCTCAGCTCCTTCCTGTCTTCCTCTCTGACCCAAAGGAGCTTCTCAGAGCAGAGAACTGCAGGGGCAGAACCAAAGCATCTGGAAAACTGGGCTCCCCTTGATTACAAGGCTGGCAGGTTTAGTCAGGGATCTCGAGAGTAACAGAACACACACACACACACAAACACACACACACACACACACACACGATAGATAGATAGATAGATAGATAGATAGACAGACAGACAGACAGATAGATGAGTTTAGATAGATGACTTACAGGCTGAAGTCCATCTAGTCCAGAGATAGCTGCCTATGAATGGAAGGTCCAAAAGTCCAGTAGTTTTTCAGTCCATGAGTGTGGATATCTCAGCTGGTCTTCAGTAAAGGCTAGAATTCTACACAAGTAGACCGCAAGGACAGTGAAGGAATGGACTTCTTCTCAGTGAGGCAGTAACAGGCAAATAGCAAAAGCTCCCTAGTTCCAGCGCCTTTTATAGAGGCTTCTAGCGGAAGGTGTTGCCTGGATTAGAGGCTCGGCTTCCCTCTTCAAAGATGCGGATTAAAATTAAGCAAGGAATCCCTCACAGGTGTGCCTTTTCATTTTGGGGTTTTACATAATACCAGATAACTGGAATCCAGTTGACAGTCAAGAATGGCCGTCTCAGCTGCCTTTCCAAGCCCCACTTCATGTTCTGGACACAGTTTGACAATTTTGACATTTAACCTTGTGTCCTTTCTTTCTGTAGATTCTGGTGTGTGTTTGTCTGTGTTCACGTGTGTAAGTGTGTGCATATGTGTGTGTGTGCCTGTGTGCAGGCTCTCTCAAAGAAGTCAGCATGTGTGGGTTGAGTTGTGGGGCAGCAGAGCTGGGTTGGAGTGGAGTGGAGCTCAGTTGGTGGAACGCATGGTCCAGCAAATAAGAACCCTGGGTTTGCTTCCCAGACCACACACAACTGCATGTGATGGGGCACGCCTCTTCTCCTAGCGTTCTGGAAGCAGAGGCAGGAGAACCACAAGTTCAAGGTCATCTTAAGCAGTATAGGGCTTTCACAGTCTGCCTTGGATACAAAGAGCCCCGAATGATAAAATATAGGATATAGGAAGGGAGGTTGTAGATCAGCAATTACTGAGCATATGTCGTGCATAAACAAAGGCCACGGTTTAATCCCTACCACCTTCAAGATCCCCGAAGTTTGTTCACTCTACGAAGCTGGCTGTCTAAGCTGGTCCTCAGTATATGTTGAAATCCCAAAGAAGTAGGCTACAATGCCAGTGAAGAAATGCCTCAGCAGCAAGATGGATGAACTTTCCAGACAGAGGGAGAGTGAGCAGACAAAAGACAAAGACTCCCTTCTTCCAGGATCTTTTATGCAGGCTTCCACTGGAAGGTGTGGCCCAAATTTAGGGTGGGTCATCTCACCCCAAAGCATCCCTCTCTAATGACCCAGTCCAGGAAAATCCCGTCTGAGGGGGCCAGCTTCATGGAGGGCAAACCGATTAGATGCCCAGTGCAGAACAGCCTCCTGGAAGCTCCTCACACCAGCAACGTTTTATGGACTTAGCAGGTTATATTTGGGATTATGCATACTGATATACATATTTGCAATGCCATAACAATTAATGAAAGGAGAGGAGGCCATGGATCTGAAGCAGAGTGGGAGGGGAAATGCCAGGGTGTGGAGGGAGGAAATGGAAGGGAGAAATGTAATTATAGTATAATTTCAAAAATCTTTTTAGAAAGTTAAAAAAAAAGAAAAAGAAAAAGAAGGTTCTAAACTAAAAAAAAAAAAAAATTAAAAAAAAAAAAAGGAAAGAAAATTCCTGACAGATGTGCCCAGGTGCTTGACTTTTAGTTGATTCCAGATGTGATCAAGTTGACAACCCAAGATTACTCATCATACATGACATGCACACAATGGAAGAATTTTCATATGAAGAAAAATTATGGCTGAACATGGATAAGGTATGTCAAGTGAAATAAACCTGATAAATGTTGTATTATCTCACCTCTGTGAGATAATATAATCAAAAAATCTCTGGTTCATGGAAGAGAAGAATACAAAAATGGTTTCCCAAGTCTGGGATGCGAGCAAAAGGAGGGGAAGACAGACCTCAGACACAGGTTATCAGAAGTACTCATCTTGCGTGCCTGAACCTGCTTCCCAGTGGCAAGGTGTTACAGGTCCACAGGAAAGAGCAGACAGCAGGAAGCAAGAGTCAATCCGGGCTCAGGAAGATGTGTGCTGGGATTACATCCTCGTTATGTCTGATTTACAGAACCTTTAGCCTCCAGATTCCATTTAGGAATATTAGGGCAATATTGGTGTCATCTTGTGGGGTTCTTGTTAGAATGTGTGCAAAATGCTCACTTTAGCGAGTAATCCCCAAACGTGGAAATGTTAAGCCACGAACATTCAACATGTCATATGGATTGCTGAGTGAACACAGTGGTAGTTAATGTTGTCAACTTGTGGGGGTCCAGAGGCATCCGGAGACAAACCTGTAGGCATGACTGTGAGGGATTACCTACCTGGGAAAACCCACCTTAACCTTGTGTGGGGCTCTATTCCATAGGCTGCGCTCCTGGACTGAATAAAAAGCTAAGCAAAACTGACTATGAGCATTTAATTCTCTCAAGATCGAACAAAATACCCCAGGTTTCCCCTGAAATCCCTTCCCCAGGATGGACTGGAATGCAGAATAAAACCCGTTATCTCTTGTGCTGTTTCTCATGGGATACCTTAACACAACTTCCAGGTAAATTTGCATTACAGAGACCCTGGTGAAATCAAGCGTGGGTAAGGCATTGTCTCTCATTTTTAAAATGTTTCCTGTTAAAGTTTGTTGAAGCTCAGTGTGGTGGTCGAGGAGAGGAGGCACCATGAGTTTGAGGGCAGCTGAGCCACACAGCATCTCTCTCAACAGGAACAGCAAGAGGCTGAGGCTGTAGGCTGATGCTTCCTGTGGCACCTATGCTGTTCTCAACCCACGGGAGAAAGCACCCCTCCTTTCTTAGCCTCTAGATGCTTCAACTATAGGCCCAAGGTGGTTTGGGTTTGTCCCCATAGGCTCTGCTGTTTGAGTGTTAGGCCTCTTTCTGTTTGTTTGTCTCTCCGTTGCTGTCTCAGTATGGAAGCCCTCACTCCCGCTCCACCCCCATAACTGCCTGCCACCCTGTGTGACACTGTGGTGGTCATGGACTCACCCTCCGAACCTGTGAGCAAGCCCCCGGGGAAAGGCTTTCTTTTGTAAGCTGCCTTGGTCATGGTGTCTCTTTACAGCAACAGAAGAGTGACTAAGACAAGGCCTAAGCCAGAGGCCCTTCTGTTAAGCAATTCTAAATAATCATCTCAATAAGAGGTTATTCCATTCCAGGGATCTAAGAACTAACACATTTTAAAGATGAGGAAACTGAGGCCTAGGTAGGTAGTGATTTTTTTTTAATATACTATTTAGCAGCAGAGCTAGGATTCACCCCTGAGCCCTCTGTACCTCCAACTCCGTTCTGGGCTCAGGCAACAATTCCTCTCTAGTAGTTCAGTCTCTTCTCTCACATTGCTTTTCTCAGGTACAAATACGGAATAAACACCAACAGCACCATGGGTGATAGGAATTCCTAGAGAGATGGCTCAGAGTTCAAGAGCACTGGCTGCTTTTCTAAAGGTCCTGAGTTCAATTCCCAGCAATCACATGGTGGCTCACAACCATCTATCATGAGATCTGGTGCCCTCTTCTGGCCCGCTGACACACATGCAGGCAGATTACTGCATAATAGATAAATAAATAAATCTTTTTAAAAAATGGGGTATTCGCATTACCTTAGAAAAATATGAAATGAAGAATTCCAGTTCCATTTAAATGGATCCCACTTACATGTAACTTTGATTGTGACCCCCTCAGGCTGCCTGTGTCAGCTCTTGCTCTCCCCAGGCTGACCCATCCTTTCTCTGCCAGTTATCATTACAGGACACCAATCTCATCAGGGTACTTCTCTGCTTAAAAGGCTCCCAGTGCTCTGCCCGGCACAGGAGGGCTCCCTTGCGCTGGGCATTCTGGAGCTTCTCTGTACACCGGCTCCTTTGTCAGATCCACATGCCATCAGGGCAGCCCAGAACTGTGTTTCAGACCCGGAGGGCTCAGCGGTGAGTCCTAGCCCCCCCACTTCCTCGCTTCAAAAAAAATCACAGTCTAACCTCATGTGCAGTACACAGAAAAACAAGTCCTTTGGTGCTGGAGCCCAGCTGCCATTCTCATTCCATTCTCAAGACCACAGCCAGATTGATTGTTAAAATGTTTATTGCTTATGTCGTTCCCTCATCAGAACACTACAGGTCAGTCTTCTGTGAGCAGACGTTATAATTTTTGACTGCTCACCTCAGTTCCTCTACTTCCACCTTGCTGGCCTCCCTACCAGTTCTTGGGCATACCAAGCACAAGCATGACCTTCATCTTTGTTTATTCTCTACTCTTCCCCACTTCTGCACTAGCCTGCCTGTTCACATACAGCTCTTGATTCTGAGCCCTTGACAGTGAAACATTCAGTAATCACCCATAGGAAAATGCAGCCCTGTCACTCCAGAAGCTCCTCTGTGCTTTTCCTCACAGGGCTTTAGACTTTCTAGAATATGTCCTGACTTAACTCAAAGACCTAATGCCCACCACTGGATAAAGCACAGCTGCATCAGAGTAAGATAAGAGGACACAGCACTAGGGAAATAAGATTGAATGAATACACCCATTCGAAGATTGATCACCGGGTATTTTTAAATATACAGCAATAAAATGTTCAGATCATTTTCAAATGTTCAAAACAAAAAACTTGTTTTAGGCAGTCTCATGTAGCACAGGCTGGCCTCAAACTCGGTATTTAGCCCAGGATGATGTTAAACTCCTGATTCTTCCTATGCCTCGCAACTTGTAGAATTAGGGAATTATATACCCAGTTTATGGATAGATGATGATCAATACTAGGTCTGAGTTCTAGCAGCTGGGCTATACCCACACCCCCAAACCTTCAAGAAGTTTTAAGAAATGTGTTTGGTCCAACATTTTCAATGCCTCTCATATTTATCATCTCTATGATGTGTTCACATTTTTGATAACTGACATTAAAAGATTTGCTTCAAAAAAGATGCCATAGGAAAGTAAAACCTTACAGGGATTTCTTTGTTGTTTGTTTAATTTCCTAGGTGGCAGCCTCAGGAGACAAATGAAAGTCTTAAGAATTACCAAGATGCTTTGCTTCAGAGTGACCTCACTTTGTGTCCTGTAGGAGTGAACACAGAGTGTTACAGAATATATGAGGCCTGCTCGTTTGGCTCCATTCCTGTGGTAGAAGATGTGATGACAGCTGGCCACTGTGGAAACATGTCCAGTCACCACAGCACTCCTCTGCAGTTACTCAAGGCCATGGGTGCCCCCTTTATCTTCATCAAGGACTGGAAGGAGCTTCCTGCCATTTTAGAAAAGGAGAAGACTGTAACTTTACAAGAAATGATTCAAAGAAGAAAAATGTTACTTCACTGGTACCAACACTTCAAAACAGAACTAAGGTGGAAATTTACTAATATTTTAGAAAGCTCATTTTTTATAAATAATAAAGGTTAATCATACCTACCTGTAAGTGTGTGTTCTTAAGTGTGAATATGTACAGCACTTGATAAGGTGGCTCCATCAACTCAGTTTCACAGAAGGGACCAAATGTTCTCCTTTTTGGCTACTGCTGTATACAAGATCAAAGAAATGGCGATATTTTACTGAGGCTGACCTGGCAAGATACTTAAGTGGTTAAAGGGTGCTTACTGCCAAGGTTGATGAGCTAAGTTCAGTCCCCCAGAAACCACACGGTAGGAGAGAAGTGAGTCTCATGTGCTGTCATGTGACCACCCCACCAGCGTGCACACACAAACACATCAAATAGATCGATAGATAGATTGGTGGATGGATGGATAGATAGACAGGTGACTCAGGTTCAGTTCTACCGAGATCAAGAAGCCAGCATTTACTGACTGTGCTCAATGACTTTAACCCACTTTAGGTGCTGGAGTGCTGGCTCAGTGTTTGAAAGTGCTCACTATTCTTGCATATAGCCTGAGTTCAGTGCCCAGCATGCATGGCACACACTCAGCCATCTGTAAGTATTGCTCAGTAGGTCCTGACATGTTCTTCTGTCTTCCATGCACACAAGTGCATATGATACATTAAAATGAAGAACTAACTGATAGAGTACTATTTACTAGGGCTGACATCTGGTCATGTCAGTAGCAGGATATATGCTGAACAATGGTACGAAGTTATATAATGTCAATGAATTTAATGGCTCTACTATACAACATGGAAATTATTTTAATATAATTGAAAGGTGCCTGAGTGGATGTTATGTGCTTTCACAAACTGTATCAACTCTGAGGTGATTTGTATGTGAATTAGCAAGCTGTGGCTAGTACACAATGTATATAGTCCCAAAACATTGCACTTGATAACACGTTCTATTTTATATACCAATATTAGAAATTGCAAACTTTAGGGAAACAGCATCATATGTTAAAACACTGGTTATTGCAGTCAGAAAAAAAAAATAAAAAACTTGTTTCCATGAGGATTTTTGGGGGAGCTTGAGGGAATTTAAAAGGTGATCTAAAATCTTTTACAACGGGTTCTGCTGAAATCATGCTAAAAGTTCAATAGTACTATTATTCAAGTAAATACCTTTCACAACTTGTCCAGACCAACAGATACAGCTGTGTTCAGTCAACATAAAATCAGATACACTGAACAAGATAGAAGAAAAAGCAGGCAACAGCTCTGTACTTACTGGCACAGGAGATGAATTTCTGAACAGAACACCAATCGCACAGGCAATAGGATAAATGGGACCTCATGAAACTGGAAAACTTCTGTAATACAAAGGACACTATCAATTAAATTAGCACCCTACAGAATGCAAAAAGATTTTTAACAACTCCACATCTGATGGAAGACTAATATCCAAAATATGTAAAGAACTCAAGAAACTAGATAACAAAAAAAGCAAATAATCCAATTAAAAATGGAGCAGGGGCTACAGGTTAGTCAAAAGATGGATGCAGGCACTAAACCTCTTCACAAAGGAACTTATTCTGGTCCCAGTTGACAATGTGATCAACTGCTTGAGGTCCAGCTACCAACTAGGTCTTCCTATATATATATATCAACTATACCCTTGAATTGTGGAATACAGAATGAACTCTCTCCTTGCTTTGTCAAAATATTTTTTCATAGTAAACAAGAAAAGGAACTAATACGGAAAATTGGTACTGGGAGTTGGGCTGTTGTTACAATACCCTGACCATGTGATTCTTAATACTTTGGAAGTGAGTTGCAGAAGAAATGTGGAAGATTGGAGAACTTCAGGCGACAAAGCCCTTATGTGCTGTAATGAGAACGTGATGTAGGATGCTTGAATGACAGGAATGCTGATGGGTTATCCCCTAGCTATCTGCTCCCTAGGTTGTGTCAGAAAATCTTGAATGCATCATAAAAGCAACAGTGGGAGCATAATCTTATAAAGTATGTTCTGGACATCTCTGGACTTTATAAAATAAAGACTTCATAATACCATTATAAATTATGCAATGAACAGAAAAGTTAAACTATTACATGTAAAACTGATTATTATGAAACTGGAACTATTGAGGCTAAATACTAAACCACAGTGAGGATGTGAAGGGGAATAATACTCTTAATGAGTAACAAATTAATTTCAGTTTAACCTGTACCAAAAATGTTAAAGTAGCTTTAAGTTGAGTACCCTTTTTCGAATAAACAGTTCTGTACAGCACTTAAAATATGGCTGAGACTTATATTAAAAGATACCTGTGTTGAAAATGTACGTTTAGAAATACTTCACTCAACTTCCAAGAACAAAGATCTCCTTACTTTCAGAAAATAAAATGTTTTTATTTGTTTATCTATTTATTAAAATTTTAACAAAGAAGAGACTTCATTCAGATGCTAGCACCAGATACCCACGGTGTGAAGACTGTGCCTTAGAGTGCTCTCAAGATGCAGTCCCAAGGTTCATTACTCATGCGTTTATAAAGGCTCACAGGCTGTGCCCATCCTGGCTTTGTGCACCTAGAGGCAGGAACACTGGCAGACTTCCTGCCTGCATGTCCTCAGACACCTCCATCTAGGTGCAGTCAAGGGCAAGCAAGCTTGTCCACAGGAGTGACCACACACTGTCTGTATCCTCCATGAACAAGACCAGGCAATCACAAGAACAACGCCTAGCATTCTGAGACCTCCTCTGTCCTTGGACAAGTAGGATTACAGGCTAGACATGCTTTTTGTTTGATAGTTCTCTTAAGCACAGTAACTTTAAACATAATGTTCACCATCACTTCCATCCCCCACTTAAGTTGTATCCTGAGTCAAGTTCTTGACCCTGTGGTGTGTATCTGTGAAAGGAACAGGCTAGCTTTACAGGTTTCTTTATGAATTCTATACCCCATATTAATTAAACTAAGTTCTCCCGGTAGTTTTCCAGAAAGCAGAAGGACAAGGAAAAAGGAGAAGTGGGTGAATGGGGACAAGACCCACCCTGCTGCAGAAGAATGTCCAGGCCTGCAGTATGAGATAGGGTGCCTGGCAATCGGTCCAGATGGCCACAGCTCCCCATCCAGGACATTCTGGGTGTAACTTGAAGATCAGATATCCACCAGATGTTGGGGGCAGGCCTGACTGGACGTGGGTGCCTAAAACGAACCGATGATATTAAAAGTCAACTACCCATAACCCCATTCACCCAATCCTGCACTGCCAAGCTTGCCACCCCCACGCCTCCCTTGCTTTTTCCTTTAAAAACCCCATGCCTTTTTCTCTCGGGGCTGTTCCCTGATGATTTGGAAAGCAGCCCCATCACTCATTGGCCTGAATAAATCTCTTCTGTTTGTGGCAATCCATCTCCAAGTTACCTTCATCTGTCTCTCTGGTAATTGGGCTCTCGGTGGGCCTAACACCTGTTCACACTGGGATTTAATAAATATCAGTATACTGGCACCGAGACCAAAATTTCTGTATCTAGTTAAGACATTTATGATGCACAAGCCAGCGATGATCAGCAGAAACAGAAGGGTCTGGTGTTCTGCAATAGCTGAAGACAGAGTTATCACCCGGAAAAACAAGGAAATGAGAATGGCAACCATGGGCTTCCCCTGTTCTGGCTCATTTTTTTGTCTGCAGTGTACAGGGTTTGTTTGTTTGCTTGTTTTTGTTTTTGTTTTTCTGAGAGTACAGGAATCTCTAATGATTGCTGAGTGGTTTGCATAGAACAACATTTTCTCTTACAGCCACACAATCACATCCTTGTTCTGCACAGAGTATGGTGAGTGCTCTATCATGTTGCAAAACTGCTTCATCTAATGGATCAACATGCTGATGGATCTTGATCTAGTTGGGTTTTACAGGTACCTTTTTCTTTTTTTTTTTCAAACAAGGGAGCCTGGAGGTCAATATGAGCCAGCCTGGTTTGTTGGGTAGGCACTCCAAGTAGCCATTTGTCTTCCTTGCCAGAGAGTTTCCTTTGGACTGAACCTTTTCAGTCTTTTGTTGAGGATAAGGGGTGACATAGATGATTTTGTAAATGGGCCTCAACTGAAATTAGGATGCCATTGTAGGGGCCCAGGAAGGCTGGAATCTTAACCAAAGCCTGGGAGGGGATTCATTCAGGAAATGGGGCACTCATCAGAAGCATCTGGTTTCCTGATCAAGGTAAAAGACAGGAAGCAATCTCGGCAGCTGGACTGGAGCACATCAGGCTCTCCACTTTTGTGGACTGCCTGGGGCTTGGGTGCTGTAGATCACTTTTGGAGTGGTTTGTTTTCTGATTCTGGTTCCTGGGTGGTGACTGTCAGGTGGGTGGAAATCTGCCGAGACATATTCAGACTAGGGACAGAAGCTAAAGTTAAGGAACTTAAAGGAAACTCTTACATTTGGAGCCCCCCAACCCCAACACACACACACACACATATTCCATCAGGAACAGGCAAAAGTTGGGGAATCTTAGTCTGTTGATTGCAGTTCAATTGACCTGTGACAGGTAGATAGATGCAAGTTGCAAACTCCGTGAGGCTCACATGAATTCTTTTAAGTTACAAAAGAGGAACTTCTGGAGCCTTCTACTTTTAAGTCATAATAAAAGCTTGGGGATTTAAAAAAAAATTATCTGGGGTTAAAAACATCAACATTCTTTTCTTTGTCCAGAGGTCTGGACAGAGGTGGTTTTAACATGATGAGAAGTAATTTTAGGTATCAGAACTCCATTGATTACTATGTTAAAACTTTGAATTTTTGAAGTCTTGATATCACATATTTTTTGTTTTGGTTGTTCTGTTTGGTTTTTCAAGGCAGCCCTGGCTGCGATATTGAGCTTCTCCCAGGATGAGGACAGGTCTTGGCTAAAGTGCCCTGTCTTCACCTCAGAGGTTTGGAATGAGAGCAATCTCAGCATGCAGATGTATGAACAGGTTCCGGCTTACACTGTTGGATCTTGTCTTGGACATCTGCTTTCCAGTTCTCTCAGACAACCTCACTTCACCATGCAAGGAACAGCAGGCACAGGAACTTGAAAACTATGTTCAAAAAAACTCCAAACTTTATTAAATAAAAACTTTATTGAATAACAACACAAATGTAAGATTGACTGCTAATAAAAAATTAAAGTTTCCTGTATAAAAATAGATTATCATGTAGTTGGCAATATTCACACTAAATATATTAAGTCTATACCAATAGTGGGGCTAAGGTGACAGAATATAAATATTAACATGACATATTAAATTTCAGCTTAATATATACAAAGAAAACATCTTCAAAAATAGCTTAAGAATATATATATTTATATATATAATATATAAAATATATTTTTATTTATATATAAATATTTGTTTATTTACATATATATATATATATATATATATATTTATTTATTTTTTTGGAATAAACAGTTTAGTACAGCCCTCAGCAGGGTGAGGCTTCAAGGAGTCCCGGGTTTACAATGCACATCTAGCATTAGTTACTCCTCTCCCGAGAATAAAATAGATGTCTTTACTTCCAGGCTGAGAAGTATCTTGAGATGTCTCCGGCGCGTTTCTTACTTCTCCTGGATTGCTCGGATCCCGTGAACAGCAGCACACTGCGACGCTTCTGTAGTAGCACACAGTACCGGAAGGCAACCTGAGATTCACTTGGAGACAGGCAACTGGTGGCCTTCCTTTCAGTAATAACTAATGCAAACAAGCAGTCGAGAACGAAAGGCCGAAAATCGCCAGAAGCCATCCACTGCCAGTTAGCTAAAACTTGTGAACAAAAACAGCAAAATTCAATCCAGCATCGACCTCAGTACACAGATAAATCTTGACAGCTGCGTACTTGTGAGCATGCGCTGTGCAGGCCGGATAGTTTCTAACTTTCGGTGGGCACACGTGTCTTCTGTTTTTGTTGTTTCTGTCCCGACAGGTTTTCTCTGTGCAGCCGCGGCTGTCCTGGCCGCAGTCTTTACACTCAGAACTTGTTCAAGGCTCTTCCACACCCAGTACCTGCAGTCCTTAGCCTCACCTGGGAAAGAGCTCGGAGCAGCTGCCTCGCAGTGGCCGCCAGGGGGCGCTGCTACAGTAAGCGCTTGTGCAGGATCTCCCACACCATCTTCTTCCTGAAAAGAGGCATGTGCTGCTGGGAGAAGGTGATGGGCTGGCCCCTGGAAATGTAATCTGCATATTTACAGGCGAACACGCCGCAGTCGCCCCCGTTCAGCTGCTGAGGAATCTCCTCTGCCGACATGCTGTGTTGCTTCCACTCCACAGGGCTCAGGTCGCTGTTCCTTCTCGCTTTGCTCTCCTCCCGCAGATAGCAGAAAAGCAGCTCAAGGATGTCGGGTCTCTTCTGTCCCGTGGAGTCCATGTAGACAATACTCTTCTTTCTTAAGTCTGTGACCGCCAGGCTCCAGTGCATGCCCAGGTGAACTGGGACCAGGATAAGTTCCTTGGCAAAGATGTTTACTGCCCGGGTCCATCTTCTGACTGACCTGTAGCCACCAGACTTTAACTTGGTGTAAAAGAAGGTATTAAATGCGTGAAGTGCCGGGTAGCCTTGACTTTGATTTCTTTCCATGAGAAGATTCATGTAAAAATTGATGACTTTGTCGTTGAGCCACTGGGTGTTCCTTAGGGTCCACAGGTCTCCTCGAGTCATTTGCAGTTTGAAGGCACAGCTCAAGATCTCATCTTTTGACCCAGGGCCTAGCGCACTGCTGATTTCTTTCTCCATGTCCACTGTGACAGCAGGACCACGGTCCAGCCCTCTGCCCTTCTCTTGGTCTTCCAGAGCCTTTTTCTTGACCTCAGGTGTTGACACTTTGCTGCTGGGCATGCCATTGCTGACACTGTCTGTGCAGATTTGAGGTGTTTCCGATTCATGATTCTGCCCTTCAGCACAACCTTTGAGAGTCTTGGAGGTGTCCATGGTGCTTGTGTGAGTGCTGTGAGGGCCAGAGCTCACGGGGACGTCAGGTTGGAGGAGTTCCAACAGCCCTAGGCACTTTTCATTGTCGTGTTTCTCAACTTCTTCCTCCCTGTTGCTGTGGGGGGGCTTGAGACCCTGGCCTCCACCCACAGACTCATCAGTCACAGCCTCTTCTGGGGGGCCTTTGGCACACTCTGGGGCCATTAGCTGTAACGGACCCTTTTCCTGGGGTGACCATATTCGGCTCTTGTCAGGCTCTTCATCCCCAAGCTCTGTTTCATGCTGTTCCTGTTTCAGCTTCTTCCACGACTGGACTGACTCTTCTGAGCACACATCATCCTCTTCCTCTTCTTGGCGTTTCCTCTTCTGGCCTTTCTCTGGCTGTTCAGGGCTTATCGTTTTACCCTGCTTGCAAGGCTGCCTTATAGAGGGACTACTTGGATTGTCTTTGCTCAGGTGTTGGCTGCCGGCCATGACACAGCTTTCCGATGTCCAAGTCAAAGTGCAGGTCAGCTGGGCGTTCTGTGGGAGTTCTTGGGTTGTCCTCTTGATGGCTGAAGGCACCTTAGTCTACTGGGAGATGTCTTATCCACACAAGATATGGTGGTTCAAGGTCAGAAACCGCAGGGGAAGAACACAGGTTTCCTTTGGCGCTGGGGTCAGTTAGGCCCCCAAGACAGAAGGAGGTCACAGTGTCAAAGGACACTTCTCACATAGCTGATCTTCTCTAATCTTGTCTTTCGGGTGGCATTTCCTCAGTCCCCCTATAGAAAGGTCTGTGGAGTTCCCACTCTGCGTTTTGTTTTTCCCTACTGAGGGAGAAGGATCACTCTAGGGCACAAGGAGCCTCTGTAGAACCTGAAATTGTGGAAATCACAATGATTGTCAGAGTCTTTCAGCCAAAGACAGCAGTCAACACACGTTAGAAGCAAGACTACTGTGTGCCTCCCTCCACTGTCACCAAGGATCTGGAAGGCCAGTTTCCACAAAAAACTGTGGTTTATGATGTGGTTTTATGCACCAGGGCAACATTCATTGGTGAATGGAGGCCCTGCCCACCATTGCCCAGGTCTAGGGTCTTAAAGCTTGTTTTCATTCCTGGAATTCCTGTTGGAACTCCTGCTGGCTGAAGCAAACCCAAGATCAGTAAGAACTCAGAGGAGCAGAAGTTCAGCACATATCATGAATAAATAAATGTAAAAAACCCCCAAGTGCTGGGATTAAAAGCTGCAGCACCACTGCTTGGCTGGACAGATCTTTTCAGGATGACTCAGCAGAGATGGCTCCGTGGTGAAGAGTGATGCTTTTCTAGAAGACCACACATTGATTTCCAACCCTGTCTTTGCAGCTTACAATCACCTGTAACTCCAGTGCCAGGGGAGCTGACACTCTCTTCTGGCTTTAAGCAGGAAACGCACACACACACACACACACACACATACACACACTGCTCTTAAATATGTGAGAGTAAAACACTCATACACATTAAAAATAAATCTTAAAAAAATAAAAGCTAGGATTTGTACTAAGCCTATTTCTCTTTTTCCCCCCAGAAAAACAGTGTACCGGAGAACTAAGTAAAAATCATTGCTAAAATGTACAAAACAAAATTAGAAAAAAATGTAATAAATGAAAAGATAGTTATCCTTTCTAAAAGCTTTTAGAAATAGTTTGAGAAGCTTCTATGTCCTTAAACCTTGAAAGACAGAGACCAAACCATGTGTTTAAACCTGCTTGTAGCTGCTTTTCTCACACCCAAAAATCTAGACACATAACCATATCTCCATAAAACTCATATAACATGTGATTGATCAGTGGCGAAGCTTTGTAGATTATATATGATTTGATCGTTGCCAAACAGAACGGAGGACCAAGGAGATGGCTCAGCCCGGTTAGCTGCTCCCTGGCAACTCTGACCAGTTCAGGGCAATTCCTGAGTCACTCAAAATAAAAGACAGAACCCAGTCACCCGAATTATTCTCCGACCTCCACGTGTGCTGCGGCAAGCCAACAGTTGCCGCACCCCCAATGCAAATAAATAATGAACTGCAATAAACCCTGCCAGGTGAGCAAAGAGAGTGGCATTTTATCCTAGTGGATCACGGTGGAATGGCCATGCCTCTCACCCTGCAAATTCAGGCAACAGCCACAAGAGGGCAGAGAGAAACCACAGAGAAGAGCATGCCTCTCAGCTCTTTCCTGCCTTCCTCTCTGACCCAAAGGAGCTTCTCAGAGCAGAGAACTGCAGGGGCAGAACCAAAGCATCTGGACAACTGGGCTCCCCTTGATTACAAGGCTGGCAGGTTTAGTCAGGGATCTCGAGAGTAACAGAACACACACACACACACACACACACACACACACACACGATAGATAGATAGATAGATAGATAGATAGATAGATAGATAGATAGACAGACAAACAGATAGATGAGTTTAGATAAATGACTTACAGGCTGAAGTCCATCTAGTCCAGAGATGGCTGCCTATGAATGGAAGGTCCAAAAGTCCAGTAGTTTTTCAGTCCATGACTGTGGATGTCTCAGCTGGTCTTCAGTAAAGGCTAGAATTCTACACAAGTAGACCGCAAGGACAGTGAAGGAATGGACTTCTTCTCAGTGAGGCAGTAACAGGCAAATAGCAAAAGCTCCCTAGTTCCAGCGCCTTTTATAGAGGCTTCTAGCGGAAGGTGTTGCCTGGATTAGAGGCTCGGCTTCGCTCTTCAAAGATGCGGATTAAAATTAAGCAAGGAATCCCTCACAGGTGTGCCTTTTCATTTTGGGGTTTTACATAATACCAGATAACTGGAATCCAGTTGACAGTCAAGAATGGCCGTCACAGCTGCGTTTCCAAACCCCACTTCATGTTCTGGACACAGTTTGACATTTTTGACATTTAACCTTGTGTTCTTTCTTTCTGTAGCTTCTGGTGTGTGTTTGTCTGTGTTCACGTGTGTTCCTGTGTGCATATGTGTGTGTGTGCCTGTGTGCAGGCTCTCCCAAAGAAGTCAGCATGTGTGGGCTGAGTTGTGGGGAAGCAGAGCTGGGCTGGAGTGGAGTGGAGCTCACTTGGTGGAACGCTTGGCCCAGCAAATAAGAACCCTGGGTTTGCTTCCCAGACCACACACAACTGCATGTGATGGGGCACGCCTCTTCTTCTAGTTCTCTGGAAGCAGAGGCAGGAGAACCACAAGTTCAAGGTCATCTTAAGCAGCGTAGGGCTTTCACAGTCAGCCTTGGATACAAAGAGCCCGGAATGATAAAATATAACATATAGGAAGGGAGGGTGTAGATTAGCAATTACTGAGCGTATGCTGTGCATAAACAAAGGCCACGGTTTAATCCCTACCACCTTCAAGATCCCCATAGTTTGTTCAGTCTACAAAGCTGGCTGTCTAAGCTGGTCCTCAGTATATGTTGAAATCCCAAAGAAGTAGGCTACAATGCCAGTGAAGAAATGCCTCAGCAGCAAGATGGATGAACTTGCCAGAGAAAGGGAGGGTGAGTGGACAAAAGGCAAAGACTCCCTTCTTCAGGATCTTTTATGCAGGCTTCCACTGGAAGGTGTGGTCCAAATTTAAGGTGGGTCATCTGACCCCAAAGGATCCCTCTCAAATGACCCAGTCCAGGAAAATCCAGTCTGAAGGGGGCCAGCTTCATGAAGGGCACACCGACTAGATGCCCAGTGCAGAACAGCCTCCCGGATACTCCTCACACCAGCAACGTTTTATGGACTTAGCTGGTTATATTTGGGATTATACATACTGATATACATATTTGCAATGCCATAACAATTAATGAAAGGAGAGGAGGCCATGGATCTGAAGCAGAGTAGGGAGGGGAAATGCCAGGGTGTGGAGGGAGGAAAGGGAATGGAGAAATGTAATTATAGTATAATTTCGAAAATCTTTTTAGAAAGTTAAAAAAAAAGAAAAAGAAAAAGAATGTTCTAAACTAAAAAAAAAAAAAAAAAGGAAAGAAAATTCCTGACAGATGTGCCCAGGTTCTTGAGTTTTAGTTGATTCCAGATGTGATCCATCCCTTTTACACTTTCCTGTACATATTCATTCTATTAGTTCTGTTTCTTCACTGAACCCCGACTAATACAGTAGCCTAGTATGGCCCCTAAAGCAGGCAATCCCTCTACCACACCCTTCCTGAGTTCTGGAATTACATATCAGAATCAAGCGTGTCTCCATCCTATTAAATGACATCCGGGACTCAATTTTCCCTCTAGGACCCACCCCAAATCCATTCCCAAAGCATAGTATGCAAATATATTCTATGTCTGTCCATTCTTTTATGATGGAAATGATCATGACTGAATATGACAGAAAGGAGGGTTTAGACCAAGCATTCTGTCTCGCTGCCACTACCCACTTCTGATGGCCTGTGGGATGTGTGACACCTCCAGCCACTCAGTCGATAGGAATGCTGCTGGTGTTTGGGGCGCCAGGCCGAGGGTTTTCAGGTTCTTGGCCTCTTCCTCAAGAAGGAGCTAAAGCCATGCAAACATTACTTTCCTCAAAAGCTAAGTGATAGTATTGATCAGAAGGAAACATGCTGTCAAGAGTGGCATTGGCCTGTACAAGTGAGGGTACACAGTGCCCCAGTTAGTTTGGGGCTTCTTTTTCTGGGGTTCAGGGGGAGGTTATGCGCCATTCACCAACCCTAGACTGTTCTCCCTGGGCACATATCTATCAATAAGTCAAGACTAACGCCACAGCCTGTGTATCTAGGGAAGAGGCTAGAAAAACAGGCAGCCTCTCAATAACTTCTACCAAAGTGTAAGGAAAAGAGAGCCTGACCTTTGCCTTCTAGAATATGGGCAGAGATCTGTAGCTGCTAAGAGATCTTTTTTCAGGCTTTGCTCTGAATACTTACTCTCCCACCTTTCACCCTGACTGTTGAGTTGCAGCTGACAGTTCTTGTCTGGCCTAACTCTTGCTGCGTTCCTTGGAGTGCTAACACCATCTTGTTAAAATAAGGGATGGGATTTAATATTTCATCGGTATAGGCTCCTGGAATATTCATATTCTGACTACACTGTGCATCAGACACATGGGAAACCTTAGCAGGATTCTAAGAGCAGAAAACAGTTGTCCTAATGAGAGGCTGGTTGGGGTAGGTGTTCAGAATTACCAAGATGAGTGGAAAGAAGGCCGATCCATTTTAATTGAACTGTGACTGGTGCAGCATGGAAACAGATGGACCTGAGTACAAGCCCGATGCTCTTACAGGTGAGTAGGTAAAGGCGAAAGTGTACTGAAGAAACAATTAGTTTTTAGAGATGTGTTCTATGAAAAATGTCTTGTCGGCACCATCACTGGCACTCAGGTAGTAAAACTCTTGATGTGCTTTAGTTCTGAGCTTCATATGTGTAGACTCACCTGGAGAATACTTTTCCCCAGTCAATATTTGGAACTTATGATGTCTTTGCTCCTCAGAATGGCCTTTGTAACACACCTCCTCAGAGCTTACTGGAACTTCAGCATCTCAGGCTTCCCTCCGAAGAAGGAGGAGATCTCCCTGTGCCCCATACGTACATTAGTCCTGAGAAGTGTCGTCTTAAGTGTGAAGTGGTGTGTCTGAGTTTAAAGCAGACTCTAAAGTGCTCTGATGTTGGTTATGAAGTGTCCCAGGACTGGATCCCAAACACTAACCACTGAAGGTGTAAGTGCAAGCACTTTGTGAGGTCAGGGGTCACTGGGAGTCCAGACAGTGCTGGACATATGTTGAGAGTCTGATGTGTGCTGTGATGCTCTGGTCTGATCCCTAAACACAAGGGAGCATGCTGGCTTCCCCTGCTTCATTTGTAATCAGTCCACTTGGGGGCACAAGAATGTACCCTTCCATTTGAGGGGGGTCCTAGGACGGCCCATCAGACAGGAAATTCATTAAAGCCACAATTATAGCTAAAAAGTATGTGAACCTGGTGCCAACGGTGCATTTCCATTTGCTATTTTAAAGTTTGTTTCAGAGTCTGGGAAGATGGGTCAGTTGGTCAACCGCCCACCGTGAAAGCGTGATCTCCAGCAAATGTAAAAAGTCCTCAGTGTGATGGGGTGAGTCTGTAGGCTCCCAGCTGGGAAGGCGGCAGGAGGACTCCTGGGGCCCACTGCCTAATCAACCTAGCCAAATGGGTGCACCCCAGGTTAGGAGGGAGACCCTGACTCAAAAGGTGAGGTGGAAAGGGGCTGAGGAACACGTGATGTCAGCCTATTTCCTTCATATGTAGAGATGCATATATACACATGCAAGTGCACACACAGACACACACACACACACACACACACACTGACACCATACAATTACTTGGCACTGAAGCAAAGCAATGCTTCTGTAAGTGACACTGTTTGGCCAGAGGCCCTGGTGAATACCCCTACTTCCACCAAGGGTAAAGGGTCACATGGGACTAGAAGCTCTGCTTCTGGAAACTTGGACTATCCAGAGAGGACTGGAATCTCACCAGCAGGCAAAGTTCTCACCACACACCTCTGAAGAGTGAAAAGATGTAAATTAGGAGGCCATAGAGAGGAGCAGAGGGCTAAGAAAACAGCCACCACAAGGTGGAGCCAAGTCACACAGGACTGATGGGGGAACCAGCCTTCAGGTGGCCCAGACTTTAGCTGTCCACCATTTTCAAATTTGGGAGTCGACTTGGTTCTTAAGTCTGAGAAAGATGATGGCACTGAAGGCCAGGTGAGGAACAAGATCCATTGGTATAAAGCCGTGATCAGAAGTGCTCATCTTGCGTGCACACAATGTAAGAATTTTCATATGAAGAAAAATTATGGGTGAACATGGATAAGGTATGTCAAGTGAAATAAACCTGATAAATGTTGTATTATCTCACCTCTGTGAGATAATATAATCTGAAAATCTCTGGTTCATGAAAGAGAAGAATACAATGATGGTTTCCCAAGTCTGGGATGCGAGCAAAAGGAGGGGAAGACAGTCCTCAGACACAGGTTATGGGTTTTGTGCTTAAAAGCTCACCTTGAGAAAAGCTGAGGGCTACCCTAGGATCCTGAGTGCTCAGTGTAGTGCTCACTAATATTTTCTATCAGCTTGAACCCTGTGTCCAAGAAGTTTTTTCCTGTTGGAACACACCACAATTCCACAAGCCTGCTTTAGTTTTAAGTTTTTCTATTTTAAATTATCATTTAGCAAGAGAGAGAGTATGTGTGTGGACAGAGCATGTTTGTAGAGAGCATAGGTGTATACAGTGTGTGTGTGTGTGTGTGTGTGTGTGTGTGTGTATACCTGTATGCATGCATGAATGTGTCCCATCATGTATTTGTGGAGGCCAGAGGACAAGCTTTAGAAGCTGAGCCTCATTGCACGCTGGATCCCAAGGCTACATCTCAGGTTCATAGGCTCACCTGACCAGCACTATTACCCAGTGGACAATCCTGCTGGCCCCAGGCCTGCTGTGCAGCAACAATGAAACAAAGAGTTAGGAAGGCATGAGAGAGTGGCAAGGCCACCTGGTGCTTGTAATCCCAGCTTTATCTGTACCTGCCCATTTACTTTATCTTTTTTTTTTTTCTGTCTTGTACCATCAATGTAAAATATCTTCTGGCCCCGTTACTTCTCTTATATCTATTGTATTCATTACAAAAGTAGCTAGAAAATGGCCGTGTAGTGGAAAACACTCTGAGACCCACAGTGGAGTCCCAGAATCCACATGGTGCCTCACAGCTTCCAGGAGACCAGCTTCCAGCGCCCTGTTACGGCTGTCACCAGGCATGCAAATGCTGCACAGATATACATGCAGTCAAAACACCGAGACACATATAATAAAAAAAATTAAAGTATGTTAATGTAGGCAACATCTCTTCCCATCTCATCGTGACTTCCCATATTCAAAACAAAAACCAAAACAACAAAACAGCCCAGTTTAAGCATAGGGGCTGTAGCTCAGGACCTCCTCTAAAGGGCCAGTCTCCCAAAACCACAGTCAAAATAAAAATTCAGTTTCTTCCACAGTTTCTCCCTTTTTAGACAGTTTCACTGTGTAGCTCCCATAGATATTCTTTGTTGTCAACTTGGCTACATCTGGAATGAACAAAAGCCAAGGTTCTGGGTACACCTGTAAGGGACTTTTCTTAATTCAATCACTCCAAGTGTACAGACCCACCTTTAATCTGGCCACTCCTTATGGTGGCAGCCCATACAAAGGAGGTGAAAGCAGGAAGCTCTGACCTTGCCTGCTTGCCCTCACTCTGACTGGCAATTCCACTTCTTCACTGGCATTAGAGCCTACTTCTTCCAGGATTCCAGAACGTGCTGAAGACCTGCTGAGACATCCAGCCATAACCAAACAGCTATTAGCCTCTTGGACACTCCTTTGGAGACAGCCATTGTTGGAATAGTCAGGCCACAGCCTGTAAGCCACCATAATAAATCCCTTTACACTTTCCTGTACATATTCATTCTATTAGTTCTGTTTCTTCACTGAACCCCGACTAATACAGTAGCCTAGTATGACCCCTAACCCAGGCAATCTCTCTACCATACCCTTCCTGAGTTCTGGAATTACATATGAGAATCAAGCATGTCTCCATCCTATTAATTGACATCGGGGACTCAATTTTCCCTCTAGGACCCACCCCAAATCCATTTCCAAAGCATAGTATGCAAATATATTCTATGTCTGTCCAATCTTTTATGATGGAAATGATCATGACTGAATATGACAGAAAGGAGGGTTTAGACCAAGCATTTTGTCTCGCTGCCACTACCCACTTCTGATGGCCTGTGGGATGTGTGACACCTCGAGGCACTCATTTGATAGGAATGCTGCTGGTGCTTGGAGCGAGAGGCTGAGGGTTTTCAGGTTCTTGGCCTCTTCCTCAAGAAGGAGCTAAAGCCATACAAACATTACTTTCCTCAAAAGCTAAGTGATAGTATCGATCAGAAGGAAACATGCTGTCAAGAGTGGCAGTGGCCTGTACAAGTGAGGGTACACAGTGCCCCAGTTAGTTTGGGGCTTCTTTTTCTGGGGTTCAGGGGGAGGTTATGTGCCATTCACCAACCCTAGACTGTTTTCCCTGGGCACATATCTATCAACAAGTCAAGACTAATGCCACAGCCTATGTCTCTAGGGAAGAGGCTAGAAAAACAGGCACCCTCTTAATACCTTCTACCGAAGTGTAAGGAAAAGAGAGCCTGACCTTTGCCTTCTAGAATATGGGCAGAGATCTGTAGCTGCTAAGAGTTCTTTTTGTCATGCTTTGCTCTGAATACTTACTATCCCACCTTTCACCCTGACTGTTGAGTTGCAGCTGACAGTTCTTGTCTGGCCTAACTCTTGCTGCGTTCCTTGGAGTGCTAACACCATCTTATTAAAATAAGAGATGGGATTTAATATTTTCATCGGTATAGGCTCCTGGAATATTCATATTCTGACTACACTGTGCATGAGACACATGGGAAACCTTAGTAGGATTCTAAGAGCAGAAAATAGTTGTCCTAATGAGAGGCTGGTCAGGGTAGGTGTTCAGAATTACCGAGATGAGCGGAAAGTAGGCCAATCCATTGTAATTAAACTGTGACTTGTGCAGGATGGAAACAGATGGACCTGAGTACAAGCCGAATGCTCTTACAGGTGAGCAGGTGAAGAGAAAAAGTGTACTGAAGAAACAATTAGTTTTTAGAGATGCGTTCCATGAAAAATGTCTTGGCAGCACCGTCACTGGCACTCAGGTAGTAAAACTCTTGATGTGCTTTAGTTCTGAGCTTCACATGAGTAGACTCACCTGGAGAATTCTTTTCCCCAGTCAATATTTGGAACTTCTGGTGTCTTTGCTCCTCAGAATGGCCTTCGTAGCACACCTCCTCAGAGCTTACTGGAACTTCAGCATCTCAGGCTTCCCTCCGAAGAAGGACAAGATCTCCCTGTGCCCCATATGCTCACTAGTCCTGAGAAGTGTCGTCTTAAGGGTGAAGTGGTGTGTCTGAGTTTAAGACAGAATCTAAAGTGCTCTGATGTTGGTTATGACGTGTCCCAGGACTGGATCCCAAACACTATCACTGAACGTGTAAGTGCAAGCACTTTGTGAGGTCAGGGGTCACTGGGAGTCCAGACAGTGCTGGACGTGTGTTGAGAGTCTGATGTGTGCTGGGATGCTCCAGAGTGATCCCTAAACACAAGGGAGCATGCTGGCTTCCCCTGCTTCATTTGTAACCAGTCCCCTTGGGGGCACAAGAATGTACCCTTTCATTTAAGGGGGGTCCCAGGATAGCCCATCAGACAGGAAATTCATTAAAGCCACAATTATAGCTAAAAAGTATGTGAACTTGTCGCCAACCGTGCATTTCCATTTGCTATTTTAAAATTTGTTTCAGAGTCTGGGAGGATGGGTCAGTTGGTCAAGCACCCACCGTGAAAGCATGAGTTTGGATCTCCAGCAAATGTAAAAAGTCCTCAGTGTGATGGGGTGAGTCTGTAGGTTCCCAGCTGGGAAGGCAGCAGGAGAATACCTGGGCCCCACTGCCTAATCAACCTAGCCAAATGGGTGCACCCCAGGTTAGGAGGGAGACCCTGACTCAAGAGCTGAGGTGGAAAGGGGCTGAGGATCACGTGATGTCAGCCTATTTCCTTCACATGTATAGATGCATATATACACATGCAAGTGCGCACACACACACACACACACACACACACACACACTGACACCATTCAATTACTCGGCACTGAAGCAAGCAATGCTTCTGTAAGTGACACTGTTTGGCCAGAGGCCCTGGTGAATACCCCTACTTCCACCAGGGGTAAAGGGTCACATGGGACAGGAAGCTCTGCTTCTGGAAACTTGGACTATCCAGAGAGGGCTGGAATCTCACCAGCAGGCAAGGTTCTCATCACATACCTCTGAAGAGTGAAAAGATGTAAATTAGGAGGCAGTAGAGAGGAGCAGAGGGCTAAGAAAACAGCCACCACAAGGTGGAGCCAAGTCACACAGGACTGATGGGGGAACCAGCCTTCAGGTGGCCCAGACTTTAGCTGTCCACCATTTTCAAATTTGGGAGTCGGTTTGGTTCTTAAGTCTGAGAAAGATGATGGCACTGAAGGCCAGGTGAGGAACAAGATCCATTGGTATAAAGCCGTGATCAGAAGTGCTCATCTTGCGTGTGTGAACCTGCTTCCCAGTGGCAAGGAATTACAGGTCCACAGGAAACAGCAGACAGCGGGAAAGAAGAGTCAGTCTGGGGGCAGGAAGATGTGTGTTGGGATTACATTCTCGTTATGTCTGATTTACAGAATCTTTAGCCTCCAGATTCCATTATATTAATATTAGGGCAATATTGGTGTCATCTTGTGGGGTTCTTGTGAGAATGTGTGCAAAATGCTCTCTTTTAGCGATTAATTCCCAACTTGGAAATGTTAAGCCACAAACACTCAACATGTCATATTGATTGCTGAGTGAACACAGTGGTAGTTAATGTTGTCAACTTGTGGGGGTCCAGAGGCATCCAGAGACAAACCTGTAGGCACGCCTGTGAAGGATTACCTACATGGGAAAACCCACCTTAACCTTGTGTGGGGCTCTATTCCATAGGCTGCGATCCTGGACTGAATAAAAAGCTAAGCAAAACTGACTATGAGCATTTAATTCTCTCAAGATCAAACAAAATACCCCAGGTTCCCTCTGAAATCCCTTCCCCAGGATGGACTGGAATTCAGAATAAAACCCGTTATCTCTTGTACTCTTTCTCACGGGATACCTTATCACAACTTCCAGGTAAGTTTGCATTACAGAGACCCTGGTGAAATCAAGCGTGGGTAAGGCATTGTCTCTCATTTTTAAAATGTTTCCTGTTAAAGTCTGTTGAAGCTGAGTGTGGTGGTCGAGGAGAGGAGGCACCATGAGTTTGAGGGCAGCTGAGCCACACAGCATCTCTCTCAACAGGAACAGTAAGAGGCACAGATTATAGCGATGATCAAATGCAGTTGGTGTGTAGAAACTGCTCGGCTGCTGTGGCTGAGGCTGTAGGCCAATGCTTCCTGCGGTACCTATGCTGGTCTCAATCCCCGGGAGGAAGCACTCCTCCTTTCTTAGCCTCTAGATGCTTCAACTATAGGCCCAAGGTGGTTTGAGTTTGTCCCCATAGGCTCTGCTGTTTGAATGTTTAGGCCTCTTTCTGTTTGTCTCTCGGTTGCTGTCTCAGTATGGAAGCCCTCACTCCCGCTCCATCCCCATGCCTGCCTGCCACCCTGTGTGACACCGTGGTGGCCATGGACTCAACCTCTGAACCTGTGAGCAAGCCCCCGGGGAAAGGCTTTCTTTTGTAAGCTGCCTTGGTCATGGTGTCTCTTTACAGCAACAGAATAGTGACTGAGACAAGGCCTAAGCCAGAGGCCCTTCTGTTAAGCAATTTTAAATAATCATCTCAATAAGAGTTTATTCCATTCCAGGGATCTAAGAACTACCACATTTTAAAGATGAGGAAACTGAGGCCTAGGCAGGTAGTGATTTTTTTTTCATATACTACTTAGCAGCAGAGCTAGGATTCATCCCTGAGCCCTCTGTACCTCCGACTCTGTTCCGGGCTCAAGCAACAATTCCTCTCTAGTAGTTCAGTCTCTTCTCTCACATTGCTTTTCTCAGGTACCAATACGGAATAAAACCCAACAGCACCATGGGTGATAGGAATCCCAGGTCTAGGCTAGAGAGATGGCTCAGAGCACTGGCTGCTTTTCTAAAGTTCCTGAGTTCAATTCCCAGCAATCACATGGTGGCTCACAACCATCTATCATGAGATCTGGTGCCTCTTCTGGCCCACTGGCACACATGCAGGCAGAATACTGCATAATAGATAAATAAATAAATCTTTTTAAAAAATGGGGTACTCACATTACCTTAAAAAAAAAACACTAAATGAAGAATTCCAGTTCCACTTAAATGAATCCCACTTAAATGTGACTTTGATTGTGAACCTCTCAGGCTGCCTGAGTCAGCTCTTGCTCTCCCCAGGCTGACCCATCCTTTATCTGCCACTTATCATTACAGGACACCAATCTCTTCATGGCATTCCTCTGCTTAAAAGGCTCCCGGTGCTCTGCACGGCACAGGAGGGCTCCCTTGCCCTGGGCATTCTGGAGCTTCTCTGTACATCGGCTCCTTCGTCAGATCCACATGCCATCAGGGCAGCCCAGACTGACTTTCAGACCCTGAGGGCTCAGCGGTGAGTCTTAGCCCCCCTATTTCCTAGCATCAAAAAACTCACAGTCTAACCTCATGTGCAGTACACAGAAAAAAAAGTCCTTTGGGGCTGGAGCTCAGCTGCCAGAGGGCTTAGCTAGAATGCTCCAAAGCCAGGGTTTGTTCCCCAGCACTACAGAACACCAGCTGTGGAGGCATCTGCCTATAATCTCACCATTTAGTGGGTAAAAACAGAGGCATCAGGAGTTCAAGGTCATTCTTTCCTACTTTGCAGATTTGGGGCCATCTTGGGCTCCATGAGATCTTGTCTCAATAAACAAGTTCAAGGCCAGCCTGGTCTACATGAGACCTGATGTCCATAATAAAAGAGCCTTACTCTTACACCCTATTGTGATATAGAACAGAACATCGCTAAAAATTAAATTGAGGCAATTAGCAAGTTAAAAAATGCCAGTTCAGTGCACCTGCATATGTTTAAAAAATGTGAAGTATTTTTTGTCTTCTATCATACGTGACTTTGAGTAGATCTCTGGAAAAGTTATCTGCAGTGACCGAGGGTAAAATTTGTCTTTTCTCTGGAATGCATTTTCCTCTCACATAGATGGCCAAGTACTTACTATTCAACCTTTAAATGCAGGAACAGGGGGCTGCAGAGTGATGGGTGCGAGGTGGGGTAGAGAGGTGGAGGAGGGGTAGTGATGGCTCAGGGATAGTCTTGCATGTATGAGGCCTTGGTTAATTCTCCACCACTGCAAACTAACAATCAATTGTTGAAGAGCTATTTTCCTATAACACCTTAAGATACTTCAGTACAGGTGCCTAACGCCGACTCCCCCTTCTTGGCTTATGTCTGTTCACCGACTAAGGGAGCAGTCTAAAAGTCTCTGACCGCTAGATCTTGCAGTGGAAACATTTTGGCATCAGACACGCCTTTGCTATCTATCACTCAGCATTTGATAAACTGGTTGAGAGGAGTCAGAAAAGGTCCTAAAGGGTAAACACAGCCGGATGAAAGCCAGCGACACCCAAGTGTGACCTATGCCAACTACACTGCTCTTTCCCTGTCATCCTAGTACCTGAGCTACATCTGGGATCAAGAGGGTGATGGAGCTCAGGCAGTTTTCCTCCCTGCCTCAACTGGACAGCTTCGCCCTCTTGTGATTTTTGACAGGCAGGGCCTTCACAGTCCAATGTTCAGTTGCCTCCTGGGGTCTAGCATCTTGGATTCTTTAAGGGTGACACCCGACTCTGGACTTCCTCCCCTGGAAAAAACAGTGGAGGGCCCACACAGAAGGCGGCAAGAAAGTCTGTCCCTAGGTTCAGAGCAGTCTCCGGGCTCAGACCACCGCGTGGAGCCCAGGAAGAGCAAGGATCAGCGGGCTCCGCCCAGGGCGGTCACCGCTGGTGCACAGGCCCCACTCGGGTTGGCCCCAAGGGGCATCCATCTTCCAGGACGAGCTCGGAGCCGGGACCGGGGCGAGGGCGGGGAAAGGGTCGGCCCGGAGCGCGGTCCCCTCGGGCGACAGGGCCCCGCCTCGCCGAAGTGCCGGGGGCCCGGGCAGCCACGGCCTTCCTCCCGGCGCCGCAAGCACAGGGCTGAGCGCGCGCCCAGGGCTGGGCGGCCGCCGGGCGGGGGCGCGGCTCCGGGTGCGCGTGTGGTCGCGGCCGCCAGGGGGCAGCAGCGACCGGTGGGCGGTGGAGACCGAGCACAGGCGCCTGGCGACCAAGGCAGCAGAGGACCCTCCTGGCACCGGCTCCGGAGACGCGTTCCCCGCCGGCGCTGAACCGGGCGCGTCCGAGGGGCATCGCCGTCGCCGCCCTTCGAGCCCCGCCGATCGGACTCGCGCGGGGACGGCCATCCCTTCGGCCTGCCGGGCGTCGGCAGCGGCGGCGGCGTCCCAGCCCCGGGGCTCCGGCAGGAAGGGAGGAGGCGGCGGCGGCCGGCGGGGTGCGACCCCTGCAAGGGTCTCCACAATGGTGCGCGGCGCTAGCACGGTCCCCGCGTCCGCCCCGCGGCTGTAGAGGAAGCGGCCGGGACCTGCCCCCACCGCCAGCCACTCGCTCGCCCGAGTTGGCATGGCCGGCCTCGCGGGCTGGGGCTCCCGCTCGCCAGGACCTACAAACCAGGACCCAACAGACACCTCGCTGCTCTTAGCATGCTTTTGTCCACTGTTTTGTTTGTTTGTTGGTTTGGTTTGTTTGTTTTTCACATCAAAGAAAAAAATGACACAAATATCTTCCAATATTTTGTCCATTTTTTTCCACCAGGCATTGGTTTTCTTGTACTGAGACTACATTTTTCATTGTTCGTGTATATGACTCACAAACATTTTCTTTCAATCTGCTGCTGTTGATATTTTTTTCAGAGATTTTGCTTTTGGAGTCATATATGGAAACTTACCATCAATCCTCAAGGTAATGGACATCATTGTCTATGGTTTCTTTTAAGCACTTTATAATAATTTTATGTTTAACCTACAGTCCTCTTCAAGGTAACTTTTCATAGGCTGCGAAAATTGTAACTATTTTGCTCATGGATATCTAATTATTCAAACACCATTTCTTGAAAAAATTTACCTTTTCTTTATTGTTTTTGCACCGATGTCAAATACAACTAACTGTTCACTTACACATCGACATTAAGATGTTCTGTTGAATGCTTGGGCTCACTGACCACACAGTGCCTTGGTCGCTGTGGCTTTATTCTGTCTGGAGTACTGTGCCTCCTCCATATTTCTTTCACTTTTCCAGACTGTTGTCATTCTTGTGCTTCCCTCATGTGCTTTTACTTGTCCATGTTTCTAAAGCCTCAAGATTCACTATCTATTTGGATTTACTGAAGTCCATCAATAATTTAGGGAATAATTGTTACCTCAAGCACATGTTCTCTGATGAATACATGTGCTATCCATCCTCAGCAATTTGGGTCTTTCCTTTTCATTGTGTTCTCATTGTATTTTATCATAAAGATTCTGTGCATGTTTCTATTGGACTTAAGTTAATTCCCATTTTTGGAACTATAGTGAGATGGAAACTTCATTTTCTTTGGCAACTCTACATTGCCAGGCTGTAGGAAAATGACATGCTGTTTTCCACAGTGGCTCTCTCTGAAAGTATTAGGGGAATGATTTGACGTTGTGTCACATGAAGTACAGTTCAAGGAACCGGGAATGTTGTCACACTAATAGAAGACCTTGTCAAACAAGTCAAACTGTGTGAGCTAGGAGCGCCAAACATTGGCGACATGTTGGTAGGGATCAGAAGTGAAACTTCCCCTGCCCACTATGAAATTATAGAACTAACCCATAAGTATAGATGATGATTAATTATAGAGTTTAGTCAGAAGCCCCAGAATACTGACATGGAAATCAAGCTGCATCACCAACCTGGGAGTTTTCAAACTGTTATCTTTTAAAGCAGCGAGTCAAAAATAAATAAACAGCTGACAAAGGAAGGTGAGTCCTCGTGCAGTGTGGTGTGAAAGTGAACTAGTGCCCAGAGATCCCAACCGTCCTACTCCTATTGTGTGAGAACACAGCACACAGATAAATATTGCTTCTAGAGTCCAAGGTTGGGCTTCTCCAGACATGCACAGCCGAGTTGCAGTTAAGACTGAGTGCATAGTAGCACAGCCGACTTTGTTATGAAAGGAGCAGAAATTTTCATGGAAATGCTCTGCTAGTGCTAATTCTCATCTTGACCTGTGTGAGTGAGCTCAAGCCACGGACCGGCAAGAGATCACACAGCCCCCTCCCTTTGCAAGTTTGATTCCAAAATGTCTTTCTTCTAGAATGTAGGCAAGGCCAGGCACATTTTGAGGCTTCATCAAAACAAGATTAAAGAGTTTTGTTTGTAATGAAATGAGTTGATGTTTAAAAAAAAAGAAAAAAAGGAAAAAAAAAAAAAAGCTGTTTCTTTTTATTTATTCACTTTCCTGCCAATTGTAGCCCCCTTCCTCCTCTCCTCCTCATCCCACCCCCTCACTCTTTCCCTTGCCCCCCTCCCCTTCTCCTTAGAAAGTGGGAGCCCCCACCATCACCAACCCACACCAGCATATCAAGTCTCCTTAGGGCCGCATGCATGCCCAATCAGCAGAACTGACAGTGCCAGGTGCCCTTTGGCATCCACATCACTGTAGCAGTGTACACATCTCCCAGGGCGAGGAACAGTGCTATTTGTCTGGGTTTAGCCAGGGGTGGCGCGTGGAAGACATTAGCACAGCCAACCATGATGAAGGAGGAGGTCACTTGCACATCAGAGAGCAGGAAGAGTAGGGAGGGGACAAGCCTCAGTGCACACCTGATGGGGCCAACACAGAGAAATCTTTCTTTTTATCATTTTTATTCCATTTGTTCCCTCAGTTGGAGTGACCTAGAAACAGCTTGCTCATAAAAGATTAGCCACATATACGAACACAGATCTCTTTAATAACAAACCCAGAATTCTCTTTGTAACATTCTGTTTTTTTTTAAATCAGAACAAACATCACAAATTCACTGACACATAAGCACTCAACTTCTATAATCTATTTTTTAAAGAATTTGTTAGACTAGATCAGAAACCTCTAATACCATGGTCATATATTTTAAAAGTCTGCCTGCAGTGCCCTCTTCTGTTAACTATAGGTAAGTGCAGTTTCCCATCTGCCTTTTAGAAGAAAGTTATTTTGGCAGAACTGTTCAACTCCAAAATTTTGCAAATTTTGGACAGTTTATTTCTACTGACTTCTTTTGTATCAATTACAGTTTACTCATTTTGTTCTACTGACTTCTTTTGTTGCTATGTTAAGAAGCTACAGCATCAAAGAAATGTATTACAAAGATTGAGTTCTTTTTCCAAAACCCGCAAGATTTATGATTTGTAATAATGTTTCTCCAGGTTGACTATGTTACCATCTTCCAGGCATGGTGCCTGTTTGTAGGATGACCTATGCCACTCAGTATTATCCAGCACCTGCTCGTGGTAGCCGTCAGGCACACACAGGGGTCATCTACAAGACAGAGGTGGCCACAAACTGCATTTTGACAAAACCATGGTTCTGTTTGCTCTGCCACATTGCTAAAACAAGTGATGAGGATGTAGGGTGCTAAATAACTAATCGCTGCCTGCACATGTGTTTAAGAACATTCTCCAGATTCCAACAGTTTTCTAAAGAGAGATGCAAGTCAGTTTTACTGGACACTGGCCATGAGACCAAAAAACAAAACAAAACAAAACTTAACCAAAGCAATTTTAGATGGCCACAGATCAGACCAAACAACAGGACAAATACATAAGATTCTTCTGTGGGGATGGAAAAAAGTTAATAACTAATTAACAATCCTCAGGTACTAATAAAGGGATTAATAACACAACGGGTACTGAAAAATAGAATGTATGGTATCATGAATTTTAGATGTTCTCTGGGTCAAAATACCAGTAGTTTTATAAAGAGGATAAGTAAAAACATTTTTTAATGTATGATTTAAAATTTAGACTAAAGAGCCTTTCTACTCTTATCAACATTTATAAAACTTTTTGTGCTACTAAACCTGCCCAGGTTTCTTAGAAATCACAATAGAAAATAACTAAGTTCACATGAAAAAAAATAAAAAATGAAACAAAAAGATCCAATATGCATATAAATAAAGAGTTTAATGAAAGACATTAGAAGATCCAGGCTGGAGAAAAGGCTCGATCAGTAAAGTGCTTGCAAAGACGAATAAGGTCCAAAGGTCCCAGTTCTGTCCCAGGACACAGTAAACCCAGGGATGGAAAGGCAGAGGCAGGAAGATCCCCAAAGTCCCTTGGTATCTGTCCTGACTAGTCTTTTGTTAACATGAGCTAGAGTCATCTCAAAGGAGGGAGCCTCAATTGATCCATAACAGCTGTAGGTCATATTCTTAATTAGTGATTGATGAGGAAGGGCCCAGCCCATCCTGAATGGTGCCATCCCTGGGCTGGTGGTCCTAGTTCTATAAGAAAGCAGGCTGAGCAAGCCATGAGGAGCAAGCCAGTAAGCAACACCCCTCCATGGACTCTGCATCAGCTCCTGCCTCCAGGTCCCTGCCCTGCTTGAGTTCCCGTCCTGATTTCCTTCAGTGATATGTAAGTCAAATAAACCTTTTCCTCCCTAACTTTCTTGTTGGTCACAGTATTTCATTGTAGTAATAGCAGCCCTAACTGAGACATGTTGGTACCAGGATTGTGGGGTGTTGCTGTGAGACTGAGCTGACCGTGATGTTTTGGGAGGATTGCAGAAGGACTTAAAACTTTGGATGAAAAACCATTGAGTGTTGACAGCTTAGTGGGCAGCTGCTGGAGCTTGGAAGATAAGGATGTTGAGAGCGGTGCTGACAATAGAGGCCTGGCTAGTCAAGTTTCAGAGGAAAGCAAAGGCTCTGCTGGGCCATTTTTGTGAGAAATCTGTGGTGTCTGAACAGCTGGGGCTGAAGAATCAGCTGTGATTAACAAAGACCAGCACAGTTGAAGAGAAAGCTTTGTGTGACTGAGACAATCAGTGCTGCTCAGCCACAGCTGAGGAACTAGCAGTGCTTAAGAGCCCAGCATCATTAACGTAAAGCCTTCTGGAAAGTGTTTTCTCGGGGTCAACACACAGGCTCTGTGTTCCAGAGGTGGCCAAGGCTGTTGGCAACAGAACTTGGTAGTGTATGAGTCACCCAGGTGGTACTGGTTTTGAAGGCATGAAGGAGTGTGGAGGTCAGCTGAGACTTGGCTCTGGGAGAAGCCAGGAGAGGCCACTGGTGAAGGTGCAGCCTCAGCAGCAGTTGAAGGCCCAGGATTAAAGGGACCATGCAGAGAGCCTTTGAGAGGCTATTGGGGAAGTCCATCCCAGCCAGCTGCAGTAACATAAGATGACCACCAAGAAGAGCAACAGCAATGGAATTGAGCCTTCTGGAGCTTAGAAGACAAGCTGTGTGTGCTGCAGGGTGTGTGGCTGGAGAAGTGACCCAAGCCCCTTGGAGGAGCCCAGAAGATCATCTGCAAATATTAAACAAACCCACAAAAGAGAAACACAAACACAGTGTACAAATGTGGGGCAAAGTAGCCATTGGTAAGTCAGTGTAACAGGAAAAGCTTGAGAAGACAGTGTAAAGTGTATCCTGTCCTGGTATGGAATTTGCTAGATTGTGTATTTCCTTTAACGAAGTCAGTTTCGGGGAGTCTGTACTTAAGGCAATGTAGGTTTTCTCTACTGTGTTCCTTGCTCTCTTCTGAGTCTTGCTCACTAAATGAACTGTGAGCATCTGAATTATTCTGCAGTCTGTTTCAGGCAATCTAAAGTAGACTTTGCTTATAAAAATAAAAATAAAAAAAAGTTACTCTTGAGAGTTCTTCCAGCCACCCCCATTTCCCAGTTTCCAAGCCCCTTCCACATGTAACTGTTTGTTACAGTGGCACCTCCCTTCAAGGTGTTCTACTGACACAGCACAGTTTGCTAAGGCTGCTGTAGTGAACTGCCCATGGAGCGATTGAGAACATTACAGCTTCTGCCTTCCTCAAGGCTGGAGTGTCTGTGTCTCTGGAAGGCTCTGCACCTCAGCAGCTAGGTCACATTGAGACAGTCTGCTGTGTAAGACAATAGTCACAGGATCTAGAGATTAAGTTATGACCTGGAGAAGCGGGGCATTATTTAGCCTAACACATTTGGATGTTTTATCCAATGGCCCAAATTTTCACACTGGTTGTTAGTGTGGCTTTAAGAGCATGGAATAATGGAAATGGACCAAAGAATATCTTTCAAAATAAATGACAAGGGGTTCTCAGAGGTTGTAGGCCTGCATATTAATGTTACCTCATGTAACAAAACAAAGCATTGTGGTTGCCCTTAGGAGACAGGATGAAGTGTCTGTCAGCTTGCAGAGGGGATCATGCCTTCAAGGACGTCTGAGCAAATGGGGAGGTGATATCTATCCCCTTGACACACTGAATGCTTTGGTGTACTTGTGGCTTCAGCGCAAGTCATTTAGTCTCTCCAGTCACGATATTAAATTAATTCTAATAATGATGGTATTTTAGTTTATAATATACATTTTGCTTCAGAATATGAAGGGTAGCCAGGGTTCAGTGACATTTGGGGTTCCTCGGTATAAGTACAATATCCTGTAATCTTTACAACTACAGCCACTGAAGTCTACCCCGCATACAGTAAGCTGCCACACATGACCGAGGAATGTCTTGGTCACTGCTGCAACCGACCATGGAGAGAAACGTCTCAGCTCAGAGTCAAATGAGAAAAGAATAAAACATACATTTTCCTAACATTCTAAAATGGCTAAGACAGCAGATGTGTCTGGTTTTGTTCTTTGACTACCAGGTTTATATCTGTGGGAACATGTTTTCGAAGGCCCTCTTGATCCCCCGACGTGACTGCGCAATGGAGGGAAGGACAGTTGATTGTAGGAAGAACACAGTACAGGTACTGTTAGACAACACTAACCTTGCCTGCCGCGTGACGCCTCATGGACCTACCGGAGGGAATGTACTCTCATAAGTATGCTCTCTATTTTATCATATAGTATGCACAGTATATTTATACTTCTATAAACCACTTTATATATTTATGCTTCAGCTTGGGAAGAAAACAGAAATCAATCCTGGGAATGAATAAATAAATAAATAGGTCCAGCTTGCACTTTAGTAAACGTTTTCTTATTAAATTAGACATTTCAAGGTAATTTTGGAGGGAAAGCTGGAGACCTGCCTCAGTGGCAGATGAGTTGCCTGGCATGTGCCATGCCCTGGGTTCAGTCCCCAGTGCAGAGAAGAAAGAAACTAAAAGTCTGTAAATAAATTCTGGGGAGTCTTATTTCTGTTTTGGTTTTAGCTGATGATATGGAAAGCTTCATGTTCCACATTTCATGCACTTGACTGGTGAATGAACACAATGTTCTATGCCTCGAAGGACGAAAGTAAACATTACTTTCATGATTTACTATTTGTTCGTGGTTAGGTTAACCTGGAAATAGTCAGAGTCCAACTTTTACTTATTAAAACATTTTATGTCATATCGACTATGATTTACGTGATTATGTAGGCTCCCTTTTTTTCCAAAATTCAAAACTGTTTCTGTTTTGATTTTTAGATTCTAAACCACCAGTGCATTGCCAAGACTTTCAAGGATGTTACTTTTCTTTAACTTACTTATCACTGTATAATTCCTTAATTTTCAAATAGAATTAAGGTGATTTTAATTAGAAAAAACATAGTTTTATCATGAAGGTACTGTTTCCAGTTGGCTTTTAACGGAAATAAATATTAGTTGTTTTTACATGTTTACTTCATTTTTGTTATTGTTGTTGTTTCAAGACAGTGTTTTTCTGTGTAGCCTTGGCTGCCCTGGACTTGCTTTGTAGACCAGGCTGGCCTCAAACTCACAACGATCTGCCTGCCTCTGCCTCCTCAGTTTTGGGATTACAGGTGTACATCACTGAACCCGGCTTGTCCCAGTTTGTCTTCAATTAAATATTTTATATAATGTTAGTACATGAGGACATGAATACATGTTAGATCATGAATACATGATCCAGTCCAACCTGCATTCCCTCCCCTCCAGTTCCTTCTCTGTACAACCCACCACTTCTCCCTTCAACCTTATGTTCACATGTGTGCCCACATACACACCTCGGCAGCCTGCAGCTACCAGCTGGTTTTGAGAACAGGTTTATGTGGAAGCTCATTGATTAGGCTAGGCTGTCTGGACAGTGAGCACCAGGGATCTGCCTCTCCATCACGACATCAGCCTTTCATCTTAGTTCAAGAATTGTCCTTAGGTCCTCATGCTCACGGCACAAGCACTTTACCAACTCAGCTAGCTCCCTGGCCTGTCATTGCTTGACTCTCTCAGAGGAATCATGCATGCAGTGTAAACAGGTATTTAGCCTCATTGTTCTAATCTCATTGTAGGTTGTGTGTATACTCCTAAGCTTCACACTAGTTAGATTTCACTGCTTGAAAGAGTAAGTGGATCTTAGTGGCATGAAGGCTGTCATAGAATGTGCAACACCTTGGGTTCAATGGCCAGTACAAAAAAAAAAAAAAAGTGAATGTCTATTGCATGCATAAATTGCTTTCTGTGTTTATAGTTGAGCAGTGAACATGTCAGTGGACTAACATTGCAGAGACGTTTCTGGAATTCAACTAGTCTATAGAATGGAATATGTGAGACTCTCATTTCTTCCCTGAAGGCACAGTCATGCGTGTCATCCTTAAGCTTATAATTACTTGGTATTACCACAGTGATAGAAAACATTGTTAACTACCACGAAGAAAGTCTAAGCCCAGTTTTCCTTTCTGAGGTTTGTACACAAGATTTTACAATCATGGAAGAAACCTTGTTCTTTCCTCTTAGAGAACTTTGTAGTCAAGTTCTGTGACAGACTTTTAAAATACCTTATTAAAAAATGAAAAGTAGTAGATAATGTATGCAAAGTGAATGAAGTCTCATGGAATCGCAAGTTGTAGTCTCAGTCAAGTTACACTGATGCTAACTTAAGTGAGTTTCAAAACTCTACTGTTTGCACAGTTACTTCGGACTGAAATGATTCCTCTGGGCTCGCTATATGGAAGTGCTTACTCTGAAGACATTTTTCAGTTGAAGCAAGCGGTAGAAAAATATATTGAACATTGTAAGTTCTGATGCTTACACATATGCTGAGTAACCCACAAGAGCAAATTAGAATTCTGTACATGATTATTTTCAGTTAATGGATTTTCAGTAATAACCTTAGATAATTAGAACACAAAGAACACAACACTCATTCTGTACATTATACTACTCATACACAAGCCTTATTTTTATAATGTTAGTGTATAGTAGGAAATTTTCGTGTTTTAAGCTAAGGGTTGGAAATACAGCTCAGTTAGTAGCACTCTCACTGAACATGCGCACATCTGGGCTTGGTTCCCAGCGCCACATGGACAGAGAGTGGGGCGCACATTCTTATTCCTAGCACACTGAGAGTAAGGGCATCTGTAATTCTCTCCCTTAACTAGATGCGCAGGCATCTTTACCCCTTCTCTCTCCAGCCTTCCCTCACCCTGAGCTCTCTAGGAGGTGATCTCCCTACTCCAGGATGTTCTGCGCATTCCATCCTTCTCTTCTCAGACCATGTTCTGTCAGGTGCTGCCTCTCTCCTTCATTTTCCTCCCCCACTACATTCTGGTGATCCTCATCCGGTATTTCAGAATGGTTGTCCCCACTCACTGTTTTCACTTCCCAACTGCTCATTCCCTTGCACTTTGACTCCCAAAGTTCAGAACACTTCGGCGGCAGTGATTGCTTGGGGCAGCGGATGACAGTGTGAGTTATGGAGCATGTCTATTCCTTTTATGAAGACTCTTAAAAATATATTGCAAAGAATAAAATACAACATTCTCCAACTTGCTAACCATTCAGACTTAATATATCTCAGCTGTCAGGAATTCTCTATGTTTAACTTTCCTCCTAACAGAATAGTTTCCAATAAAACCTTTTCTTTGTTTCTTACTCTTTTTATTCTTCACTAAAGAATTGCTATTAGGAATTTAATGTATAATCTCACTCAGATTTTTATATTTCTACTGATGGAAGATATATAAGTATTTTTCCATACTTATTTTTATGTACTTTCATATTTACATAAAATTATCCTTTAAGGGCTGGTAAGATGACTTGCCAGGTAAAAGTGGTTGCCCTTAACTCAGACAACCTGAATTCAACCCCAAGGTCTGCATGGTGGAAGGAGAGAACCAACTCCTCCAAGTTGTCCTCTGGCTGTCACAAGCACGCCTTGGCACGCATGCACATAAATCCTTTTAATTATGCTCAGAATCTCCTGAAGCTTGATGCATTCCTTTACATTGTATCTTAATGCCTTGCCTTCAGTGAAGAAATGAGAGTCCACTCTCATATACTAGCTGAATTTCTACATCCAAAGCTTTCTATTATTCTGTCCCACTTGCTCAGAAGAACTTGCATTATACAAATTGCACTTCCAACAAGAATATTAATTAAATCTTATTCTAGATTTTATATAAAACGATTGAAATTTTCTTTGTTCAGTTTTGTTTATCTCTTGCTTGTGGTGTGTTGTTTTCAACAGCTTCATCACTGGCCCAGGTGTGGTTCCAGGGTACTTCTCCATAGACGTGGACAATGTGGTCCTTGTGTTAAATGGAAGAGAAAAAGCAAAGATCTCCCATGCCACCCAGTGGTTACTTTATGCACAGAATTTAATGCAAACCCAGAAACTGCAGCATCTGGCTGTTGTCTTGCTTGGAAATGAATACTGTGACAATGACTGGATAATGCAGTTCCTC
Organism: Meriones unguiculatus; assembly: GCF_030254825.1. Taxonomy (NCBI): domain Eukaryota; kingdom Metazoa; phylum Chordata; class Mammalia; order Rodentia; family Muridae; genus Meriones; species Meriones unguiculatus. The sequence goes on along the minus strand of NC_083364.1, from coordinate 12,763,032 downwards.
AAAAGAAATGGAGGCTTTGTGGACCTACTTTTCATAACATACGACAGCCCTTGGATTAATGGCGCAGATGTTTTCCAGTGGCCTTTAGGTGTAGCAATGTAAGTACAAGATAAGAAAGGCATCCCTCGGGTGTTCTGAAGAGAACAGGGAAGATGGTGTTTTATTTTATTTTGTTTTTAAACTCATAATGTGAATTTGAATTTATTTGGAATTTGCAAATTTGTTTGTAGATTTTATACAGACTTAGATAATAAGTAATGTGCTTGACAATTTGGCATAATAGAATTTATGACTTTAGCCTCCCCATGTTCTATTAAGCAGAAATCCAAATCTAGTCAGTTATCTTTTCCTCTGATACACTGTTATATTTGATTATGAAATATTTGCATATTTGAAAGAAAGTGGTAGATTTAATGCATCACACATGAAGATGGTGTTTTAAATGGCAGTAGGTTCACTGGTGATGAAGCAGGCCTATCTTTCCTACCATCAAAAAGAGTGGCCTAGAGCCTCAGTGGCAATAGTAACTACTTTGTTGTATTTTACCATCTTCTGAGGAGAAATGAAGAGTACTTGTTTGTTCTAAAAATGGATATAGGATAAAAATTTAAGCTTAATAGTGCCCTGAAGAGAGGTTTAGCAGAGAATGAACAAAGACAGAGCCATAATTCTAGTTTAAACAAATACTGTTGTGGCAATATTTTTATATACTGTATAGACTTCCCTTGGGTTTGTGATTGGCTGACTTGATGTTAATCTCAACTGTAAAAGCAGAGGTTAATTAAATGATAGTTTAGGATCCTCAATATATAATCATCCTCCAGTTTAAAAACAAATGGAAAACATTTTTTAAACTTTCTGTGGATAGATTTTTAATAGTAAGAGATAGGCTCTCAGTAGTATATAAACTTTCTGAGGTCAGGAGTTTTCTTCCCAGATTTAAAATAGTTCTGTAGAAATGGGCTATAGAGGTGGCTGGGGCAGTTAAGAACAATTACTGCTCATATAGGAAACTCAGATTCAGTTCTAAGCACCCACATGCTGTGTGTCTCATAGCCATGTGTGATTACAGTTCCAAGGCTCTGAATCCCTGTTCTGAACTCTGTGGGTGCTTGGCTACACATGGAGACAAGCAGGCACACAAATATACTAATATACACATAAATTTAAAAAAAAGTAAATTTTAAAATAATGCTTATACACAGTAGGTACTCACATATTTGTTGAGGAAATGAATCATCTCACTGATAGAATTAAATCTGACATTCTTTATTATGTCACTGGTTACCACCATGTCTGAATTCAGACTGCTTTAGCTGTACAAATGTCACTAGAGAAATGCCAGGGACAGGTATTCCCACCCCTATGTGGACAACATTCCAGGCGAACAGGTTTAGGCTGGGACCAGCCTTAAAATTTCAAAAACTTTGTAAGTACACCCAACCTTCAGAAAAATCTATTTATTGAAAAGAGCCTGTATTTGTAGAAATGTTTATACTTTTTCCACATTGTATGACATCACCTACTCGCCTAATAGAAGACAGAAGCATAGTCATTTTGGTGTTGCCAACCTCACCCTGTTCCCGATGAGGAGACATTGGGTGGCATCCGGAAACCTTTTGGTTGTCTCAACTGAAGAGGGGGAATTATAACAACTGGTGTCAAGGGGGTAGAGCCCAGGAATGTTATTAAACATGGTGCAGTGTATGGCACTCTTTAAAACAAAAAGTTATTTGACCCAAAATGCCATAATAATCTTGTGTACAGGATAGACTACAGGCACACATTTATATGCAAACCAGTGCCCATGGAATGAGCCCCCTCTGTAGAATAACAGGTTTGTTGTAAGCAGTGATTAATATATCTTCTAGTAAACTGCTGATAGTCCTAACATCTGTATAACCAAATCACCACATAGAGACTGGCTTTATTTAGTTAACCTAGAACACAGTGCTGGGCAATAATTACTCCATCCTAAACATCCAAGCCCTCATAGTTTCCTAACATTTAGATTTCCCATGTTATACTTGCTTTTTGTGAAATATTATGTCCAGGCCATCTCCACGTAGTTCCAAGATCTCTCCTCCAGCTCTCTCTCCTAGCTCTCCTCTCCTCCCACTGCCCTCTGGCTCCTCCCCTCTTTCCTGTCCTCTGGCTCCTTTCAGCTCAATATTGTGTCTAATTTCTTTATTTTGGGATGTTTGCACACAGTTGAGACAGTATGCTTAAAATAAGTATCACAAGGCAATATCCAGATTGAAACCAGACAGATGGGGGGGGGGAATCAGCATTTGAATGAACAAGGGTAAGGTGTATACATTTCAAAAGAATGTTATACCAACACAGGTTTTATTCATTGTTTTATTCTTTGGAATTTTTTTGAAATTAACTCTTCAGAGATCGTGATTATAACAGTATATTTTCTTTTTAGTGGACAAATAGGACTGTTTATGTCTATGGTGTACAATGTGCTTAGAAATCATTGTCCTTAACAGATGGCTTAACAAGCCAAGCTGAGGGGCATCCTACCATATAGTAATTCATTACTTGCTTTTATAGATACAGAAAGTTTCCCGTGGTTGAAGCCAGCTGGTCGATGCTGCATGATGAGAGGCCCTACATATGTAATTTTTTAGGAACTGTCTATGAAAACTCATCAAGACAAGCACTGATGAACATTTTGAAACAAGATGGAAGTGATAAACTTTGTTGGGTTTCTGCAAGAGAGCAGTAAGTTCAATGTTTGTATGGTTCCTTCCTGTTGCTCTCCAATCCGAATGTCACCTTGTGTACAAATAGGTTTCCAGAGAAACAGTGGTAACTGCTTATTCCAGCCTCCTGTCTAAAGGTATAGTAGTAACTAAAACTTAGGAAACTGGCTTTTCTCCAGTCTTTCCCATTATAATCAGGAAGCAAGTATTGATGGAGTAATGAAAGTCATTTTGCAATAATTTCTTTTGCTATTAAATAAACACATGGAGTATAAAGCTGAGTGGCCAGGGAATGGATGCCTAAAACATATGCTTCTAGATCTAGAAATTTATTTTTTAATTGTGACAGAATTTGCCTTCTAGATGGATATCACTAATTACTATGAATTTAATACAATTACATTAACAGTAATTACAATTACTGTTAATGTAATTGTATTAAATTCATTTACTCTGAGTTACCAAACAACTGCCAAATGACATAAACCATCTTACTCATAAAAACAGTGAAAACAAAACAAAAACAGTGCCCTCATAGCACTTGTTGGAGGAGACAAGTAAAACAGTGTGTGTCAGGAGATGGTAATGACGTGTGAGAAGAGAATTAAAGACAAGAAGGCCACAGAGAGGACTGAGGTGGAGGGTAGAACATTTGTTTTCAGGTAGCGAAGGAGAGCACCAGGTGGAGGGCTATATTATATACAGGCCTGAAGAGGGCACAAGAGTCAGCAGGGTCCATTTAGAGAGGGGAGCCAAGGCAAAGGACATAAGGCAGGGGGGTGCTTACACAGCAGCTGAAGGGCTGGTGAGTGAGAGGTGGTATGAGAGAGCAAAGTCTTACTGGAGGACAAGCACTAATAAAATGGTTCTGGTTGAGCTGAGCTAGAGGTCAGGTAGTACCCTCTGTGCTCCTGCTGCTTCTAGACCATTCTGTCCTTCTGCACCCGGAACCCCAGTTCTCAGTCTCATGCTAGTGTGTGTAACTGGAACTCTGTAGCCCTGAGCCTTCACCTTCACCTTACCTCCCTGATTCCTTAAAGACTGGAGCTCCATTGCCCCTCTGGCTGACACCAGTCTTGTCTGAATTCTTGGTGACTTCTAAGTCTAGCCAATCCTTCTATCACCTTGGTATAAGGTTTCTTTCCTTTCTCCCCTTCATAGATCATAGGCTTCGATCAGCCATTTCCTGTTATGGTCATTTCCTAAATGACCACTTGCATTTCACATACCACAAGGTTTCTCCATGACCTGGAATTCTAGCATTTCTGTTGGTAATCATCCTATCTTGCCATTCCAACTCATTCTCTGTAATGGGACTCCACAGTTCAGCTGGAATTTACAACATGGTTTTTACTATGCCCAGATTGTTCTTCCTGTCCCTGTATCAACTTCTGAATTACACAGCTTAAATTCTACAGTCAACCAGCCCTGCATATATGTTCCCCTTTCTAATTCCCCCATCTAGCGAGCCCTACCTGTCTAGTCTCCCCTTCTGCCCACCCCATAGCCATACTCACGCAGCTGTGCATAAGTTTAGACAGTCTGAAAGCTGAAGAACCCATCACTCCTATATTTCCTAAAGTATTCCCCCTTCATCCTCAAAGACTGCTTTATACCTTCTGTCCTAACCTCTTGACACCTCCTCAGTCTCCCTTTAGAGATTGGAGCTTATTTCACTAAGAGAATACGAATAGAAAAGAATGCCAGGCTCAGCTTCTGCATGTATGTGGCCTATATATTCATTCCATTCTCAAGACCACAGCCAGATTGATTGTTAAAATGTTTATTGCTTATGTCGTTCCCTCTTCAGAACACTACAGTTGAGTCTTCTGTAAGCAGACTTTATGGTTTTTGACTGCTCACCTAAGTTCCCCTACTTCCACCTTGCTGCCCTCCCTACCAGTTCTTGGGGCTTCAGACTTGCTAGAAAATGTCCTGACTTAACTGAAAGACCTAATGCCCACCACTGGATAAAGCACAGCTGCATCAGAGTAAGACAAGAGGACACAGCACTCCGGAAATACGATTGAATGAATACTACCCATTCGAAGATTGATCACTGGATATTTTTAAATATAAAGTAATAAAATGTTCAGATTATTTCCAAATGTTCAAAACAAAAAAAAAAAAACTTTTTTTAGGTAGTCTTACGTAGCACAGGCTGGCCTCAAACTCGGTATTTAGCCCAGGATGATGTTAAACTCCTGATTCTTCCTATGCCTCCCAACTTGTAGAATTAGGGAATTATATACCCAGTTTATGGATAGATGATGATCAATACTAGGTCTGAGTTCTAGCAGCTGGGCTATACCCACACCCCCAAACCTTAAAGAAGTTTTAAGAAATGTGTTTGGCCCAACATTTTCAAAGCCTCTCATATTTATCATCTCTATGATGTGTTCACATTTTTGATAACTTACATTAAAAGATTTGCTTCAAAAAAGATGCCATAGGAAAGTAAAACCTTACAGGGATTTCCTTGTTGTTTGTTTAATTTCCTAGGTGGTAGCCTCAGGAGACAAATGAAAGTCTTAAGAATTACCAAGATGCTTTGCTTCAGAGTGACCTCACTTTGTGTCCTGTAGGAGTGAACACAGAGTGTTACAGAATATATGAGGCCTGCTCGTTTGGCTCCATTCCTGTGGTAGAAGATGTGATGACAGCTGGCCACTGTGGAAACATGTCCAGTCACCACAGCGCTCCTCTGCAGTTACTCAATGCCATGGGTGCCCCCTTTATCTTCATCAAGGACTGGAAGAGGAGCTTCCTGCCATTTTAGAAAAGGAGAAGACTAACTTTACAAGAAAAGATTCAAAGAAGAAAAATGTTACTTCACTGGTACCAATACTTCAAAACAGAACTAAAGTGGAAATTTACTAATATTTTAGAAAGCTCATTTTTTAATCAATAATAAAGGTTAATCATACCTAGTTGTAAGTGTGTGTTCCTAAGTGTGAATATGTACAGCACTTGATAAGGCGGCTCCATCAACTCAGTTTCACAGAAGGGACCAAATGTTCTCCTTTTTGGCTACTGCTGTATACAAGATCAAAGAAATGGCGATATTTTACTGAGGCTGACCTGGCAAGATACTTAAGTGGTTAAAGGTGCTTACTGCCAAGCCTGATGACCTAAGTGCAGTCCCCCAGAAACTACACGGTACGGGAGAAGTGAGTCTCATGGGCTGTCATGTGACCGCCCAACAGCATGCACACACAAACACATCAAATAGGTGGATAGATAGATTGGTGGATGGATGGATAGGTAGACAGGTGACTCAGGTTCAATTCTACTGAGATCAAGAAGCCAGCATTTACTGACCGTGCTCAATGACTTTAACCCACTTTAGGGGCTGGAGTGCTGGCTCAGTGTTTGAAAGTGCTCACTATCCTTGCATATAGCCTGAGTTCAGTGCCCAGCATGCATGGCACACACTCAGCCATCTGTAAGTATTGCTCCGTAGATCCTGACATGTTCTTCTGTCTTCCATGCACACAAGTGCATATGACACATAAAATAACGAACTAACTGATAGAGTACTATTTACCATGGCTGACATCTGGTCATGTCAGTAGCAGGATATATGCTGAACAATGGCTGCAAGGTTAGATAGCATCAATGAACTTAATGGCTCTTCTATAAAACATGGAAATTATTTTAATATAATTGAAAGGTGCCTGAGTGGGTGTTACGTGCTTTCACAAACTGTATCAACTCTGAGGTGATTTGTATGTGAATTAGCAAGTTGTGGCTAGTACACAATGTATACAGTCCCAAAACATTGCACTTGATAACACGTTCTATTTTATGTACCGATATTAGAAATTGCAAACTTTAGGGAAACAGCATTATATGTTAAAACACTGGTTATTGCAGTCAGAAAAAAAAAAACATTAAAAACTTCAGTTTCCATGAGGATTTTTCTCAAGCCAACTAACTGGTCATACTCTCTTCTCAGAATGAAAAGCATCTGTGTCCTTAACATAGTAACAAGACAGCCGGCAGGAACAAGTTTGGAAAGTTTATTTTGGCTCATAGTTTCTGACATCTGCAGGGTACCAAGGCCAGAAAGGAGGCAAGAATAGATGTATCCAGGCTAGCAGAACTGTCAGGCATCAACTATTTGCATCATGGCTGACCAGGTAGAAGAACGCCAGACTACAGAGAGGTGTGTAAAAGTCTCACACGACCTGCTTTGCCAGCCAGTCCCCTTCTAATGGCTCCACAGCCTTTAGAACAGACTCCATGCTGTGACTAGAGTTCAGGACACTGAGTGTTCATCCTAGGAAGATGGCAGGATAGTGTAAGCATGGAAGGTTAGGAGCCAACAGTTGTCAACTTGTCAATACCTGAGACACCAGGTCATGTTCCTGGAGCTGTTAGCTTACTGCTGCTTGCTGTCTTACAGAAGATGGTTTGATGACACTATCTTAGCTGGTGATTGCTGTGTGTCCCATCAGTCCAGCAGCCAATTACCTTGGATCTCAGGATGAAAAAAGAAAGAAAGGATTTTCAGTGTTTATCTGTAAGAGTGTCAGGTCTATCCCTTTTTGCAGAATTGAATTTGTGATAAAAGGAGGGAAACAGGCAAAATAGATGCTTTGGGGGAGCTTGAGGAAATTTAAAAGGTGATCTAAAATCTTTTACAACGGGTTCTGCTGAAATCATGCTAAAAGTTCAATAGTACTATTATTCACCGAAATACCTTTCAAAACTTGTCCAGACCAACAGAAACAGCTGTGTTCAGTCAACATAAAACAGATACACTGAACTGGATAGGAGAAAGAGCAGGCAACAGCTCTGTACTTAACTGGCACAGGAGATGAATTTCTGAACAGAACACCAATCTCACAGGCACTAGGATAAATGGAACCTCAAGGAACTGTAAACCTTCTGTAATACAAAGGACACTATCAATTAAAGTAGCACCCTACAGAATGCAAAAATATTTTTACCAACTCCACACCTGATGGAGGACTAATATCCAAACTATGTAATGAACTCAAGAAACTGGATAACAAAAAAAAAGCAAATAATCCAATTAAAAATGGAACGGGGGCTACAGGTTAGTCAAAAGATGGACACAGGCACTAAACCTCTTTGCAAAGGAACTTATTCTGGTCCCAGTTGACAATGTGACCAACTGCTTGAGCTCCAGCTACCAACTAGGTCTTCCTATATATATCAACTATACCCTTGAATTGTGGAATACATTATGAACTCTCTCCTTGCTTTGTCAAAACATTTTTTCATAGTAAACAAGAAAAGGAACTAATACAGAAAATCGGTAATGGGAGTTGGGCTGTTGTTACAATACCCTGAACATGTGATTCTTAATACTTTGGAAGTGAGTTGCAGAAGAAATGTGGAAGATTGGAGAACTTCAGGCAACAAAGCCCTTAAGTGCTGTAATCAGAACTTGATGTAGGATGCTTGAATGACAGAAATTCTGATGGGTTATCCCCTAGCTATCTGCTCCCTAGGTTGTGTCAGAAAATCTTGAATGCATCATAAAAGTAGCAGTGGGAGCATAATCTTATAAAGTATGTTCTGGACATCTCTGGACTTTATAAAATAAAGACTTCATAATACCATTATAAATTATGCAATGAACAGAAAAGGTTGAACTATTACATGTAAAACTGATTATTATGAAACTGGAACTATTGAGGCTAAATACTAAATCACAGTGAGGATGTGAAGGGGAATAATACTCTTAATGAGTAACAAATTAATTTCAGTTTAATCTGTACCAAAAATGTTAAAGTAGCTTTAAGTTGAGTACCCTTTTTCAAATAAACAGTTTGGTACAGCACTTAAAACAAGGCTGAGACTTATATTTGAAGATACCAGTGTTGAAAATGTACATTTGGAAATAATTCATTCAACTTCCAAAAACACAGATCTCCGTACTTTCAGAAAACAAAGCTTTTTTATTTCTTTATCTATTTATTAAAATTTTAACAAAGAAGAAACTTCATTCAGATGCTAGCACCAGATACCCCCGGTGTGAAGACTGTGCCTGAGAGTGCTCTCAAGATGCAGTCCCAAGGTACAATAATCATGTGTTCCTAAAGGCTCACAGGCTGTGTCCATCCTGGCCTTGTGCACCTAGAGGCAGGAACACTGGCAGACTTCCTGCCTGCATATCCTCAGACACCTCCATCTAGGTGCAGTCAAGGGCAAACAAGCTTATTCACAGGAGTGACCACACACTGTCTGTATCCTCCATGAACAAGACCAGGCAATCACAACAACAACCCCAAGCATTCTGAGACCTCCTCTGTCCTTGGACAAGTAGGACTTATAGGCTAGACACGCTTTTTGTTTGATAGTTCTCTTAAGCACAGTAACTTTAAACATAATGTTCACCATCACTTCCATCCCCCACTTAAGTTGTATCCTGAGTCAAGTTCTTGACCCTGTGGTGGTTACCTGTGAAAGGAACAGGCTAGCTTTACAGGTTTCTTTATGAATTCTGTACCCCATATTAATTAAACTAAATTCTCCTGGTAGTTTTCCAGAAAGCAGAAGGACACAGACAAAAGGAGAAGTGGGTGAATGTGGACAAGACCCACCCTGCTGCAGAAGAATGTCCAGGCCTGCAGTATAAGATAGGGTGCCTGGCAACTAGTCCGGATGGCCACAGCTCCCCCATCCAGGACATTCTGGGTGTAACTTGAAGATCAGATATCCACCAGATGTCAGGGGCAGGCCTGACTGGACGTGGGTGCCTAAAAGGAACCAATGATATTAAAAGTCAACTACCCCATAACCCCATTCACCCAATCATGTTCTGCCAAGCTTGCAACCCCCACGCCTCCCTTGCTTTTTCCTTTAAAAACCCCATGCCTTTGTCTCTTGGGGCTGTTCCCTGCTCACTTGCAAAGCAGCCCCATCACTCACTGGCCTGAATAAACCTCTTCTGTTTGCGGCAAAAAATCTCCAAGTTACCTTCATCTGTCTCTCTGGTAATTGGGCTCTCGGTGGGCCTAACATCTGTTCACATGGGGATTTAATAAACATCAGTATACTGGCACCCAGACCAAAATTTCTGTATCTAGTTAAGACATTTATGATGCACAAGCCAGCGATGATCAGCAGAAGCAGAAGTGTCTGGTGTTCTGCAGTAGCTGAAGACAGAGTTATCACCCGGAAAATCAAAGAAATGAGAATGGCAACCATGGGCTTGCCCTGTTCTGGGTCATTTTTCTGTCTGCAGTGTACGGGGTTTGTTTGTTTGCTTGTTTTTGTTTTTGTTTTCCTGAGAGTACAGGAATCTCTAATGATTGCTGAGTGGTTTGCATAGAACAACATTTTCTCTTACAGCCACACAATCACATCCTTGTTCTGCAAAGAGTATGGTGAGTGCTCTATCATGTTGCAAAACTGCTTCAGCTAATGGATCAACCTGCTGATGGATCTTGATCTAGTTGATTTTTACAGGTACCTTTTTATTTATTTATTTATTTATTTTTTTCAAACAAGGGAGCCTGGAGGTCAGTATGAGCTAGCCTGGTTTATTGGGTAGGCACTCCAAGTAGCCATTTGTCTTCCTTGCCAGAGAGTTTCCTTTGGACTGAACTTTTTCAGTCTTTTTTTGAGGATAAGGGTGACATAGATGCTTTTGTAAATGGGCCCCAACTGAAATTAGGATGCCATTGTAGGGGCCCAAGAAGGCTGGAATGTTAATCAAAGCCTGGGAGGGGATTCATTCAGGAAATGGGGCACTCATCAGAAGCATCTGGTTTCCTGATCAAGGTAAAAGACAGGAAGCAATCACCGCAGCTGGACTGGAGCACATCACCTAGCAAGCCCAGGCTCTCCACTTTTGTAGGACTGCCTGGGGCTTGGGTGCTGTAGATCACATTTGGAGTGCTTTGTTGTCTGATTCTGGTTCCTGGGTGGTGACTGTCAGGTGAGTGGAAATCTGCTGAGACATATTCAGACTAGGGACAGAAGCTAAAGTTAAAGAACTTAAAGGAAACTCTTACATTTGGAGCACCCCCCAAACACACACACACACACCTATTCCATCAGGAACAGGCAAAAGTTGGGGAATTTTAGTCTGTTGATTGGAGTTCAATTGACCTGTGACAGGTAGATAGATCCAAGTTGCAAACTCTGTGAGGCTCACATGAATTCTTTTAAGTTACAAAAGATGAACTTCTGGAGCCTTCTACTTTTAAGTCATAATAAAAGCTTGGGGATTTAAAAAAAAATTATCTGGGGTTAAAAAAATCAACATTCTTTTCTTTGTCCAGAGGTCTGGACAGAGGTGGTTTTAACATGATGAGAAGTAATTTTAGGTATCAGAACTCCATTGATTACTATGTTAAAACTTTGAATTTTTGAAGTCTTGATATCACATATTTTTTTTTTTTGTTTTGGTTGTTCTGTTTGGTTTTTCAAGGCAGCCGTGGCTGCGATATTGAGCTTCTCCCAGGAGGAGGACAGGTCTTGGCTAAAGTGCCCTGTCTTCAGGTCAGAGGTTTGGAACGAGAGCAATCTCAGCATGCAGATGTATGAACAGGTTCCGGCTTACACTGTTGGATCTTGTCGTGGACATCTGCTTTCCAGTTCTCTCGGACAACCTTACTACACCATGCAAGGAACAGCAGGCACAGGATCTTGAGAAGTATGTTCAAAAAACTCCAAACTTTATTAAATAAAAACTTTAATGAATAACAACACAAATGTAAGATTTACTGCTAATAAAAAATTAAAGTTTCCTGTATAAAAATAGATTATCATGTAGTTGGCAATATTCACACTAAATATATTAAGTCTATACCAATAGTGGGGCTAAGATGACAGAATATAAATATTAACATGACATATTAAATTTCAGCTTAATATATACAAAGAAAACATCTTAAAAATAGCTTGAGAATATATATATTTATATATATAATATATAAAAGATATTTTTATTTATATATAAATATTTGTTTATTTACATATATATATATAAATATATATATTTATTTTTTTGGAATAAACAGTTTAGTACAGCCCTCAGGAGGGTGAGGCTTCAAGGAGTCCCGGGTTTACAATGCACATCTAGCATTAGTTACTCTTCTTCAGAGAATAAAATATGTGTCTTTACTTCCAGGCTGGGAAGTATCTTGAGATGCCTCCGGTGGGTTTCTTACTTCTCCTGGATTGCTCAGATCCCGTGAACAGCAGCACACTGTGACACTTCTGTGGTAGCACACAGTACCGGAAGGAACCTGAGATTCACTCGGAGACAGGCAACTGGTGGCCTTCCTTTCAGTAATAACTAATGCAAACAAGCAGTAGAGAACTAAAGGCCGAAAAGCACCGGAAGCCGTCCACTGCCAGTTAGCTAAAACTTGTGAACAAGAACAGCAAAATTCAATCCAGCATCGACCTCAGTCACAGATAAATCTTGAAAGCCACGTGCTTGTGAGCATGCGCTGTGCAGGCCGGATAGTTTCTAACTTTCGGTGGGCACACGTGTCTTCTGTTGTTGTTGTTGTTCTGTCCCGACAGGGTTTCTCTGTGCAGCCGCGGCTGTCCTGGCCACAGTCTTTACACTCAGAACTTGTTCAAGGCTCTTCCACACCCAGTACCTGCAGTCCTTAGCCTCACCTGGGAAAGAGCTCGGAGCAGCTGCCTCGCAGTGGCCGCCAGGGGGCGCTGCTACAGTAAGTGCTGGTGCAGGATCTCCCACACCATCTTCTTCCTGAACAGAGGCATGTGCTGCTGGGAGAAGGTGATGGGCTGGCCCCTGGAAATGTAATCTGCATATTTACAGGCGAACACGCCGCAGTCACCCCCGTTCAGCTGCTGAGGAATCTCCTCTGCCAACATGCTGTGTTGCTTCCACTCAGCAGGGCTCAGGTCGCTGTTCCTTCTCGCTTTGCTCTCCTCCCGCAGATAGCAGAAAAGCAGCTTAAGGATGTCGGGTCTCTTCTGTCCCAAGGAGTCCAGGTAGACAATACTCTTCTTTCTTAGGTCTGTGACCACCAGGCTCCAGTGCGTGCCCAGGTGAACTGGGACCAGGAGAAGTTCCTTTGCAAAGATGTTTACTGCCCGGGTCCATCTTCTGACTGACCTGTAGCCACCAGACTTTAACTTGGTGTAAAAGAAGGTATTAAATGCGTGAAGTGCCGGGTAGCCTTGACTTTGATTTCTTTCCATGAGAAGGTTCATGTAAAAATTGATGACTTTGTCGTTGAGCCACTGGGTGTTCCTTAGGGTCCACAGGTCTCCTCGAGTCATTTGCAGTTTGAAGGCACAGCTCAAGAACTCATCTTTTGACCCAGGGCCTAGTGCACTGCCGATTTCTTTCTCCATGTCCACTGTGATATCAGGACCACAGTCCAGCCCTCTACCCTTCTCTTGGTCTTCAAGAGCCTTTTTCTTGACCTCAGGTGTTGACACTTTGCTTTTGGGCATGCCATTGCTGACACTGTCTGTGTAGATTTGAGGTGTTTCCGATTCATGATTCTGCCCTTCAGCACAACCTTTGAAAGTCTTGGAGGTGTCCATGGTGCTTGTGTGAGTGCTGTGAGGGCCTGAGCTCACGGGGACATCAGGTTGGAGGAGTTCCAACAGCCCTGGGCACTTTTCATTGTGGTTTTTCTGAACTTCTTCCTCCCTGTTGCTGTGGGGGGGCTTGAGACCCTGGCCTCCACCCACAGACTCCTCAGTCACAGCCTCTTCCTCAGGGCCTTTGGCACACTCTGGGGCCATTAGCTGTAACGGACCCTTTTCCTGGGGTGTCCATATTCAGCTCTTGTCAGGCTCTTCATCCCCAAGCTCTGTTTCATGCTGTTCCTGTTTCAGCTTCTTCCAGGACTGGACTGCCTCTTCGGACCACACATCATCCTCTTTGTCTTCTTGGCATTTCCTCTTCTGGCCTTTCTCTGGCTGTTCAGGGCTCATTCTTTTACCCTGCTTGCAAGGCTGCCTTATATAGGGACTACTTGGATTGTCTTTGCCCAGGTGTTGGCTGCCGGCCGCAACACAGCTTTCTGATGTCCAAGTCAAAGTGCAGGTCAGCTGGGCATTCTGTGGGAGTTCTTGGGTTTTCCCCTTGATGGCTGAAGGGTCCTTTAGTCAACTGGGAGATGTCTTATCCACACCAGACATGGTGGTTCAAGGTCAGAATCCGCAGGGGAAGAGCACAGGTTTCTTTTGGCGCTGGGGTCAGTTAGGCCAGGAAGACAGAAGGAGGTGGCAGTGTCACAGGACACTTCTCACATAGCTGATCTTCTCTAATCTTGTCTTTCAGGTGGCATTTCCTCAGTCCCCCTATAGAAAGGTCAGTGGAGTTCCGACTCTGCCTTTTGTTTTTCCCTACTGAGGGAGAAGGATCGCTCTAGGGCACAAGGAGCCTCTGTAGAACCTGAAATTGTGGAAATCACAATGAGTGTCAGAGACTTTCAGCCAAAGACAGCAGTCAACACACTTTAGAAGCAAGACTACTGTGTGCCTCCCTCCACTGTCACCAAGGCTCTGGAAGTCCAGTTTCCACTAGCTGGTTATGATGTGGTTTTATGCACCAGGGCAACATTCATTGGTGAATGGAGGCCCTGCCCACTATCCCCAGGTCTAGGGTCTTAAAGCTTGTTTTCATTCCTGGAATTCCTGTTGGAACTCCTGCTGGCTGAAGCAAACCCAAGATCAGTAAGAACTCAGAGGAGCAGAAGTTCAGCACATATAATGAATAAATAAATGTAAAAACCCCCAAGTGCTGGGATTAAAAGCGGCAGCACCACTGCTTGGCTGGAGAGATCTTTTTAGGATGACTCAGCAGATATGGCTCCGTGGTAAAGAGTGATGCTTTTCTAGAAGACCACACTTTGATTCCTAGCCCTGTCTTTGCAGCTTACATTCAGCTGTAAATCCAGTGCCAGGGGAGCTGACACTCTCTTCTGGTTTTAAGCAGGAAACGCACACACACACACACACACACACACACACTGCTCTTACATATGTGAAAGCAAAACACTCATACACATTAAAAATAAATCTTATAAAAATAAAAGCTAGGATTTGTACTAAGCCAATTTCTCTTTTTTTTTTTTTTCCAGAAAAACAGTGTACCGGAAAACTAAGTAAAAATCATTGCTAAAATGTACAAAACAAAATTAGAAAAAAAAATGTAATAAATGAAAAGATAGTTATCCCTTGTAAAAGCTTTTAAAAATAGTTTGAGAAGCTTCTATGTCCTTAAACCTTGAAAGACGGAGACCAAACCATGTGTTTAAACCTGCTTGTAGCTGCCTTTCTCACTCCCCAAAATCTAGAGACATAACCATATCTCCATAAAACTCATATAACATGTGATTGAACAGTGGCGAAGCTTTGTAGATTATATTTGATTTGATCGTTGCCAAACAGAAGGGAGGAACAATGAGATGGCTCAGCCCGGTTAGCTGCTCACTGGCAACTCTGACCAGTTCAGGGCAATTCCTGAGTCACACAAGATAAAAAGACAGAACCCAGTCACCCGAATTATTCTCCGACCTCCACATGTGCTGTGGCAAGCCAGCAGTTGCTGCACCCCCAACACAAATAAATGACCGAACTGCAATAAACTCTGAAAGGTGAGCGAAGACAGAGGCCTTTTATCCTAGTGGATCACTGTGGAATGGCTGTGCCTCTCACCCTGCAAATTCAGGCCACGGCCACAAGAGGGCAGAGAGAAACCACAGAGAAGAGTGTGCCTCTCAGTCTTTCCTGCCTTCCTCTCTGACCCAAAGGAACTTCTCAGAGCAGAGAATGGCAGGGGCAGAACCAAAGCATCTGGACAACTGGGCTCCCCTTGTTTACAAGGCTGGCAGGCTTAGTCAGGGATCTAGAGAGTAACAGAACACACACACACACACACACGATAGATAGATAGATAGATAGATAGATAGATAGATAGATAGATAGATAGATGAGTTTAGATAGATGACTTACAGGCTGAAGTCCAGCTAGTCCAGAGATGGCTGCCTATGAATGGAAGGTCCAAAAGTCCAGTAGTTTTTCAGTCCATGAGTGTGGATGTCTCAGCTGGTCTTCAGTAAAGGCCAGAATTCTACACAAGTAGACTGCAAGGACAGTGAAGGAATGGACTTCTTCTCAGCGAGGCAGTAACAGGCAAATAGCAAAAGCTCCCTAGTTCCAGCGCCTTTTATAGAGGCATCTAGGGGAAGGTGTGGCCTGGATTAGAGGCATGGCTTCCCTCTTCAAAGATGAGGATTAAAATTAAGCAAGGAATCCCTCACAGGTATGCCTTTTCATTTTGGGGTTTTACATAATACCACATAACTGGAATCCAGTTCTCAGTCAAGAATGGTCGTCACAGCTGCCTTTCCAAACCCCACTTCATGTTCTGGACACAGTTTGACATTTTTGACATTTAACCTTGTGTTCTTTCTTTCTGTAGCTTCTGGTGTGTGTTTGTCTGTGTTCACGTGTGTACTTGTGTGCATATGTGTGTGTGTGCCTGTGTGCAGGCTCTCTCAAAGAAGTCAGCATGTGTGGGCTGAGTTGTGGGGCAGCAGAGCTGGGCTGGAGTGGAGTAGAGCTCACTTGGTGGAACTCTTGGCCCAGCAAATAAGAACCCTGGGTTTGCTTCCCATACCACACACAACTGCATGTGATGGGGCATGCCTCTTCTCCTAGCGCTCTGGAAGAAAAGACAGGAGAACCACAAGTTCAAGGTCATCTTAAGCAGTGTAGGGCTTTCACAGTCAGCCTTGGATACAAAGAGCCCCGAATGATAAAATACATTATATAGGAAGGGAGCTTGTAGATCAGCAATTACTGAGCGTATGCCTTGCATAAACAAAGGCCACGATTTAATGCCTACCACCTTCAAGATCCACGTAGTTTGTTCAGTCTACAAAGCTGGCTGTCTAAGCTGGTCCTCAGTATATGTTGAAATCCCAAAGAAGTAGGCTGTAATGCCAGTGAAGAAATGCCTCAGCAGCAAGATGGATGAACTTGCCAGAGAAAGGGAGGGTGAGTGGACAAAAGGCAAAGACTCCCTTCTTCCAGGATCTTTTATGCAGGCTTCCACTGCAAGGTGAGGGCCAAATTTAGGTTGGGTCATCTGAACCCAATGAATCCCTCTCAAATGACCCAGTCCAGGAAAATCCCGTCTGAAGGGAGCCAACTTCATTAAGGGCACACCGATTAAATGCCCAGTACAGAACAGCCTCCCGGAAGCTCCTCACACCAGCAACAATTTATGGACTTAGCAGGTTATATTTGGGATTATGCATACTGATATACATATTTGCAATGCCATAACAGTTAATGAAAGGAGAGGAGGCCATGGATCTGAAGCAGAGTAGGGAGGGGAAATGCCAGGGTGTGGAGGGAGGAAAGGGAAGGGAGAAATGTAATTATAGTATAATTTCGAAAATCTTTTTAGAAAGTTAAAAAGAAAAAGAAAAAGAAAAAGAAGGTTCTAAAATAAAAAAAGAAAAGAAAAGAAAATTCCTGACAGATGTGCCCAGGTGCTTGAGTTTTAGTTGATTCCAGATGTGATCAAGTTGACAACCCAAGATTACTCATGATACATGACATGCACACAATGGAAGAATTTACATATGAAGAAAAATTATGGCTGAACATGGATAATGTATGTCAAGTGAAATAAACCTGATAAATGTTGTATTATCTCACCTCTGTGAGATAATATAATCTGAAAATCTCTGGTTCATGGAAGAGAAGAATACAATGATGGTTTCCAAAGTCTGGGATTCAAGCAAAAGGAGGGGAAGACAGACCTCAGACACAGGTTATGGGATTTGTGCTTAAAAGCTCACCTTGAGAAAAGCTGAGGGATACCCTAGGATCCTGAGTGCTCAGTGTAGTTGCCAGCTCACTAATATTTTCTATCAGCTTGAACCCTGTGTCCAAGCAGTTTTTCCTGGTGGACAAACCACAATTCTACAAGCCTGCTTTAGTTTTAAGTTTTTCTATTTTAAATTATCATTTAGCAAGAGAGAGAGTATGTGTGTGGACAGAGTATGTTTGTAGAGAGCATAGGTGTGTACAGTGTGTGTGTGTGTGTGTGTGTGTGTGTATACATGTATGAGTGCATGAATGTGTCCCATTGTGTATTTGTGGAGGCCAGAGGACAACCTTTAGAAGCTGAGCTTTATTGCATGCTGGATCCCGAGGCTACATCTCAGGTTCATAGGCTCACCTGACCAGCACTATTACCCAGTGGACAATCCTGCTGGCCGCAGGCCTGCTGTGCAGCAGCAATGAAACAAAAAGTTAGGAAGGCATGAGAGAGGGGCAATGCCACCTGGTGCTTGTAATCCCAGCTTTATCTGTACCTGCCCATTTACTTTATCTTTTTTTTTTTTCTGTCTTGTACCATCAAGGTGAAATATCTTCTGGCCCTGTTACTTCTTTTATATCTATTGTATTCATTACAAAAGTAGCTAGAAAATGGCCGTGTAGTGGAAAACACTCTGAGACCCACATTGGAGTCCCAGAATCCACATGGTGCCTCACAGCTTCCAGGAGACCAGCTTCCAGCGCCCTGTTACGTCTGTCACCAGGCATGCAAATGCTGCACAGATATACATGCAGTCAAAACACCCATACACATATAATAAAAAAAATTAAAGTATGTTAATGTAGGCAACATCTCTTCCCATCTCATCGTGACTTTCCGTATTCAAAACAAAAACCAAAACAACAAATCAGTCCAGTTTAAGCATAGGGGCTGTATACCAGGACCTCTTCTAAAGGGCCAGTCTCCCAAAACCACAGTCAAAATAAAAATTCAGTTTCTTCCACAGTTTCTCCCTTTTTAGACAGTTTCACTGTGTAGCTCCCATAGATATTCTTTGTTGTCAACTTGGCTACATCTGGAATGAACAAAAGCCAAGGTTCTGGGTACACCTGTAAGGGACTTTTCTTAATTCAATCACTCCAAGTGTACAGACCCACCTTTAATCTGGCCACTCCTTATGGTGGCAGCCCATACAAAGGAGGTGAAAGCAGGAAGCTCTCTCCTTGCCTGCTTGCCCTCACTCTGACTGGCAAGTCCACTTCTTCACTGGCATTAGAGCCTACTTCTTCCAGGATTCCAGAACGTGCTGAAGACCCCCTGAGACATCCAGCCTTGTTGACCAAACAACTATTAGCCTCTTGGACACTCCTTTGGAGACAGCCATTGTTGGAATAGTCAGGCCACAGCCTGTAAGCCACCATAATAAATCCCTTTTACACTTTCCTGTACATATTCATTCTATTAGTTCTGTTTCTTCACTGAACCCCGACTAATACAGTAGCCTAGTATGGCCCCTAACCCAGGCAATCCCTCTACCACACCCTTCCTGAGTTCTGGAATTACATATGAGAATCAAGCATGTCTCCATCCTATTAAATGACATCCGGGACTCAATTTTCCCTCTAGGACCCACCCCAAATCCATTTCCAAAGCATAGTATGCAAATATATCTGTGTCTGTCCATTCTTTTATGATGGAAATGATCATGACTGAATATGACAGAAAGGAGGGTTTAGACCAAGCATTCTGTCTCGCTGCCACTACCCACTTCTGATGGCCTGTGGGATGTGTGACACCTCGAGCCACTCAGTCGATAGGAGTGCTGCTGGTGCTTGGGGCACCAGGCCGAGGGTTTTCAGGTTCTTGGCCTCTTCCTCAAGAAGGAGCTAAAGCCATGCAAACATTACTTTCCTCAAAATTTAAGTGATAGTATTGATCAGAAGGAAACATGCTGTCAAGAGTGGCATTGGCCTGTACAAGTGAGGGTACACAGTGCCCCAGTTAGTTTGAGGCTTCTTTTTCTGGAGTTCAGGGGGAGGTTATGTGCCATTCACCAACCCTAGACTGTTCTCCCTGGGCACATATCTATCAACAAGTCAGGACTAACGCCACAGCATGTGTCTCTAGGGAAGAGGCTAGAAAAACAGGCACCCTCTTAATACCTTCTACCAAAGTGCAAGAAAAAGAGAGCCTGACCTTTGCCTTCTAGAATATGGGCAGAGATCTGTAGCTGCTAAGAGATCTTTTTTCAGGCTTTGCTCTGAATACTTATTATCCCACCTTTCACCCTGACTGTTGAGTTGCAGCTGACAGTTCTTCTCTGACCTAACTCTTGCTGCGTTCCTTGGAGTGCTAATACCATCTTGTTAAAATAAGGGATGGGATTTAATATTTTCAATGGTATAGGCTCTTGGAATATTCATATCCTGACTACACTGTGCATCAGAAACATGGGAAACCTTAGTAGCATTCTAAGAGCAGAAAATAGTTGTCCTAATGAGAGGGTGGTCGGGGTAGGTGTTCAGAATTACCGAGATGAGCAGAAAGAAGGCTGATCCATTGTAATTGAACTGTGACTCCTGCAGCATGGAAACAGATGGACCTGAGTACAAGCCCGATGCTCTTACAGGTGAGCAGGTGAAGAGGAAAAGTGTACTGAAGAAACAATTAGTTTTTAGAGATGCGTTCAATGAAAATTGTCTTGGCAGCACTGTCACTGGCACTCAGGTAGTAAAACTCTATTATAAGGTTATTCTCTTGATGTGCTTTAGTTCTGAGCTTCACATGAGTAGACTCACCTGGAGAATTCTTTTCACCAGTCAATATTTGGAACTTATGGTGTCTTTGCTCCTCAGAATGGCCTTTGTAGCACACCTCCTCAGAGCTTACTGGAACGTCAGCATCTCAGGCTTCACTCTGAAGAAGGACGAGATCTCCCTGTGCCCCATACGCGCATTGGTCCTGAGAAGTGTCGTCCTAATCGTGAAGTGGTGTGTCTGAGTTTAAGACAGACTCTAAAGTGCTCTGATGCTGGTTATGAAGTGTCCCAGGACTGGATCCCAAACACTACCACTGTACGTGTAAGTGCAAGCACTTTGTGAGGTCAGGGGTCACTGGGAGTCCAGACAGTGCTGGACGTGTGTTGAGAGTCTGATGTGTGCTGCGATGCTCTAGTCTGATCCCTAAACACAAGGGAGCATGCTGGCTTCCCCTGCTTCATTTGTAACCAGTCCCCTTGGGGGCACAAGAATGTACCCTTCCATTTGACGGCGTCCCAGGATGGCCCATCAGACAGGAAATTCATTAAAGCCACAATTATAGCTAAAAAGTATGTGAACTTGGCGCCAATGGTGCATTTCCATTTGCTATTTTAAAATTTGTTTCAGAGTCTGGAAAGATGGGTCAGTTGGTCAAGTGCCCACCATGAAAGCATGAGTTTGGATCTCCAGCAAAGTAAAAAGTCCTCAGTGTGATGGGGTGAGTCTGTAGGTTCCCAGCTGGGAAGGCAGCAGGAGAATACCTGGGCCCCACTGCCTAATCAACCTAGCCAAATGGGTGCACCCCAGGTTAGGAGGGAGACCCTGACTCAAAAGCTGAGGTGGAAAGGGGCTGAGGAACACGTGATGTCAGCCTATTTCCTTCACATGTATAGATGCATATATACACATGCAAGTGCACACACACACACACACACACACACACACACACACACTGACACCATTCAATTACTCGGCACTGAAGCAAAGCAATGCTTCTCTAAGTGACACTGTTTGGCCACAGACCCTGGTGAATACCCCTACTTCCACCAAGGGTAAAGGGTCACATGGGACAGGAAGCTCTGCTTCTGGAAACTTGGACTATCCAGAGAGGGCTGGAATCTCACCAGCAGGCAAAGTTCTCATCACATACCTCTGAAGAGTGAAAAGATGTAAATTAGGAGGCGGTAGAAAGGAGCAGAGGGCTAAGAAAACAGCCACCACAAGGTGGAGCCAAGTCACACAGGACTGATGTGGGAACCAGGATTCAGGTAGCCCAGACTTTAGCTGTCCACCATTTTCAAATTTGGGAGTCGGTTTGGTTCTTAAGTCTGAGAAAGATGATGGCACTGAAGGCCAGGTGAGGAACAAGATCCATCGATATAAAGCTGTGATCAGAAGTGCTCATCTTGCGTGCGTAAACCTGCTTCCCAGTGGCAAGGAGTTACAGGTCCACAGGAAACAGTAGACAGCAGGAAAGAAGAGTCAATCCGGGTGCAGGAAGATGTGTGCTGGGATTACATCCTCGTTATGTCTGATTTATAGAATCTTTAGTCTCCAGATTCCATTTAGGAATATTAGGGCAATATTAGTGTCATCTTGTGGGGTTCTTGTGAGACTGTGTGCAAACTGCTCACTTTTAGTGAGTAATCCCCAAACTTGGAAATGTTAAGCCACGAACACTCAACATATCATATTGATTGCTGAGTGAACACAGTGGTAGTTAATGTTGTCAACTTGTGGGGGTCCAGAGGCATCCAGAGACAAACCTGTAGGTGCGCCTGTGAGGGATTACCTACATGGGAAAACCCACCTCAACCTTATGTGGACCTCTATTCCATAAGCTGGGCTCCTGGACTGAATAAAAAGCTAAGCAAAACTGACTATGAGCATTTAATTCTCTCAACATTGAACAAAATACCCCAGGTTCCCCCTGAAATCCCTTCCCCAGGATTGACTGGAATTCAGAATAAAACCCGTTATCTCTTGTGCTCTTTCTCACGGGATACCTTATCACAACTTCCAGGTAAATTTGCATTACAGAGACCCTGGTGAAATCAAGCGTGGGTAAGGCATTGTCTCTCATTTTTAAAATGTTTCCTGTTAAAGTCTGTTGAAGCTGAGTGTGGTGGTCGAGGAGAGGAGGCACCATGAGTTTGAGGGCAGCTGAGCCACACAGTATCTCTCTCAATTGGAACAGTAAAAGGCACAGATTATAGCGATGATCAAATGCAGTTGGTGTGTAGAAACTGCTTGGCTGCTGTGGCTGAGGCTGTAGGCCAATGCTTCCTGTGGTACCTATGCTGGTCTCAATCCCCGGGAGGAAGCAACCCTCCTTTCTTAGCCTCTAGATGGTTCAACTATAGGCCTGAGGTGGTTTGAATTTGTCCCCATAGGCTCTGCTGTTTGAGTGTTTAGGCCTCTTTCTGTTTGTTTGTCTCTCGGTTGCTGTCTCAGTATGGAAGCCCTCACTGCCACTCCACCCCCATGCCTGCCTGCCTCCCTTGTGAAACCGTGGGGGCCATGGACTCACCCTTGGAAACTGTGAGTAAGCCCCCGGGGAAAGGCTTTCTTTTTTAGGCTGCCTTGGTCATGGTGTCTCCTTACAGCAACAGAAGAGTGACTAAGACAAGGCCTAAGCCAGAGGCCCTTCTGTTAAGCAATTTTAAATAATCATCTCATTAAGAGTTTATTCCATTCCAGGGATCTAAGAACTAACACATTTTAAAGATGAGGAAACTGAGGCCTAGGCAGGTAGTGATTTTTTTTTTTTAATATACTATTTAGCAGCAGAACTAGGATTCACCACTAAGCCCTCTCTACCTCTGACTCTGTTCTGGGCTCAGTCAACAATTCCTCTCTAGTAATTCAGTCTCTTCTCTCACATTGCTTTTCTCAGGTACAAATACAGAAGAAACCCCAACAGCACCATGGGTGATAGGAATCCCAGGTCCAGGCTAGAGAGATGGCTCAGAGTTTAAGAGCACTGGCTGCTTTTCTAAAGTTACTGAGTTCAATTCCCAGCAATCACATGGTGGCTCACAACCATCTATCATGAGATCTGGTGACCTCTTCTGGCCTGCTGGCACACATGCAGGCAGAATACTGCATAATAGATAAATAAATAAATCTTTTTAAAAAATGGGGTATTCACGTTACGTTAAAAAATATGAAAGGAAGAATTCCAGTTCCACTTAAATGAATCCCACTTAAAGGTGACTTTGATTGTGACCCCCTCAGGCTGCCTGTGTCAGCTCTTGCTCTCCCCAGGCTGACCCATCCTTTCTCTGCCAGTTATCATTACAGAATACCAATCTCTTCATGGCACTTCTCTGCTTAAAAGGCTCCTTGTGCTCTGCACAGCACAGCAGGGCTCCCTTGCACTGGGCATTCTGGAGCTTCTCTATAAAACGGCTCCTTCATCAGATCCTCATGCCATCAGGGCAGCCCAGAACTGAGTTTAAGATCCGAGGGCTCAGCGGTGAGTCCTAGCCCCCCCAATTCCTAGCATCAAAAAACTCACAGTCTAACTTCATGTGCAGTACACAGAAAAACAAGTCCTTTGGTGCTGGAGCCCAGCTGCCAGAGGGCTTAGCTAGAATGCCCTAAAGCCTGGGTTTATTCCCCAGGACTACAGAAAACCAGTTGTGGAGGCATCTGCCTATAATCTGACCATTTAGAGGGTAAAAACAGAGGCATCAGGAGTTCAAGGTCATTCTTTCCTACTTTGCAAATTTGGGCCCATCTTGGGCTCCATGAGATCTTGTCTCAATAAACAAGTTCAAGGCCAGCCTGGTCTACATGAGACCTGTTGTTCAAAATAAAAGAGCCTTACTCTTACATCCTATTCTGATATAGAACAGAACATCGCTAAAAATTAAATTGAGGCAATTAGCAAGTTAAAAAATGCCAGCTCAGTGCACCTGCATATGTTTAAAAAATGTGAAGTATTTTTTGTCTTCTATCATACCTAAACTTTGAGTGGATCTCTGGAAAAGTTATTTGCAGTGACCAAGGGTAAAATGTGTCTTTTCTCTGGAATGCATTTTCCTCTCTCATAGATGGCCAAGTACTTACTATTCAACCTTTAAATGCAGGAACAGGCAGCTGCAGAGTGATGGGTGGGAGGTGGGGTAGAGAGGTGGAGGAGGGGTGGTGATGGCTCAGGGATAGTCTTGCATGTATGAGGCCTTGGTTAATTCCCCACCACTGCAAACTAACAATCAATTGTTGAAGAGCTGTTTTTCTATAACAACTTATTCCCCAACCTGCCTCACGCACAGTCTGCTTTTCATCCCGTCCATGTCCCCAAGTCCTGAACTTGGATGACACTATTATTCCCACAGCCTGCAACTCTTTATTTATGCAATACACGGTTAAGATACTTCAGGACAGCTGCCTAACGCAGACTCCCCGTTCTTGGCTTATGTTTGTTCACCAAGGGAACAGTCTAAAAGTCTCTGACCGTTAAATCTTGCAGTGAAAACATTTTGGCATCAGACACGCCTTTGCTATATATCACTCAGCATTTGATAAACTGGTTGAGAGGAGCCAGAAAAGGTCCTAAAGGGTAAACACAGCCGGATGAAAGCCAGCGACACCTAAGTGTGACCGATGCCAAGTATACCGCTCTTTCCCTGTCATCCTAGTACCTGAACTACATCTGGGATCGAGAGCACGATGGTGCTCAGGCAGTTTTCCTCCCTGCCTCAACTGGACAACTTCGCCCTCTTGTGCTTTTTGACAGGCAGGTCCTTCACAATCCAATATTCAGTTGCCTCCTGGGGTCTAGCATCTTGGATTCTTTAAGGGCGACACCCAACTCTGGACATCCTCCCCTGGAAAAAACTGTCGAGGGCCCACACAGAAGGGGGCAAGAAAGTCTGTCCCTAGGTTCAGAGGAGTCTCCGGGCGCAGACCACCGCGCGGACCCCAGGAGGAGCGAGGCTCAGCGGGCTCCTTCAGGGCAGTCACTGCTGGTGCGCGGGCCCCACTCGGGTTGGCCACAAGGGGCCTCCATCTTCCCGGACGAGCTCGGAGCCGGGACCGGGGCGAGGGCGGCTAAAGGGTCGGCCCTGAGCGCGGTCCCCTCGGGCGACAGGGCCCCGCCTCGCCGAAGTGCCAGCGGCCTGCGGCAGCCCCAGCCATCCTCCCTGCGCAGCGAGCGCAGGGCTGAGCGCGCGCCAAGGGCTGGGCGGCCGCCGGGCGGGGGCGCGGCTAAGGGTGCGCGAGTGGCCGCGGCCGCCAGGGGGCAGCAGCGGCCGATGGGCGGCGGAGACCGAGCCCAGGCGCCGGGCGACCGAGGCAGCAGAGGACCCTCGCGGCGCAGGTTCCGGAGAGGCGTTTCCCGCCGGCGCTGAACCCGACGCGTACGAGGCGCGTCGCCGCCGCCGCCCTTCGAGCCCCGCCGATCGGACTTGCGCGGGGACGGCCATCCCTTCGGCCTGCCGGCGTCGGCAGCGGCGGCGGCGTCCCAGCCCCGGGGCTCCGGCAGGAAGGGAGGAGGCGGCGTCGGCCGGCGGGGCGCGACCCCCGCGAGGGTCTCAACAATGGTGCGCGGCCCTGGCGCGGTCCCCGCGTCCGCCCCACGGCCGTAGAGGAAGCGGCCAGGAGCCGCCTCCACCCCGCACCCCCCAGCCACTCGCTCGCCCGAGTTGGCCTGGCCGACCTCGCGGGCTGGGGCTCCCGCTAGCCAGGACCTGCAAACCAGGACCCAACAGACACCTCCCTGCTCTTAGCTCGCTTTTGTCCGCTGTTTTGTTTGTTTGTTTGTTTGTTTTTCACATCAAAGAAAAAAATGGCACAAATATCTTCCAATATTTTACCCATTTTTTTCCACCAGGCATTGGTTTTATTGTACTGAGACTACATTTTGCATTGGTCGTGTATATGATTTGCAAACATTTTCTTTCAATCTGCTGCTGTTGATATTTTTTTCAGAGATTTTGCTTTTGGAGTCATATATGGAAACTTACCATCAATCCTCAAGGTAATGGAGATCATTTTCTATGGTTTCTTTTAAACACTTTATGATAATTTTATGTTTAATCTACAGTCCTCTTCAAGGTAACTTTTCATAGGCTGCAAAAATTGTAACTATTTTGCTCATGGATATCTAATTATTCCAATACCATTTCTTGGAAAAAATTACCTTTTCTTTATTCGTTTTGCAGCAGTGTCAAAAACCAACTAACTGTTCACTTGCACATCGACATTAAGATGTTCTGTTGAATGCTTGGGCTCACTGACAACACAGTGCCTTGGTCGCTGTGGCTTTATTCTGTCTGGAGTACTGTGCCTCCTCCATATTTCTTTCACTTTTCCACACTGTTGTCATTCTTGTGCTTCCCTCATGTGCTTTTGCTTGTTCGTGTTTCTAAAGCCTCAAGATTCATTATCTATTTGGATTTACTGAAGTCCATCAATAATTTAGGGAATAATTGTTACCTCAAGCACATGTTCTCTGATGAACACATATGCTATCTGTCCTCAGCAATTTGGGTCTTTCCTTTTCATTTGTTCTCATTGTATTTTATCATAAACATTCTGTGCATGCTTCTATTGGACTTAAGTTAATTCCCATTTTTGGAACTATAGTAAGATGGAAACTTTATTTTCTTTGGCAACTCTACATTGCCAGGCTGTAGGAAAATGACATGCTGTTTTCCACAGTGGCTCTCCCTGAAAGTATTAGGGTAATGATTTGACATTGTGTCACATGAGGTACAGTTCAAGGAACCGGAAATGTTGTCACACTAGTAGAACACCTGGACAAACAAGTCAAAATGTGTGAGCTAGGAGGGCCAAACATTGGTGACATTTTGGTAGGGATCAGAAGTGAAACTTACCCTGCCCACTATGAAATTATAGAACTAACCCGTAAGTCTAGATGTTGATTAATAACAGGGAAGTTTAGTCAGAAGCCCCAGAATACTGACATGGAAATCAAGCTGCATCACCAACCTGGGAGTTTTCAAACTGTTATCTTTTAAAGCAGCGGGTCAAAAATAAATAAACAGCTGACACAAGAAGGTGAGTCCTGGTACAGTGTGGTGTGAAAATGAATTAGTGCTTAGAGATCCCAATTGTCCTACTCCTATTGTGTGAGAACACAGCACACAGATAAATATTGCTTCTAGAGTTCAAGGTTGGGCTTCTCCAGACATGCACAGCCGAGCTGCAGTTAAGACTGAGTGCAGAGTAGCACAGCCCTATTTGATTATGAAAGGAGCAGAAAATTTCATGGAAATGCACTGCTACTGCTAATGCTCATCTTGACCTGCATGAGGTAGCTCAAGCCTCCCACTAGCAAGAGATCACACAGCCCCCTCCCTTTGCAAGTTTGATTCCAAAATGTCTTTCTTCTAGAATGTAGGCAAGGCCAGGCCCATTTTGAGGCTTCATCAAAACAAGATTAAAGAGTTTTTTTTGTAATGAAAATAAGTTGATGTTTAAAAGAAAAAAGAAAAAAAAAGCTGTTTCTTTTTATTTATTCACTTTCCTGCCAATTGTAGCCCCCTTCCTCCTCTCCTCCTGATCCCACCCCCTCACTCTTTCCCTTGCCCCCTCCCCTTCTCCTTAGAAAGTGGGATCCCCCACCATCACCAACCCACACCAGCATATCAAGTCGCCTTAGGGCCGCATGCATGCCCTATCAGCAGAACTGACATTGCCACGTGCCCTTTGGCATCTACATCACTGTGGCAGTGTACACGTCTCCCAGAGCGAGGAACAGTGCTATTCGTCTGGGTTTAGCCAGGTGTGGCGCATGGAAGACATTAATACAGCCAACCAGGATGAAGAAGGAGGTCACTCGCACATCAGAGAGCAGGAAGAGTAGGGAGGGGACAAGCCTCAGTGCACAGCTGATGGGGCCAACACAGAGAAATCTTTCTTTTTATCATTTTTATTCCATTTGTTCCCTCAGTTGGAGTGACCTAGAAACAGCTTGCTCATAAAAGATTAGCCACATATACGAACACAGATCTCTTTAATAACAAACCCAGAATTCTCTTTGTAACATTCTTTTTTTTTTTTTTTATCTCAGAACAAACATCACAAATTCACTGACACATAAACACCCAACTTCTATAATCTATTTTTTAAAGAATTTGTTAGACTAGATCAGGAACCTCTAATACCATGGTCATATATTTTAAAAGTCTGCCTGCAGTGCCCTCTTCTGTTAAATATAGGTAAGTGCAGTTTCCCATCTGCCTTTTAGAAGAGAGTTATTTTGGCAGAACTGTTCGACTGCAAAATTTTGCAAATGTTGGACAGTTTATTTCTACTGACTTCTTTTGTATTAATGACAGTTTACTCATTTTGTTCTACTGACTTCTTTTGTTGCTATGTTAAGAAGCTACAGCATCGAAGAAATGTATTACAAAGATTGAGTTCTTTTTCCAAAACCGGCAAGATTTATGATTTGTTTTTTTTTCCTATAATTCAATGATTTTATCTGCATAATTGTATCATGGTTATAATAACAAACAATACCAATGATGATAATAATGTCTAAACTACTAATCATTTTTCTAATTCAAGCATCTTCCAACACATTTCTTTTTTTTTTTTTTGAATCTTACATTAGCTAACCCCAGTTTAAATTTTATTGGAATAAACATTATCGTTTTTTTTTTATCAGTTACATTGTATTAATTCTGTATCCTAGCCGTGTCCTGATCCCTCATTCCCTCCCAGTCCCTCCCTCCCTCCCTCATCTCCACCCTGCCCCTTTCCAAGTCCACTGATAGGGGGGACCTCCTCCCCATTCATCTGATCCTGTTTTATCAGGTATCTTCAGGACTGGCTGCAAAGCCCTCCTCTGTGGCCTAACAGGACTGCTCCTCCCTTCGGGGGTGGGGAGACCAAAGAGCCAGTCATCGAGTTCCTGTTAGAAATAGTCCTTCTTCCCCTCACTTTGGGAAACTAATTGGTTAGTGAGCTACCGCAGGCTACATCTGAGTGGAGGTTCTAGGTTATATCCATACATGGTCCTTGGTTGAATGTCAGTCTCAGAAAAGACCCTGTGCCCAGATATATTTGGTCCTTGTGGAGCTCCTATCCTTTCCCCATCAGACTAACTCCCCTTCTTTCTTATGATTCCCTGTACTCTGCCAAAGGTTTGGTCATGAGTCTTTGCTTTGAAAACACTGCTAGTTAGAGTCTTTCAGATGCACTCAGTAGACTCCTGTCATACGTTCAATGCACATCCCATCTGTCTTTCTAAACGAGGATTAATCATCTCACCCCATGTCCGCTCAATTGATTTTCGTTTTTAGGTGTATAGATTTCATTATGTTTATCATATCTTATAGGTCTATATAAGTGAGTATATCCCATGTTTGTCTTTCTCCTTCTGGGATATTTCACTCAGAATGATCTTTTCTAGATCCCACCATTTGCCTGCAAATTTCATGATTTCTTCCTTTTTGATTGCTGAGTAGTATTCCATTGTATAAAAATACCACAATTTCTGTACCCATTCCACCGTTGATGGACGTCTGGGTTGTTTCCAGGTTCTGGCTATTACAAATAGAGCTGCTATAAACATGGTTGAGCAAGTGTCCTTTTTGTGTACTTGAACAAACTTTGGGTATATACCTAGCAGTGGTATAGCTGGGTCTGGAGGAAGCACTATTCCTATTTGTCTTAGAAAGCACCAGATAGCTTTCCAGAGTGGTTGTACCAGTTTACATTCCCACCAGCAGTGGAGGAGGGTTCCCCTTTCTCCACAACCTCTCCAGCATGTCTTATCACTTGAGTTTTTCATCTTGGCCATTCTGATGGGTGTAAGGTGATATCTCAGGGTCGTTTTGATTTGCATTTCCCTGATGGCTAATGAGGATGAGCATTTCTTTAAGTGTTTTTCTGCCATTTGATATTCCTCTGTCGAGAATTCTCTGTTTAGCTCTTTTCCCCATTTTTTAATTGGATTACTTGGATTGCTGCTTTTCAGCTTCTTTAGTTCTTTGTATATACTGGATATTAGTCCTCTGTCAGATAAACGGTTAGTGAAGATTCTTTCCCAATCTGTAGGCAGTCGTTTTGTTTTGATGACAGTATCCATTGCTTTACAGAAACTTTTCAGTTTCATGAGGTCCCATTTATTGATTGTTGTTCTTGGAGCCTGTGCTGTTGGTGTTCTGTTCAGGAAGTTGTCTCCTGTGCCAATGAGTTCTAGGCTGTTCCCCACTTTTTTCCAATTGATTTAGGGTATCTGGTTTTATGTTGAGGTCCTTGATCCAAAACCCGAAAGATTTATGATTTGTAATAATGTTTCTCCATTTTGACTATGTTACCATCTTCCAGGCATGGTGCCTGTTTGTAGGATGACATATGCCACTCAGTATTACCCAGCACCTGCTTGTGGTAGCCGTCAGGCACACACAGGGGTCATCTACAAGACAGAGGTGGCCACACACTGGATTTTGACATAACCAAGGTTCTGTTTGCTCTCCCACATTGCTAAAACAAGTGATGAGGATGTAGGGTGCTAAAAAAACTACTTGCTGACTGCACATGTGTTTAAGAACATTCTCCAGATTCCAACAGTTTTCTAAAGAGAGATGCATGTCAGTTTTACTGGACACTGGCCATGAGACCAAAAAACACAACGAAACAAAACTTAACCAAAGCAATTTTAGATGGCCACAGATCAGACCAAACAACAAGACAAGTACATAAGATTCTTCCATGGGGATGGAAAAAATGTTAATAACTAATTTACACTCCTCAGGTACTAACAACGGGATAAATAACAACACGGGTACTGAAAAATAGAATGTATGGTATCATAAATTTTAGATGTTCTCTGGGTCAAAATACCAGTAGTTTATTATGAAGAGGATAATTAAAAAAAATTAATATATGATTTAAAATTTAGACTAAAGAGCCTTTCTACGCTTATCAACATTTATAAAAGTTTTTGTGCTACTAAAACTGCGCAGGTTTCTCAGAAATCACAATAGAAAATAACTAAATTCAAATGACAAAAAAATAAAAAATGAAACAAAAAGATCCAATATGCATATAAATAAAGAGATTAATGAAAGACATTAGAAGATCCAGGCTGGAGAAAAGGCTTGATCAGTAAACTGCTTGCAAAGAAGAACAAGGTCCAAAGGTCCCAGTTCTGTCCCAGGACACAGTAATCCCAGGGATGGAAAGGCAGAGGCAGGAAGATCCCCAAGGTCCCTTGGTATCTGTCCTGGCTAGTCTTTTGTTAACATGAGCTAGAGTCATCTCAAAGGAGGGAGCCTCAATTGATCCATAAGATACAGCTGTAGGTCATATTCTTAATTAGTGATTGATGAGGAAGGGCCCAGCCCATCCTGAATGGTGCAGTCCCTGGGCTGATGGTCCTAATTCTCTAAGAAAGCAGGCTGAGCAAGCCATGAGGAGCAATCCAGTAAGCAGCACCCCTCCATGGCCTCTGCATCAGCTCCTGCCTCCAGGTCCCCGCCCTGCTTGAGTTCCTGTCCTGACTTCCTTCAGTGATATGTAAGTCAAATAAACCTTTTCCTCCCTGACTTTCTTGTTGGTCACAGTGTTTCATTGTAGTAATAGCAGCCCAAACAAAGACAAGTTGGTACCAGGATTGTGGGGTGTTGCTGTGAGACTGAGCTGACCGTGATGTTTTGGGAGGATTGCAGAAGGACTTAAAACTTTGGATGAAAAAACCATTGAGTGTTGACAGCTTAGTGGGCAGCTGCTGGAGCTTGGAAGATAAGGATGTTGAGAGAGGGGCTGATAATAGAGGCCTGGCTTGCAAGTTTCAGAGGAAAGCAAAGACTCTGCTGGGCCATTTGTGTGAGGAATCTGTGGTGTCTGAACAGCTGGAACTGAAGAATCAGCTGTGATGAACACAAGACCAGCACCATTGAAGAGAAAGCTTTGTGTGACTGAGACAATCAGTGCTGGTCAGCCTCAGCTGAGGAACTAGCAGTGCTTAAGAGCCCAGCATCATTAACGTAAAGCCTTCTGGAAAGTGTTTTCTCGGGGTCAACACACAGGTGCTGTGTTCCAGAGGTGGCCAAGGCTGTTGGCAACAGAACTTGGTAGTGTACGAGTCACCCAGGTGGTACTGGTTTTGAAGGCCTGAAGGAGTGTGGATATCAGCTGAGACTTGGCTCTGTAGGAAGCCAGGAGAGGCCACTGCTGAAGGTGCAGCCTCAGCAGCAGTTGAAGACCCAGGATTAAAGGGACCATGCAGAGAGCCTTTGAGAGGCTATTGGGGAATTCCATCCCAGTTGCAGTAACATAAGATGACCACCAAGAAGAGCAACAGCAATGGAATAGAGCCTTCTGGAGCTTAGAAGACAAGCTGTGTGTGCTGCAGGGGGTGGGGCTGGAGAAGTGACCCAAGCCCCTTGGAGGAGCCCAGGAGATCGTCTGCAAATATTAAACAAACCCACAAAAGAGAAACACGAACACAGTGTACAAATGTGGGTCAAAGCAGTCATTGGTAAGTCACTGTAAGAGGAAAAGCTTGAACGGTGTAAACTGTGTCCTGTCCTGGTTTGGAATTTGCTAGATTGTGTATTTCCTTTAACCAAGTCAGTTTCAGGGAGTCTGTTCTTAAGGCAATGTAGGTTTTCTCTACTGTGTTCCTTGCTCTCTTCTGAGTCTTGCTCACTAAATGAACTGTGAGCATCTGAATTATTCTGCAGTCTGTTTCAGGCAATCTAAAGTAGACTTTGCTTATAAAAATAAAAATAAAAAAAGTTACTCTCAGATTTCTTCCAGCCCCCCCCATTTCCCAGTTTCCAAACCCCTTCCACATGTAACTGTTTGTTACAGTGGCACCTCCCTTCCAGGTACCCTGTTCTACCCACATAGCACAGGTTGCTGAGGCTGTTATAGCGAACTGCCGAAGGAGCAATTGAGAACATTACAGCTTCTGCCTTCCTCAAGGCGGGAGTCTGTCTCTGGAAGGCTCTGCACCTCAGCAGCTACGTCACATTGAGGCACTCTGCTGTGTAAGACAATAGTCACAGGATCTAGAGATTAGGGTATGACCTGGAGAAGCAGGGCATTATTTAGCCTGACACATTTGGATGTTTTATCCAATGGCCCACATTTTCACACTGGTTGTTAGTGTGGTTTAAGAGCATGGCATAATGGAAATGGACCAAAGAATATCTTTCAAAATAACTGACAAGGGGTTCTCAGAGGTTATAGGCCTGCATATTAATGTTACCTCCTATAACAAAACAAAGCATCCTGGTTGCCCTTAGGAGACAGGATGAAGTGTCTGTCAGCTTGCAGAGGGGATCATGCCTTCAAGGACGTCTGAACAAATGGGGAGGTGATATCTATCCCCTTGACACACTGAATGCTTTGGTGTACTTGTGGCTTCAGCACAAGACATTTAGTTTCTCCAGTCACGATATTAAATTAATTCTAATAATGATGGTATTTTAGTTTATAATATACATTTTGCTTCAGAATATGATGGGTAGCCAGGGTTCAGTGACATTTGGGGTTCCTTGGTATAAGTAAAATGTCCTGTCATCTTTACAACTACAGCCACTGAAGTCAACCCCGCATACAGTAAGCTGCCACACATGACCGAGGATTGTCTAGGTCACCGCCTGCAACCGACCATGGAGAGAAATGTCTCAGGTCAGAGTCAAAAGAGAAAAGAATAAAATATACATTTTCCTAACATTCTAAAACGGCTAAGACAGTAGATGTGTCTGGTTTTGTTCTTTGACTACCAGGTTTGTATCTGTGGGAACATGTTTTCGAAGGCACTCTTGATCCCCTGGCCGTGACTGCGCAATGGAGGGAAGGACAATTGATTGTAGGAAGAACACAGTACAGGTACTGTTAGACAACACTGACCTTGCCTGCCTCGTGACGCCTCATGGACCTACTGGAGGGAATATACTCTCATAAGTATGCTCTATATTTTTATCATATAGTATGCACAGTATATTTATACTTCTATAAACCTATTTTATATCTTTATGCTTCAGCTTGGGAAGAATACAGAATTCTATCCTGTGAATGAATAAATGAATAAATAGGTCCTGCTTACACTTTAGTAAAGGTTTTCTTATTAAATTAGACATTTCAAGGTAATTTTGGAGGGAAAGCTGGAGACCTGCCTCAGTGGCAGATGAGTTGTCTGGCATGTGCCAGGCCCCGGGGTCAGTCCCCAGTGCAGAGAAGAAAGAAACTAAAAGTCTGTAAATAAATCCTTGGGAGTCTTATTTCACTTTTGTTTTAGCTGATGATATGGAAAACTTCATGTTCCACATTTCATACACTTGACTGGTAAATGAACACAGTGTTCTATGCCTTAGAGGACGAAAGTAAACATTACTTTCATGATTTTCTTTTCATTCGTAGTTAGGTTAACCTGGAAATACTCAGAGTCCAACTTTTACTTATTAAAACATTTTATGTCATATCTACTATGATTTACATAATTATGTAGGCTCCCTTTCTTTTCCAAAATTCAAAACTGTTTCTGTTTTGATTTTTGGATTCTAAAACACCAGTGCATTGCCAACACTTTCAAGGATTTTACTTTTATTTAACTTACTTATCACTGTATAATTTCTTAAGTTTCAAATAGAATTAAGATGATTTTAATTAGAAAAAACATAGTTTTATCATGAAGTTACTGTTTCCAGTTGGCTTTTAACGGAAGTAAATATTAGTTGTTTTTACATGTTTACTTCGTTTTTGTTATTGTTGTTTCAAGACAGTGTTTTTCTGTGTAGCCTTGGCTGCCCTGGACTTGCTTTGTAGACCAGGCTGGCCTCAAAATCAAAACGATCTGCCTGCCTCTGCCTCCTCAGTGCTGGGATTACAGGTGCATATCACCAAACCGGGCTTGTCCCTGTTTGTCTTCAATTAAATATTTTATATACTGGTAGTACATGAGGACATGAATACATGTTAGATCATGAATACATGGTCCAGTCCAACCTGCATTCCCTCCCCTCCAGTTCCTTCTCTGTACAACCCACCACTTCTCCCTTCAACCTTATGTTAACATGTGTGCCCACATACACACCTCGGCAGCCTGCAGCAACCAGCTGGTTTTGAGAACAGGTTTCTCCCAGAAGCTGAGTGATTAGGCTAGGCTGTCTGGACAGTGAGCACCAGGGATCTGCCTCTCCATCATGACATCAGCCTTTTATCTTAGTTCAAGAGTTGTCCTTAGGTCCTCATGCTCACGGCACAAGCACTTTGCCAACTCAGGTAGCTCCCGAGCCTGTCATTGCTTGACTCTCTCAAAGCTACTCTCTCAAATCATGCATGCAGTGTAAACAGGTATTTAGCCTCATTGTTCTAATCTCATTGTAGGTTGTGTGTATACTCCTAAACTTCACACTAGTTAGATTTCACTGCTTGAAAGAGTAAGTGGATCTTAGTGGCAGGAAGGCTGTCATAGAATGTGCAACACCTTGGGTTTAATGGCCAGTCCAAAAAAAAAATTATTGCATGCATAAATTGCTTTCTGTGTTTGTAGTTGAGCAGTGAACATTTCAGTGGACTAACATTGCAGAGAAGGTTCTGGAATTCAACTAGTCTATAGAATGGAATATGTGAGACTCTCATTTCTTCACTGAAGGCACAGTCATGCCTGTCACCCTAAGCTTATGATTACTTGGTATTACCACAGTGATAGAAAAGGGATTAAAGCAAAACATCGTTAACTACCACCAAGAAAGGCTAAGCCCAGTTTGCCTTTCTTAGGTTTGTATGCAAGATTTTACGTCATCATGGAAGAAACCATGTTCTTTCCTCTTAGAGAACTTTATAGTCAAGTTCTGTGACAGACTTTTAAAATACCTTATTAAACAGTGAAAAGTAGTAGATAATGTATCCAAAATGAATGAAGTCTTATGGAATCGCAAGTTGTAGTCTCAGTCAAGTTACACTGGTGCTAACTTGTGTGAATTCCAAAACTATACTGTTTGCATAGTTATTTCGACTGAAATAATTACTCTGGGCTCTCTATGTGGAAGTGCTTACTCTGAAGACATTTTTCAGTTGAGGAAAGTAGTAGAAAAATATATTGAAAATTGTAAGTTTTGATGCTTACACATATGCTGAGTAACCCACAAGAGCAAATTAGAATTCTGTACATGATTATTTTCAGTTAATGGATTTTCAGTAATAACCTTAGATAATTAGAACATAGCACTCATTCTGTACATTATACTACTCATACACAAGCCTTATTTTTATAATGTTAGTGTATAGTAGGAAATTTTCGTGTTTTAAGTGTAGTAGCTAGGGGTTGGAGATACAGCTCAGTTGGTAGAACTCTCACTGAACATGCGCACATCTGGGCTTGGATCCCAGGCCAACATGGACAGGGAGTGGGGCGCACATTCTTATTCCTAGCACACCGAGAGTGAGGGCATCTGTAATTCTCTGCCTTAACTAGATGCGCAGGCATCTTTACCCAATCTCTCTTGGGGCCTTCCCTCACCCTGAGCTCTCTAGGAGGTGATCTCCCTACTCCAGGATGTTCTGTGCATTCCATGCTTCTCTTCTCAGACCATGTTCTGTCAGGTGCTGCCTCTCTCTCCTTCATTTTCCTCCCCCACTACTCTCCGTTGATCCTCATCCGGGATTTCAGAACACTTGTCCACACTCACTGTTTTCACTTCCCAACTGCTCATTCCCTTGCACTTTGACTCCCAAAGTTCAGAACACTTCGGCGGCAGTGATTACTTGGGGCAGCAGATGACAGTGTGAGTTTTGGAGCATGTCTATTCCTTTTATGAAGACTCTTAAAAATATATTGCAAAGAAGAAAATACAACATTCTCCAACTTGCTAACCATTCAGACTTAATATATCTCAGCTGTCAGGAATTCTCTATGTTTAACTTTCCTCCTAACAGAATAGTTTCCAATAAAACCTTTTCTTTGTTTCTTACTCTTTTTATTCTTCACTAAAGAATTGCTATTAGGAATTTAATGTATAATCTCACTCAGATTTTTATATTTCTACTGATGGAAGATATATAAGTATTTTTCAATACTTATTTTTATGTACTTTCATATTTACATAAAATTATCCTTTAAGGGCTGGTAAGATGACTTGCCAGGTAAAAGTGGTTGCCCTTAACTCAGACAACCTGAATTCAACCCCAAGGTCTGCATGGTGGAAGGAGAGAACCAACTCCTCCAAGTTGTCCTCTGGCTGTCACAAGCACACCGTGGCACGCATGCACATAAATCCTTTTAATTATGCTCAGAATCTCCTGAAGCTTGATGATTTCCTTTACATTGTATCTTAATGCCTTGCCTTCAGTGAAGAAATGAGAGTCCACTCTCATATACTAGCTGAATTTCTACATCCAAAGCTTTCTATTATTCTGTCCCACTTGCTCAGAAGAACTTGCATTATACAAATTGCACTTCCAACAAGAATATTAATTAAATCTTATTCTAGATTTTATATAAAATGATTGAAATTTCCTTTGTTCAGTTTTGTTTATCTCTTGCTTGTGGTGTGTTGTTTTCAACAGCTTCATCACTGGCCCCGGTGTGGTTCCAGGGTACTTCTCCATAGACGTGGACAATGTGGTCCTTGTATTAAAAGGAAGAGAAAAAGCAAAGATCTCCCATGCCACCTAGTGGTTACTTTATGCACAGAATTTAATGCAAACCCAGAAACTGCAGCATCTGGCTGTTGTCTTGCTTGGAAATGAATACTGTGACAATGACTGGATAATGCAGTTCCTCAAAAGAAATGGAGGCTTTGTGGACCTGCTTTTCATAACATACGACAGCCCTTGGATCAATGGCGCAGATGTTTTCCAGTGGCCTTTAGCTGTAGCAACGTAAGTACAAGATAAGAAAGGCATCCCTCGGGTGTTCTGAAGAGAACAGGGAAGATGGTGT
Organism: Meriones unguiculatus; assembly: GCF_030254825.1. Taxonomy (NCBI): domain Eukaryota; kingdom Metazoa; phylum Chordata; class Mammalia; order Rodentia; family Muridae; genus Meriones; species Meriones unguiculatus. The sequence continues at coordinate 12,724,899 of NC_083364.1, read as the reverse complement.
TTTATTTTATTTTATTTTTAAACTCATAATGTGAATTTGAATTTATTTGGAATTTGCAAATTTGTTTGTAGATTTTATACAGACTTAGATAATTAGTAATGTGCTTGACAATTTGGCATAATAGAATTTATGACTTTAGCCTCCCCATGTGCTATTAAGCAGAAATCCAAATCTAGTCAGTTATCTTTTCCTCGAATACACTGTTATATTTGATTATGAAATATTTGCATATTTGAAAGAAAGTGGTAGATTTAATGCATCACACATGAAGATGGTGTTTTAAATGGCAGTAGGTTCACTGGTGATGAGGCAGGCCTATCTTTCCTACCATCAAAAAGAGTGGCCTAGAGCCTCAGTGGCAATAGTAACTACTTTGTTGTATTTTACCATCTTCTGAGGAGAAATGAAGAGTACTTGTTTGTTCTAAAAATGGATATAGGATAAAAATTTAAGCTTAATAGTGCCCTGAAGAGAGGTTTAGCAGAGAATGAACAAAGACAGAGCCATAATTCTAGTTTAAACAAATACTGTTGTGGCAATATTTTTATATACTGTATAGACTTCCCTTGGGTTTGTGATTGGCTGACTTGATGTTAATCTCAACTGTAAAAGCAGAGGCTAATTAAATGATAGTTTAGGATCCTCAATATATAATCATCCTCCAGTTTAAAAAAAATGGAAAACATTTTTTAAACTTTCTGTGGATAGATTTTTAATAGTAAGAGATAGGCTCTCAGTAGTATATAAACTTTCTGAGGTCAGAAGTTTTCTTCCCAGATTTAAAATAGTTCTGTAGAAATGGGCTATAGAGGTGGCTGGGGCAGTTAAGAACAATTACTGCTCATATAGGAAACTCAGATTCAGTTCTAAGCACCCACATGCTGTGTCTCATAGCCATGTGTGATTACAGTTCCAAGGCTCTGAATCCCTGTTCTGAACTCTGTGGGTGCTTGGCTACACATGGAGACAAGCAGGCACACAAATATACTAATATACACATAAATTTAAAAAAAGTAAATTTTAAAATAATGCTTATACACAGTAGGTACTCAGATATTTGTTGAGGAAATGAATCATCTCACTGATAGAATTAAATCCGACATTCGTTATTATGTCACTGGTTACCACCATGTCTGAATTCAGACTGCTTTAGCTGTACAAATGTCACTAGAGAAATGCCAGGGACAGGTATTCCCACCCCTATGTGGACAACATTCCAGGCGAACAGGTTTAGGCTGGGACCAGCCTTAAAATTTCAAAAACTTTGTAAGTACACCCAACCTTCAGAAAAATCTATTTATTGAAAAGAGCCTGTATTTGTAGAAATGTTTATACATTTTCCACATTGTATGACATCACCTTCTCGCCTAATAGAAGACAGAAGCATAGTCATTTTGGTGTTGCCAACCTCACCCTGTTCCCGATGAGGAGACATTGGGTAGCATCCGGAAACCTTTTGGTTGTCTCAACTGAAGAGGGGGAATTATAACAACTGGTGTCAAAGGGGTAGAGCCCAGGAATGTTATTAAACATGGTGCAGTGTATGGCACTCTTTAAAACAAAAAGTTATTTGACCCAAAATGCCATAATAATCTTGTGTACAGGATAGACTACAGGCACACATTTATATGCAAACCAGTGCCCATGGAATGAGCCCCCTCTGTAGAATAACAGGTTTGTTGTAAGCAGTGATTAATATATCTTCTAGTAAACTGCTGATAGTCCTAACATCTGTATAACCAAATCACCACATAGAGACTGGCTTTATTTAGTTAACCTAGAACACAGTGCTGGGCAATAATTACTCCATCCTAAACATCCAAGCCCTCATAGTTTCCTAACATTTAGATTTCCCATGTTATACTTGCTTTTTGTGAAATATTATGTCCAGACCATCTCCACGTAGTTCCAAGATCTCTCCTCCAGCTCTCTCTCCTAGCTCTCCTCTCCTCCCACTGCCCTCTGGCTCCTCCCCTCTTTCCTGTCCTCTGGCTCCTTTCAGCTCAATATTGTGTCTAATTTCTTTATTTTGGGATGTTTGCACACAGTTGAGACAGTATGCTTAAAATAAGTATCACAAAGCAATATCCAGATTGAAACCAGACAGATGGGGGGGGAATCAGCATTTGAATGAACAAGGGTAAGGTGTATACATTTCAAAAGAATGTTATACCAACACAGGTTTTATTCATTGTTTTATTCTTTGGAATTTTTTTGAAATTAACTCTTCAGAGATCATGATTATAACAGTATATTTTCTTTTTAGTGGACAAATAGGACTGTTTATGTCTATGGTGTACAATGTGCTTAGAAATCATTGTCCTTAACAGATGGCTTAACAAGCCAAGCTGAGGGGCATCCTACCATATAGTAATTCATTACTTGCTTTTATAGATACAGAAAGTTTCCCGTGGTTGAAGCCAGCTGGTCGATGCTGCATGATGAGAGGCCCTACATATATAATTTTTTAGGAACTGTCTATGAAAACTCATCAAGACAAGCACTAATGAACATTTTGAAAGAAGATGGAAGTGATAAAATTTGTTGGGTTTCTGCAAGAGAGCAGTAAGTTCAATGTTTGCATGGTTCCTTCCTGTTGCTCTCCAATCCGAATGTCACCTTGTGTACAAATAGGTTTCCAGAGAAACAGTGGTAACTGCTTATTCCAGCCTCCTGTCTAAATGTACAGTAGTAACTAAAACTTAGGAAACTGGCTTTTCTCCAGTCTTTCCCATTATAATCAGGAAGCAAGTATTGATGGAGTAATGAAAGTCATCTTGCAATAATTTCTTTTGCTATTAAATAAACACATGGAGTATAAAGCTGAGTGGCCAGGGAATGGATGCCTAAAACATATGCTTCTAGATCTAGAAATTTATTTTTTAATTGTGACAGAAATTGCCTTCTAGATGGATATCACTAATTACTATGAATTTAATACAATTACTGTTAATGTATTAACAATTACTGTTAATGTAATTGTATTAAATTCATTTACTCTGAGTTACCAAACAACTGCCAAATGACAAAAACCATCTTACTCATAAAAACAGTGAAAACAAAACAGAAACAGTGCCCTCATAGCACTTGTTGGAGGAGACAAGTAAAACAGTGTGTGTCAGGAGATGGTAATGACGTGTGAGAAGAGAATTAAAGACAAGAAGGCCACAGAGAGGACTGAGGTGGAGGGTAGAACATTTGTTTTCAGGTAGCGAAGGAGAGCACCAGGTGGAGGGCTATATTATATACAGGCCTGAAGAGGGCACAAGAGTCAGCAGGGTCCATTTAGAGAGGGGAGCCAAGGCAAAGGACATAAGGCAGGGGGGTGCTTACACAGCAGCTGAAGGGCTGGTGAGTGAGAGGTGGTATGAGAGAGCAAAGTCTTACTGGAGGACAAGCACTAATAAAATGGTTCTGGTTGAGCTGAGCTAGAGGTCAGGTAGTACCCTCTGTGCTCCTGCTGCTTCTAGACCATTCTGTCCTTCTGCACCCGGAACCCCAGTTCTCAGTCTCATGCCAGTGTGTGTAACTGGAACTCTGTAGCCCTGAGCCTTCACCTTCACATTACCTCCCTGATTCCTTAAAGACTGGAGCTCCATTGCCCCTCTGGCTGACACCAGTCTTGTCTGAATTCTTGGTGACTTCTAAGTCTAGCCAATCCTTCTATCACCTTGGTATAAGGTTTCTTTCCTTTCTCCCCTTCATAGATCATAGGCTTCGATCAGCCATTTCCTGTTATGGTCATTTCCTAAATGACCACTTGCATTTCACATACCACAAGGTTTCTCCATGACCTGGAATTCTAGCATTTCTGTTGGTAATCATCCTATCTTGCCATTCCAACTCATTCTCTGTAATGGGACTCCACAGTTCAGCTGTAATTTACAACATGGTTTTTACTATGCCCAGATTGTTCTTCCTGTCCCTGTATCAACTTCTGAATTACACAGCTTAAATTCTACAGTCAACAAGCCCTGCATATATGTTCCCTTTTCTAATTCCCCCATCTAGCGAGCCCTACCTGTCTAGTCTCCCCTTCTGCCCACCCCATAGCCATACTCACGCAGCTGTGCATAAGTTTAGACAGTCTGAAAGCTGAAGAACCCATCACTCCTATATTTCCTAAAGTATTCCCCCTTCGTCCTCAAAGACTGCTTTATACCTTCTGTCCTAACCTCTTGACACCTCCTCAGTCTCCCTTTAGAGATTGGAGCTTATTTCACTAAGAGAATACAAATGGAAAAGAATGCCAGGCTCAGCTTCTGCATGTATGTGGCCTATATATTCATTCCATTCTCAAGACCACAGCCAGATTGATTGTTAAAATGTTTATTGCTTATGTCGTTCCCTCTTCAGAACACTACAGTTGAGTCTTCTGTAAGCAGACTTTATGGTTTTTGACTGCTCACCTAAGTTCCCCTACTTCCACCTTGCTGGCCTCCCTACCAGTTCTTGGGGCTTCAGACTTTCTAGAAAATGTCCTGACTTAACTGAAAGACCTAATGCCCACCACTGGATAAAGCACAGCTGCATCAGAGTAAGACAAGAGGACACAGCACTCCGGAAATACGATTGAATGAATACTACCCATTCGAAGATTGATCACTGGATATTTTTAAATATAAAGTAATAAAATGTTCAGATTATTTCCAAATATTCAAAACAAAAAAAAAACTTTTTTTAGGTAGTCTTACGTAGCACAGGCTGGCCTCAAACTCGGTATTTAGCCCAGGATGATGTTAAACTCCTGATTCTTCCTATGCCTCCCAACTTGTAGAATTAGGGAATTATACACCCAGTTTATGGATAGATGATGATCAATACTAGGACTGAGTTCTAGCAGCTGGGCTATACCCACACCCCCAAACCTTAAAGAAGTTTTAAGAAATGTGTTTGGCCCAACATTTTCAATGCCTCTCATATTTATCATCTCTCTGATGTGTTCACATTTTTGATAAATGACATTAAAAGATTTGCTTCAAAAAAGATGCCATAGGAAAGTAAAACTTTACAGGGATTTCTTTGTTGTTTGTTTAATTTCCTAGGTGGTAGCCTCAGGAGACAAATGAAAGTCTTAAGAATTACCAAGATGCTTTGCTTCAGAGTGACCTCACTTTGTGTCCTGTAGGAGTGAACACAGAGTGTTACAGAATATATGAGGCCTGCTCGTTTGGCTCCATTCCTGTGGTAGAAGATGTGATGACAGCTGGCCACTGTGGAAACATGTCCAGTCACCACAGCGCTCCTCTGCAGTTACTCAAGGCCATGGGTGCCCCCTTTATCTTCATCAAGGACTGGAAGGAGCTTCCTGCCATTTTAGAAAAGGAGAAGACTAACTTTACAAGAAAAGATTCAAAGAAGAAAAATGTTACTTCACTGGTACCAATACTTCAAAACAGAACTAAAGTGGAAATTTACTAATATTTTAGAAAGCTCATTTTTTAATGAATGATAAAGGTTAATCATACCTAACTGTAAGTGTGTGTTCCTAAGAGTGAATATGTACAGCACTTGATAAGGTGGCTCCATCAACTCAGTTTCACAGAAGGGACCAAATGTTCTCCTTTTTGGCTACTGCTGTATACAAGATCAAAGAAATGGCGATATTTTACTGAGGCTGATCTGGCAAGATCCTTAAGTGGTTAAAGGTGCTTACTGCCAAGGCTGATGAGCTAAGTTCAGTCCCCCAGAAACTACACGGTAGGGGAGAAGTGAGTCTCATGTGCTGTCATGTGACCGCCCAACAGCATGCACACACAAACACATCAAATAGGTGGATAGATAGATTGGTGGATGGATGGATAGGTAGACAGGTGACTCAGGTTCAATTCTACCGAGATCAAGAAGCCAGCATTTACTGACCGTGCTCAATGACTTTAACCCACTTTAGGGGCTGGAGTGCTGGCTCAGTGTTTGAAAGTGCTCACTATCCTTGCATATAGCCTGAGTTCAGTGCCCAGCATGCATGGCACACACTCAGCCATCTGTAAGTATTGCTCAGTAGGTCCTGACATGTTCTTCTGTCTTCCATGCACACTTTTGCATATGACACATAAAATAAAGAACTAACTGATAGAGTACTATTTACTAGGGCTGACATCTGGTCATGTCAGTAGCAGGATATATGCTGAACAATGGCTGCAAAGTTAGATAGCATCAATGAACTTAATGGCTCTTCTATACAACATGGAAATTATTTTAATATAATTGAAAGGTGCCTGAGTGGGTGTTACGTGCTTTCACAAACTGTATCAACTCTGAGGTGATTTGTATGTGAATTAGCAAGTTGTGGCTAGTACACAATGTATACAGTCCCAAAACATTGCACTTGATAACATGTTCTATTTTATGTACCGATATTAGAAATTGCAAACTTTAGGGAAACAGCATTATATGTTAAAACACTGGTTATTGCAGTCAGAAAAAAAAAAAAACATTAAAAACTTCAGTTTCCATGAGGATTTTTCTCAAGCCAACTAACTGGTCATACTCTCTTCTCAGAATGAAAAGCATCTGTGTCCTTAACATAGTAACAAGACAGCCGGCAGGAACAAGTTTGGAAAGTTTATTTTGGCTCATAGTTTCTGACATCTGCAGGGTACCAAGGCCAGAAAGGAGGCAAGAATAGATGTATCCAGGCTAGCAGAACTGTCAGGCATCAACTATTTGCATCATGGCTGACCAGGTAAAAGAACGCCAGACTACAGAGAGGTGTGTAAAAGTCTCACAGGACCTGCTTTGCCAGCCAGTCCCCTTCTAATGGCTCCACAGCCTTTAGAACAGACTCCATGCTGTGACTAGAGTTCAGGACACTGAGTGTTCATCCTAGGAAGATGGCAGGATAGTGTAAGCATGGAAGGTTAGGAGCCAACAGTTGTCAACTTGGCAATACCTGAGACACCAGGTCATGTTCCTGGAGCTGTTAGCTTACTGCTGCTTGCTGTCTTACAGAAGATGGTTTGATGACACTATCTTAGCTGGTGATTGCTGTGTGTCCCATCAGTCCAGCAGCCAATTACCTTGGATCTCAGGATGAAAAAAGAAAGAAAGGATTTTCAGTGTTTATCTGTAAGAGTGTCAGGTCTATCCCTTTTTGTAGAATTGAATTTGTGATAAAAGGAGGGAAACAGGCAAAATAGATGCTTTGGGGGAGCTTGAGGAAATTTAAAAGGTGATCTGAAATCTTTTACAACGGGTTCTGCTGAAATCATGCTAAAAGTTCAATAGTACTATTATTCAAGTAAATACCTTTCAAAACTTGTCCAGACCAACAGATACAGCTGTGTTCAGTCAACATAAAACAGATACACTGAACTGGATAGGAGAAAGAGCAGGCAACAGCTCTGTACTTAACTGGCACAGGAGATGAATTTCTGAACAGAACACCAATCGCACAGGCACTAGGATAAATGGAACCTCAAGAAACTATAAACCTTCTGTAATACAAAGGACACTATCAATTAAAGTAGCACCCTACAGAATGCAAAAATATTTTTACCAACTCCACACCTGATGGAGGACTAATATCCAAACTATGTAAAGAACTCAAGAAACTGGATAACAAAAAAAAAAGCAAATAATCCAATTAAAAATGGAACGGGGGCTACAGGTTAGTCAAAAGATGGACACAGGCACTAAACCTCTTTGCAAAGGAACTTATTCTGGTCCCAGTTGACAATGTGACCAACTGCTTGAGCTCCAGCTACCAACTAGGTCTTCCTATATATATCAACTATACCCTTGAATTGTGGAATACATTATGAACTCTCTCCTTGCTTTGTCAAAACATTTTTTCATAGTAAACAAGAAAAGGAACTAATACGGAAAATCGGTAATGGGAGTTGGGCTGTTGTTACAATACCCTGACCATGTGATTCTTAATACTTTGGAAGTGAGTTGCAGAAGAAATGTGGAAGATTGGAGAACTTCAGGCAACAAAGCCCTTAAGTACTGTAATCAGAACTTGATGTAGGATGCTTGAATGACAGGAATGCTGATGGGTTATCCCCTAGCTATCTGCTCCCTAGGTTGTGTCAGAAAATCTTGAATGGATCATAAAAGCAACAGTGTGAGCATAATCTTATAAAGTATGTTCTGGACATCTCTAGACTTTTTAAAATAAAGACTTCATAATACCATTATAAATTATGCAATGAACAGAAAAGGTTAAACTATTACATGTAAAACTGATTATTATGAAACTGGAACTATTGAGGCTAAATACTAAATCACAGTGAGGATGTGAAGGGGAATAATACTCTTAATGAGTAACAAATTAATTTCAGTTTAATCTGTACCAAAAATGTTAAAGTAGCTTTAAGTTGAGTACCCTTTTTCGAATAAACAGTTTGGTACAGCACTTAAAACAAGGCTGAGACTTATATTTGAAGATACCAGTGTTGAAAATGTACATTTGGAAATACTTCATTCAACTTCCAAAAACACAGATCTCCGTACTTTCAGAAAACAAAGCTTTTTTATTTGTTTATCTATTTATTAAAATTTTAACAAAGAAGAAACTTCATTCAGATGCTAGCACCAGATACCCCCGGTGTGAAGACTGTGCCTGAGAGTGCTCTCAAGATGCAGTCCCAAGGTACAATAATCATGTGTTCCTAAAGTCTCACAGGCTGTGTCCATCCTGGCCTTGTGCACCTAGAGGCAGGAACACTGGCAGACTTCCTGCCTGCATATCCTCAGACAACTCCATCTAGGTGCAGTCAAAGGGCAAACAAGCTTATTCACAGGAGTGACCACACACTGTCTGTATCCTCCATGAACAAGACCAGGCAATCACAACAACAACCCCAAGCATTCTGAGACCTCCTCTGTCCTTGGACAAGTAGGACTTACAGGCTAGACACGCTTTTTGTTTGATAGTTCTCTTAAGCACAGTAACTTTAAACATAATGTTCACCATCACTTCCATTCCCCACTTAAGTTGTATCCTGAGTCAAGTTCTTGACCCTGTGGTGGTTACCTGTGAAAGGAACAGGCTAGCTTTACAGGTTTCTTTATGAATTCTATACCCCATATTAATTAAACTAAGTTCTCCCGGTAGTTTTCCAGAAAGCAGAAGGACACAGACAAAAGGAGAAGTGGGTGAATGGGGACAAGACCCACCCTGCTGCAGAAGAATGTCCAGGCCTGCAGTATGAGATAGGGTGCCTGGCAACTGGTCCGGATGGCCACAGCTCCCCCATCCAGGACATTCTGGGTGTAACTTGAAGATCAGATATCCACCAGATGTCGGGGGCAGGCCTGACTGGACGTGGGTGCCTAAAACGAACCAATGATATTAAAAGTCAACTACCCTATAACCCCATTCACCCAATCCTGTACTGCCAAGCTTGCAACCCCCACGCCTCCCTTGCTTTTTCCTTTAAAAACCCCATGCCTTTGTCTCTCGGGACTGTTCCCTGCTCACTTGCAAAGCAGCCCCATCACTCACTGGCCTGAATAAATCTCTTCTGTTTGCGGCAAAAAATCTCCAAGTTACCTTCATCTGTCTCTCTGGTAATTGGGCTCTCGGTGGGCCTAACATCTGTTCACATGGGGATTTAATAAACATCAGTATACTGGCACCCAGACCAAAATTTCTGTATCTAGTTAAGACATTTATGATGCACAAGCCAGCGATGATCAGCAGAAGCAGAAGTGTCTGGTGTTCTGCAGTAGCTGAAGACAGAGTTATCACCCGGAAAATCAAAGAAATGAGAATGGCAACCATGGGCTTGCCCTGTTCTGGGTCATTTTTCTGTCTGCAGTGTACGGGGTTTGTTTGTTTGCTTGTTTTTCTTTTTGTTTTCCTGAGAGTACAGGAATCTCTAATGATTGCTGAGTGGTTTGCATAGAACAACATTTTTTTTACAGCCACACAATCACATCCTTGTTCTGCAAAGAGTATGGTGAGTGCTCTATCATGTTGCAAAACTGCTTCAGCTAATGGATCAACCTGCTGATGGATCTTGATCTAGTTGATTTTTACAGGTACCTTTTTATTTATTTATTTATTTTTTTCAAACAAGGGAGCCTGGAGGTCAGTATGAGCTAGCCTGGTTTATTGGGTAGGCACTCCAAGTAGCCATTTGTCTTCCTTGCCAGAGAGTTTCCTTTGGACTGAACTTTTTCAGTCTTTTTTTGAGGATAAGGGTGACATAGATGCTTTTGTAAATGGGCCTCAACTGAAATTAGGATGCCATTGTAGGGGCCCAGGAAGGCTGGAATATTAATCAAAGCCTGGGAGGGGATTCATTCAGGAAATGGGGCACTCATCAGAAGCATCTGGTTTCCTGATCAAGGTAAAAGACAGGAAGCAATCACGGCAGCTGGACTGGAGCACATCACCTAGCAAGCCCAGGCTCTCCACTTTTGTAGGACTGCCTGGGGCTTGGGTGCTGTAGATCACTTTTGGAGTGCTTTGTTGTCTGATTCTGGTTCCTGGGTGGTGACTGTCAGGTGAGTGGAAATCTGCTGAGACATATTCAGACTAGAGACAGAAGCTAAAGTTAAGGAACTTAAAGGAAACTCTTACATTTGGAGCCCCTCCACACACACCTATTCCATCAGGAACAGGCCAAAGTTGGGGAATTTTAGTCTGTTGATTGGAGTTCAATTGACCTGTGACAGGTAGCTAGATCCAAGTTGCAAACTCCGTGAGGCTCACATGAATTCTTTTAAGTTACAAAAGATGAACTTCTGGAGCCTTCTACTTTTAAGTCATAATAAAAGCTTGGGGATTTAAAAAAAAATTATCTGGGGTTAAAAAAATCAACATTCTTTTCTTTGTCCAGAGGTCTGGACAGAGGTGGTTTTAACATGATGAGAAGTAATTTTAGGTATCAGAACTCCATTGATTACTATGTTAAAACTTTGAATTTTTGAAGTCTTGATATCACATATTTTTTTTTTTTTTTGTTTTGGTTGTTCTGTTTGGTTTTTCAAGGCAGCCGTGGCTGCGATATTGAGCTTCTCCCAGGAGGAGGACAGGTCTTGGCTAAAGTGCCCTGTCTTCAGGTCAGAGGTTTGGAACGAGAGCAATCTCAGCATGCAGATGTATGAACAGGTTCCGGCTTACACTGTTGGATCTTGTCGTGGACATCTGCTTTCCAGTTCTCTCGGACAACCTCACTACACCATGCAAGGAACAGCAGGCACAGGATCTTGCAAAGTATGTTCAAAAAACTCCAAACTTTATTAAATAAAAACTTTAATGAATAACAACACAAATGTAAGATTTACTGCTAATAAAAAATTAAAGTTTCCTGTATAAAAATAGATTATCATGTAGTTGGCAATATTCACACTAAATATATTAAGTCTATACCAATAGTGGGGCTAAGATGACAGAATATAAATATTAACATGACATATTAAATTTCAGCTTAATATATACAAAGAAAACATCTTTAAAATAGCTTGAGAATATATATATTTATATATATAATATATAAAAGATATTTTTATTTATATATAAATATTTGTTTATTTACATATATATAAATATATATATTTATTTTTTTGGAATAAACAGTTTAGTACAGCCCTCAGGAGGGTGAGGCTTCAAGGAGTCCCGGGTTTACAATGCACATCTAGCATTAGTTACTCCTCTTCGGAGAATAAATAGGTGTCTTTACTTCCAGGCTGGGAAGTATCTTGAGATGCCTCCGGTGCGTTTCTTACTTCTCCTGGATTTCTCGGGTCCCGTGAACAGCAGCACACTGTGACACTTCTGTGGTAGCACACAGTACCGGAAGGAACCTGAGATTCACTCGGAGACAGGCAACTGGTGGCCTTCCTTTCAGAAATAACTAATGCAAACAAGCAGTTGAGAACGAAAGGCCGAAAAGCACTGGAAGCCCTCCACTGCCAGTTAGCTAAAACTTGTGAACAAGAACAGCGAAATTCAATCCAGCGTCGACCTCAGTCACAGATGAATCTTGACAGCTGCGTGCTTGTGAGCATGTGCTGTGCAGGCTGGACAGTTTCTAACTTTCGGTGAGCACACGTGTCTTCTGTTGTTGTTGTTTCTGTCCCGACAGGGTTTCTCTGTGCAGCCGTGGCTGTCCTAACCTCAGTCTTTACACTCAGAACTTGTTCAAGGCTCTTCCACACCCAGTACCTGCAGTCCTTAGCCTCACCTGGGAAAGAGCTCGGAGCAGCTGCCTCGCAGTGGCCGCCAGGGGGCGCTGCTACAGTAAGCGCTTGTGCAGGATCTCCCACACCATCTTCTTCCTGAAAAGAGGCATGTGCTGCTGGGAGAAGGTGATGGGCTGGCCCCTGGAAATGTAATCTGCATATTTACAGGCGAACACGCCGCAGTCGCCCCCGTTCAGCTGCTGAGGAATCTCCTCTGCCGACATGCTGTGTTGCTTCCACTCCACAGGGCTCAGGTCGCTGTTCCTTCTCGCTTTGCTCTCCTCCCGCAGATAGCAGAAAAGCAGCTCAAGGATGTCGGGTCTCTTCTGTCCCGTGGAGTCCATGTAGACAATACTCTTCTTTCTTAAGTCTGTGAACGCCAGGCTCCAGTGCATGCCCAGGTGAACTGGGACCAGGAGAAGTTCCTTGGCAAAGATGTTTACTGCCCGGGTCCATCTTCTGACTGACCTGTAGCCACCAGACTTTAACTTGGTGTAAAAGAAGGTATTAAATGCGTGAAGTGCCGGGTAGCCTTGACTTTGATTTCTTTCCATGAGAAGATTCATGTAACAATTGATGACTTTGTCGTTGAGCCACTGGGTGTTCCTTAGGGTCCACAGGTCTCCTCGAGTCATTTGCAGTTTGAAGGCACAGCTCAAGATCTCATCTTTTGACCCAGGGCCTAGCGCACTGCTGATTTCTTTCTCCATGTCCACTGTGACAGCAGGACCACGGTCCAGCCCTCTGCCCTTCTCTTGGTCTTCAAGAGCCTTTTTCTTGACCTCAGGTGTTGACACTTTGCTGCTGGGCATGCCATTGCTGACACTGTCTGTGCAGATTTGAGGTGTTTCCGATTCATGATTCTGCCCTTCAGCACAACCTTTGATAGTCTTGGAGGTGTCCATGGTGCTTGTGTGAGTGCCGTGAGGGCCAGAGCTCACAGGGACGTCAGGTTGGAGGAGTTCCAACAGCCCTGGGCACTTTTCATGGTGGTGTTTCTGAACTTCTTCCTCCCTGTTGATGTGGGGGGGTTTCAGACCCTGGCCTCCACCCACAGACTCCTCAGTCACAGCCTCTTCCTCAGGGCCTTTGGCACACTCTGGGGCCATTAGCTGTAACGGAACCTTTTCCTGGGGTGTCCATATTCGGCTCTTGTCAGGCTCTTCATCACCAAGCTCTATTTCATGCTGTTCCTCAAAGAAGTCAGCATGTGTGGGTTGAGTTGTGGGGCAGCAGAGCTGGGTTGGAGTGGAGTGGAGCTCAGTTGGTGGAACGCATGGTCCAGCAAATAAGAACCCTGGGTTTGCTTCCCAGACCACACACAACTGCATGTGATGGGGCACGCCTCTTCTCCTAGCGCTCTGGAAGCAGAGGCAGGAGAACCACAAGTTCAAGGTCATCTTAAGCAGTATAGGGCTTTCACAGTCTGCCTTGGATACAAAGAGCCCCGAATGATAAAATACAGGATATAGGAAGGGAGGTTGTAGATCAGCAATTACTGAGCGTATGCCTTGCATAAACAAAGGCCACGGTTTAATCCCTACCACCTTCAAGATCCCCGTAGTTTGTTCAGTCTACAAAGCTGGCTGTCTAAGCTGGTCCTCAGTATATGTTGAAATCCCAAAGAAGTAGGCTGTAATGCCAATGAAGAAATGCCTCAGCAGCAAGATGGATGAACTTGCCAGAGAAAGGGAGGGTGAGTGGACAAAAGGCAAAGACTCCCTTCTTCCAGGATCTTTTATGCAGGCTTCCACTGGAAGGTGTGGCCCAAATTTAGGGTGGGTCATCTGACCCCAAAGGATCCCTCTCAAATGACCCAGTCCAGGAAAATCCCGTTTGACCGGGGCCAGCTTCATGGAGGGTACACCGATTAGATGCCCAGTGCAGAACAGCCTCCTGGAAGCTCCTCACACCAGCAATGCAGGTTTTATTTGGGAATATGCATACTGATATACATATTTGCAATGCCATAACAATTAATGAAATGAGAGGAGGCCATGGATCTGAAGCACAGTAGGGAGGGGAAATGCCAGGGTGTGGAGGGAGGAAAGGGAAGGGAGAAATGTAATTAAAGTATAATTTCGAAAATCCTTTTAGAAAGTTAAAAAAAAAAAGAAAAAGAAAAAGAAGGTTCTAAAATAAAAAAAAGAAAAGAAAAGAAAATTCCTGACAGATGTGCCCAGGTACTTGAGTTTTAGTTGATTCCAGATGTGATCAAGTTGACAACCCAAGATTACTCATCATACATGACATGCACACAATGGAAGAATTTTCATATGAAGAAAAATTATGGCTGAACATGGATAAGGTATGTCAAGTGAAATAAACCTGATAAATGTTGTATTATCTCACCTCTGTGAGATAAGATAATCTGAAAATCTCTGGTTCATGGCAGAGAAGAATACAATGATGGTTTCCCAAGTCTGGGATGCGAGCAAAAGGAGGGGAAGACAGACCTCAGACACAGGTTATGGGTTTTGTGCTTAAAAGCTCACCTTGAGAAAAGCTGAGGGCTACCCTAGGATCCTGAGTGCTCAGTGTAGTTGCCAGCTCACTAATATTTTCTATCAGCTTGAACCCTGTGTCCAAGCAGTTTTTCCTGGTGGACACACCACAATTCTACAAGCCTGCTTTAGTTTTAAGTTTTTCTATTTTAAATTATCATTTAGCAAGAGAGAGAGTATGTGTGTGCACAGAGTATGTTTGTAGAGAGCATAGGTGTGGACAGTGTGTGTGTGTGTGTGTGTGTGTGTGTGTGCATACATGTATGAGTGCATGAATGTGTCCCATTGTGTGTTTGTGGAGGCCAGAGGACAAGCTTTAGAAGCTGAGCTTCATTGCATGCTGGATCCCAAGGCTACATCTCAGGTTCATAGGATCACCTGACCAGCACTATTACCCAGTGGACAATCCTGCTGACCCCAGGCCTGCTGTAGCAACAATGAAACAAAAAGTTAGGAAGGCATGAGATAAGGGCAATGCCACCTGGTGCTTGTAATCCCAGCTTTATCTGTACCTGCCCATTTACTTTATCTTTTTTTTTTCTGTCTTGTACTGAAGAAACAATTAGTTTTTAGAGATGTGTTCAATGAAAAATGTCTTGTCAGCACCATCACGGGCACTCAGGTAGTAAAACTCTTGATGTGCTTTAGTTCTGAGCTTCACATAAGTAGACTCACCTGGAGAAATTTTTTCCCCAGTCAATATTTGGAACTTATGGTGTCTTTGCTCCTCAGAATGGCCTTCGTAGCACACCTCCTCAGAGCTTACTGGAACTTCAGCATCTCAGGCTTTCCTCTGAAGAAGGACGAGATCTCCCTGTGCCCCATATGCGCATTGGTCCTGAGAAGTGTCGTCTTAAGTGTAAAGTGGTGTGTCTGAGTCTAAGACAGACTCTAAAGTGCTCTGATGTTGGTTATGACATGTCCCAGGACTGGATCCCAGACACTATCACTGAACGTGTAAGTGCATGCAGCCCTAAGGCGACTTGATATGCTGGCGTGGGTCGGTGATGGTGGGGGCTCCCACTTTCCAAGGAGAAGGGGAGGGGGGCAAGGGAAAGAGTGAGGGGGTGGGATCAAGAGGAGAGGAGGAAGGGAGCTACAATTGGCAGGAAAGTGAATAAATAAAAAGAAACAGCTTTTTTTTCCTTTTTTTTTTAAACATCAACTCATTTCATTACAAACAAAACTCTTTAATCTTGTTTTGATGAAGCCTCAAAATGGGCCTGGCCTTGCCTACATTCTAGAAGAAAGACATTTTGGAATCAAACTTGCAAAGGGAGGGGGCTGTGTGATCTCTTGCCGGTCCGTCGCTTGAGCTCACTCATGCAGGTCAAGATGAGAATTAGCACTAGCAGAGCATTTCCATGAAAATTTCTGCTCTTTTCATGACAAAGAGGGCTGTGCTACCCTGCACTCAGTCTTAACTGCAGCTCGGCTGTGCATGTCTGAACGTGTATGTGAACTTGGCACCAACGGTGCATTTCCATTTGCTATTTTAAAATTTGTTTCACAGTCTGGGAAGATGGGTCAGTTGGTCAAGCGCCCACCATGAAAGCATGAGTTTGGATCTCCAGCAAATGTAAAAAGTCCTCAGTGTGATGGGGTGAGTCAGTAGGTTCCCAGCTGGGAAGGCGGCAGGAGAACACCTGGGCCCCACTGCCTAATCAACCTAGCCAAATGGGTGCACCCCAGGTTAGGAGGGAGACCCTGACTCAAGAGCTGAGGTGGAAAGGGGCTGAGGAACATGTGATGTCAGTGTATTTCCTTCACATGTATAGACACATATATACACAAGCAAGTTCACACACAGACACACACACACACACAGACCCACACACTGACACCATTCAATTACTCGGCACTGAAGCAAAGCAATGCTTCTGTAAGTGACAATGTTTGGCCACAGGCCCTGGTGAATACCCCTACTTCCACCAAGGGTAAAGGGTCACATGGGACAGGAAGCTCTGCTTCTGGAAACTTGGACTATCCAGAGAGGGCTGGAATCTCACCAGCAGGCAAAGTTCTCATCACATACCTCTGAAGAGTGAAAAGATGTGAATTAGGAGGCAGTAGAGAGGAGCAGAGGGCTAAGAAAACAGCCACCACAAGGTGGAGCCAAGTCACACAGGACTGATGGAGGAACCAGACTTCAGGTACCCCAGACTTTAGCTGTCCACCATTTTCAAATTTGGGAGTCGGTTTGGTTCTTAAGTCTGAGAAAGATGATGGCACTGAAGGCCAGGTGAGGAACAACATCCATCAGTATAAAGCCATGATCAGAAGTGCTCATCTTGCATGTGTGAACCTGCTTCCCAGTGGCAAGGAGTTACAGGTCCACAGGAAACAGCAGACAGCGGGAAAGAAGAGTCAATCCGGGTGCAGGAAGATGTGTGCTGAAATTACATCCTCCTTATGTCTGATTTACAGAATCTTTAGCCTCCAGATTCCATTATAGGAATATTAGGGCAATATTGGTGTCATCTTGTGGGGTTCTTGTGAGAATGTGTGCAAAATGCTCACTTTTAGCGATTAATTCCCAACTTGGAAATGTTAAGCCACAAACACTCAACATGTCATATTGATTGCTGAGTGAACACAGTGGTAGTTAATGTTGTCAACTTGTGGGGGTCCAGAGGCATCCGGAGACAAACCTGTAGGCACGCCTGTGAAGGATTACCTACATGGGAAAACCCACCTTAACCTTGTATGGGGCTCTATTCCATAGGCTGGGCTCCTGGACTGAATAAAAAGCTAAGCAAAACTGACTATGAGCATTTAATTCTCTCAAGATCAAACAAAATACCCCAGGTTCCCCCTGAAATCCCTTCCCCAAGATGGACTGGAATTCAGAATAAAACCCGTTATCTCTTGTACTCTTTCTCACGGGATACCTTATCACAACTTCCAGGTAAGTTTGCATTACAGAGACCCTGGTGAAATCAAGTGTGTGTAAGGCATTGTCTCTCATTTTTAAAATGTTTCCTGTTAAAGTCTGTTGAAGCTGAGTGTGGTGGTCGAGGAGAGGAGGCACCATGAGTTTGAGGACAGCTGAGCCACACAGCATCTCTCTCAACAGGAACAGTAAGAGGCACAGATTATAGCGATGATCAAATGCAGTTGGTGTGTAGAAACTGCTCGGCTGCTGTGGCTGAGGCTCTAGGCCGATGCTTCCTGCGGTACCTATGCTGGTCTCAATCCCCGGGAGGAAGCACTCCTCCTTTCTTAGCCTCTAGATGCTTCAACTATAGGCCCGAGGTGGTTTGAGTTTGTCCCCATAGGCTCTGCTGTTTGAGTGTTTAGGCCTCTTTCTGTTTGTCTCTCGGTTGCTGTCTCAGTATGGAAGCCCTCACTGCCGCTCCACCCCCATGCCTGCCTGCCACCCTGTGTGACACCGTGGTGGCCATGGACTCACCCTCCAAACCTGTGAGCAAGCCCCCGGGGAAAGGCTTTCTTTTGTAAGCTGCCTTGGTCATGGTGTCTCTTTACAGCAACAGAAGAGTGACTAAGACAAGGCCTAAGCCAGAGGCCCTTCTGTTAAGCAATTTTAAATAATCATCTCAATAAGAGTTTATTCCATTCCAGGGATCTAAGAACTAACACATTTTAAAGATGAGGAAACTGAGGCCTAGGCAGGTAGTAATTTTTTTTTAATATACTATTTAGCAGCAGAGCTAGGATTCACCACTGAGCCCTCTGTACCTCCGAGTCCGTTCTGGGCTCAGGCAACAATTCCTCTCTAGTAGTTCAGCCTCTTGTCTCACATTGCTTTTCTCAGGTACAAATACAGAATAAACCCCAACAGCACCATGGGTGATAGGAATCCCAGGTCCAGGCTAGAGAGATGGCTCAGAGTTTAAGAGCACTGGCTGCTTTTCTAAAGTTACTGAGTTCAATTCCCAGCAATCACATGGTGGCTCACAACCATCATTTGTGAGATCTGGTGCCCTCTTCTGGCCCGCTGGCACACATGCAGGCAGAATACTGCATAATAGATAATAAATAAATCTTTTTAAAAAATGGGGTATTCACATTACCTTAAAAAAATATGAAACGAAGAGTTCCAGTTCCATTTAAATGAATCCCACTTAAATGTGACTTTGATTGTGACCCCCTCAGGCTGCCTGTGTCAGTATCTTGCCAGGTCAGCCTCAGTAAAATATCACCATTTCTTTGATCTTGTATACAGCAGTAGCCAAAAAGGAGAACATGTGGTCCCTTCCGTGAAACTGAGTTGATGGAGCTGCCTTATCAAGTGCTGTACATATTCACACTTATGAACACACACTTACAACTAGGTATGATTAACCTTTATTATTTATAAAAAATGAGCTTTCTAAAATATTAGTAAATTTCCACTTTAGTTCTGTTTTGAAGTGTTGGTACCAGTGAAGTAACATTTTTCTTCTTTGAATCTTTTCTTGTAAAGTTAGTCTTCTCCTTTTCTAAAATGGCAGGAAGCTCCTTCCAGTCCTTGATGAAGATAAAGGGGGCACCCATGGCCTTGAGTAACTGCAGAGGAGCGCTGTGGTGACTGGACATGTTTCCACAGTGGCCAGCTGTCATCACATCTTCTACCACAGGAATGGAGCCAAACGAGCAGGCCTCATATATTCTGTAACACTCTGTGTTCACTCCTACAGGACACAAAGTGAGGTCACTCTGAAGCAAAGCATCTTGGTAATTCTTATGACTTTCAGGCCTATCTCTCTTATGAACATTGACGCAAAAATACTCAATAAAATACTTGCAAACCGAATCCAAGAACATATCAAAGATATCATCCACCATGACCAAGTAGGCTTCATCCCAGGCATGCAAGGTTGGTTCAACATATGGAAATCCATCAATGTAATCCACTACATAAACAAACTGAAGGAGAAAAACCACATGATCATCTCCTTAGATGCTGAGAAAGCATTTGACAAAGTCCAACACCCATTCATGTTTAAAGTCTTGGAGAGATCAGGGATACAAGGAAAATACATAAACATAGTAAAGGCAATATATAGCAAGCCTATAGCTAACATCAAACTCAATGGAGAGAAACTTAAATCAATCCCACTGAAATCAGGGACAAGACAAGGCTGTCCTTTGTCCCCATATCTCTTCAATATAGTACTTGAAGTCCTAGCCAGAGCAATAAGACAACTAAAGGAGATCAAGGGGATACAAATCGGAAAGGAAGAGGTCAAAGTGTCACTATTTGCAGATGATATGATAGTATACTTGAGCGACCCCAAAAATTCAACCAGAGAACTCCTTCAGCTGATAACCACCTTCAGCAAAGTGGCAGGATACAAAATCAACTCAAAAAAATCAGAAGCCCTCCTATATACCAAAGACAAAAAGGCTGAGAAAGAAATTAGGGAAACAACACCCTTCACAATAGCCACTAATAACATAAAGTACCTTGGTGTGACTCTAACCAAGCAAGTGAAAGACCTGTTTGAGAAAAACTTCAAGTCTCTGAAGAAAGAAATCGAAGAAGATATCAGAAGATGGAAAGATCTCCCGTGCTCATGGATTGGTAGGATTAACATTGTGAAACTGGCCATCCTGCCAAAAGCAATCTACAGATTCAATGCAATTCCCATCAAAATACCAACTCAATTCTTTACAGACCTTGAAAAAAAGATTCTCAGCTTCATATGGAGAAACAAAAAACCCAGAATCTCCAAAACGATCCTGTACGACAACAGATCATCTGGAGGTATCTCCATTCCTGATCTCAAGCTGTACTACAGGGCAAAAGTAATAAAAACTGCATGGTATTGGCATAGAAACAGAAAGGAGGATCAATGGAACCGCATAGAAGAACCAGAAATAAATCCACACACCTATGAATACTCGATATTCGACAAAGAAGCCAATTCCATTCAATGGAAAAAAGACAGCATCTTCAACAAATGGTGCTGGACCAACTGGATGTCTACATGCAGAAAAATGAAAATAGATCCATATTTATCACTCTGCACAAAACTAAAGTCAAAGTGGATCAAGGACCTCAACATAAAACCAGATACCCTAAATCAATTGGAAAAAAAAGTGGGGAACAGCCTAGAACTCATTGGCACAGGAGACAACTTCCTGAACAGAACACCAACAGCACAGGCTCTAAGAGCAACAATCAATAAATGGGACCTCATGAAACTGAAAAGTTTCTGTAAAGCAAAGGATACCGTCATCAAAACAAAACGACTGCCTACAGATTGGGAAAGAATCTTCACTAACCCTTTATCTGACAGAGGACTAATATCCAGTATATACAAAGAACTAAAGAAGCTGAAAAGCAGCAAACCAAGTCATCCAATTAAAAAATGGGGAAAAGAGCTAAACAGAGAATTCTCGACAGAGGAATATCGAATGGCAGAAAAACACTTAAAGAAATGCTCATCCTCATTAGCCATCAGGGAAATGCAAATCAAAACGACCCTGAGATATCACCTTACACCCATCAAAATGGCCAAGATGAAAAACTCAAGCGATAAGACATGCTGGAGAGGTTGTGGAGAAAGGGGAACCCTCCTCCACTGCTGGTGGGAATGTAAACTGGTACAACCACTCTGGAAAGCTATCTGGCGCTTTCTAAGACAAATAGGAATAGTGCTTCCTCCAGACCCAGCTATACCACTGCTAGGTATATACCCAAAGTTTGTTCAAGTACACAAACAGGACACTTGCTCAACCATGTTTATAGCAGCTCTATTTGTAATAGCCAGAACCTGGAAACAACCCAGATGGCCATCAACGGTGGAATGGGTACAGAAATTGTGGTATTTTTATACAATGGAATACTACTCAGCAATCAAAAAGGAGGAAATCATGAAATTTGCAGGCAAATGGTGGGATCTAGAAAAGATCATTCTGAGTGAAATATCCCAGAAGGAGAAAGACAAAAATGGGATATACTCACTTATATAGACCTATAAGATATGATAAACATAATGAAATCTATACACCTAAAAAAGATAATCAATTGAGCGGACATGGGGTAAGATGATCAATCCTCATTTAGAAAGACAGATGGGATGTGCATTGAACGTATGACAGGAGTCTACTGAGTGCATCTGAAAGACTCTAACTAGTAGTGTTTTCAAAGCAAAGACTCATGACCAAACCTTTGGCAGAGTACAGGGAATCATAAGAAAGAAGGGGAGTTAGTCTGATGGGGAAAGGATAGGAGCTCCACAAGGACCAAATATATCTGGGCACAGGGTCTTTTTTGAGACTGACATTCAACCAAGGACCATGTATGGATATAACCTAGAACCTCCACTCAGATGTAGCCTGTGGTAGCTCAGTAACCAATTGGTTTCCCAAAGTGAGGGGAACAGGGACTATTTCTAACAGGAACTCAATGACTGGCTCTTTGGTCTCCCCACCCCCGAAGGGAGGAGCAGTCCTGTTAGGCCACAGAGGAGGGCTTTGCAGCCAGTCCTGAAGATACCTGATAAAACAGGATCAGATGAATGGGGAGGAGGTCCCCCCTATCAGTGGACTTGGAAAGGGGCAGGGTGGAGATGAGGGAGGGAGGGAGGGACTGGGAGGGAATGAGGGATCGGGACACGGCTGGGATACAGAGTTAATAAAATGTAACTGATAAAAAAAAAACAAACAAATAAATAAATAAATAAAAGAAAAAAAAGAAAATAACTAAGTTCACATGAAATAAATAAAAAATGAAACAAAAAGATCCAATATGCATATAAATAAAGAGTTTAATGAAAGACATTAGAAGATCCAGGCTGGAGAAAAGGCTCGAGCAGTAAAGTGCTTGCAAAGAAGAACAAGGTCCAAAGGTCCCAGTTCTGTCCCAGGACACAGTAATCCCAGGGATGGAAAGGCAGAGGCAGGAAGATCCCCAAAGTCCCTTGGTATCTGTCCTGGCTAATCTTTTGTTAACATGAGCTAGCGTCATCTCAAAAGAGGGAGCCTCAATTGATCCATAAGATACAGCTGTAGGTCATATTCTTAATTAGTGATTGATGAGGAAGGGCCCAGCCCATCCTGAATGGTGCCATCCCTGGGCTGATGGTCCTAGTTCTATAAGAAAGCAGGCTGAGCAAGCCCTGAGGAGCAAGCCAGTAAGCAACACCCCTCCATGGC
Organism: Meriones unguiculatus; assembly: GCF_030254825.1. Taxonomy (NCBI): domain Eukaryota; kingdom Metazoa; phylum Chordata; class Mammalia; order Rodentia; family Muridae; genus Meriones; species Meriones unguiculatus. Next base: position 12,702,151 of record NC_083364.1, on the reverse strand, counting down.
CTCTGCATCAGCTCCTGCCTCCAGGTCCCCACTCTGCTTGAGTTCCCGTCCTGATTTCCTTCAGTGATATGTAAGTCAAATAAACCTTTTCCTCCCTGACTTTCTTGTTGGTCACAGTGTTTCACTGTAGTAATAGCAGCCCTAACTAAGACAAGTTGGTACCAGGATTGTGGGGTGTTTTGTGAGACTGAGCTGACCGTGATGTTTTGGGAGGATTGCAGAAGGACTTAAAAGTTTGGATGAAAAAAACCATTCAGTGTTGACAGCTTAGTGGGCAGCTGCTGGAGCATGGAAGATAAGGATGTTGAGAGCGGTGCTGACAATAGAGGCCTGGCTTGTCAAGTTTCAGAGGAAAGCAAAGACTCTGCTGGGCCATTTGTGTGAGGAATCTGTGGTGTCTGAACAGCTGGAGCTGAAGAATTAGCTGTGATTAACAAAAGACCAGCACTGTTGAAGAGAAATTTTTGTGTGACTGAGACAATCAGTGCTGGTCAGCCTCAGCTGAGGAACTAGCAGTGCTTAAGAGCCCAGCATCATTAACGTAAAGCCTTCTGGAAAGTGTTTTCTCGGGGTCAACACACAGGTGCTGTGTTCCAGAGGTGGCCAAGGCTGTTGCCAACAGAACTTGGTAGTGTAAGAGTTACCCAGGTGGTATTGGTTTTGAAGGCCTGAAGGAGTGTGGAGATCAGCTGAGACTTGGCTCTGTGAGAAGCCAGGAGAGGCCACTGGTGAAGGTGCAGCCTCAGCAGCAGTTGAAGACACAGGATTAAAGGGACCATGCAGAGAGCCTTTGAGAGGCTATTGGGGAAATCCATCCCAGTTGCAGTAACATAAGATGACCACCAAGAAGAGCAACAGCAATGGAATAGAGCCTTCTGGAACTTAGAAGACAAGCTGTGTGTGCTGCAGGGGGTGGGGCTGGAGAAGTGACCCAAGCCCCTTGGAGGAGCCCAGAAGATCATCTGCAAATATTAAACAAACCCACAAAAGAGAAACACGAACACAGTGTACAAATGTGGGGCAAAGCAGCCATTGGTAAGTCAGTGTAAGAGGAAAAGCTTGAGAAGACAGTGTAAACTGTGTCCTGTCCTGGTTTGGAATTTGCTAGATTGTGTATTTCCTTTAACGAAGTCAGTTTCGGGGAGTCTGTTCTTAAGGCAATGTAGGTTTTCTCTACTGTGTTCCTTGCTCTCTTCTGAGTCTTGCTCACTAAATGAACTGTGAGCATCTGAATTATTCTGCAGTCTGTTTCAGGCAATCTGAAGTAGACTTTGCTTACAAAAATAAAAATAAAAATAAGTTACTCTTCAGCGTTCTTCCAGCCACCCCCATTTCGCAGTTTCCAAGCCCCTTCCACATGTAACTGTTTGTTCCAGTGGCACCTCCTTTCCAGGTGTTCTACCCACATAGCACAGTTTGCTGAGGCTGCTGTAGCAAACTGCCAATGGAGCCATTGAGAACATTACAGCTTCTGTCTTCCTCAAGGCAGGAGTCTGTCTCTGGAAGGCTCTGCACCTCAGCAGCTAGGTCACATTGAGACACTCTGCTGTGTAAGACAATAGTCACAAGATCTAGAGATTAGGGTATGACCTGGAGAAGCGGGGCATTATTCAGCCTAACACATTTGGATGTTTTATCCAATGGCCCACATTTTCACACTGGTTGTTAGTGTGGCTTTAAGAGCATGGCATAATGGAAATGGACCAAAGAATATCTTTCAAAATAACTGACAAGGGGTTCTCAGAGGTTGTAGGCCTGCATATTAATGTTACCTCATGTAACAAAACGAAGTTTCGTGGTTGACCTTAGGAGACAGGATGAAGTGTCAGCTTGCAGAGGGGATCATGCCTTTAAGGACGTCTGAGCAAATGGGGAGGTGATATCTATCCCCTTGACACACTGAATGCTTTGATGTACTTGTGGCTTCAGCACAAGACATTTAGTCTCTCCAGTCACGATACTAAATTCGTTCTAATGATGATGGTATTTTAGTTTATAATATACATTTTGCTTCAGAATATGATGGGTAGCCAGGGTTCAGTGACATTTGGGGTTCCTCGGTATAAGTGAAATGTCCTGTCATCTTTACATCTACAGCCACTAAAGTCTCCCCCGCATACAGTAAGCTGCCACACATGACCGAGGATTGTCTTGGTCACCGCCTGCAACCGACCATGGAGAGAAACGTCTCAGCTCAGAGTCAAAAGAGAAAAGAATAAAACATATATTTTCCTAAAATTCTGAAATGGATAAGACAGCAGATGTGTCTGGTTTTGTTCTTTGACTACCAGGTTTGTATCTGTGGGAACATGTTTTCGAAGGCACTCTTGATCCCCCAGACGTGACTGCGCAATGGAGGGAAGGACAATTGATTGTAGGAAGAACACAGTACAGGTACTGTTAGACAACACTGACCTTGCCTGCCGCGTGAGGCCTCATGGACCTATCTGAGGGAATATACTTTCATAAGTATGCTCTCTATTTTATCATATAGTATGCACAGTATATTTATACTTCTATAAACCTATTTTATATCTTTATGCTTCAGCTTGGGTACAAAACAGAAATCAATCCTGGGAATGAATAAATAAATAAATAAGTCCTGCTTACACTTTAGTAAACGTTTTCTTATTAAATTAGACATTTCAAAGTAATTTTGGAGGGAAAGCTGGAGAACTGCCTCAGTGGCAGATCAGTTGCCTGACATGTGCCAGGCCCTGGGTTCAGTCCCCAGTGCAGAGAAGAAAGAAACTAAAAGTCTGTAAATAAATTATGGGGAGGCTTATTTCTGTTTTGGTTTTAGCTGATGATATGGAAAACTTCATGTTCCACATTTCATACATTTGACTGGTAAATGAACACAATGTTCTATGCCTTAGAGGACGAAAGTAAATATTACTTTCATGATTTTCTTTTCGTTCGTAGTTAGGTTAACCAGGAAATACTCAGAGTCCAACTTTTACTTATTAAAACATTTTATGTCATATCTACTATGATTTACATAATTATGTAGGCTCCCTTTCTTTTCCAAAATTCAAAACTGTTTCTGTTTTGATTTTTAGATTCTAAAAAACCAGTGCATTGCCAACACTTTCAAGGATTTTACTTGTATTTAACTTCCTTATCACTGTATAATTTCTTAAGTTTCAAATAGAATTAAGATGATTTTAATTAGAAAAAACATAGTTTTATCATGAAGTTACTGTTTCCAGTTGGCTTTTAACGGAAATAAATATTAGTTGTTTTTACATGTTTACTTCGTTTTTGTTATTGTTGTTTGAAGACAGTGTTTTTCTGTGTAGCCTTGGCTGCCCTGGACTGGCTTTGTAGACCAGGCTGGCCTCAAACTCACAACGATCTGCCTGCCTCTGCTTCCTCAGTGCTGGGAACAGGTGTACATCACTGAACCCGGCTCGTCCCTGTTTGTCTTCAATTAAATATTTTAATATAATGTTAGTACATGAGTACAAGAATACATGTTAGATCATGGATACATGATCCAGTCCAACCTGCATTCCCTCCCTTCCAGTTCCTTCTCTGTACAACCCACCACTTCTCCCTTCAACCTTATGTTCACATGTGTGCCCACATACACAAATCGGCAGCCTGCAGCTACCAGCTGGTTTTGAGAACAGGTTTCTTGTACAAGCTTAGTGATTAGGCTAGGCTGTCTGGACAGTGAGCACCAGGGATCTGCCTCTCCATCACGACATCAGCCTTTTATCTTAGTTCAAGAATTGTCGCTAGGTCCTCTTGCTCATGGCACAAGCACTTTGCCAACTCAGCTGGCTCCCTAGCTTGTCATTGATTGACTCTCTCAGAGGAATCATACATGCAGTGTAAACAGGTATTTAGCCTTATTGTTCTAATCTCATTGTAGGTTGTGTGTATACTCCTAAACTTCACACTAGTTAGATTTCACTGCTTGAAAGAGTAAGTGGATCTTAGTGGCAGGAAGGCTGTCATAGAATGTGCAACACCTTGGGTTCAATGGCCAGTCCAAAAAAAAGTGAATGTCTGTTGCATGCATTAATTGCTTTCTGTGTTTGTAGTTGAGCAGTGAACATGTCAGTGGACTAACATTGCAGAGACGTTTCTGGAATTCAACTAGTCTATAGAATGGAATATGTGAGACTCTCATTTCTTCCCTGAAGGCACAGTCATGCCTGTCATCCTTAAACTTATAATTAGTTGATATTACCACAGTGATAGAAAACATCGTTACCTACCACCAGGAAAGGCTAAGCCCAGTTTGCCTTTCTGAGGTTTGTATGCAAGATTTTACGTCATCATGGAAGAAACCGTGTTCTTTCCTCTTAGAGTACTTTGTAGTCAAGTTCTGTGACAGATTTTTAAAATACCTTATTAAACAATGAAAAGTAGTAGATAATGTATCCAAAATTAATGAAGTCTTATGGAATCGCAAGTTGTAGTCTCAGTCAAGTTACACTGGAGCTAACTTAAGTGAATTCCAAAACTCTACTGTTTGCACAGTTATTTCAGACTGAAATGATTCCTCTGGGCTCTCTATGTGGAAGTGCTTACTCTGAAGATATTTTTCAGTTGAGGCAAGCAGTAGAAAAATATATTGAACATTGTAAGTTCTGATGCTTACACATATGCTGAGTAACCCACAAGAGCAAATTAGAATTCTGTACATGATTATTTTCAGTTAATGGATTATCAGTAATAACCTTAGATGACTAAAACATAGCACTCATTCTGTACATTATACTACTCATACACAAGCCTTATTTTTATGATATTTTATAATGATAGTGTATAATAGGAAATTTTTGTGTTTTAAGTGTAGTAGCTAGGGGTTGGAAATACAGCTCAGTTGGTAGAACTCTCACTGAACATGCACACATCTGGCCTTGGTTCCCAGCCCCACATGGACAGGGAGTAGGGCGCACATTCCTATTCCTAGCACACCAAGAGTGAGGGCATCCGTAATTCTCTCCCTTAACTGGATGCTCAGGCATCTTTACTCCTTCTCTCTTGGGCCTTCCCTCACCCTGAGCTCTCTAGGAGGTGATCTCCCTACTCCAGGATGTTCTGTGCATTCCATCCTTCTCTTCTCAGACCATGTTCTGTCAGGTGCTGCCTCTCTCTCCTTCATTTTCCACCCCCACTACTCTCCGTTGATCCTCATCCGGAATTTCAGAACGGTTGTGGACACTCACTGTTTTCACTTCCCAACTGCTCATTCCCTTGCACTTTGAATCCAAACTTCAGAACACTTCGGTGGCAGTGATTGCTTGGGGCAGTGGATGACAGTGTGAGTTATGGAGCATGTCTATTCCTTTTATGAAGACTTAAAAATATATTGCAAAGAAGAAAATACAACATTCTCCCACTTGCTAACCACTCAGACTTAATATATCTCAGCTGTCAGGAATTCTTTATGTTTAACTTTCCTCCTAACAGAATTGTTTCCAATACAAGCCTTTTCTTTGTTTCCTACTCTTTTTATTCTTCACTAAATAGTTGCTATTAGGAATTTATTGTATAATCTCACTCACATTTTTATATTTCTACTGATGGAAGATATATAAGTATTTTTCAATACTTATTTTTATGTACTTTCATATTTACATAAAATTTTCGTTTAAGGGCTGGTAAGATGAGTTGCCGGGTAAAAGTGGTTGCCCTTAACTCAGACAACCTGAATTCAACCCCAAGGTCTGCATGGTGGAAGAAGAGAACCAACTCCTCCATGTTGTCCTCTGGCTGTCACAAGCACACCATGGCACGCATGCACACTAATCCATTAAATTATGATCAGAATCTCCTGAAGCTTGATGCTTTCCTTTACATTGTATCTTAATGCCTTGCCTTCAGTGAAGAAATGAGAGTCAACTCTCATATACTAGCTGAATTTCTACATCCAAAGCTTTCTATTATTCTGTCCCACTTGCTCAGAAGTACTTGCATTATACAAATTGCACTTCCAACGAGAATATTAATTAAATCTTCTTCTAGATTTTATATAAAACAATTGAAATTTCCTTTGTTCAGTTTTGTTTATCTCTTGCTTGTGGTGTGTTGTTTTCGACAGCTTCATCACTGGCCCGGGTGTGGTTCCAGGGTACTTCTCCATAGAGGTGGACAATGTGGTCCTTGTGTTAAATGGAAGAGAAAAAGCAAAGATCTCCATGCCACCCAGTGGTTACTGTATGCACAGAATTTAAAGCAAACCCAGAAACTGCAGCATCTAGCTGTTGTCTTGCTTGGAAATGAATACTGTGACAATGACTGGATAATGCAGTTCCTCAAAAGAAATGGAGGCTTTGTGGACCTGCTTTTCATAACATACGACAGCCCTTGGATTAATGGTGCGGATATTTTCCAGTGGCCTTTAGGTGTAGAAATGTAAGTACAAGATAAGAAAGGCATCCCTCGGGTGTTCTGAACAGAACAGGGAAGATGGTGTTTTAAGTGGCAGTAAGCTCACTGGTGATGAGGCAGGCCTATCTTTCCTACCATCAAAAAGAGTGGCCTCGAGTATCAGTGGCAATAGTAACTGCTTTGTTGTATTTTACCATCTTCTGAGGAGAACTGAAAAGTACTTGTTTGTTCTAAAAATGGATATAGGATAAAATTTTAAGCTTATTAGTGTCCTGAAGAGATGTTTAGCAGAGAATGAACAAAGACAAAGCCATAACTCTAGTGAAAACAAATACTGTTGTGGCAATATTTTTATATACTGTATAGACTTCCCTTGGGTTTGTGATTGGCTGACTTGATTTAATCTCAACTGTAAAAGCAGAAGATAATTAAATGATAGTTTAGGGTCCTCAATATATAATCATCCTCCAGTTTAAAAAAAATGGAAAACATTTTTTAAACTTTCTGTGGATAGATTTTTAATAGTAAGTGATAGGCTCTCAGTAGTATATAAACTTTATGAGGTCAGGAGTTTTCTTCCCTGATTTAAAATAGTTTTGTAGAAATGGGCTATAGAGGTGGCTCAGCAGTTAAGAACAATTACAGCTCATATAGGAAACTCAGATTCAGTTCTAAGCTCCCACATGCTGTGTCTCATAGCCATGTGTGATTACAGTTCCAAGGCTCTGAATCCCTGTTCTGAACTCTGTGGGTTCTTGGCTACACATGGAGACAAGCAGGCACACAAATATACTAATATACACATAAATAAAAAAAAGTAAATTTTAAAATAATGCTTATACACAGTAGGTACTCAGATATTTGTTGAGGAAATGAATCATTTCACTGATCGAATTAAATCCGACATTCGTTATTATGTCACTGATTACCACCATTTGTAGATTCAGACTGCTTTATCTGTACAGATGTCACTAGAGAAATGCCAGGGAAATGTTGTCCACCCCTACATGGACAACATTCCAGGCGAACAGGTTTAGGCTGGGACCATCCTTAAAATTTCAAAAACTTTGTAAGTACACCCAACCTTCAGATAAATCTATTTATTGAAAAGAGCCTGTATTTGTAGAAATATTTATACTTTTCCACATTGTATGACATCACCTACTCACCTAATAGAAGACAGAAGCATAGTAATTCTGGTGTTGTCAGCCTCACCCTGTTCCCGATGAGGAGACATTGGGTAGCATCTGGAAACGTTTTGATTGTCTCAACTGAAGAGGGGGAATTAAAACAACTGATGTCAAGGGGATAGAGCCCAGGAATGTTATTAAACATGGTGCAGTCTATGGCACTCTTTCAAACAAAAAGCTATTTGAGCCAAAATGCCATAATGATCTTGTGTACAGCATAGACTACAGGCACACATTTATATGCAAACCAGTGCCCATGGAATGAGCCCCCTCTGTATAATAACAGGTTTGTTGTAAGCGGTGATTAATATATATTCTAGTAAACTGCTGTTAGTCCTAAACAGCTGTATAACCAAATCACCACACAGAGACTGGGTTTATTTCTTTAACCTAGAACACAGTGCTGGGCAACAATTACTCCATCCTAAACCTCCAAGCCCTCATAGTTTCCTAACATTTAGATTTCCCATGTTATACTTGCTTTTTGTGAAATATTATGTCCAGGCCATCTCCACGTAGTTCCAAGATCTGTCCTCCAGCTCTCTCTCCTAGCTTTCCTCTCCTCCCACTGCCCTCTGGCTCCTCCCCTCTTTCCTGTCCTCTGGCTCCTCCCAGCTCAACATTGTGTCTAATTTCTTTATTTTGGCCTATTTGCAGACAGTTGAGACAGTATGCTTAAAATAAGTATCACAAGGCAATATCCGGATTGAAACCAGACGAATGGGGGGGGGGATCAGCATTTGAATGAACAAGGGTAAGGTGTTTACATTTCAAAAGAACGTTATACCAACACCGGTTTTATTCATTGGAATTTTTTTGAAATTAACTCTTCAGAGTTCATGATTATAACAGTACATTTTCTTTTTAGTGGACAAACAGGACTGTTTATGTCTGTGGTATACAATGTGCTTAGAAACCATTGTCCTTAACACATGGCTTAACAAGCCAAGCTGTGGGGCATCCTACCATATAGTAATTCATTACTTGCTTTTATAGATACAGAAAATTTCCCGTGGTTGAAGCCAGCTGGTCGATGCTGCATGATGAGAGGCCCTACATATGTAATTTTTTAGGAACTGTCTATGAAAACTCATCAACACAAGTACTAGTGAACATTTTGAAACAAGATGGAGGTGACAAACTTTGTTGGGTTTCTAAAAGAGAGCAGTAAGTTCAATGTTTGCATGGTTCTTTCCTGTTGCTCTCTAATCCGAATGTCACCTTGTGTACAAATAGGTTTCCAGAGAAACAATGGTAACTGCTTATTCCAGCCTCCTGTCTGAAGGTACAGCGGTAACTAAAACTTAGGAAACTGGCTTTTCTCCAGTCTTTCCCATTATAGTCAGGAAGCAAGTGTTGATGGTGTAATGGAAGTCATTTTGCAATAATTTCTTTTAGTATTAAATAAACACATGGAGTATAAAGCTGAGTGGCCAGGGAATGGAAGCCTAAAATATATCCTTCTAGATCTAGAAATTTATTTTTTAATTGTGACAGAAATTGCCTTCTAGATGGATATCACTAATTACAATGAATTTAATACAATTACTGTTAATGTAATTGTATTAAATTCATTTACTCAGAGTTACCAAACAACTGCCAAATGCCAGAAACCATCTTACTCATAATAACAGTGAAAACAAAACAAAAACAGTGCCCTCATAGCACCTGTTGGAGGAGACAAGTAAAACAGTGTGTGTCAGGAGATGATAATGCTGTGTAAGAAAAGAATTAAAGACAAGAAGGCCACAGAGAGGACTGAGGTGGAGGATAGAACATTTGTTTTCAGGTAGCGAAGGAGAGCACAAGGTGGAGGGCTACATTATATACAGGCCTGAAGAGGGCACAGGAGTCAGCAGGGTCCATTTAGAGAGGGAGCCAAGGCAAAGGACATAAGGCATTGGGGGGGTGCTTACACAGCAGCTGAAGGGCTGGTGAGTGAGAGGTGGTATGAGAGAGGAAAGTCTTACTGGAGGAAAAGCACTAATAAAATGGTTCTGGTTGAGCTGAGCTAGAGGTCAGGTAGTACCCTCTGTGCTCCTGCTGCTTCTAGACCATTCTGTCTTTCCGCACCCAGAACCCCAGTTCTCAGTCTCATGCCAGTGTGTGTAACTGGAACTCTGTAGCCCTGAGCCTTCACCTTCGCCTTACCTCTCTGATTCTTTAAAGACTGGAGCTCCAGTGCCCCTCTGGCTGACACCAGTCTTGTCTGAATTCTTGGTGACTTCTAAGTCTAGGCAATCCTTCCATCACCTTGGTATAAGGTTTCTTTCCTTGCTCCCCTTCATAGATCATAGGCTTCACTCAGCCATTTCCTGTTATGGTCATTTCCTAAATGACCACTTGTATTTCACATACCACAAGGTCTCTCCATGACCTCGAATTCAAGCATTTCTGTTGGTAACCATCCTATCTTGCCATTCCAACTCATTCTCTGTAATGGGACTCCACAGTTCAGCTGGAATTTACAACATGGTTTTTGCTATCCCCTGATTGTTCTTCCTGTCCCTGTATCAACTTCTGAATTACACAGCTTAAATTCTACAGTCATCCAGCCCTGCATACATGTTCCCCTTTCTAATTCCCCCATCTAGTGAGCCCTCCCTGTCTAGTCTCCCCTTCTGCCCACCCCATAGCCATACTCACACAGCTCTGCATAAGTTCAGACAGTCTGAAAGCTGAAGAACCCATCACTCATGTGTTTCCTAAAGTATTCCCCCTTCCTCCTCAAAGACTGCTTTATACCTTCTGTCCTAACCTTTTGACACCTCCTCAGTCTCCCTTTAGAGACTGGTGCTTAATTCACTAAGAGAATACAAATGGAAAAGAATGCCAGGCTCAGCTTCTGCATGTATGTGGCCTATATATTCATTCCATTCTCAAGACCACAGCCAGATTGATTGTTAAAATGTTTATTGCTTATGTCGTTCCCTCTTCAGAACACTACAGTTGAGTCTTCTGTAAGCAGACTTTATGGTTTTTGACTGCTCATCTCAGTTCCTCTACTTCCACCTTGCTGGTCTCCCTACCAGTTCTTGGGGCTTCAGACTTTCTAGAAAATGTCCTGACTTAACTGAAAGACCTAATGCCCACCACTGGATAAAGAACAGCTGCATCAGAGTAAGACAAGAGGACACAGCACTTGGGAAATAAGATTGAATGAATACTACCCATTCAAAGATTGATCACTGGATATTTTTAAATATAAAGTAATAAAATGTTCAGATTATTTTCAAATGTAAAACAAAAAAAAAAAACTTTTTTTAGGTAGTCTTACGTAGCACAGGCTGGCCTCAAACTCGGTATTTAGCCCAGGATGATGTTAAACTCCTGATTCTTCCTATGCCTCCAAACTTGTAGAATTAGGGAATTATATACCCAGTTTATGGATAGATGATGATCAATACTAGGTCTGAGTTCTAGCAGCTGGGCTACACCCACACCCCCAAACCTTAAAGAAGTTTTAAGAAATGTGTTTGGTCCAACATTTTCAATGCCTCTCATATTTATCATCTCTCTGATGTGTTCACATTTTTGATAACTGACAGTAAAAGATTTGCTTCAAAAAAGATGCCATAGGAAAGTAAAACCTTACAGGGATTTCTTTGTTGTTTGTTTAATTTCCTAGGTGGCAGCCTCAGGAGACAAATGAAAGTCTTAAGAATTATCAAGATGCTTTGCTTCAGAGTGACCTCACTTTGTGTCTTGTAGGAGAGAACACAGAGTGTTACAGAATTTATGAGGCCTGCTCATTTGGCTCCATTCCTGTGGTAGAAGATGTGATGACAGCTGGCCACTGTGGAAACATGTCCAGTCACCACAGCGCTCCTCTGCAGTTACACAAGGTCATGGGTGCCCCCTTTATCTTCATCAAGGACTGGAAGGAGCTTCCTGCCATTTTAGAAAATGAGAAGACTGTAACTTTACAAGAAAAGATTCAAAGAAGAAAAATGTAACTTCACTGGTACCAACACTTCAAAACAGAACTAAAGTGGAAATTTACTAATATTTTAGAAAGCTCATTTTTTATGAATAATAAAGGTTAATCATACCTAGTTGTAAGTGTGTGTTCTTAAGTGTGAATATGTACAGCACTTGATAAGGCAGCTCCATCAACTCAGTTTCACAGAAGGGAACAAATGTTCTCCTTTTTGGCTACTGCTGTATATAAGATCAATGAAATGGCGATATTTTATGAGGCTGACCTGGCAAGATACTGAAGTGGTTAAAGGTGCTTACTCCCAAGCCTGATGACCTAAGTGCAGTCCCCCAGAAACCACATGGTAGGAGAGAAGTGAGTCTCATGGGCTGTCATGTGACCACCCCACCAGCGTGCACACACAAACACATCAAATAGGTGGATAGATAGATTGGTGGATGGATGGATAGGTAGACAGGTGACTCAGGTTCAGTTCTACCGAGTTCAAGAATCCAGCATTTACTGACCGTGTTCACTGACTTTAACCCACTTTAGGGGCTGGAGTGCTGGCTCAGTGTTTGAAAGTGCTCACTATTCTTGCATATAGCCTGAGTTCAGTGCCCAGCATGCATGGCACACACTCAGCCATCTGTAAGTATTGCTCAGTAGGTCCTGACATGTTCTTCTGTCTTCCATGCACACAAGTGCATATGACACATAGAATAAATAACTAACCGATAGAGTTCTATTTACTAGTGCTGACATCTGGTCATGTCAGTAGCAGGATATATGCTGAACAATGGCTGCAAAGTTAGATAGCGTCAATGAACTTCATGGCTCTACTATACATCATGGAAATTATTTTAATATAATTGAAAGGTGCCTGAGTGGATGTTATGTGCTTTCACAAACTGTATCAACTCTGAGGTGATTTGTATGTGAATTAGCAAGTTGTGGCTAGTACACAATGTATACAGACCCAAAACATTGCACTTGATAACACGTTCTAATTTATGTACCAATATTAGAAATTGCAAAGTTTAGGGAAACAGCATTATATGTTAAAACACTGGTTATTGCAGTCAGGAAAAAAAAAACATTAAAAACTTGTTTCCATAAGGATTTTGCTCAAGCCAACTAACTGGTCATACTCTCCTTTCAGTATGAAAAACATTTGTGTCCTTAACATAATAACAAAACATCCAGCAGGAACAAGTGGGGAAAGGTTTATTTTGGCTCATAGTTTCTGACATGTTCATGGTACCAAGGCCTGAAAGGAGGCGAGAATGGATGTATCCAGGCTAGCAGAACTGTCAGGCATCAACTATTTGCATCATGGGCTGACCAGGTAGAACACCAGACTACAGAGAGGTGTGTAAAAGTCTCACAGGACCTGCTTTGCCAGCCAGTCCCCTTCTAATGGTTCCACAGCCTTTAGAACGGACTCCAAGCTGTGACTAGAGTTCAGGACGCCGAGTGTTCATCCTAGGAAGATGGCAGGATAGTGAAAGCTTGGAAGGTAGTAGCCAACAGTTGTCAAATTGGCCATACCTGAGGCACCAGGTCATGTTCCTGGAGCTGTTAGCTTACTGCTGCTTGCTGTCTTACAGAAGATGGTTTGATGACACTATCTTAGCTGGTGATTGCTGTGTGTCCCATTAGTCCAGCAGCCAATTACCTTGGATCTCAGGATGAAAAAAGAAAAAAGGGATTTTCAGTGTTTATCTGTAAGAGTGTCAGGTCTATCCCTTTTTGCAGAATTGAATTTGTGATAAAAGGAGGGAAACAGGCAAAATAGATGCTTTGGGGGAGCTTGAGGAAATTTAAAAGGTGATCTAAAATCTTTTACAACGGGTTCTGCTGAAATCATGCTAAAAGTTCAATAGTACTATTATTCACCGAAATACCTTTCACAACTTGTCCAGACCAACAGATACAGCTGTGTTCAGTCAACATAAAACCAGATACACTGAACCAAATAGGAGAAAGAGCAGGCAACAGCTCTGTACTTACTGGCACAGGAGATGAATTTCTGAACAGAACACCAATCACACAGGCGCTAGGATAAATGGGACCTCATGAAACTGGAAACCTTCTGTAATTCAAAGGACACTATCAATTAAAGTAGCACCCTACAGAATGCAAAAAGATTTTTACCAGCTCCACATCTGATGGAAAACTAATATCCAAAATATGTAAAGAACTCAAAAAACTAGATAACAAAAAAAGCAAATAATCCAATTAAAAATGGAGCAGGGGCTACAGGTTAGTCAAAAGATGGACACAGGCACTAAACCTCTTCGCAAAGGAAATTATTCTGATCCCTGTTGACAATGTGACCAACTACTTAAGCTCCAGGTACCAACTAGGTCTTCCTATACATATAAACTATACCCTTGAATTGTGGAATACAGTATGAACTCTCTCCTTGCTTTGTCAAAACATTTTTTCATAGTAAACAAGAAAAGGAACTAATACGGAAAATCGGTACTGGGAGTTGGGCTGTTGTTACAATACCCTGACCATGTGATTCTTAATACTTTGGAAGTGAGTTGCAGAAGAAATGTGGAAGATTGGAGAACTTCAGGCAACAAAGCCCTTAAGTACTGTAATCAGAACTTGATGTAGGATGCTTGAATGACAAGAATGCTGATGGGTTATCCCCTAGCTATCTGCTCCCTAGGTTGTGTCAGAAAATCTTGAATGGATCATAAAAGCAACAGTGGGAGCATAATCTTATAAAGTATGTTCTGGACATCTCTGGACTTTATAAAAGAAAGACTTCATAATACCATTATAAATTATGCAATGAACAGAAAAGGTTAAACTATTACATGTAAAACTGATTATTATGAAACTGGAATTATTGAGGCTATATACTAAATCACAGTGAGGATGTGAAGGGGAATAATACTCTTAATGAGGAACAAATTAATTTCAGTTTAATCTGTACCAAAAATGTTAAAGTAGCTTTAAGTTGAGTACCCTTTTTCGAATAAACAGTTTGGTACAGCACTTAAAACAAGGCTGAGGCTTATATGCAAAGATACCTGTGTTGAAAATGTACGTTTGGAAATACTTCACTCAACTTCCAATAAGACAGATCTCCTTACTTTCAGAAAACAAGGTGTTTTTATTTGTTTATCTATTTATTAAAATTTTAACAAAGAAGAGACTTCATTCAGATGCTAGCACCAGATACCCCCAGTGTGAAGACTGTGGCTGACAGTGCTCTCAAAATGCAGTCCCAAGGTACATTAGTCATGTGTTTATAAAGGCTCACAGGCTGTGTCCATCCTGGCTTTGTGTACCTAGAGGCAGGAACACTGGCAGACTTCCTGCCTGCATGTCCTCAGACACCTCCATCTAGGTGCAGTCAAGAGCAAGCTAGCTTGTTCACAAGAGTAACCACACACTGTCTGTATCCTCCATGAACAAGACCAGGCAATCATAGAACAACACGTAGCATTCTGAGACCTCCTCTGTCCTTGATCAAGTAGGACTTACAGGCTAGACACACTTTTTGTTTTATAGTTCTCTTAAGCACAGTAACTTTAAACATAATGTTCACCATCACTTCCATCCCCCACTTAAGTTGTATCCTGAGTCAAGTTCTTGACCCTGTGGTGCATATCTGTGAAAGGAACAGGCCAGCTTTACAGGTTTCTTCATGAATTCTATACCCCATATTAATTAAACTAAGTTCTCCCGGTAGTTTTTCAGAAAGCAGAAGGACACAGAAAAAAAGAGAAGCAGGTGAATGGGGACAAAACCCACCCTGCTGCAGAAGAATGTCCAGGCCTGCAGTATGAGATAGGGTGCCTGGCAACCGGTCTGGATGGCCACAGCTCCCCCATCCAGGACATTCTGGGTGTAACTTGAAGATCAGATATCCACCAGATGTCGGGAGAAGGCCTGACTGGACATGGCTGCCTAAAACGAACCAATGATACTAAAAGTCAACTACCCCATAACTCCATTCACCCAATCCTGCACTGCCAAGCTTGCAACCCCCACGCCTCCCTTGCTTTTTCCTTTAAAAAACCCCATGCCTCGTCTCTCGGGGCTGTTCCCTGCTCACTTGCAAAGCAGCCCCATCACTCACTGGCCTGAATAAACCTCTTCTGTTTGCTGCAATCCATCTCCAAGTTACCTTCATCTGTCTCTCCAGTAATTGGGCTCTCGGTGGGCCTAACACCTGTTCACACTGGGATTTAATAAACATCAGTATACTGGCACCCAAACCAAAATTTCTGTATCTAGTTAAGACATTTATGATGCACAAGCCAGCAATGATCAGCAGAAACAGAAGTGTCTGGTGTTCTGCAATAGCTGAAGACAGAGTTATCACCTGGAAAAACAAGGAAATGAGAATGGCAACCATGGGCTTCCCCTGTTCTGGGTCATTTTTCTGTCTGCAGTGTACGCGGTTGGTTTGTTTGCTTGTTTTTGTTTTTGTTTTCCTGAGCATACAGGAATCTCTAATGATTGCTGAGTGGTTTGCATAGAACAACGTTTTCTCTTACAGCCACACAATCACATTCTTGTTCTACACAGAGTATGGTGAGTGCTCTATCATGTTGCAAAACTGCTTCAGCTAATGGATCAACCTGCTGATGGATCTTGATCTAGTTGGTTTTTACAGGTACTTTTTTTTTTTTTTTTTTTCAAACAAGGGAGCCTGGAGGTCAGTATGAGAAGCCTTGTTTGTTGGGTAGGCACTCTAAGTAGCCATTTGTCTTCCTTGCAAAGAGTTTCCTTTGGACTGAACCTTTTCAGTCTTTTGTTGAGGATAAGGGGTGACATAGATGATTTTGTAAATGGGCCTCAACTGAAATTCGAATGCAATTGTAGGGGCCCAGAAGCCTGGAATGTTAATCAAAGCCTGGGAGGGGATTCATTCAGGAAATGGGGCACTCATCAGAAGCATCTGGTTTCCTGATCAAGGTAAAAGACAGGAAGCAATCACGGCAGCTGGACTGGAGCACATCACCTAGCAAGCCCAGGCTCTCCACTTTTGTAGGACTGCCTGGAGCTTAGGTGCTTTAGATCATTTTTGGAGTGTTTTGTTTTCTGATTCTGGTTCCTGGGTGGTGACTGTCAGGTGAGTGGAAATCTGCCAAGACATATTCAGACTAGGGACAGAAGCTAAAGTTAAGGAACTTAAAGGAAACTCTTACATTTGGAGCCACCCCCCCCCAACACACACACACACCTATTCCATCAGGAACAGGCAAAAGTTGAGGAATCTTAGTCTGTTGATTGGAGTTCAATTGACCTGTGACAGGTAGAGCCAAGTTGCAAACTCCGTGAGGCTCACATGAATTCTTTTAAGTTTCAAAAGATGAACTTCTGGAGCCTTCTACTTTTAAGTCATAATAAAAGCTTGGGGATTTAAAAAAAAATTATATGGGGTTAAAAACATCAACAATCTTTTCTTTCTCCAGAGGTCTGGACAGAGGTGGTTTTAACATGATGAGAAGTAATTTTAGGTATCAGAACTCCATTGATTACCATGTTAAAAGTTTGAATTTTTGAAGTCTTGATATCACATATTTTTTTGTTTTGGTTGTTCTGTTTGGTTTTTCAAGGCAGCCCTGGCTGCGATATTGAGCTTCTCCCAGGATGAGGACAGGTCTTGGTTACAGTGCCCTGTCTTCACCTCAGAGGTTTGGAACGAGAGAAATCTCAGCATGCAGATGTATGAACAGGTTCCAGCTTACACTGTTGGATCTTGTCTTGGACATCTGCTTTCCAGTTCTCTCGGACAACCTCACTACACCATGCAAGGAACAGCAGGCACAGGATCTTGAAAACTATGTTCAAAAAACTCCAAACTTTATTAAATAAAAACTTTATTGAATAACAACACAAATGTAAGATTTACTGCTAATAAAAAAATAAAGTTTCCTGTATAAAAATAGATTATCATGTAGTTGGCAATATTCACACTAAATATATGAAGTCTATACCAATAGTGGGGCTAAGGTGACAGAATATAAATATTAACATGACATATTAAATTTCAGCTTAATATATACAAAGAAAACATTTTCAAAAATAGCTTAAGAATATATATATAATATATAAAATATATTTTTATTTATATATAAATATTTGTTTATTTAAAATATATATAAATATATATATTTATTTTTTTGGAATAAACAGTTTAGTACAGCCCTCAGCAGGGTGAGGCTTCATGGAGTCCCGGGTTTACAATGCACATCTAGCATTAGTTACTCCTCTTCCGAGAATAAAATAGATGTCTTTACTTCCAGGCTGGGAAGTATCTTGCGATGTCCCCGGCGCGTTTCTTACTTCTCCTGGATTGCTCGGATCCCGTGAACAGCAGCACACTGTGACGCTTCTGTGGTAGCACACAGTACCGGAAGGAACCGGAGATTCACTCGGAGACAGGCAACTGGTGGCCTTCCTTTCAGAGATAACTAATGCAAACAAGCAGTCGAGAACGAAAGGCCGAAAATCGCCAGAAGCCATCCACTGCCAGTTAGCTAAAACTTGTGAACAAGAACAGCAAAATTCAATCCAGCGTCGACCTCAGTCACACACAAATCTCGAAAGCCGCGTGCTTGTGAGCATGCGCTGTGCAGGCCGGATAGTTTCTAACTTTCGGTGGGCACACGTGTCTTCTGTTGTTGTTGTTTCTGTCCCGACAGGGTTTCTCTGTGCAGCCGTGGCTGGCTGTCCTGGCCGCAGTCTTTACACTCAGAACTTGTTCAAGGCTCTTCCACACCCAGTACCTGCAGTCCTTAGCCTCACCTGGGAAAGAGCTCGGAGCAGCTGCCTCGCAGTGGCCGCCAGGGGGCGCTGCGACAGTAACCGCTTGTGCAGGGTCTCCCACACCATCTTCTTCCTGAACAGAGGCATGTGCTGCTGGGAGAAGGTGATGGGCTGGCCCCTGGAAATGTAATCTGCATATTTACAGGCGAACACGCCGCAGTCGCCCCCATTCAGCTGCTTAGGAATCTCCTCTGCCGACATGCTGCATTGCTTCCACTCCACAGGGCTCAGGTCGCTGTTCCTTCTCGCTTTGCTCTCCTCCCGCAGAGAGCAGAAAAGCAGCTCAAGGATGCCGGGTCTCTTCTGTCCCATGGAGTCCAGGTAGACAATACTCTTCTTTCTTAGGTCTGTGACCACCAGGCTCCAGTGCATGCCCAGGTGAACTGGGACCAGGATAAGTTCCTTGGCAAAGATGTTTACTGCCCGGGTCCATCTTCTGACTGACCTGTAGCCACCAGACTTTAACTTGGTGTAAAAGAAGGTATTAAATGCGTGAAGTGCCAGGTAGCCTTGACTTTGATTTCTTTCCATGAGAAGATTCATGTAAAAATTGATGACTTTGTCGTTGAGCCCCTGGGTGTTCCTTAGGGTCCACAGGTCTCCTCGAGTCATTTGCAGTTTGAAGGCACAGCTCAAGATCTCATCTTTTGACCCAGGGCCTAGCGCACTGCTGATTTCTTTCTCCATGTCCACTGTGACAGCAGGACCACGGTCCAGCCCTCTGCCCTTCTCTTGGTCTTCAAGAGCCTTTTTCTTGACCTCAGGTGTTGACACTTTGCTGCTGGGCATGCCATTGCTGACACTGTCTGTGCAGATTTGAGGTGTTTCCGATTCATGATTCTGCCCTTCAGCACAACCTTTGATAGTCTTGGAGGTGTCCATGGTGCTTGTGTGAGTGCTGTGAGGGCCAGAGCTCACGGGGACGTCAGGTTGGAGGAGTTCCAACAGCCCTGGGCACTTTTCATTGTGGTGTTTCTCAACTTCTTCCTCCCTGTTGCTGTGGGGGGGCTTGAGACCCTGGCCTCCACCCACAGATTCCTCAGTCACAGCCTCTTCCTCAGGGCCTTGGGCACACTCTGGGGCATTAGCTGTAATGGACCCTTTTCCTGGGGTGACCATATTCGGCTCTTGTCAGGCTCTTCATCCCCAAGCTCTGTTTCATGCTGTTCCTGTTTCAGCTTCTTCCAGGACTGGACTGGCTCTTCGGAGCACACATCATCCTCTTCCTCTTCTTGGCGTTTCCTCTTTTGGCCTTTCTCTGGCTGTTCAGGGATCATTGTTTTACCCTGCTTGCAAGGCTGTCATATAGAAGGACTACTTGGATTGTCTTTGCTCAGTTGTTGGCTGCCACCTGCGACACAGCTTTCCGATGTCCAAGTCAAATTGCAGGTCAGCTGGGCGTTCTGTGGGAGT
This sequence comes from Meriones unguiculatus, assembly GCF_030254825.1. Lineage (NCBI taxonomy): Eukaryota > Metazoa > Chordata > Mammalia > Rodentia > Muridae > Meriones > Meriones unguiculatus. The sequence continues at coordinate 12,682,474 of NC_083364.1, read as the reverse complement.
TCTTGGGTTGTCCCCTTGATGGCTGAAGGGTCCCTTAGTCTACTGGGAGATGTCTTATCCACACCAGACATGGTGGTTCAAGGTCAGAAACCACAGGGGAAGAGCACAGGTTTCTTTGGTGCTGGGGTCAGTTAGACCACGAAGACAGAAGGAGGTCGCAGTGTCAAAGAACACTTCTCACATAGCTGATCTTCTCTAATCTTGTCTTTCAGGTGGCATTTCCTCTGTCCCCCTATAGAAAGGTCTGTGGAGTTCCAACTCTGCGTTTTGTTTTTCCCTACTGAGGGAGAAGGATCGCTCTAGGGCACAAGGAGCCTCTGTAGAACCTGAAATTGTGGAAATCACAATGAGTGTCAGAGACTTTCAGCCAAAGACAGCAGTCAACACACGTCAGAACCAAGACTACTGTGTGCCTCCCTCCACTGTCACCAAGGCTCTGGAAGGCCAGTTTCCACAATCTGGTTATGATGTGGTTTTATGCACCAGGGCAACATTCATTGGTGAATGGAGTCCCTGCCCACCATCTACAGGGTCTAGGGTCTTAAAGCTTGCTTTCATTCCTGGAATTCCTGTTGGAACTCCTGCTGGCTGAAGCAAACCCAAGATCAGTAAGAACTCAGAGGAGCAGAAGTTCAGCACATATAATGAATAAATAAATGTAAAAACCCCCAAGTGCTGGGATTAAAAGCGGCAGCACCACTGCTTGGCTGGAGAGATCTTTTTAGGATGACTCAGCAGAGATGGCTCCATGGTGAAGAGTGATGCTTTTCTAGAAGACCACACATTGATTTCCAACCCTGTCTTTGCAGCTTACAATCACCTGTAACTCCAGTGCCAGGGGAGCTGACACTCTCTTCTGGTTTTAAGCAGGAAACGCACACACACACACATACACACACACAAACACTGCTCTTACATATGTGAAAGTAAAACACTCATACACTTTAAAAATTAATCTTAAAATATTAAAAGCTAGGATTTGTACTAAGCCAATTTCTCTTTTTTTTTTTCCCCCAGAAAAACAGTGTACCAGAGAACTAAGTAAAAATCATTGCTAAAATGTACAAAACAAAATTAGAAAAAAATGTAATAAATGAAAAGATAGTTATCCTTTGTAAAATCTTTTAGAAATAGTTTGAGAAGCTTCTATGTCCTTAAACCTTGAAAGACAGAGACCAAACCATGTGTTTAAACCTGCTTGTAGCTGCTTTTCTCACTCCCAAAAATCTAGATACATAACCATACCTCCATAAAACTCATATAACATGTGATTGATCAGTGGCGAAGCTTTGTAGATTATATTTGATTTGATCGTTGCCAAATAGAACGGAGGACCAAGGACATGGCTCAGCCCGGTTAGCTGCTCCCTGGCAACTCTGACCAGTTCTGGGGAATTCCTGAGTCACACACGATAAAAAGACAGAACCCAGTCACCCGAATTATTCTCCGACCTCCACATGTGCTGCGGCAAGCCAGCAGTTGCCGCACCCCCAACACACATAAATGACCGAACTGCAATAAACTCTGAAATGTGAGCTAAGACATAGGCCTTTTATCCTAGTGGATCACTGTGGAATGGCTGTGCCTCTCACCCTGCAAATTCAGGAAACGGCCACAAGAGGGCAGATAGACACTACAGAGAAGGGCGCGCCTCTCAGCTCTTTCCTGCCTTCCTCTCTGACCCAAAGGAGCTTCTCAGAGCAGAGAACTGCAGGGGCAGAACCAAAGCATCTGGACAACTGGCCTCCCCTTGTTTACAAGGCTGGCAGGCTTAGTCAGGGATCTAGAGAGTAACAGAACACACACACACACACATACACACACACACGATAGATAGATAGATAGTAGATAGATAGATAGATAGATAGATAGATAGATAGATAGATAGATGAGTTTAGATAGATGACTTACAGGCTGAAGTCCAGCTAGTCCAGAGATGGCTGCCTATGAATGGAAGGTCCAAAAGTCCAGTAGTTTTTCAGTCCATGAGTGTGGATGTCTCAGCTGGTCTTCAGTAAAGGCCAGAATTCTACACATGTAGACCGCAAGGACAGTGAAGGAATGGACTTCTTCTCAGCGAAGGCAGTAACAGGCAAATAGCAAAAGCTCCCTAGTTCCAGCGCCTTCTATAGAGGCTTCTAGTGGAAGGTGTGGCCTGGATTAGAGGCTCGGCTTCCCTCTTCAAAGATGAGGATTAAAATTAAGCAAGGAATCCCTCACAGGAGTGCCTTTTCATTTTGGGGTTTTACATAATACCAGATAACTGGAATCCAGTTGACAGTCAAGAATGGCCGTCACAGCTGCCTTTCCAAACCCCACTTCATATTCTGGACACAGTTTGACATTTTTGACCTTTAACCTTGTGTTCTTTCTTTCTGTAGCTTCTGGTGTGTGTTTGTCTGTGTTCACGTGTGTACGTGTGTGCATATGTCTGTGTGTGCCTGTGTGCAGGCTCTCTCAAAGAAGTCAGCATGTGTGGGCTGAGTTGTGGGGCAGCAGAGCTGGGCTGGAGTGGAGTGGAGCTCACTTGGTGGAACACTTGCTCCAGCAAATAAGAACCCTGGGTTTGCTTCCCAGACCACACACAACTGCATGTGATGGGGCATGCCTCTTCTCCTAGCGCTCTGGAAGCAGAGGCACGAGAACCACAAGTTCAAGGTCATCTTAAGCAGTGTAGGGCTTTCACAGTCTGCCTTGGATACAAAGAGCCCCGAATGATAAAATACATGATATATGAAGAGAGGTTGTAGATCAGCAATTACTGAGCGTATGCTGTGCATAAACAAAGTCCACGGTTTAATCCCTACCACCTTCAAGATCCCCATAGTTTGTTCAGTCTACAAAGCAGGCTGTCTAAGCTGGTCCTCAGTATATGTTGAAATCCCAAAGAAGTAGGCTGTAATGCCAGGGAAGAAATGCCTCAGCAGCAAGATGGATGAACTTGCCAGAGAAAGAGAGGGTGAGTGGACAAAAGGCAAAGACTCCCTTCTTCCAGGATCTTTTATGCAGGCTTCCACTGGAAGGTGTGGCCCAAATTTAGGGTGGGTCATCTGAACCCAAAGGATCCCTCTCAAATGACCCAGTCCAGGAAAATCCCGTCTGAAGGGGGCCAGCTTCATGAAGGGCACACAGATTAGATGCCCAGTGCAGAACAGCCTCCCAGAAGCTCCTCACACCAGCAATGTTTTATGGACTTAGCAGGTTATATTTGGGATTATGCATACTGATATACATATTTGCAATGCCATAACAATTAATGAAAGGAGAGGAGGCCATGGATCTGAAGCCGAGTAGGGAGGGGAAATGCCAGGGTGTGGAGGGAGGAAAGGGAAGGGAGAAATGTAATTATAGTATAATTTCAAAAATCTTTTTAGAAAGTTAAAAAAAAAGGAAAAGAAAAAGATGGTTCTAAAATAAAAAATAAAGAAAGAAAGAAAAAAAGAAAGAAAAGAAAATTCCTAACAGATGTGCCCAGGTGCTTGAGTTTTAGTTGATTCCAGATGTGATCAAGTTGACAACCCAAGATTACTCATCATACATGACATGCACACAATGGAAGAATTTTCATATGAAGAAAAATTATGGCTGAACATGGATAAGGTATGTCAAGTGAAATAAACCTGATAAATGTTGTATTATCTCACCTCTGTGAGATAAGATAATCTGAAAATCTCTGGTTCATGGCAGAGAAGAATACAATGATGGTTTCCCAAGTCTGGGATGCGAGCAAAAGGAGGGGAAGACAGACCTCAGACACAGGTTATGGGTTTTGTGCTTAAAAGCTCACCTTGAGAAAAGCTGAGGGCTACCCTAGGATCCTGAGTGCTCAGTGTAGTTGCCAGCTCACTAATATTTTCTATCAGCTTGAACCCTGTGTCCAAGCAGTTTTTCCTGGTGGACACACCACTATTCTACAAGCCTGCTTTAGTTTTAAGTTTTTCTATTTTAAATTATCATTTAGCAAGAGAGAGAGTATGTGTGTGGACAGAGTATGTTTGTAGAGAGCATAGGTGTGTACAATGTGTGTGTGTGTGTGGGTGTGTGTGTGTGCATACCTGTATGAGTGCATAAATGTGTCCCATTGTGTATTTGTGGAGGCCAGAGGACAACCTTTAGAAGCTGAGCCTCATTGCATGCTGGATCCCAAGGCTACATCTCAGGTTCATAGGCTCACCTGACCAGCACTATTACCCAGTGGACAATCCTGCTGGCCCCAGGCCTGCTGTGCAGCAACAATGAAACAAAAAGTTAGGAAGGCATGAGAGAGGGGCAAGGCTACCTGTTGCTTGTAATCCCAGGTTTATCTGTACCTGCCCATTTACTTTATCTTTTTTTTTTTTTTCTGTCTTGTACCATCAAGGTGAAATATCTTCTGGCCCCATTACTTCTCTTATATCTATTGTATTCATTACAAAAGTAGCTAGAAAATGGCCATGTAGTGGAAAACACTCTGAGACCCACATTGGAGTCCCAGAATCCACATGGTGCCTCACAGCTTCCAGGAGACCAGCTTCCAGCGCCCTGTTATGGCTGTCACCAGGCATGCAAATGCTGCACAGATATACATGCAATCAAAACACGCAGACACATATAATAAAAAAAAATTAAACTATGTTAATGTAGGCAACATCTCTTCCCATCTCATCGTGACTTCCCTTATTCAAAACAAAAACCAAAACAACAAAACAGCCTAGTTTAAGCATAGGGGCTATAGCCCAGGACCTCCTCTAAAGGGCCAGTCTCCTAAAAGCACAGTCAAAATAAAAATTCAGTTTCTTCCACAGTTTCTCCCTTTTTAGACAGTTTCACTGTGTAGCTCCCATAGCTATTCTTTGTTGTCAACTTGCCTACATCTGAAATGAACAAAAGCCAAGGTTCTGGGTACACCTGTAAGGGACTTTTCTTAATTGAATCACTCGAAGTGTACAGACCCACCTTTAATCTGGCCACTCCTTTTGGTGGCAACCCATACAAAGGAGGTGAAAGCAGGAAGCTCTCTCCTTGCCTGCTTGCCCTCACTCTCACTGGCAAGTCTACTTCTTCACTGGCATTAGAGCCTACTTCTTCTAGGATTCCAGAACGTGCTGAAGACCTGCTGAGACATCCAGCCTTAACCAAACAGCTATTAGCCTCTTGGACAGTCCTTTGGAGACAGCCATTGTTGGAATAGTCAGGCCACAGCCTGTAAGCCACCATAATAAATCCCTTTTACACTTTCCTGTACATATTCATTCTATTAGTTCTGTTTCTTCACTGAATCTCGACTAATACAGTAGCCTAGTATGGCCCCTAACCGAGGCAATCCCTCTACCACACCCTTCCTGAGTTCTGGAATTACATATGAGAATCAAGCATGTCTCCATCCTATTAATTTACATCGGGGACTCAATTTTCCCTCTAGGACCCACCCCAAATCCATTTCCAAAGCATAGTATGCAAATATATTCTATGTCTGTCTATTCTTTTTGATGGAAATGATCATGACTGAATATGACAGAAAGGAGGGTTTAGACCAAGCATTCTGTCTCGCAGCCACTACCCACTTCTGATGGCCTGTGGGATGTGTGACACCTTAAGCAACTCAGTCAATAGGAATGCTGCTGGTGCTTGGGGTGCCAGGCCGAGGGTTTTCAGGTTCCTGGCCTCTTCCCCAAGAATGAGCTAAAGCCATGCAAACATTATTTTCCTCAAAAGCTAAGTGATAGTATCGATCAGAAGGAAACATGCTGTCAAGAGTGGCAGTGGCCTGTACAAGTGAGGGTACACAATGCCCCAGTTAGTTTGGGGCTTCCTTTTCTGGGGTTCAGGGGGAGGTTATGTGCCATTCACCAACCCTAGACTGTTCTCCCTGGGCAAATATCTATCAACAAGTCAAGATTAACGCCACTGCCTGTGTCTCTAGGGAAGAGGCCAGAAAAACAGGCACCCTCTCAATACCTTCTACTGAAGTGTAAGGAAAAGAGAGCCTGACCTTTGCCTTCCAGAATATGGGCAGAGATCTGTAGCTGCTAAGAGATCTTTTTGTCACGCTTTGCTCTGAATACTTACTCTCCCACCTTTCACCCTGTCTGTTGAGTTGCAGCTAACAGTTCGTGTCTGGCCTAACTGTTGCTGCGTTCCTTGAAGTGCTAATACCATCTTGTTAAAATAAGGGATGGGATTTAATATTTTCATCGTTATAGGCTCCTGGAATATTCATATTCTGACTACACTGTGAATCAGACACATGGGAAACCTTAGCAGGATTCTAAGAGCAGAAAACAGTTGTCCTAATGAGAGGCTGGTTGGGGTAGCTGTTCAGAATTACCGAGATGAGCAGAAAGAAGGCCGATCCATTGTAATTGAACTGTGACTCGTGCAGCATGGAAACAGATAGACCTGAGTACAAGCCCGATACTCTTACAGGTGAGTAGGTGAAGACGAAAAGTGTACTGAAGAAACAATTAGTTTTTAGAGATGTGTTCAATGACAAATGTCTTGTCAGCACCATCACTGGCACTCAGGTAGTAAAACTCTTGATGTGCGTTAGTTTTGAGCTTCACATGAGTAGACTCACCTGGAGAATTTTTTTCCCCAGTCAATATTTGGAACTTATGGTGTCTTTGCTCCTCAGAATGGCCTTCGTAGCACACCTCCTCAGAGCTTACTGGAACTTCAGCATCTCAGGCTTTCCTCCGAAGAAGGACGAGATCTCCCTGTGCCGCATATGTGCAATGGTCCTGAGAAGTGTAGTCTTAAGTGTGAAGTGGTGTGTCTGAGTTTAAGACAGACTCTAAAGTGCTCTGATGTTGGTTATGACATGTCCCAGGACTGGATCCCAAACACTATCACTGAACGTGTAAGTGCAAGCACTTTGTGAGGTCAGGGGTCACTGGGAGTCCAGACTGTGCTGGACCTGTGTTGAGAGTCTGATGTATGCTGCGATGCTCTGGTCTGATCCCTAAACACAAGGGAGCATGCTGGATTCCCCTGTTTCATTTGTAATCAGTCCCTTTGGGGCAAAAGAATGTACCCTTCCATTTGAGGGGGTCCCAGGATGGCCCATCAGACAGGAAATTCATTAAAGCCACAATTATAGCTAAAAACTACGTGAACATGGCGCCAACAGTGCATTTCCATTTGCTATTTTAAAATTTGTTTCAGAGTCTGGGAAGATGGGTCAGTTGGTCAAGCGCCCACCATGAAAGCATGAGTTTGGATTTCCAGCAAATGTAAAAAGTCCTCAGTGTGATGGGGTGAGTCTGTAGGTTCCTACCTGGGAAGGCGGCAGGAGAACACCTGGGCCCCACTGCCTAATCAACCTAGCCAAATGGGTGCACCCAGGTTAGGAGGGAGACCCTGACTCAAGAGCTGAGGTGGAAAGGGGCTGAGGATCACGTGATGTCAGCCTATTTCCTTCACATGTATAGATGCATATATACACATGCAAGTGCACACACAGACACACACACACACACACTGACACCATTCAATTACTTCACACTGAAGCAAGCAATGCTTCTGTAAGTGACACTGTTTGGCCACAGGCTTTGGTGAATACCCCTACTTCGACCAGGGGTAAAGGGTCATATGGGACAGGAAGCTCTGCTTCTGGAAACTTGGACTATCCAGAGAGGGCTGGAATCTCACCAGCAGGCAAAGTTCTCATCACATACCTCTGAAGAGTGAAAAGATGTAAATTAGGAGGCTATAGAGAGGAGCAGAGGGCTAAGAAAACAGCCACCACAAGGTGGAGCCAAGTCACACAGGACTGATGCAGGAACCAGACTTCAGGTACCCCAGACTTTAGCTGTCCACCATTTTCAAATTTGGGAGTCGGTTTGGTTCTTAAGTCTGAGAAAGATGATGGCACTGAAGGCCAGGTGAGGAACAAGATCCATCGGTATAAACCCATGATCAGAAGTGCTCATCTTGCATGTGTGAACCAGCTTCCCAGTGGCAAGGAATTACAGGTCCACAGGAAACAGCAGACATCGGGAAAGAAGAGTCAATCCTGGTGCAGGAAGATGTGTGTTGGGATTACATCCTCGTTATGTCTGATTTAGAGAATCTTTAGCCTCCAGATTCCATTATAGGAATATTAGGGGAATATTGGTGTCATCTTGTAGGGTTTTTGTGAGAATGTGTGCAAAATGCTCACTTTTAGCGATTAATTCCCAACTTGGAAATGTTAAGCCACAAACACTCAACATGTCATATTGATTGCTGAGTGAACACAGTGGTAGTTAATGTTGTCAACTTGTGGGGGTCCAGAGGCATCCGGAGACAAACCTGTAGACATGCCTGTGAAGGATTACCTACATGGGAAAACCCACATTAACCTTGTATGGGGCTCTATTCCATAGGCTGGGCTCCTGGACTGAATAAAAAGCTAAGCAAAACTGACTATGAGCATTTAATTCTCTCAACATTGAACAAAATACCCCAGGTTCCCCCTGAAATCCCTTCCCTAGGATGGACTGGAATTCAGAATAAAACCCGTTATCTCTTGTACTCTTTCTCAAGGGATACCTTATCACAACTTCCAGGTAAGTTTGCATTACAGAGACCCTGGTGAAATCAAGCATGGGTAAGGCATTGTCTCTCATTTTTAAAATGTTTCCTGTTAAAGTCTGTTGAAGCTGAGTGTGGTGGTCGAGGAGAGGAGGCACCATGAGTTTGAGAGTTTGAGGACAGCTGAGCCACACAGCATCTCTCTCAACAGGAACAGTAAGAGGCACAGATTATAGCGATGATCAAATGCAGTTGGTGTGTAGAAACTGATCGGCTGCTGTGGCTGAGGCTGTAGGCCGAATGCTTCCTGTGGTACCTATGCTGGTCTCAATCCCCGGGAGGAAGCACTCCTCCTTTCTTAGCCTCTAGATGGTTCAACTATAGGCCCGAGGTGGTTTGAATTTGTCCCCATAGGCTCTGCTGTTTGAGTGTTTAGGCCTCTTTCTGTTTGTTTGTCTCTCGGTTGCTGTCTCAGTATAGAAGCCCTCACTGCTGCTCCACCCCCAAGCCTGCTTGCCACCCTGTGTGACACCGTGGTGGCCATGGACTCACCCTCCGAACCTGTGAGCAAGCCCCTGGGGAAATGCTTTCTTTTGTAAGCTGCCTTGGTCATGGTGTCTCTTTACAGCAACAGAAGAGTGACTAAGACAAGGCCTAAGCCAGAGGCCCTTCTGTTAAGCAATTTTAAATAATCATCTCAATAAGAGTTTATTCCATTCCAGGGATCTAAGAACTAACACATTTTAAAGATGAGGAAAATAAGGCCTAGGCAGGTAGTGATTTTTTTTTAATATACTATTTAGCAGCAGAGCTAGGATTCACCACTGAGCCCTCTGTACCTCCGACTCCGTTCTGGGCTCAGGCAACAATTCCTCTCTAGTAGTTCAGTCTCTTGTCTCACATTGCTTTTCTCAGGTACAAATACAGAATAAACCCCAACAGCACCATGGGTGATAGGAATCCCAGGTCCAGGCTAGAGAGATGGCTCAGAGTTTAAGAGCACTGGCTGCTTTTGTAAAGTTACTGAGTTCAATTCCCAGCAATCACATGCTGGCTCACAACCATCTAGCATGAGATCTGGTGCCCTCTTCTGGCCCACTGGCACACATGCAGGCAGAATACTGCATAATAGATAAATAAATAAATCTTTTTAAAAAATGGGGTATTCACATTACCTTAAAAAATATGAAACGAAGAATTCCAGTTCCATTTAAATGAATCCCACTTAAATGTGACTTTGATTGTGACCCCCTCAGGCTGCCTGTGTCAGTATCTTGCCAGGTCAGCCTCAGTAAAATATCACCATTTCTTTGATCTTGTATACAGCAGTAGCCAAAAAGGAGAACATGTGGTCCCTTCTGTGAAACTGAGTTGATGGAGCCGCCTTATCAAGTGCTGTACATATTCACACTTACGAACACACACTTACAACTAGGTATGATTAACCTCTATTATTCATAAAAAATGAGCTTTCTAAAATATTAGTAAATTTCCAGTTTAGTTCTGTTTTGAAGTGTTGGTACCAGTGAAGTAACATTTTTCTTCTTTGAATCTTTTCTTGTAAAGTTACAGTCTTCTCCTTTTCTAAAATGGCAGGAAGCTCCTTCCAGTCCTTGATGAAGATAAAGGGGGCACCCATGGCCTTGAGTAACTGCAGAGGAGTGCTGTGGTGACTTGACATGTTTCCACAGTGGCCAGCTGTCATCACATCTTCTACCATAGGAATGGAGCCAAACGAGCAGGCCTCATATATTCTGTAACACTCTGTGTTCACTCCTACAGGACACAAAGTGAGGTCACTCTGAAGCAAAGCATCTTGGTAATCCTTAAGACTTTCATTTGTCTCCTGAGACTGCCAAGTAGAAAATTAAACAAACAACAAAGAAATCCCTGTAAGGTTTTACTTTCCTATGGCATCTTTTTTGAAGCAAATCTTTTAATGTCAGTTATCAAAAATGTGAACACATCAGAGAGATGATAAATATGAGAGGCATTGAAAATGTTGGACCAAACACATTTCTTAAAACTTCTTTAAGGTTTGGGGGTGTGGGTATAGCCCAGCTGCTAGAACTCAGACCTAGTATTGATCATCATCTATCTATAAACTGGGTACATAATTTCCTAATTCTACAAGTTGGGAGGCATAGGAAGAATCAGGAGTTTAACATCATCCTGGGCTAAATACCGAGTTTGAGGCCAGCCTTTGCTACATGAGACTGCCTAAAACAAGTTTTTTTGTTTTGAACATTTGAAAATGATCTGAACAATTTATTGCTGTATATTTAAAAATATCCGGTGATCAATCTTCCAATGGGTGTATTCATTCAATCCGTAATTCCTGAAGGTTGAGTTCTCTTGTCTTAATCTGATGCAGCTGTGCTTTATCCAGTGGTGGGCATTAGGTCTTTGAGTTAAGTCAGGACATTTTCTAGAAAGTCTGAAGCCCTGTGAGGAAAAGCACAGAGGGGCTTCTGGAGTGACAGGGCTGCATTTTTGTATGGGTGATTACTGAATGTTTCATTGCCAAGGGCTCAGAATCAAGAGCTGTATGTGAAATTATTGCAAAATAATTATTGCAAAATGACTTCCATTACTCCATCAATACTTGCTTCCTGATTATAATGGGAAAGACTGGAGAAAAGCCAGTTTCCTAAGTTTTAGTTACTGCTGTACCTTTAGACAGGAGGCTGGAATAAGCAGTTATCATTGTTTCTCTGGAAATCTATTTGTACACAAGGTGACATACGGACTGGAGAGCAAAAGGAAGGAACCATGCAAACATTGAACTTACTGCTCTCTTGCAGAAACCCAACAAAGTTTTTGACCTCCATCTTGTTTCAAAATGTTCACTAGTGCTTGTGTTGATGAGTTTTCATAGACAGTTCCTAAAAAATTACATATGTAGGGCCTCTCATCATGCAGCATCGACCAGCTGGCTTCAACCACGGGAAATTTTCTGTATCTATAAAAGCAAGTAATGAATTACTATATGGTAGGATGCCCCACAGATTGGCTTGTTAAGCCATGTGTTAAGGACAACGGTTTCTAAGCACATTGTACACCACAGACATAAACAGTCCTATTTGTCCACTAAAAAGAAAAGATACTGTTATAATCATGAACTCTGAAAGTTTATTTCAAAAAAATTCCAAAGAATAAAACAATGAGTAGAAGCTGTGTTGGTATAACATTCTTTTGAAATGTATACACCTTACCCTTGTTTATTCAAATGCAGATTCCCCCCCCCCCATCTGTCTTGTTTCAATCCGGATATTGCCTTGTGATTCTTATTTTAAGCATACTGTCTCAACTGTGTGCAAACAGGCCAAAATAAAGAAATTAGACACAATGTTGAGGTGGGAGGAGCCAGAGGGCAGTGGGAGGAGAGGAAAGCTAGGAGAGAGAGCTGGAGGAGAGATCTTGGAACTACGTGGAGATGGCCTGGACATAATATTTCGCAAAAAGCAAGTATAACATGGGAAATCTAAATGTTAGGAAACTATGAGGGCTTGGAGGTTTAGGATAGAGTAATTTTTGCCAGCACTGTGTTCTAGGTTAACTAAATAAATCCAGTCTCTGTGTGGTAATTTGGTTATACAGCTGTTTAGGACTAACAGCAGTTTACTAGAATATATATTAATCACCGCTTACAACAAACCCGTTATTATACAGAGGGGGCTCATTCCATGGGCATTGGTTTGCATATAAATGTGTGCCTGTAGTCTATGCTGTACACAAGATTACTATGGCATTTTGGTTCAAATAACTTTTTGTTTGAAAGAGTGCCATAGACTGCACCATGTTTTTTTTTTTTCCATAATTTTATTTTTCTCATTAGTTACATTTTGTTAATTCTGTATCCCAGCTGTATCCCTCATTCCCTCCCCAATCCCACCAGACTGCACCATGTTTAATAACATTCCTGGGTTTTACCCCCTTGACACCAGTTGTTATAATTCCCCCTCTTCAGTTGAGACAACCAAAAGGTTTCCACATGCTACCCAATGTCTCCTCATCGGGAACAGGGTGAGGTTGGCAACACCAGAATGACTATGCTTCTGTCTTCTATTAGGTGAGTAGGTGATGTCATATAATGTGGAAAAAGTATAAACATTTCTACAAATGCAGGCTTTTTTAAAGAAATAGATTTTTTCTGAAGGTTGGGTGTACTTACAAAGTTTTTGAAATTTTAAGGCTGGTCCCAGCCTAAACCTCTTCGCCTGGAATGTTGTCCACATAGGGGTGGGAATACCTGTCCCTGGCATTTCTCTAGTGACATCTGTACAGCTAAAGCAGTCTGAATTCACACATGGTGGTAACCAGTGATATAATAACGAATGTCGGATTTAATTCGATCAGTGAGATGATTCATTTCCTCAACAAATATCTGAGTATCTACTGTGTATAAGCATTATTTTAAAATTTACTTTTTTTAAATTTATGTGTATATTAGTATATTTGTGTGCCTGCTTGTCTCCATGTGCAGCCAAGCGCCCACAGAGTTCAGAACAGGGATTCAGAGCCTTGGAACTGTAATCGCACATGGCTATGAGACACAGCATGTGGGTGCTTAGAACTGAATCCGAGTTTCCTATATGAGCAGTAATTGTTCTTAACTGCTGAGCCACCTCTATAGCCCATTTCTACAGAACTATTTTAAATCAGGGAAGAAAACTCCTGACCTCAGAAAGTTTATATACTACTGAGAGCCTATCTCTTACTATAAAAATCTACCCACAGAAAGTTTAAAAAATGTTTTCCATTTTTTTTAAACTGGAGGATGATTATATATTGAGGACCCTAAACTATCATTTAATTAACCTCTGCTTTTACAGTTGAGATTAACATCAAGTCATCCAATCACAAACCCAAGGGAAGTCTATATAGTATATAAAAATATTGCCACAACAGTATTTGTTTTCACTAGAGTTATGGCTTTGTCTTTGTTCATTCTCTGCTAAACATCTCTTCAGGACACTAATAAGCTTAAAATTTTATGCTATATCCATTTTTAGAACAAACAAGTACTCTTCAGTTCTCCTCAGAAGATGGTAAAATACAACAAAGCAGTTACTATTGCCACTGATGCTCGAGGCCACTCTTTTTGATGGTAGGAAAGATAGGCCTGCCTCATCACCAGTGAGCTTACTGCCATTTAAAACACCATCTTCCCTGTTCTGTTCAGAACACCAGAGGGATGCCTTTCTTATCTTGTACTTACGTTGCCACACCTAAAGGCCACTGGAAAACATCTGCGCCATTAATCCAAGGGCTGTCGTATGTTATGAAAAGCAGGTCCACAAAGCCTCCATTTCTTTTGAGGAACTGCATTATCCAGTCATTGTCACAGTATGCATTTCCAAGCAAGACAACAGCCAGATGCCGCAGTTTCTGGGTTTGCATTAAATTCTGTGCATAAAGTAACCACTGGGTGGCATGGGAGATCTTTGCTTTTTCTCTTCCGTTTAACACAAGGACCACATTGTCCACCTCTATGGAGAAGTACCCTGGAACCACACCCAGGCCAGTGATGAAGCAGTCGAAAACAACACACCACAAGCAAGAGATAAACAAAACTGAACAAAGGAAATTTCAATCGTTTTATATAAAATCTAGAATAAGATTTAATTAATATTCTCGTTGGAAGTGCAATTTGTATAATGCAAGTTCTTCTGAGCAAGTGGGACAGAATAATAGAAAGCTTTGGATGTAGAAATTCAGCTAGTATATGAGAGTGGACTCTCATTTCTTCACTGAAGGCAAGGCATTAAGATATAATGTAAAGGAAAGCATCAAGCTTCAGGAGATTCTGATCATAATTAAAAGGATTTGTGTGCATGCATGTGTCCATGCATGCATGTGTGTCACGGTGTGCTTGTGACAGCCAGAGGACAACTTGGAGGAGTTGGTTCTCTCCTTCCACCATGCAGACCTTGGGGTTGAATTCAGATTGCCTCAGTTAAGGGCAACCACTTTTACACGGCAACTCCTCTTACCAGCCCTTAAAGGATAATTTTATGTAAATATGAAAGTACATAAAAATAAGTATTGAAAAATACTTATATATCTTCCATCAGTAGAAATATAAAAATGTGAGTGAGATTATACATTAAATTCCTAATAGCAATTCTTTAGTGAAGAATAAAAAGAGTAGGAAACAAAGAAAAGGCTTGTATTGGAAACAATTCTGTTTGGAGGAAAGTTAAACATAAAGAATTCCTGACAGCTGAGATATATTAAGTCTGAGTGGTTAGCAAGTGGGAGAATGTTGTATTTTCTTCCTTGCAATATATTTTTAAGAGTCTTCATAAAAGGAATAGACATGCTCCATAACTCACACTGTCACCAGCTGCCCCAAGCAATCACTGCCGCAGAAGTGTTCTGAACTTTGGGAGTCAAAGTGCAAGGGAATGAGCAGTTAGGAAGTGAAAACAGTGAGTGTGGACAACTGTTCTGAAATTCCGGATGAGGATCAACGGAGAGTAGTGGGGGAGGAAAATGAAGGAGAGAGAGGCAGCACCTGACAGAACATCGTCTGAGAAGAGAAGGATGGCATGCACAGAACATCCTGGAGTAGGGAGATCACCTCCCAGACAGCTCAGGGTGAGGGAAGGCTTGAGAGAGAAGGGGTAAAGATGCCTGAGCATCTAGTTAAGGGAGAGAATTATGGATGCCCTCACTCTCGGTGTGCTAGGAATAAGAATGTGCGCCCCACTCCCTGTCCATGTGGTGCTGGGAACCAAGGCCAGATGTGTGCATGTTCAGTGAGAGTTCTACCAACTGAGCTGTATTTCCAACCCCTAGCTACTACACTTAAAACAGGAAAATTTCCTACTATACACTAACATTACAAAAATAAGGCTTGTGTATGAGTAGTATAATGTACAGAATGAGTGCTGTGTTCTAACTATCTAAAGTTATTACTGAAAATACGTTAACTGAAAATAATCATGTACAGAATTCTAATTTGCTCTTGTGGGTTACTCAGCATATGTGTAAGCATCAGAACTTACAATGTTCAATATATTTTTCTACTGTTTGCCTCAACTAAAAAATGTCTTCAGAGTAAGCACTTCCACATAGAGAGCCCAGAGGAATCATTTCAGTCGAAATAACTGTGCAAACAGTATAGTTTTGGAATTCACTTAAGTTAGCTCCAGTGTAACTTGACTGAGACTACAACTTGCGATTCCATAAGACTTCATTAATTTTGGATACATTATCTACTACTTTTCATTGTTTAATAAGGTATTTTAAAAATCTGTCACAGAACTTGACTACAAAGTTCTCTAAGAGGAAAAAACACAGTTTCTTCCATGATGACGTAAAATCTTGCATACAAACCTCAGAAAGGCAATCTGGGCTTAGCCTTTCTTGGTGGTACTTAATGATGTTTTGCTTTAATCCCTTTTCTATCAAGTAATACCAAGTAATTATAAGCTTAAGGATGACACGCATGACTGTGCCTTCAGGGAAGAAATGAGAGTCTCACATATTCCATTCTATAGACTAGTTGAATTCCAGAAACTTCTCTGCAATGTTAGTTCACTGACATGTTCACTGCTCAACTATAAACACAGAAAGCAATTTATGCATGCAATAGACATTCACTTTTTTTTTGGACTGGCCATTGAACCCAAGGTGTTGCACATTCTATGACAGCCTTCCTGCCACTAAGATCCACTTACTCTTTCAAGCAGTGAAATCTAACTAGTGTGAAGCTTAGGAGTATACACACAACCTACAATGAGATTAGAACAATGAGGCTAAATACCTGTTTACACTGCATGTATGATTCCTTTGAGAGAGTCAAGCAATGACAGGCTCGGGAGCTACCTGAGTTGGCAAAGTGCTTGTGCCATGAGCATGAGGACCTAAGGACAATTCTTGAACTAAGATAACAGGCTGATGTCATGATGGAGAGGCAGATCCCTGGTGCTCACTATCCAGACAGCCTAGCCTAATCACTACGCTTCTACGAGAAACCTGTTCTCAAAACCAGCTGGTAGCTGCAGGCTGCCGAGGTGTGTATGTGGGCACACATGTGAACATAAGGTTGAAGGGAGAAGTGGTGGGTTGTACAGAGAAGGAACTGGAGGGGAGGGAATGCAGGTTGGACTGGATCATGTATTCATTCAGTCTGACATGTATTCACGACCTCATGTATTAACATTATATAAAATATTTAATTGAAGACAAACAGGGACAAGCTGGGTTCAGTGATGTACACCTGTTCCCAGCACTGAGGAGGCAGTGGCAGGCAGATCATTGTGAGTTTGAGGCCAGCCTGGTCTACAAAGCAAGTCCAGGGCAGCCAAGGCTACACAGAAAAACACTGTCTTGAAACAACAACAATAACAAAAGAAGTAAAACAACTAATATTTATTTCCATTAAAAGCCAACTGGAAATAGTAACTTCATGATAAAACTATGTTTTTTTTTAAATTAAAGTCATCTTAATTCTATTTGAAAATTAAAAATTATACAGTGATAAGTAAGTTACATAAAAGTAAAATCCTTGAAAGTGTTGGCAATGCACTGGTTTTTTGGAATCTAAAACTCAAAACAGAAACATTTTGAATTTTGGAAAAAAAGGGAGCCTACATAATCACGTAAATCATAGTCGATATGACATAAAATGTTTTAATAAGTAACAGTTGGACTCTGAGTATTTCCAGGTTAACCTAGCTACGAACGAAAAGAAAATCATGAAAGTAATGTTTATTTTCGTCCTCTAAGGCATAGAACATTGTGTTCATTTACCAGTCAAGTGTATGTAATGAAGTTTTCCATATCATGAGCTAAAACCAAAACAGACATAAGACTCCCCAGAATTAATTTACAGACTTTTAATTTCTTTCTTCTCTGCACTGGGGACTGAACCCGGGGCCTGGCACATACTAGGCAACTCATCTGCCACTGAGGCAGGTCTCCAGCTTTCCCTCCAAAATTACCTTGAAATGTCTAATTTAATAAGAAAACGTTTACTAAAGTGTAAGCAGGACCTATTTATTTATTTATTCATTCCCAGGATTGATTTCTGTTTTCTTCCCAAGCTGAAGCATAAAGATATAAAATAGGTTTATAGAAGTATAAATATACTGTGCATACTATATGATAAAATATAGAACATACTTATGAGAGTATATTCCCTCCAGTAGATACATGAGGCGTCACGCGGCAGGCAAGGTCAGTGTTGTCTATCTGTACCTGTACTGTGTTCTTCCTACAATCAATTGTCCTTCCTTCCATTGCGAAGGGAATGGTCCTATTTCTCCGGGGGATCAAGAGTGCCTTCAAAAACATGTTCTCACAGATACAAACCTGGTAGTCAAAGAACAAAACCAGACACATCTGCTGTCTTAGCTGTTTTAGAATGTCAGGAAAATGTATGTTTTATTCTTTTCTCTTTTGACTCTGAGCTGAGACGTTTCTCTCCATGGTCGGTTGCAGGCGGTGACTGAGACAATCCTCAGTCATGCATGGCAGCTTACTGTATGCGGGGCAGACTTCAGTGGCTGTAGTTGTAAAGATGACAGGACATTTTACTTATACCGAGGAACCCCAAATGTCACTGAACCCCGGCTACCCATCATATTCTGAAGCAAAATGTATATTATAAACTAAAATACCATCGTTATTAGAATTAATTTAATATCGTGAGTGGAGAGACTAAGTGTCTTGTGCTGAAGCCACAAGTACAACAAAGCATTCAGTGTGTCAAGGGGATAGATATCACCTCCCCATTTGCTCAGACATCCTTGAAGGCATGATCCCCTCTGCAAGCTGACAGACACTTCATCCTGTCTCCTAAGGGCAACCACGATGCTTTGTTTTGTTACATGAGGTAACATTAATATGCAGGCCTACAACCTCTGAGAACCCCTTGTCAGTTATTTTGAAAGATATTCTTTGGTCCATTTCCATTATGCCATGCTCTTAAAGCCACACTAACAACCATTGTGAAAATTTGGGCCATTGTATAAAACATCCAAATGTGTCAGCCTAAATAATGCCCCTCTTCTCCAGGTCATACCCTAATCTCTAGATCCTGTGACTATTGTCTTACACAGCAGAGTGTCTCAATGTGACCTAGCTGCTGAGGTGCAGAGCCTTCCAGAGACACAGACACTCCCGCCTTGAGGAAGGTGGAAGCTGTAACGTTCTCAATCACTCCATGGGCAGTTCGCTACTGCAGCCTCAGCAAACTGTGCCATGTGGGTAGAACACCTGGAAAGGAGGTGCCACTGTAACAAAGTTACATGTGGAAGGGGCTTGGAAACTGGGAAATGGGGGTGGCTGGAAGAACTCTGAAGAGTAACCTTTTTTTATTTTTATTTTTGTAAGCAAAGTCTACTTTAGATTGCCTGAAACAGACTGCAGAATAATTCAGATGCTCACAGTTCATTTAGTGAGCAAGACTCAGAAGAGAGCAAGGAACACAGTACAGAAAACCTACATTGCCTTAAGAACAGACTCCCTGAAACTGACTTCATAAAGGAAATACACAATCTAGCATATTCCATACCAGGACAGGACACAGTTTACACTGTTCAAGCTTTTCCTCTTACACTGACTTACCAATGGCTGCTTTGCCCCACATTTGTACCCTGTGTTCATGTTTCTCTTTTGTGGGCTTGTTTAATATTTGCAGATGATCTTCTGGGATCCTGCAAGGGGCTTGGGTGACTTCTCCAGCCTCACCCCCTGCAGCACACAGACTATCATGCGGCTCCCAACATCTGGTGCTGAAACCCGGGAGCAGGGAGCCTGCTACCGCCAATGCTGGGTAAGGAGAGCCCCCGTTAGTGGGGAGGAATTCAGATCCGCAACATTAAGGTTTGTCTTGAAAGACACGTTCGATCTTTATTTATCCCGTTTCTCATTTCGGCTAGCAGAAGCCCTTATGGCCTTCCCTGCTGTGATAGCTGCCATAGCTCTCCTTTTTTTGGTTTCGTGCAAACTTGAGGCCTGCCTCGGAAGGAAAGGGATTAGCAAAAGGTTAATGGTAGGGGAGATGCGAGACGACATGCCAGAATCAGGACGTGAGAATAGATTAGGGGCCCCAATGGATAGAAATAGAGACGTCTCTAAGAAAAAAGACCCTTCTGTGGACGTTAAAGCCATGGAAGAGAGAGGTCAGGGAAAGAACACCCTGGGATTTGAGCAGCTATATCCCTCTGGCAAAGAGGATTTGGAGGGGGAAGCAGCCCGCTATGAGGAAAAACGATACCATCCGGATGAGCGGCCGTTACTATTATATCAAAAGCAAAGTAGTATGAGGAACAGGAAGGGCGCACTTTCTCAGTTGGCCGCTCCCGTTGTCTCTAGTGCTCCCCCATCCTACACCGGGAGGCACTGTCCTGATTCCTTCTTTTCAACAGAAGATAGACACAAAATTTTTCAGATTTTCCAGTATTTGAAGATGTGGAGGGAGGCCGTGTCCACGTACCTGTAGATTACCCTCTAGTCAAGGAACTGGCAGAGTCAGTTAATAAGTACGGGGTGGATGCTAATTTCACAATTATGCAGCTTGAGAGGCTAGGCTCTACAGCAATGACCCCAAATGATTGGCAGACTGTAGTGAAAGCTGCCCTCCCTAATATGGGAGTGTATTTGGAATGGAAAGCCCTATGGTATGATGCCTGTCAATCCCAAGCTAGGGCTAATGCCAATGCAGAAGACAATCAACGACGCTGGACATTTGAGCTACTAACAGGACAAGGTCCGCATGTTCAGCAACAGACACATTATGATTGGGGAGCGTATGGCCAAATATCTGCTGCTGCAATTAAAGCATGGAAGGCCCTTTCAAAGAAGGGTGGGACCGAGGGCCATTTAACAAAAATTATCCAGGGTCCTCAGGAGTCATTCCCAAAATTTGTGGCCAGAATGACGGATGCAGCAGGCAGGATATTTGGAGACCCGGAAAGGGTCCGGCCAATGATAGAACAACTGGTGTATAAAAATACTTCACCAGAATGCAAGGCAGTCATTACCCCCAGAAGGGACAAAGGACTGACAGACTGGATAAAAGTTTGCCGAGGACTCGGAGGCCCGCTTACCAACACCGGGCTGGCGGAAGCTATATTACAGAGCAATAACCGCCCAAGTTCTGAAAATAATAATGTTTGTTTTAATTGTGGCAAATGGGTCATTTTAAGAGAGACTGTCGTGTGTCTATGCAAAAGAAGGTTCCTGGACTTTGCCCGAAGTGTAAAAAGGGCAATCACTGGGCTAATGAGTGCCGTTCAATTAGAGATATTCAGGGAAAGCTTATCCAGCATGAAACCCCCCCTAATGAGAGAAATGAAAATATTCCAAAAAACGGATTTCAGGGCTCCAAGTCTCAGGGCCCCCCAAAAAATGGGACACAGACAGACAGCAGGAGGGCTTATCCAGCTATAGAGCAACAAGAGGATCAGCAGGCCTGGACCTCCGTTCCACCTCCTAATTCTTATTAATGCCACACATGGGGGTGCAACCTGTCCCAGTGGAGTTTGAAGGTCCCCTGCCTGAAGGAAGTGTCAGTCTTATTCTGGGTCGCTCTTCTCTCACTTTAAAAGGGCTTATGGTCCATCCTGGAATTTTAGATCAGGATTTTACGGGACAGCTCCAGGTGCTTTGTTCCTGCCCCCAAGGCATATTTTCTATTTCTCCTGGAGAAAGGATTGCTCAATTAGTCCTCCTCCCAAGTCTTCATGACTGTTTTCCATCTACCAAAACACCAAGGGGCACAAGAGGACTCGGTTCCACAGGAACAGATTTTGCTCATTTGGTAGTTGATCTTTAGACCAGACCTACCTTACAATTACAAATAGAAGGAAAAGGTTTTACTGGTATTTTGGACACAGGGGCTGATAAAAGCATTATCTCTTCCACCTGGTGGCCTAAGGCGTGGCCTGTTACACAATCATCCCACTCCTTACAAGGGTTGGGATATGAGGCCAGCCCTGCAGTTAGTTCATGCTCTTTGAGGTGGCAAGCACCGGAAGGTCAAACAGGAAGTTTCATACCATATGTTCTTCCTCTCCCTGTCAATTTCTGGGAAAGAGATATTTTGCAGGATTTAGGATTAACATTGACCAATGAGTACTTTCAACAGGCAATTGATATAATAAAAAGGATGGGTTATAAGGAAGGAAAAGGCCTTGGTAAACAGGAACAAGGGAGATTGCACCCGATTTCACAGGAAAATAATACAGGAAAACAAGGCCTGGGTTTTCATTAACTGCCATTGAGGGTTCCATGCCCATATCTTGGCTCACAGAGGAAGCCGTATGGGTTCCTCAATGGCCCCTTTCCTCTAAAAAGCTAGAAGCCGCTACAAGGCTGGTTAAAGAACAGGTACAGCTTGGTCATTTGGAACCATCTACTTCCCCCTGGAATACACCCATTTTTGTTATAAAAAAGAAATCAGGAAAGTGGAGGCTTCTCCATGACCTGAGGGCTATTAATCCACAGATGCGATTATTTGGAACAGTGCAACGAGGCTTGCCTCTGCTTTCAGCCCTGCCTAAGCAATGGAGAATTATAATAATAGACATCAAGGATTGTTTTTTCTCTATTCCATTGTGCCCACGAGACAGACAGAGATTTGCCTTTACCCTACCTGCTGTTAATCACAATGAGCCAGACCAAAGATATCAGTGGACAGTCCTACCTCAAGGCATGGCTTATAGCCCCACCATGTGTCAATTGTATGTGCAGATGGCTCTTGAACCAGTTAGACAGCAATTTCCTTCCTTGTTGCTGATTCATTATATGGATGATATTCTCTTGTGCCATGAGGAGTTAGCCATCTTACAAGATGCGTATCCTTTGTTGCAAAAAACCCTGCAACAATGGGGATTGCATATTGCCACTGAAAAGGTCCAAGTTTCAAAAGTGGGTTCCTTTCTAGGGACTGTTATTTATCCAGAACAAATAGTTCCTCAAAAAATAGAAATTCACAGGGATCATTTACATACCTTAAATGATTTTCAAAAATTATTAGGTGATATAAATTGGCTTAGGCCGTTTTTAAAGATTCCTTCTGCTGAATTAAAACCCCTATTTGATATTTTGGAAGGGGATGCTCATATTTCTTCACCCAGAGCCTTAACACCGGCTGCAAGCCACGCCCTGCGAGTGGTAAAAATTGCTTTACAGGATGCCCAATTAAAACGTGTAGATAAAACTAAGACCTTTGACCTGTGTGTCATTAAAACTAAACATTTACCAACTGCTGTATTATGGCAAGATGGACCCTTAGTGTGGGTTCATCCCAATGCTTCTCCTACAAAAATTATTGAATGGTATCCAGATGCAGTCGCTCAACTCGCACTTCGTGGGTTAAAAACAGCCATTACATACTTTGGGAAGGAGCCAAAGTCTTTAATAGTGCCTTATAGGGCTCACCAAGTTCAGGTATTAACTGCTACCTCTGATACTTGGGCGGTGCTAGTTACCTCCTTTAGTGGTTCAATTGATAATCATTACCCAAGACATCCTATTTTGCAATTTGCTTTAACTCAGGAGGTAGTCTTCCCGCATGTAACATCACAAAAACCACTTCGGGATGGATTGGTAGTTTATACAGATGGGTCAAAAACAGGAATAAGAGCTTATGTGGTTAATAATAAAGTTATTTCTAAGCAATATCATGAGACCTCGCCTCAAATTGTGAAATGTTTAGTAGTGCTAGAAGTTTTTAAAAAATTTCCAGGTCCTTTAAATATTGTTTCTGATTCTAGTTATGTGGTAAATGCAACCAAAATCTTAGAGGCTGCTGGATTAATTAAAGCGTCTAGCAAGCTTGCAAAAATTTTTCAAAGGATTCAGTTTGCCTTAATTACCAAAAGATCCCCTGTTTTTATTACACATATTAGGGCTCATTCCGGTCTACCGGGGCCCATGTCCCATGGAAACGACCTGGCAGATCGAGCCACAAAGATGATTGCATTTGCCCTCCTTTCAAATTTAAAATTGGCTAAGGAATTTCATAAAAGGTTTCATGTTACAGCTGAGACATTGTGTCATCGATTTGACATTACTAGAAAAAAAGCTAGAGATATTGTTACCCAATGTCAAAATTGCTGTCAGTTCTTACCTATGCCTCATGTTGGGATTAATCCCAGAGGAATCTGTCCACTACAAGTGTGGCAGATGGATGTTACCCACATTTCATTTTTTGGTAAACTTCAATATTTGCATGTTTCTGTTGATACTTGCTCTGGAGTTATGTTTGCTTCTCCCCTGACTGGAGAAAAGGCAGCCCATGTTATTCAACATTGCCTAGAGGCATGGAGTGCCTGGGGAAAGCCCAAAATTCTAAAAACTGACAATGGGCCAGCCTATACTTCTCAAAAATTTAGACAGTTTTGTCATCAGATGGAAATAACCCATCTAACCGGTCTCCCATAAAACCCTCAAAGTCAGGGTATTATTAAACGTGCTCACCGCACCCTAAAATCCTACTTAATAAAACAAAAGGGAGGAGTCCAGGAGGCTCTGCCCTCAGTGCCACGAGTGACCGTTTCCTTAGCACTCTTCACACTCAATTTTTTAAATTTGGACAGTCAAGGCCATTCGGCGGCTGATCGCCACTACTCAGGGCCTAATAGGCCCAAGGAAATGATTAAATGAAAGGATGTCTTAACTGGTCAGTGGAAAGGCCCGGATCCTATTTTAATAAGATCCAGGGGAGCTGTCTGTGTTTTCCCACAGGAAGAAAACAATCCATTCTGGGTACCGGAGTGCCTCACGCGAAAGCTCGTGACAGCTGCAGATGATATTTCAACAGATACACCTGCTATTGCTTAAAGAGTCAAGGGCGGTGAGGATGACCACTAATTCTACTCGAGTGGATTCATTGCCCACAGATTGGCTTTACCCTGGGTTTCTTCTGCCTTTTCTTAATTTAAGATTGGGTGGGGGTTGGAACGTTTGGTGCAGCGCTATGTCGTGGCTTAGTGTTTTTTACTCTGGTTGTTCTGCAAACTCAATACCCAAAACAAACCTGACTAGGTCGCAATCACGCAAGTACTAGCAGCCTTGGAACAAGGATCATCTCCCAAAAATTTGGTTATCCATGTTAAAAAATTAAAACAGACTGTGACACTCAGTCGATGTACCTCAGGGGTTTTACCCATTGCACTGAGTCGATGAGTGATCCAAGTCTCAATGTTTGCCTTTGCCTAAGCGGCTATGGTACGTAAATAGGAGAATGACAGCCCTTGCACTCCCTGGAATTTTATTCCATTGCACGGGAATGGGTGTCACCTCCTTCTTTAATCTTCTCCCTTAGCCCCTGCACCCAGAGGACCTTTCTCCATTGCACGTGGTGGGGTAAGGGAGTAATCTAAAGCTCTTGATCACTTACTCCCCAAAAAAAGAGTTCGCTTGATCGAACTTAGGGCCCTCTTGTACCATGCTTATATAGGCTTTAAGGCAGTTTTCATTTATTAAAACAAAAGGGGGATGTGGAGAGCTGAGACTCAGACGCCACTAGATGGCGTTGACATTCCACCCTCAAAACTGTAAACAGCCTCCAGTACACATGCGCAAATTGCGTAAGCACGCTAAGCATGCTGGGCCCGAGTCACCAGGCAGGGTAAAGAGTGAGCAGCCAATCAGGATATTGACACGTCACTTAGGTGCGACCTGGGCTTATATAAACAGCACCACATCGGGCTCTCTGTCCTCTCCTCTTTCCATCACATGACTGTAATAAAGATTTTGTTGCGGGAGGATTCCTGTGTCCGCATGTGTTTCTGCTGGCGAGACTATCATGCGGCTCCCAACACATAAAAATAAGTATTGAAAAATACTTATATATCTTCCATCAGTGGAAATATAAAAATGTGAGTGAGATTATACATTAAATTCCTAATAGCAATTCTTTAGTGAAGAATAAAAAGAGTAGGAAACAAAGAAAAGGCTTTTATTGGAACCAATTCTGTTAGGAGGAAAGTTAAACATAAAGAATTCCTGACAGCTGAGATATATTAAGTCTGAGTGGTTAGCAAGTGGGAGAATGTTGTATTTTCTTCTTTGCAATATATTTTTAAGAGTCTTCATAAAAGGAATAGACATGCTCCATAACTCACACTGTCATCTGCTGCCCCAAGCAATCACTGCCGCAGAAGTGTTCTGAACTTTGGGAGTCAAAGTGCAAGGGAATGAGCAGTTGGGAAGTGAAAACAGTGAGTGTGGACAACCGTTCTGAAGTTCCGGATGAGGATCAACGGAAAGTAGTGGGGGTGGAAAATGAAGGAGAGAGAGGCGGCACCTGACAGAACATGGTCTGAGAAGAGAAGGATGGAATGCACAGAACATCCTGGAGTAGGGAGATCGCCTCCCAGAGAGCTCAGGGTGAGGGAAGGCCTGAGAGAGAAGGGGTAAAGATGCCTGAGCATCTAGTTAAGAGAGAGAATATTCATGATCTAACATGTATTCATGTCCTCATGTCCTCATGTACTAACATTATATAAAATATTTAATTGAAGACAAACTGGGACAAGCCGGGTTCGGTGATATGCACCTGTAATCCCAGCACTGAGGAGGCAGAGGCAGGCAGATCGTTGTGAGTTTGAGGCCAGCCTGGTCTACAAAGCAAGTCCAGGGCAGCCAAGGCTACACAGAAAAACACTGTCTTGAAACAACAACAATAACAAAAGAAGTAAAACAACTAATATAAAAACAACTAATATTTATTTCCATTAAAAGCCAACTGGAAACAGTACCTTCATGATAAAACTATGTTTTTTTAATTAAAGTCATCTTAATTCTATTTGAAAATTAAGAAATTATACAGTGATAAGTACGTTAAATAAAAGTAAAATCCTTGAAAGTCTTGCCAATGCACTGGTTTTTTAGAATCTAAAAATCAAAACAGAAACATTTTGAATTTTGGAAAAAAAGAGAGCCTACATAATTACATAAATCATAGTAGATATGACATAAAAAGTTTTCATAAGTAAAAGTTGGACTCTGAGTATTTCCAGGTTAACCTAACTAGGAATGAAAAGAAAATGATGAAAGTAATGTTTACTTTCGTCCTCTAAGGCATAGAACACTGTGTTCATTTACCAGTCAAGTGTATGAAATGTGGAACATGAAGTTTTCCATATCATCAGCTAAAACCAAGGTGAAATAAGACTCCCCAGGATTTATTTACAGACTTTTAGTTTCTCTCTTCTCTGCACTGGGGACTGAACCCAGGGCCTGGCACATGCCAGGCAACTGATCTTCCACTGAGACAGGTCTCCAGCTTTCCCTCCAAAATTACCTTGAAATGTCTAATTTAATAAGAAAACCTTTACTAAAGTGTAAGCAGGACCTATTTATTTATTTATTCATTCCCAGGATAGATTTCTGTATTCTTCCCAACCTAAAGCATAAATATATAAAATAGGTTTATAGAAGTATAAATATACTGTGCATACTATATGATAAAATATAGAGCACACTTATGAGAGTATATTCCCTCTGGTAGGTCCATGAGGCCTCACACAGCAGGCAAGGTCAGTGTTGTCTAACAGTACCTGTACTGTGTTCTTCCTACAATCAACTGTCCTTCCCTACATTGCACAGTCACGTCCGGGGGATCAAGAGTGCCTTCGAAAACATGTTCCCACAGATACAAACCTGGTAGACAAAGAACAAAACCAGACAATTCTGCTGTCTTAGCCGTTTTAGAATGTTAGGAAAATGTATGTTTTATTCTTTTCTCTTTTGACTCTGAGCTGAGACGTTTCTCTCCATGGTCCTTGCAGGCTGTGACTGAGACAATCCTCGGTCCTGTGTGGCAGCTTACTGTATGCGGGGTAGACTTCAGTGGCTGTAGTTGTAAAGATGACAGGACATTTTACTTATACCAAGGAACCCAAAATGTCACTGAACCCTGGCTACCCATCATATTCTGAAGCAAAATGTATATTATAAACTAAAATACCATCATTATTAGAATTAATTTAATATCGTGAGTGGAGAGACTAAATGTCTTGCGCTGAAGCCACAGGTACACCAAAGCATTCAGTGTGTCAAGGGGATAGATATCACCTCCCCATTTGCTCAGACGTCCTTGAAGGCATGATCTGTTCTGCAAGCTGACACTTCATCCTGTCTCCTAAGGGCAATCACGATGCTTTGTTTTGTTAAATGAGGTAACATTAATATGCAGGCCTACAACCTCTGAGAACCCCTTGTCAGTTATTTTGAAAGATATTCTTTGGTCCATTTCCATTATGCCATGCTCTTAAAGCCACACTAAAAACCAGTGTGAAAATGTGGGCCATTGGATAAAACATCCAAATGTGTCAGGCTAAATAATGCCCCGCTTCTCCAGGTCATACCCTAATCTCTAGATCTTGTGACTATTGTCTTACACAGCAGAGTGTCTCAATGTGACCTAGCTGCTGAGGTGCAGAGCCTTCCAGAGACACAGACTCCCGCCTTGAGGAAGGCAGAAACTGTAACATTCTCAATCGCTCCATGGGCAGTTCACCACAGCAGCCTCAGCAAACTGTGCTATGTGGGTAGAACATGGTACCTGGAAGGCAGGTGCCACTGTAACAAACAGTTACATGTGGAAGGGGCTTGGAAACTGGGAACTGGTGGGGCTAGAAGAACTCTGAAGAGTAATTTTTTTTTTTTATTTTTATAAGCAAAGTCTACTTTAGATTGCCTGAAACAGACTGCAGAATAATTCAGATGCTCACAGTTCATTTAGTGAGCAAGACTCAGAAGAGAGCAAGGAACACACTAGAGAAAACCTACATTGCCTTAAGAACAGACTCCCCGAAACTGACTTCGTTAAAGGAAATACACAATCTAGCGAATTCCAAACCAGGACAGGACACAGTTTACACTGTCTTCTCAAGCTGTTCCTCTTACACTGACATACCAATGGCTACTT
This sequence comes from Meriones unguiculatus, assembly GCF_030254825.1. Classification (NCBI taxonomy): domain Eukaryota; kingdom Metazoa; phylum Chordata; class Mammalia; order Rodentia; family Muridae; genus Meriones; species Meriones unguiculatus. The sequence continues at coordinate 12,654,081 of NC_083364.1, read as the reverse complement.
TGCCCCAGATTTGTACACTGTGTTCGTGTTTCTCTTTTGTGGGTTTGTTTAATATTTGCAGACGATCTCCTGGGCTCATCCACGGGGCTTGGGTCACTTCTCCAGCCCCACCCCCTGCAGCACACACAGCTTGTGTTCTAAGCGCCAGAAGGCTCTATTCCATTGCTGTTGCTCTTCTTGGTGGTCATCTTATGTTACTGCAAGTGGGATGGACTTCCCCAATAGCCTCTCAAAGGCTCTCTGCATGGTCCCTTTAATCCTGGGTCTTCAACTGCCTGTGAGTCTGCACCTTCACCAGTGGCCTCTCCTGGCTTCCTACAGAGCCAAGTCTCAGCTGATCTCAACACTCCTTCATGCCTTCAAAACCAGTACCACCTGGGTGACTCGTACACTACCAAGTTCTGTTGCCAACAGGCTTGGCCACCTCTGGAACACAGCACCTGTGTGTTGACCCGGAGAAAACACTTTCCAGAAGGCTTTACGTTAATGATGCTGGGCTCTTAAGCACTGCTAATTTCTCAGCTGGGGCTGATCATCACTGATTGTCTCAGTCACACAAAGATTTCTCTTCCACGGTGCTTGCTGGTCTTTTGTTAATCACAGCTGATTCTTCAGCTCCAGCTGTTCAGACACTACAGATTCCTCACACAAATGGCCCAGCAGAGTCTTTGCTTTCCTCTGAAACTGGACAAGCCAGGCCTCTATTGTCAGCACCGCTCTCAACATCCTTATCTTCCAAGCTCCAACAGCTGCCCACTAAGCTGTCAACACTCAATGGTTTTTTCATCCAAAGTTTTAAGTCCTTCTGCAATCCTCCCAAAACATCACGGTCAGCTCAGTCTCACAGCAACACCCTACAATCCTGGTACCAACTTGTCTTAGTTAGGGCTGCTATTACTACAATGAAACACTGTGACCAACAAGAAAGTCAGGGAGGAAAAGCTTTATTTGACTTACATATTACTGAAGGAAGTCAGGACAGGAACTCAAGCATGGCGGGGACCTGGAGGCAGGAGCTGATGCAGAGGCCATGGAGGGGTGCTGCTTACTGGCTTGCTCCTCATGGCTTGCTCAGCCTGCTTTCTTAGAGAACTAGGACCACCAGCCCAGGGATGGCACCATTCAGGATGGGCTGGGCCCTTCCTCATCAATCATTAATTAAGAATATGACCTACAGCTGTAGCTTATGGATCAATTGAGGCTCCCTCCTTTGAGATGACTCTAGCTCAGGTTAACAAAAGACTAGCCAGGACAGATACGAAGGGACCTTGGGGATCTTCCTGCTTCTGCCTTTCCATCCCTGGGATTACTGTGTCCTGGGACAGAACTGGGACCTTTGGATCTTGTTCTTCTTTGCAAGTACTTTACTGACTGAGCCTTTTCTCCAGCCTGGATCTTCTAATGTCTTTAATTAAACTCTTTATTTATATGCATATTGGATCTTTTTGTTTCATTTTTTATTTTTTTCATGTGAACTTAGTTATTTTCTATTGTGATTTCTGAGAAACCTGGGCAGGTTTAGTAGCACAAAAACTTTTATAAATGTTGATAAGAGTACAAAGGTTCTTTAGTTTAAATTTTAAATCATACATTAATTTTTTTTTTTTTTACTTATCCTCTTCATAATAAACTACTGGTATTTTGACCCAGAGAACATCTAAAATTTATGATACCATACATTCTATTTTTCAGTACCTGTGGTGTTATTAATCCCCTGTTATTAGTACCTGAGGAGTGTTAATTAGTTATTAACATTTTTTTTTCATCCCCACAGAAGAATCTTATGTACTTTTCCTGTTGTTTGGTCTGATCTCTGGCCATCTAAAATTGCTTGGTTAAGTTTTGTTTTTTTGTCTCATGGATAGTGTCCAGTAAAACTGACTTGCATCTCTCTTTAGAAAACTATTGGAATCTGAAGCATGTTCTTAAACACATGTGCAGGCAGCGAGTAGTTATTTAGCACCCTACATCCTCATCACTTGTTTTAGCAATGTGGCAGAGCAAACAGAAACTTGGTTTTGTCAAATGCAGTGTGTGGCCACCTCTGTCTTGTAGATGACCCCTGTGTGTGCCTGACGGCTACCACGAGCAGGTAGTGGTTAATATTGAGTGGCATAGGTCATCCTACAAACAGGCACCATTCCTGGAAGATGGTAACATAGTCAACCTGGAGAAACATTATTACAAATCATAAATCTTGCGGGTTTACAAAAGAACTCAATCTCTGTAATACATTTCTTCAATGCTATAGCTTCTTAGCATAGCAACAAAAGAAGTCAGTAGAACAAAATGAGTAAACCTTAATTAATACAAAAGAAGTCAGTAGAAATAAACTGTCCAAAATTTGCAAAATTTTTGCAGCTGAACAGTTCTGCCAAAATAACTATCTTCTAAAAGGCAAATGGGAAACTGCACTTACCTATAGTTAACAGAAGAGGGCACTGCAGGCAGACTTTTAAAATATATGACCACTGTATTAGAGATTTCTGATCTAGTCTAACAAATGGTAACACTCTTTAAAAAAATAGATTATAGAAGTTGGGTGCTTATGTATCAGTGAATTTGTGATGTTTGTTCTGAGTTAAAAAAAAAGAATGTTACAAAGAGCATTCTGGGTTTCTTATTAAAGATATCTGTGTTCGTAAATGTGGCTAATCTTTTATGAGCAAGCTGTTTCTAGGTCACTCCAATTGAGGGAACAAATGGAATAAAGATGATAAAAAGAAAGATTTCTCTGTGTTGGCCCCATCAGCTGTGCACTGAGGCTTGTCCCCTCCCTACTCTTCCTGCTCTCTGATGTTCCAGTGACCTCCTTCTTCATCATGGTTGGCTGTGCTAATGTCTTCCACTTGTCACACCTGGCTAAACCCAGACAAATAGCACTGTTCCTCGCTCTGGGAGACGTGTACACTGCCACAGTGATGTGGATGTCAAACGGCACGTGGCACTGTCAGTTCTGCTGATAGGACATGCATGCGGCCCTAGGGCGACTCAATATGCTGGCGTGGGTTGGTGATGGTGGGGGCTCCCACTTTCTAAGGAGAAGGGGAAGGGGGCAAGGGAAAGAGTGAGGGGGTGGGATCAGGAGGAGAGGAGGAAGGGAGCTACAATTGGCAGGAAAGTGAATAAATAAAATGTAACAGCTTTTTTTTTCCTTTTTTTTTCTTTTTTTTTTAAACTAATCAACTCATTTCATTACAAACAAAACTCTTTAATCTTGTTTTGACGCGTTCAGTTCAGCGCCAGCCAGGAACGCGTCTCCGGAGCGGGCGCCAAGAGGGTCCTCTGCTGCCTAGGTCGCCTGGCGCCTGGGCTCGGTCTCCGCCGCCTACTGCCCGCTGCTGCCCCCTGGAGGCCGCAGCCACACGCGCATGCAGAGCCGCGCCCCCGCCCGGCGGCCGCCCAGCCCTTGGCACGTGCTCATCCATGAGCTCGCGGCACTGGAGGGACGGCCGTGGCTGCAGGGGCCCCCGCACTTTGGCGAGGTGGGGCCCTGTCGCCCGAGGGGACCACGCTCCGGGCCGACCCTTTCCCTGCCCTCGCCCCGGTCCCGGTTCCGAGCTCGTTCTGGAAGATAGAGGCCCCTGTGGCCAATCCGAGTGGGGCCCGCGCACCAGTGGTGACCGCCCTGGGGGGAGCCCGCTGAGCCTGGCTCCTCCTGGGCTCCACGTGGTGGTCTGCGCCCAGAGACTCCTCTGAACCTAGGGACAGACTTTCTTGCCGCCTTCTGTGTGGGCCCTCCACAGTTTTTTTCCGGTGGAGGAAGTCCAGAGTTGGGTGTCGCCCTTAAAGAATCCAAGATGCTAGACACCAGGAGTCAACTGAACATTGGATTGTGAAGGACCTGCCTGTCAAAAAGCACAAGAGGGCGAAGCTGTCCAGTTGAGGCAGGGAGGAAAACTGCCTAAGCACCATCGCCCTCTCGATCCCAGATGTAGCTCAGGTACTAGGATGACAGGGAAAGAGCAGTATACTTGGAATAGTTCACACTTAGGTGTCGCTGGCTTTCATCCGGCTGTGTTTACCCTTTAGGACCTTTTCTGGCTCCTCTCAACCAGTTTATCAAATGCTGAGTGATAGATAGCAAAGGCGTGTCTGATGCCAAAATGTTTTCACTGCAAGATCTAAGGGTCTGAGAGACTTTTAGACTGCTACCTTGGTGAACAAACATAAACCAAGAACGGGGAGTCGGCGTTAGGCAGCTGTCCTGAAATATCTTAACCGTGTATTTCATAAATAAAGAGTTGCAGGCTGTGGGAATAATACTGTTATCCAAGTTCAGGACTTGGGGAGATGGACGGGAGGAAAAGCAGACTGTGTGTGAGGCAGGTTGGGGAATAAGGTGTTATAGAAAAACAGCTCTTCAACAATTGATTGTTAGTTTGCAGTGGTGGGGAATTAACCAAGGCCTCATACATGCAAGACTATCCCTGAGCCATCACCACCCCTCCTCCACCTCTCTACCCACCTCCCACCCATCACTCTGCAGCCCCCTGTTCCTGCATTTAAAGGTTGAATAGTAAGTATTTGGCCATCTATGAGAGAGGAAAATGCATTCCAGAGAAAAGACAGATTTTACCCTCTGTCACTGCAAATAACTTTTCCAGAGATCCATTCAAAGATCCACATTTTTTAAACATACACAGGTTCACTGAGCTGGCATTTTTTAACTTGCTAATTGCCTCAATTTAATTTTTAGCAATGTTCTGTTCTATATCAGAATAGGATGTAAGAGTACGGCTCTTTTATTTTGGACATCAGGTCTCATGTAGAACAGGCTGGCCTTGAACTTGTTTATTGAGACAAGATCTCATGGACCCAAGATGGCCCCAAATTTGCAAAGTAGGAAAGAATGACCTTGAACTCCTGATGCCTCTGTTTTTACCCACTAAATGGTGAGATTATAAGCAGATACCTCCACAACTGGTTTTCTGTAGTTCTGGGGAACAAACCCAGGCTTTGGGGCATTCTAGCTAAGCTCTCTGGCAGCTGGGCTCCAGCACCAAAGGACTTGTTTTTCTGTGTACTGCACATGAGATTAGACTGTGATTTTTTTGATGCTAGGAAGTGGGGGCGGGCTAAGACTCACTACTTAGCCCTCGGGGTCTGAAACTCAGTTCTGTGCTGCCCTGATGGCATGTGGATCTGAAGAAGGAGCCGGTGTACAGAGAAGCTCCAGAATGCCCAGTGCAGAATCCAGAAAGGAAGGTCAGAGCCACCTAGGGGAGCCCTCCTGTGCCATGCAGAGCACCGGGAGCCTTTTAAGCAGAGAAGTGCCATGAAGAGATTGGTGTCCTGTAATGATAACTGACAGAGAAAGGATGGGTCAGCCTGGGGAGAGCAAGAGCTGACACAGGCAGCCTGAGGGGGTCACAATCAAAGTCACATTTAAGTGGGACTCATTTAAATGGAACTGGAATTCTTCGTTTCATATTTTTTTAATGTAATGTGAATACCCCATTTGTAAAAAAGATTTATTTATTTATCTATTATGCAGTATTCTGCCTGCATGTGTGCCAGCAGGCCAGAAGAGGGCACCAGATCTCATGATAGATGGTTGTGAGCCACCATGTGATTGCTGGGAATTGAACTCAGGACCTTTAGAAAAGCAGCCAGTGCTCTTGAACTCTGAGCCATCTCTTTAGCCTGGACCTGGGATTCCTATCACCCATGGTGCTGTTGGGGCTTATTCTGTATTTGTACCTGAGAAAAGCAATGTGAGAGAAGAGACTGAACTACTAGAGAGGAATTGTTGCCTGAGCCCAGAATGGAGTCGGAGGTACAGAGGACTCAGGGGTGAATCCTAGCTCTGCTGCTAAATAGTATATTAAAAAAAAAAAATCACTACCTACCTAGGCCTCAGTTTCCTCATCTTTAAAATGTGTTAGTTCTTAGATCCCTGGAATGGAATAAACTCTTATTGAGATGATTATTTAAAATTGCTTAACAGAAGGGCCTCTGGCTTAGGCCTTGTCTTAGTCACTCTTCTGTTGCTGTAAAGAGACACCATGACCAAGGCAGCTTACAAAAGAAAGCCTTTCCCCAGGGGCTTGCTCACAGGTTCAGAGGTTGAGTCCATGGCCACCACGGTGTCACACAGGGTGGCAGGCAGGCATGGGGGTGGAGCAGCAGTGAGGGCTTCCATACTGAGACAGCAACCACCAAGAGACAAACAGAAAGAGGCCTAAACACTCAAACAGCAGAGCCTATGGGGACAAATTCAAACCACCTCGGGCCTATAGTTGAAGCATCTAGAGGCTAAGAAAGGAGGAGTGCTTCCTCCCGGGGGTTGAGACCAGCATAGGTAACCACAGGAAGCATTCGGCCTACAGCCTCAGCCACAGCAGCCGAGCAGTTTCTACACACCAACTGCATTTGATCATCGCTATACTCTGTGCCTCTTACTGTTCCTGTTGAGAGAGATGCTGTGTGGCTCAGCTGCCCTCAAACTCATGGTGCCTCCTCTCCTCGACCACCACACTCAGCTTCAACAGACTTTAACAGGAAACATTTTAAAAATGAGAGATAATGCCTTACACACACTTGATTTCACCAGGGTCTCTGTAATGCCAAACAGTGTCACTTATAGAAACATTGCTTCGCTTCAGTGCCAAGTAATTGAATGGTGTCAGTGTCTGTGTATGTGTGTGTGTGTGTGTGTGTGTCTGTGTGTGCACTTTCATGTGTATATATGCATCTATACATGTGAAGGAAATAGGCTGACATCACGTGTTCCTCAGCCCCTTTCCACCTCAGCTCTTGAGTCAGGGTCTCACTCCTAACCTGGGGTGCACCCATTTGGCTAGGTTGATTAGGCAGTGGGGCCCAGGCATTCTCCTGCCGCCTTCCCAGCTGGGAGCCTACAGACTCTCTCCATCACACTGAGGACTTTTTACATTTGCTGGAGATCCAAACTCACGCTTTCACGGTGGGCGCTTGACCAACTGACCCATCTTCCCAGACTCTGAAACAAATTATTTTTTTTCAATGCAGTTTATTTAGGAACCTTGAACAATCATCTGACCCTGGGGAAAGCCAGCCCACAGCTTAAATAGCCTCTGGGTAGCCAACCCAGGCGGGCCACGTGGGCAATGCAGATAGGTCCACATACATGGAAGCAAGCCAGATCCTCAGCCTTAGCCAAATGTGGAATTGTTCGTGACAGAGAGCACTCACCATCGGGAAGGTTGAAGGCGGAAACCAGCTCCATCTTTAAGGCACAGCATTCCGCAGCTCTCTACAGTTCCCCCTTTTTGTTTTAGACGCATCAGGCAAGAGTAGAGGTCTGATCTCTGATATTAGAAATAAATTGGGATTTTGTACCGATGTTCATTTAGGTGTCATCCACCCAAAGAGCATCAGACCCGTCTGATACCTTTTTCTCAGAGGCGGGACCTGGGGTATCAACCCGCATGCAATCAGACATGCTCTTCTCTGGGTCCAAAGCGGCTGACCCTGAGTGCAGTGCTTAGCCTCGCATCCTGAGCATAACATTTTAGCTTTTTATGGTATCCAACCATGCTTGGGGCAAATGTCCTGCTCCAATGGCTGTAAAGGCCTGAATGATCATGGCTGCATCACACTGTTGTGAGACTCTAATCTTGCATATATACCACAGGCAAACCAAGGAGACCAACACCAGAAGGCCTGCTAACACTCTCATGCCCTCCCATTCCTTCAGATAATTCATGGCTGCAGCAATCCATGATGATAATCCTGTGGCTAGTCCTGCGTCCACTCTGGTAGAATTTACTGTGACAATGGCCACTCTCAGCTGCTCCATCGTAGTATTGAATTCTCCAGTCCAATTACCTAAAATATAGCTTGACAATTGTTTAGACAGATTTGCAGCACAGGAAAAATTCTCATGTTATATGCTAGTGACTCAAATTCCAGCATATTTTCATTGACAGCCAAGTTGAGCGATTTGCAATAGGGTATCAATTTGCTCCTGCACGAGGTCAATCCTCTGATTGAACACCATCAAGCTTCCTTTTAGTTGAGCATTAATTCCTTTATGTACAACTAAGGCATGAGCTACATTGGCTAAATGATTATTCAGGGTCTGAGCAGTCTGCCCAGTATGACTCATGGCTAATGCCGCGGTGGTAGTTCCAACAGCCGCCAATGAGATGGTAGTAACAATGGTGGCTGTAGTTCCAAGATCCCTTTTCTGTCTGAAGAGAATCATAGGGTGAGGGGCATCAACGGGCACAGGCACCCAGTGAGGCATGCGAGTAACCAGGGCATACCTAAATTTACTAGCATTCCAGCATTGGGCAAAAAAGCAAGTATCATTACCACAATTACTTGGCTCTATCTGGCTAATAATGAATAAAAATGGGGGATATAGACAAACAGGTGTGGGCTTATAGGAAATATTATGAGAAGCCTTAACCCCCTCGTTGAAACATCCTGCATCAGTTCTAGAACTAGCAGTGGTGGTGTCTGAGGTCTGAGTAGGTTCAGGAGACCATTGCCCCCAGGGGCGAGACGTGTTCCATGCCAATTGACTAACTCCATGTTTTCCTCCACTTTTGAAAGTCATTTAAGGTTCTTAAATTATTTTTTCCCCTTTTTTTTTTAAATTTTTCATCAATTACACTTTATTCATTCTGCATCCCCCCATAAGCCCCTTCCTCCTCCCCTCCCAGTCCCACCCTCCCTCCTCCCTCTGCTTGCATGCCACTCCCCAAGTCCACTAATAGGGGAGGTTCTCCTCTCCTTTCTGATCTTATTGTGTAAGTTCACATCAAAAATGGCTGCATTGTCCTCTACTATGGCCTGGTAAGGCTGCTCCCCCCCAGAGGGAGGTGATCAAAGAGCAGGCCAATCTGATTATGTCAGAGGCAGTCCCTCTTCACATTACTATGTAACCCAATTGAACTGCCCTGTGCTACATCTGTGCAGGGGTTCTGGGTTATCTCCATGAATAGTCCTTGGTTGGAGTATGAGTCTCTGGGAAGTTCCCTGTGTTCAAATTTTCTTGTTCTGTTGCTCTCCTTGTGGAGACCCTGTCCTCTCCAGATCTTACTATTTCCCAGTTCTTACCTAAAATTCCGTTCACCTGCCCAACAGTTGCCCATCAGGCTCAGCATCTGCTTTGATAGTCTGAAGGGCAGAGGCTTTCAGAGGCCCTCTGTGGTAGGTTCCTAGGTTGTTTCCTGTTTTCTTCTTCTTCTGATGTCCATCCTCTTTGCCTTTCTGGATGGGGATTGGACATTTTAGTTAGGGTCCTCTCTCTTGCTTAGTTTCTTTAGATGCACAGGTTTTAGTGGGTTTGTCCTATGTTGTATGTCTATATGAGTGAGTATATACCATGTGTGTCTTTTTGCTTCTGGGACAACTCACTCAGGATGATCCTTTCCAGATCCCACCATTTACCTGCAAATTTCATGATTTCCTTATTTTTCATTGCTGAGTAATATTCCATTGTGTAGATGTACCACAATTTCTGCATCCATTCTTCAGTTGAGGGGCATCTGGGTTGTTTACAGCTTCTGGCTATTACAAATAAAGCTGCTACAAACATGGTTGAGCAAATGTCTTTTATGTACTTGAGCTTCTTTTGGATATATGCCCAGTAGTGGTATGGCTGGATCTTGAGGAAGCGCTATTCCTAGTTGTCTGAGAAAGCGCTAGATTGATTTCCAGAGTGGTTGTACAAGTTTACATTCCCACCAGCAGTGGAGAAGGGTTCCCCTTTCTCCACAACCTCTCCAGCATGTGTTGTCACTTGAGTTTTTAATCTTGGCCATTCTCATGGGTGTAAGGTGAAATCTCAGGGTTGTTTTGATTTGCATTTCCCTAATGGCTAGTGAGGATGAGCATTTCTTTAAGTGCTTCTCTGCCATTCGGTATTCCTCTACAGAGAATTCTCTGTTTAGCTCTGTTCCCCATTTTTTAAGTGGATTACTTGGTTTGCTGCTTTTCAGCTTCTTTAGTTCTTTATATATACTGGATATGAGTCCTCTGTCAGATAAAGGGTTGATGAAGATTCTTTCCCAATCTGTAGGTGGTCGCTTTATTTTGATGACGGTGTCCTTTGCTTTACAGAAGCTTTTCAGTTTCATGAGGTCCCATTTATTGACTGTTGCTCTTAGAGCCTGTGCTGTTGGTGTTCTGTTCAGGAAGTTTTCCCCTGTACCAGTGAGTTCTAGGGTATTTCCCACTTTTTTTTCAAGCCGATTTAATGTGTCTGGTTTTATGTTGAGGTCTTTGATCCACTTGGACTTCAGTTTTGTGCAGGGTGACAAGTATGGATCTATTTTCATTTTTCTACATGTAGACATCCAGTTAGACCAGCACCATTTGTTGAAGATGCTATCTTTTTTCCATTGTATGGTTTTGGCGTCTTTGTCAAAGATCAGGTGTCCATAAGTGTGTGGGTTTGTTTCTGGGTTCTCTGTTCGGTTCCATTGATCCACCATTCTGTTTCTATGCCAGTACCATGCAGTTTTTAAAACTGTTGCTCTATAGTACAGCTTAAGATCAGGGATGGAGATACCTCCAGAAGATCTTTTATTGTAGAGGATTGTTTTAGCAATTCTGGGTTTCTTGTTATTCCATATGAAGTTGAGAATTTTTCTTTCCAGGTCTGTAAAGAATTGTGTTGGTAATTTGATGGGCATTGCATTGAATCTCTAGATTGCTTTTGGTAAGATGGCCATTTTTACTATGTTAATCTTGCCAAGCCATGAGCATGGGAGATCTTCCCATGTTCTCATATCTTCTTCTAATTCTTTCTTCAGAGATTTGAAATTTTTTTCATACAAGTCTTTGACTTCCTTGGTTAGGGTTACTCCAAGGTACCTTATGTCATTTGTGGCTATTGTGAAGGGTGTTGTTTCCCTAATATCTTTCTCAGCTCTTTTGTCTTTTGTATACAGGAGGGCTACTGATTTTTTTTGAGTTAATTTTGTATCCGGCCAATTTGCTGAAGGTGTTTATCAGCTGTAGGAGTTCCCTGGTAGAGTTTTTGGGGTCACTCACGTATACTATCATATCATCTGCAAATAGTGATAATTTGACTTCTTCCTTTCCAATTTGTATCCCCTTGATCACCTTCAACTGTCTTATTGCTCTAGCATGGACTTCCAGCACTATGTTGAAGAGATATGGAGAGAGTGGGCAGCCTTGTCTTGTCCCTGATTTCAGTGGGATTGCTTTAAGTTTCTCTCTGTTCAGTTTGATGTTGGCTATAGGCTTGCTGTATTTCGCCTTTACTATGTTTAGATATGTGCCTTGTATCCCTGATCTCTCCAATACTTTGAACATGAATGGATGTTGGATTTTGTCAAAGGCTTTTTCAGCATCTAGGGAGATTATCATGTGGTTTTTTTCTTTCAGTTTGTCAATATGGTGGACAACATTGATAGATTTCCATATACTGAACCACCCCTGCATACCTGGGATGAAGCCTACTTGGTCATAGTGGATAATATCTTTGATGTGTTCTTGGATTCGGTTTGCAAGTATTTTATTACGTATTTTTGCATCAATGTTCATAAGGGAGATTGGCCGGAAATTCTCTTTCTTTGTTGAGTCTTTGTGAGGTTTAGGTTCCAAGGTGACTGTGGCTTCATAGAATGAATTTGGTAATATTCCTTCTCTTTCTATTTTGTGGAATAGTTTGAAGAGAATTGGTGTTAGCTCTTCTTTGAAGGTCTGGTAGAATTCTGCACTGAAGCCATCTGGTCCTGGGCTTTTTTTGGATGGGAGACTTTTGATGACCACTTCTATTTCTTTGGGGGATATAGGACTATTTAGTTGATTTACCTGGTCCTGATTCAGCTTTGGTAAGTCAAATCGATCAAGAAAATTGTCCATTTCATTTAGATTTTCAAATTTTGTGGCATATAGACTTTTGAAGTAAGTCCTAATGATTGTTTGGATTTCCTCAGTGTCTGTAGTTATATCCCCCTTTTCATTTCTGATTTTGTTGATTTGGGTGGTGTCTCTCTGCCTTTTAGTTAGCTTGGCTAAGGGTTTGTCTATCTTGTTGATTTTCTCAAAGAACCAGCTCTTGGTTTCATTGATTCTTTGAATTGTTTCATTTGTTTCCAATTCATTGATTTCAGCCCTGAGTTTGATTATTTCCAGCCGTCTACTCCTTCTTGGTGTGTCTGCTTCTTCTTTTTCTAGGGTGAGCCATTAGGGTGCTTGAATGAGCTGCTCGAATTTCTTCTTGAAGGCACTTAGTGCTATGAACTTTCCTCTTAGCACTGCTTGCATTGTGTCCCACAGGTTCGGGTATGTTGTGTCTTCATTTTCATTGATTTCTAGAAAGACTTTAATTTCTTTCTTTATTTCTTCCCTGACCTAGCTGTCATTTAGTAACAAGTTGTTCAGTTTCCATGTGTGTGTAGGCTTTTTGTTATTTCTGTTATTGTTGAGGTCCAGCTTTATTCCATGGTGATCAGACAAGATACATGGGATTATTTCAATCTTCTTGTATCTGTTGAGGCTTGCTTTGTGACCCACTCTATGGTCTATTTTGGAGAAGGTTCCATGAGGTGCTGAGAAGAAGGTAAATTCTTTTGTGTTTGGGTGTAAAGTTCTGTAAATGTCTGTTAGGTCCATTTGATTCATGACCTCTGTCAGAGACATTGTTTCTTTGTTTAATTTCTGATTTGTTGACCTGTCCTTTGTTGAGAGTGGGGTGTCGAAGTCTCCCACTATTAATGTGTGGGGATCTATATGTGCTTTAAATTTTATCAATGTTTCTTTCACAAATGTGGGTGCCCTTGTATTTGGGGCATAGATGTTCAGGATTGTGATGTCTTCCTGGTGGAATTTTCCCTTGATGAGTATGAAGTGTCCTTCCCCATCTCTTTTGATTAATTTTGGTTGAAAGTCTATTTTATCAGATATTAGAATGGCTACTCCTGCTTGCTTCTTGGGTCCGTTTGCTTGGAAAGTCGTCTTCCAACCCTTTACCCTCAGGTAATGTCTATCTTTGTGTCTTAGGTGTGTTTCTTGTATGCAACAGATTGCTGGGTTTTGTTTATATATCCATTCTGTTAATCTGTGTCTTTTTATTGGAGAGTTGAGTCCATTGATATTGAGAGAGATTAATGACCACTGGCTGTTAGATCTCTTGATTTTGATGTTGGCTGTGGTCATCAGGTTGTGTGCTTGGTTGCTTTTTGTTTTACTGAAGTGAGGTTATTTATTTCCTGTGTTTTCTTGAATGTAGCTAGCTTTCTTGGGTTGTATTTTCCCTTCCAGTGTCTTCCGTAATGCTGGATTTGTTTGTAGGTATTGTTGAAATTTGTTTTTGTCATTGAATATCTTGTTTTCTCTGTCTATGAGGACTGAGAGTTTTGCGGGGTATAGTAGTCTGGGCTGACATCTGTGTTCTCTTAGGGTCTGCATGATATCTGTCCAGGCCCTTCTGGCTTTCATAGTCTCTGTTGAAAAGTCAGGTGTGATTCTAATGGGTTTGCCATTATATGTTACTTGGCCTTTTTCCCTTCCAGCTTTTAGCATTTTTCTTTGTTCTGTATACTTACTGTTTTGATTACTATGTGGTGGGAGGGTTTTCTTTTCTGGTCAAATTTGTTGGGTGTTTTGTAGGCCTCATGTATTCTAATTGGCCTCTCCTTTAGCTTGGGGAAATTTTCTTCAATGATTTTGTTGAAAATATTTTCTGGGCCTTGGAGAAGGGAGTCTTCTTTTTCCTCTATACCTATTATTCTTAGGTTTTGTCTTTTCATATTGTCTTGCATTTCTTGGACGGTCTGTGTCAGGAATTTTTCGGATTTTACATTTTCTTTGACAGATACATCGATTCCTTCCATTGTATCTTCTATACCTGAGATTCTTTCTTCCATCTCTTGTAGTCTGTTGGTTATGCTTACCTCTGTAGTTCCTGTTTCCTTCCCTAGATTCTTCCTTTCCATTATTTCTTCCATTTGTGTTTTCTTTAATTTTTCCAATTCTATCTTCAGGTCTTGAGTTGTTTTGTTTACTTCCTTCACCTGTCTGATTGTACTTTCCTGTTTTTCTTTTAGTTCCTTCAACTCTGTTTCTATCATTTCATTCAGTGTTTTAACCATTTCCTTTCTAAAGGCCATAAACTGTTTGGCTGCAGCTTCCTCTATTTCTTTACGGATGGCAATATTCTGTTTGAGTTTATCTTCCTCTATGTCTTTACGAATCTTATTTGTTTCCTCTGTTATCATCTTCATGAGCATACTTGTTAGGTCATCTTCTTGGATTTCAGTTATGGTGGGGTGTCCAGGGCTACTTGCCTCTGGGTAACTGGGTTCTGGAGATGCCATATTGCTCTGTCTTTTGTTGCTTGAGCTTTTACGCTGGCCTCTACCCATTGTGTTATCTTAGGTGTTTGGGGTTATTTTCTGGTGGTTCCTGGGGATCCTGTGGTGGAGCGAATCCCCTTTGCAGAAAGCTGGTTTTTCCTGAAGGATGTCTTCTCAGCTTTTTGGGTATAGTCCCTGGATGGCTGGTGTTTTTTCAGGAGTTGCTCACCTCAAAGATATAGACCTGAGTGGTAACTGTGGTCTTTGTTAGTCGAGAGGGTTCTCCTCTCACCCAGGGAAGTCCTGAGGGCAGCTGCCCTGTTTCTGGGTTTCTTGTTGTAAATTTAATGATCAGCTGCTGTGACCCAGTTGGACATCAGGCGCGCCTCAAATGTTTGTGCCTGTGTCTGGAGCACAGCTGAGTGCTGGCTCCTCGGCCCCACTAGACTGCTAGACTTTTTCTAGGGAAGGATTGGGTGATTTAGGTCAGTACAGTTTCCTTCCTTCCCCGTGGATTCTCTGGAGACACGGACTCCCAGTGTCTTTTTTTGCCCTGGTGCACACTGCTCAGTGTCCGCTAGCTGGCTGGCCTCAGAAGCTGCTTGTGCCGGGAGCACAGCTGTGTGATGGCAGCTCAGTCTCTGCCAGCTGTCTGGTGCGCGGGAGGCGGCAAGATGGTGGCGCCCGGAGGACTCTCATTCTGAGCAGCAGCACAGCAGGATCAGCACAGTGACCAGCAATCAGAACTCTCGGCCATAAAACACAGTCATTGTGTTTCCCAGGTGAGAGGATACCCCACGGTGGGGGATTCAATCAGCTTTTAACTCACCTGGCTAAACCGCGGAAGAGATCCTGGTTCCGCCTAACGCTTGGCTGCTGGCCGCCAGCCCCAGCCCCAGCCCAGAGCCACAAGCCAGTGTCTCTGGTCATGGTCCCAGACTGAACCTTGTGCACCACACTATCAGAGACTGGAATTTTCAGTCGAGAGATAACCCCAGGGTACAGGAAATGATTGGGACCCGCCTTAGGTCACCCAGACATCCCCTGGAAAAGACTCAGGTGGGTTCCACGGGCACCCCAGGAACCAGCCCGGAGCCAGAGCCGGGGACCCAGGTTCCAGCACAGAGCCCTGCCTGCACACCTGATTCACCGCCAGAAATAGAAACGGCGGGTCTGATCTCAGAGCACTCAGCTCACCCCCAACCTGAAAAGGTCCCCGGAAAATTACCCAGCTTAGGGAGGCACTCAGGCTCCCAAAAGCCGCAAAGGCAGACACAGGCAGTTTCTGCGCACCAGAACAAATTTTAAAATAGCAAATGGAAATGCACTGTTTCCCCCAAGTTCACATACTTTTTAGCTATAATTGTGGCTTTAATGAATTTCCTGTCTGATGGGCCGTCCTTGGACCCCCTAAATGAAAGGGTACATTCTTGTGCCCCCAAGGGGACTGGTTACAAATGAAGCAGGGGAAGCCAGCATGCTCCCTTGTGTTTAGGGATCAGACCAGAGAATCGCAGCACACATCAGACTCTCAACACACGTCCAGCACTGTCTGGACTCCCAGTGACCCCTGACCTCACAAAGTGCTTGCACTTACACGTTCAGTAATAGTGTTTGGGATCCAGTCCTGGGACATTTCATAACCAACATCAGAGCACTTTAGAGTCTGTTTTAAACTCAGACACACCACTTCACACTTAAGACAACACTTCTCAGGACTAGTGAGCATATGGGGTACAGGGAGATCTCATCCTTCTTCAGAGGGAAGCCTGAGATGCTGAAGTTCCAGTAAGCTCTGAGGAGGTGTGCTACGAAGGCCATTCTGAGGAGCAAAGACACCATAAGTTCCAAATATTAACTGGGGAAAAGAATTCTCCAGGTGAGTCTACTCATGTGAAGCTCAGAACCAAAGCACATCAAGAGAGTAACCTTATAAAAGAGTTTTACTACCTGAGTGCCAGTGACGGTGCTGCCAAGACATTTTTCATGGAACGCATCTCTAAAAACTAATTGTTTCTTCAGTACACTTTTCCTCTTCACCTGCTCACCTGTAAGAGCATTGGGCTTGTACTCAGGTCCATCTATTTCCATTCTGCACGAGTCACAGTTCAATTACAATGGATCAGCGTACTTTCCCCTCACCTCGGTAATTCTGAACACCTACCCCAACCAGCCTCTCATTAGGACAACTATTTTCTGCACTTAGAAGCCTACTAAGGTTTTCCATGTGTCTGATGCACAGTGTAGTCAGAATATGAATATTCTAGGAGCCTATACCGATGAAAATATTAAATCCCCCAAACTAACTGGGGCACTGTGTACCCTCACTTGTACAGGCCACTGCCACTCTTGACAGCATGTTTCCTTCTGATCGATACTATCACTTAGCTTTTGAGGAAAGTAATGTTTGCATGGCTTTAGCTCCTTCTTGAGGAAGAGGCCAAGAACCTGAAAACCCTCGGCCTGGCGCCCCAAGCACCAGCAGCATTCCTATCGACTTAGTTACTCCAGGTGTCACACATCCTACAGGCCATCAATAGTGGGTAGTGGCAGCGAGACAGAATGCTTGGTCTAAACCCTCCTTTCTGTCATATTCAGTCATGATCATTTCCATCATAAAAGAATGGACAGACATAGAATATATTTGCATACTATGCTTTGGAAATGGATTTGCAGTGGGCCCTAGAGGGAAAATTGAGTCCCCGATGTCAATTAATAAGATGGAGACATGCTTGATTCTCATATGTAATTCCAGAACTCAGGAAGGGTGTGGTAGAGGGATTGCCTGGGTTAGAGGCCATACTAGGCTACTGTATTAGTCGGGGTTCAGTGAAGAAACAGAACTAATAGAATGAATATGTACAAGAAAGTGTAAAAGGGATTTATTATGGTGGCTTACAGGCTGTGGCCTGACTATTCCAACAATGGCTGTCTCCAAAGGAGTGTCCAAGAGGCTAATAGTTGTTTGGTTAACAAGACTGGATGTCTCAGGGGGTCTTCAGCACGTTCTGGAATCCTGGAAGAAGTAGGCTCTAATGCCAGTGAAGAAGTGGACTTGGCCAGAGAGTAAGGGCAAGCAGGCAAGGAGAGAGCTTCCTGCTTTCACCTCCTTTGTATGGGCTGCCACCATAAGGAGTGGCCAGATTAAAGGTGGGTCTGGACGCTTCCAGTGATTCAATTAAGAAAAGTCCCTTACAGGTGTACCCAGAACCTTGGCTTTTGTTCATTACAGATGTAGCCAAGTTGACAACAAAGAATAGCTATGGGAGCTACACAGTGAAACTGTCTAAAAAGGGAGAAACTGTGGAAGATACTGAATTTTTATTTTGACTGTGGTTTTTGGAGACTGGCCCTTTAGAGGAGGTCCTGGGCTACAGCCCCTATGCTTAAACTGGGCTGTTTTGTTGTTTTGGTTTTTGTTTTGAATACGGGAAGTCACGATGAGATGGGAAGAGATGTTGCCTACATTAACATACTTTAATTTTTTTATTATATGTGTATGGGTGTGTTGACTGAGGCGCTGGAAGCTGGTCTCCTGGAAGCTGTGAGGCACCATGTGGATTCTGGGACTCCAGTGTGGGTCTTCAGAGTGTTTTCCACTACATGGCCATTTTCTAGCTACTTTTGTAATGAAAACAATAGATATGAGAAGTAACAGGGCCAGAAGATATTTCTCCTTGATGGTACAAGACAAAAAAAAAAAAAAAAAAAAAAAGATAAAGTAACAAGCTCCTCTGGTCTGAGAGGAAGGCAGGAAATCACTGAGAGGCATGCATTTCTCTGTGGTTTCTCTCTGACCTCTTGTGGCCGTGGCCTGAATTTGCAGGGTGAGAGGCACAGCCATTCCACAGTGATCCACTAGGATAAAAGGCCGCTGTCTTTGCTCACCTTTCAGAGTTTATTGCAGTTCGCTCATTTATTTGTGTTGGGGGTGCGGTAACTGCTGGCTTGCCGCACCACACGTGGAGGTCAAAGAATAATTCGGGTGACTGAGTTCTGTCTTTTTATCTTGTGTGACTCAGGAATTGCCCTGAACTGGTCAGAGTTGCCAGTGAGCAGCTAAGCAGGCTGAGCCATCTCCTTGGTCCTCCGTTCTGTTTGGCCACGATCAAATCATATATAGCATACAAAGCTTCGCCACTGATCAATCACATGTTATATGACTTTTATGGAGATATGGTTATGTATCTAGATTTTTGGGAGTGAGAAAAGCACCTACAAGCACGTTTAAACACATGGTTTGTTCTCTGTCTTTCAAGGTTTAAGGACATAGAAGCTTCTCAAACCATTTCTAAAAGCTTTTACAAGGGATAACTATCTTTTCATTTATTACTTTTTTTTCTAATTTTGTTTTGTACATTTTAGCAATGATTTTTACTTAGTTCTCAAGTACACTGTTTTTCTGGGGAAAAAAAAGAGAAATTGGCCTAGTACAAATCCTAGCTTTTATTTTTTTAAGATTTATTTTTAATGTGTATGAGTGTTTTACTTTCACATATGTAAGAGCAGTGTGTGTGTGTGTGTGTGTGTGTGTGTGTGCGTTTCCTGCTTAAAGCCAGAAGAGAGTGTCAGCTCCCCTGGCACTGGAGTTACAGGTGATTGTAAGTGTTCTTTGACACTGCCACCTCCTTCTGTCTTCCTGGCCTAACTGACCCCAGCGCCAAAGGAAACCTGTGCTCTTCCCCTGTGGTTTCTGACCTTGAACCACCATGTCTGGTGTGGATAAGATATCTCCCAGTAGACTAAGAGACCCTTCAGCCATCAAGGGGACAACCCAAGAACTCCCACAGAACGCCCAGCTGACCTGCACTTTGACTTGGACATCAGAAAGCTGTGTCGTGGCCGGCAGCCAACACCTGAGCAAAGACAATCCGAGTAGAACCTCTATAAGGCAGCCTTGCAAGCAGGGTAAAACAATGAGCCCTGAACAGCCAGAGAAAGGCCCGAAGAGGAAATGCCAAGAAGAGGAAGAGGATGATGTGTGCTCCGAAGAGCCAGTCCAGTCCTGGAAGAAGCTGAAACAGGAACAGCATGAAACAGAGCTTGGGGATGAAGAGCCTGAAAAGAGCTGAATATGGACACCCCCAGGAAAAGGGTCCATTACAGCTAATGGCCCCAGAGTGTGCCAAAGGCCCTGAGGAAGAGGCTGTGACTGAGGAGTCTGTGGGTGGAGGCCAGGGTCTCAAACCCCCCCCCCCCACAGCAACAGGGAGGAAGAAGTTCAGAAACACCACAATGAAAAGTTCCCAGGGCTGTTGGAACTCCTCCAACCTGATGTCCCCGTGAGCTCAGGCCCTCACAGCACTCACACAAGCACCATGGACAACTCGAAGACTATCAAAGGTTGTGCTGAAGGGCAGAATCATGAATCGGAAACACCTCAAATCTGCACAGACAGTGTCAGCAATGGCATGCCCAACAGTAAAGTGTCAACACCTGAGGTCAAGAAAAAGGCTCTTGAAGATCAAGAGAAGGACAGAGGGCTGGATCGTGGTCCTGATGTCACAGTGGACATGGAGAAAGAAATCAGCAGTGCGCTAGGCCCTGGGTCAAAAGATGAGATCTTGAGCTGTGCCTTCAAACTGCAAGTGACTCGAGGAGACCTGTGGACCCTAAGGAACACCCAGTGACTCAACGACAAAGTCATCAATTTTTACATGAATCTTCTCATGGAAAGAAATCAAAGTCAAGGCTACCCGGCACTTCACGCATTTAATACCTTCTTTTACACCAAGTTAAAGTCTGGTGGTTACAGGTCAGTCAAAAGATGGACCCGGGAAGTAAACATCTTTGCCAAGGAACTTCTCCTGGTCCCAGTTCACCTGGGCATGCACTGGAGCCTGGTGGTCACAGACCTAAGAAAGAAGAGTATTGTCTACCTGGACTCCATGGGACAGAAGAGACCCGGCATCCTTGAGCTGCTTTTCTGCTATCTGCGGGAGGAGAGCAATGCGAGAAGGAACAGCGACCTGAGCCCTGCAGAGTGGAAGCAACACAGCATGTCGGCAGAGGAGATTCCTCAGCAGCTGAACCGGAGCGACTGCCGTGTGTTCGCCTGTAAATATGCAGATTACATTTCCAGGGGCCAGCCCATCAGCTTCTCCCAGCAGCACATGCCTCTGTTCAGGAAGAAGATGGTGTGGGAGATCCTGCACAAGCGCTTACTGTAGCAGCGTCCCCTGGCGGCCACTGCGAGGCAGCTGCTCCGAGCTCTTTCCCAGGTGAGGCTAAGGACTGCAGGTACTGGGTGTGGAAGAGCCTTGAACAAGTTCTGAGTGTAAAGACTGCGGCCAGGACACCCACGGCTGCACAGAGAAACCCTGTCGGGACAGAAACAACAACAACAGAAGACACGTGTGCCCACGGAAAGTTAGAAACTATCCGGCCTGCACA
Source organism: Meriones unguiculatus (assembly GCF_030254825.1). Classification (NCBI taxonomy): domain Eukaryota; kingdom Metazoa; phylum Chordata; class Mammalia; order Rodentia; family Muridae; genus Meriones; species Meriones unguiculatus. The sequence goes on along the minus strand of NC_083364.1, from coordinate 12,633,424 downwards.
GCGCATGCTCACAAGCACGCGGCTTTCGAGATTTATCTGTGACTGAGGTCGATGCTGGATTGAATTTTGCTGTTCTTGTTCACAAGTTTTAGCTAACTGGCAGTGGACGGCTTCCGATGCTTTTCGGCCTTTCGTTCTTGACTGCTTGTTTGCATTAGTTATTTCTGAAAGGAAGGCCACCAGTTGCCTGTCTCCGAGTGAATCCCCGGTTGCCTTCCAGTACTGTGTGCTACCACAGAAGAGCCACAGTGTGCTGCTGTTCAGGGGACCCGAGCAATCCAGGAGAAGTAAGAAACGCGCCAGAGGCATCTCAAGATACTTCCCAGCCTGGAAGTAAAGACATCCATTTTATTCTCCGAAGAGGAGTAACTTATGCTAGATGTGCATTGTAAACCCGGGACTCCTTGAAGCCTCACCCTGCTGAGGGCTGTACTAAACTGTTTATTCCAAAAAAATAAATATATATATTTATGTATATTTTAAATAAACAAATATTTATATAAAAATATATTTTATATATTATATATATAAATATATATATTCTTAAGCTATTTTGAAGATGTTTTCTTTGTATATATTAAGCTGAAATTTAATATGCCATGTTAATATTTACATTCTGTCACCTTAGCCCCACTATTGGTATAGACTTAATATATTTAGTGTGAATATTGCCAACTACATGATAATCTATTTTTATACAGGAAACTTTAATTTTTTATTAGTAGTAAATCTTACATTTGTGTTGTTATTCAATAAAGTTTTTATTTAATAAAGTTTGGAGTTTTTTGAACATACTTTGCAAGATCCTGTGCCTGCTGTTCCTTGCATGGTGTAGTGAGGTTGTCCGAGAGAACTGGAAAGCAGATGTCCGAGGCAAGATCCAACAGTGTAAGCCGGAACCTGTTCATACATCTGCATGCTGAGATTGCTCTCGTTCCAAACTTCTGACTTGAAGACAGGGCACTTTAGCCAAGACCTGTCCTCCTCCTGGGAGAAGCTCAATATCGCAGCCAGGGCTGCCTTGAAAAACCAAACAGAACAACCAAAACAAAACAAAACAAAACAAATGTGATATCAAGACTTCAAAAATTCAAAATTTTAACATGGTAATCAATGGAGTTCTGATACTAAAATTACTTCTCATCATGTTAAAACCACCTCTGTCCAGACCTCTGGACAAAGAAAAGAATGTTGATGTTTTTAACCCCAGATAATTTTTTTTTAATCCCCAAGCTTTTATTATGACTTAAAAGTAGAAGGCTCTAGAAGTTCATCTTTTGAAACTTAAAAGAATTCATGTGTGCCTCACGGAGTTTTCAACTTGGATCTATCTACCTGTCACAGGTCAATTGAATTCCAATCAACAGACTAAGATTCCCCAACTCTTGCCTGTTCCTGATGGAATAGGTGTGTGTGTGGGGGAGCTCCAAATGTAAGAGTTTCCTTTAAGTTCCTTAACTTTAGCTTCTGTCCCTAGTCTGAATATGTCTCGGCATATTTCCACTCACCTGACAGTCACCACCCAGGAACCAGAATCAGACAACAATCCACACCAAAAGTGATCTACAGCACCCAAGCCCCAGGCAGTCCTACAAAACTGGAGAGCCTGGGCTTGCTAGGTGATGTGCTCCAGTCCAGCTGCCGTGATTGCTTCCTGTCTTTTACCTTGATCAGGAAATCAGATGCTTCTGATGAGTGCCCCATTTCCTGAATGAATCCCCTCCCAGGCTTTGATTAACATTCCAGGCTTCCTGGGCCCCTACAATGGCATCCTAATTTCAGTTGAGGCCCATTTACAAAAGCATCTATGCCACCCCTTATCCTCAACAAAAGACTGAAAAGGTTCAGTCCAAAGGAAACTCTCTGGCAAGGAAGACAAATGGCTACTTTAACTGCCTACCCAAGAAACCAGGCTGGCTCATACTGACCTCCAGGCTCCCTTGTTTGAAAAAAATAAAAGGTACCTGTAAAACCCAACTAGATCAAGATCCATCAGCAGGTTGTTCCTTTAGCTGAAGCAGTTTTGCAACATGATAGAGCACTCACCATACTCTGTGCAGAACAAGGATGTGATTGTGTGGCTGTAAGAGAAAACATTGTTCTATGCAAACCACTCAGCAATCATTAGAGATTCCTGTACTCTCAGGAAAACAAAAACAAAAACAAGCAAACAAACAAACCCCGTACACTGCAGACAGAAAAATGACCCAGAACAGGGCAAACCCATGGTTGCCATTCTCATTTCCTTGTTTTTCCGTGTCATAACTCTGTCTTCAGCTATTGCAGAACAACATACACTTCTGCTTCTGCTGATCATCGCTGGCTTGTGGATCATAAATATCTAAACTAGATACAGAAATTTCAGTCTGGGTGCCAGTATACTGATGTTTATTAAATCCCAGTGTGAACAGGTGTTAGGCCCCCCGAGAGCCCAATTACCAGAGAGACAGATGAAGGTAGCTTGGAGATGGATTGCCACAAACATAAGAGGTTTATTCAGGCCAGTGAGTGATGGGGCTGCTTTGCAAGTCATCAGGGAACAGCCCCAAGAGAAAAAGGCATGGGGTTTTTAAAGGAAAAAGCAAGGGAGGCATGGGGGCTGCAAGCTTGGCAGTACAGGATTGGGTCAATGGGGTTATGGGTAGTTGACTTTTAATATCATTGGTTCGTTTTAGGCACTCATGTCCAGTCAGGCCTGCCCCCGACATCTGGTGGATATCTGATCTTCAAGTTACACCCAGAATGTCCTGGATGGGGGAGCTGTGGCCATCCAGACCAGTAGCCAGGCACCCTATCTCATACTGCAGGCCTGGACATTCTTCTGCAGCAGGGTGGGTCTTGTCCCAATTCACCCACTTCTCCTTTTGTCCCTGTACTTCTGTTTTCTGAAAAACTACCGGGAGAACTTAGGTTAATTAATATGGGGTATAGAATTCATAAAGAAACCTGTAAAGCTGGCCTGTTCCTTTCACAGATATGCACCACAGGGTGAAGAACTTGACTCAGGATACAACTTAAGTGGGGGATGGAAGTGATGGTGAACATTATGTTTAAAGTCCTGTGCTTAAGAGAACTATCAAACAAAAAGCATGTCTAGCCTGTAAGTCCTACAGGTCCAAGGGCAGAGGAGGTCTCAGAATGCTACTCGTTGTTCTATGATTGCCTGGTCTTGTTCATGGAGGATATAGACAGTGTGTGGTTACTCCTGTGAACAAGCTAGCTTGCCCTTGACTGCACCAAGATGGAGGTGTCAGAGGACATCAGGCAGAAAATCTGCCAGTGTTCCTGCCTCTAGGTTCACAAAGCCAGGATGGACACAGCTTGAGAGCCTTTATGAACACATGACTAATGTACCTTGGGACTGCATCTTGAGAGCACTCTCAGGCACAGTCTTCACACCATGGGTATCTGGTGCTAGCATCTGAATGAAGTCTCTTCTTTGTTAAAATTTTAATAAATAAATAAACAAATAAAAACACCTTTTTTTCTGAAAGTACGGAGATCTGTGTTTTTGGAAGTTGAGTGAAGTATTTCCAAACGTACATTTTCAACACAGGTATCTTTGAATATAAGCCTCAGCCTTGTTTTAAGTGCTGTACCAAACTGTTTATTCCAAAAAGGGTACTCAACTTAAAGCTACTTTAACATTTTTGGTACAGATTAAACTGAAATTAATTTGTTACTCATTAAGAGTATTATTCCCCTTCACATCCTCACTGTGATTTACTATTTAGCCTCAATAGTTCCAGTTTCATAATAATCAGTTTTACATGTAATAGTTTAACCTTTTCTGTTCATTGCATAATTTATAATTGTATTATGAAGTCTTTATAAAGTCCAGAGATGTCCAGAACATACTTTATAAGATTATGCTCCCACTGCTGCTTTTATGATGCATTCAAGATTTTCTGATACAACCTAGGGAGCAGATAGCTAGGGGATAACCCATTAGCATTCCAGTCATTCTAGCATCCTACATCAAGTTCTGATTACAGCACTTGAGGGCTTTGTCGCCTGAAGTTCTCCAATCTTCCACATTTCTTCTGCAACTCACTTCCAAAGTATTAAGAATCACATGGTCAGGGTATTGTAACAACAGCTCAACTCCCAGTACTGATTTTCTGTATTAGTTCCTTTTCTTGTTTACTAAGAAAGAATATTTTGACAAGGCAAGGAGAGAGTTCATTCTGTATTCCACAATTCAAGGGTATAGTTGATATATATAGGAAGACCTAGTTGGTAGCTGGAGCTCAAGCAGTTGGTCACATTGTCAACTGGGACCAGAATAAGTTCCTTTGCGAAGAGGTTTAGTGCCTACATCCATCTTTTGACTAACCTGTAGCCCCTGATCCAATTTTAATTGGATTATTTGCTTTTTTGTTATCTAGTTTCTTGAGTTCTTTACATATTTTGGATAATAGTCCTCCATCAGATGTGGAGTTGGTAAAAATCTTTTTGCATTCTGTACGGTGCTACGTTAATTGATAGTGTCCTTTGTATTACAGAAGATTTCCAGTTTCATGAGGTCCCATTTATCGTAGTGCCTGTGTGATTGGTGTTCTGTTCAGAAATTCATCTCCTGTGCCAGTTAAGTACAGAGCTGTTGCCCGCTCTTTCTCCTGTGTGGTTCAGTGTATCTGGTTTTATGTTGACTGAACACAGCTGTATCTGTTGGTCTGGACAAGTTGTGAAAGGTATTTCCGTGAATAATAGTACTATTGAACTTTTAGCATGATTTCAGCAGAACCGGTTGTAAAAGATTTTAGATCACCTTTTAAATTTCCTCAAGCTCCCCCAAAGCATCTATATTGCCTGATTCCCTCCTTTTATCACAAATTCCATTCTGCAAATAGGGATAGATCTGACACTCTTACAGATAAACACTGAAAATCCCTTTTTTTCTTTTTTCATCCTGAGATCCAAGGTAATTGGCTGCTGGACTGATGGGACACACAGCAATCAACAGCTAAGATAGTGTCATCAAACCATCTTCTATAAGACAGCAAGCAGCAGTAAGCTAACAGCTCCAGGAACATGACCTGGTGTCTCAGGTATTGCCAAGTTGACAACTACGCTCCTAACCTTCCATGCTTACACTACCCTGCCATCTTCCTAGGATGAACACTCAGTGTCCTGAACTCTAGTCACAGCATGGAGTCTGTTCTAAAGGCTGTGGAGCCATTAGAAGGGGACTGGCTGGCAAAGCAGGTCCTGGGAGACTTTTACACACCTCTCTGTAGTCTGGCGTTCTTCTACCTGGTCAGCCGTGATACAAACAGTTGATGCCTGACAGTTCTGCTAGCCTGGATACATCCATTCTTGCCTCCTTTCTGGCCTTGGTACCCTGCAGATGTCAGAAACTATGAGCCAAAATAAACTTTCCCCACTTGTTCCTGCCAGCTGTCTTGTTACTGCGATAAGTACACAGATGCTTTTCATACTGAGAAGAAAGTATGACCAGTTAGTTGGCTTGAGCAAAATCCTCATGGAAACAAGTTTTTTATGTTTTTTTTTTTTTTTTCTGACTGCAATAACCAGTGTTTTAACATATAATGCTGCTTCCCTAAAGTTTGCAATTTCTAATATTGGTACATAAAATAGAACGTGTTATCAAGTGCAATGTTTTGGGACTATATACATTGTGTACTAGCCACAACTTGCTAATTCACATACAAATCACCCCATAGTTGATACAGTTTGTGAAAGCATGTAACTCCCACTCAGGCACCTTTCAATTATATTAAAATAATTTCCATGTTGTATAGTAGAGCCATTAAGTTCATTGATGCTATCTAACCTTGCAGCCATTGTTCAGCATATATCCTGCTACTGACATGACCAGATGTCAGCCCTAGTAAATAGTACTCTATCAGTTAGTTCGTTATTTTATGTGTCATATGCACTTGTGTGCATGGAAGACAGAAGAACATGTCAGGATCTACGGAGCAATACTTACAGATGGCTGAGTGTGTGCCATGCATGCTGGGCACTGAACTCAGGCTATATGCAAGAATAGTGAGCACTTTCAAACACTGAGCCAGCACTCCAGCCCCTAAAGTGGGTTAAAGTCAGTGAACATGGTCATTAAATGCTGGCTTCTTGAACTCAGTAGAACTGACTCTGAGTCGCCTGTCTACCTATCCATCCACCCACCAATCTATATATCCACCTATTTGATGTGTTTGTGTGTGCATGCTGTTGGACAGTCACATGACAACCCATGAGACTCAGGGTGAAAGGTGGGATAGTAAGTATTCAGAGCAAAGAGTGACAAAAAGATCTCTTAGCAGCTACAGATCTCTGCCCATATTCTAGAAGGCAAAGGTCAGGCTCTCTTTTCCTTACACTTCGGGAGAAGGTATTAAGAGGGTGCCTGTTTTTCTAGCCTCTTCCCTAGAGACACAGGCTGTGGCATTAGTCCTGACTTGTTGATAGATATGTGCCCAGGGAGAACAGTCTAGGGTTGGTGAATGGCACATAACCTCCCCCTGAACCCCAGAAAAAGAAGCCCCATACTAACTGGGGCACTGTGTACCCTCACTTGTACAGGCTTATTTGCACTCTTCCGTCACTGACTTTCCAGATTTTTATACACATGAGGAGACAACATGGAATCCCACCCATCCCCGTGCAATGGGAACACGTCCCCGGGAGTGCAAGGGCTGCTAATCCAGTCTCATCCAATTTTGTGGCACTACAACTACAAAGGCAGAGGTAACCTTGCTGTTTATCATTCTTTTAACATGGAAAGCCAAACCTCGGGAGACGAGCCTTGCTCTAGGGCTGCTAGTGCTTGTGTGATCACCACCTTGTCATGTTTTTGTTGGGTTTTGAGTTTGCAGAACAACCAGAGTAAAAAACACTAAGCCACAACATAATGCTGCACCAAACATTCCAACCACCACCCGTTCTTTAAAATAAGAAAAGGCGGAAGAAACCCAGGATGATGAGCCATCTGTGATAATTTTTGGATAATTTTTGTTAAATGGCCCTCGGTCCCACCCTTCTTTGAAAGGGCCTTCCATGCTTTAATTGCAGCAGCAGATATTTGGCTGTACGCTCCCCAATCATAATCTGTCTGTTGCTGAACATGTGGACCTTGTCCTGTTAGTAGCTCAAATGTCCAGCATCGTTGATTGTCTTCTGCATTGGCATTAGCACTAGCTTGGGATTGACAGGCATCATGCCATAAGGCTTTCCATTCCAAATACACTCCCATAATAGGGAGGGCAGCTTTCACTACTGTCTGACAATCATTTGGGGTCATTGCTGTAGAGCCTAGCCTCTCAAGCTGCATAATTGTGAAATTAGCATCCACCCCGTACTTATTAACTGACTCTGCCAGTTCCTTGACTAGAGGGTAATCTACAGGTACGTGGACACGGCCTCCCTCCACATCTTCAAATATTGGAAAAGTCTGAAAAAATTTGTGTCTATCTTTTGTTGAAAAGAAGGAATCAGGACAGTGCCTCCCGGTGTAGGGTGGAGGAGCACTAGAGACAACGGGAGCGGCCGACTGAGAAAGTGCGCCCTTCCTGTTCCTCATACTACTTTGCTTCTGATACAACAGTAATGGCCGCTCATCCAGATGGTATCGTTCTTCCTCATCGCGGGCTGCTTCCCCCTCTAAGTCCTCTTCCTCAGAGGGATTTAGCTGCTCAGATTCAGAGCTATCAAGCCCCAAAGCCTCCAATTCTTTTATCTGATAAAGAGGCTTCTCTTTTGGGTTTCTCCTTCCCTTCTCACCTTTCTCCCCCAGGTAGTCTTTTCCCTTACCTCTTGCTCCTGCGGCTTTAACATCCGCAGAAGGGCCTTTTTTCTTAAAGACGTCTCTATTTCTATCCATTGGGGCCCCTATTCATTTGTCCCGTTCTGTTTCTGACATGCCATCTTGTATCTCCTCTAACACTCCCTTAGTGCCTACTCTTAGCTTTTTGTTAATCTCTTCCCTTCCTAGGTGGCCCTAAAGCTTGTACGAAACCAAAAGAAAGAGGAAGAGGGCAACGATCACAACAGGGAAAGCAATAAGGGCTTCTAGCTGAAATGAAAGATGTAATAAATCAAGACCAAACATGCCTCTCAGAACTAACCTCAATGCTACAGTTCTAAAACCTCCCCCCAAACAGGGGCTCTCCTCAGCACCGGCGATGGCAGGCTCCCTGCTTCCCAGGTGGTTCGATCCCGGGTTTAGGCACCAGATGTTGCGAGCCGCGTGATTGTCTCACCAGCAAGAACACACAGGGACAACAGGATCCTTCTGCAACAGGCTTTATTACAGTCAAGCGATGAAAGGAGGACAGACCAAGCCCCGAAGTGGTGCTGTTTATATAAGCCCTGGTCCAACCTAAGTGACGTGAAGTGACGTGTCATACCCTGATTGGCTGCTCACTCATCACCCCGTCTGACTGCTCCCTTAGTCAGTGAAAAAACATAAGCCAAGAATGGGGAGTCAGTGTTAGGCAGCTCTCCTGAAGTATCTTAACTGTGTATTGCATAAATAAAGAGCTGCAGGCTGTGGGAATAATAGTGTCATCCAAGTTCAGGACTTGGGGAGATGGACGGGGGGAAAAGCAGACTGGGCGTGAGGCAGGTTGGGGAATAAGGTGTTATAGAAAAACAGCTCTTCAACAATTGATTGTTACTTTGCAGTGGTGGAGGATTAACCAAGGCCTCATACATGCAAGACTATTCCTGAGCCATCACCACCCCTCCTCCACCTCTCTACCCCACCTCCCACCCATCACTCTGATGCCCCCTGTTCCTGCATTTAAAGGTTGAATAGTAAGTACTAGGCCATCTTTGAGAGAGGAAAATGCATTCCAGAGAAAAGACAAATTTTACCCTCGGTCACTGCAAATAGCTTTTTCAGAGATCCACTCAAAGTTTAGGTATGATAGAAGACAAAAAATACTTCACTCTTTTTAAACATATGCAGGTACACTGAGCTGGCATTTTTGAACTTGCTCCAGAATGCCCAGTGCAAGGGAGCCCTCCTGTGCCAGGCAGAGCACCGGGAGCCTTTTAAGCAGAGAAGTGCCATGAAGAGATTGGTGTCCTGTAATGATAACTGGCAGAGAAAGGATGGGTCAGCCTGGGGAGAGCAAGAGCTGACACAGGCAGCCTGAGGGGGTCACAATCAAAGTCACATTTAAGTGGGACTCATTTAAATTGAACTGGAATTCTTCCTTTCATATTTTTTAAGGTAATGTAAATACCCCATTTTTAAAATGATTTATTTATTTATCTATTATGCAGTATTCTGCCTGCATGTGTGCCAGCAGGCCAGAAGAGGGCACCAGATCTCATGATAGATGGTTGTGAGCCACCATGTGATTGCTGGGAATTGAACTCAGGACATTTAGAAAAGCAGCCAGAGCTCTCAAACTCTGAGCCATCTCTCTAGACTGGACCTGGGATTCCTATCACCCATGGTGCTGTTGGGGTTAATTCCATATTTGTACCTGAGAAAAGCAATGTGAGAGAAGAGACTGAACTACTAGAGAGGAATTGTTGCCTGAGCCCAGAATGGAGTCGGAGGTACAGAGGACTCAGGGGTGAATCCTAGCTCTGCTGCTAAATAGTATATTAAAAAAAAAAATCACTACCTGCCTAGGCCTCAGTTTCCTCATCTTTAAAATGTGTTAGTTCCTAGATCCCTGGAATGGAATAAACTCTTATTGAGATGATTATTTAAAATTGCTTAACAGAAGGGCCTCTGGCTTAGGCCTTGTCTTAGTCACTCTTTTGTTGCTGTAAAGAGACACCATGACCAAGGCAGCTTATAAAAGAAAGTGTTTCCCTGGGGGCTTGCTCACAGTTTCCGAGTGTGAGTCCATGGCCACAACGGTGTCACACAGGGAGGCAGGCAGGCATGGGGGTGGGGTGGCAGTGAGGGCTTCCATACTGAGACAGCAACCGAGAGACAAACAGAAAGAGGCCTAAACACTCATACAGAAGATCCTATGGGGACAAATTCTATCGGGCCTATAGTTGAACCATCTAGAGGCTAAGAAAGGAGGAGTGCTTCCTCCCGGGGGTTGAGACCAGCATATGTACCACAGGAAGCATCGGCCTCAGCCACAGCCACAGCCACAGCAGCCGAGCAGTTTCTACACACCAACTGCATTTGATCATTGCTATAATCTGTGCCTCTTACTGTTCCTGTTGAGAGAGATGCTGTGTGGCTCAGCTGCCCTCAAACTCATGGTGCCTCCTCTCCTTGACCACCACACTCATCTTCAACAGACTTTAACAGGAAACATTTTAAAAATGAGAGACAATGCCTTACCCATGCTTGATTTCACCAGGGTCTCTGTAATGCAAACTTACCTGGAAGTTGTGATAAGGTATCCCGTGAGAAACAGCACAAGAGATAAGGGGTTTTATTCTGCATTCCAGTCCATCCTGGGGAAGGGATTTCAGGGGGAACCTGGGGTATTTTTTTTGATCTTGAGAGAATTAAATGCTCATAGTCAGTTTTGCTTAGCTTTTTATTCAGTCCAGGAGCCCAGCCTATGGAATAGAGCCCCACACATGGTTAAGGTGGGTTTTCCCATGTAGGTAATCCCTCACAGGCAAGCCTACAGTTTTGTCTCTGGATGCCTCTGGACCCCCACAAGTTGACAACATTAACTACCACTGTGTTCACTCAGTAATCAATATGACATGTTGAGTGTTTGTGGATTAACATTTCCAAGTTTGGGGATTACTCGCTAAAGTAAGCATTTTGCACACATTCAAAATGAACCCCACAAGATGACACCAATACTTCACTGTGCTTGAAGAATTCTGGTGTGTCCACCAGGAAAAACTACTTGGACACAGGGTTCAAGCTGATAGAAAATATTAGTGAGCTGGCAACTACACTGAGCACTCAGGATCCTAGGGTAGCCCTCAGCTGTTCTCAAGGTGAGCTTTTAAGCACAAAACCCATAACCTGTGTCTGAGGTCTGTCTTCCCCTCCTTTTGCTGGCATCCCAGACTTGGGAAAACATCATTTTATTCTTCTCTTCCTTGAACCAGAGATTTTCATATTATATTATCTCACAGAGGTGAGATAATACAACATTTATCAGGTTTATTTCACTTGACATACCTTATCCATGTTCAGCCATAATTTTTCTTCATATGAAAATTCTTCCATTGTGTGCATGTCATGTATGATGAGTAATCTTGGGTTGTCAACTTGATCATATCTGGAATCAACTAAAACTCAAGCACCTGGGCACATCTGTCAGGAATGTTCTTTTCTTTTGTTTTTTATTTTATTTTTTATTTTAGAACCGTCTTTTTCTTTTTCTTTTTCTTTTTTTGTTAACTTTCTAAAAAGATTTTCGAAATTATACTATAATTACATTTCTCCCTTCCCTTTCCTCCCTCCACACCCTGGCATTTCCCCTCCCTACTCTGCTTCAGATCCATGGCCTCCTCTTCTTTCATTAATTGTTATGGCATTGCAAATATGTATATCAGTATGCATAATCCCAAATATAACCTGCTAAGTCCATAAAACTTTGCTGGTGTGAGGAGCTTCCGGGAGGCTGTTCTGCACTGGGCATCTAATCGGTGTGCCCTCCATGAAGTTGGCCCCCTTCAGACAGGATTTTCCTGGACTGGGTCATTTGAGAGGGATCCTTTGGGGTCAGATGACCCACCCTAAATTTGGGCCACACCTTCCAGTGGAAGCCTGCATAAAAGATCCTGGAAAAAGGGAGTCTTTGCCTTTTGTCCACTCACCCTCCCTTTCTCTGGCAAGTTCATCCATCTTGCTGCTGAGGCATTTCTTCACTGGCATTCTAGCCTACTTCTTTGGGATTTCAACTTATACTGAGGACCAGCTTAGACAGCCAGCTTTGTAGATTGAACAAACTACGGGGATCTTGAAGGTGGTAGGGATTAAACCTTGGCCTTTGTTTATGCACAGCATACGCTCAGTAATTGCTGATCTACAACCTCCCTTCCTATATCCTGTATTTTATCATTCGGGGCTCTTTGTATCCAAGGCTGACTGTGAAAGCCCAACGCTGCTTAAGATGACCTTGAACTTGTGGTTCTCCTGCCTCTGCTTCCAGAGCGCTAGAAGAAGAGGCGTGCCCCATCACCTGCAGTTGTGTGTGGTCTGGGAAGCAAACCCAGGGTTCTTATTTGCTGGGCCAAGAGTTCCACCAAGTGAGCTCCACTCCACTCCAGCCCAGCTCTGCTGCCCCACAACTCAGCCCACACATGCTGACTTCTTTGAGAGAGCCTGCACACAGGCACACACACACATATGCACACACGTACACACGTGAACACAGACAAACACACACCAGAAGCTACAGAAAGAAAGAACACAAGGTTAAATGTCAAAAATGTCAAACTGTGTCCAGAACATGAAGTGGGGTTTGGAAAGGCAGCTGTGACGGCCATTCTTGACTGTCAACTGGATTCCAGTTATCTGGTATTATGTAAAACCCCAAAATGAAAAGGCACACCTGTGAGGTATTCCTTGCTTAATTTTAATCCTCATCTTTGAGGAGGGAAGCCGTGCCTCTAATCCAGGCCACACCTTCTGCTAGAAGCCTCTATAAAAGGCGCTGGAACTAGGGAGCTTTTGCTATTTGCCTGTTACTGCCTCACTGAGAAGAAGTCCATTACTTCACTGTCCTTGCGGTAACATGTGTAGACTTCTGGCCTTTACTGAAGACCAGCTGATACATCCACACTCATGGACTGAAAAACTACTGGACTTTTGGACCTTCCATTCATAGGCAGCCATCTCTGGACTAGCTGGACTTCAGCCTGTAAATCATCTATCTAAACTCATCTATCTATCTGTCTGTCTGTCTGTCTATCTATCTATCTATCTATCTATCTATCTATCTATCTATCTATCGTGTGTGTGTGTGCGTGTGTGTGTGTGTGTTCTGAATAAATAAAAAGAAACAGCTTTTTTTTTTCTTTTAAACATCAACTCATTTTCATTACAAACAAAACTCTTTAATCTTGTTTTGATGAAGCCTCAAAATGTGCCTGGCCTTGCCTACATTCTAGAAGAAAGACATTTTGGAATCAAACTTGCAAAGGGAGGGGGCTGTGTGATCTCTTGCCAGTCCGTGGCTTGAGCTCAATCACGCAGGTCAAGATGAGCATTAGCACTAGCAGTGCATTTCCATGAAAATTTCTGCTCCTTTCATAACAAAGAGGGCTGTGCTACCCTGCACTCAGTCTTAACTGCAGCTCGGCTGTGAATGTCTGGAGAAGCCCAACCTTGGACTCTCAGAAGCAATATTTATCTGTGTGCTGTGTTCTCACACAATAGGAGTAGGACAGTTGGGATCTCTGGGCACTAATTCACTTTCACACCACACTGCACCAGGACTCACCTTCCTCTGTCAGCTCTTTATTTATTTTTGACTCGCTGCTTTAAAAGATAACAGTTTGAAAACTCCAAGGTTGGTGATGCAGTTTGATTTCCATGTCAGTATTCTGGGGCTTCTGACTAAACTTCCCTGTTAATAACCAACATCTAGACTTACGGGTTAGTTCTATAATTTCATAGTTGGCAGGGTAAGTTTCACTTCTGATCCCTACCAAAATGTCGCCAATGTTTGGCCCTCCTAGCTCACACAGTTTGTCTTGTTTGCCCAGGTCTTCTACTAGTGTGACAACATTTCCGGTTCCTCAAACTGTACCTCATGTGACACAATGTCAAATCATTCCCCTAATACTTTCAGAGAGAGCCACTGAGGAAAACAGCATGTCATTTTCCTACAGCCTGGCAATGTAGAGTTGCCAAAGAAAATAAAGTTTCCATCTTACTATAGTTCCAAAAATGGGAATTAACTTAAGTCCATTAGAAGCATGCACAGAATCTTTATGATAAAATACAATGAGAACAAAACGAAAAGGAAAGACCCAAATTGCTCAGGACAGATAGCATATGTGTTCATCAGAGAACAATGGGGGAGCTGTGGCCCTCTGGACCGGTTGCCAGGCACCCTATCTCATACTGCAGGCCTGGACATTCTTCTGCAGCAGGGTGGGTCTTGTCCCCATTCACCCACTTCTCCTTTTGTCCTTGTCCTTCTGCTTTATGGAAGACTACCAGGAGAACTTAGTTTAATTAATATGGGGTATAGAATTCATAAAGAAACGTGTAAAGCTAGCCTGTTCCTTTCACAGATACACACCACAGGGTCAAGAACTTGACTCAGGATACAACTTAAGTGGGGGATGGAAGTGATGGTGAACATTATGTTTAAAGTTACTGTGCTTAAGAGAACTTTGAAAAATCCCAGGTTGGTGGGACACTTCTCTGCTTAAAAAGCTCCCGGTGCTCTGCACAGCACAGCAGGGCTCCCTTGCACTGGGCATTCTGGAGCTTCTCTGTACACTGGCTCCTTCATCAGATCCTCATGACATCAGGGCAGCCCAGAACTGAGTTTAAGACCCGAGGGCTCAGCGGTGAGTCCTACCTCCCCCAATTCCTACCATCAAAAAACTCACAGTCTAACCTCATGTGCAGTACACAGAAAAACAAGTCCTTTGGTGCTGGAGCCCAGCTGCCAGAGGGCTTAGCTAGAATGCCCTAAAGCCTGGGTTTATTCCCCAGGACTACAGAAAACCAGTCCTGGAGGCATCTGCCTAAAATCTCACCATTTAGTGGGTAAAAACAGAGGCATCAGGAGTTCAAGGTCATTCTTTCCTACTTTGCAAATTTGGGGCCATCTTGGGCTCCATGAGATCTTGTCTCAATAAACAAGTTCAAGGCCAGCCTGGTCTACATGAGACCTGATGTCCATAATAAAAGAGCCTTACTCTTACATCCTATTCTGATATAGAACAGAACATCGCTAAAAATTAAATTGAGGCAATTAGCAAGTTAAAAAATGCCAGCTCAGTACACCTGCATATGTTTAAAAAATGTGAAGTATTTTTTGTCTTCTATCATACCTAAATTTTGAGTGGATCTCTGGAAAAGTTATTTCCATTGACCGAGGGTAAAATTTGTCTTTTCTCTGGAATGCATTTTCCTCTCTCAAAGATGGCCTAGTACTTACTATTCAACCTTTAAATGCAGGAACATGGGGCTGCAGAGTGATGGGTGGGAGGTGGGGTAGAGAGGTGGAGGAGGGGTGGTGATGGCTCAGGGATAGTCTTGCATGTATGAGGCCTTGGTTAATTCTCCACCACTGCAAACTAACAATCAATTGTTGAAGAGCTGTTCTTCTATAACACCTTATTCCCCAACCTGCCTCACGCACAGTCTGCTTTTCCTCCTGTCCATCTCCCCAAGTCCTGAACTTGGATGACACCATTATTCCCACAGCCTGCAACTCTTTATTTATGCAATACACGGTTAAGATACTTCAGGACAGCTGCCTAACGCCGACTCCCCGTTCTTGGCTTGTGTTTGTTCACAAACTAAGGAGCAGTCTAAAAGTCTCTCCGACCCTTAGATCTTGCAGTGAAAACATTTTGGCATCAGACACGCCTTTGCTATCTATCACTCAGCATTTGATAAACTGGTTGAGAGGAGCCAGAAAAGGTCCTAAGGGGTAAACACAGCTGGGTGAAAGCCAGCGACACTTAAGTGTGACCAATGCCAAGTATACAGCTCTTTCCCTGTCATCCTAGTGCCTGAGCTACATCTGGGATCTAGAGGGCGATGGTGCTCAGGCAGTTTTCCTCCCTTCCTCAACTGGACAACTTCGCCCTCTTGTGCTTTTTGACAGGCAGTTCCTTCACAGCCCAATGTTCAGTTGCCTCCTGGTGTCTAGCATCTTGGATTCTTTAAGGGCGACACCCGACTCTGGACTTCCTCCACTGGAAAAAACTGTCGAGGGCCCACACAGAAGGCAGCAAGAAAGTCTGTCCCTAGGTTTAGAGGAGTCTCTGGGCGCAGACCACCGCGAGGAGGTGCGGGGCTCAGCGGGCTCCGCCCAGGGCGGTCACCGCTGGTGCGTGGGCCCCACTTGGGTTGGCCACAGGGGCATCCATCTTCCAGGACGAGCTCAGAGCCAGGACTGGGGCGAGGGCGGGGAAAGGGTTTGCCCGGAGCACGGTCCCCTCGAGCGTCAGGGCCCCGCCTCGCCGAAGGGCCGGGGGCCCGGGCAGCAGCGGCCTTATTCCAGGCTCTATGAGCACAGGGCTGAGAGCGCGCTGAGGGCTGGGGGACCACAGGGCTGGGGCGCGGCTCCGGGTGCGCTTGTGGCCGCGGCCGCCAGGGGACAGCAGTGCCGGTGGGCGGCGGAGACCGAGCCCAGGCGCCGGGCGACCGAGGCAGCAGAGGACCCTCGCGGCGCCGGCTCCGGAGACGCGTTCCCCGCTGGGGCTGAATCAGGCGCGTCCGAGGCGCGTCGCCGCCGCCGCCCTTCGAGCCCCGCCGATCGGACTCGCGCGGGGACGGCCATCCCTTCGGCCTGCCGGGCATAGGCAACGGTGGCGGCGTCCCAGCCCTGGGGCTCTGGCAGGAAGGGAGGAGGCGGCGGCGGCCGGCGGGGCGCGACCCCCGCGAGGGTCTCCACAATGGTGCGTGGCGCTGGCGCGGTCCCCGCGTCCGCCCTGCGGCCATAGAGGAAGCGGCCGGGAGCCGCCCCCACCCCGCACCCCCCAGCCACTCGCTTGCC
Source organism: Meriones unguiculatus (assembly GCF_030254825.1). NCBI lineage: Eukaryota > Metazoa > Chordata > Mammalia > Rodentia > Muridae > Meriones > Meriones unguiculatus. The sequence goes on along the minus strand of NC_083364.1, from coordinate 12,616,814 downwards.
CAAGTTGGCATGGCCTCGCGGGCTGGGGCTCCAGCTCACCAGGACCTGCAGACCAGGACCCAACAGACACCTCGCTGCTCTTAGCTTGCTTTTGTCCGCTGTTTTGTTTGTTTGTTGGTTTGTTTGTTTTTCACATCAAAGAAAAAAATGACGCAAATATCTTCCAATATTTTGCCCCTTTTTTTCCACCAGGCATTGGTTTTCCTGTACTGAGATTACATTTTGCATTGTTCGTGTATATGACTCGCAAACATTTTCTTTCAATCTGCTGCTTTTGATATTTTTTTCAGAGATTTTGCTTTTGGAGTCATATATGGAAACTTACCATCAATCCTCAAGGTAATGGAGATCATTTTCTATGGTTTCTTTTAAACACTTTATAATAATTTTATGTTTAATCTACAGTCCTCTTCAAGGTAACTTTTCATAGGCTGTGAAAATTATAACTATTTTGCTCATGGATATCTAATTATTCGAACACCATTTCTTGAAAAAATTTACCTTTTCTTCATTGTTTTTGTACCAGTGGCAAAAAACCAACTAACTGTTCACAAGCACATCGACATTAAGATGTTCTGTTGAATGCTTGGGCTCACTGACAACACAGTGCCTTGGTCGCTGTGGCTTTATTCTGTCTGGAGTACTGTGCCTCCTCCGTATTTCTTTCACTTTTCCAGACTGTTGTCATTCTTGTGCTTCCCTCATGTGCTTTTACTTGTCCGTGTTTCTAAAGCATTAAGGTTCATTATCTATTTGGATTTATTGAAGTCCATCAATAATTTAGGGAATAAGTGTTACCTCAAGTACATGTTCTCTGATGAATACATATTCTATCTGTCCTCAACAATTTTGTCTTTCCTTTTCATTGTGTTCTCATTGTATTTTATCATAAAGATTCTGTGCATGCTTCTATTGGACTTAAGTTAATTCCCATTTTTGGAACTATAGTAAGATGGAAACTTTATTTTCTTTGGCAACTCTACATTGCCAGGCTGTAGGAAAATGACATGCTGTTTTCCTCAGTGGCTCTCTCTGAAAGTATTAGGGGAATGATTTGACATTGTGTCACAAGAGGTACAGTTCGAGGAACCGGAAATGTTGTCACACTAGTAGAAGACCTGGGCAAACAAGACAAACTGTGTGAGCTAGGAGGGCCAAATTGGCGACATTTTGGTAGGGATCAGAAGTGAAACTTACCCTGCCCACTATGAAATTATAGAACTAACCTGTAAGTCTAGATGTTGATTAATAACAGGGAAGTTTAGTCAGAAGCCCCAGAATACTGACATGGAAATCAAGCTGCATCACCAACCTGGGAGTTTTCAAACCATTGTCTTTTAAAGCAGCGTGTCAAAAATAAATAAACAGCAGACAGAAGAAGGTGAGTCCTGCTGCAGTGTGGTGTGAAAGTGAATTAGTGCCCAGAGACCCCAACTGTCCTACTCCTATTGTGTGAGAACACAGCACACAGATAAATATTGCTTCTAGAGTTCAAGGTTGGGCTTCTCCAGACATGCACAGCCAAGCTGCAGTTAAGACTGAGTGCAGGGTAGCACAGCCCTCTTTGTTATGAAAGGAGCAGAAATTTTCATGGAAATGCACTGCTAGTGCTAATGCTCATCTTGACCTGCCTGAGTGAGCTCAAGCCACGGACTGGCAAGAGATCACACAGCCCGCTCGCTTTGCAAGTTTGATTCCAAAATGTCTTTCTTCTAGAATGTAGGCAAGGCCAGGCACATGTTGAGGCTTCATCAAAACAAGATTAAAGAGTTTTGTTTGTAATGAAAATGAGTTGATGTTTAAAAGAAAATAGAAAGCTGTTTCTTTTTATTTATTCACTTTCCTGCCAATTGTAGCCCCTTCCTCATCTCCTCCTGATCCCACACCCTCACTCTTTCCCTTGCTCCCCTCCCCTTCTCCTTAGAAAGTGGGAGCCCCCACCATCACCAACCCACGCCAGCATATCCAGTCGCTTTAGGGCCGCATGCATGCCGTATCAGAAGAACTGACAGTGCCACTTGCCCTTTGGCATCCACATCACTGTGGCAGTGTACACGTCTCTCAGAGCGAGGAACTGTGCTATTTGTCTGGGTTTACCCAGGTGTGGCGGGTGGAAGACATTAGCACAGCCAACCATGATGAAGGAGGAGGTCACTCACACATCAGAGAGCAGGAAGAGTAGGGAGGGGACAAGACTCAGTGCACAGCTGATGGGGCCAACACAGAGAAATCTTTCTTTTTATCCATTTGTTCCCTCAATTGGAGTGACCTAGAAACAGCTTGCTCATGAAAGATTAGCCACATTTACGAACACAGATCTCTTTAATAACAAACCCAGAATTCTCTTTGTAATATTCTGGTTTTTTTTTTTTTAACTCAGAACAAGCATCACAAATTCATTGATACATAAGCACCCAACTTCTATAATCTATTTTTTAAAGAATTTGTTAGACTAGATCAGAAATCTCTAATACCATGGTTATATATTTTAAAAGCCTGCCTCCAGTGCCCTCTTCTGTTAACTATAGGTAAGTGCAGTTTCCCGTCTGCCTTTGAGAAGAAAGTTATTTTGGCAGAACTGTTTGACTGCAAAATTTTGCAAATTTTGGACAGTTTATTTCTACTGACTTCTTTTGTATCAATTACAGTTTACTCATTTCGTTCTACTGACTTCTTTTGTTGCTATGTTAAGAAGCTACAGCATCGAAGAAATGTATTACAAAGATTGAGTTCTTTTTCAAAAACCTGCAAGATTTATGATTTATAATAATGTTTCTCCAGGTTGACTATGTTACCATCTTCCAGGCAAGGTGCCTGTTTGTAGGATGACCTATGCCAATCAATATGAACCAGCACCTGCTCGTGGTAGCTGTCAGGCACACACAGGTGTCATCTACAAGACAGAGGTGGCCACACACTGCATTTTGACATAACCAAGGTTCTGTTTGCTCTGCCACATTGCTAAAACAAGTGATGAGGATGTAGGGTGCTAAATAACTACTTGCTGCTTGCACATGTGTTTAAGAACATTCTCCAGATTCCAACAGTTTTCCAAAGAGAGATGCAAGTCAGTTTTACTGGACACTGGTCATGAGACCAAAAAAACAAAACAAAACTTAACCAAAGCAATTTTAGATGGCCAAAGATCAAACCAACAACAGGACAAGTATAAGATTCTTCTTGGGGATGGAAAAAAATGTTAATAACTAATTAACAATCCTCAGGTACCAATAACAGGATTAAGAACACCACGGGTACTGAAAAATAGAATGTATGGTATCATAAATTTTAGATGTTCTCTGGGTCAAAATACTAGTAGTTTATTATAAAGAGGATAAGGACAAAATTTTTTAATGTATGATTTAAAATTTAGACTAAAGAGCCTTTCTATGCTTATCAACATTTATAAAAGTTTTTCGTGCTACTAAAAATGCCCAGGTTTCTCAGAAATCACAATAGAAAATAACTAAGTTCACATGAAAAAATAAAAAATGAAACAAAAAGATCCAATATGCATATAAATAAAGAGTTTAATTAAAGACATTAGAAGATCCAGGCTGGAGAAAAGGCTCGATCAGTAAAGTGCTTGCAAAGAAGAACAAGGTCCAAAGGTCCCAGTTCTGTCCCAGGACACAGTAATCCCAGGGATGGAAAGGCAGAGGCAGGAAGATCCCCAAGGTCCCTTGGTATCTGTCCTGGCTAGTCTTTTGTTAACATGAGCTAGAGTCATCTCAAAGGAGGGAGCCTCAATTGATCCATAAGATACAGCTGTAGGTCATATTCTTAATTTGTGATTGATGAGGAGGGGCCCAGCCCATCCTGAATGGTGCCATCCCTGGGCTGATGGTCCTAGTTCTATAAGAAAGCAGGCTGAGCAAGCCATGAGGAGCAAGCCAGTAAGCAACACCGCTCCATGGCCTCTGCATCAGCTCCTGCCTCCAGGTCCCCACTCTGCTTGAGTTCCCGTCCTGATTTCCTTCAGTGATATGTAAGTCAAATAAACGTTTTCCTCCCTGACATTCTTGTTGGTCACAGTGTTTCACTGTAGTAATAGCAGCCCTAACTAAGACAAGTTGGTACCAGGATTGTGGGGTGTTGCTGTGAGACTGAGCTGACCTTGATGTTTTGGGAGGATTGCAGAAGGACTTAAAACTTTGGATGAAAAAACCATTGAGTGTTGACAGCTTAGTGGGCAGCTGCTGGAGCTTGGAAGATAAGGATGTTGAGAGCGGTGCTGACAATAGAGGCCTGGCTTGGCAAGTTTCAGAGGAAAGCAAAGACTCTGCTGGGCCATTTCTGTGAGGAATCTGTGGTGTCTGAACACCTGGAGCTGAAGAATCAGCTGTGATGAACAAAAGACCAGCACCGTTGAAGAGAAAGCTTTGTGTGACTGAGACAATCAGTGCTGGTCAGCCTCAGCTGAGGAAGGAGCAGTGCTTAAGAGTCCAGCATCATTAACGTAAAGCCTTCTGGAAAGTGTTTTCTTGGGGTCAACACACAGGCGCTGTGTTCCAGAGGTGGCCAAGGCTGTTGGCAACAGAACTTTGTAGTGTACGAGTCACCCATGTGGTACTGGTTTTGAAGGCAAGAAGGAGTGTGGAGATCAGCTGAGACTTGGCTCTGTGAGAAGCCAGGAGAGGCCACTGCTGAAGGTGCAGCCTCAGCAGCAGTTGAAGACCCAGGATTAAAGGGACCATGCAGAGAGCCTTTGAGAGGCTATTGGGGAAATCCATCCCAGTTGCAGTAACATAAGATGACCACCAAGAAGAGCAACAGCAATGGAATGGTGCCTTCTGGAGCTTGGAAGACAAGCTGTGTGTGCTGCAGGGGGTGGGGCTGGAGAAGTGACCCAAGCCCCTTAGAGGAGCCCAGAAGGTCATCTGCAAAGATTAAACAAACCTACAAAAGAGAAACACAAACACAGTGTACAAATGTGGGTCAAAGCAGCCATTGGTAAGTCAGTGTAAGAGGAACAGCTTGAGAAGACAGTGTAAACTGTATCCTGTCCTGGTATGGAATTTGCTAGATTGTGTATTTCCTTTAACGAAGTCAGTTTCAGGGAGTCTGTTCTTAAGGCAATGTAGGTTTTCTCTACTGTGTTCCTTGCTCTCTTCTGAGTCTTGCTCACTAAGTGAACTGTGAGCATCTGAATTATTCTGCAATCTGTTTCAGGCAATCTAAAGTAGACTTTGCTTATAAAAATAAAAATAAAAAAAAGTTACTCCTCAGAATTCTTCCAGCCACCCCCATTTCCCAGTTTCCAAGCCCCTTCCACATGTAACTGTTTGTTACAGTGGCACCTCCCTTCCAGGTGTTCTACCCACATAGCACAGTTTGCTGAGGCTGCTGTAGTGAACTGGTGATGGAGTGATTGAGAACTTTACAGCTTCTGCCTTCCTCAAGGCAGGAGTCTGTGTCTCTGGAAGGCTCTGCACCTCAGCAGCTAGGTCACATTGAGACACTCTGCTGTGTAAGACAATAGTCACAGGATCTAGAGATTAAGGTATGACCTGGAGAAGCGGGGCATTATTTAGCCTGACACATTTGGATGTTTTATACAATGGCCCACATTTTCACACTGGTTGTTAGTGTGGCTTTAAGAGCATGGCATAACGGAAATGGACCAAAGAATATCTTTCAAAATAACTGACAAGGGGTTCTCAGAGGTTGTAGGCCTGCATATTAATGTTACCTCATGTAACAAAACAAAGCATTGTGGTTGCTCTTAGGAGACAGGATGAAGTGTCAGCTTGCAGAGCGGATCATGCCTTCAAGGTCGTCTGAGCAAATGGGGAGGTGATATCTATCCCCTTGACACACTGAATGCTTTGGTGTACTTGTGGCTTCAGCACAAGACACATAGTCTCTCCAGTCACGATATTAAATTAATTCTAATAATGATGGTATTTTAGTTTATAATATACATTTTGCTTCAGAATATGATGGGTAGCCAGGGTTCAGTGACATTTGGGGTTCCACGGTATAAGTAAAATGTCCTGTCATCTTTACAACTACAGCCATGAAGTCTACCCGGCATACAGTAAGCTGCCACACAGGACCAAGGATTGTCTCAGTCACAGCCTGCAACCGACCATGGAGAGAAACGTCTCAGGTCAGAGTCAAAAGAGAAAAGAATAAAACATACATTTTCCTAACATTCTAAAACGGCTAAGACAGCAGATGTGTCTGGTTTTGTTCTTTGACTACCAGGTTTGTATCTGTGGGAACATGTTTTCGAAGGCACTCTTGATCGCCCGGACGTGACTGCGCAATGGAGGGAAGGACAGTTGATTGTAGGAAGAAGACAGTACAGGTACAGATAGACAACACTGACCTTGCCTGCCGCATGACTCCTCATGGACCTACCAGAGGGAATATACTCTCATAAGTATGCTCTATATTTTATCATATAGTATGCACAGTATATTTATACTTTTATAAACTTATTTTATATCTTTATGCTTCAGCTTGGGAAGAATACAGAAATCTATCCTGGGAATGAATAAATAAATGAATAGGTCCTGCTTACACTTTAGTAAATGTTTTCTTATTAAATTAGACATTTCAAGGTAATTTTGGAGGGAAAGCTGGAGATCTGCCTCAGTGGCAGATGAGTTGCCTGGCATGTGCCAGGCCCCGGGATCAGTCCCCAGTGCAGAGAAGAAAGAAACTAAAAGTCTGTAAATAAATCCTGGGGAGTCTTATTTCACTTTGGTTTTAGCTGATGATATGGAAAACTTCATGTTCCACATTTCATACACTTGACTCGTAAATGAACACAATGTTCTATGCCTTAGAGGACGAAAGTAAACATTACTTTCATGATTTTCTTTTCATTCGTAGTTAGGTTAACCTGGAAATACTCAGAGTCCAACTTTTACTTATTAAAACATTTTATGTCATATCTACTATGATTTACGTAATTATATAGGCTCCATTTTTTTCCAAAATTCAAAATTGTTTCTGTTTTGATTTTTAGATTCTAAAAAACCAGTGCATTGCCAACACTTTCAAGGGTTTTACTTTTATTTAACTTACTATTCACTGTATAATTTCTTAATTTTCAAATAGAATTAAGATGACTTTAATTAAAAAAAACATAGTTTTATCATGAAGGTACTATTTCCAGTTGGCTTTTAATGGAAATAAATTAGTTGTTTTTACATGTTTAATTGGTTTTTGTTATTTTTGTTTAAAGACAGTGTTTTTCTGTGTAGCCTTGGCTGCCCTGAACTTGCTTTATAGACCAGGCTGGCCTCAAAATCACAACGATCTGCCTGCCTCTGCCTTTTCAGTGCTGGGATTACAGGTGCATATCACCGAACCGGGCTTGTCCCTGTTTGTCTTCAATTAAATATTTTATTTAATGATAGTACATGAGGACATGAATACATGTTAGATCATGAATACATGATCCAGTTCAACCTGCATTCCCTCCCCTCCAGTTCCTTCTCTGTACAACCCACCACTTCTCCCTTCAACCTTATGTTCACATGTGTGCCCACATACACACCTCGGCAGCCTGCAGCTACCAGCTGGTTTTGAGAACAGGTTTCTGGCAGAAGCTTAGTGATTAGGCTAGGCTGTCTGGACAGTGAGCACCAGAGATCTGCCTCTCCATCACGATATCAGCCTGTTATCTTAGTTCAAGAATTGTCCTTAGGTCCTCATGCTCACAGCACAAGCACTTTGCCAACTCAGCTAGCTCCCGAGCCTGTCATTGCTTGACTCTCTCAAAGCTACTCTTTCAAATCATGCATGCAGTGTAAACAGGTATTTAGCCTCACTGTTCTAATCTCATTGTAGGTTGTGTGTATACTCCTAAACTTCACACTAGTTAGATTTCACTGCTTGAAAGAATAAGTGGATCTTAGTGGCAGGAAGGCTGTCATAGAATGTGCAACACCTTGGGTTCAATGGCCAGTCCAAAAAAAAAAATTTATTGCATGCATAAATTGCTTTCTGTGTTTGTAGTTGAACAGTGAACATGTCAGTGGACTAACATTGCAGAGACGTTTCTGGAATTCAACTAGTCTATAGAATGGAATATGTGAGACTCTCATTTCTTCCCTGAAGGCACAGTCATGCGTGTCATCCTTAAGCTTATAATTACTTGGTATTACCACAGTGATAGAAAACATCATTAACTACCACCAAGAAAGGCTAAGCCCAGTTTGCCTTTCTGAGGTTTGTACACAAGATTTAAGTCATCATGGAAGAAACCGTGTTCTTTCCTCTTAGAGAACTTTATAGTCAAGTTCTGTGACAGACTTTTAAAATACCTTATTAAACAATGAAAAGTAGTAGATAATGTATCCAAAATTAATGAAGTTTTATGGAATCGCAAGTTGTACTCTCAGTCAAGTTACACTGGTGCTAACTTGAGTGAATTCCAAAACTATACTGTTTGCACAGTTACTTCGGACTGAAATGATTCCTCTGGGCTTGCTATATGGAAGTGCTTACTCTGAAGACATTTTTCAGTTGAGGCAAGCGGTAGAAAAATATATTGAAAATTGTAAGTTCTGATGCTTACACATATGCTGAGTAACCCACAAGAGCAAATTAGAATTCTGTACATGATTATTTTCAGTTAATGGATTATCAGTAATAACCTTAGATAATTAGAACATAGCACTCATTCTGTACATTATACTACTCATACACAAGCCTTATTTTTATAATGTTAGTGTATAGTAGGAAATTTTCCTGTTTTAAGTGTAGTAGTTAGGGGTTGGAGATACAGCTCAGTTGGTAGAACTCTCACTGAACATGCGCACATCTGGCCTTGGTTCCCAGCGCCACATGGACAGGGAGTGGGGCGCACATTCTTATTCCTAGCACACCGAGAGTGAGGGCATCCATAATTCTCTGCCTTAACTAGATGCTCAGGCATCTTTACCCCTTCTCTCTCGGGGCCTTCCCTCACCCTGAGCTCTCTGGGAGGTGATCTCCCTACTCCAGGATGTTCTGTGCATTCCATCCTTCTCTTCTCAGACCATGTTCTGTCAGGTGCTGCCTCTCTCTCCTTCATTTTCCACCCCACTACTCTCCATTAATCCTCATCCAGGATTTCAGAACACTTGTCCACACTCACTGTTTTCACTTCCCACCTGCTCATTCCCTTGCACTTTGACTCCCAAAGTTCAGAACACTTCGGCAGCAGTGATTGCTTGGGGCAGCGGATGACAGTGTGAGTTATGGAGCATGTCTATTCCTTTTATGAAAACTCTTGAAAATATATTGCAAAGAAGAAAATACAACATTCTCCCACTTGCTAACCACTCAGACTTAACATATCTGAGCTGTCAGGAATTCTTAATGTTTAACTTTCCTCCTAACAGAATTGTTTCCAATAAAAGCCTTTTCTTTCTTTCCTACTCTTTTTATTCTTCACTAAAGAATTGCTATTAGGAATTTAAAGTATATTCTCACTCAAATTTTTATATTTCTACTGATGGAAGATATATAAGTATTTTTCAATACTTATTTTTATGTACTTTCATATTTACATAAAATTATCCTTTAAGGGCTGGTAAGATGAGTTGCCGGGTAAAAGTGGTTGCCCTTAACTCAGACAACCTGAATTCAACCCCAAGGTCTGCGTGGTGGAAGGAGAGAACCAACTCCTCCAAGTTGTCCTCTGGCTGTCACAAACACGCCGTGGCACACGCATGCACACAAATCCTTTTAATTATGTTCAGAATCTCCTGAAGCTTGATGCTTTCCTTTACATTGTATCTTACTGCCTTGCCTTCAGTGAAGAAATGAGAGTCCACTCTCATATACTAGCTGAATTTCTACATCCAAAGCTTTCTATTATTCTGTCCCACTTGCTCAGAAGAACTTGCATTATACAAATTGTACATCCAATGAGAATATTAATTTAATCTTATTCTAGATTTTATATAAAACGATTGAAATTTCCTTTGTTCAGTTTTGTTTATCTCTTGCTTGTGGTGTGTTGTTTTCGACAGCTTCATCACTGGCCGGGGTGTGGTTCCAGGGTACTTCTCCATAGAAGTGGACATTGTGGTCCTTGTGTTAAATGGAAGAGAAAAAGGAAAGATCTCCCATGCCACCCAGTGGTTACTGTAGGCACAGAATTTAATGCAAACCCAGAAACTGCGGCATCTGGCTGTTGTCTTGCTTGGAAATGAATACTGTGACAATGACTGGATAATGCAGTTCCTCAAAAGAAATGGAGGCTTTGTGGACCTGCTTTTCATAACATACGACAGCCCTTGGATTAATGGCGCAGATGTTTTCCAGTGGCCTTTAGGTGTAGCAACTTTGTAAGTACAAGATAAGAAAGGCATCCCTCTTATGGTGTTTTAAATGGCAGTAAGCTCACTGGTGATGAGGCAGGCCAATCTTTCCTACCATCAAGAAGAGTGGCCTAGAGCATAAGTGGCAATAGTATCTGCTTTGTTGTATTTTACCATCTTCTGAGGAGAACTGAAGAGTACTTGTTTGTTCTAAAAATGGATATAGGATAAAATTTTAAGCTTATTAGTGTCCTGAAGAGATGTTTAGCAGAGAATGAACAAAGACAGAGCCATAATTCTTGTGAAAACAAATACTGTTGTGGCAGTATTTTTATATGCTGTATACACATTCCTTGGGTTTGTGATTGGCTGACTTGATGTTAATCTCAACTATAAAAGCAGAGGTTAATTAAATGATAGTTTAGGGTCCTCAATATATAATCATCCTCCAGTTTAAAAAAAATGGAAAACATTTTTTAAACTTTCTGTGGATAGATTTTTAATAGTAAGAGATAGGCTCTCAGTAGTATATAAACTTTATGAGGTCAGGAGTTTTCTTCCCTGATTTAAAATAGCTCTGTAGAAATGGGCTATAGAGGTGGCTCAGCACTTAAGAACAATTACTGCTCATATAGTAAACTCAGATTCAGTTCTAAGCACCCACAGGCTGTGTCTCATTGCCATGTGTGATTACAGTTCCAAGGCTCTGAATCCCTGTTCTGAAATCTGCGGGCGCTTGGCTACACATGGAGACAAGCAGGCATACAAATATACTAATATACACATAAATTAAAAAAAAAAGTAAATTTTAAAATAATGCTTATACACAGTAGGTACTCAGATATTTGCTGAGGAAGTGAATCATCTCACTGATAGAATTAAATCCGACATTCGTTATTATGTCACTGGTTACCATTTGTGAATTCAGACTGCTTTAGCTGTACAGATGTCACTAGAGAAATGCCAGGGACAGGTATTCCCACCCCTACATGGACAACATTCCAGGCGAACAGGTTTAGGCTGGGACCATCCTTAAAATTTCAAAAACTTTGTAAGTACACCCAACCTTCAGAAAAATCTATTTATTGAAAAGAGCCTGTATTTGTAGAAATATTTATACTTTTTCCACATTGTATGACACCACCTACTCACCTAATAGAAGACAGAAGCATAGTAATTCTGGTGTTGCCATCCTCACCTTGTTCCCGATGAGGAGATATTGGGTAGCATCTGGAAACCTTTTGGTTGTCTCAACTGAAGAGGGGGAATTATAACAACTGGTGTCATGGGGGTAGAGCCCAGGAATATTATTAAACATGGTGCAGTCTATGGCACTCTTTCAAACAAACAGTTATTTGACCCAAAATGCCATAATAATCTTATATACAGCATAGACTACAGGCACACATTTATATGCAAACCAGTGCCCATGGAATGAGCCTCCTCTGTATAATAACAGGTTTGTTGTAAGCGGTGATTGATATATCTTCTAGTAAACTGCTGTTAGTCCTAAACAGCTGTATAACCAAATCACCATACAGAGACTGGGTTTATTTAGTTAACCTAGAACACAGTGTTGGGCAATAGCTACTCCATCCTAAAACTCCAAGCCCTCATGTTTTCCTAACATTTAGATTTCCCACGTTATACTTGCTTTTTGTGACATATTAGATCCAGTCCATCTCCATGTAGTTCCAAGATCTGTCCTCCAGCTCTCTCTCCTAGCTCTCCTCTCCTCCCACTGCCCTCTGGCTCCTTCCCTCTTTCCTGTCCTCTGGCTCCTCCGAGCTCAACATTGTGTCTAATTTCTTTAGTTTGGCCTGTTTGCACACAGTTGAGACAGGATGCTTAAAATAAATATTACAAGGCAATATCCGGATTGAAACCAGACAGCTGTTGGGGGGGGAGGGAGATATCAGCATTTGAATGAACAAGGGTAAGGTGTATACATTTCAAAAGAATGTTATACCAACACAGGTTTTATTCATTGTTTTATTCTTTGGAATTTTTTTGAAATTAAATTTTCAGAGTTCATGATTATAACAGTATATATTCTTTTTAGTGGACAAATAGGACTGTTTATGTCTGTGGTGTACAATGTGCATAGAAACCATTGTCCTTAACACATGGCTTAACAAGCCAAGCTGTGGGGCATCCTACCATATAGTACTTCATTACTTGCTTTTATAGATACAGAAAGTTTCCCGTGGTTGAAGCCAGCTGGTCGATGCTGCATGATGAGAGGCCCTACATATGTAATTTTTTTAGGAACTGTCTATGAAAACTCATCAAGACAAGCACTAATGAACATTTTGAAACAAGATGGAGGTGATAAACTTTTTTGGGTTTCTGCAAGAGAGCAGTACATTCAATGTTTGCATGGTTCCTTCCTGTTGTTCTCCAATCCGAATGTCACCTTGTGTACAAATAGGTTTCCAGAGAAACAATGGTAACTGCTTATTCCAGCCTCCTGTCTGAAGGTACAGCAGTAACTAAAACTTAGGAAACTGGCTTTTCTCCAGTCTTTCCCATTATAATCAGGAAGCAAGTATTGATGTAGTAATGGAAGTCATTTTGCAATAATATCTTTTGCTATTAAATAAACACGTGGAGTGTAAAGCTGATTGGCCAGGGAATGGATGCCTAATACATATGCTTCTAGATCTAAAAATTTATTTTTAATTAAGACAGAAATTGCCTTCTAGATGGATATCACTAATTACTATGAATTTAATACAATTACTGTTAATGTAATTGTATTAAATTCATTTACTCTGAGTTACCAAACAACTGCCAAATGCCAGAAACCATCTTACTCATAATAACAGTGAAAACAAAACAAAAACAGTGCCCTCATAGCACTTGTTGGTGGAGACAAGTAAAACAGTGTGTGTCAGGAGATGGTAATGCCGTGTAAGAAAAGAATTAAAGACAAGAAGGCCACAGAGAGGACTGAGGTGGAGGGTAGAACATTTGTTTTCAAGGAGCGAAGGAGAGCACCAGGTGGAGGGCTATATTATATACAGGCCTGAAGAGGGCACAAGAGTCAGCAGGGTCCATTTAGAGAGGGGAGCCAAAGCAAAGGACATAAGGCATGAGGGTGCTTACACAGCAGCTGAAGGGCTGGTGAGTGAGAGGTGGTATGAGAGAGGAAAGTCTTACTGGAGGAAAAGCACTAATAAAATGGTTCTGGTTGAGCTGAGCTAGAGGTCAGCTAGTACCCTCTGTGCTCCTGCTGCTTCTAGACCATTCTGTCCTTCTGCACCCGGAACCCCAGTTCTCAGTCTCATGCCAGTGTGTGTAACTGGTACTCTGTAGCCCTGAGCCTTCACCTTTGCCTTACCTTTATGTTTCCTTAAAGACTGGAGATCCAGTGCCCCTCTGGCTGACACCAGTCTTGTCTGAATTCTTGGTGACTTCTAAGTCTAGCCAATCCTTCCATCACCTTGGTATAAGGTTTCTTTCCTTTCTCCCCTTCATAGATCATAGGCTTCGATCAGCCATTTCCTGTTATGGTCATTCCTAAATGGACACTTGGATTTCACATACCACAAGGTTTCTCCATGACCTCGAATTCTAGCATTCCTGTTGGTAACCATCCTATCTTGCCATTCCAGCTCATTCTCTGTAATGGGACTCCACAGTTCAGCTGGAATTTACAACATGGTTTTTACTATTCCATGATTGTTCTTCCTGTCCTTGTATCAACTTCCGCATTACACAGCTTAAATTCTACAGTCAACCAGCCCTGCATATATGTTCCCCTTTCTAATTCCCCCATCTAGCGAGCCCTACCTGTCTAGTCTCCCCTTCTGCCCACTCCATAGCCATACTCACGCAGCTGTGCATAAGTTTAGACAGTTTGAAAGCTGAAGAACCCATCACTCATGTATTTCCTAAAGTATTCCCCCTTCGTCCTCAAAGACTGCTTTATACCTTCTGTCCTAACCTCTTGACACCTCCTCAGTCTCCCTTTAGAGACTGGAGCTTATTTCACTAAGAGAATACGAATAGAAAAGAATGCCAGGCTCAGCTTCTGCATGTATGTGGCCTATATATTCATTCCATTCTCAAGACCACAGCCAGATTGAATGTTAAAATGTTTATTGCTTATGTCGTTCCCTCATCAGAACACTACAGGTCAGTCTTCTGTGAGCAGACTTTATGGTTTTTGACTGCTCACCTCAGTTCCTCTACTTCCACCTTGCTGGCCTCCCTACCAGTTCTTGGGCATACCAAGCACAAGCATGACCTTCATCTTTGTTTATTCTCTACTCTTCCCCACGTCTGCACTAGCCTGCCTGTTCACATACAGCTCTTGATTCTGAGCCCTTGGCAGTGAAACATTCAGTAATCACCCATACGAGAATGCAGCCCTGTCACTCCAGAAGCCCCTCTGTGCTTTTCCTCACAGGGCTTCAGACTTTCTAGAAAATGTCCTGACTTAACTGAAAGACCTAATGCCCACCACTGGATACAGCACAGCTGCATCAGAGTAAGCCGAGAGAACTCAACCTTCGGGAATTAAGGAGTGAATGAATACACCCATTCGGAGATTGATCACCGGATATTTTTAAATATACAGCAATAAAATGTTCAGATCATTTTCAAATATTCAAAACAAAAAACTTGTTTTAGGCAGAGTCTCATGTAGCACAGGCTGGCCTCAAACTCGGTATTTAGCCCAGGATGATGTTAAACTCCTGATTCTTCCTATGCCTCCCAACTTATAGAATTAGGGAATTATATACCCAGTTTATGGATAGATGATGATCAATACTAGGTCTGAGTTCTAGCAGCTGGGCTATACCCACACCCCCAAGCCTTAAAGAAGTTTTAAGAAATGTGTTTGGTCCAACATTTTCATTGCCTCTCACATTTATCATCTCTATGATGTGTTCACAATTTTGATAACTGACATTAAAAGATTTGCTTCAAAAAAGATGCCATAGGAAAGGAAAACTTACAGGGATTTCTTTGTTGTTTGTTTAATTTCCTAGGTGGAAGCCTCAGGAGAGAAATGAAAGACTTAAGAATTACCAAGATGCTTTGCTTCAGAGTGACCTCACTTTGTGTCCTGTAGGAGTGAACACAGAGTGTTACAGAATATATGAGGCCTGCTCCTTTGGCTCCAATCCTGTGGTAGAAGATGTGATGACAGCTGGCCACTGTGGAAACATGTCCAGTCACCACAGCGCTCCTCTGCAGTTACTCAAGGCCATGGGTGCCCCCTTTATCTTCATCAAGGACTGGAAGGAGCTTCCTGCCATTTTAGAAAAGGAGAAGACTGTAACTTTACAAGAAAACATTCAAAGAAGAAAAATGTTACTTCACTGGTACCAACACTTCAAAACAGAACTAAAATAGAAATTTACTAATATTTTAGAATGCTCATTTTTTATGAATAATAAAGGTTAATCATACCTAGTTGTAAGTGTGTGTTCGTAAGTGTGAATATGTACAGCACTTGATAAGGTGGCTCCATCAACTCAGTTTCACAGAAGGGACCACATGTTCTCCTTTTTGGCTACTGCTGTATACAAGATCAAAGAAATGGTGATATTTTACTGAGGCTGACCTGGCAAGATACTGACACAGGCAGCCTGAGGGGGTCACAATCAAAGTCACATTTAAGTGGGATTCATTTAAATGGAACTAAAATTCTTCGTTTCATATTTTTAAGGTAATGCGAATACCCCATTTTTAAAAAAGATTTATTTATTTATCTATTATGCAGTATTCTGCCTGCCTCTGTGGCAGCCGGCCAGAAGAGGGCACCAGATCTCATGCTAGATGGTTGTGAGCCACCATGTGATTGCTGGGAATTGAACTCAGGACCTTTAGAAAAGCAGCCAGTGCTCTTAAACTCTGAGCCATCTCTCTAGACTGGACCTGGGATTCCTATCACCCGTGGTGCTGTTGGGGTTTATTCTGTATTTGTACCTGAGAAAAGCAATGTGAGACAAGAGACTGAACTACTAGAGAGGAATTGTTGCCTGAGCCCAGAACAGAGTAGGAGGTACAGAGGGCTCAGTGGTGAATCCTAGCTCTGCTGCTAAATAGGATATTAAAAAAAAATCACTACCTGCATAGGCCTCAGTTTCCTTATCTTTAAAATGTGTTAGTTCTTAGATCCCTGGAATGGAATAAACTCTTATTGAGATGATTATTTAAAATTGCTTAACAGAAGGGCCTCTGGCTTAGGCCTTGTCTTAGTCACTCTTCTGTTGCTGTAAAGAGACACCATGACCAAGGCAGCTTACAAAAGAAAGCCTTTCCCTGGGGGCTTGCTCACAGGTTGGGAGGGTGAGTCCATGGCCACAAGGGTATCACACAGGGTGGCAGGCAGGCATGGGGGTGGAGCGGCAGTGAGGGCTTCCATACGAGACAGCAATCGAAAGACAAACAGAAAGAGGCCTAAACACTCAAACAGCAGTGCCTATGGGGACAAATTCTATGGGGCCTATAGTTGAAGCATCTAGAGGCTAAGAAAGGAGGGGTGCTTCCTCCCCGGGATTGAGACCAGCATAGGTACCACAGGAAGCATCAGCCTACAGCCTCAGCCACAGCAGCCAAGCAGTTTCTACACACCAACTGCATTTGATCATCGCTATAATCTGTGCCTCTTACTGTTCCTGTTGAGAGAGATGCTGTGTGGCTCAGCTGCCCTCAAACTCATGGTGCCTCCTCTCCTCGACCACCACACTCAGCTTCAACAGACTTTAACAGGAAACATTTTAAAAATGAGAGACAATGCCTTACCCATGCTTGATTTCACCAGGGTCTCTGTAATGCAAACTTACCTGGAAGTTGTGATAAGGTATCCCGTGAGAAAGAGTACAAAAGATAACAGGTTTTATTCTGAATTCCAGTCCATCCTGGGGAAGGGATTTCAGGAGGAACCTAGGGTATTTTGTTCAATTTTGAGAGAGTTAAATGCTCATAGTCAGTTTTGCTTAGCTTTTTATTCAGTCCAGGAGCCCATCCTATGGAATAGAGCCCCA
Organism: Meriones unguiculatus; assembly: GCF_030254825.1. NCBI lineage: Eukaryota > Metazoa > Chordata > Mammalia > Rodentia > Muridae > Meriones > Meriones unguiculatus. The sequence continues at coordinate 12,599,542 of NC_083364.1, read as the reverse complement.
TACAAGGTTAAGGTGGGTTTTCCCATGTAGGTAATCCTTCACAGGCATGCCTACAGATTTGTCTCCGGATGCCTCTGGACCCCCACAAGTTGACAACATTAACTACCACTGTGTTCACTCAGCAATCAATATGACATGTTGAGTGTTTGTGGATTAACATTTCCAAGTTTGGGGAATACTCGCTAAAGTGAGCATTTTGCACACATTCTCACAAGAAACCCACAAGATGACACCAATATTCCCCTAATATTCCTAAATGGAATCTGGAGGCTAAAGATTCTGTAAATCAGACATAACGAGGATGTAATCCCAGCACACATCTTCCCGAACCCGGATTGACTCTTCTTTCCTGCTGTCTGCTGTTTCCTGTGGACCTGTAACTCCTTGCCACTGGAAAGCAGGTTCACGCACGCAAGATGAGCACTTCTGATCACGGCTTTATACCGATTGATCTTGTTCCTCACCTGGCCTTCAGTGCCATCATCTTTCTCAGACTGAAGAACCAAACCTACTCCCAAATTTGAAAATGGTGGACAGCTAAAGTCTGGGCTACCTGAAGTCTGGTTCCCCCATCAGTCCTGTGTGACTTGGCTCCACCTTGTGGTGGCTGTTTTCTTAGCCCTCTGCTCCTCTCTTTCGCCTCCTAATTTACATCTTTTCACTCTTCAGAGGTATGTGATGAGAACTTTGCCTGCTGGTGAGATTCCAGCCCTCTCTGGATAGTCCAAGTTTCCAGAAGCAGAGCTTCCTGTCCCATGTGACCCTTTACTCTTGGTGGAAGCAGGCTCTCAACACATGTCCAGCACTGTCTGGACTCCCAGTGACCCCTGACCTCACAAAGTGCTTGCACTTACATGTTCAGTGGATAGTGTTTGGGATCCAGTCCTGGGACATTTCATAACCAACATCAGAGCACTTTAGAGTCTGTTTTAAACTCAGACACACCACTTCACACTTAAGATGACACTTCTCAGGACTAATGCGCATATGGGGCACAGGGAGATCTCGTCCTTCTTCGGAGGGAAGCCTGAGATGCTGAAGTTCCAGTAAGTTCTGAGGAGGTGTGCTACAAGGGCCATTCTGAGGAGCAAAGACACCATAAGTTCCAAATATTGACTGGGAAAAGAATTCTCCAGGTGAGTCTACTCATGTGAAGCTCAGAACTAAAGCACATCAAGAGAGTAACCTTATAAAAGTTTTACTACCTGAGTGCCAGTGACGGTGCTGCCAAGACATTTTTCATTGAACACATCTCTACAAACTAATTGTTTCTTCAGTACACTTTTCGTCTTCACCTACTCACCTGTAAGAGCATCGGGCTTGTACTCAGGTCCATCTGTTTCCATTCTGCACGAGTCACAGTTCACTTACAATGGATCTGCCTTCTTTCCCCTCACCTCGGTAATTCTGAACACCTACCCCAACCAGCCTCTCCTTAGGACAACAGTTTTCTGCACTTAGAATCCTACTAAGGGTTCCCATGTGTCTGATGCACAGTGTAGTCAGAATATGAATATTCCAGGAGCCTATACCGATGAAAATATTAAATCCCATCCCTTATTTTAACAAGATGGTGTTAGCACTCCAAGGAACGCAGCAAGAGTTAGGCCAGACAAGAACTGTCAGCTGCAACTCAACAGTGAGGATGAAAGGTGGGATAGTAAGTATTCAGAGCAAAGCGTGACAAAAAGATCTCTTAGCAGCTGCAGATCTCTGCCCATATTCTAGAAGGCAAAGGTCAAGCTCTCTTTTCCTTACACTTCGGTAGATGGCATTAAGGGGGTGCCTGTTTTTCTAGCCTCTTCCCTACAGACACAGGCTGTGGCATTAGTCTTGACTTGTTGATAGATATTTGCCCAGGGAGAACAGTCTAGGGTTGGTGAATGGCGCATAACCTCCCCCTGAACCCCAGAAAAAGAAGCCCCAAACTAACTGGGGCACTGTGTACCCTCACTTGTACAGGCCACTGCCACTCTTGACAGCATGTTTCCTTCTGATCCATACTATCACGTAGCTTTTGAGGAAAGTAATGTTTGCATGGCTTTAGCTCATTCTTGAGGAAGAGGCCAAGAACCTGAAAACCCGAGGCCTGGTGCCCCAAGCACCAGCAGCATTCCTATCGTTCTGAGTTGCTCCAGGTGTCACACACCCCACAGGCCATCAGAAGTGGTTAGTGACAGGGAGACAGAATGCTTGTGCCCTAGAGCGATCCTTCTTCCTCAGTACTGAAAAAACAAAACACAGAGTCGGAACTCCACAGAGCTTTCTATAAGGGGACTGAGGAAATGCCACCTGAAAGAAAAGATTAGAGAAGATCAGCTATGTGAGAAGTGTTCTTTGACACTGCGACCTCCTTCTGTCTTCGTGGCCTAACTGACCCCAGCTCCAAAAGAAACCTGTGCTCTTCCCCTGTGGTTTCTGACCTTGAACCACCATGTCCGGTGTGGATAAGACATCTCCCAGTAGACTAAGGGACCCTTCAGCCATCAAGGGGACAACCCAAGAACTCCCAGAGAACGCCCAGCTGACCTGCAATTTGACTTGGACATCGGAAAGCTGTGTCGCAGGTGGCAGCCAACACCTGAGTAAAGACAATCCAGCCTACTTCAGCCAGAGCCAGTTACTTCTTTTATATCTATTGTAATGAATACAATAGATATAAAAGAAGTAACAGGGCCAGAAGATATTTCACCTTGATGGTACAAGACAGAAAAAAAAAAAAAAGATAAAGTAAATGGGCAGGTACAGATAAAGCTGGGATTACAAGCACCAGGTGGCCTTGCCCCTCTCTCATGCCTTCCTAACTTTTTGTTTCATTGCTGCTGCACAGCAGGGCTGGGGCCAGCAGGATTGTCCACTGGGTAATAGTGCTGGTCAGGTGAGCCTATGAACCTGAGATGTAGCCTCGGGATCCATCATGCAATGAGGCTCAGCTTCTAAAGCTTGTCCTCTGGCCTCCACAAATACACAATGGGACACATTCATGCACTCATACATGTATGCACACACACACACACACACACACACACACACACACTGTACACACCTATGCTCTCTACAAACATACTCTGTCCACACACATACTCTCTCTCTTGCTAAATGATAATTTAAAATAGAAAAACTCAAAACTAAAGCAGGCTTGTAGAATTGTCCTGTGTCCACCAGGAAAAACTGCTTGGACACAGGGTTCAAGCTGATAGAAAATATTAGTGAGCTGGCAACTACACTGAGCACTCAGGATCCTAGGGTAGCCCTCAGCTTTTCTCAAGGTGAGCTTTTAAGCACAAATCCCATAACCTGTGTTTGAGGTCTGTCTTCCCCTCCTTTTGCTTGAATCCCAGACTTGGGAAACCATCATTGTATTCTTCTCTTCCATGAACCAGAGATTTTCAGATTATATTATCTCCTAGAGGTGAGATAATACAACATTTATCAGGTTTATTTCACTTGACATACCTTATCCATGTTCAGCCATAATTTTTCTTCATATGAAAATTCTTCCATTGTGTGCATGTCATGTATGATAAGTAATCTTGGGTTGTCAACTTGATCACATCTGGAATCAACTAAAACTCAAGCACCTGGGCACATCTGTCAGGAATTCTCCTTTCTTTCTTTCTTTCTTTCTTTCTTTCTTTCTTTCTTTCTTTCTTTCTTTTTTCTTTCTTTCTTTCTTTCTCTTTTTATTTTAGAACTTTCTTTTTCTTTTTCTTTTTAACTTTCTAAAAAGATTTTCAAAATTATACTATAATTACATTTCTCCCTTCCCTTTCCTCCCTCCACACCCTGGCATTTCCCCTCCCTTCTCTGCTTCAGATCCATGGCCTCCTCTCCTTTCATTAATTGTTATGGCATTGCAAATATGTATATCAGTATGCATAATCCCAAATATAACCTGCTAAGTCCATAAAACGTTGCTGGTGTGAGGAGCTTCCGGGAGGCTGTTCTGCACTGGGCATTTAATCGGTGTGCCCTTCATGAAGCTGGCTCCCTTCAGACGGGATTTTCCTGGACTGGGTCATTTGAGAGGGATCCTTTGGGTTCAGATGACCCACCCTAAATTTGGGCCACACCTTCCAGTGGAAGCCTGAATAAAAGATCCTGGAAGAAGGGAGTCTTTGCCTTTTGTCCAATCACCCTCCCTTTCTCTGGCAAGTTCATCCATCTTGCTGCTGAGGCATTTCTTCAATGGCATTACAGCCTACTTCTTTGGGATTTCAACATATACTGAGGACCAGCTTAGACAGCCAGCTTTGTAGACTGAACAAACTACGTGGATCTCGAAGGTGGTAGGGATTAAACCTTGGCCTTTGTTTATGCACGGCAAATGCTCAGTAATTGCTGATCTACAACCTCCCTTCCTATATAATGTATTTTATCATTTGGGGCTCTTTGTATCCAAGGCTGACTGTGAAAGCCCCACGCTGCTTAAGATGACCTTGAACTTCTGGTTCTCCTGCCTCTGCTTACAGACTGCTAGGAGAAGAGGCATGCCCCATCACATGCAGTTGTGTGTTGGTCTGGGAAGCAAATCCAGGATTCTTATTTGCTGGGCCAAGAGTTCCACCAAGTGAGCTCCACTCCACTCCAGCCCAGCTCTGCTGCCCCACAACTCAGCCCACACATGCTGACTTCTTTGAGAGAGCCTGCACACAGGCACACACACACATATGCACACACGTACACACGTGAAGACAGACAAACACACACCAGAAGGTACAGAAAGAAAGAACACAAGATTAAATGTCAAAAATGTCAAACTGTGTCCAGAACATGAAGTGGGGTTTGGAAAGGCAGCTGTGACGACCATTGTTGACTGTGAACTGGATTCCAGTTATCTGGTATTATGTAAAACCCCAAAATGAAAAGGCACACCTGTGAGGGATTCCTTGCTCAATTTTAATCCTCATCTTTGAAGAGGGAAGCCGAGCCTCTAATCCAGGCCACACCTTCCGCTAGAAGCCTCTATAAAAGGTGCTTGAACTAGGGAGCATTTGCTATTTGCCTGTTACTGCCTCGCTGAGAAGAAGTCCATTCCTTCACTGTCCTTGCGGTCCAATTGTGTAGAATTCTGGCCTTTACTGAAGACCAGCTGAGACATCCACACTCATGGACTGAAAAACTAGTGGACTTTTGGACCTTCCATTCATAGGCAGCCATCTCTGGACTAGCTGGACTTCAGCCTGTAAGTCATCTATCTAAACTCATCTATCTATCTATCTATCTATCTATCTATCTATCTATCTATCTATCTATCTATCTAGTGTGTGTGTGTGTGTGTTTGTGTGTGTGTGTGTTCTGTTACTCTCGAGATCCCTGACTAAACCTGCCAGCCTTGTAAACAAGGGGAGCCCAGTTGTCCAGATGTTTTGGTTCTGCCCCTGCTGTTCTCTGCTCTGAGAAGTTCCTTTGGGTCAGAGAGGAAGGCAGGAAAGACTGAGAGGCACGCTCTTCTCTGTGGTTTCTCTCTGCCCTCTTGTGGCCGTGGCCTGAATTTGCAGGGTGAGAGGCAAAGCCATTCCACAGTGATCCACTAGGATAAAAGGCCACTGTCTTTGCTCACCTTTCAGAGTTTATTGCAGTTCAGTCATTTATTTGTGTTGGGGGTGCGGCAACTGCTGGCTTGCCATAGCACATGTGGAGGTCGGAGAATAATTTGGGTGACTGGGTTCTGTCATTTTATCTTGTGTGACTCAGGAATTGCCCTGAACTGGTCAGAGTTGCCAGTGAGCAGCTAACCGGGCTGAGCCATCTCATTGTTCCTCCGTTCTGTTTGGCAACGATCAAATCAAATATAATCTACAAAGCTTCGCCACTGTTCAATCACATGTTATGAGTTTTATGGAGATATGGTTATGTCTCTAGATTTTTGGGAGTGAGAAAAGCAGCTACAAGCAGGTTTAAACACATGGTTTAGTCTCTGTCTTTCAAGGTTTAAGGACATAGAAGCTTCTCAAACTATTTCTAAAAGCTTTTACAAGGGATAACTATCTTTTCATTTATTACATTTTTTTTCTAATTTTGTTTTGTACATTTTAGCAAAGATTTTTACTTAGTTCTCTGGTACACTGTTTTTCTGGGGAAAAAAAGAGAAATTGGCTTAGTAGAAATCCTAGCTTTTATTTTTTTAAGATTTATTTTTAATGTATATGAGTGTTTTACTTTCACATATGTAAGAGCAGTGTGTGTGTGTGTGTGTGTGTGTGTGTGTGTGTGTCTGTGCGTGCGTTTCCTGCTTAAAGCCAGAAGAGAGTGTCAGCTCCCCTGGCACTGGAGTTACAGCTGATTGTAAACTGCAAAGACAGGGCTAGGAATCAAAGTGTGGTCTTCTAGTAAAGCATCACTCTTTACCACCACGGAGCCATATCTGCTGAGTCATCCTAAAAAGATCTCTCCAGCCAAGTAGTGGTGCTGCAGCTTTTAATCCCAGCACTTGGGGGTTTTTACATTTATTTATTCATTATATGTGCTGAACTTCTGCTCCTCTGAGTTCTTACTGATCTTGGGTTTGCTTCAGCCAGCAGGAGTTCCAACAGGAATTCCAGGAATGAAAACAAGCTTTAAGATCCTAGACCTGGTAGATGGTGGGCAGGGCCTCCATTCACCAATGAATGTTGCCCTGGTGCATAAAACCACATCATAACCAGCTTGTGGAAACTGGCCTTCCAGAGCCTTGATAACAGTGGAGGGACGCACACAGTAGTATTGATTCTAACATGTGTTGACTGCTGTCTCTGGCTGAAAGTCTCTGACACTCATTGTGATTTCCACAATTTCATTTTCTACAGTGGCTCCTTGTGCCCTACAGGGATCATTCTCCCTCAGTAGGGAAAAAACAAAACGCAGAGTCGGAACTCCACAGACCTTTCTATAGGGGGACTGAGGAAATGCCACCTGAAAGACAAGATTAGAGAAGATCAGCTATGTGAGAAGTGTTCTTTGACACTGCCACCTCCTTCTGTCTTCCTGGCCTAACTGACCCCAGCTCCAAAGGAAAACTGTACTCTTCCCCTGTGGTTTCTGACCTTGAACCACCATGTCTGGTGTGGATAAGACATCTCCCAGTAGACTAAGGGACCCTTCAGCCATCAAGGGGAAAACCCAAGAACTCCCACAGAACGCCCAGCTGACCTGCACTTTGACTTGGACATCAGAAAGCTGCATCTCGGGTGGCAGCCAACACCTGAGCAAAGACAATCCGAGTAGAACCTCTATAAGGCAGCCTTGCAAGCAGGGTAAAAGAATGAGCCCTGAACAGCCAGAGAAAGGCCAGAAGAGGAAATGCCAAGAAGACAAAGAGGATGATGTGTGGTCCGAAGAGCCAGTCCAGTCCTGGAAGAAGCCGAAACAGGAACAGCATGAAACAGAGCTTGGGGATGAAGAACCTGACAAGAGCCGAATATGGTCACCCCAGGAAAAGGGTCCGTTACAGCTAATGGCCCCAGAGTGTGCCAAAGGCCCTGAGGAAGAGGCTGTGACTGAGGAGTCTGTGGGTGGAGGCCAGGGTCTCAAACCCCCTCACAGCAACAGGGAGGAAGAAGTTCAGAAACACCACCATGAAAAGTGCCCAGGGCTGTTGGAACTCCTCCAACCTGATGTCCCCGTGAGCTTTGGCCCTCACAGCACTCACACAAGCACCATGGACACCTCGAAGACTATCAAAGGTTGTGCTGAAGGGCAAAATCATGAATCGGAAACACCTCAAATCTGCACAGACAGTGTCAGCAATGGCATGCCCAGCAGCAAAGTGTCAACACCTGAGGTCAAGAAAAAGGCTCTTGAAGACCAAGAGAAGGGCAGAGGGCTGGACCGTGTTCCTGCTGTCACAGTGGACATGGAGAAAGAAATCAGCAGTGCGCTAGGCCCTGGGTCAAAAGATGAGATCTTGAGCTGTGCCTTCAAACTGCAAATGACTCGAGGAGACCTGTGGACCCTAAGGAACACCCAGTGGCTCAACGACAAAGACATCAATTTTTACATGAATCTTCTCATGGAAAGAAATCAAAGTCAAGGCTACCCGGCACTTCACGCATTTAATACCTTCTTTTACACCAAGTTAAAGTCTGGTGGCTACAGGTCAGTCAGAAGATGGACCCGGGCAGTAAACATCTTTGCCAAGGAACTTATCCTGGTCCCAGTTCACCTGGGCATGCACTGGAGCCTGGTGGTCACAGACCTATGAAAGAAGAGTATTGTCTACCTGGACTCCCTGGGACAGAAGAGACCCGGCATCCTTGAGCTGCTTTTCTGCTATCTGCGGGAGGAGAGCAAAGCTAGAAGGAACAGCGACCTTAGCCCTGCGGAGTGGAAGCAACACATTATGTCGGCAGAGGAGATTCCTCAGCAGCTGAATGGGGGCGACTGCAGCGTGTTCGCCTGTAAATACGCAGATTACATTTCCAGGGGCCAGCCCATCAGCTTCTCCCAGCAGCACATAGCACATGCCTCTGTTCAGGAAGATGGTGTGGGAGATCCTGCACCAGCGCTTCCTATAGCAGCTTCCCCTGGCGGCACTGCGAGGCAGCTGCTCCGAGCTCTTTCCCAGGTGAGGCTAAGGACTGCAGGTACTGGGTGTGGAAGAGCCTTGAACAAGTTCTGAGTGTAAAGACTGCGGCCAGGACAGCCACGGCTGCACAGAGAAACCCTGTCGGGACAGAAACAACAACAACAGAAGACACGTGTGCCCACCGAAAGTTAGAAACTATCCGGCCTGCACAGTGCATGCTCACAAGCACGCGGCTTTCGAGATTCATCTGTGACTGAGGTCGACGCTGGATTGAATTTTACTGTTCTTGTTCACAATTTTTATCTAACTGGCAGTGGACGGCTTCCGGTGCTTTTCGGCCTTTCGTTCTCGACTGCTTGTTTGCATTAGTTATTTCTGAAAGGAAGGCCACCAGTTGCCTGTCTCCGAAGGAATCTCCGGTTGCCTTCCAGTACTGTGTGCTACCACAAAAGCGTCACAGTGTGCTGCTGTTCACGGGACCCGAGCAATCCAGGAGAAGTAAGAAACACGCCGGAGGCATCTCAAGATACTTCCCAGCCTGGAAGTAAAGACATCTATTTTATTCTCAGAAGAGGAGTAACTAATGCTACATGTGCATTGTAAACCCGGGACTCCTTGAAGCCTCACCCTGCTGAGGGCTGTACTAAACTGTTTATTCCAAAAAAATAAATATAAATATTTATATATATTTTAAATAAACAAATATTTATATATAAATAAAAATATATTTTATATATTATATATATTGTTAAGCTATTTTTGAAGATGTTTTCTTTGTATATATTAAGCTGAAATTTAATATGTCATGTTAATATTTATATTCTGTCACCTTAGCCCCACTATTGGTATAGACTTAATATATTTAGTGTGAATATTGCCAACTACATGATAATCTATTTTTATACAGGAAACTTTAATTTTTTATTAGCAGTAAATCTTACATTTGTGTTGTTATTCAATAAAGTTTTTATTTAATAAAGTTTGGAGTTTTCTGAACATACTTTGCAATATCTGGTGCCTGCTATTCCTTGCATGGTGTAGTGAGGTTGTCCGAGAGAACTGGAAAGCAGATGTCCGAGACAAGATCCAACAGTGTAAGCCAGAACCTGTTCATACATCTGCATGCTGAGATTGCTCTCATTCCAAACTTCTGACGTGAAGACAGGGCACTTTAGCCAAGACATGTCCTCATCCTGGGAGAAGCTCAATATCGCAGCCAGGGCTGCCTTGAAAAACCAAACAGAACAACCAAAACAAAAAAATATGTGATATCAAGACTTCAAAAATTCAAAGTTTTAACATAGTAATCAATGGAGTTGTGATACCTAAAATTACTTCTCATCATGTTAAAACCACCTCTGTCCAGACCTCTGGACAAAGAAAAGAATGTTGCTGTTTTTAACCCCAGATAATTTTTTTTAAATCCCCAAGCTTTTATTATGACTTAAAAGTAGAAGGCTCCAGAAGTTCCTCTTTTGTAACTTAAAAGAATTCATGTGAGCCTCACGGAGTTTGCAGCTTGGATCTATCTACCTGTCACAGGTCAATTGAACTCCAATCAACAGACTAAGATTCCCCAACTCTTGCCTGTTCCTGATGGAATAGGTGTGTGTGGGGGGTGCTCCAAATGTAAGAGTTTCCTTTAAGTTCCTTAACTTTAGCTTCTGTCCCTAGTCTGAATATATCTTGGCAGATTTCCACTCACCTGACAGTCACCACCCAGGAACCACAATCAGACAACAAACCACACCAAAAGTGATCTACAGCACCCAAGCCCCAGGCAGTCCTACAAAAGTGGACAGCCTGGGCTTGCTAGGTGATGTGCTCCAGTCCAGCTGCCTTGATTGCTTCCTCTCTTTTACCTTGATCAGGAAATCAGATGCTTCTGATGAGTGCCCCATTTCCGGAATGAATCCCCTCCCAGGCTTTGATTAACATTCCTGGCTTCCTGGGCCCCTACAATGGCATCCTAATTTCAGTTGAGGCCCATTTACAAAATCATCTATGCCACCCCTTATCCTCACCAAAAGTCTGAAAAGGTTCAGTCCAAAGGAAACTCTCTGGCAAGGAAGACAAATGGTTACTTGGACTGTCTACCCAAGAAACCAGGCTCGCTCATACTGACCTCCAGGCTCCCTTGTTTGAAAAAAAAAAAAAAAGGTACCTGTAAAAACCAACTAGATCAAGATCCATCAGCAGGTTGATCCATTAGCTGAAGCAGTTTTGCAACATGATAGAGCACTCACCATACTCTGTGCAGAACAAGGATGTGATTGTGTGGCTGTAAGAGAAAACGTTGTTCTATGCAAACCACTCAGCAATCATTAGAGATTCCTGTACTCTCAGGAAAACCAAAACAAAAACAAGCAAACAAACCCTGTACACTGCAGACAGAAAAATGACCCAGAACAGGGGAAGCCCATGGTTGCCATTCTCATTTCCTTGTTTTTCCGGGTGATAACTCTGTCTTCAGATATTGCAGAACACCAGACACTTCTGTTTCTGCTGATCATCGCTGGCTTATGCATCATAAATGTCTTAACTAGATACAGAAATTTTGGTCTGGGTGCCAGTATACTGATCTTTATTAAATCCCAGTGTGAACAGGTGTTAGGCCCACCGAGAGCCCAATTACCAGAGAGAAAGATGAAGTTAGCTTGGAGATGGATTGCCGCAAACAGAAGAGGTTTATTCAGGCCAGTGAGTGATGGGGCCACTTTGCAAGTCATCAGGGAACAGCCCCGAGAGACAAAGGCATGGGGTTTTTAAAGGAAAAAGCAAGGGAGGCGTGGGGGCTGCAAGCTTGGCAGTACAGGATTGGGTGAATGGGCTTATGGGTAGTTGACTTTTAATATCATTGGTTCGTTTTAGGCACCCATGTCCAGTCAGGCCTGCCCCCGACATCTGGTGGATATCTGATCTTCAAGTTACACCCAGAATGTCCTGGATGGGGGAGCTGTGGCCATCCGGACCAGTTGCCAGGCACCCTATCTCATACTGCAGGCCTGGACAGTCTTCTGCAGCAGGGTGGGTCTTGTCCCCATTCACCCACTTCTCCTTTTGTCTGTGTCCTTCTGCTTTCTGGAAAACTACCGGGAGAACTTAGTTTAATTAATATGGGGTATAGAATTCATAAAGAAACCTGTAAAGCTACCCTGTTCCTTTCACAGATACTCACCACAGGGTCAAGAACTTGACTCAGGATACAACTTAAGTGGGGGATGGAAGTGATGGTGAACATTTTGTTTAAAGTCCTGTGCTTAAGAGAACTATCAAACAAAAAGTGTGTCTAGCCTGTAAGTCCTACTTGTCCAAGGACAGAGGAGGTCTCAGAATGCTAGGCGTTGTTCTATGATTGCCTGGTCTTGTTCATGGAGGATACAGACAGTGTGTGGTCACTCCTGTGGACAAGCTTGCTTGCCCTTGACTGCACCTAGATGGAGGTGTCTGAGGACATGCAGGCAGGAAGTCTGCCAGTGTTCCTGCCTCTAGGTGCACAAAGCCAGGATGGACACAGCCTGAGAGCCTTTATGAACACATGACTAATGTAAGTTGGGACTGCATCTTGAGAGCACTCTCAGGCACAGTCTTCACACCCTGGGTATCTGGTGCTAGCATCTGAATGAAGTCTCTTTGTTAAAATTTTAATAAATAGATAAACAAATAAAAACACCTTGTTCTCTGAAAGTAAAGAGATCTGTGTTTTTGGAAGTTGAGTGAAGTATTTCCAAACGTACATTTTCAACACAGGTATCTTTGAATATAAGCCTCATCCTTGTTTTAACTGATGTACCAAACTGTTTATTCGAAAAAGGGTACTCAACTTAAAGCTACTTTAACATTTTTGGTACAGATTAAACTGAAATTAATTTGTTACTCTTTAAGAGTATTATTCCCCTTCACATCCTCACTGTGATTTAGTATTTAGCCTCAATAGTTCCAGTTTCATAATAATCAATTTTACATGTAATAATTTAACCTTTTCTGTTCATTGCATAATTTATAATGGTATTATGAAGTCTTTATAAAGTCCAGAGATGTCCAGAACATACTTCATAAGATTATGCTCCCACTGATGCTTTTATGATGCATTCAAGATTTTCTGACACAACCTAGGGAGCAGATAGCTAGAGGATAACCCATCAGCATTCCTGTCATTCAAGTATCCTACATCAAGTTCTGATTACAGCACTTAAGGGCTTTGTCGCCTGAAGTTCTCCAATCTTCCACATTTCTTCTGCAACTCACTTCCAAAGTATTAAGAATCACATGGTCAGGGTATTGTAACAACAGCCCAACTCCCAGGACCGATTTTCCGTATTAGTTCCTTTTCTTGTTTACTATGAAAAAATGTTTTGACAAAGCAAGGAGAGAGTTCATTCTGTATTCCACAATTCAAGGGTATAGTTGATATATATAGGAAGACCTAGTTGGTAGCTGGATCTCAAGCAGTTGGTCACATTGTGAACTGGGACCAGAATAAGTTCCTTTGCGAAGAGCTTTAGTGCCTACATCCATCTTTTGACTAACCTGTAGCCCCTGCTCCATTTTTAATTGGATTATTTGCTTTTTTTGTTATCTAGTTTCTTGAGTTCTTTACATATTTTGGATAATAGTCTTCCATCAGATGTGGAGTTGGTAAAAATCTTTTTGCATTCTGTAGGGTGCTACTTTAATTGATAGTGTCCTTTGTATTACAGAAGTTTTCCAGTTTCATGAGGTCCCATTTATCCTAGTGCCTGTGCGATTGGTGTTCTGTTCAGAAATTCATCTCCTGTGCCAGTAAGTACAGAGCTGTTGCCTGCTTTTTCTTCTATCTGGTTCAGTGTATCTGGTTTTATGTTGACTGAACACAGCTGTATCTGTTGGTCTGGACAAGTTGTGAAAGGTATTTACTTGAATAATAGTACTATTGAACTTTTAGCATGATTTCAGCAGAACCTGTTGTAAAAGATTTTAGATCACCTTTTAAATTCCCTCAAGCTCTCCCAAAGCATCTATTTTGCCTGTTTCCCTCCTTTTATCACAAATTCAATTCTGCAAAAAGGGATAGACCTGACACTCTTACAGATAAACACTGAAAATCCTTTTTTTCTTTTTTCACCCTGAGATCCAAGGTAATTGGCTGCTGGACTGATGGGACACACAGCAATCACCAGCTAAGATAGTGTCATCAAACCATCTTCTGTAAGACAGCAAGCAGCAGTAAGCTAACAGCTCCAGGAACATGACCTGGTGTTTCAGGTATTGCCAAGTTGACAACTGTTGTCTCCTAACCTTCCATGCTTACACTACCCTGCCATCTTCCTAGGATGAACACTCACCATCCTGAACTCTAGTCACAGCATGGAGTCTGTTCTAAAGGCTGTGCAGCCATTAGAAGGGGACTGGCTGGCAAAGCAGGTCCTGTGAGACTTTTACACACCTCTCTGTAGTCTGGAATTCTTCTACCTGGTCAGCAGTGATGCAAACAGTTGATGCCTGACAGTTCTGCTAGCCTGGATACATCCATTTTTGCCTCCTTTCTGGCTTTGGTACCCTGAAGATGTCAGAAAATATAAGCCAAAATAAACTTTCCCCACTTGTTCCTGCCGGCTATTTTGTTACTATGTTAAGGACACAAATGCTTTTCATACTGAGAAGAGAGTATGGCCAGTTAGTTGGCTTGAGCAAAATCCTCATGGAAACTGAAGTTTTTAATGTTTTTTTTTTCTTACTGCAATAAGCAGTGTTTTAACATATAATGCTGTTTCCCTAAAGTTTGCAATTTCTAATAACGGTATATAAAATAAAACGTGTTATCAAGTGCAATGTTTTGGGACTATATACATGGTGTACTAGCCACAACTTGCTAATTCACATACAAATCACCTCAGAGTTGATACAGTTTGTGAAAGCATGTAACACCCACTCAGGCACCTTTCAATTATATTAAAATAATTTCCGTGTTATATAGTAGAGCCATTAAATTCATTGACACTATCTAACTTCCGCCATTGATCAGCATATATCCTGCTACTGACATGACCAGATGTCAGCCCTAGTAAATAGTACTGTATCAGTTAGTTCTTTATTTTAATGTGTCATATGCACTTGTGTGCATGGAAGACAGAAGAACATGTCAGGATCTACGGAGCAATACTTACAGATGGCTGAGTGTGTGCCATGCATGCTGGGCACTGAACTCAGGCTATATGCAAGAATAGTGAGCACTTTCAAACACTGAGCCAGCACTCCAGCCCATACAGTGGGTTAAAGTCAGTGAGCACGGTCAGTAAATGCTAGCTTCTTGATCTCGGTAGAACTGAACCTGAGTCACCTGTCTACCTATCCATCCATCCACCAATCTATCTATCCATCTGTTTGACGTGTTTGTGTGTGCATGCTGGTGGGGTAGTCACATGTCAGCACATGAGACTCACTTCTCTCCTACCGTGTGGTTTCTGGGGGACTGAACTTAGTTCATCAGGCTTGGCAGTAAGCACCTTTAAACACTCAAGTATCTTGCCAGGTGAGCCTCAGTAAAATATCGCCATTTCTTTGATCTTGTATACAGCAGTAGCCAAAAAGGAGAACATTTGGTCCCTTCTGTGAAACTGAGTTGATGGAGCCGCCTTATCAAGTGCTGTACATATTCACACTTAAGAACACACACTTACAGTTAGGTATGATTAACCTTTATTATTCATAAAAAATGAGCTTTCTAAAATATTAGTAAATTTCCACTTTAGTTCTGTTTTGAAGTGTTGGTACCAGTGAAGTAACATTTTTCTTCTTTGAAACTTTTCTGGTAAAGTTACAGTCTTCTCCTTTTCTAAAATGGCAGGAAGATCCTTCCAGTCCTTGATGAAGATAAAGGGGGCACCCATGGCCTTGAGTAACTGCAGAGGAGCGCTGTGGTGACTGGACATGTTTCCACAGTGGCCAGCTGTCATCACATCTTCTACCACAGGAATGGAGCCAAACGAGCAGGCCTCATATATTCTGTAACACTCTGTGTTCACTCCTACAGGACACAAAGTGAGGTCACTCTGAAGCAAAGCATCTTGGTAATTCTTAAGTCTTTCATTTGTCTCCTGAGGCTGCCACCTAGGAAATTAAACAAACAACAAAGAAATCCCTGTAAGTTTTCCTTTCCTATGGCATCTTTTTTGAAGCAAATCTTTTAATGTCAGTTATAAAAAATGTGAACACATCATAGAGATGATAAATATGAGAGGAATTGAAAATGTTGGACCAAACACATTTCATAAAACTTCTTGAAGGCTTGGGGGTGTGGGTATAGCCCAGCTGCTAGAACTCAGACCTAGTATTGATCATCATCTATCCATAAACTGGGTATATAATTCCCTAATTCTACAAGTTGGGAGGCATAGGAAGAATCAGGAGTTTAACATCATCCTAGGCTAAATACCGAGTTTGAGGCCAGCCTGTGCTACATGAGACTGCCTAAAACAAGTTTTTTGTTTTGAACATTTGAAAATAATCTGAACATTTTATTGCTGTATATTTAAAAATATCCGGTGATCAATCTTCGAATGGGTATATTCATTCAGTCCGTAATTCCCAAGTGTTTAGTTCTCTCGTCTTACTCTGATGCAGCTGTGCTGTATCCAGTGGTGGGCATTAGGTCTTTGAGTTAAGTCAGGACATTTTCTAGAAAGTCTGATGCCCTGTGAGGAAAAGCACAGAGGGGCTTCTGGAGTGACAGAGCTGCATTTTCGTATGGGTGATTACTGAATGTTTCACTGCCAAGGGCTCAGAATCAAGAGCTGTATGTGAACAGGCAGGCTAGTGCAGAAGAGTAGAGAAGAGTAGAGTGGGGAAGAGTAGAGAATAAACAAAGATGAAGGTCATGCTTGTGCTTGTTATGCCCAAGAACTGGTAGGGAGGCCAGCAAGGTGGAAGTAGAGGAACTGAGGTGAACAGTCAAAAACTATAAAGTCTGCTCACAGAAGACTGACCTGTAGTGTTCTGATGAGGGAACGACATAAGCAATAAACATTTTAACATTCAATCTGGCTGTGGTCTTGAGAATGGAATGAATATATAGGCCACATACATGCAAAAGCTGAGCCTGGCATTCTTTTCCATTTGTATTCTCTTAGTGAAATAAGCACCAGTCTCTAAAGGGAAACTGAGGAGGTGTCAAGAGGTTAGGACAGAAGGTATAAAGCAGTCTTTGAGGACAAAGGGGGAATAATTTAGGAAATAGATGAGTGATGGGTTCTTCAGCTTTCAAACTGTCTAAACTTATGCACAGCTGCGTGAGTATGGCTATGGAGTGGGCAGAAAGGGAGACTAGACAGGTAGGGTTTGCTAGATGGGGGAATTAGAAAGGGGAACATATATGCAGGGCTGGTTGACTGTAGAATTTAAGCCGTGTAATTCAGAAGTTGATACAGGGACAGGAAGAACAATCAGGGGATAGTAAAAACCATGTTGTAAATTCCAGCTGAACTGTGGAGTCCCATTACAGACAATGAGTTAGAATGGCAAGATAGGATGGTTACCAACAGAAATGCTAGAACTCGAGGTCGTGGAGAGACCTTGTGGTATGTGAAATGCAAGTGGTCATTTAGGAAATGACCATAACAGGAAATGGCTGAGCGAAGCCTATGATCTATGAAGGGGAGCAAGGAAAGAAACCTTATACCAAGGTGATGGAAGGATTGCCTAGACTTAGAAGTCACCAAGAATTCAGACAAGACTGGTGTCAGCCAGAGGGGCACTGGAGCTCCAGTCTTTAAGGAATCAGGGAGGTAAGGTGAAGGTGAAGGCTCAGGGCTACAGAGTTCCAGTTACACACACTGGCATGAGACTGAGAACTGGTGTTTCGGGTGCCGAAGGACAGAATGGTCTAGAAGCAGCAGGAGCACAGAGGGTACTACCTGACCTCTAGCTAAGCTCAACCAGAACCATTTTATTAGTGCTTTTTCTTCCAGCAAGACATTCCTCTCTCATACCACCTCTCACTCACCAGCCCTTCAGCTGCTGTGTAAGCACCCCCTGTGCCTTATGTCCTTTGCTTTGGCTCCCCTCTCTAAATGGACCCTGCTGACTCCTGTGCCCTCTTCAGGCCTGTATATAATGTAGCCCTCCACCTGGTGCTCTCCTTCGCTCCTTGAAAACAAATGTTCTACCCTCTACCTCAGTCCTCTCTGTGGCCTTCTTGTCTTTAATTCTTTTCTTACACGGCATTACCATCTCCTGACACACACTGTTTTACTTGTCTCCTCCAACAAGTGCTATGAGGGCACTGTTTTTGTTTTGTTTTCACTGTTATTATGAGTAAGATGGTTTCTGGCATTTGCCAGTTGTTTGGTAACTCAGAGTAAATGAATTTAATACAATTACATTAACAGTAATTGTATTAAATTCATAGTAATTAGTGATATCCATCTAGAAGGCAATTTCTGTCACAATTAAAAAATAAATTTTTAGATCTAGAAGCATATGTTTTAGGCATCCATTCCCTGGCCACTCAGCTTTATACTCCATGTGTTTATTTAATAGCAAAAGAAATTATTGCAAAATGACTTCCATTACTCCATCAATACTTTCTTCCTGAGTATAATGGGAAAGACTGGAGAAAAGCCAGTTTCCTAAGTTTTAGTTACTGCTGTACCTTCAGACAGGAGGCTGGAATAAGCAGTTACCATTGTTTCTCTGGAAACCTATTTGTACACAAGGTGACATTCGGATTGGAGAGCAACAGGAAGGAACCATGCAAACATTGAACTTACTGCTCTCTTGCAGAAACCCAACAAAGTTTACCACCTCCATCTTGTTTCAAAATGTTCATTAGTGCTTGTCTTGATGAGTTTTCATAGACAGTTCCTAAAAAATTACATATGTAGGGCCTCTCATCATGCATCATCGACGTGCTGGCTTCAACCACGGGAAACTTTCTGTATCTATAAAAGCAAGTAATGAAGTACTATATGGTAGGATGCCCCACAGCTTGGCTTGTTAAGCCATGTGTTAAGGACAATGGTTTCTAAGCACATTGTACACCACAGACATAAACAGTCCTATTTGTCCACTAAAAAGAAAATGTACTGTTATAATCATGAACTCTGAAAAGTTAATTTCAAAAAAAAATCCATAGAATAAAACAATGAATAAAACCTGTATTGGTATGACGTTCTTTTGAAATGTATACACCTTACCCTTGTTCATTCCAATGCTGATTTCTCCCCGCCCCCCAACTGTCTGGTTTCAATCCGGATATTGCCTTGTAATTACTTATTTTAAGCATCCTGTCTCAACTGTGTGTAAACAGGCCAAAATAAAGAAATTAGACACAATGTTGTGCTGGGAGGAGCCACAAGACAGGAAAAAGGGAGGAGCCAGAGGGCAGTGGGAGGAGAGGAGAGGTAGGAAAGAGAGCTGGAGGACAGATTGTGGAACTACAAGGGGATGGACTGGACATATTTCACAAAAAGCAAGTATAACGTGGGAAATCTAAATGTTAGGAAACCATGAGGGCTTGGAGGTTTAGGATGGAGTAATTATTGCCCAGCACTGTGTTCTAGGTTAACTAAATAAACCCAGTGTCTGTGTGTTGATTTGGTTATACAGCTGCTTAGGACTAACAGCAGTGTCACTAGAAGATATATTAATCACCACTTACAACAAACCTGTTATTATACAGAGGAGGCTCATTCCACTGGCACTGGTTTGCAAATAAATGTGTGCCTGTAGTCTATGCTGTACACAAGATTATTATGGCATTTTGGGTCAAATAACTTTTTGTTTGAAAGAGTGCCATAGACTGCACCATGTTTAATAACATTCCTGGGCTCTACCCCCTTGACACCAGTTGTTATAATTCCCCCTCTTCAGTTGAGACAACCAAAAGGTTTCCAGATGCTACCCAATGTCTCCTCATCAGGAACAGGGTGAGGCTGGCAACACCAGAATTACTATGCTTCTGTCTTCTATTAGGTGAGTAGGTGATGTCATACAATGTGGAAAAAGTATAAATATTTCTACAAATACAGGCACTTTTCAATAAATAGATTTTTCTGAAGGTTGGGTGTACTTACAAAGTTTTTGAAATTTTAAGGATGGTCCCAGCCTAAACCTGTTCGCCTGGAATGTTGTCCATGTAGGGGTGGGAATACCTGTCCCTGGCATTTCTCTAGTGACATCTGTACAGCTAAAGCAGTCTGAATCTACAAATGGTGGTAACCAGTGACATAATAACAAATGTCGGATTTAATTCTATCAGTGAGATGATTCACTTCATCAACAAATATCTGAGTACCTACTGTGTATAAGCATTATTTTAAAATTTCCTGTTTTTTATTTATGTGTATATAAGTATATTTGTGTGCCTGCTTGTCTCCATGTGTAGCCAAGCACCCACAGACTTCAGAACAGGGATTCAGAGCCTTGGAACTGTAATCACACATGGCTATGTGACACAGCTTGTGGGTGCTTAGAACTGAATCTGAGTTTCCTATATGAGCAGTAATTGTTCTTAACTGCTGAGCCACCTCTATAGCCCATTTCTACAGAACTATTTTAAATCAGGGAAGAAAACTCCTGACCTCAGAAAGTTTATATACTACTGAGAGCCTATCTCTTACTACTAAAATCTATCCACAGAAAGTTTAAAAAATGTTTTCCATTTTTTTTTAAACTGGAGGATGATTATATATTGAAGACCCTAAACTATCATTTAAGTTTTTTACAGTTGAGATTAACATCAAGTCAGCCAATTACAAACACAAGGGAAGTCTATACAGTATATAAAAATATTGCCACAACAGTATTTGTTTTCATTAGATGTATGGCTCTGTCTTTGTTCATTCTCTGGTAAACATCTCCTCGGGACACTAATAAGCTTAAAATTTTATCCTATATCCATTTTTAGAACAAACAAGTACTCTTCAGTTCTCCTCAGAAGATGGTAAAATAAAACAAAGCAGTTACTATTGCCACTGAGGCTCGAGGCCACTCTTTTTGATGGTAGGAAAGATAGGCCTGCTTCATCACCAGTGAGCTTACTGCCATTTAAAACACCATCTTCCCTGTTCTGTTCAGAAAACCCGAGGGATGCCTTTCTTATCTTGTACTTACGTTGCTACACCTAAAGGCCACTGGAAAACATCTGCGCCATTAATCCAAGGGCTGTCGTATGTTATGAAAAGCAGGTCCACAAAGCCTCCATTTCTTTTGAGGAACTGCATTATCCAGTCATTGTCACAGTATTCATTTCTAAGCAAGACAACAGCCAGATGCTGAAGTTTCTGGGTTTGCATTAAATTCTGTGCATAAAGTAACCACTGGGTGGCATGGAAGATCTTTGCTTTTTCTCTTCCATTTAACACAAGGACCACATTGTCCATGTCTATGGAGAAGTACCCTGGAACCACACCCGGGCCAGTGATGAAGCTGTCGAAAACACCACACCACAAGCAAGAGATAAACAAAACTGAACAAAGGAAATTTCAATGGTTTTATATAAAATCTAGAATAAGATTTAATTAATATTATCTTTGGCAGTGCAATTTGTATAATGCAAGTTCTTCTGAGCAAGTGGGACAGAATAATAGAAAGCTTTGGATGTAGAAATTCAGCTAGTATATGAGAGTGGACTCTCATTTCTTCACTGAAGGCAAGGCAGTAAGATACAATGTAAAGGAAAGCATCAAGCTTCAGGAGATTCTGACAATAATTAAAAGGATTTGTGTGCATGCCTGCCAAGGTGTTCTTGTGACATCCAGAGGACTTTTGGAGAAGTTGGTTCTCTCCTTCCACCATGCAGACCTTGGGGTTGAATTCAGGTTGTCTGAGTTAAGGGCAACCACTTTTACCTGGCAACTCATCTTACCAGCCCTTAAAGGATAATTTTATGTAAATTTGAAAGTACATAAAAATAAGTATTGAAAAATACTTATATATCTTCCATCAGTAGAAATATAAAAATTTGAGTGAAATTATACATTAAACTCCTAATAGCAATTCTCTAGTGAAGAATAAAAAGAGTAGGAAACAAAGAAAAGGCTTTTATTGGAAACAATTCTGTTAGGAGGAAAGTTAAACATAGAGAATTCCTGACAGCTGAGATATATTAAGTCTGAGTGGTTAGCAAGTGGGAGAATGTTGTATTTTCTTCTTTGCAATATATTTTTAAGAGTCTTCATAAAAGGAATAGACATGCTCCATAACTCACACTGTCATCCGCTGCCCCAAGCAATCACTGCTGCCGAAGTGTTCTGAACTTTGGGAGTCAAAGTGCAAGGGAATGAGCAGTTGGGAAGTGAAAACAGTGAGTGTGGACAACCATTCTAAAATTCAGGATGATGATCAACGGAAAGTAGTGGGGGAGGAAAATGAAGGAGAGAGAGGCAGCACCTGACAGAACATGGTCTGAGAAGAGAAGGATGGAATGCACAGAACATCCTGGAGTAGGGAGATCACCTCCTAGAGAGCTCAGGGTGAGGGAAGGCCATGAGAGAGAAGGGGTAAAGATGCCTGAGCATCTAGTTAAGGGAGAGAATTACGGATGCCCTCATTCTTGGTGTGCTAGGAATAAGAATGTGCGCCCCACTCCCTGTCCATGTGGCGCTGGGAACCAAAGCCAGATGTGTGCATGTTCAGTGAGAGTTCTACCAACTGAGCTGTATTTCCAACCCCTAGCTACTACACTTAAAACAGGAAAATTTCCTACTATACACTAACATTACAAAAATAAGGCTTGTGTATGAGTAGTATAATGTACAGAGTGAGTGCTGTGTTCTAATCATCTAAGGTTATTACTGATAATCCATTAACTGAAAATAATCATGTACAGAATTCTAATTTGCTCTTGTGGGTTACTCAGCATATGTGTAAGCATCAGAACTTACAATTTTCAATATATTTTTCTACCGCTTGCCTCAACTGAAAAATGTCTTCAGAGTAACCACTTCCATATAGAAAGCCCAGAGGAATCATTTCAGTCCGAAGTAACTGTGCAAACAGTATAGTTTGGAATTCACAAAGTCAGTACCAGTGTAAGTTGACTGAGACTACAACTTACGATTCCATAAGACTTCATTAATTTTGGATACATTATCTACTACTTTTCATTGTTTAATAGGGTATTTTAAAAGTCTGTCAAAGAACTTGACTACAAAGTTCTCTAAGAGGAAAGAACACGGTTTCTTCCATGATGACGTAAAATCTTGCATACAAACCTCAGAAAGGCAAACTGGGCTTAGCCTTTCTTGGTGGTAGTTAACAATGTTTTCTATCACTGTGGTAATACCAAGTAATTATAAGCTTAAGGATGACACGCATGACTGTGCCTTCAGGGAAGAAATGAGAGTCTCACATATTCCATTCTATAGACTACTTGAATTCCAGAAACTTCTCTGCAGTGTTAGTCCACTGACATGTTCACCTCTCAACTACAAACACAGAGAGCAATTAATGCATGCAATAGACATTCACTTTTTTTTTGGACTGGCCATTGAACCCAAGGTGTTACACATTCTATGACAGCCTTCCTGCCACTAAGATCCACTTACTCTTTCAAGGAGTGAAATCTAACTAGTGTGAAGTTTAGGAGTATACACACAACCTACAATGAGATTAGAACAATGAGGCTAAATACCTGTTTACACTGCATGTATGATTCCTCTGAGAGAGTCAGGCAATGACAGCTAGGGAGATAGCTGAGTTGGCAAAATGCTTGTGCCGTGAGCATGAGGACCTAAGGACAATTCTTGAACCAAGATAAAAGGCTGATGTCGTGACGGAGAGGCAGATCCCTGGTGCTCACTGTCCAGACAGCCTAGCCTATTCACTAAGCTTCCACGAGAAACCTTTTCTCAAAACCAGCTGGTTGCTGCAGGCTGCCGAGGTGGGTATGTGGGCACACATGTGAACATAAGTTTGAAGAGAGAAGTGGTGGGTTGTACAGAGAAGGAAATGGAGGGGAGAGAATGCAGGTTGAACTGGATCATGTATTCATGATCTAACATGTATTCATGTCCTCATGTACTAAATTATGATGTACACCTGTTCCCAGCACTGAGGAGGCAGAGGCAGGCAGACTGTTGTGAGTTTGAGGCCAGCCTGGTCTACAAAGCAAGTCCAGGGCAGCCAAGGCTACACAGAAAAACACTGTCTTCAAACAACAATAACAAAAACCAAGTAAATATGTAAAAACAACTAATATTTATTTCCATTAAAAGCCAACTGGAAACAGTACCTTCATGATAAAACTATGTTTTTTCTAATTAAAATCATCTTAATTCTATTTGAAACTTAAGAAATTACACAGTGATAAGTAAGTTAAATAAAAGTAAAACCCTTGAAAGTGTTGGTAATGCACTGTTTTTTTAGAATCTAAAAATCAAAACAGAAACAGTTTTGAATTTTGGAAAAAAAGGGAGCCTATATAATTACGTAAATCATAGTAGATATGACATAAAATGTTTTAATAAGTAAAAGTTGGACTCTGAGTATTTCCAGGTTAACCTAACTAGGAATAAAAGAAAATCATGAAAGTAATGTTTACTTTCGTCCTCTAAGGCATAGACCATTGTGTTCATTTACCAGTCAAGTGTATAAAATGTGGAACATGAAGTTTTCCATATCATCAGCTAAAACCAACATGGAAATAAGACTCCCCAGGATTTATTTACAGACTTTTAATTTCTTTCTTCTCTGCACTGGGGACTGACCCCGGGGCCTGGCACATGCCAGGCAACTCATCTGCCACTCAGGCAGGTCTCCAGCTTTCCCTCCAAAATTACCTTGAAATGTCTAATTTAATAAGAAAACGTTTACTAAAGTGTAAGCAGGACCTATTTATTTTTTTATTCATTCCCAGGATTGATTTCTGTCTTCTTCCCAAGCTGAAGCATAAAGATATAAAACAGGTTTATAAAAGTATATATATACTGTGCATACTATATGATAAAATATAGAGCATTCTTATGAGAGTACATTCCCTCCGGTAGGTCCATGAGACGTCACGCGGCAGGCAAGGTCAGTGTTGTCTAACAGTACCTGTACTGTGTTCTTTCTACAATCAACTGTCCTTCCCTCCATTGCGCAGTCATGTCCGGGGGATCAAGAGTGCCTTCGAAAACATGTTCCCACAGATACAAAACTGGTAGTCAAAGCACAAAACCAGACACATCTGTTGTTTAGCCGTTTTAGAATGTTAGGAAAATGAATGTTTTATTCTTTTCTCTTTTGACTCTGAGCTGAGACGTTTCTCTCCATGTTCGGTTGCAGGCGGTGACCAAGACATTCCTCGGTCACCTATCGCAACTTACTGTATGTGGGGTAGACTTCAGTGGCTGTAGTTGTAAAGATGACAGGACATTTTACTCATACAGAGGAACCCCAAATGTCACTGAACCCTGGCTACCCATCATATTCTGAAGCAAAATGTATATTATAAACTAAAATACCATCATTATTAGAATTAATTTAATATTGTGACTGGAGAGACTAAATGTCTTGTGCTGAAGCCACAAGTACACCAAAGCATTCAGTGTGTCAAGAGGATAGATATCACCTCCTCATTTGATCAAAGGTCCTTGAAGGCATGATCTGCTCTGCAAGCTGACACTTCATCCTGTCTCCTAAGGGCAACCACGATGCTTTGTTTTGTTACATGAGGTAACATTAATATGCAGGCCTACAACCTCTGAGAACCCCTTGTCAGTTATTTTGAAAGATATTCTTTGGTCCATTTCCATTATGCCATGCTGTTAAAGCCACACTAAAAACCAGTGTGAAAATGTGGGCCATTGTATAAAACATCCAAATGTGTTAGGCTAAATAATGCCCCGCTTCTCCAGGTCATACCGTAATCTCTAGATCCTGTGACTATTGTCTTACACAGCAGAGTGTCTCAATGTGACCTAGCTGCTGAGATGCAGAGCCTTCCAGAGACAGACTCCCTCCTTGAGGTAGGGAGAAGATGTAACGTTCTCAATCGGTACACAGGCAGTTCACTACAGCAGCCTCAGCAAACTGTGCTATGTGGGTAGAACATGGTACCTGGAAGGCAGGTGCCACTGTAACAAACAGTTACATGTGGAAGGGGCTTGGAAACTGGGAAATGGGGGAGCTGGAAGAACTCTGAAGAGTAACTTTTTTTTAATTTTATTTTTATAAGCAAAGTCTACTTTAGATTGCCTGAAACAGACTGCAGAATAATTCAGATGCTCACAGTTCATTTAGTGAGCAAGACTCAGAAGACAGCAAGGAACACAGTAGAGAAAACCTACATTGCCTTAAGGACACACTCACTGAAACTGACTTCGTTAAAGGAAATACACAATCTAGCAAATTCCACACCAGGACAGGACACAGTTTATACTGTCTTCTCAAGCTTTTCCTCTTACACTGACTTACCAATGGCTGCTTTGCCCTACATTTGTACACTGTGTTCGTGTTTCTCTTATGTGGGCTTGTTTAATATTTGCAGATGATCTTCTGGGCTCCTCCAAGGGGCTTGGGTCACTTTTCCAGCCCCACCCCCTGCAGCTCCAGAAGGCTTGTCTTCTTAGCTCCAGAAGGCTACATTCCATTGCTGTTGCTCTTCTTGGTGGTAATCTTATGTTACTGCAACTGGGATGGACTTCCCCAATAGCCTCTCAAAGGCTCTCTGCATGGTCCCTTTAATCCTGGGTCTTCAACTGCTGGTGAGGCTGCACCTTCACCAGTGGCCTCTCCTGGCTTCCTACAGAGCCAAGTCTCAGCTGATCTCCACACTCCATCATGCTTTCAAAACCAGTATCACCTGGGTGACTCGTACACTACCAAGTTCTGTTGCCAACAGCCTTGGCCACCTCTGGAACACAGCACCTGTGTGTTGACCCCGAGAAAACACTTTCCAGAAGGCTTTACGTTAATGATGCTGGGCTCTTAAGCGCTGCTAGTTCCTCAGCTGAGGCTGACCAGCACTGATTGTCTCAGTCACACAAAGCTTTCTCTTCAACGGTGCTGGTCTTTTGTTAATCACAGCTGATTCTTCAGCTCCAGCTGTACAGACACCACAGATTCCTCACACAAATGGCCCAGCAGAGTCTTTGCTTTCCTCTGAAACTTGACAAGCCAGGCCTCTATTGTCAGCACCGCTCTCAACATCCTTATCTTCCAAGATCCAGCAGCTGCCCACTAAGCTGTCAACACTCAATGGTTTTTTCATCCAAAGTTTTAAGTCCTTCTGCAATCCTCCCAAAACATCACGGTCAGCTCAGTCTCACAGCAACACCGCACAATCCTGGTACCAACTTGTCTTAGTTAGGGCTGCTATTACTACAATGAAACACTGTGACCAACAAGAAAGTCAGGGAGGAAAAGGTTTATTTGACTTACATATCACTGAAGGAAGTCAGGACGGGAACTCAAGCAGGGCGGGGACCTGGAGGCAGGAGCTGATGCAGAGGCCATGGAGGGGTGCTGCTTACTGGCTTGCTCCTCATGGCTTGCTCAGCCTGCTTTCTTATAGAACTAGGACCATCAGCACCATTCAGAATTGGCTGGGCCCTTCCTCATCAATCACTAATTAAGAATATGACCTACAGCTGTATCTTATGGATCAATTGAGGCTCCCTCCTTTGAGATGACTCTAGCTCATGTTAACAAAAGACTAGCCAGGACAGATACCAAGGGACCTTGGGGATCTTCCTGCCTCTGCCTTTCCATCCCTGGGATTACTGTGTCCCGGGACAGAACTGGGACCTTTGGACCTTGTTCTTCTTTGCAAGCACTTTACTGCTCGAGCCTTTTCTCCAGCCTGGATCTTCTAATGTCTTTCATTAAACTCTTTATTTATATGCATTTTTGATCTTTTTGTTTCATTTTTTATTTTTTTCGTGTGAATTTAGTTATTTTCTATTGTGATTTCTGAGAAACCTGCGCAGTTAGACAGTTTAACTGTGTAGCTCACATAGCTATTCTTTGTTGTCAACTTGGCTACATCTGGAATGAACAAAAGCCAAGGTTCTGGGTACACCTGTAAGGGACTTTTCTTAATTGAATCACTCCAAGTGTACAGACCCACCTTTAATCTGGCCACTCCTTATGGTGGGAGCCCATACAAAGGAGGTGAAAGCAGGAAGCTCTCTCCTTGCCTGCTTCCCCTCACTCTCACTGGCAAGTCCACTTCTTCACTGGCATTAGAGCCTACTTCTTCCAGGATTCCAGAATATGCTGAAGACCTGCTGAGACATCCAGCCATAACCAAACAACTATTAGCCCCTTGGACACTCCTTTGGAGACAGCCATTGTTGGAATAGTCAGGCCACAGCCTGTAAGCCATCATAATAAATCCCGTTTACACTTTCCTGTACATATTCAATCTTTTAGTTCTGTTTCTTCACTGAACCCCAACTAATACAGTAGCCTAGTATGTCCCCTAACTCAGGCAATCCCTCTACCACACCCTTCCTGAGCTCTGGAATTACATGTGAGAATCAAGCATGTCTCCATCCTATTAATTTACATCGGGGACTCAATTTTCCCTCTAGGACCCACCCCAAATCCATTTCCAAAGCATAGTATGCAAATATATTCTATGTTGGTCCATTCTTTTATGATGGAAATGATCATGACTGAATATGACAGAAAGGAGGGTTTAGACCAAGCATTTTGTCTCGCTGCTGCCACTAACCACTTCTGATGGCCTGTGGGATGTGTGACACCTCGAGCCCCTTAGTCGATAGGAATGCTGCTGGTGCTTGGGGTGCCAGGCCGAGGGTTCTCAGGTTCTTGGCCTCTTCCTCAAGAAGGAGCTAAAGCCATGCAAACATTACTTTCCTCAAAAGCTAAGTGATAGTATCGATCAGAAGGAAACATGCTGTCAAGAGTGGCAGTGGCCTGTACAAGTGAGGGTACACAGTGCCCCAGTTAGTTTGGGGCTTCCTTTTCTGGGGTTCAGGGGGAGGTTATAAGCCATTCACCAACCCTAGACTGTTCTCCCTGGGCACATATCTATCAACAAGTCAAGACTAACGCCACAGCCTGTGTATCTAGGGAAGAGGCTAGAAAAACAGGCACCCTCTCAATACCTTCTACCAAAGTGTAAGGAAAAGAGAGCCTGACCTTTGCCTTCTAGAATATGGGCAGAGATCTGCAGCTGCTAAGATATCTTTTCGTGATGCTTTGCTCTGAATACTTACTCTCCCACCTTTCACCCTGACTGTTGAGTTGCAGCTAACCGTTCGTGTCTGGCCTAACTCTTTCTGCGTTCCTTCGAGTGCTAATACAATCTTGCTAAAATAAGGGATGGGATTTAATATTTTCATCGGTATAGGCTCCTGGAATATTCATATTCTGACTACACTGTGCATCAGTCACACGGGAAACCTTAGTAGGATTCTAAGAGCAGAAAACAGTTGTCCTAATGAGAGGCTGCTTGGGGTAGGTGTTCAGAATTACCGAGATGAGTGGAAAGAAGGCCGATCCATTGTAATTGAACTGTGACTCGTGCAGCATGGAAACAGATGGACCTGAGTACAAGCCCGATGCTCTTACAGGTGAGTAGGTGAAGACAAAAAGTGTACTGAAGAAACAATTAGTTTGTAGAGATGTGTTCAATGAAAAATGTCTTGTCAGCCCCATCACTGGCACTCAGGTAGTAAAACTCTTGATGTGCTTTAGTTCTGAGCTTCACATGAGTAGACTCAACTGGAGAATTCTTTTAACCAGTCAATATTTGGAACTTATGGTGTCTTTGCTCCTCAGAATGGCCTTCTTAGCACACCTCCTCAGAGCTTACTAGAACTTCAGCATCTCAGGCTTTCCTCCGAAGAAGGACCAGATCTCCCTGTGCCCCATACGTGCATTAGTCCTGAGAAGTGTCCTCTTAAGTGTGAAGTGGTGTGTCTGAGTTTAAGACAGACTCTAAAGTGCTCTGATGTTGGTTATGACGTTTCCCAGGACTGGATCCCAAACACTGTCACTGAACGTGTAAGTGCAAGCACTTTGTGAGGTCAGGGGTCACTGGGAGTCCAGACAGTGCTGGACATGTGTTGAGAGTCTGATGTGTGCTGTGATGCTCCAGAGTGATCCCTAAACACAAGGGAGCATGCTGTCTTCCTCTGTTTCATTTGTAATCCGTCTGCTTGGGGGCACAAGAATGTACCCTTCCATTTGAGGGGGGTCCCAGGACGGCCCATCAGACAGGAAATTCATTAAAGCCACAATTATAGCTAAAAAGTATGTGAACTTGGCACCAACGGTGCATTTCCATTTGCTATTTTAAAATTTGTTTCAGAGTCTGGGAAGATCCGTCAGTTGGTCAAGCGCCCACCGTGAAAGCATGAGTTTGGGTCTCCAGCAAATGTAAAAAGTCCTCAGTGTGATGGAGTGAGTCTGTAGGTTCCCAGCTGGGAAGGCAGCAGGAGAACACCTGGGCCCCACGGCCTAATCAACCTAGCCAAATGGGTGCACCCCAGGTTAGGAGGGAGACCCTGACTCAAGAGCTGAGGTGGAAAGAGGCTGAGGAACACGTGATGTCAGCCTATTTCCTTCACATGTATAGATGCATATGTACACATGCAAGTACACACATAGACACACACACACACACACACACACACACTGACACCATTCAATTACTCGGCACTGAAGCAAGCAATGCTTCTGTAAGTGACATTGTTTGGCCACAGGCCCTGGTGAATACCCCTACTTCCACCAGGGGTAAAGGGTCACATGGGACAGGAAGCTCTGCTTCTGGAAACTTGGACTATCCAGAGAGGGCTGGAATCTCACCAGCAGGCAAAGTTCTCATCATATACCTCTGAAGAGTGAAAAGATGTAAATTAGGAGGCTATAGAGAGAGGAGATGGCTAAGAAAACAGCCACCACAAGGTGGAGCCAAGTCACACAGGACTGATGCAGGAACCAGACTTCAGGTACCCCAGACTATAGCTGTCCACCATTTTCAAATTTGGGAGTCGGTTTGGTTCTTAAGTCTGAGAAAGATGATGGCACTGAAGGCCAGGTGAGGAACAAGATCCATCGGTATAAAGCCATGATCAGAAGTGCTCATCTTGCATGTGTGAACCTGCTTCCCAGTGGCAAGGAATTACAGGTCCACAGGAAACAGCAGACAGCGGGAAAGAAGAGTCAATCCGGGTGCAGGAAGATGTGTGCTGAAATTGCATCCTCGTTATGTCTGATTTACAGAATCTTTAGCCTCCAGATTCCATTATAGGAATATTAGGGGAATATCGGTGTCATCTTGTGGGGTTCTTGTGAGAATGTGTGCAAAATGCTCACTTTTAGCGATTAATTCCCAACTTGGAAATGTTAAGCCACAAACACTCAACATGTCATATTGATTGCTGAGTGAACACAGTGGTAGTTAATGTTGTCAACATGTGGGGGTCCAGAGGCATCCGGAGACAAACCTGTAGGCATGCCTGTGAAGGATTACCTACATGGGAAAACCCACCTTAACCTTGTATGGGGCTCTATTCCATAGGCTGTGCTCCTGGATTGAATAAAAAGCTAAGCAAAACTGACTATGAGCATTTAATTCTCTCAAGATCGAACAAAATACCCCAGGTTCCCCCTGAAATCCCTTCCCCAGGATGGACTGGAATTCAGAATAAAACCTGTTATCTCTTGTACTCTTTCTCACGGGATACCTTATCACAACTTCCAGGTAAGTTTGCATTACAGAGACCCTGGTGAAATCAAGCATGGGTAAGGCATTGTCTCTCATTTTTGAAATGTTCCCTGTTAAAGTCTGTTGAAGCTGAGTGTGGTGGTTGAGGAGAGGAGGCACCATGAGTTTGAGGGCAGCTGAGCCACACAGCATCTCTCTCAACAGGAACAGTAAGAGGCACAGATTATAGCGATGATCAAATGCAGTTGGTGTGTAGAAACTGCTCTGCTGCTGTGGCTGAGGCTGTAGGCCAATGCCTCCTGCGGTACCTATGCTGGTCTCAATCCCCGGGAGGAAGCACTCCTCCTTTCTTAGGCTCTAGATGCCTCAACTATAGGCCCGAGGTGTTCTGAATTTGTCCCCATAGGCTCTGCTGTTTGAGTGTTTAGGCCTCTTTCTGTTTGTCTCTCGGTTGCTGTCTCAGTATGGAAGCCCTCACTGCTGTTCCACCCCCATGCCTGCCTGCCACCCTGTGTGACACCGTGGTGGCCATGGACTCACCCTCTGAACCTGTGAGCAAGACCCCTTGGAAAGGCTTTCTTTTGTAAGCTGCCTTGGTCATGGTGTCTCTTTACAGCAACAGAAGAGTGACTAAGACAAGGCCTAAGCCAGAGGCCCTTCTGTTAAACAATTTTAAATAATCATCTCAATAAGAGTTTATTCCATTCCAGCGATCAAGGAAATAACACATTTTAAAGATGAGGAAACAGAGGCCTAGGGAGGTAGTGATTTTTTTCTTTTAATATACTATTTAGCAGCAGAGCTAGGATTCACCACTGAGCCCTCTGTACCTCCGACTCCGTTCTGGGATCAGGCAACAATTCCTCTTTAGTAGTTCAGTCTCTTCTCTCACATTGCTTTTCTCAGGTACAAATACGGAATAAACCCCAACAGCACCATGGGTGATAGGAATCCCAGGTCCAGGCTAGAGAGATGGCTCAGAATTTAAGAGCACTGGCTGCTTTTCTGAAGTTACTGAGTTCAATTCCCAGCAATCACATGGTGGCTCCCAACCATCTTTCGTGAGATCTGGTGCCCTCTTCTGGCCTTCTGGCACACATGCAGGCAGAATACTGCATAATAGATAAATAAATAAATCTTTTTTAAAAATGGGGTATTCACATTACCTTAAAAAAAAAAAAAAAAAACAAAACAGGAAATGAAGAATTCCAGTTCCACTTAAACGAATCCCACTTAAATGTGACTTTGATTTTAACCCCCTCAGGCTGCCTGTGTCAGCTCTTGCTCTCCCCAGGCTGACCCATCATTTCTCTGCCAATTATCATTACAGGACAACAATCTCATCATGGCATTCCTCTGCTTACAAGACTCCCGGTGCTCTGCACGGCACAGGAGGGCTCCCCTGGGTGGCTCTGACCTTCCTTCCTGGCTTCTGCACTGGGCATTCTGGAGCTTCTCTGGACACCGGCTATTTGGTCAGATTCACATGCCATCAGGGCAGCCCAGAACTGAGTTTCAGACCCCTTGGGCTCAGCGGTCAGTCCTAGCCCCCACCTACTTCCTAGCATCAAAAAAAATCACAGTCTAACCTCATATGCAGTACACAGAAAAACAAGTCCTTTGGGGCTGGAGCTCAGGTGCCAGAGGGCTTCGCTAGAATGCCCTAAAGCCTGGGTTTGTTCCCCAGAACTACAGAAAACCAGATGTGGAGGCATCTGCCTATAATCTCACCATTTAGTGGGTAAAAACAGAGGCATCAGGACTTCAAGGTCATTCTTTCCTACTTTGCAAATTTGGGGCCATCTTGGCCTCATGAGATCTTGTCTCAATAAACAAGTTCAAGGCCAGCCTGGTCTACATGAGACCTGATGTCCAAAATAAAAGAGCCTTACTCTTACATCCTATTCTGATATAGAACAGAATATCGCTAAAAATTAAATTGAGGCAATTAGCAAGTTAAAAAATGCCAGCTCAATGTACCTGCATATGTTTAAAAATGTGAAGTATTTTTTGTCTTCTATCATACCTAAACTTTGAGTGGATCTCTGGAAAAGCTGCAGAGTGATGGGTGGGAGGTGGGGTAGAGAGGTGGAGGAGGGGTGGTGATGGCTCAGGAATAGTCTTGCATGTATGAGGCCTTGGTTAATCCTCCACCACTGCAAAGTAACAATCAATTGTTGAAGAGCTGTTTTTCTATAACACCTTATTCCCCAACCTGCCTCACGCACTGTATGCTTTTCCTCCCGTCCATCTCCCCAAGTCCTGAACTTGGATGACACTATTATTCCCACAGCCTGCAACTCTTTATTTATGCAATACACGGTTAAGATACTTCAGGACAGCTGACTAACGCCAACTCCCCGGTCTTGGCTTATGTTTGTTCACCTACTAAGGGAGCAGTCTAAAAGTCTCTCAGACCCTTAGATCTTGCAGTGAAAACATTTTGGCATCAGACACGCCTTTGCTATATATCACTCAGCATTTGATACACTGGTTGAGAGTAGCCAGAAAAGGTCCTAAAGGGTAAACACAGCCGGATGAAAGCCAGCGACACCTAAGTATGACCAATGCCAAGTATACCGCTCTTTCCCTGTCATCCTAGTATCTGAGCTACATCTGGGATCCAGAGGGCGATGGTGCTAAGGCAGTTTTCCTCCCTGCCTCAACTGGACAGCTTTGCCCTCTTGTGCTTTTTGACAGGCAGGTCCTTCACAATCCAATGTTCAGTTGCCTCCTGGGGTCTAGCATCTTGGATTCTTTAAGGGCGACACCAGACTCTGGACTTCCTCCACTGGAAAAAACTGTCCAGAACCCACACAGAAGGCGTCAAGAAAGTCTGTTCCTAGGTTCAGAGGAGTCTTCGGGCAAAGACCACCTCTTGGAGCCCAGGAGGAGCAAGGCTCAGCGAGCTCCGCCCAGGGCGGTACCGCTGGTGCGCGGGCCCCACTCTGGTTGGCCACAAGGGGCCTCCATCTTCCAGTACGAGCTCAGAGCTGGGACCGGGGCGAGGGCGGGGAAAGGGTCGGCCCGGAGTGCGGTCCCCTTGGGCGATAGGGCCTCGCCTCGCCGAAGTGCCGGGGGCCGGGGCAGCCGCGGCCTTCCTCCAGGCGCCAATAGCGCAGGGCTGAGCGCGCGCTGAGGGCTGGGCGGCCGTTGGCGGGGGGCGCGGCTCCGGGTGCGCGTGTGGCCGCGGCCGCCAGGAGGCAGCAGCGGCCGGTAGGCGGCGGAGACCAAGCACAGGCGCCAGGCGACCGAGGCAGCAGAGGACCCTCGCGGCGCCGGCTCTGGAGACGCGTTCCCCGCCGGCGCCGAACCGGGCGCGTCCGAGGCGCGTCGCCGCCGCCGCCCTTCGAGCCCCGCCGATCAGACTCGCGGGGGTACGGCCATCCCTTTGGCCTGCCGGGCGTCGGCAGCAGCGGCGGCGTCCTAGCCCCGGGGCTCAGACAGGAAGGGAGGAGGCGGCGGCGGCCGGCGGGGCGCGACCCCCGCGAGGGTCTCCACAATGCTGCTCGATATGGAGGAGGTACAGTACTCCAGACAGAATAAAGCCACAGCTACCGAGGCACTGTGTTGTCAGTGAGCCCAAGCATTCAACAGAACATCTTAATGTCGATGTGCAAGTGAACAGTTAGTTTGTTTTTGACACTGGTGCAAAAACAATAAAGAAAAGGTAAATTTTTTCAAGAAATGATGTTCGAATAATTAGATATCCATGAGCAAAATAGTTACACTTTTTGCAGCCTATGAAAAGTTACCTTGAAGAGGACTGTAGATTAAACATAAAATTATTATAAAGTGTTTAAAAGAAACCATAGAAAATGATCTCCCTTACGTTGAGGACTGATGATAAGTTTCCATATATGACTCCAAAAGCAAAATCTCTGAAAAAAATATCTACAGCAGCAGATTGAAAGAAAATGTTAGCGAGTCATATACACGAACAATGCAAAATGTAGTCTCAGTACAAGAAAACCAATGCCTGGTGGAAAAAATGGGCAAAATATTGGAAGATATTTGTATCATTTTTTTTCTTTGATGTGAAAAACAAACAAAACAGCAGACAAAAGCAAGCTAAGAGCAGGGAGGTGTCTGTTGGGTCTTGGTTTGCAGGTCCTGGCTAGCAGGAGACCCAGCCTGCAAGGCCGGCTGTGCCAACTCGGGCGAGCGGATGGCTGGGGGTCCGGGGTGGGGGCGACTCCTGGCCGCTTCCTCTACGGCTGCGGGGTGGACGCGGGGACCGCGCCAGCGCCGCGCACCATTGTTGAGACCCTCGGGGGGGTCGCGCCCCGCCGGCCGCCGCCGCCTCCTCCCTTCCTGCCGGAGCCCCGGGGCTGGGACGCCGCCGCCGCTGCCAAAGCCCGGCAGGCATAAAGGATGGCCATCCCTGCGCGAGTCCAATCGGCGGGGCTCGAAGGGCGACGGCGGCGATGCGCCTCGGATGCGCCAGATTCAGCGCCGGCGGGGAAAGCATCTGTGGAGCCGGCGCCGCGAGGGTCCTCTGGTGCCTTGGTCGCCCGGCGCCTGGGCTCGGTCTCCGCTGCCCACCGGCATCTGCTGCCCCCTGGCGGCCGCGGCCACACGCGCACCCGGAGCCGCACACCCGGAGCCGCGTCCCCACCTGGCAGCCCTGTCCAGCCCTAGGCGCGCGCTCACCCTGTGCTCATGGCGCCTGGAGGAAGGACGCCGCTGCCCGGGCTCCGGGCACTTTGTCGAGGTGGGGCCCTGTCGCCCCATGGGACCGCGCTCCGGGCCGACCCTTTCCCCGCCCTCGCCCCGGTCCCAGCTCCGAGCTCGTCCTGGAAGATGGAGGCCCCTTGTGGCCAACCCGAGTGGGGCCCATGCACCAGCGGTGACCGCCCTGGGCGGAACCCGCTGAGCCTTGCTCCTCCTGGGCTCTGCACTGTGGTCTGCGCCCGGAGACTCCTCTGAACCTAAAGACAGACTTTCTTAATGCCTTCTGTGTGGGCCCT
The DNA here is from genome assembly GCF_030254825.1 of Meriones unguiculatus. Classification (NCBI taxonomy): domain Eukaryota; kingdom Metazoa; phylum Chordata; class Mammalia; order Rodentia; family Muridae; genus Meriones; species Meriones unguiculatus. The sequence goes on along the minus strand of NC_083364.1, from coordinate 12,563,463 downwards.
CGACAGTTTTTACCAGGGGAGGAAGTCCAGAGTTGGGTGTCGCCCTTAAAGAATCCAAGATGCTAGACCCCAGGAGGCAACTGAACATTGGACTGTGAAGGAACTGCCTGTGAAAAAGCACAAGAGGGTGAAGCTGTCCAGTTGAGGCAGGGAGGAAAACTGCCTGAGCACCATCGCCCTCTAGATCCCAGATGTAGCTCAGGTACTAGGATGACAGGGAAAGAGTGGTAAACTTGGCATCAGTCACACTTAGGTGTTGCTGGCTTTCATCCAGCTGTGTTTACCCTTTAGGACCATTTCTGGCTCCTCTCAACCAGTTTATCAAATGCTGAGTGATATATAGCAAAGGCGTGTCTCATGCCAAAATGTTTTCACTGCAATATCTAAGGGTCTGAGAGACTTTTAGACTGCTCCCTTAGCCGGTGAACAAACACAAGCCAATAACGGGTAGTCGGCGTTAGGCAGCTGTCCTGAAGTATCTTAACCGTGTATTGCATAAATAAAGAGTTGCAGACTGTGGGAATAATAGTGTCATCCAAGTTCAGGACTTGGGGAGATGGACGGGAGGAAAAGCAGACTGTGCGTGAGGCAGGTTGGGGAATAAGGTGTTATAGAAAAACAGCTCTTCAACAATTGATTGTTACTTTGCAGTGGTGGGGAAATAACCAAGGCCTCATACATGCAAGACTAACCCTGAGCCATCACTAACCCTCCTCCCTCTCTCTACCCCAGCTCCAACCCATCACTCTGCAGCCCCAGTTCATGCATTTAAAGGCTGAATAGTAAGTACTTGGACATCTATGAGAGAGGTAAATGCATTCCAAAGAAAAGACAAATTTTACCCTCTGTCACTGCAAGTAACTTTCCCAGAGATCCAATCAAAGTTTAGGTATGATAGAAGACAAAAAATACTTCACATTTTTAAACATATGCAGGTGCACTGAGCTGGCATTTTTTAACTTGCTAATTGCCTCAATTTAATTTTTAGCGATATTCTGTTCTATATCAGAATAGGATGTAAGAGTAAGGCTCTTTTATTTTGGACATCAGGTCTCATGTAGACCAGGCTGGCCTTGAACTTGTTTATTGAGACAAGATCTCATGAGGCCACGATGGCCCCAAATTTGCAAAGTAGGAAAGAATGACCTTGAAGTCCTGATGCCTCTGTTTTTACCCACTAAATGGTGAGATTATAGGCAGATGCCTCCACATCTGGTTTTCTGTAGTTCTGGGGAATAAACCCAGGCTTTAGGGCATTCTAGCGAAGCCCTCTGACAGCTGAGCTCCAGCCCCAAAGGACTTGTTTTTCTGTGTACTGCACATGAGGTTAGACTGTGATTTTTTTGATGCTAGGAAGTGGGGGGGCTAGGACTCACCACTGAGCCCTGGGGGTGTGAAACTCAGTTCTGGGCAGCCTTGAAGGCACAAGGATCTGACGAAGGAGCCGGTGTCCAGAGAAGCTCCAGAATGCCCAGTGCAAGGGAGCCCTCCTGTGCCAGGCAGAGCACTTGGAGTCTTTTAAGCAGAGAAATGCCATGAAGCGATTGTTGTCCTGTAATGATAACTGGCAGAGAAAGGATGGGTCAGCCTGGGGAGAGCAAGAGCTGACACAGGCAGCCTGAGGGGGTCACAATCAAAGTTACATTTAAGTGGGATTCATTTAAGTGGAACTGGAATTCTTCATTTTTTGTTTTTTTTTTTTTTAAGGTAATGTGAATACCCCATCTTTTAAAAAGATTTATTTATTTATTTATTTATTTATTTATTTATTTATTATGTATACAGTTTTCTGCCTGCATGTGTGCCAGGGGGCCAGAAGAGGGCACCATATCTCATGATAGATGGTTGTGAGCCACCATGTGATTGCTGGGAATTGAACTCAGTAATTTTAGAAAAGCAGCCAGTGCTCTTAAACTCTGAGCCATCTCTCTAGCCTGGACCTGGGATTCCTATCTCCCATGGTGCTGTTGGGGTTTATTCCATATTTCTACCTGAGAAAAGCAATGTGAGAGAAGAGACTGAACTACTAAAGAGGAATTGTTGCCTGAGCCTAGAACGGAGTCGGAGGTACAGAGGGCTCAGTGGTGAATTCTAGCTCTGCTGCTAAATAGTATATTAAAAAAAAAATCACTACCTGCCTAGGCCTCAGTTACCTCATCTTTAAAATGTGTTAGTTCTTAGATCCCTGAAATGGAATAAACTCTTATTGAGATGATTATTTAAAATTGCTTAACAGAAGGGCCTCTGGCTTAGGCCTTGTCTTAGTCACTCTTCTGTTACTGTAAAGAGACACCATGACCAAGGCAGCTTACAAAAGAAAGCCTTTCCAAGGGGGCTTGCTCACAGGTTCAGAGGGTGAGTCCATGACCACCACGGTGTCACACAGGGTGGCAGGCAGGCATGTGGGTGGAGCAGCAGTGAGGGCTTCCATACTTAGACAGCAACCGAGAGAAAAACAGAAAGAGGCCTAAATACTCAAACAGCAGAGCCTATGGGGACAAATTCAAACCACCTCGGGCCTATAGTTGAAGTATCTAGAGGCTAAGAAAGGAGGAATGCTTCCTCCTGGGGATTGAGACCAGCATAGGTGCCGCAGGAAGCATTGGCCTACAGCCTCAGCCACAGCAGCCAAGCAGTTTCTACACACCAACTGCATTTGATCATTGCTATAATCTGTGCCTCTTACTGTTCCTGTTGAGAGAGATGCTGTGTGGCTCAGCTGCCCTCAAACTCATGGTGCCTCCTCTCCTCGACCACCACACTGAGCTTCAACAGACTTTAACAGGGAACATTTTAAAAATGAGAGATAATGCCTTACCCACGCTTGATTTCACCAGGGTCTCTGTAATGCAAACTTACCTGGAAGTTGTGATAAGGTATCCCGTGAGAAAGAGTACAAGAGATAACAGGTTTTATTCTGAATTCCAGTCCATCCTGGGGAAGGGATTTCAGGGGGAACCTGGGGTATTTTGTTCAATCTTGAGAGAATTAAATGCTCATAGTCAGTTTTGCTTAGATTTTATTCAGTCCAGGAGCCCAGCCTATGGAATAGAGCCCCAAACAAGGTTAAGGTGGATTTCCCATGTAGGTAATCCTTCACAGGCGTGCCTACAGGTTTGTCTCCGGATGCCTCTGGACCCCCACAAGTTGACAACATTAACTACCACTGTGTTCACTCAGCAATCAATATGACATGTTGAGTGTTTGTGGATTAACATTTCCAAGTTGGGAATTAATCGCTAAAAGTGAGCATTTTGCACACATTCTCACAAGAACCCTACAAGATGACACCGATATTCCCCTAATATTCTTATAATGAAATCTGGAGGCTAAAGATTCTGTAAATCAGACATAACGAGGATGTAATTTCAGCACACATCTTCCTGCACCTGGATTGACTAGTCTTTCCCGCTGTCTGCTGTTTCCTGTGGACCTGTAATTCCTTGCCACTGGGAAGCAGGTTCACACACGCAAGATGAGCACTTCTGATCATGGCTTTATACCGATGGATCTTGTTCCTCACCGGGCCTTCAGTGCCATCATCTTTCTCAGACTTAAGAACAAAACCGACTCCCAAATTTGAAAATGGTGGACAGCTAAAGTCTGGGGTACCTGAAGTCTGGTTCCTGCATCAGTCCTGTGTGACTTGGCTCCACCTTGTGGTGGCTGTTTTCTTAGCCCTCTGCTCCTATCTATCACCTCCTAATTCACATCTTTTCACTCTTCAGAGGTATGTGATGAGAACTTTGCCTGCTGGTGAGATTCCAGCCCTCTCTGGATAGTCCAAGTTTCCAGAAGCAGAGCTTCCTGTCCCATATGACCCTTTATCCTTGGTGGAAGTAGGGGTATTCACCAGGGCCTGTGGCCAAACAGTGTCACTTACAAAAGCATTGCTTGCTTCAGTGCCGAGTAATTGTATGGTGTCAGTGTGTGTGTGTGTGTGTGTGTGTGTTTGTGTGTGCACTTGCATGTGTATACATGCATCTATACATGTGAAGGAAATAGGCTGACATCACGTGTTCCTCAGCCCCTTTCCACCTCACCTTTTGAGTCAGGGTCTCCCTCCTAACCTGGGGTGCACTCATTTGGCTAGGTTGATTAGGCAGTGGGCCCCAGGAGTCCTCCTGCCGCCTTCCCAGCTGGGAGCCTACAGACTCACCCCATCACACTGAGGACTTTTTACATTTGCTGGAGATCATGCTTTCACGGTGGGCGGTTGACCAACTGACCCATCTTCCCAGACTCTGAAACAAACTTTAAAATAGCAAATGGAAATGCACCGTTGGCACCAGGTTCACATACTTTTTAGGTATAATTGTGGATTTAATGAATTTCCTCTCTGATGGGCCGTCCTGGGACCCCCCTCAAATGGAAGGGTACATTCTTGTGCCCCCAAGGGGACTGATTACAAATGAAGCAGGGGAAGCCAGCATGCTCCCTTGTGTTTAGGGATCAGACCAGAGCATCGCAGCACGCATCAGACTCTCAACATAAGTCCAGCACTGTCTGGACTCCCAGTGACCCCTGATCTCACAAAGTGCTTGCACTTACACCTTCAGTGGTTAGTGTTTGGGATCCAGTCCTGGGACACTTCATAACCAACATCAGAGCACTTTAGAGTCTGCTTTAAACTCAGACACACCACTTCACACTTAAGAGGACACTTCACAGGACTAATGCGCGTATGGGGCACAGGGAGATCTTGTCCTTCTTCAGAGGGAAGCCTAAGATGCTGAAGTTCCAGTAAGCTCTGAGGAGGTGTGTTACAAAGGCCATTCTGAGGAGCAAAGACACCATAAGTTCCAAATATTTACTGGGGAAAAGTATTCTCCAGGTGAGTCTACACATATGAAGCTCAGAACTAAAGCACATCAAGAGTTTTACTACCTGAGTGCCAGTGATGGTGCTGACAAGACATTTTTCAATGAACACATCTCTAAAAACTAATTGTTTCTTCAGTACACTTTCACCTTTACCTAATCACCTGTAAGAGCATCGGGCTTGTACTCAGGTCCATCTGTTTCCATGCTGCACGAGTCACAGTTCAATTACAATGGATCGGCCTTCTTTCCACTCATCTCGGTAATTCTGAACACCTACCCCAACCAGCCTCTCATCAGGACAACTGTTTTCTGCTCTTAGAATCCTGCTAAGGTTTCCCATGTGTCTGATGCACAGTGTAGTCAGAATATGAATATTCCAGGAGCTTATACCGATGAAAATATTAAATCCCATCCCTTATTTTAACAAGATGGTGTTAGCACTCCAAGGAACGCAGCAAGAGTTAGGCCAGACAAGAACTGTCAGCTGCAACTCAACAGACAGGGTGAAAGGTGGGAGAGTAAGTATTCAGAGCAAAGTGTGACAAAAAGATCTCTTAGCAGCTACAGATTTCTGCCCATATTCTAGAAGGCAAAGGTCAGGCTCTCTTTTCCTTACACTTTGGTAGAAGTTATTGAGAGGGTGCCTGTTTTTCTAGCCTCTTCCCTAGATACACAGGCTGTGGCGTTAGTCTTGACTTGTTGATAGATATGTGCCCAGGGAGAACAGTCTAGGGTTGGTGAATGGCGCATAACCTCCCCCTGAACCCCAGAAAAAGAAGCCCCAAACTAACTGGGGCACTGTGTACCCTCACTTGTACAGGCCACTGCCACTCTTGACAGCATGTTTCCTTCTGATCGATACTATCACTTAGCTTTTGAGGAAAGTAATGTTTGCATGGCTTTAGCTCCTTCTTGAGGAAGAGGCCAAGAACCTGAAAACCCTCGGCCTGGCGCCCCAAATACCAGCAGCATTCCTATCGACTGAGTGGCTGGAGGTGTCACACATCCCACAGGCCATCAGAAGTGGGTAGTGGCAGCGAGACAGAATGCTTGGTCTAAACACTCCTTTCTGTCATATTCTGTCATGATCATTTCCATCATAAAAGAACGGACAGACATAGAATATATTTGCATACTATGCTTTGGAAATGGATTTGGGGTGGGTCCTAGAGGGAAAATTGAGTCCCGTTGTCATTTAATAGGATGGAGACACGCTTGATTCTCATATGTAATTCCAGAACTCAGGAAGGGTGTGGTAGAGGGATTGCCTGCGTTAGGGGCCATACTAGGCCACTGTATTAGTCGGGGTTCAGTGAAGAAACAGAACTAATAGAATGAATATGTACAGGAAAGTGTAAAAGGGATGGATCACATCTGGAATCAACTAAAACTCAAGCACCTGGGCACATCTGTCAGGAATTTTCTTTTCTTTTGTTTTTTATTTTATTTTTTATTTTAGAACCTTCCTTTTCTTTTTCTTTTTTTTTTTTAACTTTCTAAAAAGATTTTCGAAATAATACTATAATTATATTTCTCCATTCCCTTTCCTCCCTCCACACCCTGGCATTTCCCCTCCCTACTCTGCTTCAGATCCATGGCCTCCTCTCCTTTCATTAATTGTTATGGCATTGCAAATATGTATATCAGTATGCATAATCCCAAATATAACCTGCTAAGTCCATAAAACGTTGCTGGTGTGAGGACTTTCCGGGAGGCTCTTCTGCACTGGGCATCTAATCGGTGTGCCCTTCATGAAGCTGGCCCCCTTCAGACGGGATTTTCCTGGACTGGGTCATTTGAGAGGGATGCTTTGGGGTGAGATGACCCACCCTAAATTTGGGCCACACCTTCCAGTGGAAGCCTGCATAAAAGATCCTGGAAGAAGGGAGTCTTTGCCTTTTGTTCACTCACCCTCCCTTTCTCTGGCAAGTTCATCCATCTTGCTGCTGAGGCATTTCTTCACTGGCATTGTAGCCTACTTCTTTGGGATTTCAACATATACTGAGGACCAGCTTTGACAGCCAGCTTTGTAGACTGAACAAACTACGGGGATCTTGAAGGTGGTAGGGATTAAACTGTGGCCTTTGTTTATGCACGGCAAATGCTCAGTAATTGCTGATCTACAACCTCCCTTCCTATATAATGTATTTTATCATTCAGGGCTCTTTGTATCCAAGGCTGACTGTGAAAGCCCCACGCTGCTTAAGATGACCTTGAACTTCTGGTTCTCCTGCCTCTGCTTACAGACTGCTAGGAGAAGAGGCATGCCCCATCACATGCAGTTGTGTGTTGGTCTGGGAAGCAAATCCAGGATTCTTATTTGCTGGGCCAAGAGTTCCACCAAGTGAGCTCCACTCCACTCCAGCCCAGCTCTGCTGCCCCACAACTCAGCCCACACATGCTGACTTCTTTGGGAGAGCCTGCACACAGGCACACACACACATATGCACACACGTACACACGGGAACACAGACAAACACACACCAGAAGCTACAGAAAGAAAGAACACAAGGTTAAATGTCAAAAATGTCAAACTGTGTCCAGAACATGAAGTGGGGTTTGGAAAGGCAGCTGTGACGGCCATTCTTGACTGTCAACTGGATTCCAGTTATCGGGTATTATGTAAAATCCCAAAATGAAAAGGCACACCTGTGAGGGATTCCTTGCTTAATTTTAATCCTCATCTTTGAAGAGCGAAGCCGAGCCTCTAATCCAGGCAACACCTTCCGCTAGAAGCCTCTATAAAAGGCGCTGGAACTAGGGAGAATTTGCTATTTGCCTGTTACTGCCTCGCTGAGAAGAAGTCCATTCCTTCACTGTCCTTGCAGTCTACTTGTGTAGAATTCTGGCCTTTATTGAAGACCAGCTGAGACATCCACACTCATGGACTGAAAAACTACTGGACTTTTGGACCTTCCATTCATAGGCAGCCATCTCTGGACTAGCTGGACTTCAGCCTGTAAGTCATCTATCTAAACTCATCTATCTGTCTGTCTGTCTGTCTGTCTGTCTGTCTATCTATCTATCTATCTATCTATCTATCTATCTATCTATCTATCGTGTGTGTGTGTGTGTGTGTGTGTGTGTGTGTGTGTGTGTAGGTGTGTGTGTGTGTGTTCTGTTACTCTCGAGATCCCTGACTAAACCTGCCAGCCTTGTAATCAAGGGGAGCCCAGTTGTCCAGATGCTTTGGTTCTGCCCCTGCAGTTCTCTGCTCTGAGAAGCTCCTTTGGGTCAGAGAGAAAGGCAGGAAAGAGTTGAGAGGAGCGCTCTTCCTGTGGTTTCTCTCTGCCCTCTTGTGGACGTTGCCTGAATTTGCAGGGTGACAGGCATGGCCATTCCACCGTGATCCACTAGGATAAAATGCCACTCTCTTTGCTCACCTGGCAGGGTTTATTGCAGTTCATTATTTATTTGCATTGGGGGTGCGGCAACTGTTGGCTTGCCGCAGCACACGTGGAGGTCGGAGAATAATTCGGGTGACTGGGTTCTGTCTTTTATTTTGAGTGACTCAGGAATTGCCCTGAACTGGTCAGAGTTGCCAGTGAGCAGCTAACCTGGCTGAGCCATCTCCTTGGTCCTCCCTTCTGTTTGGCAACGATCAAATCATATATAATCTACAAAGCTTCGCCACTGATCAATCACATGTTATATGAGTTTTATGGAGATATGGTTATGTCTCTAGATTTTTGGGAGTGAGAAAAGCAGCTACAAGCAGGTTTAAACACATGGTTTGGTCTCTGTCTTTCAAGGTTTAAGGACATAGAAGCTTCTCAAACTATTTCTAAAAGCTTTTAGAAAGGATAACTATCTTTTCATTTATTACATTTTTTTCTAATTTTGTTTTGTACATTTTAGCAATGATTTTTACTTAGTTCTTCGGTACACTGTTTTTCTGGGGGGAAAAAGAGAAATAGGCTTAGTACAAATCCTAGCTTTTATTTTTTTAAGATTTATTTTTAATGTGTATGAGTGTTTTACTCTCACATATTTAAGAGCAGTGTGTGTATGTGTGTGTGTGTGTGTGTGTGTGTGCGTTTCCTGCTTAAAGCCAGAAGAGAGTGTCAGCTCCCCTGGCACTGGAGTTACAGGTGATTGTAAGCTGCAAAGACAGGGTTGGAAATCAATGTGTGGTCTTCTAGAAAAGCATCACTCTTCACCACGGAGCCATCTCTGCTGAGTCATCCTGAAAAGATCTGTCCAGCCAAGCAGTGGTGCTGCCGCTTTTAATCCCAGCACTTGGGGGTTTTTACATTTATTTATTCATGATATGTGCTGAACTTCTGCTCCTCTGAGTTCTTACTGATCTTGGGTTTGCTTCAGCCAGCAGGAGTTCCAACAGGAATTCCAGGAATGAAAACAAGCTTTAAGACCCTAGACCTGGGCGATGGTGGGCAGGGCCTCCATTCACCAATGAATGTTGCCCTGGTGCATAAAACCACATCATAAACCACAGTTTTTTGTGGAAACTGGCCTTCCAGATCCTTGGTGACAGTGGAGGGAGGCACACAGTAGTCTTGCTTCTAACTTGTGTTGACTGCTGTCTTTGGCTGAAAGACTCTGACAATCATTGTGATTTCCACAATTTCAGGTTCTACAGAGGCTCCTTGTGCCCTAGAGCGATCCTTCTCCCTCAGTAGGGAAAAACAAAACGCAGAGTGGGAACTCCACAGACCTTTCTATAGGGGGACTGAGGATATGCCACCCGAAAGACAAGATTAGAGAAGATCAGCTATGTGAGAAGTGTCCTTTGACACTGCGACCTCCTTCTGTCTTGGTGGCCTAACTGACCCCAGCGCCAAAGGAAACCTGTGTTCTTCCCCTGCGGTTTCTGACCGTGAACCACCTTATCTTGTGTGGATAAGACATCTCCCAGTAGACTAAGGTGCCTTCAGCCATCAAGAGGACAACCCAAGAACTCCCACAGAACGCCCAGCTGACCTGCACTTTGACTTGGACATCGGAAAGCTGTGTCATGGCCGGCAGCCAACAGCTGAGCAAAGACAATACAAGTAGTCCCTCTATAAGGCAGCCTTGCAAGCAGGGTAAAACGATAAACCCTGAACAGCCAGAGAAAGGCCAGAAGAGGAAACACCAAGAAGAGGAAGAGGATGATGTGTGCTCAGAAGAGCCAGTCCAGTCGTGGAAGAAGCTGCAACAGGAACAGCATGAAACAGAGCTTGGGGATGAAGAGCCTGACGAGAGCCGAATATGGTCACCCCAGGAAAAGGGTCCGTTACACCTAATGGCCCCAGAGTGTGCCAAAGGCCCCCCAGAAGAGGCTGTGACTGAGGAGTCTGTGGGTGGAGGCCAGGGTCTCAAGCCCCCCCACAGCAACAGGGAGGAAGAAGTTGAGAAACACCACAATGAAAAGTGCCCAGGGCTGTTGGAACTCCTCCAACCTGACGTCCCCGTGAGCTCTGGCCCTCACAGCACTCACACAAGCACCATGGACACCTCCAAGACTCTCAAAGGTTGTGCTGAAGGGCAGAATCATGAATCGGAAACACCTCAAATCTGCACAGACAGTGTCAGCAATGGCATGCCCAGCAGCAAAGTGTCAACACCTGAGGTCAAGAAAAAGGCTCTTGAAGACCAAGAGAAGGGCAGAGGGCTGGACCGTGGTCCTGCTGTCACAGTGGACATGGAGAAAGAAATCAGCAGTGCGCTAGGCCCTGGGTCAAAAGATGAGATCTTGAGCTGTGCCTTCAAACTGCAAATGACTCGAGGAGACCTGTGGACCCTAAGGAACACCCAGTGGCTCAACGACAAAGTCATCAATTTTTACATGAATCTTCTCATGGAAAGAAATCAAAGTCAAGGCTACCCGGCACTTCACGCATTTAATACCTTCTTTTACACCAAGTTAAAGTCTGGTGGCTACAGGTCAGTCAGAAGATGGACCCGGGCAGTAAACATCTTTGCCAAGGAACTTCTCCTGGTCCCAGTTCACCTGGGCATGCACTGGAGCCTGGCGGTCACAGACTTAAGAAAGAAGAGTATTGTCTACATGGACTCCACGGGACAGAAGAGACCCGACATCCTTGAGCTGCTTTTCTGCTATCTGCGGGAGGAGAGCAAAGCGAGAAGGAACAGCGACCTGAGCCCTGTGGAGTGGAAGCAACACAGCATGTCGGCAGAGGAGATTCCTCAGCAGCTGAACGGGGGCGACTGCGGCGTGTTCGCCTGTAAATATGCAGATTACATTTCCAGGGACCAGCCCATCACCTTCTCCCAGCAGCACATGCCTCTTTTCAGGAAGAAGATGGTGTGGGAGATCCTGCACAAGCGCTTACTGCAGCAGCGCCCCCTGGCGGCCCCTGCGAGGCAGCTGCTCCGAGCTCTTTCCCAGGTGAGGCTAAGGACTGCAGGTACTGGGTGTGGAAGAGCCTTGAACAAGTTCTGAGTGTAAAGACTGTGGCCAGGACAGCCGCGGCTGCACAGAGAAACCCTGTCGGGACAGAACAACAACAACAACAGAAGACACGTGTGCCCACCGAAAGTGAGAAACTATCCGGACTGCACAGCGCATGCTCACAAGCACGCAGCTGTCAAGATTTATCTGTGACTGAGGTCGACGCTGGATTGAATTTTGCTGTTTTTGTTCACAAGTTTTAGCTAACTGGCAGTGGATGGCTTCTGGCGATTTTCGTCCTTTCGTTCTCGACTGCTTGTTTGCATTAGTTATTTCTGAAAGGAAGGCCACCAGTTGCCTGTCTCCAAGTGAATCTCCGGTTGCCTTCCGGTACTGTGTGCTACTACAGAAGCGTCGCAGTGTGAAGCTGTTCACGGGATCCGAGCAATCCAGGAGAAGTAAGAAACGCGCCGGGGACATCTCAAGATACTTCCCAGCCTGGAAGTAAAGACATCTATTTTATTCTCGGGAGAGGAGTAACTAATGCTAGATGTGCATTGTAAACCCGGGACTCCTTGAAGCCTCACCCTGCTGAGGGCTGTACTAAACTGTTTATTCCAAAAAAAAAAATAAATATATATTTATATATATATATGTAAATAAACAAATATTTATATATAAATAAAAATATATTTTATATATTATATATATAAATATATATATTCTTAAGCTATTTTTGAAGATGTTTTCTTTGTATATATTAAGCTGAAATTTAATATGTCATGTTAATATTTATATTCTGTCACCTTAGCCCCACTATTGGTATAGACTTAATATATTTAGTGTGAATATTGCCAACTACATGATAATCTATTTTTATACAGGAAACTTTAATTTTTTATTAGCAGTAAATCTTACATTTGTGTTGTTATTCAATAAAGTTTTTATTTAATAAAGTTTGGAGTTTTTTGAACATACTTTGCAAGATCCTCTGCCTGCTGTTCCTTGCATGGTGTAGTGAGGTTGTCCGAGAGAACTGGAAAGCAGATGTCCAAGACAAGATCCAACAGTGTAAGCCGGAACCTGTTCATACATCTGCATGCTGAGATTGCTCTCATTCCAAACCTCTGAGGTGAAGACAGGGCACTTTAGCCAAGACCTGTCCTCTTCCTGGGAGATGCTCAATATCGCAGCCAGGGCTGCCTTGAAAAACCAAACAGAACAACCAAAAAAAAAAAATATGTGATATCAAGACTTCAAAAATTCAAAGTTTTAACATAGTAATCAATGGAGTTCTGATACCTAAAATTACTTCTCATCATGTTAAAACCACCTCTGTCCAGACCTCTGGACAAAGAAAAGAATGTTGATGTTTTTAACCCCAGATAATTTTTTTTTTTAAATCCCCAAGCTTTTATTATGACTTAAAAGTAGAAGGCTCCAGAAGTTCCTCTTTTGTAACTTAAAAGAATTCATGTGAGCCTCATGGAGTTTGCAACATGCATCTATCTACCTGTCACAGGTCAATTGAGCTACAATCAACAGACTAAGATTCCCCAACTTTTGCCTGTTCCTGATGGAATATGTGTGTGTGTGTGTGTGTGGGTTGGGGGGGGGGGCTCCAATTGTAAGAGTTTCCTTTAAGTTCCTTAACTTTAGCTTCTGTCCCTAGTCTGAATATGTCTCGGCAGATTTCCACCCACCTGACAGTCACCACCCAGGAACCAGAATCAGAAAACAAACCACTCCAAAAGTGATCTACAGCACCCAAGCCCCAGGCAGTCCACAAAAGTGGAGAGCCTGATGTGCTCCAGTCCAGCTGCCATGATTGCTTCCTGTCTTTTACCTTGATCAGGAAACCAGATGCTTCTGATGAGTGAGTGCCCCATTTCCTGAATGAATCCCCTCCCAGGCTTTGGTTAACATTCCAGCCTTCCTGGGCCCCTACAATGGCATCCTAATTTCAGTTGAGGCCCATTTACAAAATCATCTATGTCACCCCTTATCCTCAACAAAAGACTGAAAAGGTTCAGTCCAAAGGTAACTCTCTGGCAAGGAAGACAAATGGCTACTTGGAGTGCCTACCCAACAAACCAGGCTGGCTCATACTGACCTCCAGGCTCCCTTGTTTGAAAAAAAAAAAAAAAAAAAAAAAAAAGGTACCTGTAAAACCCAACTAGATCAAGATCCATCAGCATGTTGATCCATTAGATGAAGCAGTTTTGCAACATGATAGAGTACTCACCATATTCTGTGCAGAACAAGGATGTGATTGTGTGGCTGTAAGAGAAAATGTTGTTCTATGCAAACCACTCAGCAATCATTAGAGATTCCTGTACTCTCAGAAAAACAAAAACAAAAACAAGCAAACAAACAAACCCTGTACACTGCAGACAAAAAAATGACCCAGAACAGGGGAAGCCCATGGTTGCCATTCTCATTTCCTTGTTTTTCCGGGTGATAACTCTGTCTTCAGCTATTGCAGAACACCAGACCCTTCTGTTTCTGCTGATCATCGCTGGCTTGTGCATCATAAATGTCTTAACTAGATACAGAAATTTTGGTCTCGGTGCCAGTATACTGATATTTATTAAATCCCAGTGTGAACAGGTGTTAGGCCCACCGAGAGCCCAATTACCAGAGAGACAGATGAAGGTAACTTGGAGATGGATTGCCACAAACAGAAGAGATTTATTCAGGTCAGTGAGTGATGTTGCTGCTTTCCAAATCATCAGGGAACAGCCCCGAGAGAAAAAGGCATGGGGTTTTTAAAGGAAAAAGCAAGGGAGGCGTGGGGGTGGCAAGCTTGGCAGTGCAGGATTGGGTGAATGGGGTTATGGGTAGTTGACTTTTAATATCATCGGTTCGTTTTAGGCACCCACGTCCAGTCAGGCCTGCCCCCGACATCTGGTGGATATCTGATCTTCAAGTTACACCCAGAATGTCCTGGATGGGGAGCTGTGGCCATCTGGACCGGTTGCCAGGCACCCTATCTCATACTGCAGGCCTGGACATTCTTCTGCAGCAGGGTGGGTCTTGTCCCCATTCACCCACTTCTCCTTTTTCCTTGTCCTTCTGCTTTCTGGAAAACTACCGGGAGAACTTAGTTTAATTAATATGGGGTATAGAATTCATAAAGAAACCTGTAAAGCTAGCCTGTTCCTTTCACAAATACACACCACAGGGTCAAGAACTTGACTCAGGATACAACTTAAGTGGGGGATGGAAGTGATGGTGAACATTATGTTTAAAGTTACTGTGCTTAAGAGAACTATCAAACAAAAAGCATGTCTAGCCTGTAAGTCCTACTTGTCCAAGGACAGAGGAGGTCTCAGAATGCTAGGCGTTGTTCTTGTGATTGCCTGGTCTTGTTCATGGAAGATACAGACAGTGTGTGGTCACTCCTGTGGACAAGCTTGCTTGCCCTTGACTGCACCTAGATGGTGGTGTCTGAGGACATGCAGGCAGGAAGTCTGCCAGTGTTCCTGCCTCTAGGTGCACAAAGCCAGGATGGGCACAGCCTGTGAGCCTTTATAAACGCATGAGTAATGAACCTTGGGACTGCATCTTGAGAGCACTCTAAGGCACAGTCTTCACACCGTGGGTATCTGGTGCTAGCATCTGAATGAAGTCTCTTCTTTGTTAAAATTTTAATAAATAGATAAACAAATAAAAACATTTTATTTTCTGAAAGTAAGGAGATCTGTCTTTTAGGAAGTTGAGTGAAGTATTTCCAAACGTACATTTTCAACACAGGTATCTTTTAATATAAGTCTCAGCCATATTTTAAGTGCTGTACCGAACTGTTTATTCGAAAAAGGGTACTCAACTTAAAGCTACTTTAACATTTTTGGTACAGGTTAAACTGAAATTAATTTGTTACTCATTAAGAGTATTATTCCCCTTCACATCCTCACTGTGATTTAGTATTTAGCCTCAATAGTTCCAGTTTCAAAATAATCAGTTTTACATGTAATAGTTTAACCTTTTCTGTTCCTTGCATAATTTATAATGGTATTATGAAGTCTTTATTTTATAAAGTCCAGAGATGTCCAGAACATACTTTATAAGATTATGCTCCCACTGTTGCTTTTATGATGCATTCAAGATTTTCTGACACAACCTAGGGAGCAGATAGCTAAGGGATAACCCATCAGCATTCCTGTCATTCAAGCATCCTACATCACGTTCTCATTACAGCACATAAGGGCTTTGTCGCCTGAAGTTCTCCAATCTTCCACATTTCTTCTGCAACTCACTTCCAAAGTATTAAGAATCACATGGTCAGGGTATTGTAACAACAGCCCAACTCCCAGTACCAATTTTCCGTATTAGTTCCTTTTCTTGTTTACTATGAAAAAATATTTTGACAAAGCAAGGAGAGAGTTCATTCTGTATTCCACAATTCAAGGGTATAGTTGAGATATATATATATATATATATATATATATATATATATATATATATATATAGGAAGACCTAGTTGGTAGCTGGAGCTCAAGCAGTTGATCACATTGTCAACTGGGACCAGAATAAGTTCCTTTGTGAAGAGGTTTAGTGCCTGCATCCATCTTTTGACTAACCTGTAGCCCCTGCTCCATTTTTAATTGGATTATTTGCTTATTTTGTTATCTAGTTTCTTGAGTTCTTTACATATTTTGGATATTAGTCTTCCATCAGATGTGGAGTTGTTAAAAATCTTTTTGCATTCTGTAGGGTGCTAATTTAATTGATAGTGTCCTTTGTATTACAGAAGTTTTCCAGTTTCATGAGGTCCCATTTATCCTATTGCCTGTGCGATTGGTGTTCTGTTCAGAAATTCATCTCCTGTGCCAGTAAGTACAGAGCTGTTGCCTGCTTTTTCTTCTATCTGGTTCAGTGTATCTGATTTTATGTTGACTGAACACAGCTGTATCTGTTGGTCTGGACAAGTTGTGAAAGGTATTTACTTGAATAATAGTACTATTGAACTTTTAGCATGATTTCAGCAGAACCCGTTGTAAAAGATTTTAGATCACCTTTTAAATTCCTTCAAGCTCCCCCAAAAATCCTCATGGAAACAAGTTTTTTATTTTTTTTTTCTGACTGCAATAACTAGTGTTTTAACATATGATGCTGTTTCCCTAAAGTTTGCAATTTCTAATATTGGTATATAAAATAGAACGTGTTATCAAGTGCAATGTTTTGGGACTATATACATTGTGTACTAGCCACAACTTGCTAATTCACATACAAATCACCTCAGAGTTGATACAGTTTGTGAAAGCACATAACATCCACTCAGGCACCTTTCAATTATATTAAAATAATTTCCATGTTGTATAGTAGAGCCATTAAATTCATTGACATTATATAACTTTGTACCATTGTTCAGCATATATCCTGCTACTGACATGACCAGATGTCAGCCCTAGTAAATAGTACTCTATCAGTTAGTTCTTTATTTTAATGTGTCATATGCACTTGTGTGCATGGAAGACAGAAGAACATGTCAGGACCTACTGAGCAATACTTACAGATGGCTGAGTGTGTGCCATGCATGCTGGGCACTGAACTCAGGCTATATGCAAGAATAGTGAGCACTTTCAAACACTGAGCCAGCACTCCAGCACCTAAAGTGGGTTAAAGTCAGTGAGCACAGTCAGTAAATGCTGGCTTCTTGATCTCGGTAGAACTGAACCTGAGTCACCTGTCTATCTATCCATCCATCCACCAATCTATCTATCCACCTATTTGATGTGTTTGTGTGTGCATGCTGGTGGGGTGGTCACATGACAGCACATGAGACTCACTTCTCTCCTACCGTGTGGTTTCTGGGGGACTGAACTTAGCTCATCAGCCTTGGCAGTAAGCACCCTTTAACCACTTAAGTATCTTGCCAGGTCAGCCTCAGGAAAATATCGCCATTTCTTTGATCTTGTATACAGCAGTAGCCAAAAAGGAGAACATTTGGTCCCTTCTGTGAAACTGAGTTGATGGAGCCACCTTATCAAGTGCTGTACATATTCACACTTAAGAACACACACTTACAGTTAGGTATGATTAAACTTTATTATTTATAAAAAATGAGCTTTCTAAAATATTAGTAAATTTCCACTTTAGTTCTGTTTTGAAGTGTTGGTACCAGTGAAGTAACATTTTTCTTCTTTGAAACTTTTCTGGTAAAGTTACAGTCTTCTCCTTTTCTAAAATGGCAGGAAGCTCCTTCCAGTCCTTGATGAAGATAAAGGGGGCACCCATGGCCTTGAGTAACTGCAGAGGAGCGCTGTGGTGACTGGACATGTTTCCACAGTGGCCAGCTGTCATCACATCTTCTACCACAGGAATGGAGCCAAACGAGCAGGCCTCATATATTCTGTAACACTCTGTGTTCACTCCTACAGGACACAAAGTGAGGTCACTCTGAAGCAAAGCATCTTGGTAATTCTTAAGACTTTCATTTGTCTCCTGAGGCTGCCACCTAGGAAATTAAACAAACAACAAAGAAATCCCTGTAAGGTTTTACTTTCCTATGGCATCTTTTTTGAAGCAAATCTTTTAATGTCAGTTATCAAAAATGTGAACACATCATAGAGATGATAAATATGAGAGGCATTGAAAATGTTGGACCAAACACATTTCTTAAAACTTCTTTAAGGTTTGGGGGTGTGGGTATAGCCCAGCTGCTAGAACTCAGACCTAGTATTGATCATCATCTATCCATAAACTGGGTATATAATTCCCTAATTCTACAAGTTGGGAGGCATAGGAAGAATCAGGAGTTTAACATCATCCTGGGCTAAATACCGAGTTTGAGGCCAGCCTGTGCTACATGAGACTGCCTAAAACAAGTTTTTTGTTTTGAACATTTGAAAATGATCTGAACATTTTATTGCTGTATATTTAAAAATACCCGGTGATCAATCTTCGAATGGGTGTATTCATTCAATCTTATTTCCCTAGTGCTGTGTCCTCTTATCTTACTCTGATGCAGCTGTGCTGTATCCATTGGTGGGCATTAGGTCTTTGAGTTAAGTCAGGACATATTCTAGAAAGTCTAAAGCCCTGTGAGGAAAAGCACAGAGGGGCTTCTGGAGTGACAGGGCTGCATTTTCCTATGGGTGATTACTGAATGTTTCACTGTCAAGGGCTCAGAATCAAGAGCTGTATGTGAACAGGCAGGCTAGTGCAGACGTGGGGAAGAGTAGAGAATAAACAAAGATGAAGGTCATGCTTGTGCTTGGTATGCCCAAGAACTGGTAGGGAGGCCAGCAAGGTGGAAGTAGAGGAACTGAGGTGAGCAGTCAAAAATATAACGTCTGCTCACAGAAGACTGACCTGTAGTGTTCTGATGAGGGAACGACATAAGCAATAAACATTTTAACAATCAATCTGGCTGTGGTCTTGAGAATGGAATGAGAATGGAATGAGAATGGCAGCTGGGCTCCAGCACCAAAGGACTTGTTTTTCTGTGTACTGCACATGAGGTTAGACTGTGATTTTTTTTGAAGCGAGGAAGTGGGGGGGGGGGCTAGGACTCACTGCTGAGACCTCGGGGTCTGAAACACAGTTCTGGGCTGCCCTGATGGCATGTGGATCTGACAAAGGAGCCGGTGTACAGAGAAGCTCCAGAATGCCCAGCGCAAGGGAGCCCTCCTGTGCCGGGCAGAGCACTAGGAGCCTTTTAAGCAGAGAAGTACCCTGATGAGATTGGTGTCCTGTAATGATAACTGGCAGAGAAAGGATGGGTCAGCCTGGGGAGAGCAAGAGCTGACACAGGCAGCCTGAGGGGGTCACAATCAAAGTTACATGTAAGTGGGATCCATTTAAATGGAACTGGAATTCTTCATTTCATATTTTTCTAAGGTAATGCGAATACCCCATTTTTTAAAAAGATTTATTTATTTATCTATTATGCAGTAATCTGCCTGCATGTGTGTCAGCGGGCCAGAAGAGGGCACCAGATCTCATGATAGATGGTTGTGAGCCACCATGTGATTGCTGGGAATTGAACTCAGGACCTTTAGAAAAGCAGCCAGTGCTCTTGAACTCTGAGCCATCTCTCTAGCCTGGACCTGGGTTTCCTATCACCCATGGTGCTGTTGGTGTTTATTCCGTATTTGTACCTGAGAAAAGCAATGTGAGAGAAGAGACTGAACTACTAGAGAGGAATTGTTGCCTGAGCCCAGAACGGAGTTGGAGGTACAGAGGGCTCAGGGGTGAATCCTAGCTCTGCTGCTAAATAGTATATTAAAAAAAAATCACTACCTACCTAGGCCTCAGTTTCCTCATCTTTAAAATGTGTTAGTTCTTAGATCCCTGGAATGGAATAACCTCTTATTGAGATGATTATTTAGAATTGCTTAACAGAAGGGCCTCTGGCTTAGGCCTTGTCTTAGTCACTCTTCTGTTGCTGTAAAGAGACACCATGACCAAGGCAGCTTACAAAAGAAAGCCTTTCCCCGGGGGCTTGCTCACAGGTTCGGAGGGTGAGTCCATGACCACCACAGTGTCACACAGGGTGGCACGCAGTTATGGGGGTGGAGCGGCAGTGAGGGCTTCCATACTGAGACAGCAACGGAGAGACAAACAAACAGAAAGAGGCCTAACACTCAAACAGCAGAGCCTATGGGGACAAACCCAAACCACCTTGGGCCTATAGTTGAAGCATCTAGAGGCTAAGAAAGGAGGGGTGCTTTCTCCCGTGGGTTGAGAACAGCATAGGTGCCACAGGAAGCATCAGCCTACAGCCTCAGCCTCTTGCTGTTCCTGTTGAGAGAGATGCTGTGTGGCTCAGCTGCCCTCAAACTCATGGTGCCTCCTCTCCTCGACCACCACACTGAGCTTCAACAAACTTTAACAGGAAACATTTTAAAAATGAGAGACAATGCCTTACCCACGCTTGATTTCACCAGGGTCTCTGTAATGCAAATTTACCTGGAAGTTGTGTTAAGGTATCCCATGAGAAACAGCACAAGAGATAACGGGTTTTATTCTGCATTCCAGTCCATCCTGGGGAAGGGATTTCAGGGGAAACCTGGGGTATTTTGTTCGATCTTGAGAGAATTAAATGCTCATAGTCAGTTTTGCTTAGCTTTTTATTCAGTCCAGGAGCGCAGCCTATGGAATAGAGCCCCACACAAGGTTAAGGTGGGTTTTCCCAGGTAGGTAATCCCTCACAGTCATGCCTACAGGTTTGTCTCCGGATGCCTCTGGACCCCCACAAGTTGACAACATTAACTACCACTGTGTTCACTCAGCAATCCATACGACATGTTGAGTGTTCGTGGCTTAACATTTCCACGTTTGGGGATTACTCGCTAAAGTGAGCATTTTGCACACATTCTAACAAGAACCCCACAAGATGACACCAATATTGCCCTAATATTCCTAAATGGAATCTGGAGGCTAAAGATTCTGTAAATCAGACATAACGAAGATGTAATCTCAGCACACATCTTCCTGAGCCCGGATTGACTCTTGCTTCCTGCTGTCTGCTCTTTCCTGTGGACCTGTAACACCTTGCCACTGGGAAGCAGGTTCAGGCACGCAAGATGAGTACTTCTGATAACCTGTGTCGGAGGTCTGTCTTCCCCTCCTTTTACTCGCATCCCAGACTTGGGAAACCATCCTTGTATTCTTCTCTTCCATGAACCAGAGATTTTCTGATTATATTATCTCACAGAGGTGAGATAATACAACATTTATCAGGTTTATTTCACTTGACATACCTTATCCATGTTCAGCCATAATTTTTCTTCATATGAAAATTCTTCCATTGTGTGCATGTCATGTATGATGAGTAATCTTGGGTTGTCAACTTGATCACATCTGGAATCAACTAAAACTCAAGCACCTGGGCACATCTGTCAGGAATTTTCTTTCCTTTTTTTTTTTTTTTTAGTTTAGAACCTTCTTTTTCTTTTTCTTTTTTTTAACTTTCTAAAAAGATTTTTGAAATTATACTATAATTACATTTCTCCCTTCCATTTCCTCCCTCCACACCCTGGCATTTCCCCTCCCACTCTGCTTCAGATCCATGGCCTCCTCTCCTTTCATTAATTGTTATGGCATTGCAAATATGTATATCAGTATGCATAATCCCAAATATAACCTGCTAAGTCCATAAAACGTTGCTGGTGTGAGGAGCTTCCAGGAGGCTGTTCTGCACTGGGCATCTAATCGGTTTGCCCTCCATGAAGCTGGCCCCCTTCAGACGGGATTTTCCTGGACTGGGTCATTTGAGAGGGATGCTTTGGGGTGAGATGACCCACCCTAAATTTGGGCCACACCTTCCAGTGGAAGGCTGCATAAAAGATCCTGGAAGAAGGGAGTCTTTGTCTTTTGTCTGCTCACTCTCCCTCTGTCTGGAAAGTTCATCCATCTTGCTGCTGAGGCACTTCTTCACTGGCATTGTAGCCTACTTCTTTGGGATTTCAACATATACTGAGGACCAGCTTAGACAGCCAGCTTCGTAGAGTGAACAAACTTCGGGGATCTTGAAGCTGGTAGGGATTAAACCGTGGCCTTTGTTTATGCACGGCATACGCTCAGTAATTGCTGATCTACAACCTCCCTTCCTATATCCTATATTTTATCATTCGGGGCTCTTTGTATCCAAGGCAGACTGTGAAAGCCCTATACTGCTTAAGATGACCTTGAACTTGTGGTTCTCCTGCCTCTGCTTCCAGAGCGCTAGGAGAAGAGGCGTGCCCCATCACATGCAGTTGTGTGTGGTCTGGGAAGCAAACCCAGGGTTCTTATTTGCTGGACCATGCGTTCCACCAACTGAGCTCCACTCCACTCCAACCCAGCTCTGCTGCCCCACAACTCAACCCACACATGCTGACTTCTTTGAGAGAGCCTGCACACAGGCACACACACACATATGCACACACGTACACACGTGAACACAGACAAACACACACCAGAATCTACAGAAAGAAAGAACACAAGGTTAAATGTCTAAAATGTCAAACTGTGTCCAGAACATGAAGTGGGGCTTGGAAAGGCAGCTGAGACGGCCATTCTTGACTGTCAACTGGATTCCAGTTATCTGGTATTATGTAAAACCCCAAAATGAAAAGGCACACCTGTGAGGGATTCCTTGCTTAATTTTAATCCGCATCTTTGAAGAGGGAAGCCGAGCCTCTAATCCAGGCAACACCTTCCGCTAGAAGCCTCTATAAAAGGCGCTGGAACTAGGGAGCTTTTGCTATTTGCCTGTTACTGCCTCACTGAGAAGAAGTCCATTCCTTCACTGTCCTTGCGGTCTACTTGTGTAGAATTCTAGCCTTTACTGAAGACCAGCTGAGACATCCACACTCATGGACTGAAAAACTACTGGACTTTTGGACCTTCCATTCATAGGCAGCCATCTCTGGACTAGATGGACTTCAGCCTGTAAGTCATCTATCTAAACTCATCGATCTGTCTGTCTGTCTGTCTGTCTATCTATCTATCTATCTATCTATCTATCTATCTATCTATCTATCTATCTATCGTGTGTGTGTGTGTGTGTGTGTGTGTTCTGTTACTCTCGAGATCCCTGACTAAACCTGCCAGCCTTGTAATCAAGGGGAGCCCAGTTGTCCAGATGCTTTGGTTCTGCCCCTGCAGTTCTCTGCTCTGAGAAGCTCCTTTGGGTCAGAGAGGAAGGCAGGAAAGAGCTGAGAGGCGCGCTCTTCTCTGTGGTTTCTCTCTGCCCTCTTGTGGCCGTTGCCTGAATTTGCAGGGTGAGAGGCATGGCCATTCCACCGTGATCCACTAGGATAAAATGCCACTCTCTTTGCTCACCTGGCAGGGTTTATTGCAGTTCATTATTTATTTGCATTGGGGGTGCGGCAACTGTTGGCTTGCCGCAGCACACGTGGAGGTCGGAGAATAATTCGGGTGACTGGGTTCTGTCTTTTATTTTGAGTGACTCAGGAATTGCCCTGAACTGGTCAGAGTTGCCAGGGAGCAGCTAACCGTGCTGAGCCATCTCCTTGGTCCTCCGTTCTGTTTGGCAACGATCAAATCATATATAATCTACAAAGCTTCGCCACTGATCAATCACATGTTATATGAGTTTTATGGAGATATGGTTATGTGTCTAGATTTTTGGTTGTGAGAAAAGCAGCTACAAGCAGGTTTAAACACATGGTTTGGTCTCTGTCTTTCAAGGTTTAAGGACATAGAAGCTTCTCAAACTATTTCTAAAAGCTTTTAGAAAGGATAACTATCTTTTCATTTATTACATTTTTTTCTAATTTTGTTTTGTACATTTTAGCAATGATTTTTACTTAGTTCTTTGGTACACTGTTTTTCTGGGGGGAAAAAGAGAAATAGGCTTAGTACAAATCCTAGCTTTTATTTTTTTAAGATTTATTTTTAATGTGTATGAGTGTTTTACTCTCACATATTTAAGAGCAGTGTGTGTATGTGTGTGTGTGTGTGTGTGTGTGTGCGTTTCCTGCTTAAAGCCAGAAGAGAGTGTCAGCTCCCCTGGCACTGGAGTTACAGGTGATTGTAAGCTGCAAAGACAGGGTTGGAAATCAATGTGTGGTCTTCTAGAAAAGCATCACTCTTCACCACGGAGCCATCTCTGCTGAGTCATCCTGAAAAGATCTGTCCAGCCAAGCAGTGGTGCTGCCGCTTTTAATCCCAGCACTTGGGGGTTTTTACATTTATTTATTCATGATATGTGCTGAACTTCTGCTCCTCTGAGTTCTTACTGATCTTGGGTTTGCTTCAGCCAGCAGGAGTTCCAACAGGAATTCCAGGAATGAAAACAAGCTTTAAGACCCTAGACCTGGGCGATGGTGGGCAGGGCCTCCATTCACCAATGAATGTTGCCCTGGTGCATAAAACCACATCATAAACCACAGTTTTTTGTGGAAACTGGCCTTCCAGATCCTTGGTGACAGTGGAGGGAGGCACACAGTAGTCTTGCTTCTAACTTGTGTTGACTGCTGTCTTTGGCTGAAAGACTCTGACAATCATTGTGATTTCCACAATTTCAGGTTCTACAGAGGCTCCTTGTGCCCTAGAGCGATCCTTCTCCCTCAGTAGGGAAAAACAAAACGCAGAGTGGGAACTCCACAGACCTTTCTATAGGGGGACTGAGGATATGCCACCCGAAAGACAAGATTAGAGAAGATCAGCTATGTGAGAAGTGTCCTTTGACACTGCGACCTCCTTCTGTCTTGGTGGCCTAACTGACCCCAGCGCCAAAGGAAACCTGTGTTCTTCCCCTGCGGTTTCTGACCGTGAACCACCTTATCTTGTGTGGATAAGACATCTCCCAGTAGACTAAGGTGCCTTCAGCCATCAAGAGGACAACCCAAGAACTCCCACAGAACGCCCAGCTGACCTGCACTTTGACTTGGACATCGGAAAGCTGTGTCATGGCCGGCAGCCAACAGCTGAGCAAAGACAATACAAGTAGTCCCTCTATAAGGCAGCCTTGCAAGCAGGGTAAAACGATAAACCCTGAACAGCCAGAGAAAGGCCAGAAGAGGAAACACCAAGAAGAGGAAGAGGATGATGTGTGCTCAGAAGAGCCAGTCCAGTCGTGGAAGAAGCTGCAACAGGAACAGCATGAAACAGAGCTTGGGGATGAAGAGCCTGACGAGAGCCGAATATGGTCACCCCAGGAAAAGGGTCCGTTACACCTAATGGCCCCAGAGTGTGCCAAAGGCCCCCCAGAAGAGGCTGTGACTGAGGAGTCTGTGGGTGGAGGCCAGGGTCTCAAGCCCCCCCACAGCAACAGGGAGGAAGAAGTTGAGAAACACCACAATGAAAAGTGCCCAGGGCTGTTGGAACTCCTCCAACCTGACGTCCCCGTGAGCTCTGGCCCTCACAGCACTCACACAAGCACCATGGACACCTCCAAGACTCTCAAAGGTTGTGCTGAAGGGCAGAATCATGAATCGGAAACACCTCAAATCTGCACAGACAGTGTCAGCAATGGCATGCCCAGCAGCAAAGTGTCAACACCTGAGGTCAAGAAAAAGGCTCTTGAAGACCAAGAGAAGGGCAGAGGGCTGGACCGTGGTCCTGCTGTCACAGTGGACATGGAGAAAGAAATCAGCAGTGCGCTAGGCCCTGGGTCAAAAGATGAGATCTTGAGCTGTGCCTTCAAACTGCAAATGACTCGAGGAGACCTGTGGACCCTAAGGAACACCCAGTGGCTCAACGACAAAGTCATCAATTTTTACATGAATCTTCTCATGGAAAGAAATCAAAGTCAAGGCTACCCGGCACTTCACGCATTTAATACCTTCTTTTACACCAAGTTAAAGTCTGGTGGCTACAGGTCAGTCAGAAGATGGACCCGGGCAGTAAACATCTTTGCCAAGGAACTTCTCCTGGTCCCAGTTCACCTGGGCATGCACTGGAGCCTGGCGGTCACAGACTTAAGAAAGAAGAGTATTGTCTACATGGACTCCACGGGACAGAAGAGACCCGACATCCTTGAGCTGCTTTTCTGCTATCTGCGGGAGGAGAGCAAAGCGAGAAGGAACAGCGACCTGAGCCCTGTGGAGTGGAAGCAACACAGCATGTCGGCAGAGGAGATTCCTCAGCAGCTGAACGGGGGCGACTGCGGCGTGTTCGCCTGTAAATATGCAGATTACATTTCCAGGGGCCAGCCCATCACCTTCTCCCAGCAGCACATGCCTCTTTTCAGGAAGAAGATGGTGTGGGAGATCCTGCACAAGCGCTTACTGTAGCAGCGCCCCCTGGCGGCCACTGCGAGGCAGCTGCTCCGAGCTCTTTCCCAGGTGAGGCTAAGGACTGCAGGTACTGGGTGTGGAAGAGCCTTGAACAAGTTCTGAGTGTAAAGACTGTGGCCAGGACAGCCGCAGCTGCACAGAGAAACCCTGTCGGGACAGAACAACAACAACAACAGAAGACACGTGTGCCCACCGAAAGTGAGAAACTATCCGGACTGCACAGCGCATGCTCACAAGCACGCAGCTGTCAAGATTTATCTGTGACTGAGGTCGACGCTGGATTGAATTTTGCTGTTTTTGTTCACAAGTTTTAGCTAACTGGCAGTGGATGGCTTCTGGCGATTTTCGGCCTTTCGTTCTCGACTGCTTGTTTGCATTAGTTATTTCTGAAAGGAAGGCCACCAGTTGCCTGTCTCCGAGTGAATCTCCGGTTGCCTTCCGGTACTGTGTGCTACTACAGAAGCGTCGCAGTGTGAAGCTGTTCACGGGATCCGAGCAATCCAGGAGAAGTAAGAAACGCGCCGGGGACATCTCAAGATACTTCCCAGCCTGGAAGTAAAGACATCTATTTTATTCTCGGGAGAGGAGTAACTAATGCTAGATGTGCATTGTAAACCCGGGACTCCTTGAAGCCTCACCCTGCTGAGGGCTGTACTAAACTGTTTATTCCAAAAAAATAAATAAATATATATTTATATATATATATGTAAATAAACAAATATTTATATATAAATAAAAATATATTTTATATATTATATATATAAATATATATATTCTTAAGCTATTTTTGAAGATGTTTTCTTTGTATATATTAAGCTGAAATTTAATATGTCATGTTAATATTTATATTCTGTCACCTTAGCCCCACTATTGGTATAGACTTAATATATTTAGTGTGAATATTGCCAACTACATGATAATCTATTTTTATACAGGAAACTTTAATTTTTTATTAGCAGTAAATCTTACATTTGTGTTGTTATTCAATAAAGTTTTTATTTAATAAAGTTTGGAGTTTTTTGAACATACTTTGCAAGATCCTGTGCCTGCTGTTCCTTGCATGGTGTAGTGAGGTTGTCCGAGAGAACTGGAAAGCAGATGTCCAAGACAAGATCCAACAGGGTAAGCCGGAACCTGTTCATACATCTGCATGCTGAGATTGCTCTCATTCCAAACCTCTGAGGTGAAGACAGGGCACTTTAGCCAAGACCTGTCCTCTTCCTGGGAGATGCTCAATATCGCAGCCAGGGCTGCCTTGAAAAACCAAACAGAACAACCAAAAAAAAAAAATATGTGATATCAAGACTTCAAAAATTCAAAGTTTTAACATAGTAATCAATGGAGTTCTGATACCTAAAATTACTTCTCATCATGTTAAAACCACCTCTGTCCAGACCTCTGGACAAAGAAAAGAATGTTGATGTTTTTAACCCCAGATAATTTTTTTTTTTAAATCCCCAAGCTTTTATTATGACTTAAAAGTAGAAGGCTCCAGAAGTTCCTCTTTTGTAACTTAAAAGAATTCATGTGAGCCTCATGGAGTTTGCAACATGCATCTATCTACCTGTCACAGGTCAATTGAGCTACAATCAACAGACTAAGATTCCCCAACTTTTGCCTGTTCCTGATGGAATATGTGTGTGTGTGTGTGTGTGTGGGTTGGGGGGGGGGCTCCAATTGTAAGAGTTTCCTTTAAGTTCCTTAACTTTAGCTTCTGTCCCTAGTCTGAATATGTCTCGGCAGATTTCCACCCACCTGACAGTCACCACCCAGGAACCAGAATCAGAAAACAAACCACTCCAAAAGTGATCTACAGCACCCAAGCCCCAGGCAGTCCACAAAAGTGGAGAGCCTGATGTGCTCCAGTCCAGCTGCCATGATTGCTTCCTGTCTTTTACCTTGATCAGGAAACCAGATGCTTCTGATGAGTGAGTGCCCCATTTCCTGAATGAATCCCCTCCCAGGCTTTGGTTAACATTCCAGCCTTCCTGGGCCCCTACAATGGCATCCTAATTTCAGTTGAGGCCCATTTACAAAATCATCTATGTCACCCCTTATCCTCAACAAAAGACTGAAAAGGTTCAGTCCAAAGGTAACTCTCTGGCAAGGAAGAAAAATGGCTACTTGGAGTGCCTACCCAACAAACCAGGCTGGCTCATACTGACCTCCAGGCTCCCTTGTTTGAAAAAAAAAAAAAAAAAAAAAAAAGGTACCTGTAAAACCCAACTAGATCAAGATCCATCAGCATGTTGATCCATTAGATGAAGCAGTTTTGCAACATGATAGAGTACTCACCATATTCTGTGCAGAACAAGGATGTGATTGTGTGGCTGTAAGAGAAAATGTTGTTCTATGCAAACCACTCAGCAATCATTAGAGATTCCTGTACTCTCAGAAAAACAAAAACAAAAACAAGCAAACAAACAAACCCTGTACACTGCAGACAAAAAAATGACCCAGAACAGGGGAAGCCCATGGTTGCCATTCTCATTTCCTTGTTTTTCCGGGTGATAACTCTGTCTTCAGCTATTGCAGAACACCAGACCCTTCTGTTTCTGCTGATCATCGCTGGCTTGTGCATCATAAATGTCTTAACTAGATACAGAAATTTTGGTCTCGGTGCCAGTATACTGATATTTATTAAATCCCAGTGTGAACAGGTGTTAGGCCCACCCGAGAGCCCAATTACCAGAGAGACAGATGAAGGTAACTTGGAGATGGATTGCCACAAACAGAAGAGATTTATTCAGGTCAGTGAGTGATGTTGCTGCTTTCCAAATCATCAGGGAACAGCCCCGAGAGAAAAAGGCATGGGGTTTTTAAAGGAAAAAGCAAGGGAGGCGTGGGGGTGGCAAGCTTGGCAGTGCAGGATTGGGTGAATGGGGTTATGGGTAGTTGACTTTTAATATCATCGGTTCGTTTTAGGCACCCACGTCCAGTCAGGCCTGCCCCCGACATCTGGTGGATATCTGATCTTCAAGTTACACCCAGAATGTCCTGGATGGGGAGCTGTGGCCATCTGGACCGGTTGCCAGGCACCCTATCTCATACTGCAGGCCTGGACATTCTTCTGCAGCAGGGTGGGTCTTGTCCCCATTCACCCACTTCTCCTTTTTCCTTGTCCTTCTGCTTTCTGGAAAACTACCGGGAGAACTTAGTTTAATTAATATGGGGTATAGAATTCATAAAGAAACCTGTAAAGCTAGCCTGTTCCTTTCACAAATACACACCACAGGGTCAAGAACTTGACTCAGGATACAACTTAAGTGGGGGATGGAAGTGATGGTGAACATTATGTTTAAAGTTACTGTGCTTAAGAGAACTATCAAACAAAAAGCATGTCTAGCCTGTAAGTCCTACTTGTCCAAGGACAGAGGAGGTCTCAGAATGCTAGGCGTTGTTCTTGTGATTGCCTGGTCTTGTTCATGGAGGATACAGACAGTGTGTGGTCACTCCTGTGGACAAGCTTGCTTGCCCTTGACTGTACCTAGATGGTGGTGTCTGAGGACATGCAGGCAGGAAGTCTGCCAGTGTTCCTGCCTCTAGGTGCACAAAGCCAGGATGGGCACAGCCTGTGAGCCTTTATAAACGCATGAGTAATGAACCTTGGGACTGCATCTTGAGAGCACTCTAAGGCACAGTCTTCACACCGTGGGTATCTGGTGCTAGCATCTGAATGAAGTCTCTTCTTTGTTAAAATTTTAATAAATAGATAAACAAATAAAAACATTTTATTTTCTGAAAGTAAGGAGATCTGTCTTTTAGGAAGTTGAGTGAAGTATTTCCAAACGTACATTTTCAACACAGGTATCTTTTAATATAAGTCTCAGCCATATTTTAAGTGCTGTACCGAACTGTTTATTCGAAAAAGGGTACTCAACTTAAAGCTACTTTAACATTTTTGGTACAGGTTAAACTGAAATTAATTTGTTACTCATTAAGAGTATTATTCCCCTTCACATCCTCACTGTGATTTAGTATTTAGCCTCAATAGTTCCAGTTTCAAAATAATCAGTTTTACATGTAATAGTTTAACCTTTTCTGTTCCTTGCATAATTTATAATGGTATTATGAAGTCTTTATTTTATAAAGTCCAGAGATGTCCAGAACATACTTTATAAGATTATGCTCCCACTGTTGCTTTTATGATGCATTCAAGATTTTCTGACACAACCTAGGGAGCAGATAGCTAAGGGATAACCCATCAGCATTCCTGTCATTCAAGCATCCTACATCACGTTCTCATTACAGCACATAAGGGCTTTGTCGCCTGAAGTTCTCCAATCTTCCACATTTCTTCTGCAACTCACTTCCAAAGTATTAAGAATCACATGGTCAGGGTATTGTAACAACAGCCCAACTCCCAGTACCAATTTTCCGTATTAGTTCCTTTTCTTGTTTACTATGAAAAAATATTTTGACAAAGCAAGGAGAGAGTTCATTCTGTATTCCACAATTCAAGGGTATAGTTGAGATATATATATATATATATATATATATATATATATATATATATATAGGAAGACCTAGTTGGTAGCTGGAGCTCAAGCAGTTGATCACATTGTCAACTGGGACCAGAATAAGTTCCTTTGTGAAGAGGTTTAGTGCCTGCATCCATCTTTTGACTAACCTGTAGCCCCTGCTCCATTTTTAATTGGATTATTTGCTTATTTTGTTATCTAGTTTCTTGAGTTCTTTACATATTTTGGATATTAGTCTTCCATCAGATGTGGAGTTGTTAAAAATCTTTTTGCATTCTGTAGGGTGCTAATTTAATTGATAGTGTCCTTTGTATTACAGAAGTTTTCCAGTTTCATGAGGTCCCATTTATCCTATTGCCTGTGCGATTGGTGTTCTGTTCAGAAATTCATCTCCTGTGCCAGTAAGTACAGAGCTGTTGCCTGCTTTTTCTTCTATCTGGTTCAGTGTATCTGATTTTATGTTGACTGAACACAGCTGTATCTGTTGGTCTGGACAAGTTGTGAAAGGTATTTACTTGAATAATAGTACTATTGAACTTTTAGCATGATTTCAGCAGAACCCGTTGTAAAAGATTTTAGATCACCTTTTAAATTCCTTCAAGCTCCCCCAAAAATCCTCATGGAAACAAGTTTTTTATTTTTTTTTTCTGACTGCAATAACTAGTGTTTTAACATATGATGCTGTTTCCCTAAAGTTTGCAATTTCTAATATTGGTATATAAAATAGAACGTGTTATCAAGTGCAATGTTTTGGGACTATATACATTGTGTACTAGCCACAACTTGCTAATTCACATACAAATCACCTCAGAGTTGATACAGTTTGTGAAAGCACATAACATCCACTCAGGCACCTTTCAATTATATTAAAATAATTTCCATGTTGTATAGTAGAGCCATTAAATTCATTGACATTATATAACTTTGTACCATTGTTCAGCATATATCCTGCTACTGACATGACCAGATGTCAGCCCTAGTAAATAGTACTCTATCAGTTAGTTCTTTATTTTAATGTGTCATATGCACTTGTGTGCATGGAAGACAGAAGAACATGTCAGGACCTACTGAGCAATACTTACAGATGGCTGAGTGTGTGCCATGCATGCTGGGCACTGAACTCAGGCTATATGCAAGAATAGTGAGCACTTTCAAACACTGAGCCAGCACTCCAGCACCTAAAGTGGGTTAAAGTCAGTGAGCACAGTCAGTAAATGCTGGCTTCTTGATCTCGGTAGAACTGAACCTGAGTCACCTGTCTATCTATCCATCCATCCACCAATCTATCTATCCACCTATTTGATGTGTTTGTGTGTGCATGCTGGTGGGGTGGTCACATGACAGCACATGAGACTCACTTCTCTCCTACCGTGTGGTTTCTGGGGGACTGAACTTAGCTCATCAGCCTTGGCAGTAAGCACCCTTTAACCACTTAAGTATCTTGCCAGGTCAGCCTCAGGAAAATATCGCCATTTCTTTGATCTTGTATACAGCAGTAGCCAAAAAGGAGAACATTTGGTCCCTTCTGTGAAACTGAGTTGATGGAGCCACCTTATCAAGTGCTGTACATATTCACACTTAAGAACACACACTTACAGTTAGGTATGATTAACCTTTATTATTTATAAAAAATGAGCTTTCTAAAATATTAGTAAATTTCCACTTTAGTTCTGTTTTGAAGTGTTGGTACCAGTGAAGTAACATTTTTCTTCTTTGAAACTTTTCTTGTAAAGTTACAGTCTTCTCCTTTTCTAAAATGGCAGGAAGCTCCTTCCAGTCCTTGATGAAGATAAAGGGGGCACCCATGGCCTTGAGTAACTGCAGAGGAGCGCTGTGGTGACTGGACATGTTTCCACAGTGGCCAGCTGTCATCACATCTTCTACCACAGGAATGGAGCCAAACGAGCAGGCCTCATATATTCTGTAACACTCTGTGTTCACTCCTACAGGACACAAAGTGAGGTCACTCTGAAGCAAAGCATCTTGGTAATTCTTAAGACTTTCATTTGTCTCCTGAGGCTGCCACCTAGGAAATTAAACAAACAACAAAGAAATCCCTGTAAGGTTTTACTTTCCTATGGCATCTTTTTTGAAGCAAATCTTTTAATGTCAGTTATCAAAAATGTGAACACATCATAGAGATGATAAATATGAGAGGCATTGAAAATGTTGGACCAAACACATTTCTTAAAACTTCTTTAAGGTTTGGGGGTGTGGGTATAGCCCAGCTGCTAGAACTCAGACCTAGTATTGATCATCATCTATCCATAAACTGGGTATATAATTCCCTAATTCTACAAGTTGGGAGGCATAGGAAGAATCAGGAGTTTAACATCATCCTGGGCTAAATACCGAGTTTGAGGCCAGCCTGTGCTACATGAGACTGCCTAAAACAAGTTTTTTGTTTTGAACATTTGAAAATGATCTGAACATTTTATTGCTGTATATTTAAAAATACCCGGTGATCAATCTTCGAATGGGTGTATTCATTCAATCTTATTTCCCTAGTGCTGTGTCCTCTTATCTTACTCTGATGCAGCTGTGCTGTATCCATTGGTGGGCATTAGGTCTTTGAGTTAAGTCAGGACATATTCTAGAAAGTCTAAAGCCCTGTGAGGAAAAGCACAGAGGGGCTTCTGGAGTGACAGGGCTGCATTTTCCTATGGGTGATTACTGAATGTTTCACTGTCAAGGGCTCAGAATCAAGAGCTGTATGTGAACAGGCAGGCTAGTGCAGACGTGGGGAAGAGTAGAGAATAAACAAAGATGAAGGTCATGCTTGTGCTTGGTATGCCCAAGAACTGGTAGGGAGGCCAGCAAGGTGGAAGTAGAGGAACTGAGGTGAGCAGTCAAAAATATAACGTCTGCTCACAGAAGACTGACCTGTAGTGTTCTGATGAGGGAACGACATAAGCAATAAACATTTTAACAATCAATCTGGCTGTGGTCTTGAGAATGGAATGAGAATGGAATGAGAATGGCAGCTGGGCTCCAGCACCAAAGGACTTGTTTTTCTGTGTACTGCACATGAGGTTAGACTGTGATTTTTTTTGAAGCGAGGAAGTGGGGGGGGGGGCTAGGACTCACCGCTGAGACCTCGGGGTCTGAAACACAGTTCTGGGCTGCCCTGATGGCATGTGGATCTGACAAAGGAGCCGGTGTACAGAGAAGCTCCAGAATGCCCAGCGCAAGGGAGCCCTCCTGTGCCGGGCAGAGCACTAGGAGCCTTTTAAGCAGAGAAGTACCCTGATGAGATTGGTGTCCTGTAATGATAACTGGCAGAGAAAGGATGGGTCAGCCTGGGGAGAGCAAGAGCTGACACAGGCAGCCTGAGGGGGTCACAATCAAAGTTACATGTAAGTGGGATCCATTTAAATGGAACTGGAATTCTTCATTTCATATTTTTCTAAGGTAATGCGAATACCCCATTTTTTAAAAAGATTTATTTATTTATCTATTATGCAGTAATCTGCCTGCATGTGTGTCAGCGGGCCAGAAGAGGGCACCAGATCTCATGATAGATGGTTGTGAGCCACCATGTGATTGCTGGGAATTGAACTCAGGACCTTTAGAAAAGCAGCCAGAGCTCTTGAACTCGGAGCCATCTCTCTAGCCTGGACCTGGGATTCCTATCACCCATGGTGCTGTTGGTGTTTATTCCGTATTTGTACCTGAGAAAAGCAATGTGAGAGAAGAGACTGAACTACTAGAGAGGAATTGTTGCCTGAGCCCAGAACGGAGTTGGAGGTACAGAGGGCTCAGGGGTGAATCCTAGCTCTGCTGCTAAATAGTATATTAAAAAAAAATCACTACCTACCTAGGCCTCAGTTTCCTCATCTTTAAAATGTGTTAGTTCTTAGATCCCTGGAATGGAATAACCTCTTATTGAGATGATTATTTAGAATTGCTTAACAGAAGGGCCTCTGGCTTAGGCCTTGTCTTAGTCACTCTTCTGTTGCTGTAAAGAGACACCATGACCAAGGCAGCTTACAAAAGAAAGCCTTTCCCCGGGGGCTTGCTCACAGGTTCGGAGGGTGAGTCCATGACCACCACAGTGTCACACAGGGTGGCACGCAGTTATGGGGGTGGAGCGGCAGTGAGGGCTTCCATACTGAGACAGCAACGGAGAGACAAACAAACAGAAAGAGGCCTAACACTCAAACAGCAGAGCCTATGGGGACAAACCCAAACCACCTTGGGCCTATAGTTGAAGCATCTAGAGGCTAAGAAAGGAGGGGTGCTTTCTCCCGTGGGTTGAGAACAGCATAGGTGCCACAGGAAGCATCAGCCTACAGCCTCAGCCTCTTGCTGTTCCTGTTGAGAGAGATGCTGTGTGGCTCAGCTGCCCTCAAACTCATGGTGCCTCCTCTCCTCGACCACCACACTGAGCTTCAACAAACTTTAACAGGAAACATTTTAAAAATGAGAGACAATGCCTTACCCACGCTTGATTTCACCAGGGTCTCTGTAATGCAAATTTACCTGGAAGTTGTGTTAAGGTATCCCATGAGAAACAGCACAAGAGATAACGGGTTTTATTCTGCATTCCAGTCCATCCTGGGGAAGGGATTTCAGGGGAAACCTGGGGTATTTTGTTCGATCTTGAGAGAATTAAATGCTCATAGTCAGTTTTGCTTAGCTTTTTATTCAGTCCAGGAGCGCAGCCTATGGAATAGAGCCCCACACAAGGTTAAGGTGGGTTTTCCCAGGTAGGTAATCCCTCACAGTCATGCCTACAGGTTTGTCTCCGGATGCCTCTGGACCCCCACAAGTTGACAACATTAACTACCACTGTGTTCACTCAGCAATCCATACGACATGTTGAGTGTTCGTGGCTTAACATTTCCACGTTTGGGGATTACTCGCTAAAGTGAGCATTTTGCACACATTCTAACAAGAACCCCACAAGATGACACCAATATTGCCCTAATATTCCTAAATGGAATCTGGAGGCTAAAGATTCTGTAAATCAGACATAACGAAGATGTAATCTCAGCACACATCTTCCTGAGCCCGGATTGACTCTTGCTTCCTGCTGTCTGCTCTTTCCTGTGGACCTGTAACACCTTGCCACTGGGAAGCAGGTTCAGGCACGCAAGATGAGTACTTCTGATAACCTGTGTCGGAGGTCTGTCTTCCCCTCCTTTTACTCGCATCCCAGACTTGGGAAACCATCCTTGTATTCTTCTCTTCCATGAACCAGAGATTTTCTGATTATATTATCTCACAGAGGTGAGATAATACAACATTTATCAGGTTTATTTCACTTGACATACCTTATCCATGTTCAGCCATAATTTTTCTTCATATGAAAATTCTTCCATTGTGTGCATGTCATGTATGATGAGTAATCTTGGGTTGTCAACTTGATCACATCTGGAATCAACTAAAACTCAAGCACCTGGGCACATCTGTCAGGAATTTTCTTTCCTTTTTTTTTTTTTTTATTTTAGAACCTTCTTTTTCTTTTTCTTTTTTTTAACTTTCTAAAAAGATTTTTGAAATTATACTATAATTACATTTCTCCCTTCCATTTCCTCCCTCCACACCCTGGCATTTCCCCTCCCACTCTGCTTCAGATCCATGGCCTCCTCTCCTTTCATTAATTGTTATGGCATTGCAAATATGTATATCAGTATGCATAATCCCAAATATAACCTGCTAAGTCCATAAAACGTTGCTGGTGTGAGGAGCTTCCAGGAGGCTGTTCTGCACTGGGCATCTAATCGGTTTGCCCTCCATGAAGCTGGCCCCCTTCAGACGGGATTTTCCTGGACTGGGTCATTTGAGAGGGATGCTTTGGGGTGAGATGACCCACCCTAAATTTGGGCCACACCTTCCAGTGGAAGGCTGCATAAAAGATCCTGGAAGAAGGGAGTCTTTGTCTTTTGTCTGCTCACTCTCCCTCTGTCTGGAAAGTTCATCCATCTTGCTGCTGAGGCACTTCTTCACTGGCATTGTAGCCTACTTCTTTGGGATTTCAACATATACTGAGGACCAGCTTAGACAGCCAGCTTCGTAGAGTGAACAAACTTCGGGGATCTTGAAGCTGGTAGGGATTAAACCGTGGCCTTTGTTTATGCACGGCATACGCTCAGTAATTGCTGATCTACAACCTCCCTTCCTATATCCTATATTTTATCATTCGGGGCTCTTTGTATCCAAGGCAGACTGTGAAAGCCCTATACTGCTTAAGATGACCTTGAACTTGTGGTTCTCCTGCCTCTGCTTCCAGAGCGCTAGGAGAAGAGGCGTGCCCCATCACATGCAGTTGTGTGTGGTCTGGGAAGCAAACCCAGGGTTCTTATTTGCTGGACCATGCGTTCCACCAACTGAGCTCCACTCCACTCCAACCCAGCTCTGCTGCCCCACAACTCAACCCACACATGCTGACTTCTTTGAGAGAGCCTGCACACAGGCACACACACACATATGCACACACGTACACACGTGAACACAGACAAACACACACCAGAATCTACAGAAAGAAAGAACACAAGGTTAAATGTCTAAAATGTCAAACTGTGTCCAGAACATGAAGTGGGGCTTGGAAAGGCAGCTGAGACGGCCATTCTTGACTGTCAACTGGATTCCAGTTATCTGGTATTATGTAAAACCCCAAAATGAAAAGGCACACCTGTGAGGGATTCCTTGCTTAATTTTAATCCGCATCTTTGAAGAGGGAAGCCGAGCCTCTAATCCAGGCAACACCTTCCGCTAGAAGCCTCTATAAAAGGCGCTGGAACTAGGGAGCTTTTGCTATTTGCCTGTTACTGCCTCACTGAGAAGAAGTCCATTCCTTCACTGTCCTTGCGGTCTACTTGTGTAGAATTCTAGCCTTTACTGAAGACCAGCTGAGACATCCACACTCATGGACTGAAAAACTACTGGACTTTTGGACCTTCCATTCATAGGCAGCCATCTCTGGACTAGATGGACTTCAGCCTGTAAGTCATCTATCTAAACTCATCGATCTGTCTGTCTGTCTGTCTGTCTGTCTATCTATCTATCTATCTATCTATCTATCGTGTGTGTGTGTGTGTGTGTGTGTGTTCTGTTACTCTCGAGATCCCTGACTAAACCTGCCAGCCTTGTAATCAAGGGGAGCCCAGTTGTCCAGATGCTTTGGTTCTGCCCCTGCAGTTCTCTGCTCTGAGAAGCTCCTTTGGGTCAGAGAGGAAGGCAGGAAAGAGCTGAGAGGCACGCTCCTCTCTGTGGTTTCTCTCTGCCCTCTTGTGGCCGTTGCCTGAATTTGCAGGGTGAGAGAAATGGCCATTCCACCGTGATCCACTAGGATAAAATGCCACTCTCTTTGCTCACCTGGCAGGGTTTATTGCAGTTCATTATTTATTTGCATTGGGGGTGCGGCAACTGTTGGCTTGCCGCAGCACACGTGGAGGTCGGAGAATAATTTGGGTGACTGGGTTCTGTCTTTTATTTTGAGTGACTCAGGAATTGCCCTGAACTGGTCAGAGTTGCCAGGGAGCAGCTAACCGTGCTGAGCCATCTCCTTGGTCCTCCGTTCTGTTTGGCAACGATCAAATCATATATAATCTACAAAGCTTCGCCACTGATCAATCACATGTTATATGAGTTTTATGGAGATATGGTTATGTGTCTAGATTTTTGGGTGTGAGAAAAGCAGCTACAAGCAGGTTTAAACACATGGTTTGGTCTCTGTCTTTCAAGGTTTAAGGACATAGAAGCTTCTCAAACTATTTCTAAAAGCTTTTAGAAAGGATAACTATCTTTTCATTTATTACATTTTTTTCTAATTTTGTTTTGTACATTTTAGCAATGATTTTTACTTTGTTCTCCGGTACACTGTTTTTCTGGGGGGAAAAAGAGAAATAGGCTTAGTACAAATCCTAGCTTTTATTTTTTTAAGATTTATTTTTAATGTGTATGAGTGTTTTACTCTCACATATTTAAGAGCAGTGTGTGTATGTGTGTGTGTGTGTGTGTGTGTGCGTTTCCTGCTTAAAGCCAGAAGAGAGTGTCAGCTCCCCTGGCACTGGAGTTACAGGTGATTGTAAGCTGCAAAGACAGGGTTGGAAATCAATGTGTGGTCTTCTAGAAAAGCATCACTCTTCACCACGGAGCCATCTCTGCTGAGTCATCCTGAAAAGATCTGTCCAGCCAAGCAGTGGTGCTGCCGCTTTTAATCCCAGCACTTGGGGGTTTTTACATTTATTTATTCATGATATGTGCTGAACTTCTGCTCCTCTGAGTTCTTACTGATCTTGGGTTTGCTTCAGCCAGCAGGAGTTCCAACAGGAATTCCAGGAATGAAAACAAGCTTTAAGACCCTAGACCTGGGCGATGGTGGGCAGGGCCTCCATTCACCAATGAATGTTGCCCTGGTGCATAAAACCACATCATAAACCACAGTTTTTTGTGGAAACTGGCCTTCCAGATCCTTGGTGACAGTGGAGGGAGGCACACAGTAGTCTTGCTTCTAACTTGTGTTGACTGCTGTCTTTGGCTGAAAGACTCTGACAATCATTGTGATTTCCACAATTTCAGGTTCTACAGAGGCTCCTTGTGCCCTAGAGCGATCCTTCTCCCTCAGTAGGGAAAAACAAAACGCAGAGTGGGAACTCCACAGACCTTTCTATAGGGGGACTGAGGATATGCCACCCGAAAGACAAGATTAGAGAAGATCAGCTATGTGAGAAGTGTCCTTTGACACTGCGACCTCCTTCTGTCTTGGTGGCCTAACTGACCCCAGCGCCAAAGGAAACCTGTGTTCTTCCCCTGCGGTTTCTGACCGTGAACCACCTTATCTTGTGTGGATAAGACATCTCCCAGTAGACTAAGGTGCCTTCAGCCATCAAGAGGACAACCCAAGAACTCCCACAGAACGCCCAGCTGACCTGCACTTTGACTTGGACATCGGAAAGCTGTGTCATGGCCGGCAGCCAACAGCTGAGCAAAGACAATACAAGTAGTCCCTCTATAAGGCAGCCTTGCAAGCAGGGTAAAACGATAAACCCTGAACAGCCAGAGAAAGGCCAGAAGAGGAAACACCAAGAAGAGGAAGAGGATGATGTGTGCTCAGAAGAGCCAGTCCAGTCGTGGAAGAAGCTGCAACAGGAACAGCATGAAACAGAGCTTGGGGATGAAGAGCCTGACGAGAGCCGAATATGGTCACCCCAGGAAAAGGGTCCGTTACACCTAATGGCCCCAGAGTGTGCCAAAGGCCCCCCAGAAGAGGCTGTGACTGAGGAGTCTGTGGGTGGAGGCCAGGGTCTCAAGCCCCCCCACAGCAACAGGGAGGAAGAAGTTGAGAAACACCACAATGAAAAGTGCCCAGGGCTGTTGGAACTCCTCCAACCTGACGTCCCCGTGAGCTCTGGCCCTCACAGCACTCACACAAGCACCATGGACACCTCCAAGACTCTCAAAGGTTGTGCTGAAGGGCAGAATCATGAATCGGAAACACCTCAAATCTGCACAGACAGTGTCAGCAATGGCATGCCCAGCAGCAAAGTGTCAACACCTGAGGTCAAGAAAAAGGCTCTTGAAGACCAAGAGAAGGGCAGAGGGCTGGACCGTGGTCCTGCTGTCACAGTGGACATGGAGAAAGAAATCAGCAGTGCGCTAGGCCCTGGGTCAAAAGATGAGATCTTGAGCTGTGCCTTCAAACTGCAAATGACTCGAGGAGACCTGTGGACCCTAAGGAACACCCAGTGGCTCAACGACAAAGTCATCAATTTTTACATGAATCTTCTCATGGAAAGAAATCAAAGTCAAGGCTACCCGGCACTTCACGCATTTAATACCTTCTTTTACACCAAGTTAAAGTCTGGTGGCTACAGGTCAGTCAGAAGATGGACCCGGGCAGTAAACATCTTTGCCAAGGAACTTCTCCTGGTCCCAGTTCACCTGGGCATGCACTGGAGCCTGGCGGTCACAGACTTAAGAAAGAAGAGTATTGTCTACATGGACTCCACGGGACAGAAGAGACCCGACATCCTTGAGCTGCTTTTCTGCTATCTGCGGGAGGAGAGCAAAGCGAGAAGGAACAGCGACCTGAGCCCTGTGGAGTGGAAGCAACACAGCATGTCGGCAGAGTAGATTCCTCAGCAGCTGAACGGGGGCGACTGCGGCGTGTTCGCCTGTAAATATGCAGATTACATTTCCAGGGGCCAGCCCATCACCTTCTCCCAGCAGCACATGCCTCTTTTCAGGAAGAAGATGGTGTGGGAGATCCTGCACAAGCGCTTACTGTAGCAGCGCCCCCTGGCGGCCACTGCGAGGCAGCTGCTCCGAGCTCTTTCCCAGGTGAGGCTAAGGACTGCAGGTACTGGGTGTGGAAGAGCCTTGAACAAGTTCTGAGTGTAAAGACTGTGGCCAGGACAGCCGCGGCTGCACAGAGAAACCCTGTCGGGACAGAACAACAACAACAACAGAAGACACGTGTGCCCACCGAAAGTTAGAAACTATCCGGACTGCACAGCGCATGCTCACAAGTACGCAGCTGTCAAGATTTATCTGTGACTGAGGTCGACGCTGGATTGAATTTTGCTGTTTTTGTTCACAAGTTTTAGCTAACTGGCAGTGGATGGCTTCTGGCGATTTTCGGCCTTTCGTTCTCGACTGCTTGTTTGCATTAGTTATCTCTGAAAGGAAGGCCACCAGTTGCCTGTCTCCGAGTGAATCTCCGGTTGCCTTCCGGTACTGTGTGCTACTACAGAAGCGTCGCAGTGTGAAGCTGTTCACGGGATCCGAGCAATCCAGGAGAAGTAAGAAACGCGCCGGGGACATCTCAAGATACTTCCCAGCCTGGAAGTAAAGACATCTATTTTATTCTCGGGAGAGGAGTAACTAATGCTAGATGTGCATTGTAAACCCGGGACTCCTTGAAGCCTCACCCTGCTGAGGGCTGTACTAAACTGTTTATTCCAAAAAAATAAAGAAATATATATTTATATATATATATATATGTAAATAAACAAATATTTATATATAAATAAAAATATATTTTATATATTATATATATAAATATATATATTCTTAAGCTATTTTTGAAGATGTTTTCTTTGTATATATTAAGCTGAAATTTAATATGTCATGTTAATATTTATATTCTGTCACCTTAGCCCCACTATTGGTATAGACTTAATATATTTAGTGTGAATATTGCCAACTACATGATAATCTATTTTTATACAGGAAACTTTAATTTTTTATTAGCAGTAAATCTTACATTTGTGTTGTTATTCAATAAAGTTTACATTTAATAAAGTTTGGAGTTTTTTGAACATACTTTGCAAGATCCTGTGCCTGCTGTTCCTTGCATGGTGTAGTGAGGTTGTCCGAGAGAACTGGAAAGCAGATGTCCAAGACAAGATCCAACAGGGTAAGCCGGAACCTGTTTATACATCTGCATGCTGAGATTGCTCTCATTCCAGACCTCTGAGGGCACTTTAGCCAAGACCTGTCCTCATCCTGG
The DNA here is from genome assembly GCF_030254825.1 of Meriones unguiculatus. Lineage (NCBI taxonomy): Eukaryota > Metazoa > Chordata > Mammalia > Rodentia > Muridae > Meriones > Meriones unguiculatus. The sequence continues at coordinate 12,521,650 of NC_083364.1, read as the reverse complement.
GAGAAGCTCAATATCGCAGCCAGGGCTGCCTTGAAAAACCAAACAGAACAACCAAAACAAAAAATATGTGATATCAAGACTTCAAAAATTCAAAGTTTTAACATAGTAATCAATGGAGTTGTGATACCTAAAATTACTTCTCATCATGTTAAAACCACCTCTGTCCAGACCTCTGGACAAAGAAAAGAATGTTGGTTTTTTTAACCCCAGATAATTTTTTTTTAAATCCCCAAGCTTTTATTATGACTTAAAAGTAGAAGGCTCCAGAAGTTCATCTTTTGTAACTTAAAAGAATTCATGTGAGCCTCACGGAGTTTGCAACTTGGATCTATCTACCTGTCACAGGTCAATTGAACTCCAATCAACAGACTAAAATTCCCCAACTTTTGCCTGTTCCTGATGGAATAGGTGTGTGTGTGTGTTTGGGGGGTGCTCCAAATGTAAGAGTTTCCTTTAAGTTCCTTAACTTTAGCTTCTGTCCCTAGTCTGAATATGTCTCAGCAGATTTCCACTCACCTGACAGTCACCACCCAGGAACCAGAATCAGACAACAAAGCACTCCAAAAGTGATCTACAGCACCCAAGCCCCAGGCAGTCCTACAAAAGTGGAGAGCCTGGGCTTGCTAGGTGATGTGCTCCAGTCCAGCTGCCGTGATTGCTTCCTGTCTTTTACCTTGATCAGGAAACCAGATGCTTCTGATGAGTGCCCCATTTCCTGAATGAATCCCCTCCCAGGCTTTGATTAACATTCCAGCCTTCCTGGGCCCCTACAATGGCATCCTAATTTCAGTTGAGGCCCATTTACAAAAGCATCTATGTCACCCTTATCCTCAAAAAAAGACTGAAAAAGTTCAGTCCAAAGGAAACTCTCTGGCAAGGAAGACAAATGGCTACTTGGAGTGCCTACCCAACAAACCAGGCTAGCTCATACTGACCTCCAGGCTCCCTTGTTTGAAAAAAATAAATAAATAAATAAAAAGGTACCTGTAAAAATCAACTAGTTCAAGATCCATCAGCAGATTGATCCATTAGCTGAAGCAGTTTTGCAACATGATAGAGCACTCACCATACTCTTTGCAGAACAAGGATGTGATTGTGTGGCTGTAAGAGAAAATGTTGTTCTATGCAAACCACTCAGCAATCATTAGAGATTCCTGTACTCTCAGGAAAACAAAAACAAAAACAAGCAAACAAACAAACCCCGTACACTGCAGACAGAAAAATGACCCAGAACAGGGCAAGCCCATGGTTGGCATTCTCATTTCTTTGATTTTCCGGGTGATAACTCTGTCTTCAGCTACTGCCGAACACCAGACACTTCTGCTTCTGCTGATCATCGCTGGCTTGTGTATCATAAATGTCTTAACTAGATACAGAAATTTTGGTCTGGGTCCCAGTATACTGATGTTTATTAAATCCCCATGTGAACAGATGTTAGGCCCACCGAGAGCCCAATTACCAGAGAGACAGATGAAGGTAGCTTGGAGATGGATTGCCGCAAACAGAAGAGGTTTATTCAGGCCAGTGAGTGATGGGGCTGCTTTGCAAGTGAGCAGGGAACAGCCCCGAGAGACAAAGGCATGGGGTTTTTAAAGGAAAAAGCAAGGGAGGCGTGGGGGTTGCAAGCTTGGCAGTACATGATTGGGTGAATGGGGTTATGGGGTAGTTGACTTTTAATATCATTGGTTCCTTTTAGGCACCCACGTCCAGTCAGGCCTGCCCCCGACATCTGGTGGATATCTGATCTTCAAGTTACACCCAGAATGTCCTGGATGGGGGAGCTGTGGCCATCCGGACCAGTTGCCAGGCACCCTATCTCATACTGCAGGCCTGGACATTCTTCTGCAGCAGGGTGGGTCTTGTCCCCATTCACCCACTTCTCCTTTTGTCTGTGTCCTTCTGCTTTCTGGAAAACTACCAGGAGAACTTAGTTTAATTAATATGGGGTATAGAATTCATAAAGAAACCTGTAAAGTTAGCCTGTTCCTTTCAAAGGTAACCACCACAGGGTCAAGAACTTGACTCAGGATACAACTTAAGTGGGGGATGGAAGTGATGGTGAACATTATGTTTAAAGTTACTGTGCTTAAGAGAACTATCAAACAAAAAGAATGTCTAGCCTGTAAGTCCTACTTGTCCAAGGACAGAGGAGGTCTCAGAATGCTAGGCGTTGTTCTTGTGATTGCCTGGTCTTGTTCATGGAGGATACAGACAGTGTGTGGTCACTCCTGTGAATAAGCTTGTTTGCCCTTGACTGCACCTAGATGGAGGTGTCTGAGGATATGCAGGCAGGAAGTCTGCCAGTGTTCCTGCCTCTAGGTGCACAAGGCCAGGATGGACACAGCCTGTGAGACTTTAGGAACACATGATTATTGTACCTTGGGACTGCATCTTGAGAGCACTCTCAGGCACAGTCTTCACACCGGGGGTATCTGGTGCTAGCATATGAATGAAGTTTCTTCTTTGTTAAAATTCTAATAAATAGATAAAGAAATAAAAAAGCTTTGTTTTCTGAAAGTACGGAGATCTGTGTTTTTGGAAGTTGAATGAAGTATTTCCAAATGTACATTTTCAACACTGGTATCTTCAAATATAAGTCTCAGCCTTGTTTTAAGTGCTGTACCAAACTGTTTATTCGAAAAAGGGTACTCAACTTAAAGCTACTTTAACATTTTTGGTACAGATTAAACTGAAATTAATTTGTTACTCATTAAGAGTATTATTCCCCTTCACATCCTCACTGTGATTTAGTATTTAGCCTCAATAGTTCCAGTTTCATAATAATCAGTTTTACATGTAATAGTTCAACCTTTTCTGTTCATTGCATAATTTATAATGGTATTATGAAGTCTTTATTTTATAAAGTCCAGAGATGTCCAGAACATACTTTATAAGATTATGCTCCCACTGCTACTTTTATGATGCATTCAAGATTTTCTGACACAACCTAGTGAGCAGATAGCTAGGGTATAACCCATCAGCATTTCTGTCATTCAAGCATCCTACATCAAGTTCTGATTATAGTACTTAAGGGCTTTGTTGCCTGAAGTTCTCCAATCTTCCACATTTCTTCTGCAACTCACTTCCAAAGTATTAAGAATCACATGGTCAGGGTATTGTAACAACAGCCCAACTCCCATTACCGATTTTCCGTATTAGTTCCTTTTCTTGTTTACTATGAAAAAATGTTTTGACAAAGCAAGGAGAGAGTTCATAATGTATTCCACAATTCAAGGGTATAGTTGATATATATAGGAAGACCTAGTTGGTAGCTGGAGCTCAAGCAGTTGGTCACATTGTCAACTGGGACCAGAATAAGTTCCTTTGCAAAGAGGTTTAGTGCCTGTGTCCATCTTTTGACTAACCTGTAGCCCCCGTTCCATTTTTAATTGGATTATTTGCTTTTTTTTTGTTATCCAGTTTCTTGAGTTCTTTACATAGTTTGGATATTAGTCCTCCATCAGGTGTGGAGTTGGTAAAAATATTTTTGCATTCTGTAGGGTTCTACTTTAATTGATAGTGTCCTTTGTATTACAGAAGGTTTACAGTTCCTTGAGGTTCCATTTATCCTAGTGCCTGTGAGATTGGTGTTCTGTTCAGAAATTCATCTCCTGTGCCAGTTAAGTACAGAGCTGTTGCCTGCTCTTTCTCCTATCCAGTTCAGTGTATCTGTTTTATGTTGACTGAACACAGCTGTATCTGTTGGTCTGGATAAGTTTTGAAATGTATTTCGGTGGATAATAGTACTATTGAACTTTTAGCATGATTTCAGCAGAACCCGTTGTAAAAGATTTTAGATCACCTTTTAAATTTCCTCAAGCTCCCCCAAAGCATCTATTTTGCCTGTTTCCCTCCTTTTATCACAAATTCAATTCTGCAAAAAGGGATAGACCTGACACTCTTACAGATAAACACTGAAAATCCTTTCTTTCTTTTTTCATCCTGAGATCCAAGGTAATTGGCTGCTGGACTGATGGGACACACAGCAATCACCAGCTAAGATAGTGTCATCAAACCATCTTCTGTAAGACAGCAAGCAGCAGTAAGCTAACAGCTCCAGGAACATGACCTGGCGTCTCAGGTATTGCCAAGTTGACAACTGTTGGCTCCTAACCTTCCATGCTTACACTATCCTGCCATCTTCCTAGGATGAACACTCAGTGTCCTGAACTCTAGTCACAGCATGGAGTCTGTTCTAAAGGCTGTGGAGCCATTAGAAGGGGACTGGCTGGCAAAGCAGGTCCTGTGAGACTTTTACACACCTCTCTGTAGTCTGGCGTTCTTCTACCTGGTCAGCCATGATGCAAATAGTTGATGCCTGACAGTTCTGCTAGCCTGGATTCATCTATTCTTGCCTCCTTTCTGGCCTTGGTACCCTGCAGATGTCAGAAACTATGAGCCAAAATAAACTTTCCAAACTTGTTCTTGCCGGCTGTCTTGTTACTATGTTAAGGACACAGATGCTTTTCATTCTGAGAAGAGAGTATGACCAGTTAGTTGGCTTGAGAAAAATCCTCATGGAAACTGAAGTTTTTAATGTTTTTTTTTTTTTCTGACTGCAATAACCAGTGTTTTAACATATAATGCTGTTTCCCTAAAGTTTGCAATTTCTAATATCGGTACATAAAATAGAACGTGTTATCAAGTGCAATGTTTTGGGACTGTATACATTGTGTACTAGCCACAACTTGCTAATTCACATACAAATCACCTCAGAGTTGATACAGTTTGTGAAAGCACGTAACACCCACTCAGGCACCTTTCAATTATATTAAAATAATTTCCATGTTGTATAGAAGAGCCATTAAGTTCATTGATGCTATCTAACCTTGCAGCCATTGTTCAGCATATATCCTGCTATTGACATGACCAGATGTCAGCCCTAGTAAATAGTACTCTATCAGTTAGTTCTTTATTTTATGTGTCATATGCACTTGTGTGCATGGAAGACAGAAGAACATGTCAGGACCTACTGAGCAATACTTACAGATGGCTGAGTGTGTGCCATGCATGCTGGGCACTGAACTCAGGCTATATGCAAGGATAGTGAGCACTTTCAAACACTGAGCCAGCACTCCAGCCCCTAAAGTGGGTTAAAGTCATTGAGCACGGTCAGTAAATGCTGGCTTCTTGATCTCGGTAGAATTGAACCTGAGTCACCTGTCTACCTATCCATCCATCCACCAATCTATCTATCCACCTATTTGACGTGTTTGTGTGTGCATGCTGGTGGGGTAGTCACATGACAGCCCATGAGACTCACTTCTCCCCTACCGTGTAGTTTCTGGGGGACTGAACTTAGCTCATCAGCCTTGGCAGTAAGCACCTTTAACCACTCAAGGATCTTGCCAGGTCAGCCTCAGTAAAATATCGCCATTTCTTTGATCTTGTATACAGCAGTAGCCAAAAAGGAGAACATTTGGTCCCTTCTGTGAAACTGAGTTGATGGAGCCGCCTTATCAAGTGCTGTACATATTCACACTTATGAACACACACTTACAGCTAGGTATGATTAACCTTTATTATTGATTAAAAAATGAGCTTTCTAAAATATTAGTAAATTTCCACTTTAGTTCTGTTTTGAAGTATTGGTACCAGTGAAGTAACATTTTTCTTCTTTGAATCTTTTCTTGTAAAGTTAGTCTTCTCCTTTTCTAAAATGGCAGGAAGCTCCTTCCAGTCCTTGATGAAGATAAAGGGGGCACCCATGGCCTTGAGTAACTGCAGAGGAGCGCTGTGGTGACTGGACATGTTTCCACAGTGGCCAGCTATCATCACATCTTCTACCACAGGAATGGAGCCAAACGAGCAGGCCTCATATATTCTGTAACACTCTGTGTTCACTCCTACAGGACACAAAGTGAGGTCACTCTGAAGCAAAGCATCTTGGTAATTCTTAAGACTTTCATTTGTCTCCTGAGGCTACCACCTAGGAAATTAAACAAACAACAAGGAAATCCCTGTAAGGTTTTACTTTCCTATGGCATCTTTTTTGAAGCAAATCTTTTAATGTCATTTATCAAAAATGTGAACACATCAGAGAGATGATAAATATGAGAGGCATTGAAAATGTTGGGCCAAACACATTTCTTAAAACTTCTTTAAGGTTTGGGGGTGTGGGTATAGCCCAGCTGCTAGAACTCAGACCTAGTATTGATCATCATCTATCCATAAACTGGGTATATAATTCCCTAATTCTACAAGTTGGGAGGCATAGGAAGAATCAGGAGTTTAACATCATCCTGGGCTAAATACCGAGTTTGAGGCCAGCCTGTGCTACGTAAGACTACCTAAGAAAAGTTTTTTTTTTTTTTTTGTTTTGAACATTTGGAAATAATCTGAACATTTTATTACTTTATATTTAAAAATATCCAGTGATCAATCTTCGAATGGGTAATATTCATTCAATCGTATTTCCGGAGTGTTGTGTCCTCTTGTCTTACTCTGATGCAGCTGTGCTTTATCCAGTGGTGGGCATTAGGTCTTTGAGTTAAGTCAGGACATTTTCTAGAAAGTCTGAAGCCCCAAGAACTGGTAGGGAGGCCAGCAAGGTGGAAGTAGGGGAACTTAGGTGAGCAGTCAAAAACCATAAAGTCTGCTTACAGAAGACTCAACTGTAGTGTTCTGAAGAGGGAACGACATAAGCAATAAACATTTTAACAATCAATCTGGCTGTGGTCTTGAGAATGGAATGAATATATAGGCCACATACATGCAGAAGCTGAGCCTGGCATTCTTTTCTATTCGTATTCTCTTAGTGAAATAAGCTCCAATCTCTAAAGGGAGACTGAGGAGGTGTCAAGAGGTTAGGACAGAAGGTATAAAGCAGTCTTTGAGGACGAAGGGGGAATACTTTAGGAAATATAGGAGTGATGGGTTCTTCAGCTTTCAGACTGTCTAAACTTATGCACAGCTGCGTGAGTATGGCTATGGGGTGGGCAGAAGGGGAGACTAGACAGGTAGGGCTCGCTAGATGGGGGAATTAGAAAGGGGAACATATATGCAGGGCTGGTTGACTGTAGAATTTAAGCTGTGTAATTCAGAAGTTGATACAGGGACAGGAAGAACAATCTGGGCATAGTAAAAACCATGTTGTAAATTCCAGCTGAACTGTGGAGTCCCATTACAGAGAATGAGTTGGAATGGCAAGATAGGATGATTACCAACAGAAATGCTAGAATTCCAGGTCATGGAGAAACCTTGTGGTATGTGAAATGCAAGTGGTCATTTAGGAAATGACCATAACAGGAAATGGCTGATCGAAGCCTATGATCTATGAAGGGGAGAAAGGAAAGAAACCTTATACCAAGGTGATAGAAGGATTGGCTAGACTTAGAAGTCACCAAGAATTCAGACAAGACTGGTGTCAGCCAGAGGGGCAATGGAGCTCCAGTCTTTAAGGAATCAGGGAGGTAAGGTGAAGGTGAAGGCTCAGGGCTACAGAGTTCCAGTTATACACACTGGCATGAGACTGAGAACTGGGGTTCCGGGTGCAGAAGGACAGAATGGTCTAGAAGCAGCAGGAGCACAGAGGGTACTACCTGACCTCTAGCTCAGCTCAACCAGAACCATTTTATTAGTGCTTGTCCTCCAGTAAGACTTTGCTCTCTCATACCACCTCTCACTCACCAGCCCTTCAGCTGCTGTGTAAGCACCCCCCTGCCTTATGTCCTTTGCCTTGGCTCCCCTCTCTAAATGGACCCTGCTGACTCTTGTGCCCTCTTCAGGCCTGTATATAATATAGCCCTCCACCTGGTGCTCTCCTTCGCTACCTGAAAACAAATGTTCTACCCTCCACCTCAGTCCTCTCTGTGGCCTTCTTGTCTTTAATTCTCTTCTCACACGTCATTACCATCTCCTGACACACACTGTTTTATTTGTCTCCTCCAACAAGTGCTATGAGGGCACTGTTTTTGTTTTGTTTTCACTGTTTTTATGAGTAAGATGGTTTTTGTCATTTGGCAGTTGTTTGGTAACTCAGAGTAAATGAATTTAATACAATTACATTAACAGTAATTGTATTAAATTCATAGTAATTAGTGATATCCATCTAGAAGGCAATTTCTGTCACAATTAAAAAATAAATTTTTAGATCTAGAAGCATATGTTTTAGGCATCCATTCCCTGGCCACTCAGCTTTATACTCCATGTGTTTATTTAATAGCAAAAGAAATTATTGCAAAATGACTTTCATTACTCCATCAATACTTGCTTCCTGATTATAATGGGAAAGACTGGAGAAAAGCCAGTTTCCTACGTTTTAGTTACTACTGTACCTTTAGACAGGAGGCTGGAATAAGCAGTTACCACTGTTTCTCTGGAAACCTATTTGTACATAAGGTGACATTTGGATTGGAGAGCAACAGGAAGGAACCATGCAAACATTGAACTTACTGCTCTCTTGCAGAAACCCAACAAAGTTTATCACTTCCATCTTGTTTCAAAATGTTCATCAGTGCTTGTCTTGATGAGTTTTCATAGACAGTTCCTAAAAAATTACATATGTAGGGCCTCTCATCATGCAGCATCAACCAGCTGGCTTCAACAACGGGAAACTTTCTGTATCTATAAAAGCAAGTAATGAATTACTATATGGTAGGATGCCCCTCAGCTTGGCTTGTTAAGCCATCTGTTAAGGACAATGATTTCTAAGCACATTGTACACCATAGACATAAACAGTCCTATTTGTCCACTAAAAAGAAAATATACTGTTATAATCATGATCTCTGAAGAGTTAATTTCAAAAAAATTCCAAAGAATAAAACAATGAATAAAACCTGTGTTGGTATAACATTCTTTTGAAATGTATACACCTTACCCTTGTTCATTCAAATGCTGATTCCCCCCCCCCCATCTGTCTGGTTTCAATCTGGATATTGCCTTGTGATACTTATTTTAAGCATACTGTCTCAACTGTGTGCAAACATCCCAAAATAAAGAAATTAGACACAATATTGAGCTGAAAGGAGCCAGAGGACAGGAAAGAGGGGAGGAGCCAGAGGGCAGTGGGAGGAGAGGAGAGCTAGGAGAGAGAGCTGGAGGAGAGATCTTGGAACTACGTGGAGATGGCCTGGACATAATATTTCACAAAAAGCAAGTATAACATGGGAAATCTAAATGTTAGGAAACTATGTTTAGGATGGAGTAATTATTGCCCAGCACTGTGTTCTAGGTTAACTAAATAAAGCCAGTCTCTATGTGGTGATTTGGTTATACAGATGTTAGGACTATCAGCAGTTTACTAGAAGATATATTAATCACTGCTTACAACAAACCTGTTATTCTATAGAGGGGGCTCATTCCATGGGCACTGGTTTGCATATAAATGTGTGCCTGTAGTCTATCCTGTACACAAGATTATTATGGCATTTTGGGTCAAATAACTTTTTGTTTTAAAGACTGCCATACACTGCACCATGTTTAATAACATTCCTGGGCTCTACCCCCTTGACACCAGTTGTTATAATTCCCCCTCTTCAGTTGAGACAACCAAAAGGTTTCCGGATGCTACCCAATGTCTCCTCATCGGGAACAGGGTGAGGTTGGCAACACCAAAATGACTATGCTTCTGTATTCTATTAGGCGAGTAGGTGATGTCATACAATGTGGAAAAAGTATAAACATTTCTACAAATACAGGCTCTTTTCAATAAATAGATTTTTCTGAAGGTTGGGTGTACTTACAAAGTTTTTGAAATTTTAAGGCTGGTCCCAGCCTAAACCTGTTCGCCTGGAATGTTGTCCACATAGGGGTGGGAATACCTGTCCCTGGCATTTCTCTAGTGACATTTGTACAGCTAAAGCAGTCTGAATTAAGACATGGTGGTAACCAGTGACATAATAACGAATGTCAGATTTAATTCTATCAGTGAGATGATTCATTTCCTCAACAAATATGTGAGTACCTACTGTGTATAAGCATTATTTTAAAATTTACTTTTTTTAAATTTATGTGTATATTAGTATATTTGTGTGCCTGCTTGTCTCCATGTGTAGCCAAGCACCCACAGAGTTCAGAACAGGGATTCAGAGCCTTGGAACTGTAATCACACATGGCTATGAGACACACAGCATGTGGGTGCTTAGAACTGAATCTGAGTTTCCTATATGAGCAGTAATTGTTCTTAACTGCCCCAGCCACCTCTATAGCCCATTTCTACAGAACTATTTTAAATCTGGGAAGAAAACTCCTGACCTCAGAAAGTTTATATACTACTGAGAGCCTATCTCTTACTATTAAAAATCTATCCACAGAAAGTTTAAAAAATGTTTTCCATTTTTTTTAAACTGGAGGATGATTATATATTGAGGATCCTAAACTATCATTTAATAACCTCTGCTTTTACAGTTGAGATTAACATCAAGTCAGCCAATCACAAACCCAAGGGAAGTCTATACAGTATATAAAAATATTGCCACAACAGTATTTGTTTAAACTAGAATTATGGCTTTGTCTTTGTTCATTCTCTGCTAAACCTCTCTTCAGGGCACTATTAAGCTTAAATTTTTATCCTATATCCATTTTTAGAACAAACAAGTACTCTTCATTTCTCCTCAGAAGACGGTAAAATACAACAAAGTAGTTACTATTGCCACTGAGGCTCTAGGCCACTCTTTTTGATGGTAGGAAAGATAGGCCTGCTTCATCACCAGTGAACCTACTGCCATTTAAAACACCATCTTCATGTGTGATGCATTAAATCTACCACTTTCTTTCAAATATGCAAATATTTCATAATCAAATATAACAGTGTATCAGAGGAAAAGATAACTGACTAGATTTGGATTTCTGCTTAATAGCACATGGGGAGGCTAAAGTCATAAATTCTATTATGCCAAATTGTCAAGCACATTACTAATTATCTAAGTCTGTATAAAATCTACAAACAAATTTGCAAATTCCAAATAAATTCAAATTCACATTATGAGTTTAAAAATAAAATAAAATAAAACACCATCTTCCCATTTAACCTTGTGTTCTTTCTTTCTGTAGATTCTGGTGTGTGTTTGTCTGTGTTCACGTGTGTACGTGTGTGCATATGTGTGTGTGTGCCTGTGTGCAGGCTCTCTCAAAGAAGTCAGCATGTGTGGGTTGAGTTGTGGGGCAGCAGAGCTGGGTTAGAGTGGAGTGGAGCTCAGTTGGTGGAACGCATGGTCCAGCCAATAAGAACCCTGGGTTTGCTTCCCAGACCACACACAACTGCATGTGATGGGGCATGCCTCTTCTCCTAGCGCTCTGGAAGCAGAGGCAGGAGAACCACAATTTCAAGGTCATCTTAAGCAGCGTAGGGCTTTCACAGTCAGCCTTGGATACAAAGAGCCCCGAATGATAAAATACAGGATATAGGAAGGGAGGTTGTAGATTAGCAATTACTGAGCGTATGCCATGCATAAACAAAGGCCATGGTTTAATCCCTACCACCTTCAAGATCCCTGTAGTTTGTTCAGTCTCCAAAGCTGGCTGTCTAAGCTGGTCCTCAGTAAATGTTGAAATCCCAAAGATGTAGGCTGTAATGCCAGTGAAGAAATGCCTCAGCAGCAAGATGGATGAACTTACCAGAGAAAGGGAGGGTGAGTGGACAAAAGGCAAAGATTCCCTTCTTCCATGATCTTTTATGCAGGCTTCCACTGGAAGGTGTGGCCCAAATTTAGGGCGGGTCATCTCACCCCAAAGGATCCCTCTCAAATGACCCAGTCCAGGAAAATCCTGTCTGAAGGGGGCAAGCTTCATGAAGCGCACACCGATTAGATGCCATGTGCAGAACAGCCTCTCGGAAGCTCCTCACACCAGCAAAGTTTTATGGACTTAGCAGGTTATATTTGGGATTTTTCATACTGATATACATATTTGCAATGCCATAACAATTAATGAAAGGAGAGGAGACCATAGATCTGAAGCAGAGTAGGGAGGGGAAATGCCAGGGTGTGGAGGGAGGAAAGGGAAGGGAGAAATGTAATTATGGTATAATTTCGAAAATCTTTTTAGAAAGTTAAAAAAAAAGAATAAGAAAAAGAACAGGAAGGTTCTAAAATAAAATAAAGAAAGAAAGAAAAGAAAATTCCTGACAGATGTGCCCAGGTGCTTGAGTTTTAGTTGATTCCAGATGTGATCAAGTTGACAACCCAAGATTACTCATCATACATGACATGCACACAATGGAAGAATTTTCATATGAAGAAAAATTATGGCTGAACATGGATAAGGTATGTCAAGTGAAATAAACCTGGTAAATGTTGTATTATCTCACCTCTGTGAGATAATATAATCTGAAAATCTCTGGTTCATGGAAGAGAAGAATACAATGATGGTTTCCCAAGTCTGGGATGCGAGCAAAAGGAGGAGAAGACAAACCTCAGACACAGGTTATGGGTTTTGTGCTTAAAAGCTCACCTTGAGAAAAGCTGAGGCCTACCCTAGGATCCTGAGTGCTCAGTGTAGTTGCCATCTCACTAATATTTTCTATCAGCTTGAACCCTGTGTCCAAGTAGTTTTTCCTGGTGGACACACCACAATTCTACAAGCCTGCTTTAGTTTTAAGATTTTCTATTTTAAATTATCATTTAGCAAGAGAGAGAGTATGTGTGTGCACAGAGTATGTTTGTAGAGAGCATAGGTGTGTGCAATATGTGTGTGTGTGTGTGTGTGTGTGCATACCTGTATGAGTGCATGAATGTGTCCCATAGTGTATTTGTGGAGGCCAGAGGACAACCTTTAGAAGCTGAGCTTCATTGCATGCTGGATCCCAAGGCTACATCTCAGTTCATAGGCTCACCTGACCAGCACTATTACTCAGTGGACAATCCTGCTGGCCCCAGGCCTGCTGTGCAGCAACAATGGAACAAAGAGTTAGGAAGGCATGAAAAAGGGGCAAGGCTACCTGGTGCTTGTAATCCCAGCTTTATCTGTACCTGCCCTTTTTACTTTATCTTTTTTTTTTTTCTGTCTTCTACCATCAATATAAAATATCTTCTGGCCCTGTTACTTCTCTTATATCTATTGTATTCATTACAAAAGTAGCTAGAAAATGGCCGTGTAGTGGAAAACACTCTGAGACCCACACTGGAGTCGCAGAATCCACATGGTGCCCTACAGCTTCCAGGAGACCAGCTTCTAATGCCTTGTTACGGCTGTCACCAGGCATACAAATGCTGCACAGATATACATGCAGTCAAAACACCCATACACATATAATAAAAAAATTAAAGTATGTTAATGTAGGCAACATCTCTTCCCATCTCATCGTGACTTCCCATATTCAAAACAAAAACCAAAACAACAAAACAGTCCAGTTTAAGCATAGGGGCTATAGCCCAGGACCCCCTCTAAAGGGCCAGTCTCCCAAAACCACAGTCAAAATAAAAATTCAGTTTCTTCCACAGTTTCTCCCTTTTTAGACAGTTTCACTGTGTGGCTCCCATAGCTATTCTTTGTTGTCAACTTGGCTACATCTGGAATGAACAAACGCCAAGATGTTCTGGGTACATCTGTAAGGGACTTTTCTTAATTGAATCACTGGAAGTGTACAGACCCACCTTTAATCTGGCCACTCCTTATGGTGGCAGCCCATACAAAGGAGGTGAAAGCAGGAAGCTCTCTCCTTGCCTGCTTGCCCTCACTCTCACTGGCAAGTCCACTTCTTCACTGTCATTAGAGCCTACTTCTTCCAGGATTCCAGAATGTGCTGAAGACCTGCTGAGACATCCAGCCTTAACCAAACAGCTATTAGCCTCTTGGACACTCCTTTGGAGACAGCCATTGTTGGAATAGTCAGGCCACAGCCTGTAAGCCACCATAATAAATCCCTTTTACACTTTCCTGTACATATTCATTCTATTAGTTCTGTTTCTTCACTGAACCCCGACTAATACAGTAGCCTAGTATGGCCCCTAACCCAGGCAATCCCTCTACCACACCCTTCCTGAGCTCTGGAATTACATATGAGAATCAAGGGTGTCTCCATCCTATTCATTTACATCGGGGACTCAATTTTTCCTCTAGGACCCACCACAAATCCATTTCCAAAGCATAGTATGCAAATATATTCTATGTCTGTCCATTCTTTTATGACAGAAATAATCATGACTGAATATGACAGAAAGGAGGGTTTAGACCAAGCATTCTGTCTCCCTGCCACTACCCACTTCTGATGGCCTGTGGGATGTGTGACACCTCGAGCAACTCAGTTGATAGGAATGCTGCTGGTGCTTGGGGTGCCAGGCCGAGGGTTTTCAGGTTCTTGGCCTCTTCCTCAAGAAGGAGCTAAAGCCATGCAAACATTACTTTCCTCAAAAGCTAAGTGATAGTATTGATCAGAAGGAAACATGCTGTAAGAGTGGCATTGGCCTATACAAGTGAGGGTACACAGTGCCCCAGTTAGTTTGGGGCTCCTTTTTCTGGGGTTCAGGGGGTGGTTATGCGCCAATCACCAACCCTAGACTGTTCTCCCTGGGCAAATATCTATCAACAAGTCAAGACTAACGCCACAGCCTGTGTCTCTAGGGAAGAGGCTAGAAAAACAGGCACCCCCTTAATGCCGTCTACCGAAGTGTAAGGAAAAGAGAGCCTGACCTTTGCCTTCTAGAATATGGGCAGAGATCTGTAGCTGCTAAGAGATCTTTTTGTCACTCTTTGCTCTGAATACTTACTCTCCCACCTTTCACCCTGACTGTTGAATTGCATCTGACAGTTCTTGTCTGGCCTAACTCTTGTTGCGTTCCTTGGAGTGCTAACACCATCTTGTTAAAATAAGGGATGGGATTTAATATTTTCATCGGTATAGCCTCCTGGAATATTCATATTCTGACTACACTGTGCATCAGACACATGGGAAACCTTAGTAGGATTCTAAGAGCAGAAAATAGTTGTCCTAATGAGAGGCTGGTTGGGGTAGGTGTTCAGAATTCCCGAGATGAACGGAATGAAGGCCGATCCACTGTAATTGAACTGTGACTCATGTAGCATGGAAACAGATGGACCAGAGTACAAGCCCGATGCTCTTATAGGTGAGCAGGTGAAGAGGAAAAGTGTACTGAAGAAACAATTAGTTTGTAGAGATGCGTTCAATGAAAAATGTCTTGGCAGCACCGTCACTGACACTCAGGTAGTAAAACTCTTTTATAAGGTTATTCTCTTGATGTGCTTTAGTTCTGAGCTTCACATGAGTAGACTCACCTGGAGAATTCTTTTCCCCAGTCAATATTTGGAACTTATGGTGTCTTTGCTCCTCAGAATGGCCTTCGTAGCACACCTCCTCAGAGCTTACTGGAACTTCAGCATCTCAGGCTTCCCTCCGAAGAAGGACAAGATCTCCCTGTGCACCATATGCGCATTGGTCCTGAGAAGTGTCGTCTTAAATGTGAAGTGGTGTGTCTGAGTTTAAGACAGACTCTAAAGTGCTCTGATGCTGGTTATGAAGTGTCCCAGGACTGGATCCCAAACACTATCACTGAACGTGTAAGTGCAAGCACTTTGTGAGGTCAGGGGTCACTGGGAGTCCAGACAGTGCTGGACGTGTGTTGAGAGTCTGATGTGTGCTGCGATGGTCTGGTCTGATCCCTAAACACAAGGGAGCATGCTGGCTTCCCCTGCTTCATTTGTAACCAGTCCCCTTGGGGGCACAAGAATGTACACTTTCATTTAAGGGGTTCCCAGGACGGCCCATCAGACAGGAAATTCATTAAAGCCACAATTATAGATAAAAAGTATGTGACCTTGGCGCCAATGGTGCATTTCCATTAGCTATTTTAAAATTTTTTCAAGGTGGGAAGATGGGTCAGTTGGTCAAGTGCTCACCGTGAAAGCTTGAGTTTGGATCTCCAGCAAAGTAAAAAGTCCTCAGTGTGATGGGGTGAGTCTGTAGGCTCCCAGCTGGGAAGACGGCAGGAGAACGCCTGGGCCCCACTGCCTAATCAACCTAGCCAAATGGGTGCACCCCAGGTTAGGAGGGAGACCCTGACTCAAAAGCTGAGGTTGAAAGGGGCTGAGCAACACGTGATGTCAGTCTATTTCCTTCACATGTAGTCTTAGAAAGATGATGGCACTGAAGGCCAGGTGAGGAACAAGATCCATTGGTATAAAGCCGTGATCAGAAGTCCTCATTTTGCTTGCGTGAACCTGCTTCCCAGTGGCAAGGATGTTCAGGAAATATCAGACAGCAAGAAAGAAGAGTCAATCCGGGTGAAGGAAGATGTGTGCTGGGATTACATCCTCGTTATGTCTGATTTACAGACTCTTTAGCCTCCGGATTCCATTATAGGAATATTAGGGGAATATTGGTGTCATCTTGTAGGGTTCTTGTGAGAATGTGTGCAAAATGCTCACATTTAGCGATTAATTCCCAACTTGTAAATGTTAAGCCACAAACACTCAACATGTCATATTGATTTTTGAGTGTACACAGTGGTAGTTAATGTTGTCAACTTGTGGGTGTCCAGAGGCATCTGGAGACAAACCTGTAGGCATGCCTGTGAGGGATTACCTACATGGGAAAACACACCTTAACCTTGTGGGGGGCTCCATTCCATTTGCTGTGCTCCTGGACTGAATAAAAAGCTAAGCAAAACTGACTATGAGCATTTAATTCTCTCAAGATTGAACAAAATACCACAGGTTCCCCCTGATATCCCTTCCCCAGGATGGACTGGAATTCAGAATAAAACCCCTTATCTCTTGTGCTGTTACGGGATACCTTATCACAACTTCCAGGTAAATTTGCATTACAGAGACCCTGGTGAAATCAAGCATGGTAAGGCATTGTCTCTCATTTTTAAAATGTTTCCTGTTAAAGTCTGTTGAAGCTGAGTGTGGTGGTCGAGCAGAGGAGGCACCATGAGTTTGAGGGCAGCTGAGCCACACAGCATCTCTCTCAACAGGAACAGTAAGAGGCAGAGATTATAGATGATCAAATGCAGTTGGTGTGTAGAAACTGCTCGGCTGCTGTGGCTGAGGCTGTAGGCCGATGCTTCCTGCGGTACCTATGCTGGTCTTAACCCCCGGGAGGAAGCACTCCTCCTTTCTTAGCCTCTAGATGCTTCAACTATAGGCCCCATAGAATTTGTCCCCGTATGCTCTGCTGTTTGAGTGTTTAGGTCTCTTTCTGTTTGTCTCTCGGTTGCTGACTCAGTATGGAAGCCCTCACTGCCACTCCACCCCCATGCCTGCCTGCCTCCCTGTGTGACACCGTGGGGGCCATGGACTCACCCTCAGAAACTGTGAGCAAGCCCCCGGGGAAAGGCTTTCTTTTATGAGCTGCCTTGATCATGGTGTGTCTTTACAGCAACAAAAGAGTGACTAAGACAAGGCCTAAGCCAGAAGCCCTTCTGTTAAGCAATTTTAAATAATCATCTCAATAAGAGTTTATTCCATTCCAGGGATCTAGGAACTAACACATTTTAAAGATGAGGAAACTGAGGCCTAGGCAGGTAGTGATTTTTTTTTTAATATACTATTTAGCAGCAGAGCTAGGATTCACCCCTGAGCCCTCTGTACCTCCGACTCCATTCTGGGCTCAGGCAACAATTCCTCTCTAGAAGTTCAGACTCTTCTCTCACATTGCTTTTCTCAGGTACAAATACGGAATAAACACCAACAGCACCATGGGTGATAGGAATCCCAGGTCCAGGCTAGAGAGATGGCTCAGAGTTTGAGAGCACTGGCTGCTTTTCTAAAGGTCCTGAGTTCAATTCCTAGCAATCACATGGTGGCTCACAACCATCTATTATGAGATCTGGTGCCCTCTTCTGGCCTGCTGGCACACATGCAGGCAGAATACTTCATAATTGATAAATAAATAAATCTTTTTTAAAAATGGGGTATTCACATTACCTTAAAAAATATGAAAGGAAGAATTCCAGTTCCATTTAAATGAGTCCCACTTAAATGTGACTTTGATTGTGACCCCCTCAGGCTGCCTGTGTCAGCTCTTGCTCTCCCCAGGCTGACCCATTCTTTTTCTGCCAGTTATCATTACAGGACACCAATCTCTTCATGGCACTTCTCTGCTTAAAAGGCTCCCGGTGCTCTGCCCGGCACAGGAGGGCTCCATTGTGCTGGGCATTCTGGAGCTTCTCTGTACACCGGCTCCTTCTTCAGATCCTCATGCCATCATGGCAGCCCAGAACTGAGTTTCAGACCCCGAGGGCTCATCGGTGATTCCTAGCCCCCCCCCCACTTCCTAGCATCAAAAAAAAAAAAAAAAAAAAAAATCACAGTCTAACCTCATGTGCAGTACACAGAAAAACAAGTCCTTTGGGGCTAGAGCCCAGCTGCCAGAGGGCTTAGCTAGAATGCCCCAAAGCCTGGGTTTATTACCCAGGACTACAGAAAAACAGTTGTGGAGGCATCTGCCTATAATCTCACCATTAAGTGGGTAAAAACAGAGGCATCAGGAGTTCAAGGTCATTCTTTCCTACTTTGCAAATTTGGGGCCATCTTGGGCTCCATGAGATCTTGTCTCAATAAACAAGTTCAAGGCCAGCCTGGTCTACATGAGACCTGCTGTCCAAAATAAAAGAGCCTTACTCTTACACCCTATTCTGATATAGAACAGAACATCGCTAAAAATTAAATTGAGGCAATTAGCAAGTTAAAAAATGCCAGCTCAATGTACCTGCATATGTTTAAAAAATGTGAAGTATTTTTTGTCTTCTATCATACCTAAATTTTGAGTGGATCTCTGGAAAAGCTATTTGCAGTGACCGAGGGTAAAATGTGTCTTTTCTCTGGAATGCATTTTCCTCTCTCATAGATGGCCAAGTACTTACTATTCAACCTTTAAATGCAGGAATAGGCGGCTGCAGAGTGATGGGTGGGAGGTGGGGTAGAGAGGTGGAGGAGGGGTGGTGATGGCTCAGGAATAGTCTTGCATGTATGAGGCTTTGGTTAATCCTCCACCATTTCAAAGTAACAATCAATTGTTGAAGAGCTGTTCTTCTATAACACCTTATTCCCCAACCTGCCTCACGCACAGTCTGCTTTTCCTCCCGTCCATCTCCCCAAGTCCTGAATTTGGATGACACTATTATTCCCACAGCCTGCAACTCTTTATTTATGCCATACACGGTTAAGATACTTCAGGAGAGCTGCCTAACGCCGACTCCCTGTTCTTGGCTTATGTTTGTTCATTGACTAAGGGAGCAGTCGAAAAGTCGCCAAGCCACTGCCCGAGATCGGGCCGTCAGACAGGGTGATGAGTGAGCAGCCAGTCAGGGTATGACACGTCACTTCACGTCACTTAGGTGGGACCAGGGCTTATATAAACAGCACCACTTCGGGGCTCGGTCTCTCCTCCTTTCATCACTTGACTGTAATAAAGCCTGTTGCAGAAGGATCCTGTTGTCAGTGTGCGTTCTTGCTGGTGAGATGATCACGAGGCTCGCAACATCTGGTGCCGAAACCCGGGATTGAACAACCCGAGAAGCAGGGAGCCTGCCATCCCCGGTGCCCAAGAGAGCCCTGTTTGCGGGGAGGATTCAGAACTGCAGCATCGAGGTTAGTTCTGAGAGGCATGTTTGGTCTTGATTTATCTCATCTTTCATTTCAGCTAGCAGAAGCCCTTATTGCTTTCCCTGTTGTGATCGTTGCCCTCGTCCTCTTTCTTTTGGTTTCGTACAAGCTTGAGGGTGACCTTGGAAGGGAAGAGATTAACAAAAAGCTAAGAGTAGGCACTAAGGGAGTGTTAGAGGAGATACAAGACGGCATGTCAGAAACAGAACGTGACAAAAGATTAGGGGCCCCAATGGATAGAAATAGAGACGTCTCTAAGAAAAAAGGCCCTTCTGTGGATGTTAAAGCTGCAGGAGCGAGAGGTAAGGGAAAGAACGCCCTGGGGGAGAAAGGTGAGAAGGGAAGGAGAAACCCAAAAGAGAAGCCTCTTTATCCGATAAAAGAATTGGAGGCTTTGGGGCTTGATAGCTCTGAATCTGAGCAGCTAAATCCCTCTGAGGAAGAGGACTTAGAGGGGGAAGCAGCCCACTATGAGGAAGAACAATACCACCTGGATGAGCAGCCATTACTGTTGTATCAGAAGCAAAGTAGTATGAGGAACAGGAAGGGCGCACTTTCTCAGTCGGCCACTCCCGTTGTCTCTAGTGCTCCTCCACCCTACACCGGGAGGCACTGTCCTGATTTCTTCTTTTCAACAAAAGATAGACACAAAATTTTTTAGACTTTTCCAGTATTTGAAGATGTGGAGGGAGGCCGTGTCCACGTACCTGTAGATTACCTGCTAGTCAAGGAACTGGCAGAGTCAGTTAATAAGTACGGGGTGGATGCTAATTTCACAATTACGCAGCTTGAGAGGCTAGGCTCTACAGCAATGACCCCAAATGACTGACAGACTGTAGTGAAAGCTGCCCTCCCTAATATGGGAGTGTATTTGGAATGGAAAGCCTTATGGCATGATGCCTGTCAATCCCAAGCTAGGGCTAATGCCAATGCAGAAGACAATCAACGATGCTGGACATTTGAGCTACTAACAGGACAAGGTCCACATGTTCAGCAACAGACAGATTATGATTGGGGAGTGTACGGCCAAATATCTGCTGCTGCAATTAAAGCATGGAAGGCCCTTTCAAAGAAGGGTGGGACCGAGGGCCATTTAACAAAAATTATCCAGGGTCCTCAGGAGTCATTCCCAGAATTTGTGGCCAGAATGACAGACGCAGCAGGCAGAATATTTGGAGACCCGGAAAGGGTCCCACCAATGATAGAGCAACTGGTGTATGAGAATGCTTCACCAGAATGCAAGGCAGTCATTACCCCCAGAAAGAGCAAAGGACTAACAGATTGGATAAAAGTTTGCCAAGGACTCGGAGGCCCACTTACCAACGCCAGCCTGGCGGCAGCCATATTACAGATCAATAACCGCCCAAGTTTTGGAAACAATAAAGTTTGTTTTAATTGTGGCAAAATGGGTCATTTAAAAAGAGACTGTCATGTGTCTGTGCAAAAGAAAGTTCCTGGTCTTTGCCCTAAGTGTGGAAAAGGCAATCACTGGGCTAATGAATGCCATTCAGTTAGAGATATTCAGGGAAAACTTATCCAGCATGAAACCCCCCCTAATGAGAGGAATAAGAATATTAAAAAAAAAACGGGTCTCAGGGCCCCCCCAAAAATGGGACACAGGAGAAAACAGGAGGGTTTATCCAGCTGTAGAGCAACAAGAGGATCAGCAGGGCTGGACCTCCATTCCACCTCCCAATTCTTATTAATGCCACACATGGGGGTGCCACCTGTCCCAGTGGAGTTTGAAGGCTCCCTGCCTGAAGGAAGTGTCGGTCTTATTTTGGGTCGCTCCTCTCTCACTTTAAAAGGACTTATGGTCCATTCTGGAATTTTAGATCAGGATTTTACGGGACAGCTCCAGGTGCTTTGTTCCTGCCCCCAAGGCATATTTTCTATTTCTCCTGGAGATAGGATTGCTCAATTAGTCCTTCTCCCAAGCCTTCATGACTGTTTTCCATCTACCGGAACACCAAGGGGCACAAAAGGACTCGGTTCCACAGGAACAGATTTTGCTCATTTGGTAGTTGATCTTAAGACTAGACCTACCCTACAAATACAAATAGAAGGAAAAAGTTTTACTGGTATTTTGGACACAGGGGCTGATAAAAGCATTATCTCTTCCACCTGGTGGCCTAAGGCGTGCCCTGTTACACAATCATCCCACTCCTTACAAGGGTTGGGATATAAGGCCAGCCCTGCAGTTAGTTCACGCTCTTTGATGTGGCAAGCACCGGAAGGTCAAACAGGAAGTTTCATACCATATGTTCTTTCTCTCCCTGTCAATCTCTGGAAAAGAGATATTTTGCAGGATTTAGGATTAGCATTGACCAATGAGTACTCTCAACAAGTGGTTGATATAATGAAAAGGATGGGTTATAAGGAAGGAAAAGGCCTTGGTAAACAGGAACAAGGGAGATTACACCCGATTTCACAGGAAAGTAATACAGGGAAACAAGGCCTGGGTTTTCATTAGCTGCCATTGAGGGTTCCATGCCCATATCTTGGCTCACAGAGGAAGCCGTATGGGTTCCTCAATGGCCCCTTTCCTCTGAAAAGTGGGAAGCCGCTACAAGGCTGGTTAAAGAACAGGTACAGCTTGGTCATTTGGAACCTGTACTACTTCCCCCTGGAATACACCCATTTTTGTTATAAAAAAGAAATCAGGAAAATGGAGGCTTCTCCATGATTTGAGGGCTATTAATGCACAGATGCGATTATTTGAAACAGTGCAATGAGGCTTGCCTCTGCTTTCAGCCCTGCCTAAGCAATGGAGAATTATAATAATAGACATCAAGGATTGTTTTTTCTCCATTCCATTGTGCCCACGAGACAGACAGAGATTTGCCTTTACCCTACCTGCTGTTAATCACTATGAGCCAGACAAAAGACATCAATGGATGGTTTTACCTCAAAGCATGGCTAATAGCCCCACCATGTGTCAATTGTATGTGCAGATGGCTCTTGAACCAGTTAGACAGCAATTTCCTTCCTTGTTGCTGATTCATTATATGGATGATATTCTCTTGTGCCATGAGGAGTTAGCCATCTTGCAAGATGCGCGTATCCTTTGTTGCAAAAAACCCTGCAACAATGGGGATTGCATATTGCCACTGAAAAGGTCCAAATTTCAGAAGTAGGTTCCTTTCTAGGGACTGTTATTTATCCGGAAGGAATAGTTCCTCAGAAAATAGAAATTCGCAGGGATCATTTGCATACCTTAAATAATTTTCAAAAATTATTAGGTGATATAAATTGGCTTAGGCCGTTTTTAAAGATTCCTTCTGCTGAATTAAAACCCCTATTTGATATTTTGGAAGGGGATGCTCATATTTCTTCACAGAGCCTTAACACCGGCTGCAAGCCGTGCCCTACAAGTGGTAGAAAACGCTTTACAAGATGCCCAATTAAAACGTGTAGATGAAACTAAGACCTTTGACCTGTGTGTCATTAAAAGTAAACATTTACCAACTGCTGTATTATGGCAAGATGGACCCTTATTGTGGGTTCATCCCAATGCTTCTCCTGCAAAAATTATTGAATGGTATCCAGATGCAGTTGCTCAACTTGCACTTCGTGGGTTAAAAGCAGCCATTACATACTTTGGGAAGGAGCCAAAGTTCTTTTTTTTTTTTAATTTTTCATCAATTACACTTCATTCATTCTGCATCCCCCCAGAAGCCCCTCCCTCCTCCCCTCCCAATCCCACCCTCCCTCCTCCCTCTGCTTGCATGCCACTCCCCAAGTCCACTAATAGGGGAGGTTCTCCTCTCCTTTCTGATCTTAGTCTGTCAGTTCACATCAAAAGTGGCTGCATTGTCCTCTACTATGGCCTGGTAAGGCTGCTCCCCCCCAGAGGGAGGTGATCAAAGAGCAGGCCAATCAGATTATGTCAGAGGCAGTCCCTCTTCCCATTACTATGTAACCCAATTGGACTCTGAACTGCCCTGGGCTACATCTGTGCAGGGGTTCTGGGTTATCTCCATGAATAGTCCTTGGTTGGAGTATTGAGTCTCTGGTAAGTTCCCTGTGTTCAAATTTTCTTGTTCTGTTGGAGCCAAAGTTCTTAATAGTGCCTTATACAGCTCACCAAGTTCAGGTATTGACTGCTATCTCTGATACTTGGGCGGTGCTAGTTACCTCCTTTAGTGGTTTGATTGATAATCATTATCCTCGACACCCCGTTTTGCAATTTGCTTTAACTCAAGAGGTAGTCTTCCCTCATGTAACGTCCCAGGAACCACTTCGGGATGGACTGGTGGTTTATACAGATGGGTCAAAAACAGGAGTGGGAGCTTATGTGGTTAATAATAAAGTTGTTTCTAAGCAATATCATGAGACCTTGCCTCAAATTGTGGAATGTTTAGTAGTGCTAAATGTTTTGGAAAAAATTTCCAGGTCCTTTAAATATTGTTTCTGATTCTAGTTATGTGGTAAATGCAACTGAAATCTTAGAGGCTGCTGGATTGATTAAAGCATCTAGCAAGCTTGCAAAAATTTTTCAAAGGATTCAGTTTGCCTTAATTACCAGAAGATCCCCTGTTTTTATTACACATATTAGGGCTCATTCCGGTCTACCGGGGCCCATGTCCTATGGAAATGACCTGGCAGATCGAGCCACAAAGATGATTGCATTTGCCCTCCTTTCAAATTTAGAATTGGCTAAGGAGTTTCATAAAAAATTTCATGTTACAGCTGAGACATTGCGTCATCGATTTGACATAACTAGAAAAGAAGCTAGAGATATTGTTACCCAGTGTCAAAACTGTTGTCAGTTCTTACCTATGCCTCATGTTGGGATTAATCCCAGAGGAATCCGTCTGCTACAAGTGTGGCAGATGGATGTTACCCACATTTCATCTTTTGGTAAACTTCAATATTTGCATGTTTCCGTTGATACTTGCTCTGGAGTTATGTTTGCTTCTCCCCTGACTAGAGAAAAGGCAGCCCATGTTATTCAACATTGCCTGGAGGCATGGAGTGCCTGGGGAAAGCCGAAATTCTAAAAACTGACAATGGGCCGGCCTATACTTCTCAGAAATTTGGACAGTTTTGTCATCAAATGGGAGTGACCCACCTAACGGGTCTCCCATATAACCCTCAGGGACAGGGTATTATTGAACATGCTCATCGCACTCTAAAATCCTACTTAAAACAAAAAGGGGGAGTCGAGGAGGCTCTGCCCTCAGTGCCACGAGTGACTGTTTCCTTGGCACTCTTTACTCTCAATTTTTTAAATTTGGACAGTCAGGGCCACTCGGTGGCTGATCACCACTGCTTAGAGCCTGATAGGCCTAAGGAAATGGTCAAATGGAAGGATGTCTTGACTGGTCAATGGAAAGGCCCTGATCCTATCTTAGTAAGATCCAGGGGAGCTGTCTGTGTTTTCCCACAGCAAGAAAACAATCCATTCTGGGTACCGGAGTGCCTCACGCGAAAGCTCGTTACAGCTGAAGATGATCTTTCAACAAATACACCTGCAACTACTTGAAGAACTAAGGGCAGCGGTGGTGACCACTAATTCTACTCGAGTGAATTTATTGCTCACAGATGGCTCATCATCCTGGGTTTCTTCCGCCTTTTCTTATTTTAAAGAACGGGTGGTGGTTGGAATGTTTGGTGCAGCATTATGTTGTGGGTTAGTGTTTTTTACTCTGGTTGTTCTGCAAACTCAAAACCCAACAAAAACGTGACAAGGTGGTGATCACACAAGCACTAGCAGCCCTAGAGCAAGGCTCGTCTCCCGAGGTTTGGCTGATAAAGAGCAAGGTTACCTCTGCCTTTCTAGTTGTAGTGCCACAAAATTGGATGAGACTGGATTAGCAGCCCTTGCACTCCCGGGGACTTATTCCCATTGCACGGGGATGGGTGCAATTCCATGTTGTCTCCTCATGAGTATAAAAATCAAACGGTCTGGAAAGTCAGTGACGGAAGAGTGAAAATAAGCCTGTACAAGTGAGGGTACACAGTGCCCCAGTTAGTATGGGGCTTCTTTTTCTGGGGTTCAGGGGGAGGTTATGTGCCATTCACCAACCCTAGACTGTTCTCCCTGGGCACATATCTATCAACAAGTCAGGACTAATGCCACAGCCTGTGTCTCTAGGGAAGAGGCTAGAAAAACAGGCACCCTCTTAATACCTTCTACCGTAGTGTAAGGAAAAGAGAGCCTGACCTTTGCCTTCTAGAATATGGGCAGAGATCTGTAGCTGCTAAGAGATCTTTTTGTCACTCTTTGCTCTGAATACTTACTATCCCACCTTTCACCCTGACTGTTGAGTTGCATCTGACAGTTCTTGTCTGGCCAAACTCTTGCTGTGTTCCTTGGAGTGCTAATACCATCTTGTTAAAATAAGGGATGGGATTTAATATTTTCATCGGTATAGGCTCCTGGAATATTCATATTCTGACTACACTGTGCATCAGACACATGGGAAACCTTAGTAGGATTCTAAGAGCAGAAAACAGTTATCCTAATGAGAGGCTGGTTGGGGTATGTGTTCAGAATTACTGAGATGAGTGGAAAGAAGGCTGATCCATTGATAATGAACTGTGACTCCTCATGCAGCATGGAAACAGATGGACCTGAGTACAAGCCCGATGCTCTTACAGGTGAGCAGGTGAAGAGGAAAAGTGTACTGAAGAAACAATTAGTTTTTAGAGATGCGTTCCATGAAAAATGCCTTGGCAGCACCGTCACTGGCACTCAGGCAGTAAAACTTTTATAAGGTTACTCTCTTGATGTGCTTTGGTTCTGAGCTTCACATGAGTAGACTCACCTGGAGAATTCTTTTCCCAGTCAATATTTGGAACTTATGGTGTCTTTGCTCCTCAGAATGGCCTTCTTAGCACACCTCCTCAGAGCTTACTGGAACTTCAGCATCTCAGGCTTCCCTCCTAAGAAGGAGGAGATCTCCCTGTGCCCCATATGCGCATTGGTCCTGAGAAGTGTCGTCTTAAGTGTGAAGTGGTGTGTCTGAGTTTCAGACAGACTCTAAAGTGCTCTGATGTTGGTTATGAAGTGTCCCAGGACTGGATCCCAGACACTATCACTGAACGTGTAAGTGCAAGCACTTTGTGAGGTCAGGGGTCACTGGGAATCTAGACAGTGCTGGACGTGTGTTGAGAGTCTGATGTGTGCTGCAATGCTCTGGTCTGATCCTTAAACACAAGGGAGCATGCTGGCTTCCCCTGCTTCATTTGTAATCAGTCCCCTTGGGGGCAAAAGAATGTACCCTTTCATTTAAGGGGGTGCCAGGACGGCCCATCAGACAGGAAATTCATTAAAGCCACAATTATATCTAAAAACTATGTGAACTTGGCGCCAATGGTGCATTTCCATTTGCTATTATAAAATTTGTTTCAGAGTCTGGGAAGATGGGTCAGTTGGTCAAGCGCCCACCGTGAAAGCATGAGTTTGGATCTCCAGCAAATGTAAAAAGTCCTCAGTGTGATGGGGTGAGTCTGTAGGCTCCCAGCTAGGAAGGCGGCAGGAGAACGCCTGGGTCCCACTGCCTAATCAACCTAGCCAAATGGGTGCACCCCAGGTTAGGAGGGAGACCCTGACACAAGAGCTGAGGTGGAAAGGGGCTGAGGATCACGTGATGTCAGCCTATTTCCTTCACATGTATAGATGCATACATACACATGCAAGTGCACACACAGACACACACACACACACACACACTGACACCATTCAATTACTCAGCACTGAAGCAAGGAATGCTTCTGTAAGTGACAATGTTTGGCCACAGGCCCTGGTGAATACCCCTACCTCCACCAGGGGTAAAGGGTCACATGGGACAGGAAGCTCTGCTTCTGGAAACTTGGACTATCCAGAGAGGGCTAGAATCTCACCAGCATGCAAGGTTCTCATCACATACCTCTGAAGAGTGAAAAGATGTAAATGAGGAGGCTGTAGAGAGGAGCAGAGGGCTAAGAAAACAGCCACCACAAGGTGGAGCCAAGTCACACAGGACTGATGGGGGAACCACACTTCAGGTGGCCCAGACTTTAGCTGTCCACCATTTTCAAATTTGGGAGTCGGTTTGGTTCTTAAGTCTGAGAAAGATGATGGCACTGAAGGCCAGGTGAGGAACAAGATCCATTGGTATAAAGCCATGATCAGAAGTGCTCATCTTGCGTGCATGAACCTGCTTCCCAGTGGCAAGGAGTTACAGGTCCACAGGAAACAGCAGACAGTGGGAAAGAAGATTCAATCCGGGTGCAGGAAGATGTGTGCTGGGATTACATCCTCGTTATGTCTGATTTACAGAATCTTTAGCCTTCAGATTCCATTTAGGAATATTAGGGCAATATTGGTGTCATCTTGTGGTGTTCTTGTGAGAATGTGTGCAAAATGCTCACTTTTAGCGAGTGATCCCCAAACTTGGAAACGTTAAGCCACGAACACTCAACATGTCATATTGATTGCTGAGTGAAAACAGTAGTAGTTAATGTTGTCAACTTGTGGGTGTCCAGAGGCATCCGGAGACAAACCTGTAGGCATGCCTGTAAGGGAGTACCTACATGGGAAAACCCACCTTAACCTTGTGTGGGGCTCTATTCCATAGGCTGTGCTCCTGGATTGAATAAAAAGCTAAGCAAAACTGACTTTGAGCATTTAATTCTCTCAAGATCGAACAAAATACACCAGGTTCCCCCTTAATTCCCTTCCCCAGGATGGACTGGAATGCAGAATAAAACCTGTTATCTCTTGAGCTGTTTCTCACGGGATACCTTATCACAACTTCCAGGTAAGTTTGCATTACAGAGACCCTGGTGAAATCAAGCATGGTAAGGCATTGTCTCTCATTTTTAAACTGTTTCCTGTTAAAGTCTGTTGAAGCTGAGTGTGGTGGTCGAGGAGAGGAGGCACCATGAGTTTGAGGGCAGCTGAGCCACACAGCATCTCTCTCAACAGGAACAGTAAGAGGCACAGAGTATAGCGATGATCAAATGCAGTTGGTGTGTAGAAACTGCTGGGCTGCTGTGGCTGAGGCTTAGGCCGATGCTTCCTGTGGTACCTAAGCTGGTCTCTTCCTTCCTTCCCCGGGAGGAAGCACTCCTCCTTTCTTAGCCTCTAGATGCTTCAACTATAGGCCCGAGGTGGTTTGAATTTGTCCCCATAGGCTCTGCTGTTTGCGTGTTTAGGCCTCTTTCGGTTTGTCTCTCTGTTGCTGTCTCAGTATGGAAGCCCTCACTGCCGCTCCACCCCCATGCCTGCCTGCCACCCTGTGTGACACCCTGGTGGCCATGGACTCACCCTCCAAACCTGTGAGCAAGCCCCCGGGGAAAGGCTTTCTTTTGTAAGCTGCCTTGGTCATGGTGTCTCTTTACAGCAACAGAAGAGTGACTAAGACAAGGCCTAAGCCAGAGGCCCTTCTGTTAAGCAATTTTAAATAATCATCTCAATAAGAGTTTATTCCATTCCAGGGATCTAGGAACTAACACATTTTAAAGATGAGGAAACTGAGGCCTAGGCAGGTAGTGATTTTTTTTTAATATCCTATTTAGCAGCAGAGCTAGGATTCACCCCTGAGCCCTCTGTACCTTCTGGGCTCTGGCAACAATTCCTCTCTAGTAGTTCAGTCTCTTCTCTCACATTGCTTTTCTCAGGTACAAATATGGAGTAAACCTCAACAGCACCATGGGTGATAGGAATCCCAGGTCCAGGCAAGAGAGATGGCTCAGAGTTTAAGAGCATTGGCTGCTTTTCTAAAGTTACTGAGTTCAATTCCCAGCAATCACATGGTGGCTCACAACCATCTATCATGAGATCTGGTGCCCTCTTCTGGGTCGCTGGCACACATGCAGGCAGAATACTGCATAATAGATAAATAAATAAATAAATCTTTTTTAAAATGGGGTATTCACATTACCTTAAAAAAAAAAAACACGAAATGAAGAATTCCAGTTCCACTTAAACGAATCCCACTTAAATGTGTCTTTGATTGTGACCCCCTCAGGCTGCCTGTGTCAGCTCTTGCTCTCTCCAGGCTGACCCATCCTTTCTCTGCCAGTTATCATTACAGGACACCAATCTCTTCATGGCACTTCTCTGCTTAAAAGACTCCTGGTGCTCTGCACGGCACAGGAGGGCTCCCCTGGGTTGCTCTGACCTTCCTTCCTGGCTTCTGCACTGGGCATTCTGGAGCTCCTCTGTCCACGGGCTCCTTAGTCAGATCCACATGCCATCAGGGCAGCCCAGAACTGAGTTTCAGACCCAGAGGGATCAGCGGTGAGTCCTAGCCCCCCCACGTCCTAGCATCAAAAAACTCACAGTCTAACCTCATGTGCAGTATACAGAAAAACAAGTCCTTTGGGCTGGAGCTCAGCTGCCAGAGGGCTTAGCTAGAATGCCCTAAAGCCTGGGTTTGTTCCCCAGGACTACAGAAAACCAGTTGTGGAGGCATCTGCCTATAATCTCACCATTTAGTGGGTAAAAACAGAGGCATCAGGAGTTCAAGGTCATTCTTTCCTACTTTGCAAATTTGGGGCCATCTTGGGCTCCATGAGATCTTGTCTCAATAAACAAGTTCAAGGCCAGCCTGGTCTACATGAGACCTGATCTTCAAAATAAAAGAGCCTTACTCTTACATCCTATTCTAATATAGAACAGTACATCGCTAAAACTTAAATTGAGGCAAATAGCAAGTTAAAAAAATGCCAGCTCAGTGCACCTGCATATGTTTAAAAAATGTGAAATATTTTTTGTCTTCTATCATACCTAAACTTTGAGTGGATCTCTGGAAAAGTTATTTGCAGTGACCGAGGGTAAAATTTGTCTTTTCTCTGGAATGCATTTTCCTCTCTCATAGATGGCCATGTACTTACTATTCAACCTTTAAATGCAGGAACAGGGGGCTGCAGAGTGATGGGTGGGAGGTGGGGTAGAGAGGTGGAGGAGGGGTGGTGATGGCTCAGGGATAGTCTTGCATGTATGACGCCTTGGTTAATTCCCCACCACTGCAAACTAACAATCAATTGTTGAAGAGCTGTTTTTCTATAACACCTTTTTCCCCAACCTGCCTCATGCAAGTCTGCTTTTCCTCCTGTCCATCTCCCCAAGTCCTGAACTTGGATGACACTATTATTCCCACAGCCTGCAACTCTTTATTTATGCAATACACGGTTAAGATACTTCAGGACAGCTGCCTAATGCCGACTCCCCGTTCTTGGCTTATGTTTGTTCACCGACTAAGGAGCAGTCTAAAAGTCTCTCCGACCCTTAGATCTTGCAGTGAAAACATTTTGGCATGAGACATGCCTTTGCTATCTATCACTCAGCATTTGCTAAACTGGTTGAGAGGAGCCAGAAAAGGTCCTAAAGGGTAAACACAGCCGGATGAAAGCCAGCGACACTTAAGTGTGACCAATGCCAAGTATACCGCTCTTTCCCTGTCATCCTAGTACCTGAGCTACATCTGGGATTGAGAGGGCGATGGTGCTCAGGCAGTTTTCCTCCCTGCCTCACGGGACAGCTTCGCCCTCTTGTGCTTTTTGACAGGCAGGTCCTTCACAGCCCAATGTTCAGTTGCCTCCTGGGGTCTAGCATCTTGGATTCTTTAAGGGGGACACCCGACTCTGGACTTCCTCCCCTGGAAAAAACTATCGAGGGCCCACACAGAAGGAGGCAAGACAGTCTGTCCCGAGGTTTACAGGAGTCTCCAGGCGCAGACCACCCAGTGAAGGAGCAAGGCTCAGCGGGCTCCGCCCAGGGCGGTCACCGCTGGTGCGGGGGCCCCACTCGGGTTGGCCACAAGGGGCCTCCATCTTCCAAGACGAGCTCGGAGCCGGGACAGGGGCAAGGGCGGGGAAAGGGTTTGCCCGGAGCACGGTCCCATCTGGCGACAGGGCCCCGCCTCGCCGAAGTTCCGGGGGCCGGGGCTGCTGCGGCCTTCCTCCCGGTGCCCCGAGCACAGGGCTGAGCGCGCGCTGAGGGCTGGGCGGCCGGGGCGCGGCTCCGGGTGCGCGTGTGGTCGCGGCCGCCAGGGGGCAGCAGCGACCGGTGGGCGGCGGAGAAAGAGCCCAGGTGCTGGGCGACCAAGGCAGCAGAGGACCCTCGCGGCGCTGGCTCCGGAGACGCGTTCCCCGCCGGCGCTGAACCGGGCGCGTCCGAGGAGCGTCGCCGCCGCCGCCCTTCGAGCCCCGCCGATCGGACTCGCGCGGGGACGGCCATCCCTTCGGCCTGCCGGGCGTCGGCAGCGGCGGCGGCGTCCTAGCCCCGGGGCTCCGGCAGGAAGGGAGGAGGCGGCGGCGGCCGGCGGGGCGCGACCCCCGTGAGGGTCTCAACAATGGTGCGCGGCGCTGGCGCGGTCCCCGCGTCCGTTCCGCGGCCGTAGAGGAAGCGGCCGGGACCCGCCCCCACCCCGGACCCCCCACCCATCGCTTGCCCGAGTTGGCATGGCCGGCTTCGCGGGCTGGGGCTCCCTCTCGCCAGGACCTGCAGACCAGGACCCAACAGACACCTTGCTGCTCTTAGCTTGCTTTTGTCCACTGCTTTGTTTGTTTGTTTGTTTGTTTTTCACATCAAAGAAAAAAATGACACAAATATCTTCCAGTATTTTGCCCATTTTTTCTACCTGGCATTGGTTTTCTTGTACTGAGACTACATTTTGCATTGTTCGTGTATATGACTCGCTAACATTTTCTTTCAATCTGCTGCTGTTGATATTTTTTTCAGAGATTTTGATTTGGAGTCATATATGGAAACTTATCATCAATCCTCAAGGGAATGGAGATCATTTTCTATGATTTCTTTTAAACACTTTATAATAATTTTATGTTTAATCTACAGTCCTCTTCAAGGTAACTTTTCATAGGCTGTGAAAATTATAACTATTTTGATCATGGATATGTAATTATTCAAACACCATTTCTTGAAAAAAAATCACCTTTTCTTCATTGTTTTTATACCAGTGTCAAAAACCAACTAACTGTTCACAAGCACATCGACATTAAGATGTTCTGTTGAATGCTTGGGCTCACTGACAACACAGTGCCTTGGTCGCTGTGGTTTAATCTGTCTGGAGTACTGTACCTCCTCCATATTTCTTTCACTTTTCCAGACTGTTGTCATTCTTGTGCTTCCCTCATGTGCTTTTGCTTGTCCGTGTTTCTAAAGCCTCAAGATTCGTTATCTATTTGGATTTACTGAAGTCCATCAATAATTTAGGGAATAATTGTTACCTCAAGCACATATTCTCTGATGAATACATGTGCTATCCATCCTCAGCAATTTGGGTCTTTCCTTTTCATTTTGTTCTCATTGTATTTTATCATAAAGATTCTGTGCATACTTCTATTGGACTTATGTTAATTTCCATTTTTGGAACTATAGTAAGATGGAAACTTTATTTTCTTTGGCAACTCTACATTGCCAGGCTGTAGGAAAATGACATGCTGTTTTCCACAGTGGCTCTCTCTGAAAGTATTAGGGGAATGATTTGACATTGTGTCACAAGAGGTACAGTTCAAGGAACCGGAAATGTTGTCACACTAGTAGAAGACCTGGGCAAACAAGACAAACTGTGTGAGCTAGGAGCGCCAAACATTGGCGACATTTTGGTAGGGATCAGAAGTGAAACTTCTCCTGCCCACTATGAAATTATAGAACTAACCTGTAAGTCTAGATGTTGGTTAATAACAGGGAAGTTTAGTCAGAAGCCCCAGAATACTAACATGGAAATCAAGCCGCATCACCAACCTGGGAGTTTTCAAACCATTGTCTTTTAAAGCAGCGTGTCAAAAATAAATAAACAGCTGACAGAGGAAGGTGAGTCCTGGTGCAGTGTGGTGTGAAAGTGAATTAGTGCCCAGAGATCCCAACTGTCCTACTCCTATTGTGTGAGAACACAGCACACAGATAAATATATCTTCTAGAGTTCAAGGTTGGGCTTCTCCAGACATGCACAGCCCAGCTGCAGTTAAGACTGAGTGCAGGGTAGCACAGCCCTCTTTGTTATGAAAGGAGCAGAAATTTTCATGGAAATGTTCTGCTAGTGCTAATTCTCATCTTGACCTGCCTGAGCGAGCTCAAGCCACGGACCGGCAAGAGATCACACAGGCCCCTACCTTTGCAAGTTTGATTCCAAAATGTCTTTCTTCTAGAATGGAGGCAAGGCCAGGCACATTTTGAGGCTTCATCAAAACAAGATTAAAGAGTTTTGTTTGTAATGAAAATGAGTTGATGTTTAAAAGAAAAAAGAAAAAAAACGCTGTTTCTTTTTATTTATTCACTTTCCTGCCAATTGTAGCCAGCTTCCTCCTCTCCTCCTGATCCCACCCCCTCACTCTTTCCCTTGCCCCCTCCCCTTCTCCTTAGAAAGTGGGAGCCCCCACCATCACCAACCCACGCCAGCATATCAAGTCGCCTTAGGGCCGCATGCATGCCTTATCAGAAGAACTGACAGTGCCAAGTGCCCTTTGGCATCCACATCACTGTGGCAGTGTACACGTCTCTCAGAGCAAGGAACAGTGCTATTTGTCTGGGTTTAGCCAGGTGTGGCGTGTGGAAGACATTAGCACAGCCAACCATGATGAAGGAGGAGGTCACTGGAACATCAGAGAGCAGGAAGAGTGGGGAGGGGACAAGCCTCAGTACACAGCTGATGGGGCCAAAACAGAGAAATCTTTCTTTTTATCGTTTTTATTCCATTTGTTCCCTCAATTGGAGTGACCTAGAAACAGCTTGCTCATAAAAGATTAGGCACATTTAAGAACACAGATCTCTTTAATAACAAACCCAGAATTCTCTTTGTAACATTCTGTTTTTTTAACTCAGAACAAACATCACAAATTCATTGATCCATAAGCACCCAACTTCTATAATCTATTTTTTAAAGAATTTGTTAGATTAGATCAGAAATCTCTAATACCATGGTCATATATTTTAAAAGTCTGCCTGCAGTGCCGTCTGCTGTTAACTATAGGTAAGTGCAGTTTCCTGTCTGCCTTTTAGAAGAAAGTTATTTTGGCAGAACTGTTCAGCTGCCAAATTTTGCAAATTTTGGACAGTTTATTTCTACTGACTTCTTTTGTATCAATTACAGTTTACTCATTTTGTACTACTGACTTCTTTTGTTGCTATGTTAAGAAGCTACAGCATCTAAGAAATGTATTACAATGATTGAGTTCTTTTGCCAAAACCCGCAAGATTTATGATTTGTAATAATGTTTCTCCAGGTTGACTATGTTACCATCTTCCAGGCATGGTGCCTGTTTGTAGGATGACCTATGCCACTCAATATTAACCAGCACCTGCTAGTGGTAGCAGTCAGGTACACACAGGGGTCATCTACAGGACAGAGGTGGCCACACACTGCATTTTGACAAAACCAAGGTTCTGTTTGCTCTGCCACATTGCTAAAACAAGTGATGAGGACGTAGGATGCTAAATAACTACTTGCTGCCTGCACATGTGTTTAAGAACATTCTCCAGATTCCAACAGTTTTCTAAAGAGAGATGTAAGTCAGTTTTACTGGACACTGGCCATGAGACCAAAAAACAAAACAAAACTTAACCAAAGCAATTTTAGATGGCCACAGATCAGACCAAACAACAGGACAATTACATAAGATTCTTCTGTGGGGATGGAAAAAATGTTAATAACTAATTAACATTACTCAGGTACTAATAACAGGGGATTAATAACTCCACGGGTACTGAAAAATAGAATGTATGGTATCATGAATTTTAGATGTTCTCTGGGTCAAAATACCAGGAGTTTTATAAAGAGGATAAGTGAAAACATTTTTTAATGTATGATTTAAAATTTAGACTAAAGACCCTTTCTACTCTTATCAACATTTATAAAAGTTTTTGTGCTACTAAAACTTCCCAGGTTTCTCAGAAATCACAATAGAAAATAACTAAGTTCACATGAAAAAAAATAAAAAATGAAACAAAAAGATCCAATATGCATATAAATAAAGAGTTTAATGAAAGACATTAGAAGATCCAGGCTGGAGAAAAGGCTCGATCAGTAAAGTGCTTGCAAAGAAGAACAAGGTCCAAAGGTCCCAGTTCTGTCCCAGGACACAGTAATCCCAGGGATGGAAAGGCAGAGGCAGGAAGATCCCCAAAGTCCCTTGGTATCTGTCCTGGCTAGTCTTTTGTTAACCTGAGCTAGAGTCATCTCAAAGGAGGGAACCTCAATTGATCCATAAGATACGGCTGTAGGTCATATTCTTAATTAGTGATTGATGAGGAAGGGCCCAGCCCATCCTGAATGGTGCCATCCCTGGGCTGGTGGTCCTAGTTCTCTAAGAAAGCAGGCTGAGCAAGCCATGAGGAGCAAGCCAGTAAGCAACACCCCTCCATGGCCTCTGCATCAGCTCCTGCCTCCAGGTCCCCGCCCTGCTTGAGTTCCCGTCCTGGTTTCCTTCAGTGATATGTAAGTCAAATAAACCTTTTCCTCCCTGACTTTCTTGTTGGTCACAGTGTTTCATTGTAATAATAGCAGCCCTAACTAAGACAAGTTGATACCAGGATTGTGGGGTGTTGCAGTGAGACTGAGCTGACTGTGATGTTTTGGGAGGATTGCAGAAGGACTTAAAATTTGGATGAAAAAACCATTGAGTGTTGACAGCTTAGTGGGCAGCTGGTGGAGCTTGGAAGATAAGGATGTTGAGAGCGGTGCTGACAACAGAGGCGTGGCTTGTCAAGTTTCAGAGGAAAGCAAAGACTCTGCTGGGCCATTTGTGTGAGGAATCTGTGGTGTCTGTACAGCTGGAGCTGAAGAATCAGCTGTGATTAACAAAAGACCAGCACCGTTGAAGAGGAAGCTTTGTGTGACTGAGACAATCAGTGCTGGTCAGCCTCAGCTGAGGAACTAGCAGTGCTTAGGAGCCCAGCATCATTAATTCAAAGCCTTCTGGAAAGTGTTTTCTCGGGGTCAACACACAGGCGCTGTGTTCCAGAGGTGGCCAAGGCTGTTGGCAACAGAACTTGGTAGTGTATGAGTCACCCAGGTGGTACTGGTTTTGAAGGCATGAAGGAGTGTGGAGATCAGCTGAGACTTGGCTCTGTGAGAAGCCAGGAGAGGCCACTGCTGAAGGTGCAGCCTCAGCAGCAGTTGAAGACCCAGGATTAAAGGGACCATGCAGAGAGCCTTTGAGAGGCTATTGGGGAAATCCATCCCAGTTGCAGTAACATAAGAAGACCACCAAGAAGAGCAACAGCAATGGAATGGTGCCTTCTGGAGCTTAGAAGACAAGCTGTGTGTGCTGCAGGGGGTGGGGCTGGAGAAGTGACCCAAGCCCCTTGGAGGAGCCCAGAAGATCATCTGCAAATATTAAACAAGCCCACAAAAGAGAAACATGAACACATGGTACAAATGTGGGGCAAAGCAGCCATTGGTAAGTCAGTGTAAGAGGAAAAGCTTGAACAGTGTAAACTGTGTCCTGTCCTGGTATGGAATATGCTAGATTGTGTATTTCCCTTAACGAAGTCAGTTTCAGGGAGTCTGTTCTTAAGGCAATGTAGGTTTTCTCTACTGTGTTCCTTGCTCTCTTCTGAGTCTTGCTCACTAATTGAACTGTGAGCATCTGAATTATTCTGCAGTCTGTTTCAGGCAATCTAAAGTAGACTTTGCTTATAAAAATAAAAATAAAAATTAGTTACTCTTCAGAGTTCTTCCAACCACCCCCATTTCCCAGTTTCCAAGCCCCTTCCACATGTAACTGTTTGTTACAGTGGCACCTCCCTTCCAGGTGTTCTACCCACATAGCACAGTTTGCTGAGGCTGCTGTAGTGAACTGCCAATGGAGCGATTGAGAAAGTTACAGCTTCCACCTTCCTCAAGGCGGGAGTGTCTGTGTCTCTGGAAGGCTCTGCATCTCAGCACCTAGGTCACATTGAGACACTCTGCTGTGTAAGACAATAGTCACAGGATCTAGAGATTAGGGTATGACCTGGAGAAGCGGGGCATTATTTAGCCTGACACATTTGGATGTTTTATACAATGGCCCACATTTTCATACTGGTTGTTAGTGTGGCTTTAAGAGCATGGCATAATGGAAATGGACCAAAGAATATCTTTCAAAATAACTGACAAGGGGTTCTCAGAGGTTGTAGGCCTGCATATTAATGTTACCTCATGTAACAAAACAAAGCATCGTGGTTGCCCTTAGGAGACAGGATGAAGTGTCTGTCAGCTTGCAGAGGGGATCATGCCTTCAAGGACATCTGAGCAAATGGGGAGGTGATATCTATCCTCTTGACACACTGAATGCTTTGGTGTACTTGTGGCTTCAGCACAAGACACTTAGTCTCTCCAGTCACGATATTAACTTAATTCTAATAATGATGGTATTTTAGTTTATAATATACATTTTGCTTCAGAATATGATGGGTAGCCAGGGTTCAGTGACATTTGGGGTTCCTCAGTATAAGTAAAATGTCCTGTAATTTTTACAACTACAGCCACTGAAGTCTACCCCGCATACATTATGCTGCCACACATGATCGAGGATTGTCTCGGTCACTGCCTGCAACCGACCATGGAGAGAAACGTCTCAGCTCAGAGTCAAAAGAGAAAAGAATAAAACATACATTTTCCTGACATTCTAAAACGGCTAAGACAGCAGATGTGTCTGGTTTTGTTCTTTGACTACCAGGTTTGTATCTGTGGGAACATGTTTTCGAAGGCACTCTTGATCCCCCAGACGTGACTGCGCAATGGAGGGAAGGACAGTTGATTGTAGGAAGAACACAGTACAGGTACTGTTAGACAACACTGACCTTGCCTGCCGCGTGACACCTCATGGACCTACTGGAGGGAATATACTCTCATAAGTGTGCTCTATATTTTATCATATAGTATGCACAGTATATTTATACTTCTATAAACCTATTTTATATCTTTATGCTTCGGCTTGGGAAGAAAACAGAAATCAATCCTGGGAATGAATAAATAAATAAATAGGTCCTGCTTACACTTTAGTAAACGTTTTCTTATTAAATTAGACATTTCAAGGTAATTTTGGAGTGAAAGCTGGAGACCTGCCTCAGTGGCAGATGAGTTGCCTGGCATGTGCCAGGCCCCGGGTTCAGTCCCCAGTGCAGAGAAGAAAGAAATTAAAAGTCTGTAAATTAATTCTGGGTAGTCTTATGTCTGTTTTGGTTTTAGCTGATGATACGGAAAACTTCATGTTCCACATTTCATACATTTGACTGGTAAATGAACACAATGTTCTATGCCTTAGAGGACGAAAATAAACATTACTTTCATGATTTTCTTTTCGTTCGTAGCTAGGTTAACCTGGAAATACTCATAGTCCAACTGTTACTTATTAAAACATTTCATGTCATATCTACTATGATTTACATGATTATGTAGGCTCCCTTTTTTTCCAAAATTCAAAATGTTTTTGTTTTGAGTTTTAGATTCTAAAAAACCAGTGCATTGCCAACACTTTCAAGGATTTTACTTTTATTTAACTTACTTATCACTGTATAATTGTTAATTTTCAAATAGAATTAAGATGATTTTAATTTAAAAAAACATAGTTTTATCATGAAGTTACTGTTTCCAGTTGGCTTTTAATGGAAATAAATATTAGTTGTTTTTACATTAGTTGTTTTACTTCTTTTGTTATTGTTGTTTCAAGACAGTGTTTTTCTGTGTAGCCTTGGCTGCCCTGGACTCGCTTTGTAAGACCAGGCTGGCCTCAAACTCACAACGATCTGCCTGCCTCTGCCTCCTCAGTGCTGGGATTACAGGTGTACATCACCGAACCTGGCTTGTCCCTGTTTGTCTTCAATTAAATATTTTATACAATGTTAGTACATGAGGTCATGAATACATGTTAGATCATGAATACATGATCCAGTCCAACCTGCATTCCCTCCCCTCCAGTTCCTTCTCTGTACAACCCTCCACTTCTAGCTTCAACCTTATGTTAACATGTGTGCCGACATACACACCTCAACAGCCTGCAGCTACCAGCTGGTTTTGAGAACAGGTTTCTCGTGGAAGCTTAGTGATTAGGCTAGGCTGTCTGTACAGTGAGCACCAGGGATCTGCCTCTCAATCACGACATCAGCCTTTCATCTTAGTTCAAGAATTGTCCTTAGGTCCTCATGCTCACGGCACAAGCACTTTGCCAACTCAGGTAGCTCCCGAGCCTATCATTGCTTGACTCTCTCAAAGGAATCATACATGCAGTGTAAACAGGTATTTAGCCTCATTGTTCTAATCTCATTGTAGGTTGTGTGTATACTCCTAAACTTCACAC
The DNA here is from genome assembly GCF_030254825.1 of Meriones unguiculatus. Lineage (NCBI taxonomy): Eukaryota > Metazoa > Chordata > Mammalia > Rodentia > Muridae > Meriones > Meriones unguiculatus. The sequence continues at coordinate 12,481,911 of NC_083364.1, read as the reverse complement.
TAGTTAGATTTCACTGCTTGAAAGAGTAAGTGGATCTTAGTGGTAGGAAGCATGTCATAGAATGTGCAACACCTTGGGTGCAATGGCCAGTCCAAAAAAAAAGTGAATGTCTATTGCATGCATAAATTGCTTTCTGTGTTTGTAGTTGAGCAGTGAACATGTCAGTGGACTAACTTTGCAGAGACGTTTCTGGAATTCAACTAGTCTATAGAATGGAATATGTGAGACTCTCATTTCTTCACTGAAGTCACAGTCATGCGCGTCATCCTTAAGCTTATGATTCCTTGGTATTACCACAGTGATAGAAAAGGGATTAAAGCAAAACATCATTAACTACCACCAAGAAAGGTTAAGCCCAGTTTGCCTTTCTGAGGTTTGTATGCAAGATTTTATGTCATCATGGAAGAAACCGTGTTCTTTCCTCTTAGAGAACTTTGTAGTCAAGTTCTGTGACAGATTTTTAAAATACCTTATTAAACAATGAAAAGTAGTAGATAATTTATCCAAAATAAATGAAGTCTTATGGAATCGCAAGTTGTAGTCTCAGTCTCAAGTTACACAGGGGCTAACTTAAGTGAATTCCAAAACTATACTGTTTGCACAGTTATTTCAGACTGAAAAGTTTCCTCTGGGCTCTCTATGTGGAAGTGCTTACTCTGAAGACATTTTCAGTTGAGGCAAACAGTAGAAAAATATATTGAACATTGTAAGTTCTGATTCTTACACATATGCTAAGTAACCCACAAGAGCAAATTAGAATTCTGTACATGATTATTTTCAGTTAATGTATTTTCAGTAATAACTTTAGATAGTTAGAACCTAGCACTCATTCTGTACATTATACTACTCATACACAAGCCTTATTTTTATAATGTTAGTGTATAGTAGGAAATTTTCGTGTTTTAAGTGTAGTAGCTAGGGGTTGGAAATACAGCTCAGTTGGTAGAACTCTCACTGAACATGCACACATCTGGCCTTGGTTCCCAGCGCCACATGGACAGGGAGTGGGGCGCACATTCTTATTCCTAGCACACTCAGAGTGAGGGCATCCGTAATTCTCTGCCTTAACTAGATGCTCAGGCATCTTTAACCCTTCTCTCTCAAGCCTTCCCTCACCCTGAGGTCTCTGGGAGGTGATCTCCCTACTCCAGGATGTTCTGTGCATTCCATCCTTCTCTTCTCAGACCATGTTCTGTCAGGTGCTACCTCTCTCTCCTTCATTTTCCTCCCCCACTACTCTCCTTTGATCCTCATCTGGAATTTCCGAACAGTTGTCCACACTCACTGTTTTCACTTCCCAACTGCTCATTCCCTTGCACTTTGACTCCCAAAGTTCAGAACACTTCGGCGGCAGTGATTGCTTGGGGCAGCGGATGACAGTGTGAGTTATGGAGCATGTCTATTCCTTTTATGAAGACTCTTAAAAATATATTGCAAAGAATAAAATACAACATTCTCTCACTTGCAAACCACTCAGACTTAATATATCTCAGCTGTCAGGAATTCTTTATGTTTAACTTTCCTCCTAACAGAATTATTTCCAATAAAAGCCATTTCTTTGTTTCCTACTCTTTTTATTCTTCACTAAAGAACTGCTATTAGGAATTTAATGTATAATCTCACTCACATTTTTATATTTCTACTGATGGAAGATATATAAGTATTTTTCAATACTTATTTTTATGTACTTTCATATTTACATAAAATTATCCTTTAAGGGCTGATAAGATGAGTTGCCGGGTAAAAGTGGTTGCCCTTAACTCAGACAACCTGAATTCAACCCCAAGGTCTGCATGGTGGAAGGAGAGAACCAACTCCACCAAGTTGTCCTCTGGCTGTCACAAGCGCACCTTGGCACACGCATGCACACAAATCCTTTTAATTATGTTAAGAATCTCCTGAAGCTTGATGTTTTCCTTTACATTGTATCTTACTCCCTTGCCTTCAGTGAAGAAATGAGAGTCCACTCTCATATACTAGCTGAATTTCTACATCCAAAGCTTTCTATTATTCTGTCCCACTTGCTCAGAAGAACTTGCATTATACAAATTGCACTTCCAACGAGAATATTAATTAAATCTTATTCTAGATTTTATATAAAATGATTGAAATTTCCTTTTGTTCAGTTTTGTTTATCTCTTGCTTGTGGTGTGTTGTTTTCGACTGCTTCATCACTGGCCCGGGTGTGGTTCCAGGGTACTTCTCCATAGACGTGGACAATGTGGTCCTTGTGTTAAATGGAAGAGAAAAAGCAAAGATCTCCCATGCCACCCAGTGATTACTGTATGCACAGAATTTAATGCAAACCCAGAAACTGCAGCATCTGTCTGTTGTCTTGCTTGGAAATGAATACTGTGACAATGACTGGATAATGCAGTTCCTCAAAGGAAATGGAGGCTTTGTAGACCTGCTTTTCATAACATACGACAGCCCTTGGATTAATGGCGCACATGTTTTCCAGTGGCCTTTAGGTGTAGCCACGTAAGTACAAGATAAGAAAGGCATCCCTCGGGTGTTCTGAACAGAACAGGGAAGATGGTGTTTTAAATGGCAGTAAGCTCACTGTTGATGAGGCAGGCCTATCTTTCCTACCATCAAAAAGAGTGGCCTAGAGCATCAGTTGCAATAGTAACTGCTTTGTTGTATTTTACCATCTTCTCAGGAGAACTGAAGAGTACTTGTTTGTTCTAAAAATGGATATAGGATAAAATTTTAAGCTTAGTAGTGTCCGGAAGAGATGTTTAGCAGAGAATGAACAAAGACAGAGCCATAATTCTAGTGAAAACAAATACTGTTGTGGCAATATTTTTATATACTGTATAGACTTCCCTTGGGTTTGTGATTGGCTGACTTGATGTTAATCTCAACTGTAAAAGCAGAGGTTAATTAAATGATAGTTTAGGGTCCTCAATATATAATCATCCTCCAGTTTAAAAAAAATGGAAAACATTTTTTAAACTTTCTGTGGATAGATTTTTAATAGTAAGAGATAGGCTCTCAGTAGTATATAAACTTTATGAGGTCAGGGGTTTTCTTCCCTGATTTAAAATAGTTCTGTAGAAATGGGCTATAGAGGTGGCTCAGCAGTTAAGAACAATTACTGTTCATATAGGAAACTCAGATTCAGTTCTAAGCACCCACATGCTGTGTCTCATAGCCATCCAAGGCTCTGAATCCCTGTTCTGAACTCTGTGGGTGCTTGGCTACACATGGAGACAAGCAGGCACACAAATATACTAATATACACATTAAAAAAAAAGGAAATTTTAAAATAATGCTTATACACAGTAGGTACTCAGATATTTGTTGAGGAAATGAATCATTTCACTGATAGAATTAAATCCAACATTCATTATTATGTCACTGGTTACCACCATTTGTAAATTCAGACTGCTTTAGCTGTATAGATGTCACTAGAGAAATTCCAGGGACAGGTATTCCCACCTCTACATGGACAACATTCCAGACGAACAGGTTTAGGCTGGGACCAGCCTTAAAATTTCAAAAACTTTGTAAGTACACCCAACCTTCAGAAAAATCTATTTATTGCAAAGAGCCTGCATTTGTAGAAATATTTATACTTTTTTGATATTGTATAACATCACCTATTCACCTAATAGAAGACAGAAGCATATGTTCCCCTTTCTAATTCCCCCATCTAGCGAACCCTACCTGTCTAGTCTCCCTTTCTGCCCACTCCATATCCATACTCACGTAGCTGTGCATAAGTTTAGACTTAAAGAATGCCAGGATCAGCTTCTGCATGTATGTCGCCTATATATTCATTCCATTCTCAAGACCACAGCCACGTCTGCACTAGCCTGCCTGTTCACATACAGCTCTTGATTTTGAGCCCTTGGCAGTGAAACATTCAGTAATCACCCATACGAAATTGCAGCCCTGTAACTCCAGAAGCCCCTCTGTGCTTTTCCTCACAGGGCTTCAGACTTTCTAGAAAATGTCCTGACTTAACTCAAAGACCTAATGCCCACCACTGGATACAGCACAGCTGCATCAGAGTAAGACGAGAGAACTCAACACTCAGGAATTACGGAGTGAATGAATACACCCATTCGAAGATTGATCACCGGATGTTTTTAAATATACAGCAATAAAATGTTCAGATCATTTTCAAATGTTCAAAACAAAAAACTTGTTTTAGGCATTCTCATGTAGCACAAGCTGGCCTCAAACTCGGTATTTAGCCCAGGATGATGTTAAACTCCTGATTCTTCCTATGCCTCCCAACTTGTAGAATTAGAGAATTATATACCCAGTTTATGGATAGATGATGATCAATACTAGGTCTGAGTTCTAGCAGCTGGGCTATACCCACACCCCCAAGCCTTCAAGAAGTTTTAAGAAATGTGTTTGGTCCAACATTTTCAATGCCTCTCATATTTATCATCTCTCTGATGTGTTCACATTTTTGATAACTTACATTAAATATTTGCTTCAAAAAAGATGCCATAGGAAAGAAAACCTTACAGGGATTTCTTTGTTGTTTGTTTAATTTCCTAGGTGGCAGCCTCAGGAGACAAATGAAAGTCTTAAGAATTACCAAGATGCTTTGCTTCACAGTGACCTCACTTTGTGTCCTGTAGGAGTGAACACAGAGTGTTACAGAATATATGAGGCCTGCTCGTTTGGCTCCATTCCTGTGGTAGAAGATGTGATGACAGCTGGCCACTGTGGAAACATGTCCAGTCACCACAGCACTCCTCTGCAGTTACTCAAGGCCATGGGTGCCCCCTTTATCTTCATCAAGGACTGGAAGGAGCTTCCTGCCATTTTAGAAAAGGAGAAGACTGTAACTTTACAAGAAAAGATTCAAAGAAGAAAAATGTTACTTCACTGGTACCAACACTTCAAAACAGAACTAAAGTGGAAATTTACTAATATTTTAGAAAGCTCATTTTTTATGAATAATAAAGGTTAATCATACCTAGCTGTAAGTGTGTGTTCATAAGTGTGAATATGTACAGCACTTGATAATGTGGCTCCATCAACTCAGTTTCACAGAAGGGACCACATGTTCTCCTTTTTGGCTACTGCTGTATATAAGATCAAAGAAATGGCGATATTTTACTGAGGCTCACCTGGCAAGATACTTAAGTGGTTAAAGGTGCTTACTGCCAACCCTGATGACCTAAGTGCAGTCCCCCAGAAACCACACGGTAGGAGAGAAGTGAGTCTCATGGGCTGTCATGTGACCACCCCACCAGCGTGCACACACAAAAACATCAAATAGGTGGATAGATAGATTGGTGGATGGATGGATAGGTAGACAGGTGACTCAGGTTCAGTTCTACCGAGATCAAGAATCCAGCATTTACTGACCGTGTTCACTGACTTTAACCCACTTTAGGGGCTGGAGTGCTGGCTCAGTGTTTGAAAGTGCTCACTATTCTTGCATATAGCCTGAGTTCAGTGCCCAGCATGCATGGCACACACTCAGCCATCTGTAAGTATTGCTCAGTAGGTCCTGACATGTTCTTCTGTCTTCCATGCACACAAGTGCATATGACACATAAAATAAAGAACTAACTGATACAGTACTATTTAGTAGGGTTGACATCTGATCATATCAGTAGCAGGATATATGCTGATCAATGGCTGCAAAGTTAGATAGTGTGAATGAATTTAATGGCTCTACTATACAACATGGAAATTATTTTAATATAATTGAAAGGTGCCTGAGTGAATGTTACATACTTTCACAAACTGTATCAACTCTGAGGTGATTTGTATGTGAATTAGCAAGTTGTGGCTAGTATACAATGTATATAGTCCCAAAACATTGCACTTGATAACACGTTCTATTTTATGTACCGATATTAGAAATTGCAAACTTTAGGGAAACAGCATTATGTGTTAAAACACTGCTTATTGCAGTCAGAAAAAAAAAAACATTAAAAACTTCAGTTTCCATGAGGATTTTGCTCAAGCCAACTAACTGGTCATACTCTCTTCTCAGTATGAAAAGCATCTGTGTCCTTAACATAGTAACAAAATAGCGGGCAGGAACAAGTGGGGAAAGTTTATTTTGGCTCATAGTTTCTGACATCTTCAGGGTACCAAAGCCAGAAAGGAGGCAAGAATGGATGCATCCAGGCTAGCAGAACTGTCAGGCATCAACTGTTTGCATCACGGCTGACCAGGTAGAAGAACGCCAGACTAAAGAGAGGTGTGTAAAAGTCTCACAGGACTTGCTTTGCCAGCCAGTCCCCTTCTAATGGCTCCACAGCATTTAGAACAGACTCCATGCTGTGAGTAGAGTTCAGGATGGTGAGTGTTCATCCTAGGAAGATGGCAGGGTAGTGTAAGCATGGAAGGTTAGGAGCCAACAGTTGTCAACTTGGCAATACCTGAGGCAACAGGTCATGTTCCTGGAGCTGTTAGCTTACTGCTGCTTGCTTTCTTACAGAAGATGGTTTGATAACACTATCTTAACTGGTGATTGCTGTGTGTCCCATCAGTCCAGCAGCCAATTACCTTGGATTTCAGGCTGAAAAAAGAAAAAAAGAGTGATTTTCAGTGTTTATCTGTAAGGATGTCAAGTCTATCCCTTTTTTCAGAATTGAATTAATGATAAAAGGAGGAAAACAGGCAAAATAGATGCTTTGGGGGAGCTTGAGGGAATTTAAAAGGTGATCTAAAATCTTTTACAATGGGTTCTGCTGAAATCATGCTAAAAGTTCAATAGTACTATTATTCAAGTAAATACCTTTCACAACTTGTCCAGACCAACAGATACAGCTGTGTTCAGTCAACATAAAACCTGATACACTGAACCAGATAGAAGAAAAAGCAGGCAACAGTTCTGTACTTACTGGCACAGGAGATGAATTTCTGAACAGAACACCAATCGCACAGGCACTAGGATAAATGGGACCTCATTTATCTGTATTACAGATAAATTACAGAATAAATTACAGAAACCTTCTGTAATTCAAAGGACACTATCAATTAAAGTAGCACCCTACAGAATGCAAAAAGATTTTTACCAACTCCACATCTGATGGAGGACTAATATCCAAAAAATGTAAAGAACTCAAGAAACTAGATAACATAAAAGCAAATAATCCAATTAAAAATGGAGCAGGGGCTACAGGTTAGTCAAAAGATGGATGTAGGCACTAAACCTCTTCGCAAAGGAACTTATTCTGGTCCCAGTTCACAATGTGACCAACTGCTTGAGCTCCAGCTACCAACTAGGTCTTCCTATATATATCAACTATATCCTTGAATTGTGGAATACAGAATGAACTCTCTCCTTGCTTTGTCAAAACATTTTTTCATAGTAAACAAGAAAAGGAACTAATATGGAAAATCGGTACTGGGAGTTGGGCTGTTTTTACAATACCCTGACCATTTGATTCTTAATTCTTTGGAAGTGAGTTGCAGAAGAAATGTGGAAGATTGGAGAACTTCAGGCAACAAAGCCCTTAAGTGCTGTAATCAGAACTTGATGTAGGATGCTTGAATGACAGGAATGCTGATGGGTTATCCCCTAGCTATCTGCTCCCTAGGTTGTATCAGAAAATCTTGAATGGATCATAAAAGCAGCAGTGGGAGCATAATCTTATAAAACATGTTCTGGACATTTCTGGATTTATAAAGACTTCATAATACCATTATAAATTATGCAATGAACAGAAAAGGTTGAACTATTACATGTAAAACTGATTATTATGAAACTGGAACTATTGAGGCTAAATACTAAATCACAATGAGGATGTGAAGGGGAAATAATACTCTTAATGAGTAACAAATTAATTTCAGTTTAACCTGTACCAAAAATGTTAAAGTAGCTTTAAGTTGAGTACCCTTTTTCGAATAAACAGTTCGGTACAGCACTTAAAATATGGCTGAGACTTATATTAAAAGATACCTGTGTTGAAAATGTACGTTTGGAAATACTTCACTCAACTTCCAAAAAGACAGATCTCCTTACTTTCAGAAAATAAAATGTTTTTATTTGTTTATCTATTTATTAAAATTTTAACAAAGAAGAGACTTCATTCAGATGCTAGCACCAGATACCCACGGTGTGAAGACTGTGCCTTAGAGTGCTCTCAAGATGCAGTCCCAAGGTTCATTACTCATGCGTTTATAAAGGCTCACAGGCTGTGCCCATCCTGGCTTTGTGCACCTAGAGGCAGGAACACTGGCAGACTTCCTGCCTGCATGTCCTCAGACACCTCCATCTAGGTGCAGTCAAGGGCAAGCAAGCTTGTCCACAGGAGTGACCACACACTGTCTGTATCCTCCATGAACAAGACCAGGCAATCACAAGAACAACGCCTAGCATTCTGAGACCTCCTCTGTCCTTGGACAAGTAGGACTTACAGGCTAGACATGCTTTTTGTTTGATAGTTCTCTTAAGCACAGTAACTTTAAACATAATGTTCACCATCACTTCCATCCCCCACTTAAGTTGTATCCTGAGTCAAGTTCTTGACCCTGTGGTGTGTATCTGTGAAAGGAACAGGCTAGCTTTACAGGTTTCTTTATGAATTCTATACCCCATATTAATTAAACTAAGTTCTCCCGGTAGTTTTCCAGAAAGCAGAAGGACAAGGAAAAAGGAGAAGTGGGTGAATGGGGACAAGACCCACCCTGCTGCAGAAGAATGTCCAGGCCTGCAGTATGAGATAGGGTGCCTGGCAACCGGTCCAGATGGCCACAGCTCCCCATCCAGGACATTCTGGGTGTAACTTGAAGATCAGATATCCACCAGATGTCGGGGGCAGGCCTGACTGGACGTGGGTGCCTAAAACGAACCGATGATATTAAAAGTCAACTACCCATAACCCCATTCACCCAATCCTGCACTGCCAAGCTTGCCACCCCCACGCCTCCCTTGCTTTTTCCTTTAAAAACCCCATGCCTTTTTCTCTCGGGGCTGTTCCCTGATGATTTGGAAAGCAGCCCCATCACTCACTGGCCTGAATAAATCTCTTCTGTTTGTGGCAATCCATCTCCAAGTTACCTTCATCTGTCTCTCTGGTAATTGGGCTCTCGGTGGGCCTAACACCTGTTCACACTGGGATTTAATAAATATCAGTATACTGGCACCGAGACCAAAATTTCTGTATCTAGTTAAGACATTTATGATGCACAAGCCAGCGATGATCAGCAGAAACAGAAGGGTCTGGTGTTCTGCAATAGCTGAAGACAGAGTTATCACCCGGAAAAACAAGGAAATGAGAATGGCAACCATAGGCTTCCCCTGTTCTGGGTCATTTTTTTGTCTGCAGTGTACAGGGTTTGTTTGTTTGCTTGTTTTTGTTTTTGTTTTTCTGAGAGTACAGGAATCTCTAATGATTGCTGAGTGGTTTGCATAGAACAACATTTTCTCTTACAGCCACACAATCACATCCTTGTTCTGCACAGAGTAGGTGAGTGCTCTATCATGTTGCAAAACTGCTTCATCTAATGGATCAACATGCTGATGGATCTTGATCTAGTTGGGTTTTACAGGTACCTTTTTTTTTTTTTTTTTTTTTTTCAAACAAGGGAGCCTGGAGGTCAATATGAGCCAGGCTGGTTTGTTGGGTAGGCACTCCAAGTAGCCATTTGTCTTCCTTGCCATAGAGTTTCCTTTGGACTGAACCTTTTCAGTCTTTTGTTGAGGATAAGGGGTGACATAGATGATTTTGTAAATGGGCCTCAACTGAAATTAGGATGCCATTGTAGGGGCCCAGGAAGGCTGGAAAGTTAACCAAAGCCTGGGAGGGGATTCATTCAGGAAATGGGGCACTCACTCATCAGAAGCATCTGGTTTCCTGATCAAGGTAAAAGACAGGAAGCAATCATGGCAGCTGGACTGGAGCACATCAGGTTCTCCACTTTTGTGGACTGCCTGGGGCTTGGGTGCTGTAGATCACTTTTGGAGTGGTTTGTTTTCTGATTCTGGTTCCTGGGTGGTGACTGTCAGGTGGGTGGAAATCTTCCGACACATATTCAGACTAGGGACAGAAGCTAAAGTTAAGGAATTTAAAGGAAACTCTTACAATTGGAGCCCCCCCCCAACCCTCACACACACACACACATATTCCATCAGAAACAGGCAAAAGTTGGGGAATCTTAGTCTGTTGATTGTAGCTCAATTGACCTGTGACAGGTAGATAGATGCAAGTTGCAAACTCCGTGAGGCTCACATGAATTCTTTTAAGTTACAAAAGAGGAACTTCTGGAGCCTTCTACTTTTAAGTCATAATAAAAGCTTGGGGATTTAAAAAAAAATTATCTGGGGTTAAAAACATCAACATTCTTTTCTTTGTCCAGAGGTCTGGACAGAGGTGGTTTTAACATGATGAGAAGTAATTTTAGGTATCAGAACTCCATTGATTACTATGTTAAAACTTTGAATTTTTGAAGTCTTGATATCACATATTTTTTGTTTTGGTTGTTCTGTTTGGTTTTTCAAGGCAGCCCTGGCTGCGATATTGAGCTTCTCCCAGGATGAGGACAGGTCTTCGCTAAAGTGCCCTCAGAGGTCTGGAATGAGAGCAATCTCAGCATGCAGATGTATGAACAGGTTCCGGCTTACCCTGTTGGATCTTGTCTTGGACATCTGCTTTCCAGTTCTCTCGGACAACCTCACTACACCATGCAAGGAACAGCAGGCACAGGATCATGCAAAGTATGTTCAAAAAACTCCAAACTTTATTAAATAAAAACTTTATTGAATAACAACACAAATGTAAGATTTACTGCTAATAAAAAATTAAAGTTTCCTGTATAAAAATAGATTATCATGTAGTTGGCAATATTCACACTAAATATATTAAGTCTATACCAATAGTGGGGCTAAGGTGACAGAATATAAATATTAACATGACATATTAAATTTCAGCTTAATATATACAAAGAAAACATCTTCAAAAATAGCTTAAGAATATATATATTTATATATATAATATATAAAATATATTTTTATTTATATATAAATATTTGTTTATTTACATATATACATATAAAATATATATTTATTTATTTTTTTGGAATAAACAGTTTAGTACAGCCCTCAGCAGGGTGAGGCTTCAAGGAGTCCCGGGTTTACAATGCACATCTAGCATTAGTTACTCCTCTCCCGAGAATAAAATAGATGTCTTTACTTCCAGGCTGGGAAGTATCTTGAGATGTCCCCGGCGCGTTTCTTACTTCTCCTGGATTGCTCGGATCCCGTGAACAGCAGCACACTGCGACGCTTCTATAGTAGCACACAGTACCGGAAGGCAACCGGAGATTCACTCGGAGACAGGCAACTGGTGGCCTTCCTTTCAGAGATAACTAATGCAAACAAGCAGTCGAGAACGAAAGGCCGAAAATCGCCAGAAGCCATCCACTGCCAGTTAGCTAAAACTTGTGAACAAAAACAGCAAAATTCAATCCAGCGTCGACCTCAGTCACAGATAAATCTTGACAGCTGCGTGCTTGTGAGCATGCGCTGTGCAGTCCGGATAGTTTCTAACTTTCGGTGGGCACACGTGTCTTCTGTTGTTGTTGTTGTTTCTGTCCCGACAGGGTTTCTCTGTGCAGCCGCGGCTGTCCTGGCCACAGTCTTTACACTCAGAACTTGTTCAAGGCTCTTCCACACCCAGTACCTGCAGTCCTTAGCCTCACCTGGGAAAGAGCTCGGAGCAGCTGCCTCGCAGTGGCCGCCAGGGGGCGCTGCTACAGTAAGCGCTTGTGCAGGATCTCCCACACCATCTTCTTCCTGAACAGAGGCATGTGCTGCTGGGAGAAGGTGATGGGCTGGCCCCTGGAAATGTAATCTGCATATTTACAGGCGAACACGCCGCAGTCGCCCCCGTTCAGCTGCTGAGGAATCTCCTCTGCCGACATGCTGTGTTGCTTCCACTCCACAGGGCTCAGGTCGCTGTTCCTTCTCGCTTTGCTCTCCTCCCGCAGATAGCAGAAAAGCAGCTCAAGGATGTCGGGTCTCTTCTGTCCCGTGGAGTCCATGTAGACAATACTCTTCTTTCTTAAGTCTGTGACCGCCAGGCTCCAGTGCATGCCCAGGTGAACTGGGACCAGGAGAAGTTCCTTGGCAAAGATGTTTACTGCCCGGGTCCATCTTCTGACTGACCTGTAGCCACCAGACTTTAACTTGGTGTAAAAGAAGGTATTAAATGCGTGAAGTGCCGGGTAGCCTTGACTTTGATTTCTTTCCATGAGAAGATTCATGTAAAAATTGATGACTTTGTCGTTGAGCCACTGGGTGTTCCTTAGGGTCCACAGGTCTCCTCGAGTCATTTGCAGTTTGAAGGCACAGCTCAAGATCTCATCTTTTGACCCAGGGCCTAGCGCACTGCTGATTTCTTTCTCCATGTCCACTGTGACAGCAGGACCACGGTCCAGCCCTCTGCCCTTCTCTTGGTCTTCAAGAGCCTTTTTCTTGACCTCAGGTGTTGACACTTTGCTGCTGGGCATGCCATTGCTGACACTGTCTGTGCAGATTTGAGGTGTTTCCGATTCATGATTCTGCCCTTCAGCACAACCTTTGAGAGTCTTGGAGGTGTCCATGGTGCTTGTGTGAGTGCTGTGAGGGCCAGAGCTCACGGGGACGTCAGGTTGGAGGAGTTCCAACAGCCCTGGGCACTTTTCATTGTGGTGTTTCTCAACTTCTTCCTCCCTGTTGCTGTGGGGGGGCTTGAGACCCTGGCCTCCACCCACAGACTCCTCAGTCACAGCCTCTTCTGGGGGGCCTTTGGCACACTCTGGGGCCATTAGCTGTAACGGACCCTTTTCCTGGGGTGACCATATTCGGCTCTTGTCAGGCTCTTCATCCCCAAGCTCTGTTTCATGCTGTTCCTGTTGCAGCTTCTTCCACGACTGGACTGGCTCTTCTGAGCACACATCATCCTCTTCCTCTTCTTGGCGTTTCCTCTTCTGGCCTTTCTCTGGCTGTTCAGGGCTTATCGTTTTAGCCTGCTTGCAAGGCTGCCTTATAGAGGGACTACTTGTATTGTCTTTGCTCAGCTGTTGGCTGCCGGCCATGACACAGCTTTCCGATGTCCAAGTCAAAGTGCAGGTCAGCTGGGCGTTCTGTGGGAGTTCTTGGGTTGTCCTCTTGATGGCTGAAGGCACCTTAGTCTACTGGGAGATGTCTTATCCACACAAGATAAGGTGGTTCACGGTCAGAAACCGCAGGGGAAGAACACAGGTTTCCTTTGGCGCTGGGGTCAGTTAGGCCACCAAGACAGAAGGAGGTCGCAGTGTCAAAGGACACTTCTCACATAGCTGATCTTCTCTAATCTTGTCTTTCGGGTGGCATTTCCTCAGTCCCCCTATAGAAAGGTCTGTGGAGTTCCCACTCTGCGTTTTGTTTTTCCCTACTGAGGGAGAAGGATCGCTCTAGGGCACAAGGAGCCTCTGTAGAACCTGAAATTGTGGAAATCACAATGATTGTCAGAGTCTTTCAGCCAAAGACAGCAGTCAACACACGTTAGAAGCAAGACTACTGTGTGCCTCCCTCCACTGTCACCAAGGCTCTGGAAGGCCAGTTTCCACAAAAAACTGTGGTTTATGATGTGGTTTTATGCACCAGGGCAACATTCATTGGTGAATGGAGGCCCTGCCCACCATCGCCCAGGTCTAGGGTCTTAAAGCTTGTTTTCATTCCTGGAATTCCTGTTGGAACTCCTGCTGGCTGAAGCAAACCCAAGATCAGTAAGAACTCAGAGGAGCAGAAGTTCAGCACATATCATGAATAAATAAATGTAAAAAACCCCCAAGTGCTGGGATTAAAAGCGGCAGCACCACTGCTTGGCTGGACAGATCTTTTCAGGATGACTCAGCAGAGATGGCTCCGTGGTGAAGAGTGATGCTTTTCTAGAAGACCACACATTGATTTCCAACCCTGTCTTTGCAGCTTACAATCACCTGTAACTCCAGTGCCAGGGGAGCTGACACTCTCTTCTGGCTTTAAGCAGGAAACGCACACACACACACACACACACATACACACACTGCTCTTAAATATGTGAGAGTAAAACACTCATACACATTAAAAATAAATCTTAAAAAAATAAAAGCTAGGATTTGTACTAAGCCTATTTCTCTTTTTCCCCCCAGAAAAACAGTGTACCGGAGAACTAAGTAAAAATCATTGCTAAAATGTACAAAACAAAATTAGAAAAAAATGTAATAAATGAAAAGATAGTTATCCTTTCTAAAAGCTATTAGAAATAGTTTGAGAAGCTTCTATGTCCTTAAACCTTGAAAGACAGAGACCAAACCATGTGTTTAAACCTGCTTGTAGCTGCTTTTCTCACACCCAAAAATCTAGACACATAACCATATCTCCATAAAACTCATATAACATGTGATTTATCAGTGGCGAAGCTTTGTAGATTATATATGATTTGATCGTTGCCAAACAGAACGGAGGACCAAGGAGATGGCTCAACCTGGTTAGCTGCTCCCTGGCAACTCTGACCAGTTCAGGGCAATTCCTGAGTCACTCAAAATAAAAGACAGAACCCAGTCACCCGAATTATTCTCCGACCTCCACGTGTGCTGCGGCAAGCCAACAGTTGCCGCACCCCCAATGCAAATAAATAATGAACTGCAATAAACCCTGCCAGGTGAGCAAAGAGAGTGGCATTTTATCCTAGTGGATCACGGTGGAATGGCCATGCCTCTCACCCTGCAAATTCAGGCAACGGCCACAAGAGGGCAGAGAGAAACCACAGAGAAGAGCGCGCCTCTCAGCTCTTTCCTGCCTTCCTCTCTGACCCAAAGGAGCTTCTCAGAGCAGAGAACTGCAGGGGCAGAACCAAAGCATCTGGACAACTGGGCTCCCCTTGATTACAAGGCTGGCAGGTTTAGTCAGGGATCTCGAGAGTAACAGAACACACACACACACACACACACACACACACACACACACGATAGATAGATAGATAGATAGATAGATAGATAGATAGATAGATAGACAGACAGACAGACAGATAGATGAGTTTAGATAGATGACTTACAGGCTGAAGTCCATCTAGTCCAGAGATGGCTGCCTATGAATGGAAGGTCCAAAAGTCCAGTAGTTTTTCAGTCCATGAGTGTGGATGTCTCAGCTGGTCTTCAGTAAAGGCTAGAATTCTACACAAGTAGACCGCAAGGACAGTGAAGGAATGGACTTCTTCTCAGTGAGGCAGTAACAGGCAAATAGCAAAAGCTCCCTAGTTCCAGCGCCTTTTATAGAGGCTTCTAGCGGAAGGTGTTGCCTGGATTAGAGGCTCGGCTTCCCTCTTCAAAGATGCAGATTAAAATTAAGCAAGGAATCCCTCACAGGTGTGCCTTTTCATTTTGGGGTTTTACATAATACCAGATAACTGGAATCCAGTTGACAGTCAAGAATGGCCGTCTCAGCTGCCTTTCCAAGCCCCACTTCATGTTCTGGACACAGTTTGACATTTTTGACATTTAACCTTGTGTTCTTTCTTTCTGTAGATTCTGGTGTGTGTTTGTCTGTGTTCACGTGTGTACGTGTGTGCATATGTGTGTGTGTGCCTGTGTGCAGGCTCTCTCAAAGAAGTCAGCATGTGTGGGTTGAGTTGTGGGGCAGCAGAGCTGGGTTGGAGTGGAGTGGAGCTCAGTTGGTGGAACGCATGGTCCAGCAAATAAGAACCCTGGGTTTGCTTCCCAGACCACACACAACTGCATGTGATGGGGCACGCCTCTTCTCCTAGCGCTCTGGAAGCAGAGGCAGGAGAACCACAAGTTCAAGGTCATCTTAAGCAGTATAGGGCTTTCACAGTCTGCCTTGGATACAAAGAGCCCCGAATGATAAAATATAGGATATAGGAAGGGAGGTTGTAGATCAGCAATTACTGAGCGTATGCCGTGCATAAACAAAGGCCACGGTTTAATCCCTACCAGCTTCAAGATCCCCGAAGTTTGTTCACTCTACGAAGCTGGCTGTCTAAGCTGGTCCTCAGTATATGTTGAAATCCCAAAGAAGTAGGCTACAATGCCAGTGAAGCAATGCCTCAGCAGCAAGATGGATGAACTTTCCAGACAGAGGGAGAGTGAGCAGACAAAAGACAAAGACTCCCTTCTTCCAGGATCTTTTATGCAGGCTTCCACTGGAAGGTGTGGCCCAAATTTAGGGTGGGTCATCTCACCCCAAAGCATCCCTCTCAAATAACCCAGTCCAGGAAAATCCCGTCTGAAGGGGGCCAGCTTCATGGAGGGCAAACCGATTAGATGCCCAGTGCAGAACAGCCTCCTGGAAGCTCCTCACACCAGCAACGTTTTATGGACTTAGCAGGTTATATTTGGGATTATGCATACTGATATACATATTTGCAATGCCATAACAATTAATGAAAGGAGAGGAGGCCATGGATCTGAAGCAGAGTGGGAGGGGAAATGCCAGGGTGTGGAGGGAGGAAATGGAAGGGAGAAATGTAATTATAGTATAATTTCAAAAATCTTTTTAGAAAGTTAAAAAAAAGAAAAAAAAGAAGGTTCTAAACTAAAAAAAAAAAAAAAAAATTAAAAAAAAAAAAAAGGAAAGAAAATTCCTGACAGATGTGCCCAGGTGCTTGAGTTTTAGTTGATTCCAGATGTGATCAAGTTGACAACCCAAGATTACTCATCATACATGACATGCACACAATGGAAGAATTTTCATATGAAGAAAAATTATGGCTGAACATGGATAAGGTATGTCAAGTGAAATAAACCTGATAAATGTTGTATTATCTCACCTCTGTGAGATAATATAATCTGAAAATCTCTGGTTCATGGAAGAGAAGAATACAATGATGGTTTCCCAAGTCTGGGATGCGAGCAAAAGGAGGGGAAGACAGACCTCCGACACAGGTTATCAGAAGTACTCATCTTGCGTGCCTGAACCTGCTTCCCAGTGGCAAGGTGTTACAGGTCCACAGGAAAGAGCAGACAGCAGGAAGCAAGAGTCAATCCGGGCTCAGGAAGATGTGTGCTGGGATTACATCCTCGTTATGTCTGATTTACAGAATCTTTAGCCTCCAGATTCCATTTAGGAATATTAGGGCAATATTGGTGTCATCTTGTGGGGTTCTTGTTAGAATGTGTGCAAAATGCTCACTTTAGCGAGTAATCCCCAAACGTGGAAATGTTAAGCCACGAACACTCACCATGTCGTATGGATTGCTGAGTGAACACAGTGGTAGTTAATGTTGTCAACTTGTGGGGGTCCAGAGGCATCCGGAGACAAACCTGTAGGCATGACTGTGAGGGATTACCTACCTGGGAAAACCCACCTTAACCTTGTGTGGGGCTCTATTCCATAGGCTGCGCTCCTGGACTGAATAAAAAGCTAAGCAAAACTGACTATGAGCATTTAATTCTCTCAAGATCGAACAAAATACCCCAGGTTTCCCCTGAAATCCCTTCCCCAGGATGGACTGGAATGCAGAATAAAACCCGTTATCTCTTGTGCTGTTTCTCATGGGATACCTTAACACAACTTCCAGGTAAATTTGCATTACAGAGACCCTGGTGAAATCAAGCGTGGGTAAGGCATTGTCTCTCATTTTTAAAATGTTTCCTGTTAAAGTTTGTTGAAGCTCAGTGTGGTGGTCGAGGAGAGGAGGCACCATGAGTTTGAGGGCAGCTGAGCCACACAGCATCTCTCTCAACAGGAACAGCAAGAGGCTGAGGCTGTAGGCTGATGCTTCCTGTGGCACCTATGCTGTTCTCAACCCACGGGAGAAAGCACCCCTCCTTTCTTAGCCTCTAGATGCTTCAACTATAGGCCCAAGGTGGTTTGGGTTTGTCCCCATAGGCTCTGCTGTTTGAGTGTTAGGCCTCTTTCTGTTTGTTTGTCTCTCCGTTGCTGTCTCAGTATGGAAGCCCTCACTGCCGCTCCACCCCCATAACTGCCTGCCACCCTGTGTGACACTGTGGTGGTCATGGACTCACCCTCCGAACCTGTGAGCAAGCCCCCGGGGAAAGGCTTTCTTTTGTAAGCTACCTTGGTCATGGTGTCTCTTTACAGCAACAGAAGAGTGACTAAGACAAGGCCTAAGCCAGAGGCCCTTCTGTTAAGCAATTCTAAATAATCATCTCAATAAGAGGTTATTCCATTCCAGGGATCTAAGAACTAACACATTTTAAAGATGAGGAAACTGAGGCCTAGGTAGGTAGTGATTTTTTTTTAATATACTATTTAGCAGCAGAGCTAGGATTCACCCCTGAGCCCTCTGTACCTCCAACTCCGTTCTGGGCTCAGGCAACAATTCCTCTCTAGTAGTTCAGTCTCTTCTCTCACATTGCTTTTCTCAGGTACAAATACGGAATAAACACCAACAGCACCATGGGTGATAGGAATCCCAGGTCCAGGCTAGAGAGATGGCTCAGAGTTCAAGAGCACTGGCTGCTTTTCTAAAGGTCCTGAGTTCAATTCCCAGCAATCACATGGTGGCTCACAACCATCTATCATGAGATCTGGTGCCCTCTTCTGGCCCGCTGACACACATGCAGGCAGATTACTGCATAATAGATAAATAAATAAATCTTTTTAAAAAATGGGGTATTCGCATTACCTTAGAAAAATATGAAATGAAGAATTCCAGTTCCATTTAAATGGATCCCACTTACATGTAACTTTGATTGTGACCCCCTCAGGCTGCCTGTGTCAGCTCTTGCTCTCCCCAGGCTGACCCATCCTTTCTCTGCCAGTTATCATTACAGGACACCAATCTCATCAGGGTACTTCTCTGCTTAAAAGGCTCCCAGTGCTCTGCCCGGCACAGGAGGGCTCCCTTGCGCTGGGCATTCTGGAGCTTCTCTGTACACCGGCTCCTTTGTCAGATCCACATGCCATCAGGGCAGCCCAGAACTGTGTTTCAGACCCCGAGGGCTCAGCGGTGAGTCCTAGCCCCGCCCCCCACTTCCTCGCTTCAAAAAAAATCACAGTCTAACCTCATGTGCAGTACACAGAAAAACAAGTCCTTTGGTGCTGGAGCCCAACTGCCATTCTCATTCCATTCTCATTCCATTCTCAAGACCACAGCCAGATTGATTGTTAAAATGTTTATTGCTTATGTCGTTCCCTCATCAGAACACTACAGGTCAGTCTTCTGTGAGCAGACGTTATAGTTTTTGACTGCTCACCTCAGTTCCTCTACTTCCACCTTGCTGGCCTCCCTACCAGTTCTTGGGCATACCAAGCACAAGCATGACCTTCATCTTTGTTTATTCTCTACTCTTCCCCACGTCTGCACTAGCCTGCCTGTTCACATACAGCTCTTGATTCTGAGCCCTTGACAGTGAAACATTCAGTAATCACCCATAGGAAAATGCAGCCCTGTCACTCCAGAAGCCCCTCTGTGCTTTTCCTCACAGGGCTTTAGACTTTCTAGAATATGTCCTGACTTAACTCAAAGACCTAATGCCCACCACTGGATACAGCACAGCTGCATCAGAGTAAGATAAGAGGACACAGCACTAGGGAAATAAGATTGAATGAATACACCCATTCGAAGATTGATCACCGGGTATTTTTAAATATACAGCAATAAAATGTTCATATTATTTTCAAATGTTCAAAACAAAAAACTTGTTTTAGGCAGTCTCATGTAGCACAGGCTGGCCTCAAACTCGGTATTTAGCCCAGGATGATGTTAAACTCCTGATTCTTCCTATGCCTCCCAACTTGTAGAATTAGGGAATTATATACCCAGTTTATGGATAGATGATGATCAATACTAGGTCTGAGTTCTAGCAGCTGGGCTATACCCACACCCCCAAACCTTAAAGAAGTTTTAAGAAATGTGTTTGGTCCAACATTTTCAATGCCTCTCATATTTATCATCTCTATGATGTGTTCACATTTTTGATAACTGACATTAAAAGATTTGCTTCAAAAATGATGCCATAGGAAAGTAAAACCTTACAGGGATTTCTTTGTTGTTTGTTTAATTTCCTAGGTGGCAGCCTCAGGAGACAAATGAAAGTCTTAAGAATTACCAAGATGCTTTGCTTCAGAGTGACCTCACTTTGTGTCCTGTAGGAGTGAACACAGAGTGTTACAGAATATATGAGGCCTGCTCGTTTGGCTCCATTCCTGTGGTAGAAGATGTGATGACAGCTGGCCACTGTGGAAACATGTCCAGTCACCACAGCACTCCTCTGCAGTTACTCAAGGCCATGGGTGCCCCCTTTATCTTCATCAAGGACTGGAAGGAGCTTCCTGCCATTTTAGAAAAGGAGAAGACTGTAACTTTACAAGAAAAGTTTCAAAGAAGAAAAATGTTACTTCACTGGTACCAACACTTCAAAACAGAACTAAAGTGGAAATTTACTAATATTTTAGAAAGCTCATTTTTTATAAATAATAAAGGTTAATCATACCTAACTGTAAGTGTGTGTTCTTAAGTGTGAATATGTACAGCACTTGATAAGGTGGCTCCATCAACTCAGTTTCACAGAAGGGACCAAATGTTCTCCTTTTTGGCTACTGCTGTATACAAGATCAAAGAAATGGCGATATTTTACTGAGGCTGACCTGGCAAGAAACTTAAGTGGTTAAAGGGTGCTTACTGCCAAGGCTGATGAGCAAAGTTCAGTCCCCCAGAAACCACACGGTAGGAGAGAAGTGAGTCTCATGTGCTGTCATGTGACCACCCCACCAGCATGCACACACAAACACATCAAATAGGTGGATAGATAGATTGGTGGATGGATGGATAGATAGACAGGTGACTCAGGTTCAGTTCTACCGAGATCAAGAAGCCAGCATTTACTGACTGTGCTCACTGACTTTAACCCACTTTAGGTGCTGGAGTGCTGGCTCAGTGTTTGAAAGTGCTCACTATTCTTGCATATAGCCTGAGTTCAGTGCCCAGCATGCATGGCACACACTCAGCCATCTGTAAGTATTGCTCAGTAGGTCCTGACATGTTCTTCTGTCTTCCATGCACACAAGTGCATATGACACATTAAAATAAAGAACTAACTGATAGAGTACTATTTACTAGGGCTGACATCTGGTCATGTCAGTAGCAGGATATATGCTGAACAATGGTACAAAGTTATATAATGTCAATGAATTTAATGGCTCTACTATACAACATGGAAATTATTTTAATATAATTGAAAGGTGCCTGAGTGGATGTTATGTGCTTTCACAAACTGTATCAACTCTGAGGTGATTTGTATGTGAATTAGCAAGTTGTGGCTAGTACACAATGTATATAGTCCCAAAACATTGCACTTGATAACACGTTCTATTTTATATACCAATATTAGAAATTGCAAACTTTAGGGAAACAGCATCATATGTTAAAACACTGGTTATTGCAGTCAGAAAAAAAAAATAAAAAACTTGTTTCCATGAGGATTTTTGGGGGAGCTTGAGGGAATTTAAAAGGTGATCTAAAATCTTTTACAACGGGTTCTGCTGAAATCATGCTAAAAGTTCAATAGTACTATTATTCAAGTAAATACCTTTCACAACTTGTCCAGACCAACAGATACAGCTGTGTTCAGTCAACATAAAATCAGATACACTGAACCAGATAGAAGAAAAAGCAGGCAACAGCTCTGTACTTACTGGCACAGGAGATGAATTTCTGAACAGAACACCAATCGCACAGGCAATAGGATAAATGGGACCTCATGAAACTGGAAAACTTCTGTAATACAAAGGACACTATCAATTAAATTAGCACCCTACAGAATGCAGAAAGATTTTTAACAACTCCACATCTGATGGAAGACTAATATCCAAAATATGTAAAGAACTCAAGAAACTAGATAACAAAATAAGCAAATAATCCAATTAAAAATGGAGCAGGGGCTACAGGTTAGTCAAAAGATGGATGCAGGCACTAAACCTCTTCACAAAGGAACTTATTCTGGTCCCAGTTGACAATGTGATCAACTGCTTGAGCTCCAGCTACCAACTAGGTCTTCCTATATATATATATATCAACTATACCCTTGAATTGTGGAATACAGAATGAACTCTCTCCTTGCTTTGTCAAAATATTTTTTCATAGTAAACAAGAAAAGGAACTAATACGGAAAATTGGTACTGGGAGTTGGGCTGTTGTACCCTGACCATGTGATTCTTAATACTTTGGAAGTGAGTTGCAGAAGAAATGTGGAAGATTGGAGAACTTCAGGCGACAAAGCCCTTATGTCAGGAAACAAGAGTCAATCCGGGCTCAGGAAGATGTGTGCTGGGATTACATCCTCGTTGGACCTTGTTCTTCTTTGCAAGCACTTTACTGATCGAGCCTTTTCTCCAGCCTGGATCTTCTAATGTCTTTCATTAAACTCTTTATTTATATGCGTATTGGATCTTTTTGTTTCATTTTTTATTTTTTTCATGTGAACTTAGTTATTTTCTTTTTTTTTCTTTTATTTATTTATTTATTTATTTATTTGTGTTTTTTTTTTATCAGTTACATTTTATTAACTCTGTATCCCAGCCGTGTCCCGATCCCTCATTCCCTCCCAGTCCCTCCCTCCCTCCCTCATCTCCACCGTGCCCCTTTCCAAGTCCACTGATAGGGGGGACCTCCTCCCCATTCATCTGATCCTGTTTTATTAGGAATCTTCAGGACTGGCTGCAAAGCCCTCATCTGTGGCCTAACTGGACTGCTCCTCCCTTCGGGGGTGGAGAGACCAAAGAGCCAGTCATTGAGTTCCTGTTAGAAATAGTCCCTGTTCCCCTCACTTTGGGAAACCAATTGGTTACTGAGCTACCACAGGCTACATCTGAGTGGAGGTTCTAGGTTATATCCATACATGGTCCTTGGTTGAATGTCAGTCTCAGAAAAGACCCTGTGCCCAGATATATTTGGTCCTTGTGGAGCTCCTATCCTTTCCCCATCAGACTAACTCCCCTTCTTTCTTATGATTCCCTGTACTCTGCCAAAGGTTTGGTCATGAGTCTTTGCTTTGAAAACACTGCTAGTTAGAGTCTTTCAGATGCACTCAGTAGACTTCTGTCATACGTTCAATGCACATCCCATCTGTCTTTCTAAATGAGGATTGGTCATCTTACCCCATGTCCGCTCAATTGATTATCTTTTTTAGGTGTATAGATTTCATTATGTTTATCATATCTTATAGGTCTATATAAGTGAGTATATCCCATTTTTGTCTTTCTCCTTCTGGGATATTTCACTCAGAATGATCTTTTCTAGATCCCACCATTTGCCTGCAAATTTCATGATTTCCTCCTTTTTGATTGCTGAGTAGTATTCCATTGTATAAAAATACCACAATTTCTGTACCCATTCCACCGTTGATGGACATCTGGGTTGTTTCCAGGTTCTGGCTATTACAAATAGAGCTGCTATAAACATGGTTGAGCAAGTGTCCTGTTTGTGTACTTGAACAAACTTTGGGTATATACCTAGCAGTGGTATAGCTGGGTCTGGAGGAAGCACTATTCCTATTTGTCTTAGAAAGCGCCAGATAGCTTTCCAGAGTGGTTGTACCAGTTTACATTCCCACCAGCAGTGGAGGAGGGTTCCCCTTTCTCCACAACCTCTCCAGCATGTCTTATCGCTTGAGTTTTTCATCTTGGCCATTTTGATGGGTGTAAGGTGATATCTCAGGGTCGTTTTGATTTGCATTTCCCTGATGGCTAATGAGGATGAGCATTTCTTTAAGTGTTTTTCTGCCATTCGATATTCCTCTGTCGAGAATTCTCTGTTTAGCTCTTTTCCCCATTTTTTAATTGGATGACTTGGTTTGCTGCTTTTCAGCTTCTTTAGTTCTTTGTATATACTGGATATTAGTCCTCTGTCAGATAAAGGGTTAGTGAAGATTCTTTCCCAATCTGTAGGCAGTCGTTTTGTTTTGATGACGGTATCCTTTGCTTTACAGAAACTTTTCAGTTTCATGAGGTCCCATTTATTGATTGTTGCTCTTAGAGCCTGTGCTGTTAGTGTTCTGTTCAGGAAGTTGTCTCCTGTGCCAATGAGTTCTAGGCTGTTCCCCACTTTTTTTTTCCAATTGATTTAGGGTATCTGGTTTTATGTTGAGGTCCTTGATCCACTTTGACTTTAGTTTTGTGCAGGGTGATAAATATGGATCTAATTTCATTTTTCTGCATGTAGACATCCAGTTGGTCCAGCACCATTTGTTGAAGATGCTGTCTTTTTTCCATTGAATGGAATTGGCTTCTTTGTCGAATATCGAGTATTCATAGGTGTGTGGATTTATTTCTGGTTCTTCTATGCGGTTCCATTGATCCTCCTTTCTGTTTCTATGCCAATACCATGCAGTTTTTATTACTTTTGCCCTGTAGTACAGCTTGAGACCAGGAATGGAGATACCTCCAGATGATCTGTTGTCGTACAGGATCATTTTGGAGATTCTGGGTTTTTTGTTTCTCCATATGAAGCTGAGAATCTTTTTTTCAAGGCCTGTAAAGAATTGAGTTGGTATTTTGATGGGAATTGCATTGAATCTGTAGATTGCTTTTGGCAGGATGGCCAATTTCACAATGTTAATCCTACCAATCCATGAGCACGGGAGATCTTTCCATCTTCTGATATCTTCTTCGATTTCTTTCTTCAGAGACTTGAAGTTTTTCTCAAACAGGTCTTTCACTTGCTTGGTTAGAGTCACACCAAGGTACTTTATGTTATTAGTGGCTATTGTGAAGGGTGTTGTTTCCCTAATTTCTTTCTCAGCCTTTTTGTCTTTGGTATATAGGAGGGCTTCTGATTTTTTTGAGTTGATTTTGTATCCTGCCACTTTGCTGAAGGTGTTTATCAGCTGAAGGAGTTCTCTGGTTGAATTTTTGGGGTCGCTCAAGTATACTATCATATCATCTGCAAATAGTGACACTTTGACCTCTTCCTTTCCGATTTGTATCCCCTTGATCTCCTTTAGTTGTCTTATTGCTCTGGCTAGGACTTCAAGTACTATGTTGAAGAGATATGGGGACAATGGACAGCCTTGTCTTGTCCCTGATTTCAGTGGGATTGATTTAAGTTTCTCTCCATTGAGTTTGATGTTAGCTATAGGCTTGCTATATATTGCCTTTACTATGTTTATGTATGTTCCTTGTATCCCTGATCTCTCCAAGACTTTAAACATGAATGGGTGTTGGACTTTGTCAAATGCTTTCTCAGCATCTAAGGAGATGATCATGTGGTTTTTCTCCTTCAGTTTGTTTATGTAGTGGATTACATTGATGGATTTCCATATGTTGAACCACCCTTGCATGCCTGGGATGAAGCCTACTTGGTCATGGTGGATGATATCTTTGATATGTTCTTGGATTCGGTTTGCAAGTATTTTATTGAGTATTTTTGCGTCAATGTTCATAAGAGAGATAGGCCTGAAAGTCATAAGAATTACCAAGATGCTTTGCTTCAGAGTGACCTCACTTTGTGTCCTGTAGGAGAGAACACAGAGTGTTACAGAATATATGAGGCCTGCTCGTTTGGCTCCATTCCTATGGTAGAAGATGTGATGACAGCTGGCCACTGTGGAAACATGTCCAGTCACCACAGCGCTCCTCTGCAGTTACTCAAGGCCATGGGTGCCCCCCTTATCTTCATCAAGGACTGGAAGGAGCTTCCTGCCATTTTAGAAAAGGAGAAGACTAACTTTACAAGAAAAGATTCAAAGAAGAAAAATGTTACTTCACTGGTACCAACACTTCAAAACAGAACTAAAGTGGAAATTTACTAATATTTTAGAATGCTCATTTTTTATGAATAATAAAGGTTAATCATACCTAGTTGTAAGTGTGTGTTCATAAGTGTGAATATGTACAGCACTTGATAAGGCAGCTCCATCAACTCAGTTTCACGGAAGGGACCACATGTTCTCCTTTTTGGCTAATGCTGTATACAAGATCAAAGAAATGGTGATATTTTACTGAGGCTGACCTGGCAAGATACTGACACAGGCAGCCTGAGGGGGTCACAATCAAAGTCACATTTAAGTGGGATTCATTTAAATGGAACTGGAATTCTTCGTTTCATATTTTTTTAAGGTAATGTGAATACCCCATTTTTTTAAAAGATTTATTTATTTATCTATTATGCAGTATTCTGCCTGCATGTGTGCCAGTGGGCCAGAAGAGGGCACCAGATCTCACAATAGATGGTTGTGAGCCACCATGTGATTGCTGGGAATTGAACTCAGTAACTTTAGAAAAGCAGCCAGTGCTTTTAAACTCTGAGCCATCTCTCTAGCCTGGACCTGGGATTCCTATCACCCATGGTGCTGTTGGGGTTTATTCTGTATTTGTACCTGAGAAAAGCAATGTGAGACAAGAGGCTGAACTACTAGAGAGGAATTGTTGCCTGAGCCCAGAACGGACTCGGAGGTACAGAGGGCTCAGTGGTGAATCCTAGCTGTGCTGCTAAATAGTATATTAAAAAGAAATCACTACCTGCCTAGGCCTCAGTTTCCTCATCTTTAAAATGTGTTAGTTCCTAGATCCCTGGAATGGAATAACCTCTTATTGAGATGATTATTTAAAATTGCTTAACAGAAGGGCCTCTGGCTTAGGCCTTGTCTTAGTCACTCTTCTGTTGCTGTAAAGAGACACCATGACCAAGGCAGCTTACAAGAGAAAGCCTTTCCCCGGGGGCTTGCTCACAGGTTCGGAGAGTGAGTCCATGGCCACCACGGTGTCACACAGGGTGGCAGGCAGGCATGGGGGTGGAGCGGCAGTGAGGGCTTCCATACTGAGACAGCAACGGAGAGACAAACAGAAAGAGGCCTAAACACTCAAACAGCAGAGCCTATGGGGACAAACTCAAACCACCTCGGCCCTATAGTTGAAGCATCTAGAGGCTAAGAAAGGAGGAGTGCTTCCTCCCGGGGATTGAGACCGGCATAGGTACCGCAGGAAGCATAGTTCTACAGCCTCAGCCACAGCAGCTGAGCAGTTTCTACACACCAACTGCATTTGATCATCGCTATAATCTGTGCCTCTTACTGTTCCTGTTGAGAGAGATGCTGTGTGGCTCAGCTGCCCTCAAACTCATGGTGCCTCCTCTCCTCGACCACCACACTCAGCTTCAACAGACTTTAACAGGAAACATTTTAAAAATGAGAGACAATGCCTTACACACACTTGATTTCACCAGGGTCTCTGTAATGCAAACTTACCTGGAAGTTGTGATAAGGTATGCCGTGAGAAAGAGTACAAGAGATAACAGGTTTTATTCTGAATTCCAGTCCATCCTGGGGAAGGGATTTCAGGGGGAACCTGGGGTATTCTGTTTGATCTTGAGAGAATTAAATGCTCATAGTCAGTTTTGCTTAGCTTTTTATTCAGTCCAGGAGCCCAGCCTATGGAATAGAGCCCCATACAAGGTTAAGGTGGGCTTTCCCATGTAGGTAATCCTTCACAGGCGTGCCTACAGGTTTGTCTCCGGATGCCTCTGGCCCCCCACAAGTTGACAACATTAACTACCACTGTGTTCACTCAGCAATCAATATGACATGTTGAGTGTTTGTGGCTTAATATTTCCAAGTTGGGAATTAATCGCTAAAAGTGAGCATTTTGCACACATTCTCACAAGAACCCCATAAGATGACACCAATATTGCCCTAATATTCCTATAATGGAATCTGGAGGCTAAAGATTCTGTAAATCAGACATAACGAGGATGTAATCCCAACACACATCTTCCTGCACCCGGATTGACTCTTCTTTCCCGCTGTCTGCTGTTTCCTGTGGACCTGTAACTCCTTGCCACTGGGAAGCAGGTTCACGCACGCAAGATGAGCACTTCTGATCACGGCTTTATACAGATGGATCTTGTTCCTCACCTGGCCTTCAGTGCCATCATCTTTCTCAGACTTAAGAACCAAACCGACTCCCAAATTTGAAAATGGTGGACAGCTAAAGTCTTGGCCACCTGAAGGCTGGTTCCCACATCAGTCCTGTGTGACTTGGCTCCACCTTGTGGTGGCTGTTTTCTTAGCCCTCTGCTCCTTTCTACCGCCTCCTAATTCACATCTTTTCACTCTTCAGAGGTATGTGATGAGAACTTTGCCTGCTGGTGAGATTCCAGCCCTCTCTGGATAGTCCAAGTTTCCAGAAGCAGAGCTTCCTGTCCCATGTGACCCTTTACCCTTGGTGGAAGTAGGGGTATTCACCAGGGCCTGTGGCCAAACATTGTCACTTACAGAAGCATTGCTTGCTTCATTGCCGAGTAATTGAATGGTGTCAGTGTGTGTGTGTGTGTGTGTGTGTGTGTGTCTGTGTGTGCACTTGCATGTGTATATATGCTTCTATACATGTGAAGGAAATAGGCTGATATCACGTGATCCTCAGCCCCTTTCCACCTCAGCTCTTGTGTCAGGGTCTCCCTCCTAACCTGGGGTGCACCCATTTGGCTAGGTTGATTAGGCAGTGGGGCCCAGGTGTTCTCCTGCCGCCTTCCCAGATGGGAACCTACAGACTCACCCCATCACACTGAGGACTTTTTACATTTGCTGGAGATCCAAACTCATGCTTTCACGGTGGGCGCTTGACCAACTGACCCATCTTTCCAGACTCTGAAACAAATTTTAAAATAGCAAATGGAAATGCACCGTTGGTGCCAAGTTCACATACACGTTCAGACATGCACAGCCGAGCTGCAGTTAAGACTGAGTGCAGGGTAGCACAGCCCTCTTTGTCATGAAAGGAGCAGAAATTTTCATGGAAATGCTCTGCTAGTGCTAATTCTCATCTTGCCCTGCCTGAGTGAGCTCAAGCCTCGGACCAGCAGGAGATCACACAGCCCCCTCCCTTTGCAAGTTTGATTCCAAAATGTCTTTCTTCTAGAATATAGGCAAGGCCAGGCACATTTTGAGGCTTCATCAAAACAAGATTGAAGAGTTTTGTTTGTACTGAAATGAGTTGATGTTTAAAAAAAACAGAAAAAAAGGGAAAAAAACCTGTTTCTTTTTATTTATTCACTTTCCTGCCAATTGTAGCTCCCTTTCTCCTCTCCTCTTGATCCCACCCCCTCACTCTTTCCCTTGCCCCCCTCCCCTTCTCCTTGGAAAGTGGGAGCCCCCACCATCACCGACCCACGCCAGCATATCAAGTCGCCTTAGGGCTGCATGCACTTACACGTTCAGTGATAGTGTCTGGGATCCAGTCCTGGGACATGTCATAACCAACATCAGAGCACTTTAGAGTCTGTCTTAGACTCAGACACACCACTTTACACTTAAGACGACACTTCTCAGGACCAATGCGCATATGGGGCACAGGGAGATCTCGTCCTTCTTCAGAGGAAAGACTGAGATGCTGAAGTTCCAGTAAGCTCTGAGGAGGTGTGCTACGAAGGCCATTCTGAGGAGCAAAGACACCATAAGTTCCAAATATTGACTGGGGAAAAAATTTCTCCAGGTGAGTCTACTTATGTGAAGCTCAGAACTAAAGCACATCAAGAGTTTTACTACCTGAGTGCCCGTGATGGTGCTGACAAGACATTTTTCATTGAACACATCTCTAAAAACTAATTGTTTCTTCAGTACAAGACAGAAAAAAAAAAGATAAAGTAAATGGGCAGGTACAGATAAAGCTGGGATTACAAGCACCAGGTGGCATTGCCCTTATCTCATGCCTTCCTAACTTTTTGTTTCATTGTTGCTACAGCAGGCCTGGGGTCAGCAGGATTGTCCACTGGGTAATAGTGCTGGTCAGGTGAGCCTATGAACCTGAGATGTAGCCTTGGGATCCAGCATGCAATGAGGCTCAGCTTCTAAAGCTTGTCCTCTGGCCTCCACAAATACACAATGGGACACATTCATGCACTCATACATGTATACACACACACACACACACACACACACACTGTACACACCTATGCTCTCTACAAACATACTCTGTCCACACACATACTCTCTCTCTTGCTAAATGATAATTTAAAATAGAAAAACTTAAAATTAAATCAGGCTTGTAGAATTGTGGTGTGTCCACCAGGAAAAACTGCTTGGACACAGGGTTCAAGCTGATAGAAAATATTAGTGAGCTGGCAACTACAGTGAGCACTCAGGATCCTAGGGTAGCCCTCAGCTTTTCTCAAGGTGAGCTTTTAAGCACAAAACCCATAACCTGTGTCTGAGGTCTGTCTTCCCCTCCTTTTGCTCGCATCCCAGACTTGGGAAACCATCATTGTTTTCTTCTCTTCCATGAACCAGAGATTTTCAGATTATCTTATCTCACAGAGGTGAGATAATACAACATTTATCAGGTTTATTTCACTTGACATACCTTATCCATGTTCAGCCATAATTTTTCTTCATATGAAAATTCTTCCATTGTGTGTATGTCATGTATGATGAGTAATCTCGGGTTGTCATCTTGATCACATCTGGAATCAACTAAAACTCAAACACCTGGGCACATCTGTCAGGAATTTTCTTTTCTTTTCTTTTTTTATTTTAGAACCTTCTTTTTCTTTTTTTTTTTAACTTTCTAAAAAGATTTTCGAAATTATACTATAATTACATTTCTCCCTTCCTTTTCCTCCCTCCACACCCTGGCATTTCCCCTCCCTACTGTGCTTCAGATCCATGGCCTCCTCTCATTTCATTAATTGTTATGGCATTGCAAATATGTATATCAGTATGCATATTCCCAAATATAACCTGCTAAGTCCATAAAACATTGCTGGTGTGAGGAGCTTCCAGGAGGCTGTTCTGCACTGGGCATCTAATCGGTGTACCCTCCATGAAGCTGGCCCCGGTCAAACGGGATTTTCCTGGACTGGGTCATTTGAGAGGGATCCTTTGGGGTCAGATGACCCACCCTAAATTTGGGCCACACCTTCCAGTGGAAGCCTGCATAAAAGATCCTGGAAGAAGGGAGTCTTTGCCTTTTGTCCACTCACCCTCCCTTTCTCTGGCAAGTTCATCCATCTTGCTGCTGAGGCATTTCTTCACTGGCATTACAGCCTACTTCTTTGGGATTTCAACATACACTGAGGACCAGCTTAGACAGCCAGCTTTGTAGACTGAACAAACTACGGGGATCTTGTAGGTGGTAGGGATTAAACCGTGGCCTTTGTTTATGCAAGGCATACACTCAGTAATTGCTGATCTACAACCTCCTTTCCTATATCCTGTATTTTATCATTCGGGGCTCTTTGTATCCAAGGCTGACTGTGAAATCCCCACGTTGCTTAAGATGACCTTGAACTTGTGGTTCTCCTGCCTCTGCTTCCAGAGCGCTAGGAGAAGAGGCGTGCCCCATCACATGCATTTGTGTGTGGTCTGGGAAGCAAACCGAGGGTTCTTATTTGCTGGGCCAAGCGTTCCACCAAGTGAGCTCCACTCCACTCCAGCCCAGGTCTGCTGCCCCACAACTCAGCCCACACATGCTGACTTTTTTGAGCAAGCCTGCACACAGGCACACACACACATATGCACACATGTACACACGTGAACACAGACAAACACACACCAGAAGCTACAGAAAGAAAGAACACAAGGTTAAATGTCAAAAATGTCAAACTGTGTCCAGAACATGAAGTGGGGTTTGGAAAGGCGGCTGTGACGGCCATTCTTGACTGTCAACTGGATTCCAGTTATCTGGTATTATGTAAAACCCCAAAATGAAAAGGCACACCTGTGAGGGATTCCTTGCTTAATTTTAATCCTCATCTTTGAACAGGGAAGCCGTGCCTCTAATCCAAGCCACACCTTCCGCTAGAAGCCTCTATAAAAGGCGCTGGAACTAGGGAGCTTTTGCTATTTGCCTGTTACTGCCTCGCTGAGAAGAAGTCCATTCCTTCACTGTCCTTGCAGTCTACTTGTGTAGAGTTCTGGCCTTTACTCAAGACCAGCTGAGACATCCACACTCATGGACTGAAAAACTACTGGACTTTTGGACCTTCCATTGATAGGCAGCCATCTCTGGACTAGCTGGACTTCAGCCTGTAAGTCATCTATCTAAACTCATCTATCTGTCTATCTATCTATCTATCTATCTATCTATCTATCTATCTATCTATCTATCGTGTGTGTGTGTGTGTGTTCTGTTACTCTCTAGATCCCTGACTAAGCCTGCCAGCCTTGTAAACAAGGGGTGCCCAGTTGTCCACATGCTTTGGTTCTGCCCTTGCGGTTCTCTGCTCTGAGAAGCTCCTTTGGTTAAGAGAGGAAGGCAGGAAAGAGCTGAGAGGCGCGCTCTTCTCTGTGGTTTCTCTCTGCCCTCTTGTGGCGGTTGCCTGAATTTGCAGGGTGAGAGGCACAGCCATTCCACAGTGATCCACTAGGATAAAAGGCCGCTGTCTTCGCTCACCTTTCAGAGTTTATTGCAGTTCGGTCATTTATTTGTGTTGAGGGTGCGGCAACTGCTGGCTTGCCACAGCACATGTGGAGGTCGGAGAATAATTCGGGTGACTGGGTTCTGTCTTTTTATCTTGTGTGACTCAGGAATTGCCCTGAACTGGTCAGAGTTGCCAGTGAGCAGCTAACCGGGCTGAGCCATCTCATTGGTCCTCAGTTCTGTTTGGCAACGATCAAATCAAATATAATCTACAAAGCTTCGCCACTGATCAATCACATGTTATATGAGTTTTATGGAGATATGGTTATGTATCTAGATTTTTGGGAGTGAGAAAAGCAGCTACAAGCAGGTTTAAACTCATGGTTTGGCCTCCGTCTTTCAAGGTTTAAGGACATAGAAGCTTCTCAAACTATTTCTAAAAGCTTTTACAAGGGATAACTATCTTTCATTTATTACATTTTTTTTTCTAATTTTGTTTTGTACATTTTAGCAGTGATTTTTACTTAGTTCTCCGGTACACTGTTTCTCTGGAAAAAAAAAAAAAAAAGAGAGAGAAATTGGCTTAGTACAAATCCTAGGTTTTATTTTTTTAAGATTTATTTTTAATGTGTATGAGTGTTTTACTTTCACATGTGTAAGAGCAGTGTGTGTGTGGGTTTCCTGCTTAAAGCCAGAAGAGAGTGTCAGCTCCCCTGGCACTGGAGTTACAGCTGATTGTAAGCTGCAAAGACAGGGCTAGGAATCAAAGTGTGGTCTTCTAGAAAAGCATCACTCTTTACCACGGAGCCATATCTGCTGAGTCATCCTAAAAAGATCTCTCCAGCCAAGCAGTGGTGCTACTGCTTTTAATCCCAGCACTTGGGGGTTTTTACATTTATTTATTCATTATATGTGCTGAACTTCTGCTCCTCTGAGTTCTTACTGATCTTGGGTTTGCTTCAGCCAGCAGGAGTTCCAACAGGAATTCCAGGAATGAAAACAAGCTTTAAGACCCTAGACCTGGGGATAGTGGGCAGGGCCTCCATTCACCAATGAATGTTGCCCTGGTGCATAAAACCACATCATAACCAGCTTGTGGAAACTGGCCTTCCAGAGCCTTGGTGACAGTGGAGGGAGGCACACAGTAGTCTTGCTTCTAACGTGTGTTGACTGCTGTCTTTGGCTGAAAGTCTCTGACACTCATTGTGATTTCCACAATTTCAGGTTCTACAGAGGCTCCTTGTGCCCTAGAGCGATCCTTCTCCCTCAGTAGGGAAAAACAAAACGCAGAGTGGGAACTCCACAGACCTTTCTATAGCGGGACTGAGGAAATGCCACCTGAAAGACAAGATTAGAGAAGATCAGCTATGTGAGAAATGTCCTTTGACACTGCCACCTCCTTCTGTCTTGGTGGCCTAATTGACCCCAGCGCCAAAAGAAACCTGTGCTCTTCCCCTGTGGATTCTGACCTTGAACCACCATGTCTGGTGTGGATAAGACATCTCCCAGTTGACTAAAGGACCCTTCAGCCATCAAGGGGACAACCCAAGAACTCCCACAGAACGCCCAGCTGACCTGCACTTTGACTTGGACATCAGAAAGCTGTGTTGCGGCCGGCAGCCAACACCTGGGCAAAGACAATCCAAGTAGTCCCTCTATAAGGCAGCCTTGCAAGCAGGGTAAAAGAATGAGCCCTGAACAGCCAGAGAAAGGCCAGAAGAGGAAATGCCAAGAAGACAAAGAGGATGATGTGTGGTCCGAAGAGCCAGTCCAGTCCTGGAAGAAGCTGAAACAGGAACAGCATGAAACAGAGCTTGGGGATGAAGAGCCTGACAAGAGCCGAATATGGACACCCCAGGAAAAGGGTCCATTACAGCTAATGGCCCCAGAGTGTGCCAAAGGCCCTGAGGAAGAGGCTGTGACTGAGGAGTCTGTGGGTGGAGGCCAGGGTCTCAAGCCCCCCCACAGCAACAGGGAGGAAGAAGTTCAGAAAAACCACAATGAAAAGTGCCCAGGGCTGTTGGAACTCCTCCAACCTGACGTCCCCGTGAGCTCTGGCCCTCACAGCACTCACACAAGCACCATGGACACCTCCAAGACTCTCAAAGGTTGTGCTGAAGGGCAGAATCATGAATCGGAAACACCTCAAATCTACACAGACAGTGTCAGCAATGGCATGCCCAGCAGCAAAGTGTCAACACCTGAGGTCAAGAAAAAGGCTCTTGAAGACCAAGAGAAGGGCAGAGGGCTGGACTGTGGTCCTGATATCACAGTGGACATGGAGAAAGAAATCGGCAGTGTTCTAGGCCCTGGGTCAAAAGATGAGTTCTTGAGCTGTGTCTTCAAACTGCAAATGACTCGAGGAGACCTGTGGACCCTAAGGAACACCCAGTGGCTCAACGACAAAGTCATCAATTTTTACATGAATCTTCTCATGGAAAGAAATCAAAGTCAAGGCTACCCGGCACTTCACGCATTTAATACCTTCTTTTACACCAAGTTAAAGTCTGGTGGCTACAGGTCAGTCAGAAGATGGACCCGGGCAGTAAACATCTTTGCAAAGGAACTTCTCCTGGTCCCAGTTCACCTGGGCATGCACTGGAGCCTGGTGGTCACAGACCTAAGAAAGAAGAGTATTGTCTACCTGGACTCCTTGGGACAGAAGAGACCCGACATCCTTGAGCTGCTTTTCTGCTATCTGCGGGAGGAGAGCAAAGCGAGAAGGAACAGCGACCTGAGCCCTGCTGAGTAATGTAATGTAATGTAGCATGTTGGCAGAGGAGATTCCTCAGCAGCTGAACGGGGGTGACTGCGGCGTGTTCGCCTGTAAATATGCAGATTACATTTCCAGGGGCCAGCCCATCACCTTCTCCCAGCAGCACATGCCTCTGTTCAGGAAGAAGATGGTGTGGGAGATCCTGCACCAGCGCTTACTGTAGCAGCGCCCCCTGGCGGCCACTGCGAAGCAGCTGCTCCAAGCTCTTTCCCAGGTGAGGCTAAGGACTGCAGGTACTGGGTGTGGAAGAGCCTTGAACAAGTTCTGAGTGTAAAGACTGCGGCCAGGACAGCCATGGCTGCACAGACAAACCCTGTCGGGACAGAAACAACAACAACAGAAGACACGTGTGCCCACCGAAAGTCAGAAACTATCCGGCCTGCACAGCGCATGCTCACAAGCATGTGGCTTTCAAGATTTATCTGTGACTGAGGTCGATGCTGGATTGAATTTTGCTGTTCTTGTTCACAAGTTTTAGCTAACTGGCAGTGGACGACTTCCGGTGCTTTTCGGCCTTTCGTTCTCGACTGCTTGTTTGCATTAGTTATCTCTGAAAGGAAGGCCACCAGTTTCCTGTCTCCGAGTGAATCTCCGGTTGCTTCCGGTACTGTGTGCTACCACAGAAGTGTCACAGTGTGCTGCTGTTCACGGGACCCGAGCAATCCAGGAGAAGTAAGAAACGCACCGGAGGCATCTCAAGATACTTCCCAGCCTGGAAGTAAAGACACCTATTTTATTCTCCGGAGAGGAGTAACTAATGCTAGATGTGCATTGTAAACCCGGGACTCCTTGAAGCCTCACCCTCCTGAGGGCTGTACTAAACTGTTTATTCCAAAAAAATAAATATATATATTTATATATATGTAAATAAACAAATATTTATATATAAATAAAAATATCTTTTATATATTATATATATAAATATATATATTCTCAAGCTATTTTTAAGATGTTTTCTTTGTATATATTAAGCTGAAATTTAATATGTCATGTTAATATTTATATTCTGTCATCTTAGCCCCACTATTGGTATAGACTTAATATATTTAGTGTGAATATTGCCAACTACATGATAATCTATTTTTATACAGGAAACTTTAATTTTTTATTAGCAGTAAATCTTACATTTGTGTTGTTATTCATTAAAGTTTTTATTTAATAACGTTTGGAGTTTTTTGAACATACTTCTCAAGATCCTGTGCCTGCTGTTCCTTGCATGGTGTAGTGAGGTTTTCCGAGAGAACTGGAAAGCAGATGTCCGAGACCAGATCCAACAGTGTAAGCCAGAACCTGTTCATACATCTGCATGCTGAGATTGCTCTCGTTCCAAACCTCTGACCTGAAGACAGGGCACTTTAGCCAAGACCTGTCCTCCTCCTGGGAGAAGCTCAATATCGCAGCCACGGCTGCCTTGAAAAACCAAACAGAACAACCAAAACAAAACAAAAAAAAAATGTGATATCAAGACTTCAAAAATTCAAAGTTTTAACATAGTAATCAATGGAGTTCTGATACCTAAAATTACTTCTCATCATGTTAAAACCACCTCTGTCCAGACCTCTGGACAAAGAAAAGAATGTTGATTTTTTTAACCCCAGATAATTTTTTTTTAAATCCCCAAGCTTTTATTATGACTTAAAAGTAGAAGGCTCCAGAAGTTCCTCTTTTGTAACTTAAAATAATTCATGTGAGCCTCACGGAGTTTGCAACTTGGATCTATCTACCTGTCACAGGTCAATTGAACTCCAATCAACAGACTAAAATTCCCCAACTTTTGCCTGTTCCTGATGGAATAGGTGTGTGTGTGTGTTTGGGGGGTGCTCCAAATGTAAGAGTTTCCTTTAAGTTCCTTAACTTTAGCTTCTGTTCCTAGTCTGAATATGTCTCAGCAGATTTCCACTCACCTGACAGTCACCACCCAGGAACCAGAATCAGACAACAAAGCACTCCAAAAGTGATCTACAGCACCCAAGCCCCAGGCAGTCCTACAAAAGTGGAGAGCCTGGGCTTGCTAGGTGATGTGCTCCAGTCCAGCTGCCGTGATTGCTTCCTGTCTTTTACCTTGATCAGGAAACCAGATGCTTCTGATGAGTGCCCCATTTCCTGAATGAATCCCCTCCCAGGCTTTGATTAACATTCCAGCCTTCCTGGGCCCCTACAATGGCATCCTAATTTCAGTTGAGGCCCATTTACAAAAGCATCTATGTCACCCTTATCCTCAAAAAAAGACTGAAAAAGTTCAGTCCAAAGGAAACTCTCTGGCAAGGAAGACAAATGGCTACTTGGAGTGCCTACCCAACAAACCAGGCTAGCTCATACTGACCTCCAGGCTCCCTTGTTTGAAAAAAATAAATAAATAAATAAAAAGGTACCTGTAAAAATCAACTAGTTCAAGATCCATCAGCAGATTGATCCATTAGCTGAAGCAGTTTTGCAACATGATAGAGCACTCACCATACTCTTTGCAGAACAAGGATGTGATTGTGTGGCTGTAAGAGAAAATGTTGTTCTATGCAAACCACTCAGCAATCATTAGAGATTCCTGTACTCTCAGGAAAACAAAAACAAAAACAAGCAAACAAACAAACCCCGTACACTGCAGACAGAAAAATGACCCAGAACAGGGCAAGCCCATGGTTGCCATTCTCATTTCTTTGATTTTCCGGGTGATAACTCTGTCTTCAGCTACTGCCGAACACCAGACACTTCTGCTTCTGCTGATCATCGCTGGCTTGTGTATCATAAATGTCTTAACTAGATACAGAAATTTTGGTCTGGGTGCCAGTATACTGATGTTTATTAAATCCCCATGTGAACAGATGTTAGGCCCACCGAGAGCCCAATTACCAGAGAGACAGATGAAGGTAACTTGGAGATTTTTTGCCGCAAACAGAAGAGGTTTATTCAGGCCAGTGAGTGATGGGGCTGCTTTGCAAGTGAGCAGGGAACAGCCCCGAGAGACAAAGGCATGGGGTTTTTAAAGGAAAAAGCAAGGGAGGCATGGGGGTTGCAAGCTTGGCAGTACATGATTGGGTGAATGGGGTTATGGGGTAGTTGACTTTTAATATCATTGGTTCCTTTTAGGCACCCACGTCCAGTCAGGCCTGCCCCCGACATCTGGTGGATATCTGATCTTCAAGTTACACCCAGAATGTCCTGGATGGGGGAGCTGTGGCCATCGGACCAGTTGCCAGGCACCCTATCTCATACTGCAGGCCTGGACATTCTTCTGCAGCAGGGTGGGTCTTGTCCCCATTCACCCACTTCTCCTTTTGTCTGTGTCCTTCTGCTTTCTGGAAAACTACCAGGAGAACTTAGTTTAATTAATATGGGGTACAGAATTCATAAAGAAACCTGTAAAGCTAGCCTGTTCCTTTCACAGGTAACCACCACAGGGTCAAGAACTTGACTCAGGATACAACTTAAGTGGGGGATGGAAGTGATGGTGAACATTATGTTTAAAGTTACTGTGCTTAAGAGAACTATCAAACAAAAAGAATGTCTAGCCTGTAAGTCCTACTTGTCCAAGGACAGAGGAGGTCTCAGAATGCTTGGGGTTGTTGTTGTGATTGCCTGGTCTTGTTCATGGAGGATACAGACAGTGTGTGGTCACTCCTGTGAATAAGCTTGTTTGCCCTTGACTGCACCTAGATGGAGGTGTCTGAGGATATGCAGGCAGGAAGTCTGCCAGTGTTCCTGCCTCTAGGTGCACAAGGCCAGGATGGACACAGCCTGTGAGCCTTTAGGAACACATGATTATTGTACCTTGGGACTGCATCTTGAGAGCACTCTCAGGCACAGTCTTCACACCGGGGGTATCTGGTGCTAGCATCTGAATGAAGTTTCTTCTTTGTTAAAATTTTAATAAATAGATAAAGAAATAAAAAAGCTTTGTTTTCTGAAAGTACGGAGATCTGTGTTTTTGGAAGTTGAATGAAGTATTTCCAAATGTACATTTTCAACACTGGTATCTTCAAATATAAGTCTCAGCCTTGTTTTAAGTGCTGTACCAAACTGTTTATTCGAAAAAGGGTACTCAACTTAAAGCTACTTTAACATTTTTGGTACAGATTAAACTGAAATTAATTTGTTACTCATTAAGAGTATTATTCCCCTTCACATCCTCACTGTGATTTAGTATTTAGCCTCAATAGTTCCAGTTTCATAATAATCAGTTTTACATGTAATAGTTCAACCTTTTCTGTTCATTGCATAATTTATAATGGTATTATGAAGTCTTTATTTTATAAAGTCCAGAGATGTCCAGAACATACTTTATAAGATTATGCTCCCACTGCTACTTTTATGATGCATTCAAGATTTTCTGACACAACCTAGGGACCAGATAGCTAGGGGATAACCCATCAGCATTTCTGTCATTCAAGCATCCTACATCAAGTTCTGA
The DNA here is from genome assembly GCF_030254825.1 of Meriones unguiculatus. Lineage (NCBI taxonomy): Eukaryota > Metazoa > Chordata > Mammalia > Rodentia > Muridae > Meriones > Meriones unguiculatus. The sequence goes on along the minus strand of NC_083364.1, from coordinate 12,442,521 downwards.
TTATAGTACTTAAGGGCTTTGTTGCCTGAAGTTCTCCAATCTTCCACATTTCTTCTGCAACTCACTTCCAAAGTATTAAGAATCACATGGTCAGGGTATTGTAACAACAGCCCAACTCCCATTACCGATTTTCCGTATTAGTTCCTTTTCTTGTTTACTATGAAAAAATGTTTTGACAAAGCAAGGAGAGAGTTCATAATGTATTCCACAATTCAAGGGTATAGTTGATATATATAGGAAGACCTAGTTGGTAGCTGGAGCTCAAGCAGTTGGTCACATTGTCAACTGGGACCCTAATAAGTTCCTTTGCAAAGAGGTTTAGTGCCTGTGTCCATCTTTTGACTAACCTGTAGCCCCCGTTCCATTTTTAATTGGATTATTTGCTTTTTTTTTGTTATCCAGTTTCTTGAGTTCTTTACATAGTTTGGATATTAGTCCTCCATCAGGTGTGGAGTTGGTAAAAATATTTTTGCATTCTGTAGGGTTCTACTTTAATTGATAGTGTTCTTTGTATTACAGAAGGTTTACAGTTCCTTGAGGTTCCATTTATCCTAGTGCCTGTGAGATTGGTGTTCTGTTCAGAAATTCATCTCCTGTGCCAGTTAAGTACAGAGCTGTTGCCTGCTCTTTCTCCTATCCAGTTCAGTGTATCTGTTTTATGTTGACTGAACACAGCTGTATCTGTTGGTCTGGACAAGTTTTGAAAGGTATTTCGGTGGATAATAGTACTATTGAACTTTTAGCATGATTTCAGCAGAACCCGTTGTAAAAGATTTTAGATCACCTTTTAAATTTCCTCAAGCTCCCCCAAAGCATCTATTTTGCCTGTTTCCCTCCTTTTATCACAAATTCAATTCTGCAAAAAGGGATAGACCTGACACTCTTACAAATAAACACTGAAAATCCTTTCTTTCTTTTTTCAGCCTGAGATCCAAGGTAATTGGCTGCTGGACTGATGGGACACACAGCAATCACCAGCTAAGATAGTGTCATCAAACCATCTTCTGTAAGACAGCAAGCAGCAGTAAGCTAACAGCTCCAGGAACATGACCTGGCGTCTCAGGTATTGCCAAGTTGACAACTGTTGGCTCCTAACCTTCCATGCTTACACTATCCTGCCATCTTCCTAGGATGAACACTCAGTGTCCTGAACTCTAGTCACAGCATGGAGTCTGTTCTAAAGGCTGTGGAGCCATTAGAAGGGGACTGGCTGGCAAAGCAGGTCCTGTGAGACTTTTACACACCTCTCTGTAGTCTGGCGTTCTTCTACCTGGTCAGCCATGATGCAAATAGTTGATGCCTGACAGTTCTGCTAGCCTGGATTCATCTATTCTTGCCTCCTTTCTGGCCTTGGTACCCTGCAGATGTCAGAAACTATGAGCCAAAATAAACTTTCCAAACTTGTTCTTGCCGGCTGTCTTGTTACTATGTTAAGGACACAGATGCTTTTCATTCTGAGAAGAGAGTATGACCAGTTAGTTGGCTTGAGAAAAATCCTCATGGAAACTGAAGTTTTTAATGTTTTTTTTTTCTGACTGCAATAACCAGTGTTTTAACATATAATGCTGTTTCCCTAAAGTTTGCAATTTCTAATATCGGTACATAAAATAGAACGTGTTATCAAGTGCAATGTTTTGGGACTGTATACATTGTGTACTAGCCACAACTTGCTAATTCACATACAAATCACCTCAGAGTTGATACAGTTTGTGAAAGCATGTAACACCCACTCAGGCACCTTTCAATTATATTAAAATAATTTCCATGTTGTATAGAAGAGCCATTAAGTTCATTGATGCTATCTAACCTTGCAGCCATTGTTCAGCATATATCCTGCTACTGACATGACCAGATGTCAGCCCTATTAAATAGTACTCTATAAGTTAGTTCTTTATTTTATGTGTCATATGCACTTGTGTGCATGGAAGACAGAAGAACATGTCAGGACCTACTGAGCAATACTTACAGATGGCTGAGTGTGTGCCATGCATGCTGGGCACTGAACTCAGGCTATATGCAAGGATAGTGAGCACTTTCAAACACTGAGCCAGCACTCCAGCCCCTAAAGTGGGTTAAAGTCATTGAGCACGGTCAGTAAATGCTGGCTTCTTGATCTCGGTAGAATTGAACCTGAGTCACCTGTCTACCTATCCATCCATCCACCAATCTATCTATCCACCTATTTGATGTGTTTGTGTGTGCATGCTGTTGGGCGGTCACATGACAGCCCATGAGACTCACTTCTCCCCTACCGTGTAGTTTCTGGGGGACTGAACTTAGCTCATCAGCCTTGGCAGTAAGCACCTTTAACCACTTAAGGATCTTGCCAGGTCAGCCTCAGTAAAATATCGCCATTTCTTTGATCTTGTATACAGCAGTAGCCAAAAAGGAGAACATTTGGTCCCTTCTGTGAAACTGAGTTGATGGAGCCACCTTATCAAGTGCTGTACATATTAACTCTTAGGAACACACACTTACAGCTAGGTATGATTAACCTTTATTATTGATTAAAAAATGAGCTTTCTAAAATATTAGTAAATTTCCACTTTAGTTCTGTTTTGAAGTATTGGTACCAGTGAAGTAACATTTTTCTTCTTTGAATCTTTTCTTGTAAAGTTAGTCTTCTCCTTTTCTAAAATGGCAGGAAGCTCCTTCCAGTCCTTGATGAAGATAAAGGGGGCACCCATGGCCTTGAGTAACTGCAGAGGAGCGCTGTGGTGACTGGACATGTTTCCACAGTGGCCAGCTGTCATCACATCTTCTACCACAGGAATGGAGCCAAACGAGCAGGCCTCATATATTCTGTAACACTCTGTGTTCACTCCTACAGGACACAAAGTGAGGTCACTCTGAAGCAAAGCATCTTGGTAATTCTTAAGACTTTCATTTGTCTCCTGAGGCTACCACCTAGGAAATTAAACAAACAACAAGGAAATCCCTGTAAGGTTTTACTTTCCTATGGCATCTTTTTTGAAGCAAATCTTTTAATGTCATTTATAAAAAATGTGAACACATCAGAGAGATGATAAATATGAGAGGCATTGAAAATGTTGGGCCAAACACATTTCTTAAAACTTCTTTAAGGTTTGGGGGTGTGGGTATAGCCCAGCTGCTAGAACTCAGACCTAGTATTGATCATCATCTATCCATAAACTGGGTATATAATTCCCTAATTCTACAAGTTGGGAGGCATAGGAAGAATCAGGAGTTTAACATCATCCTGGGCTAAATACCGAGTTTGAGGCCAGCCTGTGCTACGTAAGACTACCTAAGAAAAGTTTTTTTTTTTGTTTTGAACATTTGGAAATAATCTGAACATTTTATTACTTTATATTTAAAAATATCCAGTGATCAATCTTCGAATGGGTAATATTCATTCAATCGTATTTCCGGAGTGCTGTGTCCTCTTGTCTTACTCTGATGCAGCTGTGCTTTATCCAGTGGTGGGCATTAGGTCTTTGAGTTAAGTCAGGACATTTTCTAGAAAGTCTGAAGCCCCAAGAACTGGCAGGGAGGCCAGCAAGGTGGAAGTAGGGGAACTTAGGTGAGCAGTCAAAAACCATAAAGTCTGCTTACAGAAGACTCAACTGTAGTGTTCTGAAGAGGGAACGACATAAGCAATAAACATTTTAACAATCAATCTGGCTGTGGTCTTGAGAATGGAATGAATATATAGGCCACATACATGCAGAAGCTGAGCCTAGCATTCTTTTCTATTCGTATTCTCTTAGTGAAATAAGCTCCAATCTCTAAAGGGAGACTGAGGAGGTGTCAAGAGGTTAGGACAGAAGGTATAAAGCAGTCTTTGAGGACGAAGGGGGGATACTTTAGGAAATATAGGAGTGATGGGTTCTTCAGCTTTCAGACTGTCTAAACTTATGCACAGCTGCGTGAGTATGGCTATGGGGTGGGCAGAAGGGGAGACTAGACAGGTAGGGCTCGCTAGATGGGGGAATTAGAAAGGGGAACATATATGCAGGGCTGGTTGACTGTAGAATTTAAGCTGTGTAATTCAGAAGTTGATACAGGGACAGGAAGAACAATCTGGGCATAGTAAAAACCATGTTGTAAATTCCAGCTGAACTGTGGAGTCCCATTACAGAGAATGAGTTGGAATGGCAAGATAGGATGATTACCAACAGAAATGCTAGAATTCCAGGTCATGGAGAAACATTGTGGTATGTGAAATGCAAGTGGTCATTTAGGAAATGACCATAACAGGAAATGGCTGATCGAAGCCTATGATCTATGAAGGGGAGAAAGGAAAGAAACCTTATACCAAGGTGATAGAAGGATTGGCTAGACTTAGAAGTCACCAAGAATTCAGACAAGACTGGTGTCAGCCAGAGGGGCAATGGAGCTCCAGTCTTTAAGGAATCAGGGAGGTAAGGTGAAGGTGAAGGCTCAGGGCTACAGAGTTCCAGTTATACACACTGGCATGAGACTGAGAACTGGGGTTCCGGGTGCAGAAGGACAGAATGGTCTAGAAGCAGCAGGAGCACAGAGGGTACTACCTGACCTCTAGCTCAGCTCAACCAGAACCATTTTATTAGTGCTTGTCCTCCAGTAAGACTTTGCTCTCTCATACCACCTCTCACTCACCAGCCCTTCAGCTGCTGTGTAAGCACCCCCCTGCCTTATGTCCTTTGCCTTGCCTCCCCTCTCTAAATGGACCCTGCTGACTCTTGTGCCCTCTTCAGGCCTGTATATAATATAGCCCTCCACCTGGTGCTCTCCTTCGCTACCTGAAAACAAATGTTCTACCCTCCACCTCAGTCCTCTCTGTGGCCTTCTTGTCTTTAATTCTCTTCTCACACGTCATTACCATCTCCTGACACACACTGTTTTACTTGTCTCCTCCAACAAGTGCTATGAGGGCACTGTTTTTGTTTTGTTTTCACTGTTTTTATGAGTAAGATGGTTTTTGTCATTTGGAAGTTGTTTGGTAACTCAGAGTAAATGAATTTAATACAATTACATTAACAGTAATTGTATTAAATTCATAGTAATTAGTGATATCCATCTAGAAGGCAATTTCTGTCACAATTAAAAAATAAATTTTTAGATCTAGAAGCATATGTTTTAGGCATCCATTCCCTGGCCACTCAGCTTTATACTCCATGTGTTTATTTAATAGCAAAAGAAATTATTGCAAAATGACTTTCATTACTCCATCAATACTTGCTTCCTGATTATAATGGGAAAGACTGGAGAAAAGCCAGTTTCCTACGTTTTAGTTACTACTGTACCTTTAGACAGGAGGCTGGAATAAGCAGTTACCACTGTTTCTCTGGAAACCTATTTGTACACAAGGTGACATTTGGATTGGAGAGCAACAGGAAGGAACCATGCAAACATTGAACTTACTGCTCTCTTGCAGAAACCCAACAAAGTTTATCACTTCCATCTTGTTTCAAAATGTTCATCAGTGCTTGTCTTGATGAGTTTTCATAGACAGTTCCTAAAAAATTACATATGTAGGGCCTCTCATCATGCAGCATCAACCAGCTGGCTTCAACAACGGGAAACTTTCTGTATCTATAAAAGCAAGTAATGAATTACTATATGGTAGGATGCCCCTCAGCTTGGCTTGTTAAGCCATCTGTTAAGGACAATGATTTCTAAGCACATTGTACACCATAGACATAAACAGTCCTATTTGTCCACTAAAAAGAAAATATACTGTTATAATCATGATCTCTGAAGAGTTAATTTCAAAAAAATTCCAAAGAATAAAACAATGAATAAAACCTGTGTTGGTATAACATTCTTTTGAAATGTATACACCTTACCCTTGTTCATTCAAATGCTGATTCCCCCCCCCCCCCATCTGTCTGGTTTCAATCTGGATATTGCCTTGTGATACTTATTTTAAGCATACTGTCTCAACTGTGTGCAAACATCCCAAAATAAAGAAATTAGACACAATATTGAGCTGAAAGGAGCCAGAGGACAGGAAAGAGGGGAGGAGCCAGAGGGCAGTGGGAGGAGAGGAGAGCTAGGAGAGAGAGCTGGAGGAGAGATCTTGGAACTACGTGGAGATGGCCTGGACATAATATTTCACAAAAAGCAAGTATAACATGGGAAATCTAAATGTTAGGAAACTATGAGGGCTTGGATGTTTAGGATGGAGTAATTATTGCCCAGCACTGTGTTCTAGGTTAACTAAATAAAGCCAGTCTCTATGTGGTGATTTGGTTATACAGATGTTAGGACTATCAGCAGTTTACTAGAAGATATATTAATCACTGCTTACAACAAACCTGTTATTCTATAGAGGGGGCTCATTCCATGGGCACTGGTTTGCATATAAATGTGTGCCTGTAGTCTATCCTGTACACAAGATTATTATGGCATTTTGGGTCAAATAACTTTTTGTTTTAAAGACTGCCATACACTGCACCATGTTTAATAACATTCCTGGGCTCTACCCCCTTGACACCAGTTGTTATAATTCCCCCTCTTCAGTTGAGACAACCAAAAGGTTTCCGGATGCTTCCCAATGTCTCCTCATCGGGAACAGGGTGAGGTTGGCAACACCAAAATGACTATGATTCTGTCTTCTATTAGGCGAGTAGGTGATGTCATACAATGTGGAAAAAGTATAAACATTTCTACAAATACAGGCTCTTTTCAATAAATAGATTTTTCTGAAGGTTGGGTGTACTTACAAAGTTTTTGAAATTTTAAGGCTGGTCCCAGCCTAAACCTGTTCGCCTGGAATGTTGTCCACATAGGGGTGGGAATACCTGTCCCTGGCATTTCTCTAGTGACATTTGTACAGCTAAAGCAGTCTGAATTAAGACATGGTGGTAACCAGTGACATAATAACGAATGTCAGATTTAATTCTATCAGTGAGATGATTCATTTCCTCAACAAATATGTGAGTACCTACTGTGTATAAGCATTATTTTAAAATTTACTTTTTTTAAATTTATGTGTATATTAGTATATTTGTGTGCCTGCTTGTCTCCATGTGTAGCCAAGCACCCACAGAGTTCAGAACAGGGATTCAGAGCCTTGGAACTGTAATCACACATGGCTATGAGACACACAGCATGTGGGTGCTTAGAACTGAATCTGAGTTTCCTATATGAGCAGTAATTGTTCTTAACTGCCCCAGCCACCTCTATAGCCCATTTCTACAGAACTATTTTAAATCTGGGAAGAAAACTCCTGACCTCAGAAAGTTTATATACTACTGAGAGCCTATCTCTTACTATTAAAAATCTATCCACAGAAAGTTTAAAAAATGTTTTCCATTTTTTTTAAACTGGAGGATGATTATATATTGAGGATCCTAAACTATCATTTAATTAACCTCTGCTTTTACAGTTGAGATTAACATCAAGTCAGCCAATCACAAACCCAAGGGAAGTCTATACAGTATATAAAAATATTGCCACAACAGTATTTGTTTAAACTAGAATTATGGCTTTGTCTTTGTTCATTCTCTGCTAAACCTCTCTTCAGGGCACTATTAAGCTTAAATTTTTATCCTATATCCATTTTTAGAACAAACAAGTACTCTTCATTTCTCCTCAGAAGACGGTAAAATACAACAAAGTAGTTACTATTGCCACTGAGGCTCTAGGCCACTCTTTTTGATGGTAGGAAAGATAGGCCTGCTTCATCACCAGTGAACCTACTGCCATTTAAAACACCATCTTCATGTGTGATGCATTAAATCTACCACTTTCTTTCAAATATGCAAATATTTCATAATCAAATATAACAGTGTATCAGAGGAAAAGATAACTGACTAGATTTGGATTTCTGCTTAATAGCACATGGGGAGGCTAAAGTCATAAATTCTATTATGCCAAATTGTCAAGCATGTTACTAATTATCTAAGTCTGTATAAAATCTACAAACAAATTTGCAAATTCCAAATAAATTCAAATTCACATTATGAGTTTAAAAATAAAATAAAATAAAACACCATCTTCCCCGTTCTCTTCAGAACACCCGAGGGATGCCTTTCTTATCTTGTACTTACGTTACTACACCTAAAGGCCACTGGAAAACATCTGCGCCATTAATCCAAGGGCTGTCGTATGTTATGAAAAGTAGGTCCACAAAGCCTCCATTTCTTTTGAGGAACTGCATTATCCAGTCATTGTCACAGTATTCATTTCCAAGCAAGACAACAGCCAGATGCCGCAGTTTCTGGGTTTGCATTAAATTCTGTGCATAAAGTAACCACTGGGTGGCATGGAAGATCTTTGCTTTTTCTCTTCCATTTAACACAAGGACCACATTGTCCACGTCTATGGAGAAGTACCCTGGAACCACACCCGGGCAAGTGATGAAGCTGTTGAAAACAACACACCACAAGCAAGAGATAAACAAAACTGAACAAAGGAAATTTCAATCGTTTTATATAAAATCTAGAATAAGATTTAATTAATATTCTTGTTGGAAGTGCAATTTGTATAATGCAAGTTCTTCTGAGCAAGTGGGACAGAATAATAGAAAGCTTTGGATGTAGAAATTCAGCTAGTATATGAGAGTGGACTCTCATTTCTTCACTGAAGGCAAGGCATTAAGATACAATGTAAAGGAATGCATCAAGCTTCAGGAGATTCTGAGCATAATTAAAAGGATTTATGTGCATGCGTGCCAAGGCGTGCTTGTGACAGCCAGAGGACAACTTGGAGGAGTTGGTTCTCTCCTTCCACCATGCAGAACTTGGGGTTGAATTCAGGTTGTCTGAGTTAAGGGCAACCACTTTTACCTGGCAAGTCATCTTACCAGCCCTTAAAGGATAATTTTATGTAAATATGAAAGTACATAAAAATAAGTATGGAAAAATACTTATATATCTTCCATCAGTAGAAATATAAAAATCTGAGTGAGATTATACATTAAATTCCTAATAGCAATTCTTTAGTGAAGAATAAAAAGAGTAAGAAAAAAAGAAAAGGTTTTATTGGAAACTATTCTGTTAGGAGGAAAGTTAAACATAGAGAATTCCTGACAGCTAAGATATATTAAGTCTGAGTGGTTAGCAAGTTGGAGAATGTTGTATTTTCTTCTTTGCAATATATTTTTAAGAGTCTTCATAAAAGGAATAGACATGCTCCAAAACTCACACTGTCATCTGCTGCCCCAAGCAATCACTGCCGCCGAAGTGTTCTGAACTTTGGGAGTCAAAGTGCAAGGGAATGAGCAGTTGGGAAGTGAAAACAGTGAGTGGGGACAACCATTCTGAAATTCCGGATGAGGATCAACAGAATGTAGTGGGGGAGGAAAATGAAGGAGAGAGAGGCATCACCTGACAGAACATGGTCTGAGAAGAGAAGGATGGAATGCGCAGAACATCCTGGAGTAGGGAGATCACCTCCTAGAGAGCTCAGGGTGAGGGAAGGCTCGAGAGAGAAGGGGTAAAGATGCCTGCGCATCTAGTTAAGGGAGAGAATTACAGATGCCCTCACTCTCAGTGTGCTAGGAATAAGAATGTGCGCCCCACTCCCTGTCCATGTGGCGCTGGGAACCAAGGCCAGATGTGCGCATGTTCAGTGAGAGTTCTACCAACTGAGCTGTATTTCCAACCCTTAGTTTAAAACATGAAAATTTCCTACTATACACTAACATTATAAAAATAAGGCTTGTGTATGAGTAGTATAATGTACAGAATGAGTGTTGTGTTCTTTGTGTTCTAATTATCTAAGGTTATTACTGAAAATCCATTAACTGAAAATAATCATGTACAGAATTCTAATTTGCTCTTGTGGGTTACTCAGCATATGTGTAAGCATCAGAACTTACAATGTTCAATATATTTTTCTACCGCTTGCTTCAACTGAAAAATATCTTCAGAGTAAGCACTTCCATATAGCGAGCCCAGAGGAATCATTTCAGTCGAAGTAACTGTGCAAACAGTAGAGTTTTGAAACTCACTTAAGTTAGCATCAGTGTAACTTGACTGAGACTACAACTTGCGATTCCATGAGACTTCATTCACTTTGCATACATTATCTACTACTTTTCATTTTTTAATAAGGTATTTCAAAAGTCTGTCACAGAACTTGACTACAAAGTTCTCTAAGAGGAAAGAACAAGGTTTCTTCCATGATTGTAAAATCTTGCGTACAAACCTCAGAAAGGAAAACTGGGCTTAGACTTTCTTCGTGGTAGTTAACAATGTTTTCTATCACTGTGGTAATACCAAGTAATTATACGCTTAAGGATGACACGCATGACTGTGCCTTCAGGGAAGAAATGAGAGTCTCACATATTCCATTCTATAGACTAGTTGAATTCCAGAAACGTCTCTGCAATGTTAGTCCACTGACATGTTCACTGCTCAACTATAAACACAGAAAGCAATTTATGCATGCAATAGACATTCACTTTTTTTTTTTTTTTGTACTGGCCATTGAACCCAAGGTGTTGCACATTCTATGACAGCCTTCCTGCCACTAAGATCCACTTACTCTTTCAAGCAGTGAAATCTAACTAGTGTGAAGCTTAGGAGTATACACACAACCTACAATGAGATTAGAACAATGAGGCTAAATACTTGTTTACACTGCATGCATGATTCCTTTGAGAGAGTCAGCAATGACAGGCTAGGGAGCTAGCTGGGTTGGCAAAGTGCTTGTGCCGTGAGCATGAGGACCTAAGGACAATTCTTGAACTAAGATGAAAGGCTGATGTCGTGATGGAGAGGCAGATCCCTGGTGCTCACTGTCCAGACAGCCTAGCCTAATCAATGAGCTTCCACATAAACCTGTTCTCAAAACCAGCTGGTAGCTGCAGGCTGCCGAGGTGTGTATGTGGGCACACATGTGAACATAAGGTTGAAGGGAGAAGTGGTGGGTTGTACAGAGAAGGAACTGGAGGGGAGGGAATGCAGGTTGGACTGGATCATGTATTCATGATCTAACATGTATTCATGTCCTCATGTACTAACATTATATAAAATATTTAATTGAAGACAAACTGGGACAAGCCGGGTTCAGTGATGTACACCTGTAATCCCAAAACTGAGGAGGCAGAGGCAGGCAGATCGTTGTGAGTTTGAGGCCAGCCTGGTCTACAAAGCAAGTCCAGGGCAGCCAAGGCTACACAGAAAAACACTGTCTTGAAACAATAATAACAAAAGAAGTAAAACAACTAATATAAAAACAACTAATATTTATTTCCATTAAAAGCCAACTGGAAATAGTAACTTCATGATAAAACTATGTTTTTTTTAAATTAAAGTCATCTTAATTCTATTTGAAAATTAAAAATTATACAGTGATAAGTAAGTTACATAAAAGTAAAATCCTTGAAAGTGTTGGCAATGCACTGGTTTTTTAGAATCTAAAACTCAAAACAGAAACATTTTGAATTTTGGAAAAAAAGGGAGCCTACATAATCACGTAAATCATAGTCGATATGACATAAAATGTTTTAATAAGTAACAGTTGTACTCTGAGTATTTCCAGGTTAACCTAGCTACGAACGAAAAGAAAATCATGAAAGTAATGTTTATTTTCGTCCTCTAAGGCATAGAACATTGTGTTCATTTACCAGTCAAGTGTATGTAATGAAGTTTTCCATATCATGAGCTAAAACCAAAACAGACATAAGACTCCCCAGAATTAATTTACAGACTTAATTTCTTTCTTCTCTGCACTGGGGACTGAACCCGGGGCCTGGCACATACTAGGCAACTCATCTGCCACTGAGGCAGGTCTCCAGCTTTCCCTCCAAAATTACCTTGAAATGTCTAATTTAATAAGAAAACGTTTACTAAAGTGTAAGCAGGACCTATTTATTTATTTATTCATTCCCAGGATTGATTTCTGTTTTCTTCCCAAGCTGAAGCATAAAGATATAAAATAGGTTTATAAAAGTATAAATATACTGTGCATACTATATGATAAAATATAGAACATACTTATGAGAGTATATTCCCTCCAGTAGATACATGAGGCGTCACGCGGCAGGCAAGGTCAGTGTTGTCTATCTGTACCTGTACTGTGTTCTTCCTACAATCAATTGTCCTTCCCTCCATTGCGAAGGGAATGGTCCTATTTCTCCGGGGGATCAAGAGTGCCTTCAAAAACATGTTCTCACAGATACAAACCTGGTAGTCAAAGAACAAAACCAGACACATCTGCTGTCTTAGCTGTTTTAGAATGTCAGGAAAATGTATGTTTTATTCTTTTCTCTTTTGACTCTGAGCTGAGACGTTTCTCTCCATGGTCAGTTGCAGGCGGTGACTGAGACAATCCTCGATCATGTGTGGCAGCTTACTGTATGCGGGGCAGACTTCAGTTGCTGTAGTTGTAAAGATGACAGGACATTTTACTTATACCGAGGAACCCCAAATGTCACTGAACCCCGGCTACCCATCATATTCTGAAGCAAAATGTATATTATAAACTAAAATACCATCGTTATTAGAATTAATTTAATATCGTGAGTGGAGAGACTAAGTGTCTTGTGCTGAAGCCACAAGTACAACAAAGCATTCAGTGTGTCAAGGGGATAGATATCACCTCCCCATTTGCTCAGACATCCTTGAAGGCATGATCCCCTCTGCAAGCTGACAGACACTTCATCCTGTCTCCTAAGGGCAACCACGATGCTTTGTTTTGTTACATGAGGTAACATTAATATGCAGGCCTACAACCTCTGAGAACCCCTTGTCAGTTATTTTGAAAGATATTCTTTGGTCCATTTCCATTATGCCATGCTCTTAAAGCCACACTAACAACCATTGTGAAAATTTGGGCCATTGTATAAAACATCCAAATGTGTCAGCCTAAATAATGCCCCTCTTCTCCAGGTCATACCCTAATCTCTAGATCCTGTGACTATTGTCTTACACAGCAGAGTGTCTCAATGTGACCTAGCTGCTGAGGTGCAGAGCCTTCCAGAGACACAGACACTCCCACCTTGAGGAAGGTGGAAGCTGTAACGTTCTCAATCACTCCATGGGCAGTTCGCTACTGCAGCCTCAGCAAACTGTGCCATGTGGGTAGAACACCTGGAAGGGAGGTGCCACTGTAACAAAGTTACATGTGGAAGGGGCTTGGAAACTGGGAAATGGGGGTGGCTGGAAGAACTCTGAAGAGTAACTTTTTTTTATTTTTATTTTTGTAAGCAAAGTCTACTTTAGATTGCCTGAAACAGACTGCAGAATAATTCAGATGCTCACAGTTCATTTAGTGAGCAAGACTCAGAAGAGAGCAAGGAACACAGTACAGAAAACCTACATTGCCTTAAGAACAGACTCCCTGAAACTGACTTCATAAAGGAAATACACAATCTAGCATATTCCATACCAGGACAGGACACAGTTTACACTGTTCAAGCTTTTCCTCTTACACTGACTTACCAATGGCTGCTTTGCCCCACATTTGTACCCTGTGTTCGTGTTTCTCTTTTGTGGGCTTGTTTAATATTTGCAGATGATCTTCTGGGATCCTGCAAGGGGCTTGGGTGACTTCTCCAGCCTCACCCCCTGCAGCACACAGACTATCATGCGGCTCCCAACATCTGGTGCTGAAACCCGGGAGCAGGGAGCCTGCTACCGCCAATGCTGGGTAAGGAGAGCCCCCGTTAGTGGGGAGGAATTCAGATCCGCAACATTAAGGTTTGTCTTGAAAGACACGTTCGATCTTTATTTATCCCGTTTCTCATTTCGGCTAGCAGAAGCCCTTATGGCCTTCCCTGCTGTGATAGCTGCCATAGCTCTCCTTTTTTTGGTTTCGTGCAAACTTGAGGCCTGCCTCGGAAGGAAAGGGATTAGCAAAAGGTTAATAATGGTAGGGGAGATGCGAGACGACATGCCAGAATCAGGACGTGAGAATAGATTAGGGGCCCCAATGGATAGAAATAGAGACGTCTCTAAGAAAAAAGACCCTTCTGTGGACGTTAAAGCCGTGGAAGAGAGAGGTCAGGGAAAGAACACCCTGGGATTTGAGCAGCTATATCCCTCTGGCAAAGAGGATTTGGAGGGGGAAGCAGCCCGCTATGAGGAAAAACGATACCATCCGGATGAGCGGCCGTTACTATTATATCAAAAGCAAAGTAGTATGAGGAACAGGAAGGGCGCACTTTCTCAGTTGGCCGCTCCCGTTGTCTCTAGTGCTCCCCCATCCTACACCGGGAGGCACTGTCCTGATTCCTTCTTTTCAACAGAAGATAGACACAAAATTTTTCAGATTTTCCAGTATTTGAAGATGTGGAGGGAGGCCGTGTCCACGTACCTGTAGATTACCCTCTAGTCAAGGAACTGGCAGAGTCAGTTAATAAGTACGGGGTGGATGCTAATTTCACAATTACGCAGCTTGAGAGGCTAGGCTCTACAGCAATGACCCCAAATGATTGGCAGACTGTAGTGAAAGCTGCCCTCCCTAATATGGGAGTGTATTTGGAATGGAAAGCCCTATGGTATGATGCCTGTCAATCCCAAGCTAGTGCTAATGCCAATGCAGAAGACAATCAACGACGCTGGACATTTGAGCTACTAACAGGACAAGGTCCGCATGTCCAGCAACAGACACATTATGATTGGGGAGCGTATGGCCAAATATCTGCTGCTGCAATTAAAGCATGGAAGGCCCTTTCAAAGAAGGGTGGGACCGAGGGCCATTTAACAAAAATTATCCAGGGTCCTCAGGAGTCATTCCCAAAATTTGTGGCCAGAATGACGGATGCAGCAGGCAGGATATTTGGAGACCCGGAAAGGGTCCGGCCAATGATAGAACAACTGGTGTATAAAAATACTTCACCAGAATGCAAGGCAGTCATTACCCCCAGAAGGGACAAAGGACTGACAGACTGGATAAAAGTTTGCCGAGGACTCGGAGGCCCGCTTACCAACACCGGGCTGGCGGAAGCTATATTACAGAGCAATAACCGCCCAAGTTCTGAAAATAATAATGTTTGTTTTAATTGTGGCAAATGGGTCATTTTAAGAGAGACTGTCGTGTGTCTGTGCAAAAGAAGGTTCCTGGACTTTGCCCAAAGTGTAAAAAGGGCAATCACTGGCTAATGAGTGCCGTTCAATTAGAGATATTCAGGGAAAGCTTATCCAGCATGAAACCCCCCCCTAATGAGAGAAATGAAAATATTCCAAAAAACGGATTTCAGGGCTCCAAGTCTCAAAAAATGGGACACAGACAGACAGCAGGAGGGCTTATCCAGCTATAGAGCAACAAGAGGATCAGCAGGCCTGGACCTCCGTTCCACCTCCTAATTCTTATTAATGCCACACATGGGGGTGCAACCTGTCCCAGTGGAGTTTGAAGGTCCCCTGCCTGAAGGAAGTGTCAGTCTTATTCTGGGTCGCTCTTCTCTCACTTTAAAAGGGCTTATGGTCCATCCTGGAATTTTAGATCAGGATTTTACGGGACAGCTCCAGGTGCTTTGTTCCTGCCCCCAAGGCATATTTTCTATTTCTCCTGGAGAAAGGATTGCTCAATTAGTCCTCCTCCCAAGTCTTCATGACTGTTTTCCATCTACCAAAACACCAAGGGGCACAAGAGGACTCGGTTCCACAGGAACAGATTTTGCTCATTTGGTAGTTGATCTTTAGACCAGACCTACCTTACAATTACAAATAGAAGGAAAAGGTTTTACTGGTATTTTGGACACAGGGGCTGATAAAAGCATTATCTCTTCCACCTGGTGGCCTAAGGCGTGGCCTGTTACACAATCATCCCACTCCTTACAAGGGTTGGGATATGAGGCCAGCCCTGCAGTTAGTTCATGCTCTTTGAGGTGGCAAGCACCGGAAGGTCAAACAGGAAGTTTCATACCATATGTTCTTCCTCTCCCTGTCAATTTCTGGGAAAGAGATATTTTGCAGGATTTAGGATTAACATTGACCAATGAGTACTTTCAACAGGCAATTGATATAATAAAAAGGATGGGTTATAAGGAAGGAAAAGGCCTTGGTAAACAGGAACAAGGGAGATTGCACCCGATTTCACAGGAAAATAATACAGGAAAACAAGGCCTGGGTTTTCATTAACTGCCATTGAGGGTTCCATGCCCATATCTTGGCTCACAGAGGAAGCCGTATGGGTTCCTCAATGGCCCCTTTCCTCTAAAAAGCTAGAAGCCGCTACAAGGCTGGTTAAAGAACAGGTACAGCTTGGTCATTTGGAACCATCTACTTCCCCCTGGAATACACCCATTTTTGTTATAAAAAAGAAATCAGGAAAGTGGAGGCTTCTCCATGACCTGAGGGCTATTAATCCACAGATGCGATTATTTGGAACAGTGCAACGAGGCTTGCCTCTGCTTTCAGCCCTGCCTAAGCAATGGAGAATTATAATAATAGACATCAAGGATTGTTTTTTCTCTATTCCATTGTGCCCACGAGACAGACAGAGATTTGCCTTTACCCTACCTGCTGTTAATCACAATGAGCCAGACCAAAGATATCAGTGGACAGTCCTACCTCAAGGCATGGCTTATAGCCCCACCATGTGTCAATTGTATGTGCAGATGGCTCTTGAACCAGTTAGACAGCAATTTCCTTCCTTGTTGCTGATTCATTATATGGATGATATTCTCTTGTGCCATGAGGAGTTAGCCATCTTACAAGATGCGTATCCTTTGTTGCAAAAAACCCTGCAACAATGGGAATTGCATATTGCCACTGAAAAGGTCCAAGTTTCAAAAGTGGGTTCCTTTCTAGGGACTGTTATTTATCCAGAACAAATTGTTCCTCAAAAAATAGAAATTCACAGGGATCATTTACATACCTTAAATGATTTTCAAAAATTATTAGGTGATATAAATTGGCTTAGGCCGTTTTTAAAGATTCCTTCTGCTGAATTAAAACCGCTATTTGATATTTTGGAAGGGGATGCTCATATTTCTTCACCCAGAGCCTTAACACCGGCTGCAAGCCACGCCCTGCGAGTGGTAAAAATTGCTTTACAGGATGCCCAATTAAAACGTGTAGATAAAACTAAGACCATTGACCTGTGTGTCATTAAAACTAAACATTTACCAACTGCTGTATTATGGCAAGATGGACCCTTAGTGTGGGTTCATCCCAATGCTTCTCCTACAAAAATTATTGAATGGTATCCAGATGCAGTCGCTCAACTCGCACTTCGTGGGTTAAAAACAGCCATTACATACTTTGGGAAGGAGCCAAAGTCTTTAATAGTGCCTTATAGGGCTCACCAAGTTCAGGTATTAACTGCTACCTCTGATACTTGGGCGGTGCTAGTTACCTCCTTTAGTGGTTCAATTGATAATCATTACCCAAGACATCCTATTTTGCAATTTGCTTTAACTCAGGAGGTAGTCTTCCCGCATGTAACATCACAAAAACCACTTCGGGATGGATTGGTAGTTTATACAGATGGGTCAAAAACAGGAATAAGAGCTTATGTGGTTAATAATAAAGTTATTTCTAAGCAATATCATGAGACCTTGCCTCAAATTGTGAAATGTTTAGTAGTGCTAGAAGTTTTTAAAAAATTTCCAGGTCCTTTAAATATTGTTTCTGATTCTAGTTATGTGGTAAATGCAACCAAAATCTTAGAGGCTGCTGGATTAATTAAAGCGTCTAGCAAGCTTGCAAAAATTTTTCAAAGGATTCAGTTTGCCTTAATTACCAAAAGATCCCCTGTTTTTATTACACATATTAGGGCTCATTCCGGTCTACCGGGGCCCATGTCCCATGGAAACGACCTGGCAGATCGAGCCACAAAGATGATTGCATTTGCCCTCCTTTCAAATTTAAAATTGGCTAAGGAATTTCATAAAAGGTTTCATGTTACAGCTGAGACATTGTGTCATCGATTTGACATTACTAGAAAAAAAGCTAGAGATATTGTTACCCAATGTCAAAATTGCTGTCAGTTCTTACCTATGCCTCATGTTGGGATTAATCCCAGAGGAATCTGTCCACTACAAGTGTGGCAGATGGATGTTACCCACATTTCATTTTTTGGTAAACTTCAATATTTGCATGTTTCTGTTGATACTTGCTCTGGAGTTATGTTTGCTTCTTCCCTGACTGGAGAAAAGGCAGCCCATGTTATTCAACATTGCCTAGAGGCATGGAGTGCCTGGGGAAAGCCCAAAATTCTAAAAACTGACAATGGGCCAGCCTATACTTCTCAAAAATTTAGACAGTTTTGTCATCAGATGGAAATAACCCATCTAACCGGTCTCCCATAAAACCCTCAAAGTCAGGGTATTATTAAACGTGCTCACCGCACCCTAAAATCCTACTTAATAAAACAAAAGGGAGGAGTCCAGGAGGCTCTGCCCTCAGTGCCACGAGTGACCGTTTCCTTAGCACTCTTCACACTCAATTTTTTAAATTTGGACAGTCAAGGCCATTCGGCGGCTGATCGCCACTACTCAGGGCCTAATAGGCCCAAGGAAATGATTAAATGAAAGGATGTCTTAACTGGTCAGTGGAAAGGCCCGGATCCTATTTTAATAAGATCCAGGGGAGCTGTCTGTGTTTTCCCACAGGAAGAAAACAATCCATTCTGGGTACCGGAGTGCCTCACGCGAAAGCTCGTGACAGCTGCAGATGATATTTCAACAGATACACCTGCTACTGCTTAAAGAGTCAAGGGCGGTGAGGATGACCACTAATTCTACTCGAGTGGATTCATTGCCCACAGATTGGCTTTACCCTGGGTTTCTTCTGCCTTTTCTTAATTTAAGATTGGGTGGGGGTTGGAACGTTTGGTGCAGCGCTATGTCGTGGCTTAGTGTTTTTTACTCTGGTTGTTCTGCAAACTCAATACCCAAAACAAACCTGACTAGGTCGCAATCACGCAAGTACTAGCAGCCTTGGAACAAGGATCATCTCCCAAAAATTTGGTTATCCATGTTAAAAAATTAAAACAGACTGTGACACTCAGTCGATGTACCTCAGGGGTTTTACCCATTGCACTGAGTCGATGAGTGATCCAAGTCTCAATGTTTGCCTTTGCCTAAGCGGCTATGGTACCTAAATAGGAGAATGACAGCCCTTGCACTCCCTGGAATTTTATTCCATTGCACGGGAATGGGTGTCACCTCCTTCTTTAATCTTCTCCCTTAGCCCCTGCACCCAGAGGACCTTTCTCCATTGCACGTGGTGGGGTAAGGGAGTAATCTAAAGCTCTTGATCACTTACTCCCCAAAAAAAGAGTTCGCTTGATCGAACTTAGGGCCCTCTTGTACCATGCTTATATAGGCTTTAAGGCAGTTTTCATTTATTAAAACAAAAGGGGGATGTGGAGAGCTGAGACTCAGATGCCACTAGATGGCGTTGACATTCCACCCTCAAAACTGTAAACAGCCTCCAGTACACATGCGCAAATTGTGTAAGCACGCTAAGCATGCTGGGCCCGAGTCACCAGGCAGGGTAAAGAGTGAGCAGCCAATCAGGATATTGACACGTCACTTAGGTGCGACCTGGGCTTATATAAACAGCACCACATCCGGCTCTCTGTCCTCTCCTCTTTCCATCACGTGACTGTAATAAAGATTTTGTTGCAGGAGGATTCCTGTGTCCGCATGTGTTTCTGCTGGCGAGACTATCATGCGGCTCCCAACACATAAAAATAAGTATTGAAAAATACTTATATATCTTCCATCAGTGGAAATATAAAAATGTGAGTGAGATTATACATTAAATTCCTAATAGCAATTCTTTAGTGAAGAATAAAAAGAGTAGGAAACAAAGAAAAGGCTTTTATTGGAACCAATTCTGTTAGGAGGAAAGTTAAACATAAAGAATTCCTGACAGCTGAGATATATTAAGTCTGAGTGGTTAGCAAGTGGGAGAATGTTGTATTTTCTTCTTTGCAATATATTTTTAAGAGTCTTCATAAAAGGAATAGACATGCTCCATAACTCACACTGTCATCTGCTGCCCCAAGCAATCACTGCCGCAGAAGTGTTCTGAACTTTGGGAGTCAAAGTGCAAGGGAATGAGCAGTTGGGAAGTGAAAACAGTGAGTGTGGACAACCGTTCTGAAGTTCCGGATGAGGATCAACGGAAAGTAGTGGGGGTGGAAAATGAAGGAGAGAGAGGCGGCACCTGACAGAACATGGTCTGAGAAGAGAAGGATGGATTGCACAGAACATCCTGGAGTAGGGAGATCACCTCCCAGAGAGCTCAGGGTGAGGGAAGGCCTGAGAGAGAAGGGGTAAAGATGCCTGAGCATCTAGTTAAGAGAGAGAATATTCATGATCTAACATGTATTCATGTCCTCATGTCCTCATGTACTAACATTATATAAAATATTTAATTGAAGACAAACTGGGACAAGCCGGGTTCGGTGATATGCACCTGTAATCCCAGCACTGAGGAGGCAGAGGCAGGCAGATCGTTGTGAGTTTGAGGCCAGCCTGGTCTACAAAGCAAGTCCAGGGCAGCCAAGGCTACACAGAAAAACACTGTCTTGAAACAACAACAATAACAAAAGAAGTAAAACAACTAATATAAAAACAACTAATATTTATTTCCATTAAAAGCCAACTGGAAACAGTACCTTCATGATAAAACTATGTTTTTTTAATTAAAGTCATCTTAATTCTATTTGAAAATTAAGAAATTATACAGTGATAAGTACGTTAAATAAAAGTAAAATCCTTGAAAGTCTTGCCAATGCACTGGTTTTTTAGAATCTAAAAATCAAAACAGAAACATTTTGAATTTTGGAAAAAAAGAGAGCCTACATAATTACATAAATCATAGTAGATATGACATAAAAAGTTTTCATAAGTAAAAGTTGGACTCTGAGTATTTCCAGGTTAACCTAACTACGAATGAAAAGAAAATCATGAAAGTAATGTTTACTTTCGTCCTCTAAGGCATAGAACACTGTGTTCATTTACCAGTCAAGTGTATGAAATGTGGAACATGAAGTTTTCCATATCATCAGCTAAAACCAAGGTGAAATAAGACTCCCCAGGATTTATTTACAGACTTTTAGTTTCTCTCTTCTCTGCACTGGGGACTGAACCCAGGGCCTGGCACATGCCAGGCAACTGATCTTCCACTGAGACAGGTCTCCAGCTTTCCCTCCAAAATTACCTTGAAATGTCTAATTTAATAAGACAACCTTTACTAAAGTGTAAGCAGGACCTATTTATTTATTTATTCATTCCCAGGATAGATTTCTGTATTCTTCCCAACCTAAAGCATAAATATATAAAATAGGTTTATAGAAGTATAAATATACTGTGCATACTATATGATAAAATATAGAGCACACTTATGAGAGTATATTCCCTCTGGTAGGTCCATGAGGCCTCACCCAGCAGGCAAGGTCAGTGTTGTCTAACAGTACCTGTACTGTGTTCTTCCTACAATCAACTGTCCTTCCCTACATTGCACAGTCACGTCCGGGGGATCAAGAGTGCCTTCGAAAACATGTTCCCACAGATACAAACCTGGTAGACAAAGAACAAAACCAGACAATTCTGCTGTCTTAGCCGTTTTAGAATGTTAGGAAAATGTATGTTTTATTCTTTTCTCTTTTGACTCTGAGCTGAGACGTTTCTCTCCATGGTCCTTGCAGGCTGTGACTGAGACAATCCTGGGTCCTGTGTGGCAGCTTACTGTATGCGGGGTAGACTTCAGTGGCTGTAGTTGTAAAGATGACAGGACATTTTACTTATACCAAGGAACCCAAAATGTCACTGAACACTGGCTACCAATCATATTCTGAAGCAAAATGTATATTATAAACTAAAATACCATCATTATTAGAATTAATTTAATATCGTGAGTGGAGAGACTAAATGTCTTGCGCTGAAGCCACAGGTACACCAAAGCATTCAGTGTGTCAAGGGGATAGATATCACCTCCCCATTTGCTCAGACGTCCTTGAAGGCATGATCTGTTCTGCAAGCTGACACTTCATCCTGTCTCCTAAGGGCAATCACGATGCTTTGTTTTGTTAAATGAGGTAACATTAATATGCAGGCCTACAACCTCTGAGAACCCCTTGTCAGTTATTTTGAAAGATATTCTTTGGTCCATTTCCATTATGCCATGCTCTTAAAGCCACACTAACAACCAGTGTGAAAATGTGGGCCATTGGATAAAACATCCAAATGTGTCAGGCTAAATAATGCCCCGCTTCTCCAGGTCATACCCTAATCTCTAGATCTTGTGACTATTGTCTTACACAGCAGAGTGTCTCAATGTGACCTAGCTGCTGAGGTGCAGAGCCTTCCAGAGACACAGACTCCCGCCTTGAGGAAGGCAGAAACTGTAACATTCTCAATCGCTCCATGGGCAGTTCACCACAGCAGCCTCAGCAAACTGTGCTATGTGGGTAGAACATGGTACCTGGAAGGCAGGTGCCACTGTAACAAACAGTTACATGTGGAAGGGGCTTGGAAACTGGGAACTGGTGGGGCTAGAAGAACTCTGAAGAGTAATTTTTTTTTATTTTTATAAGCAAAGTCTACTTTAGATTGCCTGAAACAGACTGCAGAATAATTCAGATGCTCACAGTTCATTTAGTGAGCAAGACTCAGAAGAGAGCAAGGAACACACTAGAGAAAACCTACATTGCCTTAAGAACAGACTCCCCGAAACTGACTTCGTTAAAGGAAATACACAATCTAGCGAATTCCAAACCAGGACAGGACACAGTTTACACTGTCTTCTCAAGCTTTTCCTCTTACACTGACATACCAATGGCTACTTTGCCCCAGATTTGTACACTGTGTTCGTGTTTC
This sequence comes from Meriones unguiculatus, assembly GCF_030254825.1. Taxonomy (NCBI): domain Eukaryota; kingdom Metazoa; phylum Chordata; class Mammalia; order Rodentia; family Muridae; genus Meriones; species Meriones unguiculatus. The sequence continues at coordinate 12,419,840 of NC_083364.1, read as the reverse complement.
TCTTTTGTGGGTTTGTTTAATATTTGCAGACGATCTCCTGGGCTCATCCACGGGGCTTGGGTCACTTCTCCAGCCCCACCCCCTGCAGCACACACAGCTTGTGTTCTAAGCTCCAGAAGGCTCTATTCCATTGCTGTTGCTCTTCTTGGTGGTCATCTTATGTTACTGCAAGTGGGATGGACTTCCCCAATAGCCTCTCAAAGGCTCTCTGCATGGTCCCTTTAATCCTGGGTCTTCAACTGCCTGTGAGTCTGCACCTTCAGCAGTGGCCTCTCCTGGCTTCCTACAGAGCCAAGTCTCAGCTGATCTCAACACTCCTTCATGCCTTCAAAACCAGTACCACCTGGGTGACTCGTACACTACCAAGTTCTGTTGCCAACAGGCTTGGCCACCTCTGGAACACAGCACCTGTGTGTTGACCCGGAGAAAACACTTTCCAGAAGGCTTTACGTTAATGATGCTGGGCTCTTAAGCACTGCTAGTTTCTCAGCTGGGGCTGATGATCACTGATTGTCTCAGTCACACAAAGATTTCTCTTCCACGGTGCTTGCTGGTCTTTTGTTAATCACAGCTGATTCTTCAGCTCCAGCTGTTCAGACACTACAGATTCCTCACAGAAATGGCCCAGCAGAGTCTTTGCTTTCCTCTGAAACTGGACAAGCCAGGCCTCTATTGTCAGCACCGCTCTCAACATCCTTATCTTCCAAGCTCCAACAGCTGCCCACTAAGCTGTCAACACTCAATGGTTTTTTCATCCAAAGTTTTAAGTCCTTCTGCAATCCTCCCAAAACATCAAGGTCAGCTCAGTCTCACAGCAACACCCTACAATCCTGGTACCAACTTGTCTTAGTTAGGGCTGCTATTACTACAATGAAACACTGTGACCAACAAGAAAGTCAGGGAGGAAAAGCTTTATTTGACTTACATATTACTGAAGGAAGTCAGGACAGGAACTCAAGCATGGCGGGGACCTGGAGGCAGGAACTGATGCAGAGGCCATGGAGGGGTGCTGCTTACTGGCTTGCTCCTCATGGCTTGCTCAGCCTGCTTTCTTAGAGAACTAGGACCACCAGCCCAGGGATGGCACCATTCAGGATGGGCTGGGCCCTTCCTCATCAATCATTAATTAAGAATATGACCTACAGCTGTAGCTTATGTATCAATTGAGGCTCCCTCCTTTGAGATGACTCTAGCTCATGTTAACAAAAGACTAGCCAGGACAGATACGAAGGGACCTTGGGGATCTTTCTGCTTCTGCCTTTCCATCCCTGGGATTACTGTGTCCTGGGACAGAACTGGGACCTTTGGATCTTGTTCTTCTTTGCAAGTACTTTACTGACTGAGCCTTTTCTCCAGCCTGGATCTTCTAATGTCTTTAATTAAACTCTTTATTTATATGCATATTGGATCTTTTTGTTTCATTTTTTATTTTTTTTCATGTGAACTTAGTTATTTTCTATTGTGATTTCTGAGAAACCTGGGCAGGTTTAGTAGCACAAAAACTTTTATAAATGTTGATAAGAGTACAAAGGTTCTTTAGTTTAAATTTTAAATCATACATTAATTTTTTTTTTTTTTTACTTATCCTCTTCATAATAAACTACTGGTATTTTGACCCAGAGAACATCTAAAATTTATGATACCATACATTCTATTTTTCAGTACCTGTGGTGTTATTAATCCCCTGTTATTAGTACCTGAGGAGTGTTAATTAGTTATTAACATTTTTTTTTCATCCCCACAGAAGAATCTTATGTACTTTTCCTGTTGTTTGGTCTGATCTCTGGCCATCTAAAATTGCTTGGTTAAGTTTTGTTTTTTTGTCTCATGGATAGTGTCCAGTAAAACTGACTTGCATCTCTCTTTAGAAAACTATTGGAATCTGAAGCATGTTCTTAAACACATGTGCAGGCAGCGAGTAGTTATTTAGCACCCTACATCCTCATCACTTGTTTTAGCAATGTGGCAGAGCAAACAGAAACTTGGTTTTGTCAAATGCAGTGTGTGGCCACCTCTGTCTTGTAGATGACCCCTGTGTGTGACTGACGGCTACCACGAGCAGGTACTGGTTAATATTGAGTGGCATAGGTCATCCTACAAACAGGCACCATTCCTGGAAGATGGTAACATAGTCAACCTGGAGAAACATTATTACAAATCATAAATCTTGCGGGTTTACAAAAGAACTCAATCTCTGTAATACATTTCTTCAATGCTATAGCTTCTTAGCATAGCAACAAAAGAAGTCAGTAGAACAAAATGAGTAAACCTTAATTAATACAAAAGAAGTCAGTAGAAATAAACTGTCCAAAATTTGCAAAATTTTTGCAGCTGAACAGTTCTGCCAAAATAACTATCTTCTAAAAGGCAGATGGGAAACTGCACTTACCTATAGTTAACAGAAGAGGGCACTGCAGGCAGACTTTTAAAATATATGACCACTGTATTAGAGATTTCTGATCTAGTCTAACAAATGGTAACACTCTTTAAAAAAATAGATTATAGAAGTTGGGTGCTTATGTATCAGTGAATTTGTGATGTTTGTTCTGAGTTAAAAAAAAGAATGTTACAAAGAGCATTCTGGGTTTCTTATTAAAGATATCTGTGTTCGTAAATGTGGCTAATCTTTTATGAGCAAGCTGTTTCTAGGTCACTCCAACTGAGGGAACAAATGGAATAAAGATGATAAAAAGAAAGATTTCTCTGTGTTGGCCCCATCAGCTGTGCACTGAGGCTTGTCCCCTCCCTACTCTTCCTGCTCTCTGAAGTGCGAGTGACCTCCTCCTTCATCATGGTTGGCTGTGCTAATGTCTTCCACTTGTCACACCTGGCTAAACCCAGACAAATAGCACTGTTCCTCGCTGTGGGAGACGTGTACACTGCCACAGTGATGTGGATGCCAAAAGTCACGTGGCACTGTCAGTTCTGCTGATAGGACATGCATGCGGCCCTAGGGCGACTCAATATGCTGGCGTGGGTTGGTGATGGTGGCGGCTCCCACTTTCTAAGGAGAAGGGGAAGGGGGCAAGGGAAAGAGTGAGGGGGTGGGATCAGGAGGAGAGGAGGAAGGGAGCTACAATTGGCAGGAAAGTGAATAAATAAAATGTAACAGCTTTTTTTTTCCTTTTTTTTTCTTTTTTTTTTAAAAACTAATCAACTCATTTCATTACAAACAAAACTCTTTAATCTTGTTTTGACGCGTTCAGTTCAGCGCCAGCCAGGAACGCGTCTCCGGAGCGGGCGCCAAGAGGGTCCTCTGCTGCCTAGGTCGCCTGGCGCCTGGGCTCGGTCTCCGCCGCCTACTGCCCGCTGCTGCCCCCTGGAGGCCGCAGCCACACGCGCATGCAGAGCCGCGCCCCGCCCGGCGGCCGCCCAGCCCTTGGCGCGTGCTCATCCATGAGCTCGCGGCACTGGAGGGACGGCCGTGGCTGCAGGGGCCCCCGCACTTTGGCGAGGTGGGGCCCTGTCGCCCGAGGGGACCACGCTCCGGGCCGACCCTTTCCCTGCCCTCGCCCCGGTCCCGGTTCCGAGCTCGTTCTGGAAGATAGAGGCCCCTGTGGCCAATCCGAGTGGGGCCCGCGCACCAGTGGTGACCGCCCTGGGCGGAGCCCGCTGAGCCTGGCTCCTCCTGGGCTCCACGTGGTGGTCTGCGCCCAGAGACTCCTCTGAACCTAGGGACAGACTTTCTTGCCCCCTTCTGTGTGGGCCCTCCACAGTTTTTTTCCGGTGGAGGAAGTCCAGAGTTGGGTGTCGCCCTTAAAGAATCCAAGATGCTAGACACCAGGAGTCAACTGAACATTGGATTGTGAAGGACCTGCCTGTCAAAAAGCACAAGAGGGCGAAGCTGTCCAGTTGAGGCAGGGAGGAAAACTGCCTAAGCACCATCGCCCTCTCGATCCCAGATGTAGCTCAGGTACTAGGATGACAGGGAAAGAGCAGTATACTTGGCATAGTTCACACTTAGGTGTCGCTGGCTTTCATCCGGCTGTGTTTACCCTTTAGGACCTTTTCTGGCTCCTCTCAACCAGTTTATCAAATGCTGAGTGATAGATAGCAAAGGCGTGTCTGATGCCAAAATGTTTTCACTGCAAGATCTAAGGGTCTGAGAGACTTTTAGACTGCTACCTTGGTGAACAAACATAAACCAAGAACGGGGAGTCGGCGTTAGGCAGCTGTCCTGAAATATCTTAACCGTGTATTTCATAAATAAAGAGTTGCAGGCTGTGGGAATAATACTGTTATCCAAGTTCAGGACTTGGGGAGATGGACGGGAGGAAAAGCAGACTGTGTGTGAGGCAGGTTGGGGAATAAGGTGTTATAGAAAAACAGCTCTTCAACAATTGATTGTTAGTTTGCAGTGGTGGGGAATTAACCAAGGCCTCATACATGCAAGATTATCCCTGAGCCATCACCACCCCTCCTCCACCTCTCTACCCACCTCCCACCCATCACTCTGCAGCCCCCTGTTCCTGCATTTAAAGGTTGAATAGTAAGTATTTGGCCATCTATGAGAGAGGAAAATGCATTCCAGAGAAAAGACAGATTTTACCCTCTGTCACTGCAAATAACTTTTCCAGAGATCCATTCAAAGATCCACATTTTTTAAACATACACAGGTTCACTGAGCTGGCATTTTTTAACTTGCTAATTGCCTCAATTTAATTTTTAGCAATGTTCTGTTCTATATCAGAATAGGATGTAAGAGTACGGCTCTTTTATTTTGGACATCAGGTCTCATGTAGACCAGGCTGGCCTTGAACTTGTTTATAGAGAAAAGATCTCATGGAGCCCAAGATGGCCCCAAATTTGCAAAGTAGGAAAGAATGACCTTGAACTCCTGATGCCTCTGTTTTTACCCACTAAATGGTGAGATTATAAGCAGATACCTCCACAACTGGTTTTCTGTAGTTCTGGGGAACAAACCCAGGCTTTGGGGCATTCTAGCTAAGCTCTCTGGCAGCTGGGCTCCAGCACCAAAGGACTTGTTTTTCTGTGTACTGCACATGAGATTAGACTGTGATTTTTTTGATGCTAGGAAGTGGGGGCGGGCTAAGACTCACTACTGAGCCCTCGGGGTCTGAAACTCAGTTCTGTGCTGCCCTGATGGCATGTGGATCTGAAGAAGGAGCCGGTGTACAGAGAAGCTCCAGAATGCCCAGTGCAGAATCCAGAAAGGAAGGTCAGAGCCACCCAGGGGAGCCCTCCTGTGCCATGCAGAGCACCGGGAGCCTTTTAAGCAGAGAAGTGCCATGAAGAGATTGGTGTCCTGTAATGATAACTGACAGAGAAAGGATGGGTCAGCCTGGGGAGAGCAAGAGCTGACACAGGCAGCCTGAAGGGGTCACAATCAAAGTCACATTTAAGTGGGACTCATTTAAATGGAACTGGAATTCTTCGTTTCATATTTTTTAATGTAATGTGAATACCCCATTTGTAAAAAAGATTTATTTATTTATCTATTATGCAGTATTCTGCCTGCATGTGTGCCAGCAGGCCAGAAGAGGGCACCAGATCTCATGATAGATGGTTGTGAGCCACCATGTGATTGCTGGGAATTGAACTCAGGACCTTTAGAAAAGCAGCCAGTGCTCTTGAACTCTGAGCCATCTCTTTAGCCTGGACCTGGGATTCCTATCACCCATGGTGCTGTTGGGGCTTATTCTGTATTTGTACCTGAGAAAAGCAATGTGAGAGAAGAGACTGAACTACTAGAGAGGAATTGTTGCCTGAGCCCAGAATGGAGTCGGAGGTACAGAGGACTCAGGGGTGAATCCTAGCTCTGCTGCTAAATAGTATATTAAAAAAAAATCACTACCTACCTAGGCCTCAGTTTCCTCATCTTTAAAATGTGTTAGTTCTTAGATCCCTGGAATGGAATAAACTCTTATTGAGATGATTATTTAAAATTGCTTAACAGAAGGGCCTCTGGCTTAGGCCTTGTCTTAGTCACTCTTCTGTTGCTGTAAAGAGACACCATGACCAAGGCAGCTTACAAAAGAAAGCCTTTCCCCAGGGGCTTGCTCACAGGTTCAGAGGTTGAGTCCATGGCCACCACGGTGTCACACAGGGTGGCAGGCAGGTATGGGGGTGGAGCAGCAGTGAGGGCTTCCATACTGAGACAGCAACCACCGAGAGACAAACAGAAAGAGGCCTAAACACTCAAACAGCAGAGCCTATGGGGACAAATTCAAACCACCTCGGGCCTATAGTTGAAGCATCTAGAGGCTAAGAAAGGAGGAGTGCTTCCTCCCGGGGGTTGAGACCAGCATAGGTACCACAGGAAGCATTCGGCCTACAGCCTCAGCCACAGCAGCCGAGCAGTTTCTACACACCAACTGCATTTGATCATCGCTATACTCTGTGCCTCTTACTGTTCCTGTTGAGAGAGATGCTGTGTGGCTCAGCTGCCCTCAAACTCATGGTGCCTCCTCTCCTCGACCACCACACTCAGCTTCAACAGACTTTAACAGGAAACATTTTAAAAATGAGAGACAATGCCTTACACACACTTGATTTCACCAGGGTCTCTGTAATGCCAAACAGTGTCACTTATAGAAACATTGCTTCGCTTCAGTGCCAAGTAATTGAATGGTGTCAGTGTCTGTGTATGTGTGTGTATGTGTGTGTGTGTGTGTGTGTGTGTGTCTGTGTGTGCACTTTCATGTGTATATATGCATCTATACATGTGAAGGAAATAGGCTGACATCACGTGTTCCTCAGCCCCTTTCCACCTCAGCTCTTGAGTCAGGGTCTCCCTCCTAACCTGGGGTGCACCCATTTGGCTAGGTTGATTAGGCAGTGGGGCCCAGGCATTCTCCTGCCGCCTTCCCAGCTGGGAGCCTACAGACTCTCTCCATCACACTGAGGACTTTTTACATTTGCTGGAGATCCAAACTCACGCTTTCACGGTGGGCGCTTGACCAACTGACCCATCTTCCCAGACTCTGAAACAAATTATTTTTTTTCAATGCAGTTTATTTAGGGACCTTGAACAATCATCTGACCCTGGGGAAAGCCAGCCCACAGCTTAAATAGCCTCTGGGTAGCCAACCCAGGCGGGCCACGTGGGCAATGCAGATAGGTCCACATACATGGAAGCAAGCCAGATCCTCAGCCTTAGCCAAATGTGGAATTGTTCGTGACAGAGAGCACTCACCATCGGGACGGTTGAAGGCGGAAACCAGCTCCATCTTTAAGGCACAGCATTCCGCAGCTCTCTACAGTTCCCCCTTTTTGTTTTAGACGCATCAGGCAAGAGTAGAGGTCTGATCTCTGATATTAGAAATAAATTGGGACTTTGTACCGATGTTCATTTAGGTGTCATCCACCCAAAGAGCATCAGACCCGTCTGATACCTTTTTCTCAGAGGCGGGACCTGGGGTATCAACCCGCATGCAATCAGACATGCTCTTCTCTGGGTCCAAAGCGGCTGACCCTGAGTGCAGTGCTTAGCCTCGCATCCTGAGCATAACATTTTAGCTTTTTATGGTATCCAACCATGCTTGGGGCAAATGTCCTGCTCCAATGGCTGTAAAGGCCTGAATGATCATGGCTGCATCACACTGTTGTGAGACTCTAATCTTGCATATATACCACAGGCAAACCAAGGAGACCAACACCAGAAGGCCTGCTAACACTCTCATGCCCGCCCATTCCTTCAGATAATTCATGGCTGCAGCAATCCATGATGATAATCCTGTGGCTAGTGCTGCGTCCACTCTGGTAGAATTTACTGTGACAATGGCCACTCTCAGCTGCTCCATCGTAGTATCGAATTCTCCAGTCCAATTACCTAAAATATAGCTTGACAATTGTTTAGACAGATTTGCAGCACAGGAAAAATTCTCATGTTATATGCTAGTGACTCAAATTCCAGCATATTTTCATTGACAGCCAAGTTGAGCGATTTGCCATAGGGTATCAATTTGCTCCTGCACAAGGTCAATCCTCTGATTGAACACCATCAAGCTTCCTTTTAGTTGAGCATTAATTCCTTTATGTACAACTAAGGCATGAGCTACATTGGCTAAATGATTATTCAGGGTTTGACCAGTCTGCCCAGTATGACTCATGGCTAATGCCGCGGTGGTAGCTCCAACAGCAGCCAATGAGATGGTAGTAACAATGGTGGCTGTAGTTCCAAGATCCCTTTTCTGTCTGAAGAGAATCATAGGGTGAGGGGCATCAACGGGCACAGGCACCCAGTGAGGCATGCGAGTAACCAGGGCATACCTAAATTTACTAGCATTCCAGCATTGGGCAAAAAAGCAAGTATCATTACCACAATTACTTGGCTCTATCTGGCTAATAATGAATAAAAATGGGGGATATAGAAAAACAGGTGTGGGCTTATAGGAAATATTATGAGAAGCCTTAACCCCCTCGTTGAAACATCCTGCATCAGTTCTAGAACTAGCAGTGGTGGTGTCTGAGGTCTGAGTAGGTTCAGGAGACCATTGCCCCCAGGGGCGAGACGTGTTCCATGCCAATTGACTAACTCCATGTTTTCCTCCACTTTTGAAAGTCATTTAAGGTTCTTAAATTATTTTTTCCCCTTTTTTTTTTAAATTTTTCATCAATTACACTTTATTCATTCTGCATCCCCCCATAAGCCCCTTCCTCCTCCCCTCCCAGTCCCACCCTCCCTCCTCCCTCTGCTTGCATGCCACTCCCCAAGTCCACTAATAGGGGAGGTTCTCCTCTCCTTTCTGATCTTAGTCTGTCAGTTCACATCAAAAATGGCTGCATTGTCCTCTACTATGGCCTGGTAAGGCTGCTCCCCCCCAGAGGGAGGTGATCAAAGAGCAGGCCAATCTGATTATGTCAGAGGCAGTCCCTCTTCACATTACTATGTAACCCAATTGGACTCTGAACTGCCCTGTGCTACATCTGTGCAGGGGTTCTGGGTTATCTCCATGAATAGTCCTTGGTTGGAGTATGAGTCTCTGGGAAGTTCCCTGTGTTCAAATTTTTTTGTTCTGTTGCTCTCCTTGTGGAGACCCTGTCCTCTCCAGATCTTACTATTTCCCAGTTCTTACCTAAAATTCCGTTCACCTGCCCAACAGTTGCCCATCAGGCTCAGCATCTGCTTTGATAGTCTGAAGGGCAGAGGCTTTCAGAGGCCCTCTGTGGTAGGTTCCTAGGTTGTTTCCTGTTTTCTTCTTCTTCTGATGTCCATCCTCTTTGCCTTTCTGGATGGGGATTGGACATTTTAGTTCGGGTCCTCTCTCTTGCTTTGTTTCTTTAGATGCACAGGTTTTAGTGGGTTTGTCCTATGTTGTATGTCTATATGAGTGAGTATATACCATGTGTGTCTTTTTGCTTCTGGGACAACTCACTCAGGATGATCCTTTCCAGATCCCACCATTTACCTGCAAATTTCATGATTTCCTTATTTTTCATTGCTGAGTAATATTCCATTGTGTAGATGTACCACAATTTCTGCATCCATTCTTCAGTTGAGGGGCATCTGGGTTGTTTCCAGCTTCTGGCTATTACAAATAAAGCTGCTACAAACATGGTTGAGCAAATGTCTTTTATGTACTTGAGCTTCTTTTGGATATATGCCCAGTAGTGGTATGGCTGGATCTTGAGGAAGCGCTATTCCTAGTTGTCTGAGAAAGCGCTAGATTGATTTCCAGAGTGGTTGTACAAGTTTACATTCCCACCAGCAGTGGAGAAGGGTTCCCCTTTCTCCACAACCTCTCCAGCATGTGTTGTCACTTGAGTTTTTAATCTTGGCCATTCTCATGGGTGTAAGGTGAAATCTCAGGGTTGTTTTGATTTGCATTTCCCTAATGGCTAGTGAGGATGAGCATTTCTTTAAGTGCTTCTCTGCCATTCGGTATTCCTCTACAGAGAATTCTCTGTTTAGCTCTGTTCCCAATTTTTTAAGTGGATTACTTGGTTTGCTGCTTTTCAGCTTCTTTAGTTCTTTATATATACTGGATATGAGTCCTCTGTCAGATAAAGGGTTGATGAAGATTCTTTCCCAATCTGTAGGTGGTCGCTTTATTTTGATGACGGTGTCCTTTGCTTTACAGAAGCTTTTCAGTTTCATGAGGTCCCATTTATTGACTGTTGCTCTTAGAGCCTGTGCTGTTGGTGTTCTGTTCAGGAAGTTTTCCCCTGTACCAATGAGTTCTAGGGTATTTCCCACTTTTTTTTTCAAGCCGATTTAATGTGTCTGGTTTTATGTTGAGGTCTTTGATCCACTTGGACTTCAGTTTTGTGCAGGGTGACAAGTATGGATCTATTTTCATTTTTCTACATGTAGACATCCAGTTAGACCAGCACCATTTGTTGAAGATGCTATCTTTTTTCCATTGTATGGTTTTGGCGTCTTTGTCAAAGATCAGGTGTCCATAAGTGTGTGGGTTTGTTTCTGGGTTCTCTGTTCGGTTCCATTGATCCACCATTCTGTTTCTATGCCAGTACCATGCAGTTTTTAAAACTGTTGCTCTATAGTACAGCTTAAGATCAGGGATGGAGATACCTCCAGAAGATCTTTTATTGTAGAGGATTGTTTTAGCAATTCTGGGTTTCTTGTTATTCCATATGAAGTTGAGAATTTTTCTTTCCAGGTCTGTAAAGAATTGTGTTGGTAATTTGATGGGCATTGCATTGAATCTCTAGATTGCTTTTGGTAAGATGGCCATTTTTACTATGTTAATCTTGCCAAGCCATGAGCATGGGAGATCTTCCCATGTTCTCATATCTTCTTCTAATTCTCTCTTCAGAGATTTGAAATTTTTTTCATACAAGTCTTTGACTTCCTTGGTTAGGATTACTCCAAGGTACCTTATGTCATTTGTGGCTATTGTGAAGGGTGTTGTTTCCCTAATTTCTTTCTCAGCTCTTTTGTCTTTTGTATACAGGAGGGCTACTGATTTTTTTGAGTTAATTTTGTATCCGGCCAATTTGCTGAAGGTGTTTATCAGCTGTAGGAGTTCCCTGGTAGAGTTTTGGGGTCACTCACGTATACTATCATATCATCTGCAAATAGTGATAATTTGACTTCTTCCTTTCCAATTTGTATCCCCTTGATCACCTTCAACTGTCTTATTGCTCTAGCAAGGACTTCCAGCACTATGTTGAAGAGATATGGAGAGAGTGGGCAGCCTTGTCTTGTCCCTGATTTCAGTGGGATTGCTTTAAGTTTCTCTCTGTTCAGTTTGATGTTGGCTATAGGCTTGCTGTATTTCGCCTTTACTATGTTTAGATATGTGCCTTGTATCCCTGATCTCTCCAATACTTTGAACATGAATGGATGTTGGATTTTGTCAAAGGCTTTTTCAGCATCTAGGGAGATTATCATGTGGTTTTTTTCTTTCAGTTTGTTAATATGGTGGACAACATTGATAGATTTCCGTATACTGAACCACCCCTGCATACCTGGGATGAAGCCTACTTGGTCATAGTGGATAATATCTTTGATGTGTTCTTGGATTCGGTTTGCAAGTATTTTATTACGTATTTTTGCATCAATGTTCATAAGGGAGATTGGCCGGAAATTCTCTTTCTTTGTTGAGTCTTTGTGAGGTTTAGGTACCAAGGTGACTGTGGCTTCATAGAATGAATTTGGTAATATTCCTTCTCTTTCTATTTTGTGGAATAGTTTGAAGAGAATTGGTGTTAGCTCTTCTTTGAAGGTCTGGTAGAATTCTGCGCTGAAGCCATCTGGTCCTGGGCTTTTTTTGGATGGGAGACTTTTGATGACCACTTCTATTTCTTTGGGGGATATAGGACTATTTAGTTGATTTACCTGGTCCTGATTCAGCTTTGGTAAGTCAAATCGATCAAGAAAATTGTCCATTTCATTTAGATTTTCAAATTTTGTGGCATATAGACTTTTGAAGTAAGTCCTAATGATTGTTTGGATTTCCTCAGTGTCTGTAGTTATATCCCCCTTTTCATTTCTGATTTTGTTGATTTGGGTGGTGTCTCTCTGCCTTTTAGTTAGCTTGGCTAAGGGTTTGTCTATCTTGTTGATTTTCTCAAAGAACCAGCTCTTGGTTTCATTGATTCTTTGAATTGTTTCATTTGTTTCCAATTCATTGATTTCAGCCCTGAGTTTGATTATTTCCAGCCGTCTACTCCTTCTTGGTGTGTCTGCTTCTTCTTTTTCTAGGGTGAGCCATTAGGGTGCTTGAATGAGCTGTCTCGAATTTCTTCTTGAAGGCACTTAGTGCTATGAACTTTCCTCTTAGCACTGCTTTCATTGTGTCCCACAGGTTCGGGTATGTTGTGTCTTCATTTTCATTGATTTCTAGAAAGACTTTAATTTCTTTCTTTATTTCTTCCCTGACCCAGCTGTCATTTAGTAACAAGTTGTTCAGTTTCCATGTGTGTGTAGGCTTTTTGTTATTTCTGTTATTGTTGAGGTCCAGCTTTATTCCATGGTGATCAGACAAGATACATGGGATTATTTCAATCTTCTTGTATCTGTTGAGGCTTGCTTTGTGACCCACTATATGGTCTATTTTGGAGAAGGTTCCATGAGGTGCTGAGAAGAAGGTAAATTCTTTTGTGTTTGGGTGTAAAGTTCTGTAAATGTCTGTTAGGTCCATTTGATTCATGACCTCTGTCAGAGACATTGTTTCTTTGTTTAATTTCTGATTTGTTGACCTGTCCTTTGTTGAGAGTGGGGTGTTGAAGTCTCCCACTATTAATGTGTGGGGATCTATATGTGCTTTAAATTTTATCAATGTTTCTTTCACAAATGTGGGTGCCCTTGTATTTGGGGCATAGATGTTCAGGATTGTGATGTCTTCCTGGTGGAATTTTCCCTTGATGAGTATGAAGTGTCCTTCCCCATCTCTTTTGATTAATTTTGGTTGAAAGTCTATTTTATCAGATATTAGAATGGCTACTCCTGCTTGCTTCTTGGGTCCGTTTGCTTGGAAAGTCGTCTTCCAACCCTTTACCCTCAGGTAATGTCTATCTTTGTGTCTTAGGTGTGTTTCTTGTATGCAACAGATTGCTGGGTTTTGTTTATATATCCATTCTGTTAATCTGTGTCTTTTTATTGGAGAGTTGAGTCCATTGATATTGAGAGAGATTAATGACCACTGGCTGTTAGATCTCTTGATTTTGATGTTGGCTGTGGTCATCAGGTTGTGTGCTTGGTTGCTTTTTGTTTTACTGAAGTGAGGTTATTTATTTCCTGTGTTTTCTTGAATGTAGCTAGCTTTCTTGGGTTGTATTTTCCCTTCCAGTGTCTTCCGTAATGCTGGATTTGTTTGTAGGTATTGTTGAAATTTGTTTTTGTCATTGAATATCTTGTTTTCTCTGTCTATGAGGACTGAGAGTTTTGCGGGGTATAGTAGTCTGGGCTGACATCTGTGTTCTCTTAGGGTCTGCATGATATCTGTCCAGGCCCTTCTGGCTTTCATAGTCTCTGTTGAAAAGTCAGGTGTGATTCTAATGGGTTTGCCATTATATGTTACTTGGCCTTTTTCCCTTCCAGCTTTTAGCATTTTTCTTTGTTCTGTATACTTACTGTTTTGATTACTATGTGGTGGGAGGGTTTTCTTTTCTGGTCAAATTTGTTGGGTGTTTTGTAGGCCTCATGTATTCTAATTGGCCTCTCCTTTAGCTTGGGGAAATTTTCTTCAATGATTTTGTTGAAAATATTTTCTGGGCCTTGGAGAAGGGAGTCTTCTTTTTCCTCTATACCTATTATTCTTAGGTTTTGTCTTTTCATATTGTCTTGCATTTCTTGGACGGTCTGTGTCAGGAATTTTTCGGATTTTACATTTTCTTTGACAGATACATCGATTCCTTCCATTGTATCTTCTATACCTGAGATTCTTTCTTCCATCTCTTGTAGTCTGTTGGTTATGCTTACCTCTGTAGTTCCTGTTTCCTTCCCTAGATTCTTCCTTTCCATTATTTCTTCCATTTGTGTTTTCTTTAATTTTTCCAATTCTATCTTCAGGTCTTGAGTTGTTTTGTTTACTTCCTTCACCTGTCTGATTGTACTTTCCTGTTTTTCTTTTAGTTCCTTCAACTCTGTTTCTATCATTTCATTCAGTGTTTTAAGCATTTCCTTTCTAAAGGCCATAAACTGTTTGGCTGCAGCTTCCTCTATTTCTTTACGGATGGCAATATTCTGTTTGAGTTTATCTTCCTCTATGTCTTTACGAATCTTATTTGTTTCCTCTGTTATCATCTTCATGAGCATACTTGTTAGGTCATCTTCTTGGATTTCAGTTATGGTGGGGTGTCCAGGGCTACTTGCCTCTGGGTAACTGGGTTCTGGAGATGCCATATTGCTCTGTCTTTTGTTGCTTGAGCTTTTACGCTGGCCTCTACCCATTGTGTTATCTTAGGTGTTTGGGGTTATTTTCTGGTGGTTCCTGGGGATCCTCTGGTGGAGCGAATCCCCTTTGCAGAAAGCTGGTTTTTCCTGAAGGATGTCTTCTCAGCTTTTTGGGTATAGTCCCTGGATGGCTGGTGTTTTTTCAGGAGTTGCTCACCTCAAAGATATAGACCTGAGTGGTAACTGTGGTCTTTGTTAGTCGAGAGGGTTCTCCTCTCACCCAGGGAAGTCCTGAGGGCAGCTGCCCTGTTTCTGGGTTTCTTGTTGTAAATTTAATGATCAGCTGCTGTGACCCAGTTGGACATCAGGCGCGCCTCAAATGTTTGTGCCTGTGTCTGGAGCACAGCTGAGTGCTGGCTCCTCGGCCCCACTAGACTGCTAGACTTTTTCTAGGGAAGGATTGGGTGATTTAGGTCAGTACAGTTTCCTTCCTTCCCCGTGGATTCTCTGGAGACACGGACTCCCAGTGTCTTTTTTTGCCCTGGTGCACACTGCTCAGTGTCTGCTAGCTGGCTGGCCTCAGAAGCTGCTTGTGCCGGGAGCACAGCTGTGTGATGGCAGCTCAGTCTCTGCCAGCTGTCTGGTGCGCGGGAGGCGGCAAGATGGCGGCGCCCGGAGGACTCTCATTCTGAGCAGCAGCACAGCAGGATCAGCACAGTGACCAGCAATCAGAACTCTCGGCCATAAAACACACTCATTGTGTTTCCCAGGTGAGAGGATACCCCACGGTGGGGGATTCAATCAGCTTTTAACTCACCTGGCTAAACCGCGGAAGAGATCCCGGTTCCGCCTAACGCTTGGCTGCTGGCCGCCAGCCCCAGCCCCAGCCCAGAGCCACAAGCCAGTGTCTCTGGTCATGGTCCCAGACTGAACCTTGTGCACCACACTATCAGAGACTGGAATTTTCAGTCGAGAGATAACCCCAGGGTACAGGAAATGATTGGGACCCGCCTTAGGTCACCCAGACATCCCCTGGAAAAGACTCAGGTGGGTTCCACGGGCACCCCAGGAACCAGCCCGGAGCCAGAGCCTGGGACCCAGGTTCCAGCACAGAGCCCTGCCTGCACGCCTGATTCACCGCCAGAAATAGAAACGGCGGGTCTGATCTCAGAGCACTCAGCTCACCCCCAACCTGAAAAGGTCCCCGGAAAATTACCCAGCTTAGGGAGGCACTCAGGCTCCCAAAAGCCGCAAAGGCAGACACAGGCAGTTTCTGCGCACCAGAACAAATTTTAAAATAGCAAATGGAAATGCACTGTTTCCCCCAAGTTCACATACTTTTTAGCTATAATTGTGGCTTTAATGAATTTCCTGTCTGATGGGCCGTCCTTGGACCCCCTTAAATGAAAGGGTACATTCTTGTGCCCCCAAGGGGACTGGTTACAAATGAAGCAGGGGAAGCCAGCATGCTCCCTTGTGTTTAGGGATCAGACCAGAGAATCGCAGCACACATCAGACTCTCAACACACGTCCAGCACTGTCTGGACTCCCAGTGACCCCTGACCTCACAAAGTGCTTGCACTTACACGTTCAGTGATAGTGTTTGGGATCCAGTCCTGGAACATTTCATAACCAACATCAGAGCACTTTAGAGTCTGTTTTAAACTCAGACACACCACTTCACACTTAAGACAACACTTCTCAGGACTAGTGAGCATATGGGGTACAGGGAGATCTCATCCTTCTTCAGAGGGAAGCCTGAGATGCTGAAGTTCCAGTAAGCTCTGAGGAGGTGTGCTACGATGGCCATTCTGAGGAGCAAAGACACCATAAGTTCCAAATATTAACTGGGGAAAAGAATTCTCCAGGTGAGTCTACTCATGTGAAGCTCAGAACCAAAGCACATCAAGAGAGTAACCTTATAAAAGAGTTTTACTACCTGAGTGCCAGTGACGGTGCTGCCAAGACATTTTTCATGGAACGCATCTCTAAAAACTAATTGTTTCTTCAGTACACTTTTCCTCTTCACCTGCTCACCTGTAAGAGCATTGGGCTTGTACTCAGATCCATCTATTTCCATTCTGCACGAGTCACAGTTCAATTACAATGGATCAGCATACTTTCCCCTCACCTCGGTAATTCTGAACACCTACCCCAACCAGCCTCTCATTAGGACAACTATTTTCTGCACTTAGAAGCCTACTGAGGTTTTCCATGTGTCTGATGCACAGTGTAGTCAGAATATGAATATTCTAGGAGCCTATACCGATGAAAATATTAAATCCCCCAAACTAACTGGGGCACTGTGTACCCTCACTTGTACAGGCCACTGCCACTCTTGACAGCATGTTTCCTTCTGATCGATACTATCACTTAGCTTTTGAGGAAAGTAATGTTTGCATGGCTTTAGCTCCTTCTTGAGGAAGAGGCCAAGAACCTGAAAACCCTCGGCCTGGCGCCCCAAGCACCAGCAGCATTCCTATCGACTGAGTTGCTCCAGGTGTCACACATCCTACAGGCCATCAGAAGTGGGTAGTGGCAGCGAGACAGAATGCTTGGTCTAAACCCTCCTTTCTGTCATATTCAGTCATGATCATTTCCATCATAAAAGAATGGACAGACATAGAAAATATTTGCATACTATGCTTTGGAAATGGATTTGCAGTGGGCCCTAGAGGGAAAATTGAGTCCCCGATGTCAATTAATAAGATGGAGACATGCTTGATTCTCATATGTAATTCCAGAACTCAGGAAGGGTGTGGTAGAGGGATTGCCTGGGTTAGGGGCCATACTAGGCTACTGTATTAGTCGGGGTTCAGTGAAGAAACTGAACTAATAGAATGAATATGTACAAGAAAGTGTAAAAGGGATTTATTATGGTGGCTTACAGGCTGTGGCCTGACTATTCCAACAATGGCTGTCTCCAAAGGAGTGTCCAAGAGGCTAATAGTTGTTTGGTTAACAAGACTGGATGTCTCAGGGGGTCTTCAGCATGTTCTGGAATCCTGGAAGAAGTAGGCTCTAATGCCAGTGAAGAAGTGGACTTGGCCAGAGAGTGAGGGCAAGCAGGCAAGGAGAGAGCTTCCTGCTTTCACCTCCTTTGTATGGGCTGCCACCATAAGGAGTGGCCAGATTAAAGGTGGGTCTGGACGCTTCCAGTGATTCAATTAAGAAAAGTCCCTTACAGGTGTACCCAGAACCTTGGCTTTTGTTCATTACAGATGTAGCCAAGTTGACAACAAAGAATAGCTATGGGAGCTACACAGTGAAACTGTCTAAAAAGGGAGAAACTGTGGAAGAAACTGAATTTTTATTTTGACTGTGGTTTTTGGAGACTGGCCCTTTAGAGGAGGTCCTGGGCTACAGCCCCTATGCTTAAACTGGGCTGTTTTGTTGTTTTGGTTTTTGTTTTGAATACGGGAAGTCACGATGAGATGGGAAGAGATGTTGCCTACATTAACATACTTTAATTTTTTTATTATATGTGTATGGGTGTGTTGACTGAGGCGCTGGAAGCTGGTCTCCTGGAAGCTGTGAGGCACCATGTGGATTCTGGGACTCCAGTGTGGGTCTTCAGAGTGTTTTCCACTACATGGCCATTTTCTAGCTACTTTTGTAATGAATACAATAGATATGAGAAGTAACGGGGCCAGAAGATATTTCACCTTGTGGGTACAAGACAAAAAAAAAAAAAAAAAAAAAAAAAAAAAAAAAGATAAAGTAACAAGCTCCTCTGGTCTGAGAGGAAGGCAGGAAATCACTGAGAGGCATGCATTTCTCTGTGGTTTCTCTCTGATCTCTTGTGGCCGTGGCCTGAATTTGCAGGGTGAGAGGCACAGCCATTCCACAGTGATCCACTAGGATAAAAGGCCACTGTCTTTGCTCACCTTTCAGATTTTATTGCAGTTCGCTCATTTATTTGTGTTGGGGGTGCGGTAACTGCTGGCTTGCCGCACCACACGTGGAGGTCGAAGAATAATTCGGGTGACTGAGTTCTGTCTTTTTATCTTGTGTGACTCAGGAATTGCCCTGAACTGGTCAGAGTTGCCAGTGAGCAGCTAAGCAGGCTGAGCCATCTCCTTGGTCCTCCGTTCTGTTTGGCCACGATCAAATCATATATAGCATACAAAGCTTCGCCACTGATCAATCACATGTTATATGACTTTTATGGAGATATGGTTATGTATCTAGATTTTTGGGAGTGAGAAAAGCACCTACAAGCACGTTTAAACACATGGTTTGTTCTCTGTCTTTCAAGGTTTAAGGACATAGAAGCTTCTCAAACCATTTCTAAAAGCTTTTACAAGGGATAACTATCTTTTCATTTATTACTTTTTTTTCTAATTTTGTTTTGTACATTTTAGCAATGATTTTTACTTAGTTCTCAAGTACACTGTTTTTCTGGGGAAAAAAAGAGAAATTGGCTTAGTACAAATCCTAGCTTTTATTTTTTTAAGATTTATTTTTAATGTGTATGAGTGTTTTACTTTCACATATGTAAGAGCAGTGTGTGTGTGTGTGTGTGTGTGTGTGTGTGTGCGTTTCCTGCTTAAAGCCAGAAGAGAGTGTCAGCTCCCCTGGCACTGGAGTTACAGGTGATTGTAAGTGTTCTTTGACACTGCCACCTCCTTCTGTCTTCCTGGCCTAACTGACCCCAGCGCCAAAGGAAACCTGTGCTCTTCCCCTGTGGTTTCTGACCTTGAACCACCATGTCTGGTGTGGATAAGATATCTCCCAGTAGACTAAGGGACCCTTCAGCCATCAAGGGGACAACCCAAGAACTCCCACAGAACACCCAGCTGACCTGCACTTTGACTTGGACATCAGAAAGCTGTGTCGCGGCCGGCAGCCAACACCTGAGCAAAGACAATCCGAGTAGAACCTCTATAAGGCAGCCTTGCAAGCAGGGTAAAACAATGAGCCCTGAACAGCCAGAGAAAGGCCCGAAGAGGAAATGCCAAGAAGAGGAAGAGGACGATGTGTGCTCCGAAAAGCCAGTCCAGTCCTGGAAGAAGCTGAAACAGGAACAGCATGAAACAGAGCTTGGGGATGAAGAGCCTGAAAAGAGCCGAATATGGACACCCCCAGGAAAAGGGTCCATTACAGCTAATGGCCCCAGAGTGTGCCAAAGGCCCTGAGGAAGAGGCGGTGACTGAGGAGTCTGTGGGTGGAGGCCAGGGTCTCAACCCCCCTCCCCCCCACAGCAACAGGGAGGAAGAAGTTCAGAAACACCACAATGAAAAGTTCCCAGGGCTGTTGGAACTCCTCCAACCTGATGTCGCCGTGAGCTCAGGCCCTCACAGCACTCACACAAGCACCATGGACAACTCGAAGACTATCAAAGGTTGTGCTGAAGGGCAGAATCATGAATCGGAAACACCTCAAATCTGCACAGACAGTGTCAGCAATGGCATGCCCAACAGTAAAGTGTCAACACCTGAGGTCAAGAAAAAGGCTCTTGAAGATCAAGAGAAGGACAGAGGGCTGGATCGTGGTCCTGATGTCACAGTGGACATGGAGAAAGAAATCAGCAGTGCGCTAGGCCCTGGGTCAAAAGATGAGATCTTGAGCTGTGCCTTCAAACTGCAAATGACTCGAGGAGACCTGTGGACCCTAAGGAACACCCAGTGACTCAACGACAAAGTCATCAATTTTTACATGAATCTTCTCATGGAAAGAAATCAAAGTCAAGGCTACCCGGCACTTCACGCATTTAATACCTTCTTTTACACCAAGTTAAAGTCTGGTGGTTACAGGTCAGTCAGAAGATGGACCCGGGAAGTAAACATCTTTGCCAAGGAACTTCTCCTGGTCCCAGTTCACCTGGGCATGCACTGGAGCCTGGTGGTCACAGACGTAAGAAAGAAGAGTATTGTCTACCTGGACTCCATGGGACAGAAGAGACCCGGCATCCTTGAGCTGCTTTTCTGCTATCTGCGGGAGGAGAGCAAAGTGAGAAGGAACAGCGACCTGAGCCCTGCAGAGTGGAAGCAACACAGCATGTCGGCAGAGGAGATTCCTCAGCAGCTGAACCAGAGCGACTGCGGTGTGTTCGCCTGTAAATATGCAGATTACATTTCCAGGGGCCAGCCCATCACCTTCTCCCAGCAGCACATGCCTCTGTTCAGGAAGAAGATGGTGTGGGAGATCCTGCACAAGCGCTTACTGTAGCAGCGCCCCCTGGCGGCCACTGCGAGGCAGCTGCTCCAAGCTCTTTCCCAGGTGAGGCAAGGACTGCAGGTACTGGGTGTGGAAGAGCCTTGAACAAGTTCTGAGTGTAAAGACTGCGGCCAGGACAGCCACGGCTGCACAGAGAAACCCTGTCGGGACAGAAACAACAACAACAGAAGACACGTGTGCCCACGGAAAGTTAGAAACTATCTGGCCTGCACAGCGCATGCTCACAAGCACGCGGCTTTCGAGATTTATCTGTGACTGAGGTCGATGCTGGATTGAATTTTGCTGTTCTTGTTCACAAGTTTTAGCTAACTGGCAGTGGACGGCTTCCGATGCTTTTCGGCCTTTCGTTCTCGACTGCTTGTTTGCATTAGTTATTTCTGAAAGGAAGGCCACCAGTTGCCTGTCTCCGAGTGAATCCCCGGTTGCCTTCCAGTACTGTGTGCTACCACAGAAGAGCCACAGTGTGCTGCTGTTCACGGGACCCGAGCAATCCAGGAGAAGTAAGAAACGCGCCGGAGGCATCTCAAGATACTTCCCAGCCTGGAAGTAAAGACATCCATTTTATTCTCCGAAGAGGAGTAACTTATGCTAGATGTGCATTGTAAACCCGGGACTCCTTGAAGCCTCACCCTGCTGAGGGCTGTACTAAACTGTTTATTCCAAAAAAATATATATATATATTTATGTATATTTTAAATAAACAAATATTTATATAAAATATATTTTATATATTATATATATAAATATATATATTCTTAAGCTATTTTGAAGATGTTTTCTTTGTATATATTAAGCTGAAATTTAATATGCCATGTTAATATTTACATTCTGTCACCTTAGCCCCACTATTCGTATAGACTTAATATATTTAGTGTGAATATTGCCAACTACATGATAATCTATTTTTATACAGGAAACTTTAATTTTTTATTAGCAGTAAATCTTACATTTGTGTTGTTATTCATTAAAGTTTTTATTTAATAAAGTTTGGAGTTTTTTGAACATACTTTGCAAGATCCTGTGCCTGCTGTTCCTTGCATGGTGTAGTGAGGTTGTCCGAGAGAACTGGAAAGCAGATGTCCGAGACAAGATCCAACAGTGTAAGCCGGAACCTGTTCATACATCGGCATGCTGAGATTGCTCTCATTCCAAACTTCTGACGTGAAGACAGGGCACTTTAGCCAAGACCTGTCCTCCTCCTGGGAGAAGCTCAATATCGCAGCCAGGGCTGCCTTGAAAAACCAAACAGAACAACCAAAACAAACAAAAAAAAAAATATGTGATATCAAGACTTCAAAAATTCAAAATTTTAACATGGTAATCAATGGAGTTCTGATACTAAAATTACTTCTCATCATGTTAAAACCACCTCTGTCCAGACCTCTGGACAAAGAAAAGAATGTTGATGTTTTTAACCCCAGATAATTTTTTTAAATCCCCAAGCTTTTATTATGACTTAAAAGTAGAAGGCTCCAGAAGTTCATCTTTTGAAACTTAAAAGAATTCATGTGTGCCTCACGGAGTTTGCAACTTGGATCTATCTACCTGTCACAGGTCAATTGAATTCCAATCAACAGACTAAGATTCCCCAACTCTTGCCTGTTCCTGATGGAATAGGTGTGTGTGGGGGGGAGCTCCAAATGTAAGAGTTTCCTTTAAGTTCCTTAACTTTAGCTTCTGTCCCTAGTCTGAATATGTCTCGGCATATTTCCACTCACCTGACAGTCACCACCCAGGAACCAGAATCAGACAACAATCCACACCAAAAGTGATCTACAGCACCCAAGCCCCAGGCAGTCCTACAAAAGTGGAGAGCCTGGGCTTGCTAGGTGATGTGCTCCAGTCCAGCTGCCGTGATTGCTTCCTGTCTTTTACCTTGATCAGGAAATCAGATGCTTCTGATGAGTGCCCCATTTCCTGAATGATTCCCCTCCCAGGCTTTGATTAACATTCCAGGCTTCCTGGGCCCCTACAATGGCATCCTAATTTCAGTTGAGGCCCATTTACAAAAGCATCTATGCCACCCCTTATCCTCAACAAAAGACTGAAAAGGTTCAGTCCAAAGGAAAGTCTCTGGCAAGGAAGACAAATGGCTACTTTAACTGCCTACCCAAGAAACCAGGCTGGCTCATACTGACCTCCAGGCTCCCTTGTTTGAAAAAAATAAAAGGTACCTGTAAAACCCAACTAGATCAAGATCCATCAGCAGGTTGTTCCTTTAGCTGAAGCAGTTTTGCAACATGATAGAGCACTCACCATACTCTGTGCAGAACAAGGATGTGATTCTGTGGCTGTAAGAGAAAACATTGTTCTATGAAAACCACTCAGCAATCATTAGAGATTCCTGTACTCTCAGGAAAACAAAAACAAAAACAAGCAAACAAACAAACCCCGTACACTGCAGACAGAAAAATGACCCAGAACAGGGTAAACCCATGGTTGCCATTCTCATTTCCTTGTTTTTCGGGTCATAACGCTGTCTTCAGCTATTGCAGAACAACATACACTTCTGCTTCTGCTGATCATCGCTGGCTTGTGGATCATAAATATCTAAACTAGATACAGAAATTTCAGTCTGGGTGCCAGTATACTGATGTTTATTAAATCCCAGTGTGAACAGGTGTTAGGCCCCCCAAGAGCCCAATTACCAGAGAGACAGATGAAGGTAGCTTGGAGATGGATTGCCACAAACATAAGAGGTTTATTCAGGCCAGTGAGTGATGGGGCTGCTTTGCAAGTCATCAGGGAACAGCCCCAAGAGAAAAAGGCATGGGGTTTTTAAAGGAAAAAGCAAGGGAGGCATGGGGGCTGCAAGCTTGGCAGTACAGGATTGGGTCAATGGGGTTATGGGTAGTTATAGACTTTTAATATCATTGGTTCGTTTTAGGCACCCATGTCCAGTCAGGCCTGCCCCCGACATCTGGTAGATATCTGATCTTCAAGTTACACCCAGAATGTCCTGGATGGGGGAGCTGTGGCCATCCGGACCAGTTGCCAGGCACCCTATCTCATACTGCAGGCCTGGATATTCTTCTGCAGCAGGGTGGGTCTTGTCCCAATTCACCCACTTCTCCTTTTGTCCCTGTACTTCTGTTTTCTGAAAAACTACCGGGAGAACTTAGTTTAATTAATATGGGGTATAGAATTCATAAAGAAACCTGTAAAGCTGGCCTGTTCCTTTCACAGATATGCACCACAGGGTGAAGAACTTGACTCAGGATACAACTGAAGTGGGGGATGGAAGTGATGGTGAACATTATGTTTAAAGTCCTGTGCTTAAGAGAACTATCAAACAAAAAGCGTGTCTAGCCTGTAAGTCCTACAGGTCCAAGGGCAGAGGAGGTCTCAGAATGCTACTCGTTGTTCTATGATTGCCTGGTCTTGTTCATGGAGGATATAGACAGTGTGTGGTTACTCCTGTGAACAAGCTAGCTTGCCCTTGACTGCACCAAGATGGAGGTGTCAGAGGACATCAGGCAGAAAATCTGCCAGTGTTCCTGCCTCTAGGTTCACAAAGCCAGGATGGACACAGCTTGAGAGCCTTTATGAACACATGACTAATGTACCTTGGGACTGCATCTTGAGAGCACTCTCAGGCACAGTCTTCACACCATGGGTATCTGGTGCTAGCATCTGAATGAAGTCTCTTCTTTGTTAAAATTTTAATAAATAAATAAACAAATAAAAACACCTTTTTTTCTGAAAGTACGGAGATCTGTGTTTTTGGAAGTTGAGTGAAGTATTTCCAAACGTACATTTTCAACACATGTATCTTTGAATATAAGCCTCAGCCTTGTTTTAAGTGCTGTACCAAACTGTTTATTCCAAAAAGGGTACTCAACTTAAAGCTACTTTAACATTTTTGGTACAGATTAAACTGAAATTAATTTGTTACTCATTAAGAGTATTATTCCCCTTCACATCCTCACTGTGATTTAGTATTTAGCCTCAATAGTTCCAGTTTCATAATAATCAGTTTTACATGTAATAGTTTAACCTTTTCTGTTCATTGCATAATTTATAATTGTATTATGATGTCTTTATAAAGTCCAGAGATGTCCAGAACATACTTTATAAGATTATGCTCCCACTGCTGCTTTTATGATGCATTCAAGATTTTCTGACACAACCTAGGGAGCAGATAGCTAGGGGATAACCCATTAGCATTCCAGTCATTCAAGCATCCTACATCAAGTTCTGATTACAGCACTTGAGGGCTTTGTCGCCTGAAGTTCTCCAATCTTCCACATTTCTTCTGCAACTCACTTCCAAAGTATTAAGAATCACATGGTCAGGGTATTGTAACAACAGCCCAACTCCCAGTACTGATTTTCTGTATTAGTTCCTTTTCTTGTTTACTAAGAAAGAATATTTTTACAAGGCAAGGAGAGAGTTCATTCTGTATTCCACAATTCAAGAGTATAGTTGATATATATAGGAAGACCTAGTTGGTAGCTGGAGCTCAAGCAGTTGGTCACATTGTCAACTGGGACCAGAATAAGTTCCTTTGCGAAGAGGTTTAGTGCCTACATCCATCTTTTGACTAACCTGTAGCCCCTGATCCATTTTTAATTGGATTATTTGCTTTTTTGTTATCTAGTTTCTTGAGTTCTTTACATATTTTGGATAATAGTCCTCCATCAGATGTGGAGTTGGTAAAAATCTTTTTGCATTCTGTACGGTGCTACTTTAATTGATAGTGTCCTTTGTATTACAGAAGATTTCCAGTTTCATGAGGTCCCATTTATCGTAGTGCCTGTGTGATTGGTGTTCTGTTCAGAAATTCATCTCCTGTGCCAGTTAAGTACAGAGCTGTTGCCCGCTCTTTCTCCTGTGTGGTTCAGTGTATCTGGTTTTATGTTGACTGAACACAGCTGTATCTGTTGGTCTGGACAAGTTGTGAAAGGTATTTCCGTGAATAATAGTACTATTGAACTTTTAGCATGATTTCAGCAGAACCCGTTGTAAAAGATTTTAGATCACCTTTTAAATTTCCTCAAGCTCCCCCAAAGCATCTATATTGCCTGATTCCCTCCTTTTATCACAAATTCCATTCTGCAAATAGGGATAGATCTGACACTCTTACAGATAAACACTGAAAATCCCTTTTTTTCTTTTTTCATCCTGAGATCCAAGGTAATTGGCTGCTGGACTGATGGGACACACAGCAATCAACAGCTAAGATAGTGTCATCAAACCATCTTCTATAAGACAGCAAGCAGCAGTAAGCTAACAGCTCCAGGAACATGACCTGGTGTCTCAGGTATTGCCAAGTTGACAACTACGCTCCTAACCTTCCATGCTTACACTACCCTGCCATCTTCCTAGGATGAACACTCAGTGTCCTGAACTCTAGTCACAGCATGAAGTCTGTTCTAAAGGCTGTGGAGCCATTAGAAGGGGACTGGCTGGCAAAGCAGGTCCTGGGAGACTTTTACACACCTCTCTGTAGTCTGGCGTTCTTCTACCTGGTCAGCCGTGATACAAACAGTTGATGCCTGACAGTTCTGCTAGCCTGGATACATCCATTCTTGCCTCCTTTCTGGCCTTGGTACCCTGCAGATGTCAGAAACTATGAGCCAAAATAAACTTTCCCCACTTGTTCCTGCCAGCTGTCTTGTTACTGCGATAAGTACACAGATGCTTTTCATACTGAGAAGAAAGTATGACCAGTTAGTTGGCTTGAGCAAAATCCTCATGGAAACAAGTTTTTTATGTTTTTTTTTTTTCTGAGTGCAATAACCAGTGTTTTAACATATAATGCTGCTTCCCTAAAGTTTGCAATTTCTTATATCGGTACATAAAATAGAATGTGTTATCAAGTGCAATGTTTTGGGACTATATACATTGTGTACTAGCCACAACTTGCTAATTCACATACAAATCACCCCAGAGTTGATACAGTTTGTGAAAGCATGTAACTCCCACTCAGGCACCTTTCAATTATATTAAAATAATTTCCATGTTGTATAGTAGAGCCATTAAGTTCATTGATGCTATCTAACCTTGCAGCCATTGTTCAGCATATATCCTGCTACTGACATGACCAGATGTCAGCCCTAGTAAATAGTACTCTATCAGTTAGTTCGTTATTTTATGTGTCATATGCACTTGTGTGCATGGAAGACAGAAGAACATGTCAGGATCTACGGAGCAATACTTACAGATGGCTGAGTGTGTGCCATGCATGCTGGGCACTGAACTCAGGCTATATGCAAGAATAGTGAGCACTTTCAAACACTGAGCCAGCACTCCAGCCCCTAAAGTGGGTTAAAGTCAGTGAACATGGTCATTAAATGCTGGCTTCTTGAACTCAGTAGAACTGACTCTGAGTCGCCTGTCTACCTATCCATCCACCCACCAATCTATATATCCACCTATTTGATGTGTTTGTGTGTGCATGCTGTTGGACAGTCACATGACAACCCATGAGACTCAGGGTGAAAGGTGGGATAGTAAGTATTCAGAGCAAAGAGTGACAAAAAGATCTCTTAGCAGCTACAGATCTCTGCCCATATTCTAGAAGGCAAAGGTCAGGCTCTCTTTTCCTTACACTTCGGGAGAAGGTATTAAGAGGGTGCCTGTTTTTCTAGCCTCTTCCCTAGAGACACAGGCTGTGGCATTAGTCCTGACTTGTTGATAGATATGTGCCCAGGGAGAACAGTCTAGGGTTGGTGAATGGCACATAACCTCCCCCTGAACCCCAGAAAAAGAAGCCCCATACTAACTGGGGCACTGTGTACCCTCACTTGTACAGGCTTATTTGCACTCTTCCGTCACTGACTTTCCAGACCGTTTGATTTTTATACTCATGAGGAGACAACATGGAATCGCACCCATCCCCGTGCAATGGGAACACGTCCCCGGGAGTGCAAGGGCTGCTAATCCAGTCTCATCCAATTTTGTGGCACTACAACTACAAAGGCAGAGGTAACCTTGCTGTTTATCATTCTTTTAACATGGAAAGCCAAACCTCGGGAGACGAGCCTTGCTCTAGGGCTGCTAGTGCTTGTGTGATCACCACCTTGTCATGTTTTTGTTGGGTTTTGAGTTTGCAGAACAACCAGAGTAAAAAACACTAAGCCACAACATAATGCTGCACCAAACATTCCAACCACCACCCGTTCTTTAAAATAAGAAAAGGCGGAAGAAACCCAGGATGATGAGCCATCTGTGATAATTTTTGGATAATTTTTGTTAAATGGCCCTCGGTCCCACCCTTCTTTGAAAGGGCCTTCCATGCTTTAATTGCAGCAGCAGATATTTGGCTGTACGCTCCCCAATCATAATCTGTCTGTTGCTGAACATGTGGACCTTGTCCTGTTAGTAGCTCAAATGTCCAGCATCGTTGATTGTCTTCTGCATTGGCATTAGCACTAGCTTGGGATTGACAGGCATCATGCCATAAGGCTTTCCATTCCAAATACACTCCCATATTAGGGAGGGCAGCTTTCACTACTGTCTGACAATCATTTGGGGTCATTGCTGTAGAGCCTAGCCTCTCAAGCTGCATAATTGTGAAATTAGCATCCACCCCGTACTTATTAACTGACTCTGCCAGTTCCTTGACTAGAGGGTAATCTACAGGTACGTGGACACGGCCTCCCTCCACATCTTCAAATATTGGAAAAGTCTGAAAAAATTTGTGTCTATCTTTTGTTGAAAAGAAGGAATCAGGACAGTGCCTCCCGGTGTAGGGTGGAGGAGCACTAGAGACAACGGGAGCGGCCGACTGAGAAAGTGCGCCCTTCCTGTTCCTCATACTACTTTGCTTCTGATACAACAGTAATGGCCGCTCATCCGGATGGTATCGTTCTTCCTCATAGCGGGCTGCTTCCCCCTCTAAGTCCTCTTCC
This sequence comes from Meriones unguiculatus, assembly GCF_030254825.1. Classification (NCBI taxonomy): domain Eukaryota; kingdom Metazoa; phylum Chordata; class Mammalia; order Rodentia; family Muridae; genus Meriones; species Meriones unguiculatus. Next base: position 12,391,541 of record NC_083364.1, on the reverse strand, counting down.
TCAGAGGGATTTAGCTGCTCAGATTCAGAGCTATCAAGCCCCAAAGCCTCCAATTCTTTTATCTGATAAAGAGGCTTCTCTTTTGGGTTTCTCCTTCCCTTCTCACCTTTCTCCCCCAGGTAGTCTTTTCCCTTACCTCTTGCTCCTGCGGCTTTAACATCCGCAGAAGGGCCTTTTTTCTTAAAGACGTCTCTATTTCTATCCATTGGGGCCCCTATTCATTTGTCCCGTTCTGTTTCTGACATGCCATCTTGTATCTCCTCTAACACTCCCTTAGTGCCTACTCTTAGCTTTTTGTTAATCTCTTCCCTTCCTAGGTGGCCCTCAAGCTTGTACGAAACCAAAAGAAAGAGGAAGAGGGCAACGATCACAACAGGGAAAGCAATAAGGGCTTCTAGCTGAAATGAAAGATGTAATAAATCAAGACCAAACATGCCTCTCAGAACTAACCTCAATGCTACAGTTCTAAAACCTCCCCCCAAACAGGGGCTCTCCTCAGCACCGGCGATGGCAGGCTCCCTGCTTCCCAGGTGGTTCGATCCCGGGTTTAGGCACCAGATGTTGCGAGCCGCGTGATTGTCTCACCAGCAAGAACACACAGGGACAACAGGATCCTTCTGCAACAGGCTTTATTACAGTCAAGCGATGAAAGGAGGACAGACCAAGCCCCGAAGTGGTGCTGTTTATATAAGCCCTGGTCGCAACTAAGTGACGTGAAGTGACGTGTCATACCCTGATTGGCTGCTCACTCATCACCCCGTCTGACTGCTCCCTTAGTCAGTGAAAAAACATAAGCCAAGAATGGGGAGTCAGTGTTAGGCAGCTCTCCTGAAGTATCTTAACTGTGTATTGCATAAATAAAGAGCTGCAGGCTGTGGGAATAATAGTGTCATCCAAGTTCAGGACTTGGGGAGATGGACGGGAGGAAAAGCAGACTGGGCGTGAGGCAGGTTGGGGAATAAGGTGTTATAGAAAAACAGCTCTTCAACAATTGATTGTTACTTTGCAGTGGTGGAGGATTAACCAAGGCCTCATACATGCAAGACTATTCCTGAGCCATCACCACCCCTCCTCCACCTCTCTACCCCACCTCCCACCCATCACTCTGATGCCCCCTGTTCCTGCATTTAAAGGTTGAATAGTAAGTACTAGGCCATCTTTGAGAGAGGAAAATGCATTCCAGAGAAAAGACAAATTTTACCCTCGGTCACTGCAAATAGCTTTTTCAGAGATCCACTCAAAGTTTAGGTATGATAGAAGACAAAAAATACTTCACTCTTTTTAAACATATGCAGGTACACTGAGCTGGCATTTTTGAACTTGCTCCAGAATGCCCAGCACAATGGAGCCCTCCTGTGCCGTGCAGAGCACCGGGAGCCTTTTAAGCAGAGAAGTGCCATGAAGAGATTGGTGTCCTGTAATGATAACTGGCAGAGAAAGGATGGGTCAGCCTGGGGAGAGCAAGAGCTGACACAGGCAGCCTGAGGGGGTCACAATCAAAGTCACATTTAAGTGGGACTCATTTAAATTGAACTGGAATTCTTCCTTTCATATTTTTTAAGGTAATGTAAATACCCCATTTTTAAAATGATTTATTTATTTATCTATTATGCAGTATTCTGCCTGCATGTGTGCCAGCAGGCCAGAAGAGGGCACCAGATCTCATGATAGATGGTTGTGAGCCTCCATGTGATTGCTGGGAATTGAACTCAGGACATTTAGAAAAGCAGCCAGAGCTCTCAAACTCTGAGCCATCTCTCTAGACTGGACCTGGGATTCCTATCACCCATGGTGCTGTTGGGGTTAATTCCATATTTGTACCTGAGAAAAGCAATGTGAGAGAAGAGACTGAACTACTAGAGAGGAATTGTTGCCTGAGCCCAGAATGGAGTCGGAGGTACAGAGGACTCAGGGGTGAATCCTAGCTCTGCTGCTAAATAGTATATTAAAAAAAAAAAATCACTACCTGCCTAGGCCTCAGTTTCCTCATCTTTAAAATGTGTTAGTTCCTAGATCCCTGGAATGGAATAAACTCTTATTGAGATGATTATTTAAAATTGCTTAACAGAAGGGCCTCTGGCTTAGGCCTTGTCTTAGTCACTCTTTTGTTGCTGTAAAGAGACACCATGACCAAGGCAGCTTATAAAAGAAAGTGTTTCCCTGGGGGCTTGCTCACAGTTTCCGAGTGTGAGTCCATGGCCACAACGGTGTCACACAGGGAGGCAGGCAGGCATGGGGGTGGGGTGGCAGTGAGGGCTTCCATACTGAGACAGCAACCGAGAGACAAACAGAAAGAGGCCTAAACACTCATACAGAAGATCCTATGGGGACAAATTCTATCGGGCCTATAGTTGAACCATCTAGAGGCTAAGAAAGGAGGAGTGCTTCCTCCCGGGGGTTGAGACCAGCATATGTACCACAGGAAGCATCGGCCTCAGCCACAGCCACAGCCACAGCAGCCGAGCAGTTTCTACACACCAACTGCATTTGATCATTGCTATAATCTGTGCCTCTTACTGTTCCTGTTGAGAGAGATGCTGTGTGGCTCAGCTGCCCTCAAACTCATGGTGCCTCCTCTCCTTGACCACCACACTCATCTTCAACAGACTTTAACAGGAAACATTTTAAAAATGAGAGACAATGCCTTACCCATGCTTGATTTCACCAGGGTCTCTGTAATGCAAACTTACCTGGAAGTTGTGATAAGGTATCCCGTGAGAAACAGCACAAGAGATAAGGGGTTTTATTCTGCATTCCAGTCCATCCTGGGGAAGGGATTTCAGGGGGAACCTGGGGTATTTTTTTTGATCTTGAGAGAATTAAATGCTCATAGTCAGTTTTGCTTAGCTTTTTATTCAGTCCAGGAGCCCAGCCTATGGAATAGAACCCCACACATGGTTAAGGTGGGTTTTCCCATGTAGGTGATCCCTCACAGGCAAGCCTACAGTTTTGTCTCTAGATGCCTCTGGACCCCCACAAGTTGACAACATTAACTACCACTGTGTTCACTCAGTAATCAATATGACATGTTGAGTGTTTGTGGATTAACATTTCCAAGTTTGGGGATTACTCGCTAAAGTAAGCATTTTGCACACATTCAAAATGAACCCCACAAGATGACACCAATACTTCACTGTGCTTGAAGAATTCTGGTGTGTCCACCAGGAAAAACTACTTGGACACAGGGTTCAAGCTGATAGAAAATATTAGTGAGCTGGCAACTACACTGAGCACTCAGGATCCTAGGGTAGCCCTCAGCTGTTCTCAAGGTGAGCTTTTAAGCACAAAACCCATAACCTGTGTCTGAGGTCTGTCTTCCCCTCCTTTTGCTGGCATCCCAGACTTGGGAAAACATCATTTTATTCTTCTCTTCCTTGAACCAGAGATTTTCATATTATATTATCTCACAGAGGTGAGATAATACAACATTTATCAGGTTTATTTCACTTGACATACCTTATCCATGTTCAGCCATAATTTTTCTTCATATGAAAATTCTTCCATTGTGTGCATGTCATGTATGATGAGTAATCTTGGGTTGTCAACTTGATCACATCTGGAATCAACTAAAACTCAAGCACCTGGGCACATCTGTCAGGAATGTTCTTTTCTTTTGTTTTTTATTTTATTTTTTATTTTAGAACCTTCTTTTTCTTTTTCTTTTTCTTTTTTTGTTAACTTTCTAAAAAGATTTTCGAAATTATACTATAATTACATTTCTCCCTTCCCTTTCCTCCCTCCACACCCTGGCATTTCCCCTCCCTACTCTGCTTCAGATCCATGGCCTCCTCTTCTTTCATTAATTGTTATGGCATTGCAAATATGTATATCAGTATGCATAATCCCAAATATAACCTGCTAAGTCCATAAAACTTTGCTAGTGTGAGGAGCTTCCGGGAGGCTGTTCTGCACTGGGCATCTAATCGGTGTGCCCTCCATGAAGTTGGCCCCCTTCAGACAGGATTTTCCTGGACTGGGTCATTTGAGAGGGATCCTTTGGGGTCAGATGACCCACCCTAAATTTGGGCCACACCTTCCAGTGGAAGCCTGCATAAAAGATCCTGGAAAAAGGGAGTCTTTGCCTTTTGTCCACTCACCCTCCCTTTCTCTGGCAAGTTCATCCATCTTGCTGCTGAGGCATTTCTTCACTGGCATTCTAGCCTACTTCTTTGGGATTTCAACTTATACTGAGGACCAGCTTAGACAGCCAGCTTTGTAGATTGAACAAACTACGGGGATCTTGAAGGTGGTAGGGATTAAACCTTGGCCTTTGTTTATGCACAGCATACGCTCAGTAATTGCTGATCTACAACCTCCCTTCCTATATCCTGTATTTTATCATTCGGGGCTCTTTGTATCCAAGGCTGACTGTGAAATCCCAATGCTGCTTAAGATGACCTTGAACTTGTGGTTCTCCTGCCTCTGCTTCCAGAGCGCTAGAAGAAGAGGCGTGCCCCATCACCTGCAGTTGTGTGTGGTCTGGGAAGCAAACCCAGGGTTCTTATTTGCTGGGCCAAGAGTTCCACCAAGTGAGCTCCACTCCACTCCAGCCCAGCTCTGCTGCCCCACAACTCAGCCCACACATGCTGACTTCTTTGAGAGAGCCTGCACACAGGCACACACACACATATGCACACACGTACACATGTGAACACAGACAAACACACACCAGAAGCTACAGAAAGAAAGAACACAAGGTTAAATGTCAAAAATGTCAAACTGTGTCCAGAACATGAAGTGGGGTTTGGAAAGGCAGCTGTGACGGCCATTCTTGACTGTCAACTGGATTCCAGTTATCTGGTATTATGTAAAACCCCAAAATGAAAAGGCACACCTGTGAGGTATTCCTTGCTTAATTTTAATCCTCATCTTTGAGGAGGGAAGCCGTGCCTCTAATCCAGGCCACACCTTCTGCTAGAAGCCTCTATAAAAGGCGCTGGAACTAGGGAGCTTTTGCTATTTGCCTGTTACTGCCTCACTGAGAAGAAGTCCATTACTTCACTGTCCTTGCGGTAACATGTGTAGACTTCTGGCCTTTACTGAAGACCAGCTGATACATCCACACTCATGGACTGAAAAACTACTGGACTTTTGGACCTTCCATTCATAGGCAGCCATCTCTGGACTAGTTGGACTTCAGCCTGTAAGTCATCTATCTAAACTCATCTATCTATCTGTCTGTCTGTCTATCTATCTATCTATCTCTCTATCTCTCTATCTATCTATCTATCTATCTATCTATCTATCTATCTATCTATCTATCTATCTATCGTGTGTGTGTGTGCGTGTGTGTGTGTGTGTTCTGAATAAATAAAAAGAAACAGCTTTTTTTTTCTTTTAAACATCAACTCATTTTCATTACAAACAAAACTCTTTAATCTTGTTTTGATGAAGCCTCAAAATGTGCCTGGCCTTGCCTACATTCTAGAAGAAAGACATTTTGGAATCAAACTTGCAAAGCGAGCGGGCTGTGTGATCTCTTGCCAGTCCGTGGCTTGAGCTCACTCACGCAGGTCAAGATGAGCATTAGCACTAGCAGTGCATTTCCATGAAAATTTCTGCTCCTTTCATAACAAAGAGGGCTGTGCTACCCTGCACTCAGTCTTAACTGCAGCTTGGCTGTGCATGTCTGGAGAAGCCCAACCTTGAACTCTAGAAGCAATATTTATCTGTGTGCTGTGTTCTCACACAATAGGAGTAGGACAGTTGGGATCTCTGGGCACTAATTCACTTTCACACCACACTGCAGCAGGACTCACCTTCTTCTGTCTGCTGTTTATTTATTTTTGACACGCTGCTTTAAAAGACAATGGTTTGAAAACTCCCAGGTTGGTGATGCAGCTTGATTTCCATGTCAGTATTCTGGGGCTTCTGACTAAACTTCCCTGTTATTAATCAACATCTAGACTTACAGGTTAGTTCTATAATTTCATAGTGGGCAGGGTAAGTTTCACTTCTGATCCCTACCAAAATGTCGCCAATTTGGCCCTCCTAGCTCACACAGTTTGTCTTGTTTGCCCAGGTCTTCTACTAGTGTGACAACATTTCCGGTTCCTCGAACTGTACCTCTTGTGACACAATGTCAAATCATTCCCCTAATACTTTCAGAGAGAGCCACTGTGGAAAACAGCATGTCATTTTCCTACAGCCTGGCAATGTAGAGTTGCCAAAGAAAATAAAGTTTCTATCTCACTATAGTTCCAAAAATGGGAATTAACTTAAGTCCATTAGAAGCATGCACAGAATCTTTATGATAAAATACAATGAGAACAAAATGAAAAGGAAAGACCCAAATTGCTCAGGACAGATAGCATATGTGTTCATCAGAGAACAATGGGGGAGCTGTGGCCCTCTGGACCGGTTGCCAGGCACCCTATCTCATACTGCAGGCCTGGACATTCTTCTGCAGCAGGGTGGGTCTTGTCCCCATTCACCCACTTCTCCTTTTGTCCTTGTCCTTCTGCTTTATGGAAGACTACCAGGAGAACTTAGTTTAATTAATATGGGGTATAGAATTCATAAAGAAACGTGTAAAGCTAGCCTGTTCCTTTCACAGATACACACCACAGGGTCAAGAACTTGACTCAGGATACAACTTAAGTGGGGGATGGAAGTGATGGTGAACATTATGTTTAAAGTTACTGTGCTTAAGAGAACTTTGAAAAATCCCAGGTTGGTGGGACACTTCTCTGCTTAAAAGGCTCCCGGTGCTCTGCACAGCACAGCAGGGCTCCCTTGCACTGGGCATTCTGGAGCTTCTCTGTACACTGGCTCCTTCATCAGATCCTCATGACATCAGGGCAGCCCAGAACTGAGTTTAAGACCCGAGGGCTCAGCGGTGAGTCCTACCTCCCCCAATTCCTACCATCAAAAAACTCACAGTCTAACCTCATGTGCAGTACACAGAAAAACAAGTCCTTTGGTGCTGGAGCCCAGCTGCCAGAGGGCTTAGCTAGAATGCCCTAAAGCCTGGGTTTATTCCCCAGGACTACAGAAAACCAGTCCTGGAGGCATCTGCCTAAAATCTCACCATTTAGTGGGTAAAAACAGAGGCATCAGGAGTTCAAGGTCATTCTTTCCTACTTTGCAAATTTGGGGCCATCTTGGGCTCCATGAGATCTTGTCTCAATAAACAAGTTCAAGGCCAGCCTGGTCTACATGAGACCTGATGTCCATAATAAAAGAGCCTTACTCTTACATCCTATTCTGATATAGAACAGAACATCGCTAAAAATTAAATTGAGGCAATTAGCAAGTTAAAAAATGCCAGCTCAGTACACCTGCATATGTTTAAAAAATGTGAAGTATTTTTTGTCTTCTATCATACCTAAATTTTGAGTGGATCTCTGGAAAAGTTATTTCCATTGACCGAGGGTAAAATTTGTCTTTTCTCTGGAATGCATTTTCCTCTCTCAAAGATGGCCTAGTACTTACTATTCAACCTTTAAATGCAGGAACAGGGGGCTGCAGAGTGATGGGTGGGAGGTGGGGTAGAGAGGTGGAGGAGGGGTGGTGATGGCTCAGGGATAGTCTTGCATGTATGAGGCCTTGGTTAATTCTCCACCACTGCAAACTAACAATCAATTGTTGAAGAGCTGTTCTTCTATAACACCTTATTCCCCAACCTGCCTCACGCACAGTCTGCTTTTCCTCCCGTCCATCTCCCCAAGTCCTGAACTTGGATGACACCATTATTCCCACAGCCTGCAACTCTTTATTTATGCAATACACGGTTAAGATACTTCAGGACAGCTGCCTAACGCCGACTCCCCGTTCTTGGCTTGTGTTTGTTCACAAACTAAGGAGCAGTCTAAAAGTCTCTCCGACCCTTAGATCTTGCAGTGAAAACATTTTGGCATCAGACACGCCTTTGCTATCTATCACTCAGCATTTGATAAACTGGTTGAGAGGAGCCAGAAAAGGTCCTAAGGGGTAAACACAGCTGGGTGAAAGCCAGCGACACTTAAGTGTGACCAATGCCAAGTATACAGCTCTTTCCCTGTCATCCTAGTGCCTGAGCTACATCTGGGATCTAGAGGGCGATGGTGCTCAGGCAGTTTTCCTCCCTTCCTCAACTGGACAACTTCGCCCTCTTGTGCTTTTTGACAGGCAGTTCCTTCACAGCCCAATGTTCAGTTGCCTCCTGGTGTCTAGTATCTTGGATTCTTTAAGGGCGACACCCGACTCTGGACTTCCTCCACTGGAAAAAACTGTGGAGGGCCCACACAGAAGGCAGCAAGAAAGTCTGTCCCTAGGTTTAGAGGAGTCTCTGGGCGCAGACCACCGCGAGGAGGTGCGGGGCTCAGCGGGCTCCGCCCAGGGCGGTCACCGCTGGTGCGTGGGCCCCACTCGGGTTGGCCACAGGGGCATCCATCTTCCAGGACGAGCTCGGAGCCAGGACTGGGGCGAGGGCGGGGAAAGGGTTTGCCCGGAGCACGGTCCCCTCGAGCGTCAGGGCCCCGCCTCGCCGAAGGGCCGGGGCCTTATTCCAGGCTCTGTGAGCACAGGGCTGAGAGCGCGCTGAGGGCTGGGGGACCACAGGGCTGGGGCGCGGCTCCGGGTGCGCTTGTGGCCGCGGCCGCCAGGGGACAGCAGTGCCGGTGGGCGGCGGAGACCGAGCCCAGGCGCCGGGCGACCGAGGCAGCAGAGGACCCTCGCGGCGCCGGCTCCGGAGACGCGTTCCCCGCCGGGGCTGAATCGGGCGCGTCCGAGGCGCGTCGCCGCCGCCGCCCTTCGAGCCCCGCCGATCGGACTCGCGCGGGGACGGCCATCCCTTCGGCCTGCCGGGCATAGGCAACGGCGGCGGCGTCCCAGCCCTGGGGCTCTGGCAGGAAGGGAGGAGGCGGCGGCGGCCGGCGGGGCGCGACCCCCGCGAGGGTCTCCACAATGGTGCGTGGCGCTGGCGCGGTCCCCGCGTCCGCCCTGCGGCCATAGAGGAAGCGGCCGGGAGCCGCCCCCACCCCGCACCCCCCAGCCACTCGCTTGCCCAAGTTGGCATGGCCTCGCGGGCTGGGGCTCCAGCTCGCCAGGACCTGCAGACCAGGACCCAACAGACACCTCGCTGCTCTTAGCTTGCTTTTGTCCGCTGTTTTGTTTGTTTGTTGGTTTGTTTGTTTTTCACATCAAAGAAAAAAATGACGCAAATATCTTCCAATATTTTGCCCCTTTTTTTCCACCAGGCATTGGTTTTCCTGTACTGAGATTACATTTTGCATTGTTCGTGTATATGACTCGCAAACATTTTCTTTCATTCTGCTGCTTTTGATATTTTTTTCAGAGATTTTGCTTTTGGAGTCATATATGGAAACTTACCATCAATCCTCAAGGTAATGGAGATCATTTTCTATGGTTTCTTTTAAACACTTTATAATAATTTTATGTTTAATCTACAGTCCTCTTCAAGGTAACTTTTCATAGGCTGTGAAAATTATAACTATTTTGCTCATGGATATCTAATTATTCGAACACCATTTCTTGAAAAAATTTACCTTTTCTTCATTGTTTTTGTACCAGTGGCAAAAACCAACTAACTGTTCACAAGCACATCGACATTAAGATGTTCTGTTGAATGCTTGGGCTCACTGACAACACAGTGCCTTGGTCGCTGTGGCTTTATTCTGTCTGGAGTACTGTGCCTCCTCCGGATTTCTTTCACTTTTCCAGACTGTTGTCATTCTTGTGCTTCCCTCATGTGCTTTTACTTGTCCGTGTTTCTAAAGCATTAAGGTTCATTATCTATTTGGATTTATTGAAGTCCATCAATAATTTAGGGAATAAGTGTTACCTCAAGTACATGTTCTCTGATGAATACATATTCTATCTGTCCTCAACAATTTTGTCTTTCCTTTTCATTGTGTTCTCATTGTATTTTATCATAAAGATTCTGTGCATGCTTCTATTGGACTTAAGTTAATTCCCATTTTTGGAACTATAGTAAGATGGAAACTTTATTTTCTTTGGCAACTCTACATTGCCAGGCTGTAGGAAAATGACATGCTGTTTTCCACAGTGGCTCTCTCTGAAAGTATTAGGGGAATGATTTGACATTGTGTCACAAGAGGTACAGTTCGAGGAACCGGAAATGTTGTCACACTAGTAGAAGACCTGGGCAAACAAGACAAACTGTGTGAGCTAGGAGGGCCAAATTGGCGACATTTTGGTAGGGATCAGAAGTGAAACTTACCCTGCCCACTATGAAATTATAGAACTAACCTGTAAGTCTAGATGTTGATTAATAACAGGGAAGTTTAGTCAGAAGCCCCAGAATACTGACATGGAAATCAAGCTGCATCACCAACCTGGGAGTTTTCAAACCATTGTCTTTTAAAGCAGCGTGTCAAAAATAAATAAACAGCAGACAGAAGAAGGTGAGTCCTGCTGCAGTGTGGTGTGAAAGTGAATTAGTGCCCAGAGATCCCAACTGTCCTACTCCTATTGTGTGAGAACACAGCACACAGATAAATATTGCTTCTAGAGTTCAAGGTTGGGCTTCTCCAGACATGCACAGCCAAGCTGCAGTTAAGACTGAGTGCAGGGTAGCACAGCCCTCTTTGTTATGAAAGGAGCAGAAATTTTCATGGAAATGCACTGCTAGTGCTAATGCTCATCTTGACCTGCGTGAGTGAGCTCAAGCCACGGACTGGCAAGAGATCACACAGCCCGCTCGCTTTGCAAGTTTGATTCCAAAATGTCTTTCTTCTAGAATGTAGGCAAGGCCAGGCACATTTTGAGGCTTCATCAAAACAAGATTAAAGAGTTTTGTTTGTAATGAAAATGAGTTGATGTTTAAAAGAAAATAGAAAGCTGTTTCTTTTTATTTATTCACTTTCCTGCCAATTGTAGCCTCTTCCTCATCTCCTCCTGATCCCACACCCTCACTCTTTCCCTTGCTCCCCTCCCCTTCTCCTTAGAAAGTGGGAGCCCCCACCATCACCAACCCACGCCAGCATATCCAGTCGCTTTAGGGCCACATGCATGCCGTATCAGAAGAACTGACAGTGCCACTTGCCCTTTGGCATCCACATCACTGTGGCAGTGTACACGTCTCTCAGAGCGAGGAACAGTGCTATTTGTCTGGGTTTACCCAGGTGTGGCGGGTGGAAGACATTAGCACAGCCAACCATGATGAAGGAGGAGGTCACTCACACATCAGAGAACAGGAAGAGTAGGGAGGGGACAAGCCTCAGTGCACAGCTGATGGGGCCAACACAGAGAAATCTTTCTTTTTATCCATTTGTTCCCTCAATTGGAGTGACCTAGAAACAGCTTGCTCATGAAAGATTAGCCACATTTACGAACACAGATCTCTTTAATAACAAACCCAGAATTCTCTTTGTAATATTCTGGGTTTTTTTTAACTCAGAACAAACATCACAAATTCATTGATACATAAGCACCCAACTTCTATAATCTATTTTTTAAAGAATTTGTTAGACTAGATCAGAAATCTCTAATACCATGGTTATATATTTTAAAAGCCTGCCTGCAGTGCCCTCTTCTGTTAACTATAGGTAAGTGCAGTTTCCCGTCTGCCTTTGAGAAGAAAGTTATTTTGGCAGAACTGTTTGACTGCAAAATTTTGCAAATTTTGGACAGTTTATTTCTACTGACTTCTTTTGTATCAATAACAGTTTACTCATTTCGTTCTACTGACTTCTTTTGTTGCTATGTTAAGAAGCTACAGCATCGAAGAAATGTATTACAAAGATTGAGTTCTTTTTCAAAAACCTGCAAGATTTATGATTTATAATAATGTTTCTCCAGGTTGACTATGTTACCATCTTCCAGGCAAGGTGCCTGTTTGTAGGATGACCTATGCCAATCAATATGAACCAGCACCTGCTCGTGGTAGCTGTCAGGCACACACAGGTGTCATCTACAAGACAGAGGTGGCCACACACTGCATTTTGACATAACCAAGGTTCTGTTTGCTCTGCCACATTGCTAAAACAAGTGATGAGGATGTAGGGTGCTAAATAACTACTTGCTGCTTGCACATGTGTTTAAGAACATTCTCCAGATTCCAACAGTTTTCCAAAGAGAGATGCAAGTCAGTTTTACTGGACACTGGTCATGAGACCAAAAAAACAAAACAAAACTTAACCAAAGCAATTTTAGATGGCCAAAGATCAAACCAACAACAGGACAAGTATAAGATTCTTCTTGGGGATGGAAAAAAATGTTAATAACTAATTAACAATCCTCAGGTACCAATAACAGGATTAAGAACACCACGGGTACTGAAAAATAGAATGTATGGTATCATAAATTTTAGATGTTCTCTGGGTCAAAATACTAGTAGTTTATTATAAAGAGGATAAGGAAAAAATTTTTTAATGTATGATTTAAAATTTAGACTAAAGAGCCTTTCTATGCTTATCAACATTTATAAAAGTTTTTCGTGCTACTAAAAATGCCCAGGTTTCTCAGAAATCACAATAGAAAATAACTAAGTTCACATGAAAAAAATAAAAAATGAAACAAAAAGATCCAATATGCATATAAATAAAGAGTTTAATTAAAGACATTAGAAGATCCAGGCTGGAGAAAAGGCTCGATCAGTAAAGTGCTTGCAAAGAAGAACAAGGTCCAAAGGTCCCAGTTCTGTCCCAGGACACAGTAATCCCAGGGATGGAAAGGCAGAGGCAGGAAGATCCCAAAGGTCCCTTGGTATCTGTCCTGGCTAGTCTTTTGTTAACATGAGCTAGAGTCATCTCAAAGGAGGGAGCCTCAATTGATCCATAAGCTACAGCTGTAGGTCATATTCTTAATTTGTGATTGATGAGGAGGGGCCCAGCCCATCCTGAATGGTGCCATCCCTGGGCTGATGGTCCTAGTTCTATAAGAAAGCAGGCTGAGCAAGCCATGAGGAGCAAGCCAGTAAGCAACACCCCTCCATGGCCTCTGCATCAGCTCCTGCCTCCAGGTCCCCACTCTGCTTGAGTTCCCGTCCTGATTTCCTTCAGTGATATGTAAGTCAAATAAACGTTTTCCTCCCTGACATTCTTGTTGGTCACAGTGTTTCACTGTAGTAATAGCAGCCCTAACTAAGACAAGTTGGTACCAGGATTGTGGGGTGTTGCTGTGAGACTGAGCTGACCTTGATGTTTTGGGAGGATTGCAGAAGGACTTAAAACTTTGGATGAAAAAACCATTGAGTGTTGACAGCTTAGTGAGCAGCTGCTGGAGCTTGGAAGATAAGGATGTTGAGAGCGGTGCTGACAATAGAGGCCTGGCTTGTCAAGTTTCAGAGGAAAGCAAAGACTCTGCTGGGCCATTTCTGTGAGGAATCTGTGGTGTCTGAACACCTGGAGCTGAAGAATCAGCTGTGATGAACAAAAGACCAGCACCGTTGAAGAGAAAGCTTTGTGTGACTGAGACAATCAGTGCTGGTCAGCCTCAGCTGAGGAAGGAGCAGTGCTTAAGAGTCCAGCATCATTAACGTAAAGCCTTCTGGAAAGTGTTTTCTTGGGGTCAACACACAGGCGCTGTGTTCCAGAGGTGGCCAAGGCTGTTGGCAACAGAACTTTGTAGTGTACGAGTCACCCATGTGGTACTGGTTTTGAAGGCAAGAAGGAGTGTGGAGATCAGCTGAGACTTGGCTCTGTGAGAAGCCAGGAGAGGCCACTGCTGAAGGTGCATCCTCAGCAGCAGTTGAAGGCCCAGGATTAAAGGGACCATGCAGAGAGCTTTGAGAGGCTATTGGGGAAATCCATCCCAGTTGCAGTAATATAAGATGACCACCAAGAAGAGCAACAGCAATGGAATGGTGCCTTCTGGAGCTTAGAAGACAAGCTGTGTGTGCTGCAGGGGGTGGGGCTGGAGAAGTGACCCAAGCCCCTTGGAGGAGCCCAGGAGATCGTCTGCAAATATTAAACAAACTCACAAAAGAGAAACACGAACACAGTGTACAAATGTGGGGCAAAGCAGCCATTGGTAAGTCAGTGTAAGAGGAACAGCTTAAGAAGACAGTGTAAACTGTATCCTGTCCTGGTATGGAATTTGCTAGATTGTGTATTTCCTTTAACGAAGTCAGTTTCAGGGAGTCTGTTCTTAAGGCAATGTAGGTTTTCTCTACTGTGTTCCTTGCTCTCTTCTGAGTCTTGCTCACTAAATGAACTGTGAGCATCTGAATTATTCTGCAATCTGTTTCAGGCAATCTAAAGTAGAATTTGCTTATAAAAATAAAAATAAAAAAAGTTACTCTTCAGAATTCTTCCAGCCACCCCCATTCTCCAGTTTCCAAGCCCCTTCCACATGTAACTGTTTGTTACAGTGGCACCTCCCTTCCAGGTGTTCTACCCACATAGCACAGTTTGCTGAGGCTGCTGTAGGGAACTGGCGATGGAGTGATTGAGAACTTTACAGCTTCAGCCTTCCTCAAGGCAGGAGTCTGTGTCTCTAGAAGGCTCTGCACCTCAGCAGCTAGGTCACATTGAGACACTCTGCTGTGTAAGACAATAGTCACAGGATCTAGAGATTAAGGTATGACCTGGAGAAGCAGGGCATTATTTAGCCTGACACATTTGGATGTTTTATACAATGGCCCACATTTTCACACTGGTTGTTAGTGTGGCTTTAAGAGCATGGCATAATGGAAATGGACCAAAGAATATCTTTCAAAAAAACTGACAAGGGGTTCTCAGAGGTTGTAGGCCTGCATATTAATGTTACCTCATGTAACAAAACAAAGCATCGTGGTTGCCCTTAGGAGGCAGGATGAAGTGTCAGTTTGCAGAGGGGATCATGCCTTCAAGGACGTCTGAGCAAATGGGGAGGTGATATCTATCCCCTTGACACACTAAATGCTTTGGTGTACTTGAGGCTTCAGCACAAGACACTTAGTCTCTCCAGTCATGATACTAAATTAATTCTAATAATGATGGTATTTTAGTTTATAATATACATTTTGCTTCAGAATATGATGGGTAGCCAGGGTTCAGTGACATTTTGGGTTCCTCGGTATAAGTAAAATGTCCTGTCATCTTTACAACTACAGCCACTGAAGTCTACCCCGCATACAGTAAGCTGCCACACATGACCGAGGATTGTCTCGGTCACCGCCTGCAACAAATCATAGAGAGAAACGTCTCAGTTCAGAGTCAAAAGAGAAAAGAATAAAACATACATTTTCCTGACATTCTAAAACAGCTAAGACAGCAGATGTGTCTGGTTTTGTTCTTTGACTACCAGGTTTGTATCTGTGGGAAAATGTTTTGGAAGGCACTCTTGATCCCCCGGACGTGACTGCGCAATGGAGGGAAGGACAATTAATTGTAGGAAGAACACAATACAGGTACTGTTAGACAACACTGACCTTGCCTGCCGCGTGATGCCTCATGGACCTACGGGAGGAAATATACTCTCATAAGTATGCTCTATATTTTATCATATAGTATGCACAGAATATTTATACTTTTATAAACCTATTTTACATCTTTATGCTTCGGCTTGGAAAGAAAACAGAAATCAATCCTGGGAATGAATAAATAAATAAATAGGTCCTGCTTACACTTTAGTAAACGTTTTCTTATTAAATTAGACATTTCAAGGTAATTTTGGCGGGAAAGCTGGAGACCTGCCTCAGTGGCAGATCAGTTGCCTGGCATGTGCCAGGCCCAGGGTTCAGTCCCCAGTGCAGAGAAGAAAGAAACTAAAATTTTGTCAATAAATCCTGGGAAGTCTTATTTCCGTTTTGGTTTTAGCTGATGATATGGAAAACTTCATGTTCCACATTTCATATGCTTGACCGGTAAATGAACACAATGTTCTATGCCTTAGAGGATGAAAGTAAACAGTAGTTTCATGATTTTCTTTTCGTTCGTACCTAGGTTAACCTGGAAATACTCAGAGTCCAACTTTTACTTATTAAAACATTTTATGTTATATCTACTATGATTTACATAATTATGTAGGCTCCCTTTCTTTTCCAAAATTCAAAACTGTTTCTGTTTTGATTTTTAGATTCTAAAAAACCAGTGCATTGGCAAGACTTTCAAGGATTTTACTTTTATTTAACTTACTTATCACTGTATAATTTCTTAAGTTTCAAATAGAATTAAGATGATTTTAATTAGAAAAAACATAGTTTTATCATGAAGGTACTGTTTCGTACTGTTTCCAGTTGGCTTTTAACGGAAATAAATATTAGTTGTTTTTACATGTTTACTTCGTTTTTGTTATTGTTGTTTCAAGACAGTGTTTTTCTGTGCTGCCTTGGCTGCCCTGGACTTGCTTTGTAGACCAGGCTGGCCTCAAACTCACAATGATCTGCCTGCCTCTGCTTCCGCAGTGCTGGGAACAGGTGTACATCACTGAACCCGGCTTGTCCCTTTTTGTCTTCAATTAAATATTTTATATAATGTTAGTACATGAGGACATGAATACATGTTAGATCATGAATACATGATCCAGTCCAACCTGCAACCCACCACTTCTCCCTTCAACCTTATGTTCACATGTGTGCCCACATACACACCTCGGCAGCCTGCCGCTACCAGCTGGTTTTGAAAACAGGTTTATGTGGAAGCTTAGTGATTAGGCTAGGTTGTCTGGACAGTGAGCACCAGGGATCTGCCTCTCCATCACGACATCAGCCTTTTATCTTAGTTCAAGAATTGTCCCTAGGTCCTCTTGCTCACAGCACAAGCACTTTGCCAACTCAGCTAGCTCCCAAGCTTGTCATTGCTTGACCCTCTCAGAGGAATCATACATGCAGTGTAAACAGGTATTTAGCCTCATTGTTCTAATCTCATTGTAGGTTGTGTGTATACTCCTAAACTTCACACTAGTTAGATTTCACTGCTTGAAAGAGTAAGTGGATCTTAGTGGCAGGAAGGCTGTCATAGAATGTGCAACACCTTGGGTTCAATGGCCAGTCCAAAAAAAAAAAAGTGAATGTCTATTGCATGCATAAATTGCTTTCTGTGTTTGTAGTTGAGCAGTGAACATGTCAGTGGACTAACATTGCAGAGACGTTTCTGGAATTCAACTAGTCTATAGAATGGAATATGTGAGACTCTCATTTCTTCCCTGAAGGCACAGTCGTGCGTGTCATCCTTAAGCTTATAATTACTTGGTATTACCACAGTGATAGAAAAGGGATTAAAGCAAAACATCATTAACTACCACCAAGAAAGGCTAAGCCCTGTTTGCCTTTCTTAGGTTTGTATGCAAGATTTTATGTCATCATGGAAGAAAACGGTTTACTTCCTCTTAGAAAACTTTGTAGTCAAGTTCTGTGATAGATTTTCAAAATACCTTATTAAACAATGAAAAGTAGTAGATAATGTATCCAAAATTAATGAAGTCTCATGGAATATCAAGTTGTAGTCTCAATCAAGTTACACTGGTACTAACTTAGTGAATTCCAAAACTGTACTGTTTGCACAGTTATTTCAGACTGAAATGATTTCTCTGGGCTCGTTATATGGAAGTGCTTACTCTGAAGACATTTTTCAGTTGAGACAAGCAGTCGAAAAATATCTGAAAATTTTAATTTCTGATGCTTACACATATGCTGAATAATCCACAAGAGCAAATCAGAATTCTGTACATGATTATTTTCAGTTAATGGATTATCAGTAATAACCTTAGATAATTAGAACATAGCACTCATTCTGTACATTATACTACTCATACACAAGCCTTATTTTTATAATGTTAGTGTATAGTAGGAAAATTTTGTGATTTAAGTGTAGTAGCTAGGGTTTGGAGATACAGCACAGTTGGTAGAACTCTCACTGAACATGCGCACATCTGGGCTTGGTTCCCAGCCCCACATGGACAGGGAGTGGGGCACACATTCTTATTCCTAGCACACTGAGAGTGAGGCCATATGAATTACCATATAGTAATTCATTACTTGCTTTTATAGATACAGAAAGTTTCCCATGGTTGAAGCCAGCTGGTCGATGCTGCATGATGAGAGGCCCTACATATGTAATTTTTTAGGAACTGTCTATGAAAACTCATCAAGACAAGCACTAATGAACATTTTGAAACAAGATGGAGGTGATAAACTTTGTTGGGTTTCTGTAAGAGAGCAGTAAGTTCAATGTTTGCATGGTTCCTTCCTGTTGCTCTCCAATCCGAATGTCACCTTGTGTACAAATAGGTTTCCAGAGAAACAGTGGTAACTGCTTATTCCAGCCTCCTGTCTGAAGGTACAGCAGTAACTAAAACTTAGGAAACTGGCTTTTCTCCAGTCTTTCCCATTATAATCAGAAGCAAGTATTGATGGAGTAATGGAAGTCATTTTGCAATAATATCTTTTGCTATTAAATAAACACATGGAGTGTAAAGCTGAGTGGCCAGGGAATGGATGCCTAAAACATATGCTTCTAGATCTAGAAATTTATTTTTTAATTGTGACAGAAATTGCCTTCTAGATGGATATCACTAATTACTATGAATTTAATACAATTACATTAACAGTAATTGTTACTATGAATTTAATACAATTACTGTTAATGTAATTGTATTAAATTCATTTACTCAGAGTTACCAAACAACTGCCAAATGCCAGAAACCATCTTACTCATAATAACAGTTAAAACAAAACAAAAACAGTGCCCTCATATCACTTGTTGGAGGAGACAAGTAAAACAGTGTGTGTCAGGAGATGGTAATGACGTGTAAGAAAAGAATTAAAGACAAGAAGGACACAGAGAGGACTGAGGTGGAGGGTAGAACATTTGTTTTCAAGGAGCAAAGGAGAGCACCAGGTGGCGGGCTACATTATATACAGGCCTGAAGAGGGCACAGGAGTCAGCAGGGTCCATTTAGAGAGGGGAGCCTAGGCAAAGGACATAAGGCACAGGGGGTGCTTAAACAGCAGCTGAAGGGCTGGTGAGTGAGAGGTGGTATGAGAGAGGAAAGTCTTACTGGAGGAAAAGCACTAATAAAATGGTTCTGGTTGAGCTGAGCTAGAGGTCAGGTAGTACCCTCTGTGCTCCTGCTGCTTCTAGACCATTCTGTCCTTCCACAGCCGGAACCCCAGTTCTCAGTCTCATGCCAGTGTGTGTAACTCGAACTCTGTAGCCCTGAGCCTTCACCTTCGCCTTACCTCCCTGATTCCTTAAAGACTGGAGCTCCAGTGCCCCTCCGGCTGACACCAGTCTTCTCTAAATTCTTGGTGACTTCTAAGTCTAGGCAATCCTTCCATCACCTTGGTATAAGGTTCCTTTCCTTTCTCCCCTTCATAGATCATAGGCTTCGCTCAGCCATTTCCTGTTATGGTCATTTCCTAAATGACCACTTGCATTTCACATACCACAAGGTCTCTCTATGACCTCGAGTTCTTGCATTTCTGTTGGTAACCATCCTATCTTGGAATTCCAACTCATTCTCTGTAATGGGACTCCACAGTTCAGCTGGAATTTACAACATGGTTTTTACTATCCCCTGATTGTTCTTCCTGTCCCTGTATCAACTTCTGAATTACACAGCTTAAATTCTACAGTCAACCAGCCCTGCATATATGTTCCCCTTTCTAATTCCCCCATCTAGCCAGCCCTACCTGTCTAGTCTCCCTTTCTGCCCACTCCATAGCCATACTCACGCAGGTGTGCATAAGTTTAGACAGTTTGAAAGCTGAAGAAACCATCACTCATCTATTTCATAAAGTATTCCCCCTTCATCCTCAAAGACTGCTTTATACCTTCTGTCCTAACCTCTTGACACCTCCTCAGTCTCCCTTTAGAGACTGGTGCTTATTTCACTAAGAGAATACAAATGGAAAAGAATGCCAGGCTCAGCTTCTGCATGTATGTGGCCTATATATTCATTCCATTTTCAAGACCACAGCCAGATTGAATGTTAAAATGTTTATTGCTTATGTCGAGCAGACGTTATAGTTTTTGACTGCTCACCTCAGTTCCTCTACTTCCACCTTGCTGGCCTCCCTACCAGTTCTTGGGCATACCAAGCACAAGCATGACCTTCATCTTTGTTTATTCTCTACTCTTCCCCACGTCTGCAGTAGCCTGCCTGTTCACATACAGCTCTTGATTCTGAGCCCTTGGCAGTGAAACATTCAGTAATCACCCATACAAAAATGCAGCCCTAACACTCCAGAAGCCCCTCTGTGCTTTTCCTCACAGGGCTTCAGACTTTCTAGAAAATGTCCTGACTTAACTCAAAGACCTAATGCCCACCAGTGGATACAGCACAGCTGCATCAGAGTAAGACGAGAGAACTCAACACTCGGGAATTACGCAGTGAATGAATACACCCATTCAAAGATTGATCACCGGATATTTTTAAATATACAGCAATAAAATGTTCAGATTATTTTCAAATGTTCAAAACAAAAAACTTGTTTTAGGCAGTCTCGTGTAGCACAAGCTGGCCTCAAACTCGGTATTTAGCCCAGGATGATGTTAAACTCCTGATTCTTCCTATGCCTCCCAACTTGTAGAATTAGAGAATTATATACCCAGTTTATGGATAGATGATGATCAATACTAGGTCTGAGTTCTAGCAGCTGGGCTATACCCACACCCCCAAACCTTAAAGAAGTTTTAAGAAATGTGTTTGGTCCAACATTTTCAATGCCTCTCATATTTATCATCTCTATGATGTGTTCACATTTTTGATAACTGACAGTAAAAGATTTGCTTCAAAAAAGATGCCATATGAAAGTAAAACCTTACAGGGATTTCTTTGTTGTTTGTTTAATTTCCTAGGTGGCAGCCTCAGGGGACAAATGAAAGTCTTAAGGATTACCAAGATGCTTTGCTTCAGAGTGACCTCACTTTGTGTCCTGTAGGACTGAACACAGAGTGTTACAGAATATATGAGGCAAGCTCGTTTGGCTCCATTCCTGTGGTAGAAGATGTGATGACACCTGGCCACTGTGGAAACATGTCCAGTTACCACAGCACTCCTCTGCAGTTACTCAAGGCCATGGGTGCCCCCTTTATCTTCATCAAGGACTGGAAGGAGCTTCCTGCCATTTTAGAAAAGGAGAAGGCTGTAACTTTACAAGAAAAGATTCAAAGAACAAAAATGTTACTTCACTGGTACCAACACTTCAAAACAGAACTAAAGTGGAAATTTACTAATATTTTAGAAAGCTCATTTTTTATAAATAATAAAGGATAATCATACCTAGTTGTAAGTGTGTGTTCTTAAGTGTGAATATGTACAGCACCTGATAAGGTGGCTCCATCAACTTAGTTTCACAGAAGGGACCAAATGATCTCCTTTTTGGCTACTGCTGTAGTAGTACAAGATCAAAGAAAT
The DNA here is from genome assembly GCF_030254825.1 of Meriones unguiculatus. Taxonomy (NCBI): domain Eukaryota; kingdom Metazoa; phylum Chordata; class Mammalia; order Rodentia; family Muridae; genus Meriones; species Meriones unguiculatus. The sequence goes on along the minus strand of NC_083364.1, from coordinate 12,370,295 downwards.
GGCGATATTTTACTGAGGCTGACCTGGCAAGATACTTAAGTGGTTAAAGGTGCTTACTGCCAAGGCTGATGAGCTAAGTTCAGTCCCCCAGAAACCACAGGGTAGGAGAGAAGTGAGTCTCGTGGGCTGTCATGTGACCACCCCACCAGTGTGCACACACAAACACATCAAACAGATGGATAGATAGATTGGTGGGTGGATGGATAGGTAGACAGGTGACTCAGGTTCAGTTCTACCGAGATCAAGAAGCCAGCATTTACTGACCGTGCTCACTGACTTTAACCCACTTTAGGGGCTGGAGTGCTGGCTCGGTGTTTGAAAGTGCTCACTATTCTTGCATATAGCCTGAGTTCAGTGCCCAGCATGCATGGCACACACTCAGTCATCTGTAAGTATTGCTCTGTAGGTCCTGACACGTTCTTCTGTCTTCCATGCACACAAGTGCATATGACACATAAAATAACGAACTAACTGATAGAGTACTATTTACTAGGACTGTCATCTGGTCATGTCAGTAGCGGGATATCTGCTGAACAATGGCTGCAAAGTTATATAGTGTCAATGAACTTAATAGCTCTTCTATACAACATGAAAATTGTTTTAATATAATTGAAAGGTGCCTGAGTGGGTGTTACGTGCTTTCACAAACTGTATCAACTCTGAGGTGATTTGTATGTGAATTAGCAAGTTGTGGCTAGTACACAATGTATATAGTCCCAAAACATTGCACTTGATAACACGTTCTATTTTATGTACCGATATTAGAAATTGCAAACTTTAGGGAAACAGCATTATATGTTAAAACACTGGTTATTGCAGTCAGAAAAAAAAAAAAAAAACATTAAAAACTTGTTTCCATGAGGATTTTGCTCAAGCCAACTAACTGGTCATACTCTCTTTTCAGTATGAAAAGCATCTGTGTCCTAAACATAGTCACAAGACAGCCGTCGGGAACAAGTGGGGAAAGTTTATTTTGGCTCATAGGATCTGACATGTTCAGGGTACCAAGGCCAGAAAGGAGGCGAGAATGGATGTATCCAGGCTAGCGGAACTGTCAGGCATCAACTATTTGCATCACGGCTGACCAGGTAGAAGAACGCCAGACTACAGAGAGGTGTGTAAAAGTCTCCCAGGACCTGCTTTGCCATCCAGTCCCCTTCTAATGGCTCCACAGCCTTAGAACAGACTTCATGCTGTGAATAGAGTTCAGGACGGTGAGTGTTCATCCTAGGAAGATGGCAGGGTAGTGTAAGCATGGAAGGTTAGGAGCCAACAGTTGTCAACATGGCAATACCTGAGGCACCAAGTCATATTTCTGGAGCTGTTAGCTTACTGCTGCTTGCTGTCTTACAGAAGATGGTTTGATGACACTATCTTAGCTGGTGATTGCTGTGTGTCCCATCAGTCCAGCAGCCAATTACCTTGGATTTCAGGATGAAAAAAGAAAAAAGGGATTTTCAGTGTTTATCTGTAAGAGTGTCAAGTCTATCTCTTTCTGCAGAATTGAATTTGTGATAAAAGGAGGGAAAAAGGCAAAATAGATGCTTTGGGAGAGCTTGAGGAAATTTAAAAGGTGATCTAAAATCTTTTACAACGGGTTCTGCTGAATTCATGCTAAAAATTCAATAATACTATTATTCACGGAAATACCTTACACAACTTGTCCAGACCAACAGATACAGCTGTGTTCAGTAAACATAAAACCAGATACACTGAACCAGATGGGAGAAAGAGCAGGCAATAGCTCTATACTTACTGGCACAGGAGATGAATTTCTGAACAGAACACCAATCACACAGGCACTAGGATAAATGGGACCTCATGAAACTGGAAAACTTCTGTAATTCAAAGGACACTATCAATTAAAGTAGCACCCTACAGAATGCAAAAGGATTTTTACCAACTCCACATCTGATGGAAGACTAATATCCAAAATATGTAAAGAACTCAAGAAACTAGGTAACAAAAAAAGCAAATAATCCAATTAAAAATGGAGTGGGAGCTACAGGTTAGTCAAAAGATGGGTGCAGGCAATAAACCTCTTCGCAAAGGAACTTATTCTGGTCCCAGTTGACAATGTGACCAACTGCTTGAGCTCCAGCTACCAACTAGGTCTTCCTATATATATCAACTATACCCTTGAATTGTGGAATACAGTATGAACTCTCTCCTTGCTTTGTCAAAACATTTTTTCATAGTAAACAAGAAAAGGAACTAATACGGAAAATCGTTACTGGGAGTTGGGCTGTTGTTACAATACCCTGACCATGTGATTCTTAATACTTTGGAAGTGAGTTGCAGAAGAATTGTGAAGATTGGAGAACTTCAGGCGACAAAGCCCTTCTGTGCTGTAATGAGAACGTGATGTAGGATGCTTGAATGACAGGAATGCTGATGGGTTATCCCCTAGCTATCTGCTCCCTAGGTTGTGGCAGAAAATCTTGAATGCATCATAAAAGCAACAGTGGGAGCATAATCTTACAAAGTATGTTCTGGACATCTCTGGACTTTTTAAAATAAAGACTTCATAATACCATTATAAATTATGCAATGAACAGAAAAGGTTATACTATTACATGTAAAACTTTATTATGGAACTGGAACTATTGAGGCTAAATACTAAATCACAGTGAGGATGTGAAGGGGAATAATACTCATAATGAGTAACAAATTAATTTCAGTTTAATCTGTACCAAAAATGTTAAAGTAGCTTTAAGTGGAGTACCCTTTTTCAAATAAACAGTTTGGTACAGCACTTAAAACAAGGCTGAGACTTATAGTCAAAGATACCTGTGTTGAAAATGTACATTTGGAAATACTTCACTCAACTTCCAAAAAGACAGATTTCCTTACTTTCAGAAAACAAAGTGTTTTTATTTGTTTATCTATTTATTAAAATTTTAACAAAGAAGAGACTTCATTCAGATGCTAGCACCAGATATCCATGGTGTGAAGACTGTGCCTGAGAGTGCTCTCAAGATGCAGTCCCAAGGTACATTAGTCATGTGTTCATAAAGGCTGTCAGGCTGTGTCCATCCAGGCTTGGTGCACCTAGAGGCAGGAACCCTGGCAAACTTCCTCCCTGAATGTCATCAGACACCTCCATCTAGGTGCAGTAAAGGACAAGCAAGCTTGTCCACAGGAGTGACCACACACTGTCTGTATCCTCCATGAACAAGAGCAGGCAATCACAAGAACAATGCCTAGCATTCTGAGACCTCCTCTGTCCTTGGACAAGTAGGACTTACAGGCTAGACATGCTTTTTGTTTGATAGTTCTCTTAAGCACAGTAACTTTAAACATAATGTTCACCATCACTTCCATCCCCCACTTAAGTTGTATCCTGAGTCAAGTTCTTGACCCTGTGGTGGGGACCTGTGAAAGGAACAGGCTAGCTTTACAGGTTTCTTTATGAATTCTATACCCCATATTAATTAAACTAAGTTCTCCTGGTAGGTTTCCAGAAAGCAGAAGGACAAGGACAAAAGAAGTGGGTGAATGGAGACAAGACCCACCCTGCTGCAGAAGAATGTCCAGGCCTGCAGTATGAGATAGGGTGCCTGGCAACTGGTCCGGATGGCCACAGCTCCCCCATCCAGGACATTCTGGGTGTAACTTGAAGATCAGATATCCACCAGATGTCGGGGGCAGGCCTGACTGGACGTGGGTGCCTAAAATGAACCAATGATATTAAAAGTCAACCACCCCATAACTCCATATACCCAATCCTGTACTGCCAAGCTTGCAACCCCCACGCCTCCCTTGCTTTTTCCTTTAAAAACCCCATGCCTTTGCCTCTGCGGGCTGTTCCCTGATGACTTGCAAATCAGCCCCATCACTCATTGGTCTGAATAAACCTCTTCTTTTTGAGGCAAATCATCTCCAAGTTACCTTCATCTGTCTCTCTGGTAATTGGGCTCTCGGTGGGCCTAACACCTGTTCACACTGGGATTTCATAAACATCAGTATACTAGCACCCAGACCGAAATTTCTGTATCTAGTTAAGACATTTATGATGCACAAGCCAGCGATGATCAGCAGAAGCAGAAGTGTATGTTGTTCTGCAATAGCTGAAGACAGAGTTATCATCCCGAAAAACAAGGAAATGAGAATGGCAACCATGGGCTTCCCCTGTTCTGTGTCATTTTTCTGTCTGCAGTGTTCGGGGTTTGTTTGTTTGTTTGTTTGTTTGTTTGTTTTTGTTTTCCTGAGAGTACAGGAATCTCTAATGATTGCTGAGTGGTTTGCATAGAATGTTTATTCTTACAGCCACACAATCACATCCTTGTTCTGCACAGAGTTTGGCAAGTGCTCCATCATGTTGCAAAACTGCTTGAGCTAATGAATTAACCTGCTGATGGATCTTGATCTAGTTGGTTTGTCCAGGTACCTTTTTTTTTTTCAAACAAGGGAGCCTGGGAGTCAGTATGAGCCAACCTGGTTTGTTGGGTAGGCACTCCAAGTAACCATTTGTCTTCCTTGCCAGAGAGCTTCCTTTGGACTGAACCTTTTCATTCTTTTCTTGAGGATAAGGGGTGACATAGATGCTTTTGTAAATGGGCCTCAACTGAAATTAGGATGCCATTGTAGGGCCCTAGGAAGGCTGGAATGTTAATCAAAGCCTGGGAGGGGATTCATTCAGGAAATGGGGCACTCATCAGAAGCATCTAGTTTCCTGATCAAGGTAAAAGACAGGAAGCAATCACGGCAGCTGGACTGGAGCACATCACCTAGCAAGCCCAGTCTCTCCACTTTTGTAGGACTGCCTGGAACTTGGGTGCTGTAGATCACTTTTGGAGTGGTTTGTTGTCTGATTCTGGTTCCTGCGTGGTGACTGTCAGGTGAGTGGAAATCTGACAAGACATATTCAGACTAGGGACAGAAGCTAAAGTTAAGGAATTTAAAGGAAAATCTTACATTTGGAGCCCCCCCGCAACACACACACACACACACACACTCATATTCCATCAGGAACAGGCAAAAGTTGGGGAATCTTAGTCTGTTGATTGGAGTTCAATTGACCTGTGACAGGTAGATAGATCCAAGATGTAAACTCCATGAGGCTCACATGAATTCTTTTAAGTTACAAAAGATGAACTTCTGGAGCCTTCTACTTTTAAGTCATAATAAAATCTTGGGGATTTAAAAAAAAATTATCTGAGGTTAAAAATATCAACATGCTTTTCTTTGTCCAGAGGTCTGGACAGAGGTGGTTTTAACAAACATGATGAGAAGTAATTTTAGGTATCAGAACTCCATTGATTACTATGTTAAAACTTTGAATTTTTGAAGTCTTGATATCACATATTTTTTTGTTTTGGTTGTTCTGTTTGGTTGTTTCAAGGCAGCCCTGGCTGCGATACTGAGCTTCTCCCAGGATGAGGACAGGTCTTGGCTAAAGTGCCCTGGCTTCACGTCAGAAGTTTGGAACGAGAGCAATCTCAGCATGCAGATGTATGAACAGGTTCCGGCTTACACTGTTGGATCTTGTCTCTCACATCTGCTTTCCAGTTCTCTCGGACAACCTCACTACACCATGCAAGGAACAGCAGGCACAGGATCTTGCAAAGTATGTTCAAAAAACTCCAAACTTTATTAAATAAAAACTTTATTGAATAACAACACAAATGTAAGATTTACTGCTAATAAAAAATTAAAGTTTCCTGTATAAAAATAGATTATCATGTAATTGGCAATATTCACACTAAATATATTAAGTCTATACCAATAGTGGGGCTAAGGTGACAGAATATAAATATTAACATGACATATTAAATTTCAGCTTAATATATACAAAGAAAACATCTTCAAAAATAGCTTAAGAATATATATATATTTCCTCTGCCCAACAGTTTCCCATCTGGCTCAGCATCTGCTTTGATAGTCTGTAGGGCAGAGGCTTTCAGAGGCACTCTGTGGTAGGTTCCTAGTTTGTTACATGCTTTCACAAACTGTATCAACTCTGAGGTGATTTGTATGTGAATTAGCAAGTTGTGGGTAGTACACAATGTATATAATCCCAAAACATTGCATTTGATAACATGTTCCATTTTATGTACCAATATTAGAAATTGCAAACATTAGGGAAACAGCATTATATGTTAAAACACTGGTTATTGCAGTCAGAAAAAAAAAATTAAAAACTTCAGTTTCCATGAGGATTTTGCTCATTCCAACTAACTGGTCATACTCTCTTCTCAGTATGAAAAGCATTTGTGTCCTTAACATAATAACAAGACAGCCGGCAGGAACAAGTGGGGAAAGTTTATTTTGGCTCATAGGTTCTGACATTTTCAGGGTACCAAGGCCAGAAAGGAGGTGAGAATGGATGTATCCAGGCTAGCAGAACTGTCAGGCATCAACTATTTGCATCACTGCTGACCATGTAGAAGAACACCAGACTACAGAGAGGTGTGTAAAAGTCTCCCAGGACCTGCTTTGCCAGCCAGTCCCATTCTAATGGCTCCACAGCCTTTAGAACAGTCTCCATGCTGTGACTAGAGTTCAGGATGGTGAGTGTTCATCCTAGGAAGATGGCAGGATAGTGTAAGCATGGAAGGTTAGGAGCCAACAGTTGTCAACTTGGCAATACCTGAGGCCCCAGGTCATGTTCCTGGAGCTGTTAGCTTACTGCTGCTCGTTGTCTTACAGAAGATGGTTTGGTGACACTATCTTAGCTGTTGATTGCTGTGTGTCTCATCAGTCCAGCAGCCAATTACCTTGGATCTCAGGATGAAAAAAAAAGGGATCTTCAGTGTGTTGGTGTAATGTTCTCTTAAAATGTGTATGCCTTACCCTTGTTAATTCAAATGCTGATTTCCCCACCCCCAACTCTCTGGATTCAATTTGGATATTGCATTGTGATACTATAAGCATCCTGTCTCAACTCTTGTGTAAACAGGACACAAATAAAGCAACTAGATACAATGTTGTGCAATGGGAGGAGCCAGAGGACAGGAAAGAAGGGAGGAGCTAGAGAACAGGAAGGGGCGAGAAGGAGGAGGAGCTGGAGGAGAGGAGAGCATGAGGAAAGCAGAGCTGGAGGAGAGATCTTGGAGGATGTGGAGCATGAACCAGAAATAAGATTTCACAAAAAGCAAGTATAATATGGGAAATCTAAATGTTAGGAAACTGAGGGCTTGGAGGTTTAAGAGGGAGTAAATATTGCCCAGCACTGTGTTATAGGTTAACTAAAAATCCAGTCTCTGTGTGGTGATTTGGTTATACAGCTGCTGAGAATTAACAGCAGCGATACCAGAAGTTAAACCCATAGTAAATATCAATAACTTAATACAACAAATGGCGCCCAACTAATCTAAGAATCCACACCTTTTAAATCTTACTTAAACATAATTTGGAGTGGGGGAAAAAGCTCCCAGTGATGCAAACCAAACTTAAAATCCAGAAACTCCCATTTCAGTTACTGTCTCTTTAAGAGAGGCTCTTAAACCAGCCCAGAAGCAAAAGACAGCCTCCTGTGGGCAGACCTGAGACTTCTATAACAAAACTGGCTGCTGCTGCAGTTTCGCTAAGGGGTAAACAAGCATGGCTCCTTTATACTGTGGCTGGCTCAGTTCCACAGCCATGGCCGGAAAGAAAGCAACTGGAGGCATTCAAACCTCTAGACAGAGTTTGGCCTAAACTGCATGTAAAATAAAGAATTGCCATGGCAGAGGGTGTTTTAATCCCTTTTGGCTTCATTTTGGCTGTCATATTCATGGATTTGGTTGCAATATGTTTAATGGTGTTGGTTCTTCTCCATGCCTTCTCCAAGAAAGTTCAAGGAGAAAATGGGGAAAAAGCCAAGGATAAGGGTACTAAGTTACAGACAATAGTACTCATCCAAATAATTAGGTTAATAACGGCTAAAATCCAAAGCTCTCTGGCTGCAAGGTATTTGTCAGCCCTTTCTGGTAAGGGTCCGCCAATTCACTGAAACATCAACAAAAATAACCAACTGGGCTTTGTTTGTTACACCATAAATTGGCACAACTGACCCCAAACTTAAAATTTTCTTTTCTCTTTGCTGGATTATCATATAAAGGCATTGAGTTACAAATATACTGATTTGAAACTATATATATCTGAACAAGTTGGTGAAGGCACATGCCTTTCTTCCCAACACAAAGTAAAAAGAAACAGGCAGATCTCTGAGTTCTGGATCAAGTTTGTTTACATAATAAAGCTAGGATGACAACTCCTGCTGTTTAGCCACTTACAGAGATAGTCTAAGGTTCAAAATGACAAAATTTTCCTTAAGGTTACCATGTAAATTCTTTTTTCTTAATAACAGATATTATATCCTTACTGCTCTAAAGGTTGGATTCATATCATTTTTAGGTTTATGGAAAGAGAGATAATGTCACACTGCTCTCAAATCTACCTTATCCTTTTAAAAGTGAGACATTTTCACGGGGGAAAAATGTTGGTCATGCTTAATGTAAAAAAGACACAAGAGGCTTAAAGATGGCAAAGTACATGCCAACCTAGTTTAGTCCTAAAAACTCAAAAATTATATTCATATATTTAAAAAACAAAACTGTCCATCTCATATTAAAAAGAGGGCAAGCCAAAGAATAGCCACTATCATTGTAAAGTCCAGGTACAAGATGCCTAGGATATACTTAACGCTAAGGGTAAGAGAGTTTATATGCTAATAGTAGGAGAGTTTATATATAAAGTTCGGCTATAAAGGCATAACTGTCCAGTCTGCATAAAAAAGGGGCAAGCCAAAAAATAGCCACTATCAATGAAAAGCCCAGGTACAAGATGCCTAGGGTATGCTTAAATGCTAGAGGTAAGAGGGAGTTTAAATAAAAAGTTTGACTATAAAGCCATAACTGCCCATCCTGTATAAATAAGGGACAAGCCAAACAATAGCCACAAACAATGTAAAACCCAGGTACAAGATGCCTAGGGTATGCTTATCACTGTAAAGCCCATGTACAAGATGCCTATGGTATGCTTAAATGCTAAAGGTAAGAGGGAGTTTAAATAAAGTTTGGCTATAAAGGCATAACTTCCCATTCTATATAAACAAAGGGATAGGACAAATAGCTACAAAATATATAAAAATCTAGGGCTAAACCTCAAAACAGGTACAAGATACATGCGGTATGCTTATATTCTAAATTAAAAATGAGTTTATGTAAAGTTTCCATAAAACATGCATTTTCTATTGCTCAAGGCAACCGGCTTGTCTCTCTAATGGGAGGCTTCTCTAGGGAAATAGGTAGCAACTTGGCCTAATACAACAGGCACACAAGAGCCGGAAAAGATATTTTAATCTATCTAACCTTGTTTTGATGATAATGATTGTATGTTCAATAATAATGGTAACTTATATTGCTAATCCCTTTACATGGGAACAACTCTAAAACTGACTGAGACATAAAAATGTGTCTCCAGCCAAAAACTTCAACAATACTTGGCCAATAAATCCTTGGCTATAATATCCTCAAAATGTATTATGCTAACCTTTTACTTTGCATAGATAAAAATGGCTTACAGTTTAGTTTCATCCTGCACATCTCATACATTTATAATTTTAGAACTCTATAATGCTTGTGAGAAATCATATGTTTGCAGAACAAAAGAACTGGACACCAGAGATGCTGGATCAAACCTGAAGGATTCATTCTTCAGCATGCTGAGACATTGACACATCTGTTCCAGCATCTTGCATGTTCCAGCATTCTGCTTGTTCCTGCCTCAATTGCTTCAATTGCTGTTTTCTCATCAAAGCCTGCTCCCAAAAGAACTTTGAAGAAAGCTACTAATTTTAACTGGGCCAGCATTTTAGACTGTTCCAAAAAAGAATTTTATTAAGCCTGAAATTTCTCCACATTCAAATGTTATTGGACCACAAATGATATTGCCTGCTTAATTAACCATTTTTATTTAGGCCCCCTACAGGATTTCTACATGTCCACAATGTCAGCTAGAAGAAACTCATGAGAACGGCGTCCAATTTCCTTTAAAGGGGGTTGGGTATGTGTTTTTGGTTGTTTGCTATGGCTATGAAATTTTATTGTCATTGGGAGATGTTTATTATTAACGGTTTTACAAAGTAAAACAAGGAACATACAGGGCTATTTTATAGAAATAGAAAAAGGGTAGATTATTGAATCTACTCAACTTAAGGTTTTTTTGTTATTCCCAAATAAGGTTAACTTTAACTCTGGTATAGGATTTTGCATATTGATGCAAAAATAAGTATTTTTAATACATTGGTATAAGCTTTAGTATATTGATAGAAAGTCAAGGTTACTTCCAATATTTTTAAACTATTATTAAAAGGTGGTTAGGACATGCAAGTTATTTGCAAGTTATATGCAAGGTATGCAAGTTATTTGCTTGTTATTCAACTCATAGTCATTCAGACACTAGTCTAATTTATCACAGGAGTATACATCATAGGTTTAACAGATATGATTTTGTATACAAATCGATTACATAAAGTAGGTAGTCTTCAAAAACTTCAGAGACCTACAGAATATGCATTTAAAATGGTCTTATTATTTTAAAGATTCTTCGACAATGAGACAAGTCATTTCCTGGCAGCACCCCACCTACCTGAAAGAAGATAATGAGCATTGAAGAACTTCCATGTGGAGATGGCTTCAAATGTGGCAAACAAGCCACTCGGGTAAAGAAAATACCCTCGCTTCACGACAGACAAATTCTGCCTAAAATGTGCAAGCTTAAATGCAGGACAAGTTGACTGTCGAACTCTGCCAAGACAGGGTAAGCAAGTCCTAAAAAGTTCCTGCTTCACGTATATGTCTGTCAAAATATTCTGAGCCAGAAGGCTAAAGATGATGCTCCGACGTTATAGAGAGTTATGGGTGACTAACTGTTAGCAGCAAACTGTCTCTGTCAATTATTTATTTTTTGGAAGCTGCTAACATGCACTTCCTATTTACTCTCATAACTAATTGTATTCCTTCTCAAGTCTCTGATTGGGTTGAAGACCAAATAATTACAGTACCACATCTAAGCTTAAGTTGTTTATAAATTAAGAAATGTTTTTATATAGGTAATACCAATAAGGATAAAAGTTAATTTAGGTATAGAATTTTAAAATTATCAAGATAGATCGGATAATCAGACGCTTTCTTCTAAGATACCCTCTCCATGTGCTAAATACACATGGACTAGACATTGCACGTGTAGATCTTACCTAACAGTTTTCATAATTTCAAAATTATTGTTGTATTGAAAAAAAAAGAGCCTTTTATTGGACTTAAGGGGGAAATGTTGGTGTAATGTTCTTTTAAAATGTGTATGCCTTACCCTTGTTAATTCAAATGCTGATTTCCCCACCCCCAACTCTCTGGTTTCAATTTGGATATTGCATTGTGATACTATAAGCATCCTGTCTCAACTCTTGTGTAAAAAGGACACAAATAAAGCAACTAGATACAATGTTGTGCAATGGGAGGAGCCAGAGGACAGGAAAGAAGGGAAGAGCTAGAGAACAGGAAGGGGTGAGAAGGAGGAGGAGCTCAAGGAGAGGAGAGCATGAGGAGAGCAGAGCTGGAGGAGAGATCTTGGAGGATGTGGAGCATGAACCAGAACTAAGATTTCACAAAAAGCAAGTATAATATGGGAAATCTAAATGTTAGGAAACTGAGGGCTTGGAGGTTTAGGAGGGAGTAAATATTGCCCAACACTGTGTTCTAGGTTAACTAAAAACCCAGTCTCTGTGTGGTGATTTGGTTTTACAGCTGCTGAGGATTAACAGCAGCGATACCAGAAGATAAACCCATAGTAAATATCAATAACTTCTTACAACATCAGTGATTATCTGTAAGGGTGTCAAGTCTATCCCTTTTTGCAGGATTGAATTTGTGATAAAAGGAGGGAAACAGGCAAAATAGATGCGTTGGGGGAGCTTGAGGAGATTTAAAAGGTGATCTAAAATCTTTTACAATGGTTCTGCTGGAATCATGCTAAAAGTTCAATAGTACTATTATTCAAGGAAATACCTTTCACAACTTATCCAGACCAACAGATACAGCTGTGTTAGGTCAACATAAAACCAGATACACTGAATCAGATAGGAGAAAGAGCAGGCAACAGCTCAGTACTTACTGGCACAGGAGATGAATTTCTGAACAGAACACCAATCGCACAGGCAATAGGATAAACGGAAACTCATGAAACTGGAAACCTTCTGTAATACAAAGGACACTATCAATTAAATTAGCACCCTACAGAATGCAAAAGGATTTTTACCAACTCCACATCTGATGGAGGACTAATATCCAAAATATGTAAAAAACTCAAGAAACTAGATAACAAAAAAAGCAAATAATCCAATTAAAAATGGAGTGGGGGCTACAGGTTAGTCAAAAGATGGATGCAGGCACTAAACCTCTTTGCATAGGAACTTATTCTGGTCCCATTTAACAATGTGACCAACTGCTTGAGCTCCAGCTACCAACTAGGTCTTCCTACATATATATCAACTATACCCTTGAATTGTGGAATACAGTATGAACTCTCTCCTTGCTTTGTCAAAATATTTTTTCATAGTAAACAAGAAAAGGAACTAATACGGAAAATAGGTACTGGGAGTTGGGCTGTTGTTACAATACCCTGACCATGTGATACTTAATACTTTGGAAGTGAGTTGCAGAAGAAATGTGGAAGATTGGAGAACTTCAGGCAACAAAGCCCTTATGTGCAGTAATGAGAACTTGATGTAGGATGCTTAAATGACAGGAATCCTGATGGGTTATCCCCTAGCTATCTGCTCCCTAGGTTGTGGCAGAAAATCTTGAATGCATCATAAAAGCAACAGTGGGAGCATAATCTTATAAAGTATGTCCTGGACATTTCTGGACTTTATAAAGAGTTCATAATACCATTATAAATTATGCAATGAACAGAAAAGGTTAAACTATTACATGTAAAACTGATTATTATGAAACTGGAATTATTGAGGCTAAATACTAAATCACAGTGAGGATGTGAAGGGGAATAATACTCTTAATGAGTAACAAATTACTTTCAGTTTAATCTGTACCAAAAATGTTAAAGTAGCTTTAAGTTGAGTACCCTTTTTCGAAAAAACAGTTTGGTACAGCACTTAAAACAAGGCTGAGACTTATATTCAAAGATACCTGTATTGAAAATGTATGTTTGGAAATACTTCACTCAACTTCCAAAAAGACAGATACCCTTACTTTCAGAAAACAAAACGTTTTATTTGTTTATCTATTTATTAAAATTTTAACAAAGAAGAGACTTCTTTCAGATGCTAGCACCAGATACCCACGGTGTGAAGACTGTGCCTGAGAGTGCTCTCAAGATGCAGTCCCAAGGTACATTAGTCATGTGTTTATAAAGGCTCACAGGCTGTGTCCATCCTGGCTTGGTGCATCTAGAGGCAGGAACACTTGCAAACTTCCTGCCTGCATGTCATCAGACACCTCCATCTAGGTGCAGTCAAGGGCAAGCAAGCTTGTCCACAGGAGTGACCACACACTGTCTGTATCCTCCATGAACAAGAGCAGGCAATCACAAGAACAACACCTAGCATTCTGAGACCTCCTCTGTCCTTGGACAAGTAGGACTTACATGCTAGACACGCTTTTTGTTTGATAGTTCTCTTAAGCACAGTAACTTTAAACATAATGTTCACCATCACTTCCATCCCCCACTTAAGTTGTATCCTGAGACAAGTTCTTGACCCTGTGGTGTGTATCTGTGAAAGGAACAGGCTAGCTTTACAGGTTTCTTTATGAATTCTATACCCCATATTAATTAAACTAAGTTCTCCCGGTAGTTTTCCAGAAAGCAGAAGGACACAGACAAAAGGAGAAGTGGGTGAATGGGGACAAGACCCACCCTGCTGCAGAAGAATGTCCAGGCCTGCAGTATGAGATAGGGTGCCTGGCAACTGGTCCGGATGGCCACAGCTCCCCCATCCAGGACATTCTGGGTGTAACTTGAAGATCAGATATCCACCAGATGTAGGGGGCAGGCCAGACTGGACGTGGGTGCCTAAAACGAACCAATGATATTAAAAGTCAACTACCTCATAACTCCATTCACCCAATCCTGTACTGCCAAGCTTGCAACCCCCACGCCTCCCTTGCTTTTTCCTTTAAAAACCCCATGCTTTTGTCTCTCGGGGCTGTTCCCTGCTCACTTGCAAAGCAGCCCCATCACTCACTGGCCTGAATAAACCTCTTCTGTTTCAGGCAATCCATCTCCAAGTTACTTTCATCTGTTTCTCTGGTAATTGGGCTCTCGGTGGGCCTAACACCTGTTTACACTGGGATTTAATAAACATCATTATACTGGCACCGAGACCGAAATTTCTGTATCTAGTTAAGACATTTATGACGCACAAGCCAGCGATCATCAGCAGAAGTTGAAGTATCTGGTGTTCTGCAATAGCTGAAGACAGAGTTATCATCCCGAAAAACAAGGAAATGAGAATGGCAACCATGGGCTTCCCCTGTTCTGGGTCATTTTTCTGTCTGCAGTGTTCGGGGTTTATTTGTTTGTTTTTGTTTTCCTGAGAGTACAGGAATCTCTAATGATTGCTGAGTGGTTTGCATAGAACAACATTTTCTCTTACAGCCACACAATCACATCCTTGTTCTGCACAGAGTATGGTGAGTGTTCTATCATGTTGCAAAATTTCTTCAGCTAATGGATCAACCTGCTGATGGATCTTGATCTAGTTGGTTTGTACAGGTACCTTTTTTTTTCAAACAAGGGAGCCTGGAGGTCAGTATGAGCCAGCCTGGTTTGTTGGGTAGGCACTCCAAAGAAACATTTGTCTTCCTGGCCAGAGAGTTTCCTTCGGACTGAACTTTTTCAGTCTTTTGTTGAGGATAAGGGGTGACATAGATCCTTTCGTAAATGTGCCTCAACTGAAATTAGGATGCCATTGTAGGGGCCCAGGAAGGCTCAAATGTTAATATAAGCCTGGGAGGGGATTCATTCAGGAAATGGGGCACTCATCAGAAGCATCTGGTTTCCTGATCAAGGTAAAAGACAGGAAGCAATCAAGGCAGCTGGACTGGAGCACATCGCCTAGCAAGCCCAGGCTCTCCACTTTTGTAGGACTGCCTGGAGCTTGGGTGCTGTAGATCACTTTTGGAGTTTTTTGTTGTCTGATTCTGGTTCCTGGGTGGTGACTGTCAGGTGAGTGGAAATCTGCCATGACATATTCAGACTAGGGACAGAAGCTAAAGTTAAGGAACTTAAAGGAAAATCTTACATTTGGAACCCCCCCCCCCAACACACACACACACATATTCCATCAAGAACAGGCAAAAGTTGGGGAATCTTAGTCTGTTGATTGGAGTTCAATTGACCTGTTACAGGTAGATCCAAGTTGCAAACTCCATGAGGCTCACATGAATTCTTTTAAGTTACAAAAGATGAACTTCTGGAGCCTTCTACTTTTAAGTCATAATAAAAGCTTGGGGATTTAAAAAAAAATTATCTGGGGTTAAATACATCAACATTCTTTTCTTTGTCCAGAGGTCTGGACAGAGGTGGTTTTATCATGATGAGAAGTAATTTTAGGTATCAGAATTCCATTGATTACTATGTTAAAACTTTGAATTTTTGAAGTCTTGATATCACATATTTTTTTGTTTTGATTGTTCTGTTTGATTTTTCAAGGCAGCCCTGGCTGCGATATTGAGCTTCTCCCAGGAGGAGGACAGGTCTTGGCTAAAGTGCCCTGTCTTCAGGTCAGAGGTTTGGAAAGAGAGCAATCTCAGCATGCAGATGTATGAACAGGTTCCGGCTTACACTGTTGGATCTTGTCTCTCACATCTGCTTTCCAGTTCTCTGTGACAACCTCACTATACCATGCAAGGAAAAGCAGGCATAGGATCTTGCAAAGTATGTTCAAAAAACTCCAAACTTTATTAAATAAAAACTTTATTGAATAACAACACAAATGTAAGATTTACTGCTAATAAAAAATTAAAGTTTCCTGTATAAAAATAGATTATCATGTAGTTGGCAATATTCACACTAAATATATTAAGTCTATACCAATAGTGGGGCTAAGGTGACAGAATATAAATATTAACATGACATATTAAATTTCAGCTTAATATATACAAAGAAAACATCTTCAAAAATAGCTTAAGAATATATATATTTATATATATATAATATATAAAATATATTTTTATTTATATATAAATATTTGTTTATTTACATATATATATAAATATATATATATATTTTGGAATAAACAGTTTAGTACAGCCCTCAGCAGGGTGACGCTTCAAGGAGTCCTGGGTTTACAATGAACATCTAGCATTAGTTACTCCTTTCTCGAGAATAAAATAGATGTGTAAAATACAGCAAAGCAGTTACTATTGACACTGAGGCTCGAGGGTACTCTTTTGGATGGTAGGAAAGATTGGCCTGCCTCATCACCAGTGAGCTTACTGCCATTTAAAACACCATCTTCCCTGTTCTGTTCAGAACACCCGAGGGATGCCTTTCTTATCTTGTACTTACAAAGTTGCTACACCTAAAGGCCACTGGAAAACATCTGTGCCATTAATCCAAGGGCTGTCGTATGTTATGAAAAGCAGGTCCACAAAGCCTCCATTTCTTTTGAGGAACTGCATTATCCAGTCATTGTCACAGTATTCATTTCCAAGCAAGACAACAGCCAGATGCCGCAGTTTCTGGGTTTGCATTAAATTCTGTGCATACAGTAATCACTGGGTGGGATGGGAGATCTTTGCTTTTTCTCTTCAGTTTAACACAAGGACCACATTGTCCACCTCTATGGAGAAGTACCCTGGAACCACACCCGGGCCAGTGATGAAGCTGTCGAAAACAACACACCACAAGCAAGAGATAAACAAAACTGAACAAAGGAAATTTCAATCGTTTTATATAAAATCTAGAATAAGATTTAATTAATATTCTCATTGGAAGTGCAATTTGTGTAATGCACGTTCTTCTGAGAAAGTGGGACAGAATAATAGAAAGCTTTGGATGTAGAAATTCAGCTAGTATATGAGAGTTGACTCTCATTTCTTCACTGAAGGCAAGGCATTAAGATACAATGTAAAGGAAAGCATCAAGCTTCAGGAGATTCTGAGCATAATTAAAAGGATTTGTGTGCATGCGTGCCACGGTGTGCTTGTGACAGCCAGAGGACAACTGGGAGGAGTTGGTTCTCTCCTTCCACCATGCAGACCTTGGGGTTGAATTCAGGTTGTCTCAGTTAAGGGCAACCACTTTTACCCAGCAACTCATCTTACCAGCCCTTAAAGGATAATTTTATGTAAATATGAAAGTACATAAAAATAAGTATTGAAAAATACTTATATATCTTCCATCAGTAGAAATATAAAAATATGAGTGAGATTATACATTAAATTCCTAATAGCAATTCTTTAGTGAAGAATATAAAGAGTAGGAAACAATGAAAAGGCTATTATTGGAAACAATTCTGTTAGGAGGAAAGTTAAACATAAAGAATTCCTGACAGCTGAGATATATTAAGTCTGAGTGGTTAGCAAGTGGGAGAATGTTGTATTTTCTTCTTTGCAATATATGTTTAAGAGTCTTCATAAAAGGAATAGACATGCTCCATAACTCACACTGTCACCCGCTGCCCCAAGCAATCACCAAAGTGTTCTGAACTTTGGGAGTCAAAGTGCAAGGGAATGAGCAGTTGGGAAGTGAAAACAGTGAGTGTGGACATCCGTTCTGAAATTCCGGATGAGGATCAATGGAGAGTAGTGGGGGAGGAAAAAGAAGTAGAGAGAGGCAGCACCTGACAGAACATGGTCTGAGAGGAGAAGGATGGAATGCACAGAACATCCTGGAGTAGGGAGATCACCTCCTAGAGAGCTCAGGGTGAGGGAAGGCTCGAGAGAGAAGGGGTAAAGATGCCTGAGCATCTAGTTAAGGCAGAGAATTATGGATGCCCTCACTCTCATTGGGCTAGGAATAAAAATGTGCGCCCCACTCCCTGTCCATGTGGTGCTGGGAACCAAGCCCAGATGTGGGCATGTTCAGTGAGAGTTCTACCAACTGAGCTGTATCTCCAACCCCTAGCTACAACACTTAAAACAGGAAAATTTCCGACTATACACTAACATAAAAATAAGGCTTGTGTATGAGTAGTATAATGTACAGAATGAGTGCTATGTTCTAATTATCTAAGGTTATTACTGAAAATCCATTAAATGAAAATAATCATGTACAGAATTCTAATTTGCTCTTGTGGGTTACTTAGCATATGTGTAAGCATCAGAACTTACAATGTTCAATATATTTTTCTACTGCTTGCCTCAACTGAAAAATGTCTTCAGAGTAAGCACTTCCATATAGCGAGCCCAGAGAAATCATTTCAGTCCGAAGTAACTGTGCAAACAGTATAGTTTTGGAAATCACTTAAATTAGCACCAGTTAACTTGACTGAGACTACAACTTGCAATTCCATAAGACTTCATTCATTTTGGATACATTATCTACCACTTTTCATTGTTTAATAAGGTATTTAAAAAATGTCACAAACTTGCCTACAAAGTTCTCTAAGAGGAAAGAACACGGTTTCTTCCATGATGACGTAAAATCTTGCATACAAACCTCAGAAAGGCAAACTGGGCTTAGCCTTTCTTGGTGGTAGTTATCGATGTTTTGCTTTAATCCCTCTTCTATCACTGTGGTAATACCAAGTAATTCTAAGCTTAAGGATGACACGCATGACTGTGCCTTCAGGGAAGAAATGAGAGTCTCACATATTCCATTCTATAGACTAGTTGAATTCCAGAAACTTCTCTGCAATGTTAGTCCACTGACATGTTCACTGCTCAACTACAAACACAGAAAGCAATTTATGCATGCAATAGACATTCACTTTTTTTTGGACTGGCCATTGAACCCAAGGTGTTGCACATTCTATGACAGCCTTCCTGCCACTAAGATCCACTTACTCTTTCAAGCAGTGAAATCTAACTAGTGTGAAGTTTAGGAGTATACACACAACCTACAATGAGATTAGAACAGTGAGGCTAAATACCTGTTTACACTGCATGTATGATTCCTTTGAGAGAGTCAAGCAATGACAGGCTAGGGAGCTACCTGAGTTGGCAAAGTGCTTGTGCCGTGAGCATGAGGACCTAAGGACAATTCTTGAACTAAGATAACAGGCTGATGTCGTGATGGAGAGGCAGATCCCTGGTGCTCACTGTCCAGACAGCCTAGCCTAATCACTAAGCTTCTATGAGAAACCTGTTCTCAAACCAGCTAGTAGCTGCAGGCTGCCCAGATGTGTATGTGGGCACACATGTGAACATAGGGTGAAGGGAGAAGTGGTGGGTTGTACAGAGAAGGAACTGGAGGGGAGGGAATGCAGGTTGGACTGGATCATGTATTCATGATCTAACATGTATTCATGTCCTCATGTACTAACATTATATAAAATATTTAATTGAAGACAAAAAGGGACAAGCCCGGTTCTGGTGATATGCACCTGTAATCCCACCACTGAGGAGGCAGAGGCAGGCAGATCGTTGTGATTTTGAGGCCAGCCTGGTCTACAAAGCGAGTCCAGCGCAGCCAAGGCTACACAGAAAAACACTGTCTTGAAACAACAATAACAAAAACCAAGTAAACATGTAAAAACAACTAATATTTATTTCCGTTAAAAGCCAACTGGAAACAGTACCTTCATGATAAAACTATGTTTTTTTTTTAAATTAAAGTCATCTTAATTCTATTTGAAAATTAAGAAATTATACAGTAATAAGTAAGTTAAATAAAAGTAAAATCCTTGAAAGTGTTACCAATGGACTCGTTTTTTAGAATCTAAAAAGCAAAACAGAAAAAGTTTTGAATTTTGGAAAAAAAGGGAGCCTACATAATTACGTAAATCATAGTAGATATGACATAAAATGTTTTAATAAGTAAAAGTTGGACTCTGAGTATTTCCAGGTTAACCTAACTACGAATGAAAAGAAAATCATGAAAGTAATGTTTACTTTCGTCCTCTAAGGCATAGAACACTATGTTCATTTACCAGTCAAGTGTATGAAATGTGGAACATGAAGTTTTCCATATCATCAGCTAAAACCAAAACAGAAATAAGACTCCCCAGAATTAATTTACAGACTTTTAATTTCTTTCTTCTCTGCACTGGGGACTGATCCCGGGGCCTGGCACATGCCAGGCAACTCATCTGCCACTGAGGCAGGTCTCCAGCTTTCCCTCCAAAATTACCTTGAAATGTCTAATTTAATAAGAAAACGTTTACTAAAGTGTAATCAGAACCTATTTATTTATTTATTCATTCCCAGGATTGATTTCTGTTTTCTTCCCAAGCCGAAGCATAAAGATATAAAATAGGTTTATAGAAGTATAAATATACTGTGCATACTATATGATAAAATATAGAGCATCCTTATGAGAGTATATTCCCTCCAGTAGGTCCATGAGGCGTCACGCGGCAGGCAAGGTCAGTGTTGTCTAACAGTACCTGTACTGTGTTCTTCCTACAATCAACTGTCCTTCCCTCCATTGCGCAGTCACGTCCGGGGATCAAGAGTGCCTTCGAAAATATGTTCCCACAGATACAAACCTGGTAGTCAAAGAACAAAACCAGACACATCTGCTGTCTTAGCCGTTTTAGAATGTCAGGAAAATGTATGTTTTACTCTTTTCTCTTTTGACTCTGAGCTGAGACGTTTCTCTCCATGGTCGGTTGCAGGCGGTGACCTAGACAATCCTTGGTCATGTGTGGCAGCTTACTGTATGCGGGGTAGACTTCAGTGGCTGTAGTTGTAAAGATGACAGGACATTTCACTTATACCGAGGAACCCCAAATGTCACTGAACCCTGGCTACCCATCATATTCTGAAGCAAAATGTATATTATAAACTAAAATACCATCATTATTAGAATTAATTTAGTATCATGACTGGAGAGACTAAATGTCTTGCGCTGAAGCCACAAGTACACCAAAGCATTCAGTGTGTCAAGGGGATAGATATCACCTCCCCATTTGCTCAGAGGACCTTGAAGGCATGATCCCCTCTGCAAGCTGACACTTCATCCTGTCTCCTAAGGGCAACCACGATGCTTTGTTTTGTTACATGAGTTAAAATTAATATGCAGGCCTACAACCTCTGAGAACCCCTTGTCAGTTATTTTGAAAGATATTCTTTGGTCCATTTCCATTATGCCATGCTCTTAAAGCCACACTAACAACCAGTATGAAAATGTGGGCCATTGTATAAAACATCCAAATGTGTCAGCCTAAATAATGCCCCGCGTCTCCAGGTCATACCTTAATCTCTAGATCCTGTGACTATTGTCTTACACAGCAGAGTGTCTCAATGTGACCTAGCTGCTGAGATGCAGAGCCTTCCAGAGACACAGACACTCCCGCCTTGAGGAAGGCAGAAGCTGTAACGTTCTCAATAGCTACACAGGCAGTTCACTACAGCAGCCTCAGCAAACTGTGCTATGTGGGTAGAACACGGTACCTGGAAGGGAGGTGCCACTGTTACAAACAGTTACATGTGGATGGGGCTTGGAAACTGGAAATGAGGGTGGCTGGAAGAACTCTGAAGTGTAACTTTTTTTAATTTTTACTTTTATAAGCAAAGTCTACTTTAGATTGCCTGAAACAGACTGCAGAATAATTCAGATGCTCACAGTTCATTTAGTGAGCAAGACTCAGAAGAGAGCAAGGAACACAGTAGAGAAAACCTACATTGCCTTAAGAACAGACTCCCTGAAACTGACTTGGTTAAAGGAAATACACAATCTAGCAAATTCCTCACCAGGACAGGACACAGTTTACACTGTCTTCTCAAGCTGTTCCTCTTACACTGACTTACCAATGGCTGCTTTGACCCACATTTGTACACTGTGTTTGTGTTTCTCTTTTGTGGGTTTGTTTAATATTTGCAGATGATCTTCTGGGCTCCTCTAAGGGGCTTGGGTCACTTCTCCAGCCCCACCCCCTGCAGCACACACAGCTTGTCTTCTAAGCTCCAGAAGGCTCTATTCTATTGCTGTTGCTCTTCTAGATAGTCATCTTATGTTACTGCAACTGGGATGGACTTCCCCAATAGCCTCTCAGAGGCTCTCTGCATGGTCCCTTTAATCCTGGGTCTTCAGCTGCTGCTGAGGCTGCACCTTCAGCAGTGGCCTCTCCTGGCTTCTCACAGAGCCAAGTCTCAGCTGATCTCCACACTCCTTCATGCCTTCAAAACCAGTACCACCTGGGTGACTCTTACACTACCAAGTTCTGTTGCCAACAGCCTTGGCCACCTCTGGAACACAATGCCTGTGTGTTGACCCCGAGAAAACACTTTCCAGAAGCCTTTACGTTAATGATGCTGGGCTCTTATCGCTGCTAGTTCCTCAGCTGAGGCTGAGCAGCACTGATTGTCTCAGTTACACAAAGCATTCTCTTCAATAGTGCTGGTCTTTTGTTAATCACAGCTGATTCTTCAGCTCCAGCTGTTCAGACACCACAGATTCCTCACACAAATGGCCCAGCCGAGTCTTTGCTTTCCTCTGAACCTTGACAAGCCAGGCCTCTATTGTCAGCACCGCTCTCAACATCCTTATCTTCCAAGCTCCACCAGCTGCCCACTAAGCTGTCAACACTCAATGGTTTTTTCATCCAAAGTTTTAAGTCCTTCTGCAAACCTCCCAAAACATCACGGTCAGCTCAGTCTCACAGCAACACCCCACAATCCTGGTACCAACTTGTCTTAGTTAGGGCTGCTATTACTACTACTACAATGAAACACTGAGACCAACAAGAAAGTCAGGGAGGAAAAGGTTTATTTGACTTACATATCACTGAAGGAAGTCAGGACGGGAACTCAAGCAGGGCAGGGACCTGGAGGCAGGAGCTGATGGAGAGGCCATGGAGGGGTGTTGCTTACTGGCTTGCTCCTCATGGCTTGCTCAGCCTGCTTTCTTATAGAACTAGGACCATCAGCCCAGGGATGGCACCATTCAGGATGGGCTGGGCCCCTCCTCATCAATCACAAATTAAGAAAATGACCTACAGCTGTATCTTATGGATCAATTGAGGCTCCCTCCTTTGAGATGACTCTAGCTCATGTTAACAAAAGACTAGCCAGGACAGATACCAAGGGACCTTGGGAATCTTCCGGCCTCTGCCTTTCCATCCCTGGGATTACTGTGTCCTGGGACAGAACTGGGACCTTTGGACCTTGTTCTTCTTTGCAAGACCTTACTGATCGAGCCTTTTCTCCAGCCTGGATGTTCTAATGTCTTTCATTAAACTCTTTATTTATATGCATATTGGATCTTTTTGTTTCATTTTTTATTTTTTTTCATGTGAACTTAGTTATTTTCTATTATGATTTCTGAGAAACCTGGGCAGTTTTAGTAGCACAAAAACTTTTATAAATGTTGATAAGAGTAGAAAGGCTCTTTAGTTTAAATTTTAAATCATACATTAAAAATTTTTTTCACTTATCCTCTTTATAAAACTACTGGTATTTTGGCCCAGAGAACATCTAAAATTTATGATACCATACATTTTATTTTTCAGTACCTGTGGTGTTATTAATCCTGTTATTAGTACCTGAGGAATGTTAAGTATTTATTAACATTTTTTCCATCCCCACCGAAGAATCTTATGTACTTGTCCTGTTGTTTGGTCTGATCTGTGGCCATCTAAAATTGCTTTGGTTAAGTTTTGTTTTGTTTTGTTTTGTTTTTTGGTCTCATGGCCAGTGTCCAGTAAAACTGACTTGCATCTCTCTTTAGAAAACTATTGGAGTCTGGAGAATGTTCTTAAACACATGTGCAGGCAGCAAGTAGTTATTTAGCACCCTACATCCTCATCACTTGTTTTAGCAATGTGGGAGAACAAACAGAACCTTGGTTATGTCAAAATGCAGTGTGTGGCCACCTCTGTCTTGTAGATGACCCTGGTGTGTGCCTGATGGCTACCAGGAGGAGGTGCTGGTTAATATTGAGTGGCATAAGTCATCCTACAAACAGGCACCATGCCTGGAAGATTGTAACATAGTCAACCTGGAGAAACATTATTACAAATCATAAATCTTGCGGGTTTTTGAAAAAGAACTCAATCTTTGTAATACATTTCTTCAATGCTGTAGCCTCTTAACATAGCAACAAAAGAAGTCAGTAGAAAAAAAAATGAGTAAACTGTAATTAATACAAGAGAAGAAGTCAGTAGATATAAACTGTACAAAATTTGCAAAATTTTGGAGTGGAACAGTTCTGCCAAAACAACTTTCTTCTAAAAGGCAGATGGGAAACTGCACGTAACTATAGTTAACAGAAGAGGGCACTGCAGGCAGACTTTTAAAGTATATGACCACTGTATTAGAGGTTTCTGATCTAGTCTAACAAATTCTTTAAAAAATAGATTATAGAAGTTGGGTGCTTATGTGTCAGTGAATTTGTGATGTTTGTTCTGAGTTAAAAAAATAAAGAATGTTACAAAGAGCATTCTGGGTTTCTTATTAAAGAGATCTGTGTTTGTAAAAGTGGCTAATCTTTTATGAGCAATCTGTTTCTAGGTCACTCCAACTGAGGGAACAAATGGAATAAAGATGATAAAAAGAAAGATTTCTCTGTGTTGGCCCCATCAGCTGTGCACTGAGGCTTGTCCCCTCCCTACTCTTCCTGCTCTCTGATGTGCGAGTGACCTCCTCCTTCATCATAGTTGGCTGTGCTAATGTCTTCCACTTGCCACACGTGGTTAAACCCAGACAAATAGCACTGTCCCTCCCCCTGGGAGATGTGTAGATTGCCACAGTGATGTGGATGCCAAAAGGCACGTGGCACTGTCAGTTCTGCTGATACGGCATGCATGCGCCCCTAAGGCGACTTAATATGCTGGCATGGGTTGGTGATGGTGAGGGCTCCCACTTTCTAAGGAGAAGGGGAGAGGGGCAAGGGAAAGAGTGAGGGGGTGGGATCAGGAGGAGAGGAGGAAGGGGGCTACAATTGGCAGGAAAGTGAATAAATAAAAAGAAACAGGTTTCTTTTTTCTTTTAAACATCAACTCATTTTCATTACAAACAAAACTCTTTAATCTTGTTTTGATGAAGCCTCAAAATGTACCTGGCCTTGCCTACATTCTAGAAGAAAGACATTTTGGAATCAAACACTCAAAGGGAGGGGACTGTGTGATCTCTGCTGGTCCTAGGCTTGAGCTTGCTCTTGCAGGTCAAGATGAGAATTAGCACTAGCAGTGCATTTCCATGAAAATTTCTGATCCTTTCATAATCAAAGAGGGCTGTGCTACTCTGCACTCAGTCTTAACTGCAGCTCGGCTGTGCATGTCTGGAGAAGCCCAACCTTGGACTCTAGAAGCAATATTTATCTGTGTGCTGTGTTCTCACAGAATAGGAGTAGGACAGTTGGGATCTCTGGGCACTAATTCACTTTCACACCAGAGTGCTCCAGGACTTACCTTCTTGTGTCAGCTGTTTATTTATTTTTGACTTGCTGCTTTAAAAGATAACAGTTTGAAAACTCCCAGGTTGGTGATGCAGCTTGATTTCTATGTCTGTATTCTGGGGCTTCTGACTAAACTTCCCTCTTATTAATCAACATCTAGACTTATGGGTTAGTTCTATAATTTCATAGTGGGCAGGGTAAGTTTCACTTCTGATCCCTACCAAAATGTCACCAATGTTTGGCACTCCTAGCTCATACAGTTTGTCTTGTTTGCCCAGGTCTTCTACTAGTGTGACAACATTTCCGGTTCCTTGAACTGTACCTCATGTGACACAATGTCAAATCATTCCCCTAATACTTTCAGAGAGAGCCACTGTGGAAAACAGCATTTCATTTTCCTACAACCTGGCAATGTAGAGTTGCCAAAGAAAATAAAGTTTCCATCTTACTATAGTTCCAAAAATGGGAATTAACTTAAGTCCAATAGAAGCATGCACAGAATCTTTATGATAAAATACAATGAGAACAAAATGAAAAGGAAAGACCCAAATTGCTGAGGATGGATAGCATATGTATTCATTAGAGAACATGTACATGAGGTAACAATTATTCCCTAAATTATTGATGGACTTCAGTAAATCCAAATAGATAACGAATCTTGAGGCTTTAGAAACACGGACAAGCAAAAGCACATGAGGGAAGCACAAGAATGACAACAGTCTGGAAAAGTGAAAGAAATATGGAGGAGGCACAGTACTCCAGACAGAATAAAGCCACAGCGACCAAGGCACTGTGTTGTCAGTGAGCCCAAGCATTCAACAGAACATCTTAATGTCGATGTGCAAGTGAACAGTTAGTTGGTTTTTGACACTGCTGCAAAACCAATAAAGAAAAGGTAATTTTTTCCAAGAAATGGTGTTGGAATAATTAGATATCCATGAGCAAAATAGGTACAATTTTTGCAGCCTATGAAAAGTTACCTTGAAGGGGACTGTAGATTAAACATAAAATTATCATAAAGTGTTTAAAAGAAACCATAGAAAAGGATCTCCATTACCTTGAGGATTGATGGTAAGTTTCCATATATGACTCCAAAAGCAAAATGTCTGAAAAAAATATCAACAGCAGCAGATTGAAAGAAAATGTTTGCAAATCATATACACGAACAATGCAAAATGTAGTCTCAGTACAATAAAACCAATGCCTGGTGGAAAAAAATGGGTAAAATATTGGAAGATATTTGTGCCATTTTTTTCTTTGATGTGAAAAACAAACAAACAAACAAACAAAACAGCGGACAAAAGCGAGCTAAGAGCAGGGAGGTGTCTGTTGGGCCCTGGTTTGCAGGTCCTGGCTAGTGGGAGCCCCAGCCCGCGAGGCCGGCCAGGCCAACTCGGGCGAGCGAGTGGCTGGGGGGTGCGGAGTGGAGGCGGCTCCTGGCCGCTTCCTCTACGGCCGTGGGGCGGACGCGGGGACCGCGCCAGCGCCGCGCACCATTGTTGAGACCCTCGCGGGGGTCGCGCCCCGCCGGCCGACGCCGCCTCCTCCCTTCCTGCAGGAGCCCCGGGGCTGGGACGCCGCCGCCGCTGCCGACACCCGGCAGGCCGAAGGGATGGCCGTCCCCGCGCGAGTCCGATCTGCGGGGCTTGAATGGCGGCGGCGGCGACGCGCCTCGGACACGTCGTGTTCAGAACCGGCGGGAAACGCCTCTCCGGAACCTGCGCCGCGAGGGTCCTCTACTGCCTCGGTCGCCCGGCGCCTGGGCTCGGTCTCCGCCGCCCATCGGCCGCTGTTGCCCCCTGGCGGCCGCGGCCACTCGCGCACCCGTAGCTGCGCCCCCGCCCGGCGGCCGCCCAGCCCTTGGCACGCGCTCAACCCTGTGCTCGCTGCGCAGGGAGGATGGCTGGGGCTGCCGCAGGCGGCTGGCACTTCGGCGAGGCGGGGCCCTGTCGCCCGAGGGGACCGCGCTCAGGGCCGACCCTTTAGCCGCCCTCGCCCCGGTCCCGGCTCCGAGCTCGTCCTGGAAGATGGAGGCCCCTTGTGGCCAACCCGAGTGGGGCCCGCGCACCAGCAGTGACTGCCCTGAAGGACCCCGCTGAGCCTCGCTCCTCCTGGGCTCCGCGCGGTGGTCTGCGCCTGGAGACTCCTCTGAACCTAGGGACAGACTTTCTTGCCGCCTTCTGTGTGGGTCCTCGACAGTTTTTTCCAGGGGAGGATGTCCAGAGTTGGGTGTCGCCCTTAAAGAATCCAAGATGCTAGACCCCAGGAGGCAACTGAATATTGGATTGTGAAGGACCTGCCTGTCAAAAAGCACAAGAGGGCGAAGTTGTCCAGTTGAGGCAGGGAGGAAAACTGCCTGAGCACCATCGTGCTCTCGATCCCAGATGTAGTTCAGGTACTAGGATGACAGGGAAAGAGCGGTATACTTGGCATCGGTCACACTTAGGTGTCGCTGGCTTTCATCCGGCTGTGTTTACCCTTTAGGACCTTTTCTGGCTCCTCTCAACCAGTTTATCAAATGCTGAGTGATATATAGCAAAGGCGTGTCTGATGCCAAAATGTTTTCACTGCAAGATCTAACGGTCAGAGACTTTTAGACTGCTCCCTTAGTGAACAAACATAAGCCAAGAACGGGGAGTCTGCGTTAGGCAGCTGTCCTGAAGTATCTTAACCGTGTATTGCATAAATAAAGAGTTGCAGGCTGTGGGAATAATAGTGTCATCCAAGTTCAGGACTTGGGGACATGGACGGGATGAAAAGCAGACTGTGCGTGAGGCAGGTTGGGGAATAAGTTGTTATAGAAAAACAGCTCTTCAACAATTGATTGTTAGTTTGCAGTGGTGGGGAATTAACCAAGGCCTCATACATGCAAGACTATCCCTGAGCCATCACCACCCCTCCTCCACCTCTCCACCCCACCTCCCACCCATCACTCTGCAGCCGCCTGTTCCTGCATTTAAAGGTTGAATAGTAAGTACTTGGCCATCTATGAGAGAGGAAAATGCATTCCAGAGAAAAGACACATTTTACCCTTGCTCACTGCAAATAACTTTTCCAGAGATCCACTCAAAGTTTAGGTATGATAGAAGACAAAAAATACTTCACATTTTTTAAACATATGCAGGTGCACTGAGCTGGCATTTTTTAACTTGATAATTGCCTCAATTTAATTTTTAGCGATGTTCTGTTCTATATCAGAATAGGATGTAAGAGTAAGGCTCTTTTATTTTGGACATCAGGTCTCATGTAGACCAGGCTGGCCTTGATCTTGTTTATTGAGACAAGATCTCATGGAGCCCAAGATGGGCCCAAATTTGCAAAGTAGGAAAGAATGACCTTGAACTCCTGATGCCTCTGTTTTTACCCTCTAAATGGTGAGATTATAGGCAGATGCCTCCACAACTGGTTTTCTGTAGTCCTGGAGAATAAACCCAGGCTTTAGGGCATTCTAGCTAAGCCGTCTGGCAGCTGGGCTCCAGCACCAAAGGACTTGTTTTTCTGTGTACTGCACATGAGGTTAGACTGTGAGTTTTTTGATGCTAGGAATTGGGGGGGCTAGGACTCACCGCTGAGCCCTCGGATCTTAAACTCAGTTCTGGGCTGCCCTGATGGCATGAGGATCTGATGAAGGAGCCAGTTTATAGAGAAGCTCCAGAATGCCCAGTGCAAGGGAGCCCTGCTGTGCTGTGCAGAGCACCAGGAGCCTTTTAAGCAGAGAAGTGCCATGAAGAGATTGGTATTCTGTAATGATAACTGGCAGAGAAAGGATGGGTCAGCCTGGGGAGAGCAAGAGCTGACACAGGCAGCCTGAGGGGGTCACAATCAAAGTCACCTTTAAGTGGGATTCATTTAAGTGGAACTGGAATTCTTCCTTTCATATTTTTTAACGTAACGTGAATACACCATTTTTTAAAAAGATTTATTTATTTATCTATTATGCAGTATTCTGCCTGCATGTGTGCCAGCAGGCCAGAAGAGGGCACCAGATCTCAAGATAGATGGTTGTGAGCCACCATGTGATTGCTGGGAACTGAACTCAGTAACTTTAGAAAAGCAGCCAGTGCTCTTAAACTCTGAGCCATCTCTCTAGCCTGGACCTGGGATTCCTATCACCCATGGTGCTGTTGGGGTTTCTTCTGTATTTGTACCTGAGAAAAGCAATGTGAGAGAAGAGACTGAACTACTAGAGAGGAATGGTTGCCTGAGCCCAGAACAGAGTCAGAGATAGAGAGGGCTTAGTGGTGAATCCTAGTTCTGCTGCTAAATAGTATATTAAAAAAAAAATCACTACCTGCCTAGGCCTCAGTTTCCTCATCTTTAAAATGTGTTAGTTCTTAGATCCCTGGAATGGAATAAACTCTTAATTAGATGATTATTTAAAATTGCTTAACAGAAGGGCCTCTGCCTTAGGCCTTGTCTTAGTCACTCTTCTGTTGCTATAAGGAGACACCATGACCAAGGCAGCCTAAAAAAGAAAGCCTTTTCCCGGGGGCTTACTCACAGTTTCCAAGGGTGAGTCCATGGCCCCCATGGTGTCACACAGGGAGGCAGGCAGGCATGGGGGTGGAGTGGCAGTGAGGGCTTCCATACTGAGACAGCAACCGAGAGACAAACAAACAGAAAGAGGCCTAAACACTCAAACAGCAGAGCCTATGGGGACAAATTCAAACCACCTCAGGCCTATAGTTGAACCATCTAGAGGCTAAGAAAGGAGGGTTGCTTCCTCCCGGGGATTGAGACCAGCATAGATACCGCAGGAAGCATTGGCCTACAGCCTCAGCCACAGCAGCCGAGCAGTTTCTACACACCAACTGCATTTGATCATCGCTATACTCTGTGCCTTTTACTGTTCCAGTTGAGAGAGATACTGTGTGGCTCAGCTGCCCTCAAACTCATGGTGCCTCCTCTCCTCGACCACCATATTCAGCTTCAACAGACTTTAACAGGAAACATTTTAAAAATGAGAGACAATGCCTTACCCATGCTTGATTTCACCAGGGTCTCTGTAATGCAAATTTACCTGGAAGTTGTGATAAGGTATCCCGTGAGAAAGAGCACAAGAGATAACAGGTTTTATTCTGAATTCCAGTCAATCCTGGGGAAGGGATTTCAGGGGGAACCTGGGGTATTTTGTTCAATGTTGAGAGAATTAAATGCTCATAGTCAGTTTTGCTTAGCTTTTTATTCAGTCCAGGAGCCCAGCTTATGGAATAGAGCCCCACACAAGGTTGAGGTGGGTTTTCCCATGTAGGTAATCCCTCACAGGCGCACCTACAGGTTTGTCTCTGGATGCCTCTGGACCCCCACAAGTTGACAACATTAACTACCACTGTGTTCACTCAGCAATCAATATGATATGTTGAGTGTTCGTGGCTTAACGTTTCCAAGTTTGGGGATTACTCACTAAAAGTGAGCAGTTTGCACACAGTCTCACAAGAACCCCACAAGATGACACTAATATTGCCCTAATATTCCTAAATGGAATCTGGAGACTAAAGATTCTATAAATCAGACATAACGAGGATGTAATCCCAGCACACATCTTCCTGCACCCAGATTGACTCTTCTTTCTTGCTGTCTACTGTTTCCTGTGGACCTGTAACTCCTTGCCACTGGGAAGCAGGTTCACGCACGCAAGATGAGCACTTCTGATCACAGCTTTATATCGATGGATCTTGTTCCTCACCTGGCCTTCAGTGCCATCATCTTTCTCAGACTTAAGAACCAAACCGACTCCCAAATTTGAAAATGGTGGACAGCTAAAGTCTGGGCTACCTGAATCCTGGTTCCCACATCAGTTCTGTGTGACTTGGCTCCACCTTGTGGTGGCTGTTTTCTTAGCCCTCTGCTCCTCTCTATCACCTCCTAATTTACATCTTTTCACTCTTCAGAGGTATGTGATGAGAACTTTGCCTGCTGGTGAGATTCCAGCCCTCTCTGGATAGTCCAAGTTTCCAGAAGCAGAGCTTCCTGTCCCATGTGACCCTTTACCCTTGGTGGAAGTAGGGGTATTCACCAGGGCCTGTGGCCAAACAGTGTCACTTACAAAAGCATTGCTTGCTTCAGTGCCGAGTAATTGAATGGTGTCTGTGTGTGTGTGTGTGTGTGTGTGTGTGTGTCTGTGTGTGCACTTGCATGTGTATATATGCATCTATACATGTGAAGGAAATAGGCTGACATCACGTGTTCCTCAGCCCCTTTCCACCTCACCTTTTGAGTCAGGGTCTCCCTCCTAACCTGGGGTGCACTCATTTGGCTAGGTTGTTTAGGCAGTGGGCCCCAGGAGTCCTCCTGCCGCCTTCCCAGCTGGGAGCCTACAGACTCACCCCATCACACTGAGGACTTTTTACATTTGCTGGAGATCATGCTTTCACGGTGGGCGGTTGACCAACTGACCCATCTTCCCAGACTCTGAAACAAACTTTAAAATAGCAAATGGAAATGCACCGTTGGCACCAGGTTCACATACTTTTTAGGTATAATTGTGGATTTAATGAATTTCCTCTCTGATGGGCCGTCCTGGGACCCCCCTCAAATGGAAGGGTACATTCTTGTGCCCCCAAGGGGACTGATTACAAATGAAGCAGGGGAAGCCAGCATGCTCCCTTGTGTTTAGGGATCAGACCAGAGCATCGCAGCACACATCAGACTCTCAACATAAGTCCAGCACTGTCTGGACTCCCAGTGACCCCTGATCTCACAAAGTGCTTGCACTTACACCTTCAGTGGTTAGTGTTTGGGATCCAGTCCTGGGACACTTCATAACCAACATCAGAGCACTTTAGAGTCTGCTTTAAACTCAGACACACCACTTCACACTTAAGAGGACACTTCACAGGACTAATGCGCGTATGGGGCACAGGGAGATCTTGTCCTTCTTCAGAGGGAAGCCTAAGATGCTGAAGTTCCAGTAAGCTCTGAGGAGGTGTGTTACAAAGGCCATTCTGAGGAGCAAAGACACCATAAGTTCCAAATATTGACTGGGGAAAAGTATTCTCCAGGTGAGTCTACACATATGAAGCTCAGAACTAAAGCACATCAAGAGTTTTACTACCTGAGTGCCAGTGATGGTGCTGACAAGACATTTTTCAATGAACACATCTCTAAAAACTAATTGTTTCTTCAGTACACTTTCACCTTTACCTAATCACCTGTAAGAGCATCGGGCTTGTACTCAGGTCCATCTGTTTCCATGCTGCACGAGTCACAGTTCAATTACAATGGATCGGCCTTCTTTCCACTCATCTCGGTAATTCTGAACACCTACCCCAAACAGCCTCTCATCAGGACAACTGTTTTCTGCTCTTAGAATCCTGCTAAGGTTTCCCATGTGTCTGATGCACAGTGTAGTCAGAATATGAATATTCCAGGAGCCTATACCGATGAAAATATTAAATCCCATCCCTTATTTTAACAAGATGGTGTTAGCACTCCAAGGAACGCAGCAAGAGTTAGGCCAGACAAGAACTGTCAGCTGCAACTCAACAGACAGGGTGAAAGGTGGGAGAGTAAGTATTCAGAGCAAAGTGTGACAAAAAGATCTCTTAGCAGCTACAGATTTCTGCCCATATTCTAGAAGGCAAAGGTCAGGCTCTCTTTTCCTTACACTTTGGTAGAAGTTATTGAGAGGGTGCCTGTTTTTCTAGCCTCTTCCCTAGATACACAGGCTGTGGCGTTAGTCTTGACTTGTTGATAGATAAGTGCCCAGGGAGAACAGTCTAGGGTTGGTGAATAGCACATAACCTCCCCCTGAACCCCAGAAAAAGAAGCCCCAAACTAACTGGGGCACTGTGTACCCTCACTTGTACAGGCCACTGCCACTCTTGACAGCATGTTTCCTTCTGATCGATACTATCACTTAGCTTTTGAGGAAAGTAATGTTTGCATGGCTTTAGCTCCTTCTTGAGGAAGAGGCCAAGAACCTGAAAACCCTCGGCCTGGCGCCCCAAATACCAGCAGCATTCCTATCGACTGAGTGGCTGGAGGTGTCACACATCCCACAGGCCATCAGAAGTGGGTAGTGGCAGCGAGACAGAATGCTTGGTCTAAACACTCCTTTCTGTCATATTCTGTCATGATCATTTCCATCATAAAAGAACGGACAGACATAGAATATATTTGCATACTATGCTTTGGAAATGGATTTGGGGTGGGTCCTAGAGGGAAAATTGAGTCCCGTTGTCATTTAATAGGATGGAGACACGCTTGATTCTCATATGTAATTCCAGAACTCAGGAAGGGTGTGGTAGAGGGATTGCCTGCGTTAGGGGCCATACTAGGCCACTGTATTAGTCGGGGTTCAGTGAAGAAACAGAACTAATAGAATGAATATGTACAGGAAAGTGTAAAAGGGATGGATCACATCTGGAATCAACTAAAACTCAAGCACCTGGGCACATCTGTCAGGAATTTTCTTTTCTTTTGTTTTTTATTTTATTTTTTATTTTAGAACCTTCCTTTTCTTTTTCTTTTTTTTTTTTTAACTTTCTAAAAAGATTTTCGAAATAATACTATAATTATATTTCTCCATTCCCTTTCCTCCCTCCACACCCTGGCATTTCCCCTCCCTACTCTGCTTCAGATCCATGGCCTCCTCTCCTTTCATTAATTGTTATGGCATTGCAAATATGTATATCAGTATGCATAAT
Source organism: Meriones unguiculatus (assembly GCF_030254825.1). Classification (NCBI taxonomy): domain Eukaryota; kingdom Metazoa; phylum Chordata; class Mammalia; order Rodentia; family Muridae; genus Meriones; species Meriones unguiculatus. Next base: position 12,336,201 of record NC_083364.1, on the reverse strand, counting down.
CCCAAATATAACCTGCTAAGTCCATAAAACGTTGCTTTTGTGAGGACTTTCCGGAAGGCTCTTCTGCACTGGGCATCTAATCGGTGTGCCCTTCATGAAGCTGGCCCCCTTCAGACGGGATTTTCCTGGACTGGGTCATTTGAGAGGGATCCTTTGAGGTCAGATGACCCACCCTAAATTTGGGCCACACCTTCCAGTGGAAGCCTGCATAAAAGATCCTGGAAGAAGGGAGTCTTTGCCTTTTGTCCACTCACCCTCCCTTTCTCTGGCAAGTTCATCCATCTTGCTGCTGAGGCATTTCTTCACTGGCATTGTAGCCTACTTCTTTGGGATTTCAACATATACTGAGGACCAGCTTTGACAGCCAGCTTTGTAGACTGAACAAACTACGGGGATCTTGAAGGTGGTAGGGATTAAACCGTGGCCTTTGTTTATGCACGGCAAATGCTCAGTAATTGCTGATCTACAACCTCCCTTCCTATATAATGTATTTTATCATTCGGGGCTCTTTGTATCCAAGGCTGACTGTGAAAGCCCCACGCTGCTTAAGATGACCTTGAACTTGTGGTTCTCCTGCCTCTGCTTCCAGAGCGCTAGGAGAAGAGGCGTGCCCCATCACATGCAGTTGTGTGTGGTCTGGGAAGCAAACCCAGGGTTCTTATTTGCTGGGCCAAGAGTTCCACCAAATGAGCTCCACTCCACTCCAGCCCAGCTCTGCTACCCCACAACTCAGCCCACACATGCTGACTTCTTTGGGAGAGCCTGCACACAGGCACACACACACATATGCACACACGTACACACGGGAACACAGACAAACACACACCAGAAGCTACAGAAAGAAAGAACACAAGGTTAAATGTCAAAAATGTCAAACTGTGTCCAGAACATGAAGTGGGGTTTGGAAAGGCAGCTGAGACGGCCATTCTTGACTGTCAACTGGATTCCAGTTATCTGGTATTATGTAAAATCCCAAAATGAAAAGGCACACCTGTGAGGGATTCCTTGCTTAATTTTAATCCTCATCTTTGAAGAGCGAAGCCGAGCCTCTAATCCAGGCAACACCTTCCGCTAGAAGCCTCTATAAAAGGCGCTGGAACTAGGGAGCATTTGCTATTTGCCTGTTACTGCCTCGCTGAGAAGAAGTCCATTCCTTCACTGTCCTTGCAGTCTACTTGTGTAGAATTCTGGCCTTTATTGAAGACCAGCTGAGACATCCACACTCATGGACTGAAAAACTACTGGACTTTTGGACCTTCCATTCATAGGCAGCCATCTCTGGACTAGCTGGACTTCAGCCTGTAAGTCATCTATCTAAACTCATCTATCTGTCTGTCTGTCTGTCTGTCTATCTATCTATCTATCTATCTATCTATCGTGTGTGTGTGTGTGTGTGTGTGTGTGTGTAGGTGTGTGTGTGTGTGTTCTGTTACTCTCGAGATCCCTGACTAAACCTGCCAGCCTTGTAATCAAGGGGAGCCCAGTTGTCCAGATGCTTTGGTTCTGCCCCTGCAGTTCTCTGCTCTGAGAAGCTCCTTTGGGTCAGAGAGAAAGGCAAGAAAGAGTTGAGAGGCGCGCTCTTCCTGTGGTTTCTCTCTGCCCTCTTGTGGACGTTGCCTGAATTTGCAGGGTGAGAGGCATGGCCATTCCACCGTGATCCACTAGGATAAAATGCCACTCTCTTTGCTCACCTGGCAGGGTTTATTGCAGTTCATTATTTATTTGCATTGGGGGTGCGGCAACTGTTGGCTTGCCGCAGCACACGTGGAGGTCGGAGAATAATTCGGGTGACTGGGTTCTGTCTTTTATTTTGAGTGACTCAGGAATTGCCCTGAACTGGTCAGAGTTGCCAGGGAGCAGCTAACCGTGCTGAGCCATCTCCTTGGTCCTCCGTTCTGTTTGGCAACGATCAAATCATATATAATCTACAAAGCTTCGCCACTGATCAATCACATGTTATATGAGTTTTATGGAGATATGGTTATGTGTCTAGATTTTTGGGTGTGAGAAAAGCAGCTACAAGCAGGTTTAAACACATGGTTTGGTCTCTGTCTTTCAAGGTTTAAGGACATAGAAGCTTCTCAAACTATTTCTAAAAGCTTTTAGAAAGGATAACTATCTTTTCATTTATTACATTTTTTTCTAATTTTGTTTTGTACATTTTAGCAATGATTTTTACTTAGTTCTCTGGTACACTGTTTTTCTGGGGGGAAAAAGAGAAATAGGCTTAGTACAAATCCTAGCTTTTATTTTTTTAAGATTTATTTTTAATGTGTATGAGTGTTTTACTCTCACATATTTAAGAGCAGTGTGTGTATGTGTGTGTGTGTGTGTGTGTGTGTGCGTTTCCTGCTTAAAGCCAGAAGAGAGTGTCAGCTCCCCTGGCACTGGAGTTACAGGTGATTGTAAGCTGCAAAGACAGGGTTGGAAATCAATGTGTGGTCTTCTAGAAAAGCATCACTCTTCACCACGGAGCCATCTCTGCTGAGTCATCCTGAAAAGATCTGTCCAGCCAAGCAGTGGTGCTGCCGCTTTTAATCCCAGCACTTGGGGGTTTTTACATTTATTTATTCATGATATGTGCTGAACTTCTGCTCCTCTGAGTTCTTACTGATCTTGGGTTTGCTTCAGCCAGCAGGAGTTCCAACAGGAATTCCAGGAATGAAAACAAGCTTTAAGACCCTAGACCTGGGCAATGGTGGGCAGGGCCTCCATTCACCAATGAATGTTGCCCTGGTGCATAAAACCACATCATAAACCACAGTTTTTTGTGGAAACTGGCCTTCCAGATCCTTGGTGACAGTGGAGGGAGGCACACAGTAGTCTTGCTTCTAACTTGTGTTGACTGCTGTCTTTGGCTGAAAGACTCTGACAATCATTGTGATTTCCACAATTTCAGGTTCTACAGAGGCTCCTTGTGCCCTAGAGCGATCCTTCTCCCTCAGTAGGGAGAAACAAAACGCAGAGTGGGAACTCCACAGACCTTTCTATAGGGGGACTGAGGAAATGCCACCCGAAAGACAAGATTAGAGAAGATCAGCTATGTGAGAAGTGTCCTTTGACACTGCGACCTCCTTCTGTCTTGGTGGCCTAACTGACCCCAGCGCCAAAGGAAACCTGTGTTCTTCCCCTGCGGTTTCTGACCGTGAACCACCTTATCTTGTGTGGATAAGACATCTCCCAGTAGACTAAGGTGCCTTCAGCCATCAAGAGGACAACCCAAGAACTCCCACAGAACGCCCAGCTGACCTGCACTTTGACTTGGACATCGGAAAGCTGTGTCATGGCCGGCAGCCAACAGCTGAGCAAAGACAATACAAGTAGTCCCTCTATAAGGCAGCCTTGCAAGCAGGGTAAAACGATAAACCCTGAACAGCCAGAGAAAGGCCAGAAGAGGAAACACCAAGAAGAGGAAGAGGATGATGTGTGCTCAGAAGAGCCAGTCCAGTCGTGGAAGAAGCTGCAACAGGAACAGCATGAAACAGAGCTTGGGGATGAAGAGCCTGACGAGAGCCGAATATGGTCACCCCAGGAAAAGGGTCCGTTACAGCTAATGGCCCCAGAGTGTGCCAAAGGCCCCCCAGAAGAGGCTGTGACTGAGGAGTCTGTGGGTGGAGGCCAGGGTCTCAAGCCCCCCCACAGCAACGGGGAGGAAGAAGTTGAGAAACACCACAATGAAAAGTGCCCAGGGCTGTTGGAACTCGTCCAACCTGACGTCCCAGTGAGCTCTGGCCCTCACAGCACTCACACAAGCACCATGGACACCTCCAAGACTCTCAAAGGTTGTGCTGAAGGGCAGAATCATGAATCGGAAACACCTCAAATCTGCACAGACAGTGTCAGCAATGGCATGCCCAGCAGCAAAGTGTCAACACCTGAGGTCAAGAAAAAGGCTCTTGAAGACCAAGAGAAGGGCAGAGGGCTGGACCGTGGTCCTGCTGTCACAGTGGACATGGAGAAAGAAATCAGCAGTGCGCTAGGCCCTGGGTCAAAAGATGAGTTCTTGAGCTGTGCCTTCAAACTGCAAATGACTCGAGGAGACCTGTGGACCCTAAGGAACACCCAGTGGCTCAACGACAAAGTCATCAATTTTTACATGAATCTTCTCATGGAAAGAAATCAAAGTCAAGGCTACCCGGCACTTCACGCATTTAATACCTTCTTTTACACCAAGTTAAAGTCTGGTGGCTACAGGTCAGTCAGAAGATGGACCCGGGCAGTAAACATCTTTGCCAAGGAACTTCTCCTGGTCCCAGTTCACCTGGGCATGCACTGGAGCCTGGCGGTCACAGACTTAAGAAAGAAGAGTATTGTCTACATGGACTCCACGGGACAGAAGAGACCCGACATCCTTGAGCTGCTTTTCTGCTATCTGCGGGAGGAGAGCAAAGCGAGAAGGAACAGCGACCTGAGCCCTGTGGAGTGGAAGCAACACAGCATGTCGGCAGAGGAGATTCCTCAGCAGCTGAACGGGGGCGACTGCGGCGTGTTCGCCTGTAAATATGCAGATTACATTTCCAGGGACCAGCCCATCACCTTCTCCCAGCAGCACATGCCTCTTTTCAGGAAGAAGATGGTGTGGGAGATCCTGCACAAGCGCTTACCGTAGCAGCGCCCCCTGGCGGCCCCTGCGAGGCAGCTGCTCCGAGCTCTTTCCCAGGTGAGGCTAAGGACTGCAGGTACTGGGTGTGGAAGAGCCTTGAACAAGTTCTGAGTGTAAAGACTGTGGCCAGGACAGCCGCGGCTGCACAGAGAAACCCTGTCGGGACAGAACAACAACAACAACAGAAGACACGTGTGCCCACCGAAAGTGAGAAACTATCCGGACTGCACAGCGCATGCTCACAAGCACGCAGCTGTCAAGATTTATCTGTGACTGAGGTCGACGCTGGATTGAATTTTGCTGTTTTTGTTCACAAGTTTTAGCTAACTGGCAGTGGATGGCTTCTGGCGATTTTCGGCCTTTCGTTCTCGACTGCTTGTTTGCATTAGTTATTTCTGAAAGGAAGGCCACCAGTTGCCTGTCTCCGAGTGAATCTCCGGTTGCCTTCCAGTACTGTGTGCTACTACAGAAGCGTCGCAGTGTGCTGCTGTTCACGGGATCCGAGCAATCCAGGAGAAGTAAGAAACGCGCCGGGGACATCTCAAGATACTTCCCAGCCTGGAAGTAAAGACATCTATTTTATTCTCAGGAGAGGAGTAACTAATGCTAGATGTGCATTGTAAACCCGGGACTCCTTGAAGCCTCACCCTGCTGAGGGCTGTACTAAACTGTTTATTCCAAAAAAATAAATAAATATATATTTATATATATATGTAAATAAACAAATATTTATATATAAATAAAAATATATTTTATATATTATATATATAAATATATATATTCTTAAGCTATTTTTGAAGATGTTTTCTTTGTATATATTAAGCTGAAATTTAATATGTCATGTTAATATTTATATTCTGTCACCTTAGCCCCACTATTGGTATAGACTTAATATATTTAGTGTGAATATTGCCAACTACATGATAATCTATTTTTATACAGGAAACTTTAATTTTTTATTAGCAGTAAATCTTACATTTGTGTTGTTATTCAATAAAGTTTTTATTTAATAAAGTTTGGAGTTTTTTGAACATACTTTGCAAGATCCTGTGCCTGCTGTTCCTTGCATGGTGTAGTGAGGTTGTCCGAGAGAACTGGAAAGCAGATGTCCAAGACAAGATCCAACAGGGTAAGCCGGAACCTGTTCATACATCTGCATGCTGAGATTGCTCTCATTCCAAACCTCAGAGGTGAAGACAGGGCACTTTAGCCAAGACCTGTCCTCATCCTGGGAGAAGCTCAATATCGCAGCCAGGGCTGCCTTGAAAAACCAAACAGAACAACCAAAACAAAAAATATGTGATATCAAGACTTCAAAAATTCAAAGTTTTAACATAGTAATCAATGGAGTTCTGATACCTAAAATTACTTCTCATCATGTTAAAACCACCTCTGTCCAGACCTCTGGACAAAGAAAAGAATGTTGATGTTTTTAACCCCAGATAATTTTTTTTTTAAATCCCCAAGCTTTTATTATGACTTAAAAGTAGAAGGCTCCAGAATTTCATGTTTTGTAACTTAAAAGAATTCATGTGAGCCTCACGGAGTTTGCAACTTGCATCTATCTACCTGTCACAGGTCAATTGAGCTACAATCAACAGACTAAGATTCCCCAACTTTTGCCTGTTCCTGATGGAATATGTGTGTGTGTGTGTGTGTGGGTTGGGGGGGGGGGCTCCAATTGTAAGAGTTTCCTTTAAGTTCCTTAACTTTAGCTTCTGTCCCTAGTCTGAATATGTCTCGGCAGATTTCCACCCACCTGACAGTCACCACCCAGGAACCAGAATCAGAAAACAAACCACTCCAAAAGTGATCTACAGCACCCAAGCCCCAGGCAGTCCACAAAATTGGAGAGCCTGATGTGCTCCAGTCCAGCTGCCATGATTGCTTCCTGTCTTTTACCTTGATCAGGAAACCAGATGCTTCTGATGAGTGAGTGCCCCATTTCCTGAATGAATCCCCTCCCAGGCTTTGGTTAACATTCCAGCCTTCCTGGGCCCCTACAATGGCATCCTAATTTCAGTTGAGGCCCATTTACAAAATCATCTATGTCACCCCTTATCCTCAACAAAAGACTGAAAAGGTTCAGTCCAAAGGAAACTCTCTGGCAAGGAAGACAAATGGCTACTTGGAGTGCCTACCCAACAAACCAGGCTGGCTCATATTGACCTCCAGGCTCCCTTGTTTGAAAAAAAAAAAAAAAAAAAAAAGGTACCTGTAAAACCAAACTAGATCAAGATCCATCAGCATGTTGATCCATTAGATGAAGCAGTTTTGCAACATGATAGAGCACTCACCATACTCTGTGCAGAACAAGGATGTGATTGTGTGGCTGTAAGAGAAAATGTTGTTCTATGCAAACCACTCAGCAATCATTAGAGATTCCTGTACTCTCAGAAAAACAAAAACAAAAACAAGCAAACAAACAAACCCTGTACACTGCAGACAAAAAAATGACCCAGAACAGGGGAAGCCCATGGTTGCCATTCTCATTTCCTTGTTTTTCCGGGTGATAACTCTGTCTTCAGCTATTGCAGAACACCAGACCCTTCTGTTTCTGCTGATCATCGCTGGCTTGTGCATCATAAATGTCTTAACTAGATACAGAAATTTTGGTCTCGGTGCCAGTATACTGATATTTATTAAATCCCAGTGTGAACAGGTGTTAGGCCCACCGAGAGCCCAATTACCAGAGAGACAGATGAAGGTAACTTGGAGATGGATTGCCACAAACAGAAGAGATTTATTCAGGTCAGTGAGTGATGTTGCTGCTTTCCAAATCATCAGGGAACAGCCCCGAGAGAAAAAGGCATGGGGTTTTTAAAGGAAAAAGCAAGGGAGGCGTGGGGGTGGCAAGCTTGGCAGTGCAGGATTGGGTGAATGGGGTTATGGGTAGTTGACTTTTAATATCATCGGTTCGTTTTAGGCACCCACATCCAGTCAGGCCTGCCCCCGACATCTGGTGGATATCTGATCTTCAAGTTACACCCAGAATGTCCTGGATGGGGAGCTGTGGCCATCTGGACCGGTTGCCAGGCACCCTATCTCATACTGCAGGCCTGGACATTCTTCTGCAGCAGGGTGGGTCTTGTCCCCATTCACCCACTTCTCCTTTTTCCTTGTCCTTCTGCTTTCTGGAAAACTACCGGGAGAACTTAGTTTAATTAATATGGGGTATAGAATTCATAAAGAAACCTGTAAAGCTAGCCTGTTCCTTTGACAGATACACACCACAGGGTCAAGAACTTGACTCAGGATACAACTTAAGTGGGGGATGGAAGTGATGGTGAACATTATGTTTAAAGTTACTGTGCTTAAGAGAACTATCAAACAAAAAGCATGTCTAGCCTGTAAGTCCTACTTGTCCAAGGACAGAGGAGGTCTCAGAATGCTAGGCGTTGTTCTTGTGATTGCCTGGTCTTGTTCATGGAGGATACAGACAGTGTGTGGTCACTCCTGTGGACAAGCTTGCTTGCCCTTGACTGCACCTAGATGGAGGTGTCTGAGGACATGCAGGCAGGAAGTCTGCCAGTGTTCCAGCCTCTAGGTGCACAAAGCCAGGATGGGCACAGCCTGTGAGCCTTTATAAACGCATGAGTAATGAACCTTGGGACTGCATCTTGAGAGCACTCTAAGGCACAGTCTTCACACCGTGGGTATCTGGTGCTAGCATCTGAATGAAGTCTCTTCTTTTTTAAAATTTTAATAAATAGATAAACAAATAAAAACATTTTATTTTCTGAAAGTAAGGAGATCTGTCTTTTAGGAAGTTGAGTGAAGTATTTCCAAACGTACATTTTCAACACAGGTATCTTTTAATATAAGTCTCAGCCATATTTTAAGTGCTGTACCGAACTGTTTATTCGAAAAAGGGTACTCAACTTAAAGCTACTTTAACATTTCTGGTACAGGTTAAACTGAAATTAATTTGTTACTCATTAAGAGTATTATTCCCCTTCACATCCTCACTGTGATTTAGTATTTAGCCTCAATAGTTCCAGTTTCAAAATAATCAGTTTTACATGTAATAGTTTAACCTTTTCTGTTCCTTGCATAATTTATAATGGTATTATGAAGTCTTTATTTTATAAAGTCCAGAGATGTCCAGAACATACTTTATAAGATTATGCTCCCACTGTTGCTTTTATGATGCATTCAAGATTTTCTGACACAACCTAGGGAGCAGATAGCTAGGGGATAACCCATCAGCATTCCTGTCATTCAAGCATCCTACATCACGTTCTCATTACAGCACATAAGGGCTTTGTCGCCTGAAGTTCTCCAATCTTCCACATTTCTTCTGCAACTCACTTCCAAAGTATTAAGAATCACATGGTCAGGGTATTGTAACAACAGCCCAACTCCCAGTACCAATTTTCCGTATTAGTTCCTTTTCTTGTTTACTATGAAAAAATATTTTGACAAAGCAAGGAGAGAGTTCATTCTGTATTCCACAATTCAAGGGTATAGTTGATATATATATATATATATAGGAAGACCTAGTTGGTAGCTGGAGCTCAAGCAGTTGATCACATTTTCAACTGGGACCAGAATAAGTTCCTTTGTGAAGAAGTTTAGTGCCTGCATCCATCTTTTGACTAACCTGTAGCCCCTGCTCCATTTTTAATTGGATTATTTGCTTATTTTGTTATCTAGTTTCTTGAGTTCTTTACATATTTTGGATATTAGTCTTCCATCAGATGTGGAGTTGGTAAAAATCTTTTTGCATTCTGTAGGGTGCTAATTTAATTGATAGTGTCCTTTGTATTACAGAAGTTTTCCAGTTTCATGAGGTCCCATTTATCCTATTGCCTGTGCGATTGGTGTTCTGTTCAGAAATTCATCTCCTGTGCCAGTAAGTACAGAGCTGTTGCCTGCTTTTTCTTCTATCTGGTTCAGTGTATCTGATTTTATGTTGACTGAACACAGCTGTATCTGTTGGTCTGGACAAGTTGTGAAAGGTATTTACTTGAATAATAGTACTATTGAACTTTTAGCAGAACCCGTTGTAAAAGATTTTAGATCACCTTTTAAATTCCCTCAAGCTCCCCCAAAAATCCTCATGGAAACAAGTTTTTTATTTTTTTTTTTCTGACTGCAATAACCAGTGTTTTAACATATGATGCTGTTTCCCTAAAGTTTGCAATTTCTAATATTGGTATAGAAAATAGAACGTGTTATCAAGTGCAATGTTTTGGGACTATATACATTGTGTACTAGCCACAACTTGCTAATTCACATACAAATCACCTCAGAGTTGATACAGTTTGTGAAAGCACATAACATCCACTCAGGCACCTTTCAATTATATTAAAATAATTTCCATGTTGTATAGTAGAGCCATTAAATTCATTGACATTATATAACTTTGTACCATTGTTCAGCATATATCCTGCTACTGACATGACCAGATGTCAGCCCTAGTAAATAGTACTCTATCAGTTAGTTCTTTATTTTAATGTGTCATATGCACTTGTGTGCATGGAAGACAGAAGAACATGTCAGGACCTACTGAGCAATACTTACAGATGGCTGAGTGTGTGCCATGCATGCTGGGCACTGAACTCAGGCTATATGCAAGAATAGTGAGCACTTTCAAACACTGAGCCAGCACTCCAGCACCTAAAGTGGGTTAAAGTCAGTGAGCACAGTCAGTAAATGCTGGCTTCTTGATCTCGGTAGAACTGAACCTGAGTCACCTGTCTATCTATCCATCCATCCACCAATCTATCTATCCACCTATTTGATGTGTTTGTGTGTGCATGCTGGTGGGGTGGTCACATGACAGCACATGAGACTCACTTCTCTCCTACCGTGTGGTTTCTGGGGGACTGAACTTAGCTCATCAGCCTTGGCAGTAAGCACCCTTTAACCACTTAAGTATCTTGCCAGGTCAGCCTCAGTAAAATATCGCCATTTCTTTGATCTTGTATACAGCAGTAGCCAAAAAGGAGAACATTTGGTCCCTTCTGTGAAACTGAGTTGATGGAGCCACCTTATCAAGTGCTGTACATATTCACACTTAAGAACACACACTTACAGTTAGGTATGATTAACCTTTATTATTTATAAAAAATGAGCTGTCTAAAATATTAGTAAATTTCCACTTTAGTTCTGTTTTGAAGTGTTGGTACCAGTGAAGTAACATTTTTCTTCTTTGAAACTTTTCTGGTAAAGTTACAGTCTTCTCCTTTTCTAAAATGGCAGGAAGCTCCTTCCAGTCCTTGATGAAGATAAAGGGGGCACCCATGGCCTTGAGTAACTGCAGAGGAGTGCTGTGGTGACTGGACATGTTTCCACAGTGGCCAGCTGTCATCACATCTTCTACCACAGGAATGGAGCCAAACGAGCAGGCCTCATATATTCTGTAACACTCTGTGTTCACTCCTACAGGACACAAAGTGAGGTCACTCTGAAGCAAAGCATCTTGGTAATTCTTAAGACTTTCATTTGTCTCCTGAGGCTGCCACCTAGGAAATTAAACAAACAACAAAGAAATCCCTGTAAGGTTTTACTTTCCTATGGCATCTTTTTTGAAGCAAATCTTTTAATGTCAGTTATCAAAAATGTGAACACATCATAGAGATGATAAATATGAGAGGCATTGAAAATGTTGGACCAAACACATTTCTTAAAACTTCTTGAAGGCTTGGGGGTGTGGGTATAGCCCAGCTGCTAGAACTCAGACCTAGTATTGATCATCATCTATCCATAAACTGGGTATATAATTCCCTAATTCTACAAGTTGGGAGGCATAGGAAGAATCAGGAGTTTAACATCATCCTGGGCTAAATACCGAGTTTGAGGCCAGCCTGTGCTACATGAGACTGCCTAAAACAAGTTTTTTGTTTTGAACATTTGAAAATAATCTGAACATTTTATTGCTGTATATTTAAAAATACCCGGTGATCAATCTTCGAATGGGTGTATTCATTCAATCTTATTTCCCTAGTGCTGTGTCCTCTTATCTTACTCTGATGCAGCTTTGCTGTATCCAGTGGTGGGCATTAGGTCTTTGAGTTAAGTCAGGACATATTCTAGAAAGTCTAAAGCCCTGTGAGGAAAAGCACAGAGGGGCTTCTGGAGTGACAGGGCTGCATTTTCCTATGGGTGATTACTGAATGTTTCACTGTCAAGGGCTCAGAATCAAGAGCTGTATGTGAACAGGCAGGCTAGTGCAGACGTGGGGAAGAGTAGAGAATAAACAAAGATGAAGGTCATGCTTGTGCTTGGTATGCCCAAGAACTGGTAGGGAGGCCAGCAAGGTGGAAGTAGAGGAACTGAGGTGAGCAGTCAAAAACTATAACGTCTGCTCACAGAAGACTGACCTGTAGTGTTCTGATGAGGGAACGACATAAGCAATAAACATTTTAACAATCAATCTGGCTGTGGTCTTGAGAATGGAATGAGAATGGAATGAGAATGGCAGCTGGGCTCCAGCACCAAAGGACTTGTTTTTCTGTGTACTGCACATGAGGTTAGACTGTGATTTTTTTTGAAGCGAGGAAGTGGGGGGGGGGGGGGCTAGGACTCACCGCTGAGACCTCGGGGTCTGAAACACAGTTCTGGGCTGCCCTGATGGCATGTGGATCTGACAAAGGAGCCGGTGTACAGAGAAGCTCCAGAATGCCCAGCGCAAGGGAGCCCTCCTGTGCCGGGCAGAGCACTGGGAGCCTTTTAAGCAGAGAAGTACCCTGATGAGATTGGTGTCCTGTAATGATAACTGGCAGAGAAAGGATGGGTCAGCCTGGGGAGAGCAAGAGCTGACACAGGCAGCCTGAGGGGGTCACAATCAAAGTTACATGTAAGTGGGATCCATTTAAATGGAACTGGAATTCTTCATTTCATATTTTTCTAAGGTAATGCGAATACCCCATTTTTTTAAAAAGATTTATTTATTTATCTATTATGCAGTAATCTGCCTGCATGTGTGTCAGCGGGCCAGAAGAGGGCACCAGATCTCATGATAGATGGTTGTGAGCCACCATGTGATTGCTGGGAATTGAACTCAGGACCTTTAGAAAAGCAGCCAGTGCTCTTGAACTCGGAGCCATCTCTCTAGCCTGGACCTGGGATTCCTATCACCCATGGTGCTGTTGGTGTTTATTCCGTATTTGTACCTGAGAAAAGCAATGTGAGAGAAGAGACTGAACTACTAGAGAGGAATTGTTGCCTGAGCCCAGAACGGAGTTGGAGGTACAGAGGGCTCAGGGGTGAATCCTAGCTCTGCTGCTAAATAGTATATTAAAAAAAAATCACTACCTACCTAGGCCTCAGTTTCCTCATCTTTAAAATGTGTTAGTTCTTAGATCCCTGGAATGGAATAACCTCTTATTGAGATGATTATTTAGAATTGCTTAACAGAAAGGCCTCTGGCTTAGGCCTTGTCTTAGTCACTCTTCTGTTGCTGTAAAGAGACACCATGACCAAGGCAGCTTACAAAAGAAAGCCTTTCCCCGGGGGCTTGCTCACAGGTTCGGAGGGTGAGTCCATGACCACCACAGTGTCACACAGGGTGGCAGTCAGTTATGGGGGTGGAGCGGCAGTGAGGGCTTCCATACTGAGACAGCAACGGAGAGACAAACAAACAGAAAGAGGCCTAACACTCAAACAGCAGAGCCTATGGGGACAAACCCAAACCACCTTGGGCCTATAGTTGAAGCATCTAGAGGCTAAGAAAGGAGGGGTGCTTTCTCCCGTGGGTTGAGAACAGCATAGGTGCCACAGGAAGCATCAGCCTACAGCCTCAGCCTCTTGCTGTTCCTGTTGAGAGAGATGCTGTGTGGCTCAGCTGCCCTCAAACTCATGGTGCCTCCTCTCCTCGACCACCACACTGAGCTTCAACAAACTTTAACAGGAAACATTTTAAAAATGAGAGACAATGCCTTACCCACGCTTGATTTCACCAGGGTCTCTGTAATTCAAATTTACCTGGAAGTTGTGTTAAGGTATCCCATGAGAAACAGCACAAGAGATAACGGGTTTTATTCTGCATTCCAGTCCATCCTGGGGAATGGATTTCAGGGGAAACCTGGGGTATTTTGTTCGATCTTGAGAGAATTAAATGCTCATAGTCAGTTTTGCTTAGCTTTTTATTCAGTCCAGGAGCGCAGCCTATGGAATAGAGCCCCACACAAGGTTAAGGTGGGTTTTCCCAGGTAGGTAATCCCTCACAGTCATGCCTACAGGTTTGTCTCCGGATGCCTCTGGACCCCCACAAGTTGACAACATTAACTACCACTGTGTTCACTCAGCAATCCATATGACATGTTGAGTGTTGGTGGCTTAACATTTCCACGTTTGGGGATTACTCGCTAAAGTGAGCATTTTGCACACATTCTAACAAGAACCCCACAAGATGACACCAATATTGCCCTAATATTCCTAAATGGAATCTGGAGGCTAAAGATTCTGTAAATCAGACATAACGAGGATGTAATCCCAGCACACATCTTCATGAGCCCGGATTGACTCTTGCTTCCTGCTGTCTGCTCTTTCCTGTGGACCTGTAACACCTTGCCACTGGGAAGCAGGTTCAGGCACGCAAGATGAGTACTTCTGATAACCTGTGTCGGAGGTCTGTCTTCCCCTCCTTTTACTCGCATCCCAGACTTGGGAAACCATCCTTGTATTCTTCTCTTCCATGAACCAGAGATTTTCTGATTATATTATCTCACAGAGGTGAGATAATACAACATTTATCAGGTTTATTTCACTTGACATACCTTATCCATGTTCAGCCATAATTTTTCTTCATATGAAAATTCTTCCATTGTGTGCATGTCATGTATGATGAGTAATCTTGGGTTGTCAACTTGATCACATCTGGAATCAACTAAAACTCAAGCACCTGGGCACATCTGTCAGGAATTTTCTTTCCTTTTTTTTTTTAATTTTTTTTTTTAGTTTAGAACCTTCTTTTTCTTTTTCTTTTTTTTAACTTTCTAAAAAGTTTTTTGAAATTATACTATAATTACATTTCTCCCTTCCCTTTCCTCCCTCCACACCCTGGCATTTCCCCTCCCACTCTGCTTCAGATCCATGGCCTCCTCTCCTTTCATTAATTGTTATGGCATTGCAAATATGTATATCAGTATGCATAATCCCAAATATAACCTGCTAAGTCCATAAAACGTTGCTGGTGTGAGGAGCTTCCAGGAGACTGTTCTGCACTGGGCATCTAATCGGTTTGCCCTCCATGAAGCTGGCCCCCTTCAGACGGGATTTTCCTGGACTGGGTCATTTGAGAGGGATGCTTTGGGGTGAGAAGACCCACCCTAAATTTGGGCCACACCTTCCAGTGGAAGCCTGCATAAAAGATCCTGAAAGCAGGGAGTCTTTGTCTTTTGTCTGCTCACTCTCCCTCTGTCTGGAAAGTTCATCATCTTGCTGCTGAGGCATTTCTTCACTGGCATTGTAGCCTACTTCTTTGGGATTTCAACATATACTGAGGACCAGCTTAGACAGCCAGCTTCGTAGAGTGAACAAACTTCGGGGATCTTGAAGGTGGTAGGGATTAAACCGTGGCCTTTGTTTATGCACGGCATATGCTCAGTAATTGCTGATCTACAACCTCCCTTCCTATATCCTATATTTTATCATTCGGGGCTCTTTGTATCCAAGGCAGACTGTGAAAGCCCTATACTGCTTAAGATGACCTTGAACTTGTGGTTCTCCTGCCTCTGCTTCCAGAGCGCTAGGAGAAGAGGCGTGCCCCATCACATGCAGTTGTGTGTGGTCTGGGAAGCAAACCCAGGGTTCTTATTGGCTGGACCATGCGTTCCACCAACTGAGCTCCACTCCACTCTAACCCAGCTCTGTTGCCCCACAACTCAACCCACACATGCTGACTTCTTTGAGAGAGCCTGCACACAGGCACACACACACATATGCACACACGTACACAAGTGAACACAGACAAACACACACCAGAATCTACAGAAAAAAGAACACAAGGTTAAATGTCAAAAATGTCAAACTGTGTCCAGAACATGAAGTGGGGCTTGGAAAGGCAGCTGAGACGGCCATTCTTGACTGTCAACTGGATTCCAGTTATCTGGTATTATGTAAAACCCCAAAATGAAAAGGCACACCTGTGAGGGATTCCTTGCTTAATTTTAATCCGCATCTTTGAAGAGGGAAGCCGAGCCTCTAATCCAGGCAACACCTTCCGCTAGAAGCCTCTA
The DNA here is from genome assembly GCF_030254825.1 of Meriones unguiculatus. Taxonomy (NCBI): domain Eukaryota; kingdom Metazoa; phylum Chordata; class Mammalia; order Rodentia; family Muridae; genus Meriones; species Meriones unguiculatus. The sequence goes on along the minus strand of NC_083364.1, from coordinate 12,320,412 downwards.
TAAAAGGCGCTGGAACTAGGGAGCTTTTGCTATTTGCCTGTTACTGCCTCACTGAGAAGAAGTCCATTCCTTCACTGTCCTTGCGGTCTACTTGTGTAGAATTCTAGCCTTTACTGAAGATCAGCTGAGACATCCACACTCATGGACTGAAAATCTACTGGACTTTTGGACCTTCCATTCATAGGCAGCCATCTCTGGACTAGATGGACTTCAGCCTGTAAGTCATCTATCTAAACTCATCGATCTGTCTGTCTGTCTGTCTGTCTATCTGTCTATCTATCTATCTATCTATCGTGTGTGTGTGTGTGTGTGTGTGTGTGTGTGTGTTCTGTTACTCTCGAGATCCCTGACTAAACCTGCCAGCCTTGTAATCAAGGGGAGCCCAGTTGTCCAGATGCTTTGGTTCTGCCCCTGCAGTTCTCTGCTCTGAGAAGCTCCTTTGGGTCAGAGAGGAAGGCAGGAAAGAGCTGAGAGGCGTGCTCTTCTCTGTGGTTTCTCTCTGCCCTCTTGTGGCCGTTGCCTGAATTTGCAGGGTGAGAGGCATGGCCATTCCACCGTGATCCACTAGGATAAAATGCCACTCTCTTTGCTCACCTGGCAGGGTTTATTGCAGTTCATTATTTATTTGCATTGGGGGTGCGGCAACTGTTGGCTTGCCGCAGCACACGTGGAGGTCGGAGAATAATTCGGGTGACTGGGTTCTGTCTTTTATTTTGAGTGACTCAGGAATTGCCCTGAACTGGTCAGAGTTGCCAGGGAGCAGCTAACCGGGCTGAGCCATCTCCTTGGTCCTCCGTTCTGTTTGGCAACGATCAAATCATATATAATCTACAAAGCTTCGCCACTGATCAATCACATGTTATATGAGTTTTATGGAGATATGGTTATGTGTCTAGATTTTTGGGTGTGAGAAAAGCAGCTACAAGCAGGTTTAAACACATGGTTTGGTCTCTGTCTTTCAAGGTTTAAGGACATAGAAGCTTCTCAAACTATTTCTAAAAGCTTTTAGAAAGGATAACTATCTTTTCATTTATTACATTTTTTTCTAATTTTGTTTTGTACATTTTAGCAATGATTTTTACTTAGTTCTCCGGTACACTGTTTTTCTGGGGGGAAAAAGAGAAATAGGCTTAGTACAAATCCTAGCTTTTATTTTTTTAAGATTTATTTTTAATGTGTATGAGTGTTTTACTCTCACATATTTAAGAGCAGTGTGTGTATGTGTGTGTGTGTGTGTGTGTGTGCGTTTCCTGCTTAAAGCCAGAAGAGAGTGTCAGCTCCCCTGGCACTGGAGTTACAGGTGATTGTAAGCTGCAAAGACAGGGTTGGAAATCAATGTGTGGTCTTCTAGAAAAGCATCACTCTTCACCACGGAGCCATCTCTGCTGAGTCATCCTGAAAAGATCTGTCCAGCCAAGCAGTGGTGCTGCCGCTTTTAATCCCAGCACTTGGGGGTTTTTTACATTTATTTATTCATGATATGTGCTGAACTTCTGCTCCTCTGAGTTCTTACTGATCTTGGGTTTGCTTCAGCCAGCAGGAGTTCCAACAGGAATTCCAGGAATGAAAACAAGCTTTAAGACCCTAGACCTGGGCGATGGTGGGCAGGGCCTCCATTCACCAATAAATGTTGCCCTGGTGCATAAAACCACATCATAAACCACAGTTTTTTGTGGAAACTGGCCTTCCAGATCCTTGGTGACAGTGGAGGGAGGCACACAGTAGTCTTGCTTCTAACTTGTGTTGACTGCTGTCTTTGGCTGAAAGACTCTGACAATCATTGTGATTTCCACAATTTCAGGTTCTACAGAGGCTCCTTGTGCCCTAGAGCGATCCTTCTCCCTCAGTAGGGAGAAACAAAACGCAGAGTGGGAACTCCACAGACCTTTCTATAGGGGGACTGAGGATATGCCACCCGAAAGACAAGATTAGAGAAGATCAGCTATGTGAGAAGTGTCCTTTGACACTGCGACCTCCTTCTGTCTTGGTGGCCTAACTGACCCCAGCGCCAAAGGAAACCTGTGTTCTTCCCCTGCGGTTTCTGACCGTGAACCACCTTATCTTGTGTGGATAAGACATCTCCCAGTAGACTAAGGTGCCTTCAGCCATCAAGAGGACAACCCAAGAACTCCCACAGAACGCCCAGCTGACCTGCACTTTGACTTGGACATCGGAAAGCTGTGTCATGGCCGGCAGCCAACAGCTGAGCAAAGACAATACAAGTAGTCCCTCTATAAGGCAGCCTTGCAAGCAGGGTAAAACGATAAACCCTGAACAGCCAGAGAAAGGCCAGAAGAGGAAACACCAAGAAGAGGAAGAGGATGATGTGTGCTCAGAAGAGCCAGTCCAGTCGTGGAAGAAGCTGCAACAGGAACAGCATGAAACAGAGCTTGGGGATGAAGAGCCTGACGAGAGCCGAATATGGTCACCCCAGGAAAAGGGTCCGTTACAGCTAATGGCCCCAGAGTGTGCCAAAGGCCCACCAGAAGAGGCTGTGACTGAGGAGTCTGTGGGTGGAGGCCAGGGTCTCAAGCCCCCCCACAGCAACAGGGAGGAAGAAGTTGAGAAACACCACAATGAAAAGTGCCCAGGGCTGTTGGAACTCCTCCAACCTGACGTCCCCGTGAGCTCTGGCCCTCACAGCACTCACACAAGCACCATGGACACCTCCAAGACTCTCAAAGGTTTTGCTGAAGGGCAGAATCATGAATCGGAAACACCTCAAATCTGCACAGACAGTGTCAGCAATGGCATGCCCAGCAGCAAAGTGTCAACACCTGAGGTCAAGAAAAAGGCTCTTGAAGACCAAGAGAAGGGCAGAGGGCTGGACCGTGGTCCTGCTGTCACAGTGGACATGGAGAAAGAAATCAGCAGTGCGCTAGGCCCTGGGTCAAAAGATGAGATCTTGAGCTGTGCCTTCAAACTGCAAATGACTCGAGGAGACCTGTGGACCCTAAGGAACACCCAGTGGCTCAACGACAAAGTCATCAGTTTTTACATGAATCTTCTCATGGAAAGAAATCAAAGTCAAGGCTACCGGGCACTTCACGTATTTAATACCTTCTTTTACACCAAGTTAAAGTCTGGTGGCTACAGGTCAGTCAGAAGATGGACCCGGGCAGTAAACATCTTTGCCAAGGAACTTCTCGTGGTCCCAGTTCACCTGGGCATGCACTGGAGCCTGGCGGTCACAGACTTAAGAAAGAAGAGTATTGTCTACATGGACTCCACGGGACAGAAGAGACCCGACATCCTTGAGCTGCTTTTCTGCTATCTGCGGGAGGAGAGCAAAGCGAGAAGGAACAGCGACCTGAGCCCTGTGGAGTGGAAGCAACACAGCATGTCGGCAGAGGAGATTCCTCAGCAGCTGAACGGGGGCGACTGCGGCGTGTTCGCCTGTAAATATGCAGATTACATTTCCAGGGGCCAGCCCATCACCTTCTCCCAGCAGCACATGCCTCTTTTCAGGAAGAAGATGGTGTGGGAGATCCTGCACAAGCGCTTACTGTAGCAGCGCCCCCTGGCGGCCCCTGCGAGGCAGCTGCTCCGAGCTCTTTCCCAGGTGAGGCTAAGGACTGCAGGTACTGGGTGTGGAAGAGCCTTGAACAAGTTCTGAGTGTAAAGACTGTGGCCAGGACAGCCGCGGCTGCACAGAGAAACCCTGTCGGGACAGAAACAACAACAACAACAGAAGACACGTGTGCCCACCGAAAGTTAGAAACTATCCGGACTGCACAGCGCATGCTCACAAGCACGCAGCTGTCAAGATTTATCTGTGACTGAGGTCGACGCTGGATTGAATTTTGCTGTTTTTGTTCACAAGTTTTAGCTAACTGGCAGTGGACGGCTTCTGGCGATTTTCGGCCTTTCGTTCTCGACTGCTTGTTTGCATTAGTTATTTCTGAAAGGAAGGCCACCAGTTGCCTGTCTCCGAGTGAATCTCCGGTTGCCTTCCAGTACTGTGTGCTACTACAGAAGCGTCGCAGTGTGCTGCTGTTCACGGGATCCGAGCAATCCAGGAGAAGTGAGAAACGCGCTGGAGACATCTCAAGATATTTCCCAGCCTGGAAGTAAAGACATCTATTTTATTCTCGGGAGAGGAGTAACTAATGCTAGATGTGCATTGTAAACCCGGGACTCCTTGAAGCCTCACCCTGCTGAGGGCTGTACTAAACTGTTTATTCCAAAAAAATAAATAAATAATTATATATATATATATGTAAATAAACAAATATTTATATATAAATAAAAATATATTTTATATATTATATATAAATATATATATTCTTAAGCTATTTTTGAAGATGTTTTCTTTGTTTATATTAAGCTGAAATTTAATATGTCATGTTAATATTTATATTCTGTCACCTTAGCCCCACTATTGGTATAGACTTAATATATTTAGTGTGAATATTGCCAACTACATGATAATCTATTTTTATACAGGAAACTTTAATTTTTTATTAGCAGTAAATCTTACATTTGTGTTGTTATTCAATAAAGTTTTTATTTAATAAAGTTTGGAGTTTTTTGAACATACTTTGCAAGATCCTGTGCCTGCTGTTCCTTGCATGGTATAGTGAGGTTGTCCGAGAGAACTGGAAAGCAGATGTCAGAGACAAGATCCAAATGTGTAAGCCTGAACCTGTTCATACATCTGCATGCTGAGATTGCTCTCGTTCCAAACTTCTGACGTGAAGACAGGGCACTTTAGCCAAGACCTGTCCTCATCCTGGGAGAAGCTCAATATCGCAGCCAGGGCTGCCTTGAAAAACCAAACAGAACAACCAAAACAAAAAAATATGTGATATCAAGACTTCAAAAATTCAAAGTTTTAACATAGTAATCAATGGAGTTCTGATACCTAAAATTACTTCTCATCATGTTAAAACCACCTCTGTCCAGACCTCTGGACAAAGAAAAGTATGTTGATGTTTTTAACCCCAGATAATTTTTTTTAAATCCCCAAGCTTTTATTATGACTTAAAAGTAGAAGGCTCCAGAATTTCATGTTTTGTAACTTAAAAGAATTCATGTGAGCCTCACAGAGTTTGCAACTTGGATCTATCTACCTGTCACAGGTCAATTGAACTCCAACCAACAGACCAAGATTCCCCAACTTTTGCCTGTTCCTGATGGAATAGGTGTGTGTGGGGGGGGGCTCCAAATGTAAGAGTTTCCTTTAAGTTCCTTAATTTTAGCTTCTGTCCCTAGTCTGAATATGTCTAGGCAGATTTCCACTCACCTGACAGTCACCACCCAGGAACCAGAATCAGACAACAAACCACACCAAAAGTGATCTACAGCACCCAAGCCCCAGGCAGTCCTACAAAAGTGGAGAGCCTGGGCTTGCTAGGTGATGTGCTCCAGTCCAGCTGCCGTGATTGTCTTTTACCTTGATCAGGAAATCAGATGCTTCTGATGAGTGCCCCATTTCCTGAATGAATCCCCTCCCAGGCTTTGATTAACATTCCAGGCTTCCTGGGCCCCTACAATGGCATACTAACTTCAGTTGAGGCCCATTTACAAAATCATCTATGCCACTCCTTATCCTCAACAAAAGACTGAAAAGGTTCAGTCCAAAGGAAACTCTCTGGTAAGGAAGACAAATGGCTACTTAGACTGCCTACCCAACAAACCAGGCTGGCTCATACTGACCTCCAGGCTCCCTTGTTTGAAAAAAATAAAAGGTACCTGTAAAACCCAACTGGATCAAGATCCATCAGCAGGTTGATCCATTAGCTGAAGCAGTTTTGCAACATGATAGAGCACTCACCATACTCTGTGCAGAACAAGGATGTGATTGTGTGGCTGTAAGAGAAAACGTTGTTCTATGCAAACCACTCAGCAATCATTAGAGATTCCTGTACTCTCAGGAAAACAAAAACAAAAACAAGCAAACAAACCCTGTACACTGCAGACAGAAAAATGACCCAGAACAGGGCAAACCCATGGTTGCCATTCTCATTTCCTTGTTTTTCCGGGTGATAACTCTGTCTTCAGCTATTGCAGAACACCAGACACTTCTGTTTCTGCTGATCATCGCTGGCTTGTGCATCATAAATGTCTTAACTAGATACAGAAATTTCAGTCTGGGTGCCAGTATACTGATGTTTATTAAATCCCAGTGTGAACAGGTGTTAGGACCCCCAAGAGCCCAATTACCAGAGAGACAGATGAAGGTAGCTTGGAGATGGATTGCCACAAACAGAAGAGGTTTATTCAGGCCAGTGAGTGATGGGGCTGCTTTGCAAGTCATCAGGGAACAGCCCCGAGAGACAAAGGCATGGGGTTTTTAAAGGAAAAAGCAAGGGAGGCGTGGGGGTTGCAAGCTTGGCAGTACAGGATTGGGTGATTGGAGTTATGGGGTAGTTGACTTTTAATATCATTGGTTCATTTTAGGCACCCACGTCCAGTCAGGCCTGCCCCCAACATCTGGTGGATATCTGATCTTCAAGTTACACCCAGAATGTCCTGGATGGGGGAGCTGTGGCCATCTGTACCGTTTGCTAGGCACCCTATCTCATACTGCAGGCCTGGACATTCTTCTGCAGCAGGGTGGGTCTTGTCCCCATTCACCCACTTCTCCTTTTGTCCCCGTCCTTCTGCTTTCTGAAAAACTACCGGGAGAACTTAGTTTAATTACTATGGGTTGTAGAATTCATAAAGAAACCTGTAAAGCTGGCCTGTTCCTTTCACAGATATGCACCACAGGGTGAAGAACTTGACTCAGGATACAACTTAAGTGGGGGATGGAAGTGATGGTGCACATTATGTTTAAAGTTGCTGTGCTTAAGAGAACTATCAAAGAAAAAGTGTGTCTAGCCTGTAAGTCCTACTTGTGCAAGGACAGAGGAGGTCTCAGAATGCTAGGCGTTGTTCTATGATTGCCTGGTCTTGTTCATGGAGGATACAGACAGTGTGTGGTCCCTCCTGTGAACAAGCTTGCTTGCCCTTGACAGCACCTAGATGGAGGTGTCTGAGGACATGCAGGCAGGAAGTCTGCCAGTGTTCCTGCCTCTAGGTGCACAAAGCCAGGATGGACACAGCCTGAGAACCTTTATGAACACATGACTAATGTAAGTTGGGACTGCATCTTGAGAGCACTCTCAGGCACAGTCTTCACACCGTGGGTATCTGGTGCTAGCATCTGAATGAAGTCTCTTCTTTGTTAAAATTTTAATAAATAGATAAACAAATAAAAACACCTTGTTTTCTGAAAGTAAGGAGATCTGTGTTTTTGGAAGTTGAGTGAAGTATTTCCAAACGTACATTTTCAACACAGGTATCTTTGAATATAAGTCTCAGCCTTGTTTTAATTGCTGTACCAAACTGTTTATTCGAAAAAGGGTACTCAACTTAAAGCTACTTTATCATTTTTGGTACAGATTAAACTGAAATTAATTTGTTACTCATTAAGAGTATTATTCCCCTTCACATCCTCACTGTGATTTAGTATTTAGCCTCAATAGTTCCAGTTTCATAATAATCAGTTTTACATGTAATAGTTTAACCTTTTCTGTTCATTGTATAATTTATAATGGTATTATGAAGTCTTTATAAATCCAGAAATGTCCAGAACATGTTTTATAAGATTATGCTCCCACTGCTGCTTTTATGATCCATTCAAGATTTTCTGACACAACCTAGGGAGCAGATAGCTAGGGGATAACCCATCAGCATTCCTGTCATTCAAGCATCCTACATCAAGTCCTGATTACAGCACTTAAGGACTTTGTTGCCTGAAGTTCTCCAATCTTCCACATTTCTTCTGCAACTCACTTCCAAAGAATTAAGAATCACATGGTCATGGTATTGTAAAAACAGCCCAACTCCCAGTACCGATTTTCCGTATTAGTTCCTTTTCTTGTTTACTATGAAAAAATGTTTTGACAAAGCAAGGAGAGAGTTCATTCTGTATTCCACAATTCAAGGATATAGTTGATATATATAGGAAGACCTAGTTGGTAGCTGGAGCTCAAGCAGTTGGTCACATTGTGAACTGGGACCAGAATAAGTTCCTTTGCGAAGAGGTTTAGTGCCTGCATCCATCTTTTGACTAACCTGTAGCCCCTGCTCCATTTTTAATTGGATTATTTGCTTTTTTGTTATCTAGTTTCTTGAGTTCTTTACATATTTTGGATATTAGTCCTCCATCAGATGTGGAGTTGGTAAAAATCTTTTTGCATTCTGTAGGGTGCTACTTTAATTGATAGTGTCCTTTGAATTACAGAAGGTTTCTGTAATTTATTTTGTAATTTATCTGTAATACAGATAAATGAGGTCCCATTTATCCTAGTGCCTGTGCGATTGGTGTTCTGTTCAGAAATTCATCTCCTGTGCCAGTAAGTACGGAACAGTTGCCTGCTTTTTCTTCTATCTGGTTCAGTGTATCTGGTTTTATGTTGACTGAACACAGCTGTATCTGTTGGTCTGGACAAGTTGTGAAAGGTATTTACTTGAATAATAGTACTATTGAACTTTTAGCATGATTTCAGCAGAACCCATTGTAAAAGATTTTAGATCACCTTTTAAATTCCCTCAAACTCCCCCAAAGCATCTATTTTGCCTGTTTCCCTCCTTTTATCATAAATTCAATTCTGAAAAAAGGGATAGACTTGACATCCTTACAGATAAACACTGAAAATCACTCTTTTTTTCTTTTTTCAGCCTGAGATCCAAGGTAATTGGCTGCTGGACTGATGGGACACACAGCAATCACCAGTTAAGATAGTGTTATCAAACCATCTTCTTTAAGAAAGCAAGCAGCAGTAAGCTAACAGCTCCAGAAACATGACCTGTTGCCTCAGGTATTGCCAAGTTGACAACTGTTGGCTCCTAACCTTCCATGCTTACACTACCCTGCCATCTTCCTAGGATGAACACTCACCATCCTGAACTCTACTCACAGCATGGAGTCTGTTCTAAAGGCTGTGGAGCCATTAGAAGGGGACTGGCTGGCAAAGCAAGTCCTGTGAGACTTTTACACACCTCTCTTTAGTCTGGCGTTCTTCTACCTGGTCAGCCGTGATGCAAACAGTTGATGCCTGACAGTTCTGCTAGCCTGGATGCATCCATTCTTGCCTCCTTTCTGGCTTTGGTACCCTGAAGATGTCAGAAACTATGAGCCAAAATAAACTTTCCCCACTTGTTCCTGCCCGCTATTTTGTTACTATGTTAAGGACACAAATGCTTTTCATACTGAGAAGAGAGTATGACCAGTTAGTTGGCTTGAGCAAAATCCTCATGGAAACTGAAGTTTTTAATGTTTTTTTTTTTCTGACTGCAATAAGTAGTGTTTTAACATATAATGCTGTTTCCCTAAAGTTTGCAATTTCTAATATCGGTACATAAAATAGAACGTGTTATCAAGTGCAATGTTTTGGGACTATATACATTGTATACTAGCCACAACTTGCTAATTCACATACAAATCACCTCAGAGTTGATACAGTTTGTGAAAGTATGTAACATTCACTCAGGCACCTTTCAATTATATTAAAATAATTTCCATGTTGTATAGTAGAGCCATTAAATTCATTTACACTATCTAACTTTGCAGCCATTGATCAGCATATATCCTGCTACTGATATGATCAGATGTCAGCCCTACTAAATAGTACTGTATCAGTTAGTTCTTTATTTTATGTGTCATATGCACTTGTGTGCATGGAAGACAGAAGAACATGTCAGGACCTACTGAGCAATACTTACAGATGGCTGAGTGTGTGCCATGCATGCTGGGCACTGAACTCAGGCTATATGCAAGAATAGTGAGCACTTTCAAACACTGAGCCAGCACTCCAGCCCCTAAAGTGGGTTAAAGTCAGTGAGCACAGTCAGTAAATGCTGGATTCTTGATCTCGGTAGAACTGAACCTGAATCACCTGTCTACCTATCCATCCATCCACCAATCTATCTATCCACCTATTTGATGTGTTTGTGTGTGCACGCTGGTGGGGTGGTCACATGACAGCCCATGAGACTCACTTCTCTCCTACCATGTGGTTTCTGGGGGACTGCACTTAGGTCATCAGGCTTGGCAGTAAGCACCTTTAACCACTTAAGTATCTTGCCAGGTCAGCCTCATAAAATATCGCCATTTCATGTGTGGCAGCATAATGTATGCGGGGTAGACTTCAGTGGCTGTATTTGTAAAAATTACAGGACATTTTACTTATACTGAGGAACCCCAAATGTCACTGAACCCTGGCTACCCATCATATTCTGAAGCAAAATGTATATTATAAACTAAAATACCATCATTATTAGAATTAAGTTAATATCGTGACTGGAGAGACTAAGTGTCTTGTGCTGAAGCCACAAGTACACCAAAGCATTCAGTGTGTCAAGAGGATAGATATCACCTCCCCATTTGCTCAGATGTCCTTGAAGGCATGATCCCCTCTGCAAGCTGACAGACACTTCATCCTGTCTCCTAAGGGCAACCAGGATGCTTTGTTTTGTTACATGAGGTAACATTAATATGCAGGCCTACAACCTCTGAGAACCCCTTGTCAGTTATTTTGAAAGATATTCTTTGGTCCATTTCCATTATGCCATGCTGTTAAAGCCACACTAAAAACCAGTATGAAAATGTGGGCCATTGTATAAAACATCCAAATGTGTCAGGCTAAATAATGCCCCGCTTCTCCAGGTCATACCCTAATCTCTATATCCTGTGACTATTGTCTTACACAGCAGAGTGTCTCAATGTGACCTAGGTGCTGAGATGCAGAGCCTTCCAGAGACACAGACACTCCCGCCTTGAGGAAGGTGGAAGCTGTAACTTTCTCAATCGCTCCATTGGCAGTTCACTACAGCAGCCTCAGCAAACTGTGCTATGTGGGTAGAACACCTGGAAGGGAGGTGCCACTGTAACAAACAGTTACATGTGGAAGGGGCTTGGAAACTGGGAAATGGGGGTGGTTGGAAGAACTCTGAAGAGTAACTAATTTTTATTTTTATTTTTATAAGCAAAGTCTACTTTAGATTGCCTGAAACAGACTGCAGAATAATTCAGATGCTCACAGTTCAATTAGTGAGCAAGACTCAGAAGAGAGCAAGGAACACAGTAGAGAAAACCTACATTGCCTTAAGAACAGACTCCCTGAAACTGACTTCGTTAAGGGAAATACACAATCTAGCATATTCCATACCAGGACAGGACACAGTTTACACTGTTCAAGCTTTTCCTCTTACACTGACTTACCAATGGCTGCTTTGCCCCACATTTGTACCATGTGTTCATGTTTCTCTTTTGTGGGCTTGTTTAATATTTGCAGATGATCTTCTGGGCTCCTCCAAGGGGCTTGGGTCACTTCTCCAGCCCCACCCCCTGCAGCACACACAGCTTGTCTTCTAAGCTCCAGAAGGCACCATTCCATTGCTGTTGCTCTTCTTGGTGGTCTTCTTATGTTACTGCAACTGGGATGGATTTCCCCAATAGCCTCTCAAAGGCTCTCTGCATGGTCCCTTTAATCCTGGGTCTTCAACTGCTGCTGAGGCTGCACCTTCAGCAGTGGCCTCTCCTGGCTTCTCACAGAGCCAAGTCTCAGCTGATCTCCACACTCCTTCATGCCTTCAAAACCAGTACCACCTGGGTGACTCATACACTACCAAGTTCTGTTGCCAACAGCCTTGGCCACCTCTGGAACACAGCGCCTGTGTGTTGACCCCGAGAAAACACTTTCCAGAAGGCTTTGAATTAATGATGCTGGGCTCCTAAGCACTGCTAGTTCCTCAGCTGAGGCTGACCAGCACTGATTGTCTCAGTCACACAAAGCTTCCTCTTCAACGGTGCTGGTCTTTTGTTAATCACAGCTGATTCTTCAGCTCCAGCTGTACAGACACCACAGATTCCTCACACAAATGGCCCAGCAGAGTCTTTGCTTTCCTCTGAAACTTGACAAGCCACGCCTCTGTTGTCAGCACCGCTCTCAACATCCTTATCTTCCAAGCTCCACCAGCTGCCCACTAAGCTGTCAACACTCAATGGTTTTTTCATCCAAATTTTAAGTCCTTCTGCAATCCTCCCAAAACATCACGGTCAGCTCAGTCTCACTGCAACACCCCACAATCCTGGTATCAACTTGTCTTAGTTAGGGCTGCTATTACTACAATGAAACACTGTGACCAACAAGAAAGTCAGGGAGGAAAAGGTTTATTTGACTTACATATCACTGAAGGAAACCAGGACGGGAACTCAAGCAGGGCGGGGACCTGGAGGCAGGAGCTGATGCAGAGGCCATGGAGGGGTGCTGCTTACTGGCTAGCTCCTCATGGCTTGCTCAGCCTGCTTTCTTAGAGAACTAGGACCACCAGCCCAGGGATGGCACCATTCAGGATGGGCTGGGCCCTTCCTCATCAATCACTAATTAAGAATATGACCTACAGCCGTATCTTATGGATCAATTGAGGTTCCCTCCTTTGAGATGACTCTAGCTCAGGTTAACAAAAGACTAGCCAGGACAGATACCAAGGGACTTTGGGGATCTTCCTGCCTCTGCCTTTCCATCCCTGGGATTACTGTGTCCTGGGACAGAACTGGGACCTTTGGACCTTGTTCTTCTTTGCAAGCACTTTACTGATCGAGCCTTTTCTCCAGCCTGGATCTTCTAATGTCTTTCATTAAACTCTTTATTTATATGCATATTGGATCTTTTTGTTTCATTTTTTATTTTTTTTCATGTGAACTTAGTTATTTTCTATTGTGATTTCTGAGAAACCTGGGAAGTTTTAGTAGCACAAAAACTTTTATAAATGTTGATAAGAGTAGAAAGGGTCTTTAGTCTAAATTTTAAATCATACATTAAAAAATGTTTTCACTTATCCTCTTTATAAAACTCCTGGTATTTTGACCCAGAGAACATCTAAAATTCATGATACCATACATTCTATTTTTCCGTACCCGTGGTGTTATTAATCCCCTGTTATTAGTACCTGAGTAATGTTAATTAGTTATTAACATTTTTTCCATCCCCACAGAAGAATCTTATGTAATTGTCCTGTTGTTTGGTCTGATCTGTGGCCATCTAAAATTGCTTTGGTTAAGTTTTGTTTTGTTTTTTGGTCTCATGGCCAGTGTCCAGTAAAACTGACTTACATCTCTCTTTAGAAAACTGTTGGAATCTGGAGAATGTTCTTAAACACATGTGCAGGCAGCAAGTAGTTATTTAGCATCCTACGTCCTCATCACTTGTTTTAGCAATGTGGCAGAGCAAACAGAACCTTGGTTTTGTCAAAATGCAGTGTGTGGCCACCTCTGTCCTGTAGATGACCCCTGTGTGTACCTGACCGCTACCACGAGCAGGTGCTGGTTAATATTGAGTGGCATAGGTCATCCTACAAACAGGCACCATGCCTGGAAGATGGTAACATAGTCAACCTGGAGAAACATTATTACAAATCATAAATCTTGCGGGTTTTGGCAAAAGAACTCAATCATTGTAATACATTTCTTAGATGCTGTAGCTTCTTAACATAGCAACAAAAGAAGTCAGTAGTACAAAATGAGTAAACTGTAATTGATACAAAAGAAGTCAGTAGAAATAAACTGTCCAAAATTTGCAAAATTTGGCAGCTGAACAGTTCTGCCAAAATAACTTTCTTCTAAAAGGCAGACAGGAAACTGCACTTACCTATAGTTAACAGCAGACGGCACTGCAGGCAGACTTTTAAAATATATGACCATGGTATTAGAGATTTCTGATCTAATCTAACAAATTCTTTAAAAAATAGATTATAGAAGTTGGGTGCTTATGGATCAATGAATTTGTGATGTTTGTTCTGAGTTAAAAAAACAGAATGTTACAAAGAGAATTCTGGGTTTGTTATTAAAGAGATCTGTGTTCTTAAATGTGCCTAATCTTTTATGAGCAAGCTGTTTCTAGGTCACTCCAATTGAGGGAACAAATGGAATAAAAACGATAAAAAGAAAGATTTCTCTGTGTTGGCCCCATCAGCTGTGTACTGAGGCTTGTCCCCTCCCCACTCTTCCTGCTCTCTGATGTTCCAGTGACCTCCTCCTTCATCATGGTTGGCTGTGCTAATGTCTTCCACACGCCACACCTGGCTAAACCCAGACAAATAGCACTGTTCCTCCCTCTGGGAGACGTGTACACTGCCACAGTGATGTGGATGCCAAAGGGCACTTGGCACTGTCAGTTCTTCTGATAAGGCATGCATGCGGCCCTAAGGCGACTTGATATGCTGGCGTGGGTTGGTGATGGTGGGGGCTCCCACTTTCTAAGGAGAAGGGGAGGGGGCAAGGGAAAGAGTGAGGGGGTAGGATCAGTAGGAGAGGAGGAAGCTGGCTACAATTGGCAGGAAAGTGAATATATAAAAAGAAACAGCGTTTTTTTTCTTTTTTCTTTTAAACATCAACTCATTTTCATTACAAACAAAACTCTTTAATCTTGTTTTGATGAAGCCTCAAAATGTGCCTGGCCTTGCCTCCATTCTAGAAGAAAGACATTTTGGAATCAAACTTGCAAAGGTAGGGGCCTGTGTGATCTCTTGCCGGTCCGTGGCTTGAGCTTGCTCAGGCAGGTCAAGATGAGAATTAGCACTAGCAGAACATTTCCATGAAAATTTCTGCTCCTTTCATAACAAAGAGGGCTGTGCTACCCTGCACTCAGTCTTAACTGCAGCTGGGCTGTGCATGTCTGGAGAAGCCCAACCTTGAACTCTAGAAGATATATTTATCTGTGTGCTGTGTTCTCACACAATAGGAGTAGGACAGTTGGGATCTCTGGGCACTAATTCACTTTCACACCACACTGCACCAGGACTCACCTTCTTCTGTCAGCTGTTTATTTATTTTTGACACGCTGCTTTAAAAGACAATGGTTTGAAAACTCCCAGGTTGGTGATGCGGCTTGATTTCCATGTTAGTATTCTGGGGCTTCTGACTAAACTTCCCTGTTATTAACCAACATCTAGACTTACAGGTTAGTTCTATAATTTCATAGTGGGCAGGAGAAGTTTCACTTCTGATCCCTACCAAAATGTCGCCAATGTTTGGCGCTCCTAGCTCACACCGTTTGTCTTGTTTGCCCAGGTCTTCTACTAGTGTGACAACATTTCCGGTTCCTTGAACTGTACCTCTTGTGACACAATGTCAAATCATTCCCCTAATACTTTCAGAGAGAGCCACTGTGGAAAACAGCATGTCATTTTCCTACAGCCTGGCAATGTAGAGTTGCCAAAGAAAATAAAGTTTCCATCTTACTATAGTTCCAAAAATGGAAATTAACATAAGTCCAATAGAAGTATGCACAGAATCTTTATGATAAAATACAATGAGAACAAAATGAAAAGGAAAGACCCAAATTGCTGAGGATGGATAGCACATGTATTCATCAGAGAATATGTGCTTGAGGTAACAATTATTCCCTAAATTATTGATGGACTTCAGTAAATCCAAATAGATAACGAATCTTGAGGCTTTAGAAACACGGACAAGCAAAAGCACATGAGGGAAGCACAAGAATGACAACAGTCTGGAAAAGTGAAAGAAATATGGAGGAGGCACAGTACTCCAGACAGATTAAACCACAGCGACCAAGGCACTGTGTTGTCAGTGAGCCCAAGCATTCAACAGAACATCTTAATGTCGATGTGCTTGTGAACAGTTAGTTGGTTTTTGACACTGGTATAAAAACAATGAAGAAAAGGTGATTTTTTTTCAAGAAATGGTGTTTGAATAATTACATATCCATGATCAAAATAGTTATAATTTTCACAGCCTATGAAAAGTTACCTTGAAGAGGACTGTAGATTAAACATAAAATTATTATAAAGTGTTTAAAAGAAATCATAGAAAATGATCTCCATTCCCTTGAGGATTGATGATAAGTTTCCATATATGACTCCAAATCAAAATCTCTGAAAAAAATATCAACAGCAGCAGATTGAAAGAAAATGTTAGCGAGTCATATACACGAACAATGCAAAATGTAGTCTCAGTACAAGAAAACCAATGCCAGGTAGAAAAAATGGGCAAAATACTGGAAGATATTTGTGTCATTTTTTTCTTTGATGTGAAAAACAAACAAACAAACAAACAAAGCAGTGGACAAAAGCAAGCTAAGAGCAGCAAGGTGTCTGTTGGGTCCTGGTCTGCAGGTCCTGGCGAGCGGGAGCCCCAGCCCGCGAAGCCGGCCATGCCAACTCGGGCAAGCGATGGGTGGGGGGTCCGGGGTGGGGGCGGCTCCCGGCCGCTTCCTCTATGGCCGCGGAACGGACGCGGGGACCGCGCCAGCGCCGCGCACCATTGTTGAGACCCTCACGGGGGTCGCGCCCCGCCGGCCGCCGCCGCCTCCTCCCTTCCTGCCGGAGCCCCGGGGCTAGGACGCCGCCGCCGCTGCCGACGCCCGGCAGGCCGAAGGGATGGCCGTCCCCGCGCGAGTCCGATCGGCGGGGCTCGAAGGGCGGCGGCGGCGACGCTCCTCGGACGCGCCCGGTTCAGCGCCGGCGGGGAACGCGTCTCCGGAGCCAGCGCCGCGAGGGTCCTCTGCTGCCTTGGTCGCCCAGCACCTGGGCTCTTTCTCCGCCGCCCACCGCCCGCTGCTGCCCCCTGGCGGCCGCAGCCACACGCGCACCCGGAGCCGCGCCCCGGCTCTGCGGCCGC
The DNA here is from genome assembly GCF_030254825.1 of Meriones unguiculatus. NCBI lineage: Eukaryota > Metazoa > Chordata > Mammalia > Rodentia > Muridae > Meriones > Meriones unguiculatus. The sequence continues at coordinate 12,303,779 of NC_083364.1, read as the reverse complement.
CCAGCCCTCAGCGCGCGCTCAGCCCTGTGCTCGGGGCACCGGGAGGAAGGCCGCAGCAGCCCCGGCCCCCGGAACTTCGGCGAGGCGGGGCCCTGTCGCCAGATGGGACCGTGCTCCGGGCAAACCCTTTCCCCGCCCTTGCCCCTGTCCCGGCTCCGAGCTCGTCTTGGAAGATGGAGGCCCCTTGTGGCCAACCCGAGTGGGGCCCCCGCACCAGCGGTGACCGCCCTGGGCGGAGCCCGCTGAGCCTTGCTCCTTCACTGGGTGGTCTGCGCCTGGAGACTCCTGTAAACCTCGGGACAGACTGTCTTGCCTCCTTCTGTGTGGGCCCTCGATAGTTTTTTCCAGGGGAGGAAGTCCAGAGTCGGGTGTCCCCCTTAAAGAATCCAAGATGCTAGACCCCAGGAGGCAACTGAACATTGGGCTGTGAAGGACCTGCCTGTCAAAAAGCACAAGAGGGCGAAGCTGTCCCGTGAGGCAGGGAGGAAAACTGCCTGAGCGCGCGCCATCGCCCTCTCAATCCCAGATGTAGCTCAGGTACTAGGATGACAGGGAAAGAGCGGTATACTTGGCATTGGTCACACTTAAGTGTCGCTGGCTTTCATCCGGCTGTGTTTACCCTTTAGGACCTTTTCTGGCTCCTCTCAACCAGTTTAGCAAATGCTGAGTGATAGATAGCAAAGGCGTGTCTCATGCCAAAATATTTTCACTGCAAGATCTAAGGGTCGGAGAGACTTTTAGCCTGCTCCTTAGTCGGTGAACAAACATAAGCCAAGAACGGGGAGTCGGCATTAGGCAGCTGTCCTGAAGTATCTTAACCGTGTATTGCATAAATAAAGAGTTGCAGGCTGTGGGAATAATAGTGTCATCCAAGTTCAGGACTTGGGGAGATGGACAGGAGGAAAAGCAGACTTGCATGAGGCAGGTTGGGGTAAAAGGTGTTATAGAAAAACAGCTCTTCAACAATTGATTGTTAGTTTGCAGTGGTGGGGAATTAACCAAGGCGTCATACATGCAAGACTATCCCTGAGCCATCACCACCCCTCCTCCACCTCTCTACCCCACCTCCCACCCATCACTCTGCAGCCCCCTGTTCCTGCATTTAAAGGTTGAATAGTAAGTACATGGCCATCTATGAGAGAGGAAAATGCATTCCAGAGAAAAGACAAATTTTACCCTCGGTCACTGCAAATAACTTTTCCAGAGATCCACTCAAAGTTTAGGTATGATAGAAGACAAAAAATATTTCACATTTTTTAAACATATGCAGGTGCACTGAGCTGGCATTTTTTTAACTTGCTATTTGCCTCAATTTAAGTTTTAGCGATGTACTGTTCTATATTAGAATAGGATGTAAGAGTAAGGCTCTTTTATTTTGAAGATCAGGTCTCATGTAGACCAGGCTGGCCTTGAACTTGTTTATTGAGACAAGATCTCATGGAGCCCAAGATGGCCCCAAATTTGCAAAGTAGGAAAGAATGACCTTGAACTCCTGATGCCTCTGTTTTTACCCACTAAATGGTGAGATTATAGGCAGATGCCTCCACAACTGGTTTTCTGTAGTCCTGGGGAACAAACCCAGGCTTTAGGGCATTCTAGCTAAGCCCTCTGGCAGCTGAGCTCCAGCCCAAAGGACTTGTTTTTCTGTATACTGCACATGAGGTTAGACTGTGAGTTTTTTGATGCTAGGACGTGGGGGGGCTAGGACTCACCGCTGATCCCTCTGGGTCTGAAACTCAGTTCTGGGCTGCCCTGATGGCATGTGGATCTGACTAAGGAGCCCGTGGACAGAGGAGCTCCAGAATGCCCAGTGCAGAAGCCAGGAAGGAAGGTCAGAGCAACCCAGGGGAGCCCTCCTGTGCCGTGCAGAGCACCGGGAGTCTTTTAAGCAGAGAAGTGCCATGAAGAGATTGGTGTCCTGTAATGATAACTGGCAGAGAAAGGATGGGTCAGCCTGGAGAGAGCAAGAGCTGACACAGGCAGCCTGAGGGGGTCACAATCAAAGACACATTTAAGTGGGATTCGTTTAAGTGGAACTGGAATTCTTCATTTCGTGTTTTTTTTTTTTTTTTAAGGTAATGTGAATACCCCATTTTAAAAAAGATTTATTTATTTATCTATTATGCAGTATTCTGCCTGCATGTGTGCCAGCGACCCAGAAGAGGGCACCAGATCTCATGATAGATGGTTGTGAGCCACCATGTGATTGCTGGGAAATGAACTCAGTAACTTTAGAAAAGCAGCCAATGCTCTTAAACTCTGAGCCATCTCTCTTGCCTGGACCTGGGATTCCTATCACCCATGGTGCTGTTGAGGTTTACTCCATATTTGTACCTGAGAAAAGCAATGTGAGAGAAGAGACTGAACTACTAGAGAGGAATTGTTGCCAGAGCCCAGAAGGTACAGAGGGCTCAGGGGTGAATCCTAGCTCTGCTGCTAAATAGGATATTAAAAAAAAAATCACTACCTGCCTATGCCTCAGTTTCCTCATCTTTAAAATGTGTTAGTTCCTAGATCCCTGGAATGGAATAAACTCTTATTGAGATGATTATTTAAAATTGCTTAACAGAAGGGCCTCTGGCTTAGGCCTTGTCTTAGTCACTCTTCTGTTGCTGTAAAGAGACACCATGACCAAGGCAGCTTACAAAAGAAAGCCTTTCCCCGGGGGCTTGCTCACAGGTTTGGAGGGTGAGTCCATGGCCACCAGGGTGTCACACAGGGTGGCAGGCAGGCATGGGGGTGGAGCGGCAGTGAGGGCTTCCATACTGAGACAGCAACAGAGAGACAAACCGAAAGAGGCCTAAACACTCAAACAGCAGAGCCTATGGGGACAAATTCAAACCACCTCGGGCCTATAGTTGAAGCATCTAGAGGCTAAGAAAGGAGGAGTGCTTCCTCCCGGGGAAGGAAGGAAGAGACCAGCTTAGGTACCACAGGAAGCATCGGCCTACAGCCTCAGCCACAGCAGCCCAGCAGTTTCTACACACCAATTGCATTTGATCATCGCTATACTCTGTGCCTCTTACTGTTCCTGTTGAGAGAGATGCTGTGTGGCTCAGCTGCCCTCAAACTCATGGTGCCTCCTCTCCTCGACCACCACACTCAGCTTCAACAGACTTTAACAGGAAACAGTTTAAAAATGAGAGACAATGCCTTACCATGCTTGATTTCACCAGGGTCTCTGTAATGCAAACTTACCTGGAAGTTGTGATAAGGTATCCCGTGAGAAACAGCACAAGAGATAACAGGTTTTATTCTGCATTCCAGTCCATCCTGGGGAAGGGAATTAAGGGGGAACCTGGTGTATTTTGTTCGATCTTGAGAGAATTAAATGCTCAAAGTCAGTTTTGCTTAGCTTTTTATTCAATCCAGGAGCACAGCCTATGGAATAGAGCCCCACACAAGGTTAAGGTGGGTTTTCCCATGTAGGTACTCCCTTACAGGCATGCCTACAGGTTTGTCTCCGGATGCCTCTGGACACCCACAAGTTGACAACATTAACTACTACTGTTTTCACTCAGCAATCAATATGACATGTTGAGTGTTCGTGGCTTAACGTTTCCAAGTTTGGGGATCACTCGCTAAAAGTGAGCATTTTGCACACATTCTCACAAGAACACCACAAGATGACACCAATATTGCCCTAATATTCCTAAATGGAATCTGAAGGCTAAAGATTCTGTAAATCAGACATAACGAGGATGTAATCCCAGCACACATCTTCCTGCATCCGGATTGAATCTTCTTTCCCACTGTCTGCTGTTTCCTGTGGACCTGTAACTCCTTGCCACTGGGAAGCAGGTTCATGCACGCAAGATGAGCACTTCTGATCATGGCTTTACACCAATGGATCTTGTTCCTCACCTGGCCTTCAGTGCCATCATCTTTCTCAGACTTAAGAACCAAACCGACTCCCAAATTTGAAAATGGTGGACAGCTAAAGTCTGGGCCACCTGAAGTGTGGTTCCCCCATCAGTCCTGTGTGACTTGGCTCCACCTTGTGGTGGCTGTTTTCTTAGCCCTCTGCTCCTCTCTACAGCCTCCTCATTTACATCTTTTCACTCTTCAGAGGTATGTGATGAGAACCTTGCATGCTGGTGAGATTCTAGCCCTCTCTGGATAGTCCAAGTTTCCAGAAGCAGAGCTTCCTGTCCCATGTGACCCTTTACCCCTGGTGGAGGTAGGGGTATTCACCAGGGCCTGTGGCCAAACAGTGTCACTTACAGAAGCATTCCTTGCTTCAGTGCTGAGTAATTGAATGGTGTCAGTGTGTGTGTGTGTGTGTGTGTCTGTGTGTGCACTTGCATGTGTATGTATGCATCTATACATGTGAAGGAAATAGGCTGATATCACATGATCCTCAGCCCCTTTCCACCTCAGCTCTTGATTCAGGGTCTCCCTCCTAACCTGGGGTGCACCCATTTGGCTAGGTTGATTAGGCAGTGGGACCCAGGCGTTCTCCTGCCGCCTTCCTAGCTGGGAGCCTACAGACTCACCCCATCACACTGAGGACTTTTTACATTTGCTGGAGATCCAAACTCATGCTTTCACGGTGGGCGCTTGACCAACTGACCCATCTTCCCAGACTCTGAAACAAATTTTATAATAGCAAATGGAAATGCACCATTGGCGCCAAGTTCACATAGTTTTTAGATATAATTGTGGCTTTAATGAATTTCCTGTCTGATGGGCCGTCCTGGCACCCCCTTAAATGAAAGGGTACATTCTTTTGCCCCCAAGGGGACTGATTACAAATGAAGCAGGGGAAGCCAGCATGCTCCCTTGTGTTTAAGGATCAGACCAGAGCATTGCAGCACACATCAGACTCTCAACACACGTCCAGCACTGTCTAGATTCCCAGTGACCCCTGACCTCACAAAGTGCTTGCACTTACACGTTCAGTGATAGTGTCTGGGATCCAGTCCTGGGACACTTCATAACCAACATCAGAGCACTTTAGAGTCTGTCTGAAACTCAGACACACCACTTCACACTTAAGACGACACTTCTCAGGAACAATGCGCATATGGGGCACAGGGAGATCTCCTCCTTCTTAGGAGGGAAGCCTGAGATGCTGAAGTTCCAGTAAGCTCTGAGGAGGTGTGCTAAGAAGGCCATTCTGAGGAGCAAAGACACCATAAGTTCCAAATATTGACTGGGAAAAGAATTCTCCAGGTGAGTCTACTCATGTGAAGCTCAGAACCAAAGCACATCAAGAGAGTAACCTTATAAAAGTTTTACTGCCTGAGTGCCAGTGACGGTGCTGCCAAGGCATTTTTCATGGAACGCATCTCTAAAAACTAATTGTTTCTTCAGTACACTTTTCCTCTTCACCTGCTCACCTGTAAGAGCATCGGGCTTGTACTCAGGTCCATCTGTTTCCATGCTGCATGAGGAGTCACAGTTCATTATCAATGGATCAGCCTTCTTTCCACTCATCTCAGTAATTCTGAACATATACCCCAACCAGCCTCTCATTAGGATAACTGTTTTCTGCTCTTAGAATCCTACTAAGGTTTCCCATGTGTCTGATGCACAGTGTAGTCAGAATATGAATATTCCAGGAGCCTATACCGATGAAAATATTAAATCCCATCCCTTATTTTAACAAGATGGTATTGGCACTCCAAGGAACACAGCAAGAGTTTGGCCAGACAAGAACTGTCAGATGCAATTCAACAGTCAGGGTGAAAGGTGGGATAGTAAGTATTCAGAGCAAAGAGTGACAAAAAGATCTCTTAGCAGCTACAGATCTCTGCCCATATTCTAGAAGGCAAAGGTCAGGCTCTCTTTTCCTTACACTACGGTAGAAGGTATTAAGAGGGTGCCTGTTTTTCTAGCCTCTTCCCTAGAGACACAGGCTGTGGCATTAGTCCTGACTTGTTGATAGATATGTGCCCAGGGAGAACAGTCTAGGGTTGGTGAATGGCACATAACCTCCCCCTGAACCCCAGAAAAAGAAGCCCCATACTAACTGGGGCACTGTGTACCCTCACTTGTACAGGCTTATTTTCACTCTTCCGTCACTGACTTTCCAGACCGTTTGATTTTTATACTCATGAGGAGACAACATGGAATTGCACCCATCCCCGTGCAATGGGAATAAGTCCCCGGGAGTGCAAGGGCTGCTAATCCAGTCTCATCCAATTTTGTGGCACTACAACTAGAAAGGCAGAGGTAACCTTGCTCTTTATCAGCCAAACCTCGGGAGACGAGCCTTGCTCTAGGGCTGCTAGTGCTTGTGTGATCACCACCTTGTCACGTTTTTGTTGGGTTTTGAGTTTGCAGAACAACCAGAGTAAAAAACACTAACCCACAACATAATGCTGCACCAAACATTCCAACCACCACCCGTTCTTTAAAATAAGAAAAGGCGGAAGAAACCCAGGATGATGAGCCATCTGTGAGCAATAAATTCACTCGAGTAGAATTAGTGGTCACCACCGCTGCCCTTAGTTCTTCAAGTAGTTGCAGGTGTATTTGTTGAAAGATCATCTTCAGCTGTAACGAGCTTTCGCGTGAGGCACTCCGGTACCCAGAATGGATTGTTTTCTTGCTGTGGGAAAACACAGACAGCTCCCCTGGATCTTACTAAGATAGGATCAGGGCCTTTCCATTGACCAGTCAAGACATCCTTCCATTTGACCATTTCCTTAGGCCTATCAGGCTCTAAGCAGTGGTGATCAGCCACCGAGTGGCCCTGACTGTCCAAATTTAAAAAATTGAGAGTAAAGAGTGCCAAGGAAACAGTCACTCGTGGCACTGAGGGCAGAGCCTCCTCGACTCCCCCTTTTTGTTTTAAGTAGGATTTTAGAGTGCGATGAGCATGTTCAATAATACCCTGTCCCTGAGGGTTATATGGGAGACCCGTTAGGTGGGTCACTCCCATTTGATGACAAAACTGTCCAAATTTCTGAGAAGTATAGGCCGGCCCATTGTCAGTTTTTAGAATTTCGGCTTTCCCCAGGCACTCCATGCCTCCAGGCAATGTTGAATAACATGGGCTGCCTTTTCTCTAGTCAGGGGAGAAGCAAACATAACTCCAGAGCAAGTATCAACGGAAACATGCAAATATTGAAGTTTACCAAAAGATGAAATGTGGGTAACATCCATCTGCCACACTTGTAGCAGACGGATTCCTCTGGGATTAATCCCAACATGAGGCATAGGTAAGAACTGACAACAGTTTTGACACTGGGTAACAATATCTCTAGCTTCTTTTCTAGTTATGTCAAATCGATGACGCAATGTCTCAGCTGTAACATGAAATTTTTTATGAAACTCCTTAGCCAATTCTAAATTTGAAAGGAGGGCAAATGCAATCATCTTTGTGGCTCGATCTGCCAGGTCATTTCCATAGGACATGGGCCCCGGTAGACCGGAATGAGCCCTAATATGTGTAATAAAAACAGGGGATCTTCTGGTAATTAAGGCAAACTGAATCCTTTGAAAAATTTTTGCAAGCTTGCTAGATGCTTTAATCAATCCAGCAGCCTCTAAGATTTCAGTTGCATTTACCACATAACTAGAATCAGAAACAATATTTAAAGGACCTGGAAATTTTTCCAAAACATTTAGCACTACTAAACATTCCACAATTTGAGGCAAGGTCTCATGATATTGCTTAGAAACAACTTTATTATTAACCACATAAGCTCCCACTCCTGTTTTTGACCCATCTGTATAAACCACCAGTCCATCCCGAAGTGGTTCCTGGGACGTTACATGAGGGAAGACTACCTCTTGAGTTAAAGCAAATTGCAAAACGGGGTGTCGAGGATAATGATTATCAATCAAACCACTAAAGGAGGTAACTAGCACCGCCCAAGTATCAGAGATAGCAGTCAATACCTGAACTTGGTGAGCTGTATAAGGCACTATTAAGAACTTTGGCTCCAACAGAACAAGAAAATTTGAACACAGGGAACTTACCAGAGACTCAATACTCCAACCAAGGACTATTCATGGAGATAACCCAGAACCCCTGCACAGATGTAGCCCAGGGCAGTTCAGAGTCCAATTGGGTTACATAGTAATGGGAAGAGGGACTGCCTCTGACATAATCTGATTGGCCTGCTCTTTGATCACCTCCCTCTGGGGGGAAGCAGCCTTACCAGGCCATAGTAGAGGACAATGCAGCCACTTTTGATGTGAACTGACAGACTAAGATCAGAAAGGAGAGGAGAACCTCCCCTATTAGTGGACTTGGGGAGTGGCATGCAAGCAGAGGGAGGAGGGAGGGTGGGATTGGGAGGGGAGGAGGGAGGGGCTTCTGGGGGATGCAGAATGAATGAAGTGTAATTGATGAAAAATTAAAAAAAAAAGAACTTTGGCTCCTTCCCAAAGTATGTAATGGCTGCGTTTAACCCACGAAGTGCAAGTTGAGCAACTGCATCTGGATACCATTCAATAATTTTTGCAGGAGAAGCATTGGGATGAACCCACAATAAGGGTCCATCTTGCCATAATACAGCAGTTGGTAAATGTTTACTTTTAATGACACACAGGTCAAAGGTCTTAGTTTCATCTACACGTTTTAATTGGGCATCTTGTAAAGCGTTTTCTACCACTTGTAGGGCACGGCTTGCAGCCGGTGTTAAGGCTCTGTGAAGAAATATGAGCATCCCCTTCCAAAATATCAAATAGGGGTTTTAATTCAGCAGAAGGAATCTTTAAAAATCGCCTAAGCCAATTTATATCACCTAATAATTTTTGAAAATTATTTAAGGTATGCAAATGATCCCTGCGAATTTCTATTTTCTGAGGAACTATTCCTTCCGGATAAATAACAGTCCCTAGAAAGGAACCTACTTCTGAAATTTGGACCTTTTCAGTGGCAATATGCAATCCCCATTGTTGCAGGGTTTTTTGCAACAAAGGATACGCATCTTGCAAGATGGCTAACTCCTCATGGCACAAGAGAATATCATCCATATAATGAATCAGCAACAAGGAAGGAAATTGCTGTCTAACTGGTTCAAGAGCCATCTGCACATACAATTGACACATGGTGGGGCTATTAGCCATGCTTTGAGGTAAAACCATCCATTGATGTCTTTTGTCTGGCTCATAGTGATTAACAGCAGGTAGGGTAAAGGCAAATCTCTGTCTGTCTCGTGGGCACAATGGAATGGAGAAAAAACAATCCTTGATGTCTATTATTATAATTCTCCATTGCTTAGGCAGGGCTGAAAGCAGAGGCAAGCCTCATTGCACTGTTTCAAATAATCGCATCTGTGCATTAATAGCCCTCAAATCATGGAGAAGCCTCCATTTTCCTGATTTCTTTTTTATAACAAAAATGGGTGTATTCCAGGGGGAAGTAGTACAGGTTCCAAATGACCAAGCTGTACCTGTTCTTTAACCAACCTTGTAGCGGCTTCCCACTTTTCAGAGGAAAGGGGCCATTGAGGAACCCATACGGCTTCCTCTGTGAGCCAAGATATGGGCATGGAACCCTCAATGGCAGCTAATGAAAACCCAGGCCTTGTTTCCCTGTATTACTTTCCTGTGAAATCGGGTGTAATCTCCCTTGTTCCTGTTTACCAAGGCCTTTTCCTTCCTTATAACCCATCCTTTTCATTATATCAACCACTTGTTGAGAGTACTCATTGGTCAATGCTAATCCTAAATCCTGCAAAATATCTCTTTTCCAGAGATTGACAGGGAGAGAAAGAACATATGGTATGAAACTTCCTGTTTGACCTTCCGGTGCTTGCCACATCAAAGAGCGTGAACTAACTGCAGGGCTGGCCTTATATCCCAACCCTTGTAAGGAGTGGGATGATTGTGTAACAGGGCACGCCTTAGGCCACCAGGTGGAAGAGATAATGCTTTTATCAGCCCCTGTGTCCAAAATACCAGTAAAACTTTTTCCTTCTATTTGTATTTGTAGGGTAGGTCTAGTCTTAAGATCAACTACCAAATGAGCAAAATCTGTTCCTGTGGAACCGAGTCCTTTTGTGCCCCTTGGTGTTCCGGTAGATGGAAAACAGTCATGAAGGCTTGGGAGAAGGACTAATTGAGCAATCCTATCTCCAGGAGAAATAGAAAATACGCCTTGGGGGCAGGAACAAAGCACCTGGAGCTGTCCCGTAAAATCCTGATCTAAAATTCCAGGATGGACCATACGTCCTTTTAAAGTGAGAGAGGAGCGACCCAAAATAAGACCGACACTTCCTTCAGGCAGGGAGCCTTCAAACTCCACTGGGACAGGTGGCACCCCCATGTGTGGCATTAATAAGAATTGGGAGGTGGAATGGAGGTCCAGCCCTGCTGATCCTCTTGTTGCTCTACAGCTGGATAAACCCTCCTGTTTTCTGCCTGTGTCCCATTTTTGGAAGGGCCCTGAGACCCGTTTTTTTTTTAATATTCTTATTCCTCTCATTAGGGGGGGTTTCATGCTGGATAAGTTTTCCCTGAATATCTCTAACTGAATGGCATTCATTAGCCCAGTGATTGCCTTTTCCACACTTAGGGCAAAGACCAGGAACTTTCTTTTGCACAGACACATGACAGTCTCTTTTTAAATGACCCATTTTGCCACAATTAAAACAAACTTTGTTGTTTCCAAAACTTGGGCGGTTATTGATTTGTAATATGGCTGCCGCCAGGCTGGCGTTGGTAAGCGGGCCTCCGAGTCCTTGGCAAACTTTTATCCAATCTGTTAGTCCTTTGCTCTTTCTGGGGGTAATGACTGCCTTGCATTCTGGTGAAGCATTCTCATACACCAGTTGCTCTATCATTGGTGGGACCCTTTCCGGGTCTCCAAATATTCTGCCTGCTGCGTCTGTCATTCTGGCCACAAATTCTGGGAATGACTCCTGAGGACCCTGGATAATTTTTGTTAAATGGCCCTCGGTCCCACCCTTCTTTGAAAGGGCCTTCCATGCTTTAATTGCAGCAGCAGATATTTGGCCGTACACTCCCCAATCATAATCTGTCTGTTGCTGAACATGTGGACCTTGTCCTGTTAGTAGCTCAAATGTCCAGCATCGTTGATTGTCTTCTGCATTGGCATTAGCCCTAGCTTGGGATTGACAGGCATCATGCCATAAGGCTTTCCATTCCAAATACACTCCCATATTAGGGAGGGCAGCTTTCACTACAGTCTGTCAGTCATTTGGGGTCATTGCTGTAGAGCCTAGCCTCTCAAGCTGCGTAATTGTGAAATTAGCATCCACCCCGTACTTATTAACTGACTCTGCCAGTTCCTTGACTAGCAGGTAATCTACAGGTACGTGGACACTGCCTCCCTCCACATCTTCAAATACTGGAAAAGTCTAAAAAATTTTGTGTCTATCTTTTGTTGAAAAGAAGAAATCAGGACAGTGCCTCCCGGTGTAGGGTGGAGGAGCACTAGAGACAACGGGAGTGGCCGACTGAGAAAGTGCGCCCTTCCTGTTCCTCATACTACTTTGCTTCTGATACAACAGTAATGGCTGCTCATCCAGGTGGTATTGTTCTTCCTCATAGTGGGCTGCTTCCCCCTCTAAGTCCTCTTCCTCAGAGGGATTTAGCTGCTCAGATTCAGAGCTATCAAGCCCCAAAGCCTCCAATTCTTTTATCGGATAAAGAGGCTTCTCTTTTGGGTTTCTCCTTCCCTTCTCACCTTTCTCCCCCAGGGCGTTCTTTCCCTTACCTCTCGCTCCTGCAGCTTTAACATCCACAGAAGGGCCTTTTTTCTTAGAGACGTCTCTATTTCTATCCATTGGGGCCCCTAATCTTTTGTCATGTTCTGTTTCTGACATGCCGTCTTGTATCTCCTCTAACACTCCCTTAGTGCCTACTCTTAGCTTTTTGTTAATCTCTTCCCTTCCAAGGTCACCCTCAAGCTTGTACGAAACCAAAAGAAAGAGGACGAGGGCAACGATCACAACAGGGAAAGCAATAAGGGCTTCTGCTAGCTGAAATGAAAGATGAGATAAATCAAGACCAAACATGCCTCTCAGAACTAACCTCGATGCTGCAGTTCTGAATCCTCCCCGAAAACAGGGCTCTCTTGGGCACCGGCGATGGCAGGCTCCCTGCTTCTCGGGTTGTTCAATCCCGGGTTTCGGCACCAGATGTTGCGAGCCTCGTGATCATCTCACCAGCAAGAATGCACACTGACAACAGGATCCTTCTGCAACAGGCTTTATTACAGTCAAGCGATGAAAGGAGGAGAGACCGAGCCCCGAAGTGGTGCTGTTTATATAAGCCCTGGTCCCACCTAAGTGACGTGAAGTGACGTGTCATACCCTGACTGGCTGCTCACTCATCACCCTGTCTGACGGCCCGATCTCGGGCAGTGGCTTGGCGACTTTTCGACTGCTCCCTTAGTCAATGAACAAACATAAGCCAAGAACAGGGAGTCGGCGTTAGGCAGCTCTCCTGAAGTATCTTAACCATGTATGGCATAAATAAAGAGTTGCAGGCTGTGGGAATAATAGTGTCATCCAAATTCAGGACTTGGGGAGATGGACGGGAGGAAAAGCAGACTGTGCGTGAGGCAGGTTGGGGAATAAGGTGTTATAGAAGAACAGCTCTTCAACAATTGATTGTTACTTTGAAATGGTGGAGGATTAACCAAGGCCTCATACATGCAAGACTATTCCTGAGCCATCACCACCCCTCCTCCACCTCTCTACCCCACCTCCCACCCATCACTCTGCAGCCGCCTATTCCTGCATTTAAAGGTTGAATAGTAAGTACTTGGCCATCTATGAGAGAGGAAAATGCATTCCAGAGAAAAGACACATTTTACCCTCGGTCACTGCAAATAGCTTTTCTAGAGATCCACTCAAAATTTAGGTATGATAGAAGACAAAAAATACTTCACATTTTTTAAACATATGCAGGTACATTGAGCTGGCATTTTTTAACTTGCTAATTGCCTCAATTTAATTTTTAGCGATGTTCTGTTCTATATCAGAATAGGGTGTAAGAGTAAGGCTCTTTTATTTTGGACAGCAGGTCTCATGTAGACCAGGCTGGCCTTGAACTTGTTTATTGAGACAAGATCTCATGGAGCCCAAGATGGCCCCAAATTTGCAAAGTAGGAAAGAATGACCTTGAACTCCTGATGCCTCTGTTTTTACCCACTAAATGGTGAGATTATAGGCAGATGCCTCCACAACTGTTTTTCTGTAGTCCTGGGTAATAAACCCAGGCTTTGGGGCATTCTAGCTAAGCCCTCTGGCAGCTGGGCTCTAGCCCCAAAGGACTTGTTTTTCTGTGTACTGCACATGAGGTTAGACTGTGATTTTTTTTTTTTTTTTTTGATGCTAGGAAGTGGGGGGGGGCTAGGAATCACCGATGAGCCCTCGGGGTCTGAAACTCAGTTCTGGGCTGCCATGATGGCATGAGGATCTGAAGAAGGAGCCGGTGTACAGAGAAGCTCCAGAATGCCCAGCACAATGGAGCCCTCCTGTGCCGGGCAGAGCACCGGGAGCCTTTTAAGCAGAGAAGTGCCATGAAGAGATTGGTGTCCTGTAATGATAACTGGCAGAAAAAGAATGGGTCAGCCTGGGGAGAGCAAGAGCTGACACAGGCAGCCTGAGGGGGTCACAATCAAAGTCACATTTAAGTGGGACTCATTTAAATGGAACTGGAATTCTTCCTTTCATATTTTTTAAGGTAATGTGAATACCCCATTTTTAAAAAAGATTTATTTATTTATCAATTATGAAGTATTCTGCCTGCATGTGTGCCAGCAGGCCAGAAGAGGGCACCAGATCTCATAATAGATGGTTGTGAGCCACCATGTGATTGCTGGGAATTGAACTCAGGACCTTTAGAAAAGCAGCCAGTGCTCTCAAACTCTGAGCCATCTCTCTAGCCTGGACCTGGGATTCCTATCACCCATGGTGCTGTTGGTGTTTATTCCGTATTTCTACCTGAGAAAAGCAATGTGAGAGAAGAGTCTGAACTTCTAGAGAGGAATTGTTGCCTGAGCCCAGAATGGAGTCGGAGGTACAGAGGGCTCAGGGGTGAATCCTAGCTCTGCTGCTAAATAGTATATTAAAAAAAAAATCACTACCTGCCTAGGCCTCAGTTTCCTCATCTTTAAAATGTGTTAGTTCCTAGATCCCTGGAATGGAATAAACTCTTATTGAGATGATTATTTAAAATTGCTTAACAGAAGGGCCTCTGGCTTAGGCCTTGTCTTAGTCACTCTTTTGTTGCTGTAAAGACACACCATGATCAAGGCAGCTCATAAAAGAAAGCCTTTCCCCGGGGGCTTGCTCACAGTTTCTGAGGGTGAGTCCATGGCCACCACGGTGTCACACAGGGAGGCAGGCAGGCATGGGGGTGGAGTGGCAGTGAGGGCTTCCATACTGAGTCAGCAACCGAGAGACAAACAGAAAGAGACCTAAACACTCAAACAGCAGAGCATACGGGGACAAATTCTATGGGGCCTATAGTTGAACCATCTAGAGGCTAAGAAAAGAAGGGTGCTTCCTCCCGGGGGTTAAGACCAGCATAGGTACCGCAGGAAGCATCGGCCTACAGCCTCAGCCACAGCAGCCGAGCAGTTTCTACACACCAACTGCATTTGATCATCTATAATCTGTGCCTCTTACTGTTCCTGTTGAGAGAGATGCTGTGTGGCTCAGCTGCCCTCAAACTCATGGTGCCTCCTCTCCTCGACCACCACACTCAGCTTCAACAGACTTTAACAGGAAACATTTTAAAAATGAGAGACAATGCCTTACCATGCTTGATTTCACCAGGGTCTCTGTAATGCAAATTTACCTGGAAGTTGTGATAAGGTATCCCGTAACAGCACAAGAGATAAGGGGTTTTATTCTGAATTCCAGTCCATCCTGGGGAAGGGATATCAGGGGGAACCTGTGGTATTTTGTTCAATCTTGAGAGAATTAAATGCTCATAGTCAGTTTTGCTTAGCTTTTTATTCAGTCCAGGAGCACAGCAAATGGAATGGAGCCCCCCACAAGCTTAAGGTGTGTTTTCCCATGTAGGTAATCCCTCACAGGCATGCCTACAGGTTTGTCTCCAGATGCCTCTGGACACCCACAAGTTGACAACATTAACTACCACTGTGTACACTCAAAAATCAATATGACATGTTGAGTGTTTGTGGCTTAACATTTACAAGTTGGGAATTAATCGCTAAATGTGAGCATTTTGCACACATTCTCACAAGAACCCTACAAGATGACACCAATATTCCCCTAATATTCCTATAATGGAATCTGGAGGCTAAAGAGTCTGTAAATCAGACATAACGAGGATGTAATCCCAGCACACATCTTCCTTCACCCGGATTGACTCTTCTTTCTTGCTGTCTGATATTTCCTGAACATCCTTGCCACTGGGAAGCAGGTTCACGCAAGCAAAATGAGGACTTCTGATCACGGCTTTATACCAATGGATCTTGTTCCTCACCTGGCCTTCAGTGCCATCATCTTTCTAAGACTACATGTGAAGAAAATAGACTGACATCACGTGTTGCTCAGCCCCTTTCAACCTCAGCTTTTGAGTCAGGGTCTCCCTCCTAACCTGGGGTGCACCCATTTGGCTAGGTTGATTAGGCAGTGGGGCCCAGGCGTTCTCCTGCCGTCTTCCCAGCTGGGAGCCTACAGACTCACCCCATCACACTGAGGACTTTTTACTTTGCTGGAGATCCAAACTCAAGCTTTCACGGTGAGCACTTGACCAACTGACCCATCTTCCCACCTTGAAACAAATTTTAAAATAGCTAATGGAAATGCACCATTGGCGCCAAGGTCACATACTTTTTATCTATAATTGTGGCTTTAATGAATTTCCTGTCTGATGGGCCGTCCTGGGAACCCCTTAAATGAAAGTGTACATTCTTGTGCCCCCAAGGGGACTGGTTACAAATGAAGCAGGGGAAGCCAGCATGCTCCCTTGTGTTTAGGGATCAGACCAGACCATCGCAGCACACATCAGACTCTCAACACACGTCCAGCACTGTCTGGACTCCCAGTGACCCCTGACCTCACAAAGTGCTTGCACTTACACGTTCAGTGATAGTGTTTGGGATCCAGTCCTGGGACACTTCATAACCAGCATCAGAGCACTTTAGAGTCTGTCTTAAACTCAGACACACCACTTCACACTTAAGACGACACTTCTCAGGACCAATGCGCGTATGGGGCACAGGGAGATCTTGTCCTTCTTTGGAGGAAAGCCTGAGATGCTGAAGTTCCAGTAAGCTCTGAGGAGGTGTGCTACGAAGGCCATTCTGAGGAGCAAAGACACCATAAGTTCCAAATATTGACTGGGGAAAAGAATTCTCCAGGTGAGTCTACTCATGTGAAGCTCAGAACTAAAGCACATCAAGAGAATAACCTTATAAAAGAGTTTTACTACCTGAGTGTCAGTGACGGTGCTGCCAAGACATTTTTCATAGAACGCATCTCTACAAACTAATTGTTTCTTCAGTACACTTTTCCTCTTCACCTGCTCACCTGTAAGAGCATCGGGCTTGTACTCTGGTCCATCTGTTTCCATGCTACACGAGTCACAGTTCAATTACAGTGGATCGGCCTTCATTCCGTTCATCTCGGGAATTCTGAACACCTACCCCAACCAGCCTCTCATTAGGACAACTATTTTCTGCTCTTAAAATCCTACTAAGGTTTCCCATGTGTCTGATGCACAGTGTAGTCAGAATATGAATATTCCAGGAGGCTATACCGATGAAAATATTAAATCCCATCCCTTATTTTAACAAGATGGTGTTAGCACTCCAAGGAACGCAACAAGAGTTAGGCCAGACAAGAACTGTCAGATGCAATTCAACAGTCAGGGTGAAAGGTGGGAGAGTAAGTATTCAGAGCAAAGCATGACAAAAAGATCTCTTAGCAGCTACAGATCTCTGCCCATATTCTAGAAGGCAAAGGTCAGGCTCTCTTTTCCTTACACTTCGGTAGACGGCATTAAGGGGGTGCCTGTTTTTCTAGCCTCTTCCCTAGAGACACAGGCTGTGGCGTTAGTCTTGACTTGTTGATAGATATTTGCCCAGGGAGAACAGTCTAGGGTTGGTGAATGGCGCATAACCACCCCCTGAACCCCAGAAAAAGGAGCCCCAAACTAACTGGGGCACTGTGTACCCTCACTTGTACAGGCCAATGCCACTCTTACAGCATGTTTCCTTCTGATCAATACTATCACTTAGCTTTTGAGGAAAGTAATGTTTGCATGGCTTTAGCTCCTTCTTGAGGAAGAGGCCAAGAACCTGAAAACCCTCGGCCTGGCACCCCAAGCACCAGCAGCATTCCTATCAACTGAGTTGCTCGAGGTGTCACACATCCCACAGGCCATCAGAAGTGGGTAGTGGCAGGGAGACAGAATGCTTGGTCTAAACCCTCCTTTCTGTCATATTCAGTCATGATTATTTCCGTCATAAAAGAATGGACAGACATAGAATATATTTGCATACTATGCTTTGGAAATGGATTTGTGGTGGGTCCTAGAGGAAAAATTGAGTCCCCGATGTAAATTAATAGGATGGAGACACCCTTGATTCTCATATGTAATTCCAGAGCTCAGGAAGGGTGTGGTAGAGGGATTGCCTGGGTTAGGGGCCATACTAGGCTACTGTATTAGTCGGGGTTCAGTGAAGAAACAGAACTAATAGAATGAATATGTACAGGAAAGTGTAAAAGGGATTTATTATGGTGGCTTACAGGCTGTGGCCTGACTATTCCAACAATGGCTGTCTCCAAAGGAGTGTCCAAGAGGCTAATAGCTGTTTGGTTAAGGCTGGATGTCTCAGCAGGTCTTCAGCACATTCTGGAATCCTGGAAGAAGTAGGCTCTAGTGCCAGTGAAGAAGTGGACTTGCCAGTGAGAGTGAGGGCAAGCAGGCAAGGAGAGAGCTTCCTGCTTTCACCTCCTTTGTATGGGCTGCCACCATAAGGAGTGGCCAGATTAAAGGTGGGTCTGTACACTTCCAGTGATTCAATTAAGAAAAGTCCCTTACAGATGTACCCAGAACATCTTGGCGTTTGTTCATTCCAGATGTAGCCAAGTTGACAACAAAGAATAGCTATGGGAGCCACACAGTGAAACTGTCTAAAAAGGGAGAAACTGTGGAAGAAACTGAATTTTTATTTTGACTGTGGTTTTGGGAGACTGGCCCTTTAGAGGAGGTCCTGGGCTATAGCCCCTATGCTTAAACTGGACTGTTTTGTTGTTTTGGTTTTTGTTTTGAATATGGGAAGTCACGATGAGATGGGAAGAGATGTTGCCTACATTAACATACTTTATTTTTTTTTTATTATATGTGTATGCGTGTTTTGACTGCATGTATATCTGTGCAGCATTTGTATGCCTGGTGACAGCCGTAACAAGGCATTAGAAGCTGGTCTCCTGGAAGCTGTAGGGCACCATGTGGATTCTGCGACTCCAGTGTGGGTCTCAGAGTGTTTTCCACTACACGGCCATTTTCTAGCTACTTTTGTAATGAATACAATAGATATAAGAGAAGTAACAGGGCCAGAAGATATTTTATATTGATGGTAGAAGACAGAAAAAAAAAAAGATAAAGTAAAAAGGGCAGGTACAGATAAAGCTGGGATTACAAGCACCAGGTAGCCTTGCCCCTTTTTCATGCCTTCCTAACTCTTTGTTCCATTGTTGCTGCACAACAGGCCTGGGGCCAGCAGGATTGTCCACTGAGTAATAGTGCTGGTCAGGTGAGCCTATGAACTGAGATGTAGCCTTGGGATCCAGCATGCAATGAAGCTCAGCTTCTAAAGGTTGTCCTCTGGCCTCCACAAATACACTATGGGACACATTCATGCACTCATACAGGTATGCACACACACACACACACACACACACACATATTGCACACACCTATGCTCTCTACAAACATACTCTGTGCACACACATACTCTCTCTCTTGCTAAATGATAATTTAAAATAGAAAATCTTAAAACTAAAGCAGGCTTGTAGAATTGTGGTGTGTCCACCAGGAAAAACTACTTGGACACAGGGTTCAAGCTGATAGAAAATATTAGTGAGATGGCAACTACACTGAGCACTCAGGATCCTAGGGTAGGCCTCAGCTTTTCTCAAGGTGAGCTTTTAAGCACAAAACCCATAACCTGTGTCTGAGGTTTGTCTTCCCCTCCTTTGCTCGCATCCCAGACTTGGGAAACCATCATTGTATTCTTCTCTTCCATGAACCAGAGATTTTCAGATTATATTATCTCACAGAGGTGAGATAATACAACATTTACCAGGTTTATTTCACTTGACATACCTTATCCATGTTCAGCCATAATTTTTCTTCATATGAAAATTCTTCCATTGTGTGCATGTCATGTATGATGAGTAATCTTGGGTTGTCAACTTGATCACATCTGGAATCAACTAAAACTCAAGCACCTGGGCACATCTGTCAGGAATTTTCTTTTCTTTCTTTCTTTCTTTCTTTCTTTATTTTATTTTAGAACCTTCCTGTTCTTTTTCTTATTCTTTTTTTTTAACTTTCTAAAAAGATTTTCGAAATTATACCATAATTACATTTCTCCCTTCCCTTTCCTCCCTCCACACCCTGGCATTTCCCCTCCCTACTCTGCTTCAGATCTATGGTCTCCTCTCCTTTCATTAATTGTTATGGCATTGCAAATATGTATATCAGTATGAAAAATCCCAAATATAACCTGCTAAGTCCATAAAACTTTGCTGGTGTGAGGAGCTTCCAAGAGGCTGTTCTGCACAGGGCATCTAATCGGTGTGCGCTTCATGAAGCTTGCCCCCTTCAGACGGGATTTTCCTGGACTGGGTCATTTGAGAGGGATCCTTTGGGGTGAGATGACCCGCCCTAAATTTGGGCCACACCTTCCAGCGGAAGCCTGCATAAAAGATCATGGAAGAAGGGAATCTTTGCCTTTTGTCCACTCACCCTCCCTTTCTCTGGTAAGTTCATCCATCTTGCTGCTGAGGCATTTCTTCACTGGCATTACAGCCTGCATCTTTGGGATTTCAACATTTACTGAGGACCAGCTTAGACAGCCAGCTTTGGAGACTGAACAAACTACAGGGATCTTGAAGGTGGTAGGGATTAAACCATGGCCTTTGTTTATGCATGGCATATGCTCAGTAATTGCTAATCTACAACCTCCCTTCCTATATCCTGTATTTTATCATTTGGGGCTCTTTGTATCCAAGGCTGACTGTGAAAGCCCTACGCTGCTTAAGATGACCTTGAAATTGTGGTTCTTCTGCCTCTGCTTCCAGAGCGCTAGGAGAAGAGGCATGCCCCATCACATGCAGTTGTGTGTGGTCTGGGAAGCAAACCCAGGGTTCTTATTTGCTGGGCCAAGAGTTCCACCAAGTGAGCTCCACTCCACTCCAGCCCAGCTCTGCTGCCCCACAACTCAGCCCACACATGCTGACTTCTTTGAGAGAGCCTGCACACAGGCACACACACATATGCACACACGTACACACGGGAACACAGACAAACACACACCAGAAGCTACAGAAAGAAAGAACACAAGGTTAAATGTCAAAAATGTCAAACTGTGTCCAGGATATGAAGTGGGGTTTGGAAAGGCAGCTGTGACGGCCATTCTTGACTGTCAACTGGATTCCAGTTATCTGGTATTATGTAAAACCCCAAAATGAAAAGGCACACCTGTGAGGGATTCCTTGCTTAATTTTAATCCTCATCTTTGAACAGGGAAGCCGTGCCTCTAATCCAGGCCACACCTTCTGCTAGAAGCCTCTATAAAAGGCGCTGGAACTAGGGAGCTTTTGCTATTTGCCTGTTACTGCCTCGCTGAGAAGAAGTCCATTCCTTCACTGTCCTTGCGGTCTACTTGTGTAGAATTCTGGCCTTTACTGAAGACCAGCTGAGACATCCACACTCATGGACTGAAAAACTACTGGACTTTTGGACCTTCCATTCATAGGCAGCCATCTCTAGACTAGATGGACTTCAGCCTGTAAGTCATCTATCTAAACTCATCTATCTATCTATCTATCTATCTATCTATCTATCTATCTATCTATCTATCTATCTATCTATCTATCTAGTGTGTGTGTGTGTGTGTGTGTGTGTTCTGTTACTCTCTAGACCCCTGACTAAGCCTGCCAGCCTTGTAAACAAGGGGAGCCCAGTTGTCCAGATGTTTTTGTTCTGCCCCTGCGGTTCTCTGCTCTGAGAAGCTCCTTTGGGTCAGAAAGGAAGGCAGGAAAGAGCTGAGAGGCGCGCTCTTCTCTGTGGTTTCTCTCTGCCCTCTTCTGGCCGTTGCCTGAATTTGCAGGGTGAGCGGCACAGGCTTTCCACAGTGATCCACTAGGATAAAAGGCCGCTGTCTTAGCTCACCTTTCAGAGTTTATTGCAGTTTGATCATTCATTTGTGTTGGGGTCCAGCAACTGCTGGCTTGCCACACCACACGTGGAGGTCGGAGAATAATTCGGGTGAATGGGTTCTGTCTTTTTATCTTGTGTGACTCAGGAATTGCCCTGAACTGGTCAGAGTTGCCAGTGAGCAGCTAACCTGGCTGAGCCATCTCATTGGTCCTCCCTTCTGTTTGGCAACGATCAAATCAAATATAATCTACAAAGCTTCGCCACTGATAAATCACATATTATATGAGTTTTATGGAGATATGGTTATGTATCTAGAGTTTTGGGAGTGAGAAAAGCAGCTACAAGCAGGTTTAAACACATGGTTTGGTCTCTGTCTTTCAAGGTTTAAGGACATAGAAGCTTCTCAAACTATTTCTAAAAGCTTTTACAAGGGATAACTATCTTTTCATTTATTACATTTTTTTCTAATTTTGTTTTGTACATTTTAGCAAAGATTTTTACTTAGTTCTCTGGTACACTGTTTTTCTGGGGAAAAAATAGAAATTGGCTTAGTACAAATCCTAGCTTTTATTTTTTTAAGATTTATTTTTAATGTGTATGAGTGTTTTACTTTCACATATGTAAGAGCAATGTGTGTGTGCGTGTGTGTGCGTTTCCTGCTTAAAGCCAGAAGAGAGTGTCAGCTCCCCTGGCACTGGAGTTACAGCTGATTGTAAGCTGCAAAGACAGGGCTAGGAATCAAAGTGTGGTCTTCTAGAAAAGCATCACTCTTTACCACGGAGCCATCTCTGCTGAGTCATCCTAAAAAGATCTCTCCAGCCAAGCAGTGGTGCTGCCGCTTTTAATCCCAGCACTTGGGGGTTTTTACATTTATTTATTCATTATATGTGCTGAACTTCTGCTCCTCTGAGTTCTTACTGATCTTGGGTTTGCTTCAGCCAGCAGGAGTTCCAACAGGAATTCCAGGAATGAAAACAAGCTTTAAGACCCTAGACCTGGTAGATGGTGGGCAGGGCCTCCATTCACCAATGAATGTTGCCCTGGTGCATAAAACCACATCATAACCAGCTTGTGGAAACTGGCCTTCCAGAGCCTTGGTGACAGTGGAGGGAGGCACACAGTAGTCTTGCTTCTAACATGTGTTGACTGCTGTCTTTGGCTGAAAGTCTCTGACACTCATTGTGATTTCCACAATTTCGGTTCTACAGAGGCTCCTTGTGCCCTAGAGTGATCCTTCTCCCTCAGTAGAGAAAAACAAAACGCAGATTTCGAACTCCACAGACCTTTCTTTAGGGGGACTGAAAAAATGCCACCTGAAAGACAAGATTAGAGAAGATCAGCTATATGAGTGAAAGACCAAAAGATAAGCAGCGATTGTTAACACTATGTAGAGTAGGCGCGGTATAGCAAGAGCTACCTCGCTGCATTCTTTCCCGCCTTCTGGTTCAGGGTGGGTACGTGACTGGGCTCACAATCTGCCTTCCCGCCTTCCCTGTTCTGGGTACGTGACTTAACTACGGCTTTGTTCAAACCACCCAATCAGACCCCTGTAACTATGCTTCTCGCTTCTGTAACCGGGCCTCCTGCTCCCGAGCCCTATAAAAACCCGTCACCCCAACCAAGAGGCGCACAAGTCCTCCGATAGGCTTGGTCGCCCCGGGTACCCGTGTATCAAAATAAACCTCTTGCGGCTTGCATCCGAAGGCTGGTCTCGCTGTTCCTTGGGAAGCGGGGTCTCCCCGTCTAGATAGGCTCCTGGGAGTCTTTCATTTGGAGGTCCCACCGAGATCTGAGACCCCCGCCCAGGGACCACCGACCCAGCATCGGGAGGTAAGACCTGCCGGCTTTTTGTTCTGTGAGTCTTGTGTATCGTTGTGTTAAACGGTCTGTCTTTGTGTGAGTTCGTTTCCAGGGGGTTCGAGTCCCCCTGTGGTCTGGACTTGGCCAGGTCATCTGTATCAGACGGAAACTAGAAGGAGCTGACGGGCTCTTACTTCTATTCCGTGCCTCCTGGGAGACGTCTCAGGAGTGCCTGGTAGGGGAATCATTTGCTTCCCCGTCTGAAAGGTAACCCTTCTTGGGTTCCCTCCTGTCTGGAAACACGAGCCGAGTGGGACTCTTTGGGGCGACGCCCCTGAGAGAAGGCTACGTGCTTCATCTGGGAGATGGAGGAACCGGACCTCCGACACGGTCTCCATCTGAATGTTTGTGTTCGCTTTGGTGCTGATCTCGTACCGCGCGGTTTGTGTCTTTTGTCTGCCTGATTTTTGTCATAAGTGTAGTGAGTGTTGTTTGTCTGTCTACCTTTTGTTTTCTGTTTTGAAAGGCCTCACGAAATTTGTTTAAAATGTGTGCCTATGCGCCTTATTAGATCCATAAGTGCATATTGTATAGGCTGCCACGTGGTCTAAAGTGTCTCAGTGTCTCGCCGCCATCTTGACTTCACCATGTGATTTTATAATGTAACCGCCATCTTGGTATGGGTAAAAAAAAAAAAAGGAAAACCTTGGTCAAATAATTCTCATTTCCTTCTAGGTTAAAAGGATAGCTTATTTTAAATTGGTATTGGTTTTAAAAATTAAATTGCTTGCACTGGTAAATTCTGGTTTTAAAATCTGGTTTTAATTTTAAAGATTATGTTTCTGCCTTGTGACTTCTACAAAAGGGGTACTTTGTTTTAATATTGCAAAAACGGGTTTTAAAAAATTGTTTAAAGTTTATCAGACATTTAGGTATGACTATGACTGAGAAAATTGCAGTTTTTGAAATGTATCTTATGGAGAGCTGTTTGTTTGATAAGCTGCTTTGTTTATAAAAAAACATGTTTACACCCTGTTCTTTATCTTGAGACAAAGAAAAGGGGAAGTTTCACCAAGTTCCTTAAAGCTTGTTCTAAGTTCCTTAGAGTTTGGTTGTTACCTTTATGTTATCAGATGCAGGAAAGTTATTTTAAAAAAATTTGGCGGTTTCAGAACTCCTCTTTATAGTAATGTAACTTGCTTTTGCTTTGCCTATAAAAAGCAAATCGTACGTAGACTCTGGGCTTCAGCAGGATCATGTCAGAATGGGAAGGATTTTAGTGAGAGTTTTTATGTTGTCTGAAAAGCAAGAAAGAGAGCAAAAAAGTAAGCATGTCTGGTTAAGCCAGAAAAGAAAAGCTAGAAATCTGAATGTATAAAGCATGTTGCAGAAGGTTAGTGGATGTGTTATAAAAAGCCAGAGAGTTATTATGATTTAAAAAAAACCTGTATTTTAAAATGTTATACTTCATTTAAAAGGCTGGTGATTCCTCATTACAAAATGTTTTTTTATGCTCTTTTAAGGAAAAAATTCTAGCTGATAGGTTTGGTATGGCTAAAATAATTACAGTTTAAAATTGTTCTTTTGCAGTTGGTTCTAAAGCTTGTTCGATTACTGGGAACTTTTGGTTGTGGGGGATTATGGAAGCTCCGAAGTGTTTGCTGTATCATCAGCACCTAATGGCCATGTTTGGTATTGTCAGTCACAGCCTGTGCTAATGCTAGCACATGGCCAGCCGCCATGATGGTTCAGCAATGGAGAGCTCGTAAAGCTGTAGTTTGGCTGCCATATTTGTTTAAGACTTCCAGCTGAGTTCAGTTACACGTGGCCAGCCGCCATGATGGTTCAGCAATAGAGAGCGCGTGAAGCTGTAGTTTGGCTGCCATGTTTGTTTAAGGATTCCAGCTCAGTTCGGTTACACGTGGCCAGCCGCCATGCTGGTCCGGAGATATGTTTAGTCATTAGGGCTAAATGCAAAGCTTTTTAATGTTCAATTTTAACGCAAGTGGTAGGAGCAGCAAGATTAGCTAGCCTCTCTATGAACTGTATCCGATTAAAAGGTTTGCTTTGATTTTAGTTCAGAAAGAACAGATTTAAAGTCATGCTAAATACTGCAGTTGAGCCTTACCTAGTCTCTTATCTATTTGTCTTAAAATATATACTTCTAGGACATGCATCTCGAAAATATGCTAGAATCAGAGATCATAGCATTCTGTTTTATAGGACACAGTTTAGAGCAGATGATAAAAACAGAGTAACTCGGATATGCTGGCCCTCAAGCTTGTCAGAAATCTGAATTAGGCATTTTAACATATGTAAGCTTATTGTGACAGGAAGTCCCGCAATCCTGGCAGTAGGTCCCCCAAGGTCTCCGAGAAGATTTGGGCACAACGACAGATGAATGCTACTCTGGATTGTGGTATGCTAACCACTGGGCAATACTGCCTCAACTGGCCTACTGTTAGGGCCCAGCCAAAACTGTGGACACCTGGAGTCAATGTTTCACGTTGCTAAGGGCGAGGTGAGGCCATTCTCTCCACAGAAACAGTTTCTCCACAGAAACAGTCTCTCATCTTATGTGCCTGGCAGAACTGCGTCTGTTCAGGATGCTGAAACACAGGAGCCAGGGACACTGCCTAGGTAATGGGCTAACTAGTCATCCCTGTCATTTTGATTGGCACATGGATTGGTATTTATTTAGCTTATAATTTATCCTTCTCAGGTCTCTGAACACCTTGACGGCTATGCTAAGCTTACGGTAGCTTTGCAGCTAGAGAAAAGACAATTAGATCGACTGTTAGCTCATTGATCATTAGCTAGAACCACAGAGTACTAGATACATTATTTAGAAAAAAAAAAGACAGGTTTGCCTTGCTCACAGGACTCATGTCTTAAGATAAATAAGTGGAGCTTATATAGGGTCTGAGAATACAGGAGTTTAGGTTGTAAAAATCTAGAGTGTTATTATTTAGTTTAAAAAAAATGTTTCAGGGTTGATAAATTCAAAAGATTGGAGAGTCTAAGTAGTTTTTTTAAGATATAATTATAAGTTATAAAGAGATAAATATTTTAAAGCAGATTAAAAATGGGAAATATTTTAAATTTCTCCCCCCTCTTTGCTACTATTGTGCTTATGTTATAAAATTTTAAAAGTTCAGAGTGTTGACATTGATCAATAGAGTTCTGATAAGTTGATGGAGCAATAACTGCTTATTATTCAGTCACCAGGTTAAGATTTTAATTTCCTTTGTTGGCTTCTGAAGATAGACTAAAGGTGCTTCTCGTTATTTTAAAAACATCTGTTTAATGTGTGTATCTGACCCAAAAGTCATAGCTTTTAGTATGGTATTCTTAATATCTGCCATTTCTGGGGTAGATTTTGACACAGAAATATCCTAAACCTATTCCTTCTAGTTGCTTTGTTAAGGAAAGTCCAAGCATCCAGGGTTTAGCACTAAAAGCCAGTAATGTATTTCTGCCTAACTTTCCAGTGTAAACATAAAAGTAAAAGTGAAAACTAAAAGTATATGCTGAGTGTATAAAAATGGCCAAGCTTCATTCGTGACTAATTACAAACAGCTATGCCCAAAGGAAAAAAATGTGTTACTGTGGACATACTTAGGTTGTGTATAAAGGTTATAAAACAAACAGCTAACTGATACTCATTCAGTGGGATGCAGTTTTACCTGTTCCTCTCAAAATGTTTGATTTGCTGATATGTTACTTTTCTGAGTATTTAAAATTATGTATATTTCCTTTTGTGTACTAAAATTTCATATGAGTTTCAGGGATGTGACCTGGATCTGGCATAGCTCAAAAGGATCGCAGATGAGATTTTCCCTGATCTTACCCATTTAATAGACAAATTTTAACTCCTGTCTCCAGTCTGAATTTGTCTCAGCAGATCTTCACCTGTTTAACTCTGTCCGGGATCAGCTGTGGACTGCAAGCTGAGATCTGGACTTCCTGGAAACTGACAGGATTGCTCCCTGCCTCTTCAGGTGGAACAACGAACCAGATGCTTGGGACTTCCCCATTGCCCAGCCTTTGACTGGCATTTCAGCCTTCCTAGCCCCTGATGCCTACGGTCCAACGGTCAGCTCGAAGAAGCTCCAGAAGACCGATCTACGACCAAATCCCCCCTAGCAGGCTGAAATGCTAAGTCAAAAGGGGCTCCCTGGCATTAGCTATTGTCTTGGACATCTGCTTAGCTGAAATGGACACTAATATTGCAGCAACTGGGCTAAAAGCCTAGAGAGATCCTGTAATAGTTCTCCTTGGCTTACTACCCCTATATCCACCCTGAAGGAACCCCAGATCCCATTATAAAAAATAAATCTATAAGATACAAGGGGTCATATCTGGAAGACCCAAGATTGGGTCTTCAAATGATCATAGGAAAGGGGGAAATGAAAGACCAAAAGATAAGCAGCGATTGTTAACACTATGTAGAGTAGGCGCGGTATAGCAAGAGCTACCTCGCTGCATTCTTTCCCGCCTTCCGGTTCCGGGTGGGTACGTGACTGGGCTCACAATCTGCCTTCCCGCCTTCCCTGTTCTGGGTACGTGACTTAACTATGGCTTTGTTCAAACCACCCAATCAGACCCCTGTAACTATGCTTCTCACTTCTGTAACCGCGCCTCCTGCTCCCGAGCCCTATAAAAACCCGTCACCCCAACCAAGAGGCGCACAAGTCCTCCGATAGGCTTGGTCGCCCCGGGTACCCGTGTATCAAAATAAACCTCTTGCGGCTTGCATCTGAAGGCTGGTCTCGCTGTTGCTTGGGAAGCAGGGTCTCCACATCTAGATAGGCTCCTGGGAGTCTTTCAGTGAGAAGTGTTCTTTGACACTGCCACCTCCTTCTGTCTTCGTGGCCTAACTGACCCCAGCTCCCAAAGAACCTGTGCTCTTCCCCTGAGGTTTCTGACCTTGAACCACCATGTCTGGTGTGGATAAGACATCTCCCAGTAGACTAAGGGACCCTTCAGCCATCAAGGGGACAACCCAAGAACTCCCACAGAACGCCCAGCTGACCTGCACTTTGACTAGGACATGGGAAAGCTGTGTAGCTGCTGGCAGCCAACACCTGAGCAAAGACAATCCAAGTAGTCCCTCTATAAGGCAGCCTTGCAAGCAGGGTAAAACAATGAGCCCTGAACAGCCAGAGAAAGGCCCGAAGAGGAAATGCCAAGAAGAGGAAGAGGATGATGTGTGCTCCGAAGAGCCAGTCCAGTCCTGGAAGAAGCTGAAACAGGAACAGCATGAAACAGAGCTTGGGGATGAAGAGCCTGACAAGAGCCGAATATGGACACCCCAGGAAAAGGGTCCGTTACAGCTAATGGCCCCAGAGTGTGCCAAAGGCCCCCCAGAAGAGGCTGTGACTGAGGAGTCTGTGGGTGGAGGCTAGGGTCTCAAGCCCCCCTACAGCAACAGGGAGGAAGAAGTTCAGAAACAACACAATGAAAAGTGCCCAGGGCTGTTGGGACTCCTCCAACCTGACGTCCCCGTGAGCTCTGGCCCTCACAGCACTCACACAAGCACCATGGACACCTCCAAGACTCTCAAAGGTTGTGCTGAAGGGCAAAATCATGAATCAGAAAAACCTCAAATCTGCACAGACAGTGTCAGCAATGGCATGCCCAACAGCAAAGTGTCAACACCTGCGGTCAAGAAAAAGGCTCTTGAAGACTAAGACAAGGGCAGAGGGCTGGACTGTGGTCCTGATATCACAGTGGACATGGAGAAAGAAATCGGCAGTGCACTAGGCCCTGGGTCAAAAGATGAGATCTTGAGCTGTGCCTTCAAACTGCAAATGACTCGAGGAGACCTGTGGACCCTAAGGAACACCCAGTGGCTCAACGACAAAGTCATCAATTTTTACATGAATCTTCTCATGGAAAGAAATCAAAGTCAAGGCTACCTAGCACTTCACGCATTTAATACCTTCTTTTACACCAAGTTAAAGTCTGGTGGCTACAGGTCAGTCAGAAGATGGACCCGGGCAGTAAACATCTTTGCAAAGGAACTTCTCCTGGTCCCAGTTCACCTGGGCATGCACTGGAGCCTGGTGGTCACAGACCTAAGAAAGAAGAGTATTGTCTACCAGGACTCCATGGGACAGAAGAGACCCGGCATCCTTGAGCTGCTTTTCTGCTATCTGCGGGAGGAGAGCAAAGCGAGAAGGAACAGTGACCTGAGCCCTGCGGAGTGGAAGCAATACAGCATGTCGGCAGAGGAGATTCCTCAGCAGCTGAACGGGGGCGACTGCGGCGTGTTCGCCTGTAAATATGCAGATTACATTTCCAGGGGCCAGCCCATCACCTTCTCCCAGCAGCACCTCTGTTCAGGAAGAAGATGGTGTGAGAGATCCTGCACAAGCGCTTACTGTAGCAGCGGCCCCTGGCGGCCACTGCGAAGCAGCTGCTCCAAGCTCTTTCCCAGGTGAGGCTAAGGACTGCAGGTACTGGGTTGGGGAGAGCCTTGAACAAGTTCTGAGTGTAAAGACTGCGGCCAGGACAGCCACGGCTGCACAGAGAAACCCTGTCGGGACAGAAACAACAACAACAGAAGACACTTGTGCCCACCGAAATTTAGAAACTATCCCAGCCTGCAGAGTGCATGCTCACAAGCATGCCGCTGTCAAGATTTATCTGTGACTGAGGTCGATGCTGGATTGAATTTTGCTGTTCTTGTTCACAAGTTTTAGCTAACTGGCAGTGGATGGATTCCGGTGCTTTTCATTCTCGACTGCTTGTTTGCATTAGTTATTTCTGAAATGAAGGCCACCAGTTGCCTGTCTCTGAGTGAATCTCCGGGGTTGCCTACTGGTACTATGTGCTACCACAGAAGCATCACAGTGTGCTGCTGTTCATGGGACCCGAGCAATCCAGGAGAAGTAAGAAACGTGCTGGAGGCATCTCAAGATACTTCCCAGCCTGGAAGTAAACACATCTATTTTATTCTCGGAAGAGGAGTAACTAATGCTAGATGTGCATTGTAAACCGGGGACTCCTTGAAGCCTCACCCTGCTGAGGGCTGTACTAAACTGTTTATTCCAAAAAAATAAATGTATATATATATATATTTTTTTAAATAAACAAATATTTATATATAAATAAAAATATATTTTACATATTATATATATATATTCTTAAGCTATTTTTGAAGATGTTTTCTTTGTATATATTAAGCTGAAATTTAATATGTCATGTTAATATTTATATTCTGTCACCTTAGCCCCACTATTGGTATAGACTTAATATATTTAGTGTGAATATTGCCAACTACATGATAATCTATTTTTATACAGGAAACTTTAATTTTTTATTAGCAGTAAATCTTACATTTGTGTTGTTATTCAATAAAGTTTACATTTAATAAAGTTTGGAGTTTTTTGAACATACTTTGCAAGATCCTGTGCCTGCTGTTCCTTGCATGGTGTAGTGAGGTTGTCCGAGAGAACTGGAAAGCAGATGTCCAAGACAAGATCCAACAGTGTAAGCCGGAACCTGTTCATACATCTGCATGCTGAGATTGCTCTCGTTCCAAACTTCTGACGTGAAGTCAGGGCACTTTAGCCAAGACCTGTCCTCATCCTGGGAGAAGCTCAATATCACAGCCACGGCTGCCTTGAAAAACCAAACAGAACAACCAAAACAAAAAAAATATGTGATATCAAGACTTCAAAAATTCAAAGTTTTAACATAGTAATCAATGGAGTTCTGATACCTAAAATTACTTCTCATCATGTTAAGACCACCTCTGTCCAGACCTCTGGAGAAAGAAAAGAATGTTGAAGTTTTTAACCCCAGATAATTTTTTTTTAATCCCCAAGCTTTTATTATGACTTAAAGTAGAAGGCTCCAGAAGTTCATCTTTTGTAACATAAAGAATTCATGTGAGCCTCACGGAGTTTGCAACTTGGATCTATCTACCTGTCACAGGTCAATTGAACTCCAATCAACAGACTAAGATTCCACAACTTTTGCCTGTTCCTGATGGAATAGGTGTGTGTGGAGGGGCTCCAAATGTAAGAGTTTCCTTTAAGTTCCTTAACTTTAGCTTCTGTCCCTAGTCTGAATATGTCTCAGCAGATTTCCACTCTCCTGACAGTCACCACCCAGGAACCAGAATCAGACAACAAACCACACCAAAAGTGATCTACAGCACCCAAGCCCCAGGCAGTCCTACAAAAGTGGAGAGCCTGGGCTTGCTAGGTGATATGCTCCAGTCCAGCTGCCGTGATTGCTTCCTGTCTTTTACCTTGATCAGGAAATCAGATGCTTCTGATGAGTGCCCCATTTCCTGAATGAATCCCCTCCCAGGCTTTGATTAACATTCCAGCCTTCCTGGGCCCCTACAATGGCATCCTAATTTCAGTTGAGGCCCATTTACAAAATCATCTATGCCACCCCTTATCCTCAACAAAAGACTGAAAAGGTTCAGTCCAACGGAAACTCTCTGGCAAGGAAGACAAATGGCTACTTGGAGTGCCTACCCAACAAACCAGGCTGGCTCATACTGACCTCCAGGCTCCCTTGTTTGAAAAAAAAAAAAAAAAAAAAAAAGGTACCTGTAAAAACCAACTAGATCAAGATCCATCAGCAGGTTGATCCATTAGCTGAAGCAGTTTTGCAACATGATAGAACACTCACCATACTCTGTGCAGAACAAGGTTGTGATTGTTTGGCTGTAAGAGAAAACGTTGTTCTATGCAAACCACTCAGCAATCATTAGAGATTCCTGTACTCTCAGGAAAACAAAAAAAAAAAAAAACAAGCAAACAAACAAACCCCGTACACTGCAGACAGAAAAATGACCCAGAACAGGGCAAACCCATGGTTGCCATTCTCATTTCCTTGTTTTTCTGGGTCATAACTCTGTCTTCAGCTATTGCAGAACACCAGACACTTCTGATTCTGCTGATCATCGCTGGCTTGTCCATCATAAATGTCTTAACTAGATACAGAAATTTTGGTCTGGGTGCCAGTATACTGATGTTTATTAAAACCCAGTGTGAACAGGTTTTAGGCCCACCGAGAGCCCAATTACTGGAGAGACAGATGAAGGTAGCTTGGATATGGATTGCCACAAACAGAAGAGGTTTATTCAGGCCAGTGAGTGATGGGGCTGCTTTGCAAGTCATCAGGGAACAGCCCCAAGAGACAAAGGCATGGGGTTTTTAAAGGAAAAAGCAAGGGAGGCGTGGGGGTTCCAAGCTTGGCAGTACAGGATTGGGTGAATGGGGTTATGGGGTAGTTGACTTTTAATATCATTGGTTCGTTTTAGGCACCCACGTCCAGTCAGGCCTGCCCCCGACATCTGGTGGATATCTGATCTTGAAGTTACACCCAGAATGTCCTGGATGGGGGAGCTGTGGCCATCCGGACCAGTTGCAGGCACCCTATCTCATACTGCAGGCATGGACATTCTTCTGCAGCAGGGTGGGTCTTGTCCCCATTCATCCCCTTCTCCTTTTGTCTGTGTCCTTCTGCTTTCTGAAAAACTACCGGGAGAACTTAGTTTAATTAATATGGGGTTTAGAATTCATAAAGAAACCTGTAAAGCTAGCCTGTTCCTTTCACAGATATGCACCACAGCGTCAAGGATTTGACTCAGGATACAACTTAAGTAGGGGATGGAAGTGATGGCGAACATTATATTTAAAGTTACTGTGCTTAAGAGAACTATCAAAGAAAAAGCGTGTCTAGCCTGTAAGTCCTACTTGTCCAAGGACAGAGGATGTCTCAGAATGCTAGGCGTTGTTCTTGTGATTGCCTGGTCTTGTT
Organism: Meriones unguiculatus; assembly: GCF_030254825.1. NCBI lineage: Eukaryota > Metazoa > Chordata > Mammalia > Rodentia > Muridae > Meriones > Meriones unguiculatus. The sequence goes on along the minus strand of NC_083364.1, from coordinate 12,270,887 downwards.
CATGGAGGAATCAGACAGTGTGTGGTCACTCCTGTGAACAAGCTTGCTTGCCCTTGACTGCACCTAGATGGAGGTGTCTGAGGATATGCAGGCAGGAAGTCTGCCAGTGTTCCTGCCTCTAGGTGCACAAGGCCAGGATGGACACAGTCTGTTGGCATGCCCGGCCTCACCCGCTGGGGCTCCTGCTCGACAGGACCTGCAAACCAGGACCCAACAGACACCTCGCTGCTCTTAGCTTGCTTTTGTCTGCTGTTTTGTTTGTTTGTTTGCTTGTTTATTTGTTTTTCACATCAAAGAAAAAAATGATACAAATATCTTCCAATATTTTGCCCATTTTTTTCCACCAGGCATTGGTTTTTTTGTACTGAGACTACATTTTGCAATGTTCGTGTATATGACTCGCAAACATTTCCTTTCAAACTGCTGCTGTTGATATTTTTTTCAGAGATTTTTTTTTGGAGTCATATATGGAAACTTATCATCAATCCTCAAGGTAATGGAGATCATTTTCTATGGTTTCTTTTAAACACTTTATAATAATTTTATGTTTAATCTACAGTCCTTTTCAAGGTAACTTTTCATAGGCTGCAAAAAGTGTAACTATTTTGCTCATGGATATCTAATTATTCCAACACCATTTCTTGAAAAAATTTACCTTTTCTTTATTGTTTTTGCACCAGTGTCAAAAACCAACTAACTGTTCACTTGCACATCGACATTAAGATGTTCTGTTGAATGCTTGGGCTCACTGACAACACAGTGCCTTGGTCGCTGTGGCTTTATTCTGTCTGGAGTACTGTGCCTCCTCCATATTTCTTTCACTTTTCCAGACTGTTGTCATTCTTGTGCTTCCCTCATGTGCTTTTACTTGTCGGTGTTTCTAAAGCCTCAAGATTCATTATCTATTTGGATTTACTGAATTCCATCAATAATTTAGGGAATAATTGTTACCTCAAGCACATGTTCTCTGATGAATGCATGTGCTATATGTCCTCAGCAATTTGGGTCTTTCCTTTTCATTTTATTCTCATTGTATTTTATCATAAAGATTCTGTGCATGCTTCTATGGACTTAAGTTAATTCCCATTTTTGGAACTATAGTAAGATGGAAACTTTATTTTCTTTGGCAACTCTACATTGCCAGGCTGTAGGAAAATGACATGCTGTTTTCCACAGTGGCTCTCTCTTAAAGTATTAGGGGAATGATTTGACATTGTGTCACATGAGGTACAGTTCAAAGAACCGGAAATGTTGTCACACTAGTAGAAGACCTGGGCAAACAAGACAAAGTGTATGAGCTAGGAGTGCCAAACATTGGTGACATTTTGGTAGGGATCAGAAGTGAAACTTACCCTGCCCACTATGAAATTATAGAACTAACCCCTAAGTCTAGATGTTGATTAATAAGAGGGAAGTTTAGTCAGAAGCCCCAGAATACAGACATAGAAATCAAGCTGCATCACCAACCTGGGAGTTTTCAAACTGTTATCTTTTAAAGCAGGGAGTCAAAAATAAATAAACAGCTGACAGAGGAAGGTGAGTCCTGGTGCAGTGTGGTGTGAAAGTGAATTAGTGCTCAGAGATCCCAACTGTCCTACTCCTATTGTGTGAGAACACAGCACACAGATAAATATTGCTTCTAGAGTTCAAGGTTGGGCTTCTCCAGACATACACAGCCAAGCTGCAGTTAAGACTGAGTGCAGGGTAGCACAGCCCTCTTTGTTATGAAAGGAGCAGAAATTTTCATGGAAATGCTCTGCTAGTGCTAATTCTCATCTTGACCTGCCTGAGCGAGCTCAAGCCACGGACCGGCAAGAGATCACACAGGCCCCTACCTTTGCAAGTTTGATTCCAAAATGTCTTTCTTCTAGAATGGAGGCAAGGCCAGGCACATTTTGAGGTTCATCAAAACAAGATTAAACTGTTTTGTTTGTAATGAAATGAGTTGATTAGTTAAAAAGAAAGAAAAAAAAAAGGAAAAAAAAAAAGCTGTTTCTTTTTATTTATTCACTTTCCTGCCAATTGTAGCCCCCTTCCCCCCTCCTCCTGATCCCACCCCCTCATTCTTTCCCTTGACACCCTCCCCTTCTCCTTACAAACTGGGAGCCCCCACCATCACCAACCCACGCCAGCATATCAAGCCACCTTAGGGCCGCATGCATGCCCTATCAACAGAACTGACAGTGCCATGTGCCCTTTGGCATCCACATCACTGTGGCAGTGTACACGTCTCCCAGAGCGAGGAACAGTGCTATTTGTCTGGGTTTAGCCCGGTGTGGCACGTGGAAGACATTAATACAGCCAACCATGATGAAGGAGGAGGTCACTGGCACATCATAGAGCAGGAAGAGTAGGGAGGGGACAAGCCTCAGTGCACAGCTGATGGGGCCAACACAGAGAAATCTTTCTTTTTATCATTTTTATTCCATTTGTTCTTCAGTTGGAGTGACCTAGAAACAGCTTGCTCATGAAAGATTAGCCACATTTACGCACACAGATCTCTTTAATAACAAACCCAGAATTTTCTTTGTAACATTCTGATTTTTTAACTCAGAACAAGTTCACAAATTCACTGACACATAAGCACCCAACTTCTATAATCTATTTTTTAAAGAATTTGTTAGACTAGATCAGAAACCTCTAATACCATGGTCATATATTTTAAGAGTGTGCCTGCAGTGCCCTCTTCTGTTAACTATAGGTAAGTGCAGTTTCCCATCTACCTTTTAGAAGAAAGTTATTTTGGCAAAAGTGTTCGACTGCAAAATTTTGCAAATTTTGCAAATTTTGGACAGTTTATTTCTACTGACTTCTTTTGTATTAATGACAGTTTACTCATTTTGTTCTACTGACTTCTTTTGTTGCTATGTTAAGAAGCTACAGCATGGAAGAAATGTATTACAAAGATTGAGTTCTTTTTCCAAAACCCGCAAGATTTATGATTTATAATAATGTTTCTCCAGGTTGACTATGTTACCATCTCCCAGGCATGGTTCCTGTTTGTAGGATGACCTATGCTAGTCAATATTAACCGGTACCTGCTCATGGTAGCCGTCAGGCACACACAGGGGTCATCTACAAGACAGAGGTGGCCACACACTGCATTTTGACAAAACCAAGTTTCTGTTTGCTCTCCCACATTGCTCAAACAAGTGATGAGGATGTAGGGTGCTAAATAACTACTTGCTGACTGCACATGTGTTTAAGAACATTCTCCAGATTCCAACAGTTTTCTAAAGAGAGATGCAAGTCTGTTTTACTGGACATGAGCCATGAGACCAAAAAAACAAAACAAAACAAAACTTAATGAAAGCAATTTTAGATGGCCACAGATCAGACCAAACAACAGGACAAGTACATAAGATTCTTCTGTGGGGATGGAAAAAATGTTAATAACTAATTAACATTGCTCTGGTACTAATAATAGGGGATTAATAACACCACGGGTACTGAAAAATAGAATGTATAGTATCATGAATTTTAGATGTTCTCTGGGTCAAAATACCAGTAGTTTTATAAAGAGGATAAGTAAAAACATTTTGTAATGTATGATTTAAATTTAGGCTAAAGATCCTTTCTACTCTTATCAACATTTATAAAAGTTTTTGTGCTACTAAAACTTCCCAGGTTTCTCAGAAATCACAATAGAAAATAACTAAGTTCACATGAAAAAAAAATAAAAAATGAAACAAAAAGATCCAATATGCATATAAATAAAGAGTTTAATGAAAGACATTAGAAGATCCAGGCTGGAGAAAAGGCTCGATCAGTAAAGTGCTTGCAAAGAAGAACAAGGTCCAAAGGTCCCAGTTCTGTCCCAGGACACAGTAATCCCAGGGATGGAAAGGCAGAGGCAGGAAGATCCCCAAGGTCCCTTGGTATCTGTCCTGTCTAGTCTTTTGTTAACATGAGCTAGAGTCATCTCAAAGGAGGGAGCCTCAATTGATCCATAAGATACAGTTGTAGGTCATATTCTTCATTAGTGATTGATGAGGAAGGGCCCAGCCCATCCTGAGTGGTGCCATCCCTGGGCTGATGGTCCTAGTTCTCTAAGAAAGCAGGCTGAGCAAGCCATGAGGAGCAAGCCAGTAAGCAACACCCCTCCATGGCCTCTGCATTAGCTCCTGCCTCCAGGTCCGTCCCTGCCTTGCTTGAGTTCCCGTCCTGACTTCCTTCAGTGATATGTAAGTCAAATAAACCTTTTCCTCCCTGACTTTCTTGTTGGTCACAGTGTTTCATTGTAGTAATAGCAGCCCTAACTAAGACAAGTTGGTACCAGGATTGTGGGGTGTTGCTGTGAGACTGAGCTGACCGTGATGTTTTGGGAGGTTTGCAGAAGGACTTAAAACTTTGGATGAAAAAACCATTGATTGTTGACAGCTTAGTGGGCAGCTGGTGGAGCTTGGAAGATAAGGATGTTGAGAGTGGTGCTGACAATAGAGGCCTGGCTTGTCAAGTTTCAGAGGAAAGCAAAGACTCTGCTGGGCTATTTGTGTGAGGAATCTGTGGTGTCTGTACAGCTGGAGCTGAAGAATCAGCAGTGATTAACAAAAGGCCAGCACCGTTGAAGACAAAGCTTTGTGTGACTGAGACAATCAGTGCTGGTCAGCCTCAGCTGAGTAACTAGCAGTGCTTAGGAGCCCAGCATCATTAATTCAAAGCCTTCTGGAAAGTGTTTTCTCGGGGTCAACACACAGGCGCTGTGTTCCAGAGGTGGCCAAGGCTGTTGGCAACAGAACTTGGTAGTGTATGAGTCACCCAGGTGGTACTGGTTTTGAAGGCATGAAGGAGTGTGGAGATCAGCTGAGACTTGGCTCTGTGAGAAGCCAGGAGAGGCCACTGCTGAAGGTGCAGCCTCAGCAGCAGTTGAAGACCCAGGATTAAAGGGACCATGCAGAGAGCCTCTGAGAGGCTATTGGGGAAGTCCATCCCAGTTGCAGTGACATAAGATGACCACCAAGAAGAGCAACAGCAATGGAATAGAGCCTTCTGGAGCTTAGAAGACAAGCTGTGTGTGCTGCAGGGGGTGGGGCTGGAGAAGTGACCCAAGACCCTTGGAGGAGCCCAGAAGATCATCTGCAAATATTAAAGAAACACACAAAAGAGAAACATGAACACAGTGTACAAATGTGGGGCAAAGCAGCCATTGGTAAGTCAGTGTAAGAGGAAAAGCATGAGAAGACAGTGTAAAGTGTATCCTGTCCTGGTATGGAATTTGCTAGATTGTGTATTTCCTTTAACCAAGTCAGTTTCAGGGAGTCTGTTCTTAAGGCAATGTAGGTTTTCTGTACTGTGTTCCTTGCTCTCTTCTGAGTCTTGCTCACTAAATGAACTGTGAGCATCTGAATTATTCTGCAGTCTGTTTCAGGCAATCTAAAGTAGACTTTGCTTATAAAAATAAAAATAAAGTTACTCTTCAGAGTTCTTCCAGCCACCCCCTTTTCCCAGTTTCCAAGCCCCTTCCACATATAACTGTTTGTTACAGTGGCACCTCCCTTCCAGGTGTTCTACCTACATACTACAGTTTGCTGAGGCTGCTGTAGCGAACTGCCAATGGAGCCATTGAGAACGTTTCAGCTTCTGCCTTCCTCAAGGCGGGAGTGTCTGTGTCTCTGGAAGGCTCTGCACCTCAGCAGCTAGGTCACATTGAGACACTCTGCTGTGTAAGACAATAGTCAAAGGATCTAGAGATTAGGGTATGACCTGGAGAAGCGGGGCATTATTTAGCCTGACACATTTGGATGTTTTATACAATGGCCCACATTTTCATACTGGTTGTTAGTGTGGCTTTAAGAGCATGGCATAATGGAAATGGACCAAAGAATATCTTTCAAAATAACTGACAAGGGGTTCTCAGAGGTTGTAGGCCTGCATATTAATGTTACCTCATGTAACAAAACAAAGCATCCTGGTTGCCCTTAGGAGACAGGATGAAGTGTCTGTCAGCTTGCAGATGGGATCATGCCATCAAGGATGTCTGAGCAAATGGGGAGGGGATATCTATCCCCTTGACACACTAAATGCTTTGGTGTACTTGTAGCTTCAGCGCAAGACAATTAGTCTCTCCAGTCACGATATTAAATTAATTCTAATAATGATGGTATTTTAGTTTATAATATACATTTTGCTTCAGAATATGATGGGTAGCCAGGGTTCAGGAACATTTGGGGTTCCTCGGTATAAGTACAATGTCCTGTCATCTTTACAACTACAGCCACTGAAGTCTGCCCCGCATACAGTAAGCTGCCACACATGATCGAGGATTGTCTCGGTCACTGCCTGCAACCGACCATGGAGAGAAACGTCTCAGCTCAGAGTAAAAAGAGAAAAGAATAAAACATACATTTTCCTAACATTCTAAAATGGATGAGACAGCAGATGTGTCTGGTTTTGTTCTTTGACTACCAGGTTTGTATCTGTGGGAACATGTTTTCGAAGGCACTCTTGATCCCCCAGATGTGACTGAGCAATGGAGGGAAGGACAGTTGATTGTAGGAAGAACACAGTACAGGTACTATTAGACAACACTGACCTTGCCTGCCGCGTGACGCCTCATGGACCTACTGGAGGGAATGTACTCTCATAAGTATGCTCTATATTTTATCATATAGTATGCACAGTATATTTATACTTCTATAAACCTATTTTATATTTTTATGCTTCAGCTTGGGAAGAAAACAGAAATCAATCCTGGGAATGAATAAATAAATAAATAGGTCCTGCTTACACTTTAGTAAACGTTTGCTTATTGAATTAGACATTTCAAGGTAATTTTGGAGGGAGACCTGCCTCAGTGGCAGATGAGTTGCCTGGCATGTGCTAGGCCCCGGGGTCAGTCCCCAGTGCAGAGAAGAGAGAAACTAAAAGTCTGTAAATAAATCCTGGGGAGTCTTATTTCTATTTTGGTTTTAGCTAATGATATGGAAAACTTCATGTTCCGCATTTCATACACTTTACTGGTAAATGAACACAATGTTCTATGCCTTAGAGGACGAAAGTAAACATTACTTTCATGATTTTCTTTTCGTTCATAGTTAGGTTAACCTGGAAATACTCAGAGTCCAACTGTTACTTATTAAAACATTTTTATGTCATATCTACTATGATTTACGTAATTATGTAGGCTCCTTTTTTTTCCAAAATTCAAAACTGTTTCTGTTTTGATTTTTAGATTCTAAAAAACCAGTGCAATGCCAAGACTTTTAAGGATTTTACTTTTATTTAACTTACATATCACTGTATAACTTCTTAATTTTCAAATAGAATTAAGGTGATTTTAATTAGAAAAAACATAGTTTTATCATGAAGGTACTGTTTCCAGTTGGCTTTTAACGGAAATAAATATTAGTTGTTTTTACATGTTTACTTCATTTTTGTTATTGTTGTTGTTTCAAGACAGTGTTTTTCTGTGTAGCCTTGGCTGCCCTGGACTTGCTTTGTAGACCAGGCTGGCCTCAAACTCACAACGATCTGCCTGCCTCTGCCTCCTCAGTTTTGGGATTACAGGTGTACATCACTGAACCCGGCTTGTCCCGGTTTGTCTTCAATTAAATATTTTATATAATGTTAGTACATGAGGACATGAATACATGTTAGATCATGAATACATGATCCAGTCCAACCTGCATTCCCTCCCCTCCAGTTCCTTCTCTGTACAACCCATCACTTCTCCCTTCAACCTTATGTTCACATGTGTGCCGACATACACACCTCGACAGCCTGCAGCTACCAGCTGGTTTTGAGAACAGGTTTATGTGGAAGCTCATTGATTAGGCTAGGCTGTCTGGACAGTGAGCACCAGGGATCTGCCTCTCCATCACGACATCAGCCTTTCATCTTAGTTCAAGAATTGTCCTTAGGTCCTCATGCTCACGGCACAAGCACTTTGCCAACCCAGCTAGCTCCCTAGCCTGTCATTGCTGACTCTCTCAAAGGAATCATGCATGCAGTGTAAACAAGTATTTAGCCTCATTGTTCTAATCTCATTGTAGGTTGTGTGTATACTCCTAAGCTTCATACTAGTTAGATTTCACTGCTTGAAAGAGTAAGTGGATCTTAGTGGCATGAAGGCTGTCATAGAATGTGCAACACCTTGGGTTCAATGGCCAGTACAAAAAAAAAAAAAGTGAATGTCTATTGCATGCATAAATTGCTTTCTGTGTTTGTAGTTGAGCAGTGAACATGTCAGTGGACTAACTTTGCAGAGACGTTTCTGGAATTCAACTAGTCTATAGAATGGAATATGTGAGACTCTCATTTCTTCCCTGAAGGCACAGTCATGCCTGTCACCCTAAGCTTATGATTACTTGGTATTACCACAGTGATAGAAAACATTGTTAACTACCACGAAGAAAGTCTAAGCCCAGTTTTCCTTTCTGAGGTTTGTACGCAAGATTTTACAATCATGGAAGAAACCTTGTTCTTTCCTCTTAGAGAACTTTGTAGTCAAGTTCTGTGACAGACTTTTAAAATACCTTATTAAAAAATGAATAGTAGTAGATAATGTATGCAAAGTGAATGAAGTCTCATGGAATCGCAAGTTGTAGTCTCAGTCAAGTTACACTTAAGCTAACTTAAGTGAGTTTCAAAACTCTACTGTTTGCACAGTTACTTCGGACTGAAATGATTCCTCTGGGCTCGCTATATGGAAGTGCTTACTCTGAAGACATTTTTCAGTTGAAGCAAGCGGTAGAAAAATATATTGAACATTGTAAGTTCTGATGCTTACACATATGCTGAGTAACCCACAAGAGCAAATTAGAATTCTGTACATGATTATTTTCAGTTAATGGATTTTCAGTAATAACCTTAGATAATTAGAACACAAAGAACACAACACTCATTCTGTACATTATACTACTCATACACAAGCCTTATTTTTATAATGTTAGTGTATTTTCGTGTTTTAAGCTAAGGGTTGGAAATACAGCTCAGTTAGTAGCACTCTCACTGAACATGCGCACATCTGCGCTTGGTTCCCAGCGCCACATGGACAGGGAGTGGGGCGCACATTCTTATTCCTAGCACACCGAGAGTGAGGGCATCTGTAATTCTCTCCCTTAACTAGATGTGCAGGCATCTATACCCCTTCTCTCTCGAGCCTTCACTCACCCTGAGCTCTCTAGGAGGTGATCTCCCTACTCCAGGATGTTCTGTGCATTCCATCCATCTCTTCTCAGACCATGTTCTGTCAGGTGCTGCCTCTCTCTCCTTCATTTTCCTCCCCCACTACATTCTGTTGATCCTCATCCGGAATTTCAGAATGGTTGTCCCCACTCACTGTTTTCACTTCCCAACTGCTCATTCCCTTGCACTTTGACTCCCAAAGTTCAGAACAATTCGGCGGCAGTGATTGCTTGGGGCAGCAGATGACAGTGTGAGTTTTGGAGCATGTCTATTCCTTTTATGAAGACTCTTAAAAATATATTGCAAAGAAGAAAATACAACATTCTCCAACTTGCTAACCATTCAGACTTAATATATCTCAGCTGTCAGGAATTCTCTATGTTTAACTTTCCTCCTAACAGAATAGTTTCCAATAAAACCTTTTCTTTGTTTCTTACTCTTTTTATTCTTCACTAAAGAATTGCTATTAGGAACTTAATGTATAATCTCACTCAGATTTTTATATTTCTACTGATGGAAGATATATAAGTATTTTTCAATACTTATTTTTATGTACTTTCATATTTACATAAAATTATCCTTTAAGGGCTAGTAAGATGACTTGCCAGGTAAAAGTGGTTGCCCTTAACTCAGACAACCTGAATTCAACCCCAAGGTCTGCATGGTGGAAGGAGAGAACCAACTCCTCCAAGTTGTCCTCTGGCTGTCACAAGCACGCCTTGGCACGCATGCACATAAATCCTTTTAATTATGCTCAGAATCTCCTGAAGCTTGATGCATTCCTTTACATTGTATCTTAATGCCTTGCCTTCAGTGAAGAAATGAGAGTCCACTCTCATATACTAGCTGAATTTCTACATCCAAAGCTTTCTATTATTCTGTCCCACTTGCTCAGAAGAATTTGCATTATACAAATTGCACTTCCAACAAGAATATTAATTAAATCTTATTCTAGATTTTATATAAAACGATTGAAATTTTCTTTGTTCAGTTTTGTTTATCTCTTGCTTGTGGTGTGTTGTTTTCAACAGCTTCATCACTGGCCCGGGTGTGGTTCCAGGGTACTTCTCCATAGAGGTGGACAATGTGGTCCTTGTGTTAAATGGAAGAGAAAAAGCAAAGATCTCCCATGCCACCCAGTGGTTACTTTATGCACAGAATTTAATGCAAACCCAGAAACTGCAGCATCTGGCTGTTGTCTTGCTTGGAAATGAATACTGTGACAATGACTGGATAATGCAGTTCCTCAAAAGAAATGGAGGCTTTGTGGACCTACTTTTCATAACATACGACAGCCCTTGGATTAATGGCACAGATGTTTTCCAGTGGCCTTTAGGTGTAGCAACGTAAGTACAAGATAAGAAAGGCATCCCTCGGGTGTTCTGAACAGAACAGGGAAGATGGTGTTTTATTTTATTTTATTTTTAAACTCATAATGTGAATTTGAATTTGTTTGGAATTTGCAAATTTGTTTGTAGATTTTATACAGACTTACATAATTAGTAATGTGCTTGACAATTTGGCATAATAGAATTTATGACTTTAGCCTCCCCATGTGCTATTAAGCAGAAATCCAAATCTAGTCAGTTATCTTTTCCTCTGATACACTGTTATATTTGATTATGAAATATTTGCATATTTGAAAGAAAGTGGTTGATTTAATGCATCACACATGAAGATGGTGTTTTAAATGGCAGTAGGTTCACTGGTGATGAGGCAGGCCTATCTTTCCTACCATCAAAAAGAGTGGCCTAGAGCCTCAGTGGCAATAGTAACTACTTTGTTGTATTTTACCATCTTCTGAGGAGAAATGAAGAGTACTTGTTTGTTCTAAAAATGGATATAGGATAAAAATTTAAGCTTAATAGTGCCCTGAAGAGAGGTTTAGCAGAGAATGAACAAAGGCAGAGCCATAATTCTAGTTTAAACAAATACTGTTGTGGCAATATTTTTATATACTGTATAGACTTCCCTTGGGTTTGTGAATGGCTGACTTGATGTTAATCTCAACTGTAAAAGCAGAGGTTAATTAAATGATAGTTTAGGATCCTCAATATATAATCATCCTCCAGTTTAAAAAAAATGGAAAACATTTTTTAAACTTTCTGTGGATAGATTTTTAATAGTAAGAGATAGGCTCTCAGTAGTATATAAACTTTCTGAGGTCAGGAGTTTTCTTCCCAGATTTAAAATAGTTCTGTAGAAATGGGCTATAGAGGTGGCTGGGGCAGTTAAGAACAATTACTGCTCATATAGGAAACTCAGATTCAGTTCTAAGCACCCATATTCTGTGTCTCATAGCCATGTGTGATTACAGTTCCAAGGCTCTGAATCCCTGTTCTGAACTCTGTGGGTGCTTGGCTACACATGGAGACAAGCAGGCACACAAATATACTAATATACACATAAATTTAAAAAAAGTAAATTTTAAAATAATGCTTATACACAGTAGGTACTCACATATTTGTTGAGGAAATGAATCATCTCACTGATAGAATTAAATCCGACATTCGTTATTATGTCACTGGTTACCACCATGTCTGAATTCAGACTGCTTTAGCTGTACAAATGTCACTAGAGAAATGCCAGGGACAGGTATTCCCACCCCTATGTGGACAACATTCCAGGCGAACAGGTTTAGGCTGGGACCAGCCTTAAAATTTCAAAAACTTTGTAAGTACACCCAACCTTCAGAAAAATCTATTTATTGAAAAGAGCCTGTATTTGTAGAAATGTTTATACTTTTTCCACATTGTATAACATCACCTACTCGCCTAATAGAAGACAGAAGCATAGTCATTTTGGTGTTGCCAACCTCACCCTGTTCCCGATGAGGAGACATTGGGTAGCATCCGGAAACCTTTTGGTTGTCTCAACTGAAGAGGGGGAATTATAACAACTGGTGTCAAGGGGGTAGAGCCCAGGAATGTTATTAAACATGGTGCAGTGTATGGCACTCTTTAAAACAAAAAGTTATTTGACCCAAAATGCCATAATAATCTTGTGTACAGGATAGACTACAGGCACACATTTATATGCAAACCAGTGCCCATGGAATGAGCCCCCTCTGTAGAATAACAGGTTTGTTGTAAGCAGTGATTAATATATCTTCTAGTAAACTGCTGATAGTCCTAACATCTGTATAACGAAATCACCACATAGAGACTGGCTTTATTTAGTTAACCTAGAACACAGTGCTGGGCAATAATTACTCCATCCTAAACATCCAAGCCCTCATAGTTTCCTAACATTTAGATTTCCCATGTTATACTTGCTTTTTGTGAAATATTATGTCCAGGCCATCTCCACGTAGTTCCAAGATCTCTCCTCCAGCTCTCTCTCCTAGCTCTCCTCTCCTCCCACTGCCCTCTGGCTCCTCCCCTCTTTCCTGTCCTCTGGCTCCTTTCAGCTCAATATTGTGTCTAATTTCTTTATTTTGGGATGTTTGCACACAGTTGAGACAGTATGCTTAAAATAAGTATCACAAGGCAATATCCAGATTGAAACCAGACAGATGGGGGGGGGGGGGAATCAGCATTTGAATGAACAAGGGTAAGGTGTATACATTTCAAAAGAATGTTATACCAACACAGGTTTTATTCATTGTTTTATTCTTTGGAATTTTTTTGAAATTAACTCTTCAGAGATCATGATTATAACAGTATATTTTCTTTTTAGTGGACAAATAGGACTGTTTATGTCTATGGTGTACAATGTGCTTAGAAATCATTGTCCTTAACAGATGGCTTAACAAGCCAAGCTGAGGGGCATCCTACCATATAGTAATTCATTACTTGCTTTTATAGATACAGAAAGTTTCCCGTGGTTGAAGCCAGCTGGTCGATGCTGCATGATGAGAGGCCCTACATATGTAATTTTTTAGGAACTGTCTATGAAAACTCATCAAGACAAGCACTAATGAACATTTTGAAACAAGATGGAAGTGATAAACTTTGTTGGGTTTCTGCAAGAGAGCAGAAAGTTCAATGTTTGCATGGTTCCTTCCTGTTGCTCTCCAATCCGAATGTCACCTTGTGTACAAATAGGTTTCCAGAGAAACAGTGGTAACTGCTTATTCCAGCCTCCTGTCTAAAGGTACAGTAGTAACTAAAACTTAGGAAACTGGCTTTTCTCCAGTCTTTCCCATTATAATCAGGAAGCAAGTATTGATGGAGTAATGAAAGTCATTTTGCAATAATTTCTTTTGCTATTAAATAAACACATGGAGTATAAAGCTGAGTGGCCAGGGAATGGATGCCTAAAACATATGCTTCTAGATCTAGAAATTTATTTTTTAATTGTGACAGAAATTGCCTTCTAGATGGATATCACTAATTACTATGAATTTAATACAATTACTGTTAATGTAATTGTATTAAATTCATTTACTCTGAGTTATCAAACAACTGCCAAATGACAAAAACCATCTTACTCATAAAAACAGTGAAAACAAAACAAAAACATTGCCCTCATAGCACTTGTTGGAGGAGACAAGTAAAACAGTGTGTGTCAGGAGATGGTAATGACGTGTGAGAAGAGAATTAAAGACAAGAAGGCCACAGAGAGGACTGAGGTGGAGGGTAGAACATTTGTTTTCAGGTAGCGAAGGAGAGCACCAGGTGGAGGGCTATATTATATACAGGCCTGAAGAGGGCACAAGAGTCAGCAGGGTCCATTTAGAGAGGGGAGCCAAGGCAAAGGACATACACAGCAGCTGAAGGGCTGGTGAGTGAGAGGTGGTATGAGAGAGCAAAGTCTTACTGGAGGACAAGCACTAATAAAATGGTTCTGGTTGAGCTGAGCTAGAGGTCAGGTAGTACCCTCTGTGCTCCTGCTGCTTCTAGACCATTCTGTCCTTCTGCACCCGGAACCCCAATTCTCAGTCTCATGCCAGTGTGTATAACTGGAACTCTGTAGCCCTGAGCCTTCACCTTCACCTTACCTCCCTGATTCCTTAAAGACTGGAGCTCCATTGCCCCTCTGGCTGACACCAGTCTTGTCTGAATTCTTGGTGACTTCTAAGTCTAGCCAATCCTTCTATCACCTTGGTATAAGGTTTCTTTCCTTTCTCCCCTTTATAGATCATAGGCTTCGATCAGCCATTTCCTGTTATGGTCATTTCCTAAATGACCACTTGCATTTCACATACCACAAGGTTTCTCCATGACCTGGAATTCTAGCATTTCTGTTGGTAATCATCCTATCTTGCCATTCCAACTCATTCTCTGTAATGGGACTCCACAGTTCAGCTGGAATTTACAACATGGTTTTTACTATGCCCAGATTGTTCTTCCTGTCCCTGTATCAACTTCTGAATTACACAGCTTAAATTCTACAGTCAACCAGCCCTGCATATATGTTCCCCTTTCTAATTCCCCCATCTAGCAAGCCCTACCTGTCTAGTCTCCCCTTCTGCCCACCCCATAGCCATACTCACGCAGCTGTGCATAAGTTTAGACAGTTTGAAAGCTGAAGAACCCATCACTCCTATATTTCCTAAAGTATTCCCCCTTCGTCCTCAAAGACTGCTTTATACCTTCTATCCTAACCTCTTGACACCTCCTCAGTCTCCCTTTAGAGATTGGAGCTTATTTCACTAAGAGAATACAAATAGAAAAGAATGCCAGGCTCAGCTTCTGCATGTATGTGGCCTATATATTCATTCCATTCTCAAGACCACAGCCAGATTGATTGTTAAAATGTTTATTGCTTATGTCGTTCCCTCTTCAGAACACTACAGTTGAGTCTTCTGTAAGCAGACTTCATGGTTTTTGACTGCTCGCCTAAGTTCCCCTACTTCCACCTTGCTGGCCTCCCTACCAGTTCTTGGGGCTTCAGACTTTCTAGAAAATGTCCTGACTTAACTGAAAGACCTAATGCCCACCACTGGATAAAGCACAGCTGCATCAGAGTAAGACAAGAGGACACAGCACTCCGGAAATACGATTGAATGAATAATACCCATTCGAAGATTGATCACTGGATATTTTTAAATATAAAGTAATAAAATGTTCAGATTATTTCCAAATGTTCAAAACAAAAAAAAAAACTTTTTTTAGGTAGTCTTACGTAGCACAGGCTGGCCTCAAACTCGGTATTTAGCCCAGGATGATGTTAAACTCCTGATTCTTCCTATGCCTCCCAACTTGTAGAATTAGGGAATTATATACCCAGTTTATGGATAGATGATGATCAATACTAGGTCTGAGTTCTAGCAGCTGGGCTATACCCACACCCCAAACCTTAAAGAAGTTTTAAGAAATGTGTTTGGCCCAACATTTTCAATGCCTCTCATATTTATCATCTCTCTGATGTGTTCACATTTTTGATAAATGACATTAAAAGATTTGCTTCAAAAAAGATGTCATAGGAAAGTAAAACCTTACAGGGATTTCCTTGTTGTTTGTTTAATTTCCTAGGTGGCAGCCTCAGGAGACAAATGAAAGTCTTAAGAATTACCAAGATGCTTTGCTTCAGAGTGACCTCACTTTGTGTCCTGTAGGAGTGAACACAGAGTGTTACAGAATATATGAGGCCTGCTCGTTTGGCTCCATTCCTGTGGTAGAAGATGTGATGACAGCTGGCCACTGTGGAAACATGTCCAGTCACCACAGCACTCCTCTGCAGTTACTCAAGGCCATGGGTGCCCCCTTTATCTTCATCAAGGACTGGAAGGAGCTTCCTGCCATTTTAGAAAAGGAGAAGACTAACTTTACAAGAAAAGATTCAAAGAAGAAAAATGTTACTTCACTGGTACCAACACTTCAAAACAGAACTAAAGTGGAAATTTACTAATATTTTAGAAAGCTCATTTTTTATAAATAATAAAGGTTAATCATACCTAGCTGTAAGTGTGTGTTCCTAAGAGTGAATATGTATAGCACTTGATAAGGTGGCTCCATCAACTCAGTTTCACAGAAGGGACCAAATGTTCTCCTTTTTGGCTACTGCTGTATACAAGATCAAAGAAATGGCGATATTTTACTGAGGCTGACCTGGCAATATCCTTAAGTGGTTAAAGGTGCTTACTGCCAAGGCTGATGAGCTAAGTTCAGTCCCCCAGAAACTACACGGTAGGGGAGAAGTGAGTCTCATGGGCTGTCATGTGACCGCCCAACAGCATGCACACACAAACACATCAAATAGGTGGATAGATAGATTGGTGGATGGATGGATAGGTAGACAGGTGACTCAGGTTCAATTCTACCGAGATCAAGAAGCCAGCATTTACTGACCGTGCTCAATGACTTTAACCCACTTTAGGGGCTGGAGTGCTGGCTCAGTGTTTGAAAGTGCTCACTATCCTTGCATATAGCCTGAGTTCAGTGCCCAGCATGCATGGCACACACTCAGCCATCTGTAAGTATTGCTCAGTAGGTCCTGACATGTTCTTCTGTCTTCCATGCTCACAAGTGCATATGACACATAAAATAAAGAACTAACTGATAGAGTACTATTTACTAGGGCTGACATCTGGTCATGTCAGTAGCAGGATATATGCTGAACAATGGCTGCAAGGTTAGATAGCATCAATGAACTTAATGGCTCTTCTATACAACATGGAAATTATTTTAATATAATTGAAAGGTGCCTGAGTGGGTGTTACGTGCTTTCACAAACTGTATCAACTCTGAGGTGATTTGTATGTGAATTAGCAAGTTGTGGCTAGTATACAATGTATACAGTCCCAAAACATTGCACTTGATAACACGTTCTATTTTATGTACCGATATTAGAAATTGCAAATTTTAGGGAAACAGCATTATATGTTAAAACACTGGTTATTGCAGTCAGAAAAAAAAAAACATTAAAAACTTCAGTTTCCATGAGGATTTTTCTCAAGCCAACTAACTGGTCATACTCTCTTCTCAGAATGAAAAGCATCTGTGTCCTTAACATAGTAACAAAATAGCCAGCAGGAACAAGTGGGGAAAGGTTTATTTTGGCTCATAGTTTCTGACATCTGCAGGGTACCAAGGCCAGAAAGGAGGCAAGAATAGATGTATCCAGGCTAGCAGAACTGTCAGGCATCAACTATTTCCATCATGGCTGACCAGGTAGAAGAACGCCAGACTACAGAGAGGTGTGTAAAAGTCTCACAGGACCTGCTTTGCCAGCCAGTCCCCTTCTAATGGCTCCACAGCCTTTAGAACAGACTCCATGCTGTGACTAGAGTTCAGGACACTGAGTGTTCATCCTAGGAAGATGGCAGGATAGTGTAAGCATGGAAGGTTAGGAGCCAACAGTTGTCAACTTGGCAATACCTGAGACACCAGGTCATGTTCCTGGAGCTGTTAGCTTACTGCTGCTTGCTGTCTTACAGAAGATGGTTTGATGACACTATCTTAGCTGGTGATTGCTGTGTGTCCCATCAGTCCAGCAGCCAATTACCTTGGATCTCAGGATGAAAAAAGAAAGAAAGGATTTTCAGTGTTTATCTGTAAGAGTGTCAGGTCTATCCCTTTTTGCAGAATTGAATTTGTGATAAAAGGAGGGAATCAGGCAAAATAGATGCTTTGGGGGAGCTTGAGGAAATTTAAAAGGTGATCTAAAATCTTTTACAACGGGTTCTGCTGAAATCATGCTAAAAGTTCAATAGTACTATTATTCACCGAAATACCTTTCAAAACTTGACCAGACCAACAGATACAGCTGTGTTCAGTCAACATAAAACAGATACACTGAACTGGATAGGAGAAAGAGCAGGCAACAGCTCTGTACTTAACTGGCACAGGAGATGAATTTCTGAACAGAACACCAATCTCACAGGCACTAGGATAAATGGAACCTCAAGGAACTGTAAATCTTCTGTAATACAAAGGACACTATCAATTAAAGTAGCACCCTACAGAATGCAAAAATATTTTTACCAACTCCACACCTGATGGAGGACTAATATCCAAACTATGT
The DNA here is from genome assembly GCF_030254825.1 of Meriones unguiculatus. Lineage (NCBI taxonomy): Eukaryota > Metazoa > Chordata > Mammalia > Rodentia > Muridae > Meriones > Meriones unguiculatus. The sequence continues at coordinate 12,252,851 of NC_083364.1, read as the reverse complement.
AAAGAACTCAAGAAACTGGATAACAAAAAAAAGGCAAATAATCCAATTAAAAATGGAACGGGGGCTACAGGTTAGTCAAAAGATGGACACAGGCACTAAACCTCTTTGCAAAGGAACTTATTCTGGTCCCAGTTGACAATGTGACCAACTGCTTGAGCTCCAGCTACCAACTAGGTCTTCCTATATATATCAACTATACCCTTGAATTGTGGAATACATTATGAACTCTCTCCTTGCTTTGTCAAAACATTTTTTCATAGTAAACAAGAAAAGGAACTAATACGGAAAATCGGTAATGGGAGTTGGGCTGTTGTTACAATACCCTGACCATGTGATTCTTAATACTTTGGAAGTGATTTGCAGAAGAAATGTGGAAGATTGGAGAATTTCAGGCAACAAAGCCCTTACGTACTGTAATCAGAACTTGATGTAGGATGCTTGAATGACAGAAATGCTGATGGGTTATCCCCTAGCTATCTGCTCCCTAGGTTGTGTCAGAAAATCTTGAATGCATCATAAAAGTAGCAGTGGGAGCATAATCTTATAAAGTATGTTCTGGACATCTCTGGACTTTATAAAATAAAGACTTCATAATACCATTATAAATTATGCAATGAACAGAAAAGGTTGAACTATTACATGTAAAACTGATTATTATGAAACTGGAACTATTGAGGCTAAATACTAAATCACAGTGAGGATGTGAAGGGGAATAATACTCTTAATGAGTAACAAATTAATTTCAGTTTAATCTGTACCAAAAATGTTAAAGTAGCTTTAAGTTGAGTACCCTTTTTGGAATAAACAGTTTGGTACAGCACTTAAAACAAGGCTGAGACTTATATTTGAAGATACCAGTGTTGAAAATGTACATTTGGAAATACTTCATTCAACTTCCAAAAACACAGATCTCCGTACTTTCAGAAAACAAAGCTTTTTTATTTCTTTATCTATTTATTAAAATTTTAACAAAGAAGAAACTTCATTCAGATGCTAGCACCAGATACCCCCGGTGTGAAGACTGTGCCTGAGAGTGCTTTCAAGATGCAGTCCCAAGGTACAATAATCATGTGTTCCTAAAGTCTCACAGGCTGTGTCCATCCTGGCCTTGTGCACCTAGAGGCAGGAACACTGGCAGACTTCCTGCCTGCATATCCTCAGACACCTCCATCTAGGTGCAGTCAAGGGCAAACAAGCTTATTCACAGGAGTGACCACACATTGTCTGTATCCTCCATGAACAAGACCAGGCAATCACAACAACAACCCCAAGCATTCTGAGACCTCCTCTGTCCTTGGACAAGTAGGACTTACAGGCTAGACACGCTTTTTGTTTGATAGTTCTCTTAAGCACAGTAACTTTAAACATAATGTTCACCATCACTTCCATCCCCCACTTAAGTTGTATCCTGAGTAAAGTTCTTGACCCTGTGGTGGTTACCTGTGAAAGGAACAGGCTAGCTTTACAGGTTTCTTTATGAATTCTATACCCCATATTAATTAAACTAAGTTCTCCTGGTAGTTTTCCAGAAAGCAGAAGGACACAGACAAAAGGAGAAGTGGGTGAATGGGGACAAGACCCACCCTGCTGCAGAAGAATGTCCAGGCTTCCAGTATGAGATAGGGTGCCTGGCAACTGGTCCGATGGCCACAGCTCCCCCATCCAGGACATTCTGGGTGTAACTTGAAGATCAGATATCCACCAGATGTTGGGGGCAGGCCTGACTGGACGTGGGTGCCTAAAAGGAACCAATGATATTAAAAGTCAACTACCCCATAACCCCATTCACCCAATCATGTACTGCCAAGCTTGCAACCCCCACACCTCCCTTGCTTTTTCCTTTAAAAACCCAATGCCTTTGTCTCTCGGGGCTGTTCCCTGCTCACTTGCAAAGCAGCCCCATCACTCACTGGCCTGAATAAACCTCTTCTGATTGAGGCAATCCATCTCCAAGTTACCTTCATCTGTCTCTCTGGTAATTGGGCTCTCGGTGGGCCTAACATCTGTTCACATGGGGATTTAATAAACATCAGTATACTGGCACCCAGACCAAAATTTCTGTATCTAGTTAAGACATTTATGATGCACAAGCCAGCGATGATCAGCAGAAGCAGAAGTGTCTGGTGTTCTGCAGTAGCTGAAGACAGAGTTATCACCAGGAAAATCAAAGAAATGAGAATGGCAACCATGGGCTTGCCCTGTTCTGGGTCATTTTTCTGTCTGCAGTGTACGGGGTTTGTTTGTTTGCTGGTTTTTCTTTTTGTTTTCCTGAGAGTACAGGAATCTCTAATGATTGCTGAGTGGTTTGCATAGAACAACATTTTCTCTTACAGCCACACAATCACATCCTTGTTCTGCAAAGATTATGGTGAGTGCTTTATCATGTTGCAAAACTGCTTCAGCTAATGGATCAACCTGCTGATGGATCTTGATCTAGTTGTTTTTTTACAGGTACCTTTTTATTTATTTATTTATTTATTTCAAACAAGGGAGCCTGGAGGTCAGTATGAGCCAGCCTGGTTTGTTGGGTAGGCACACCAAGTAGCCATTTGTCTTCCTTGCCAGAGAGTTTCCTTTGGACTGAACTTTTTCAGTCTTTTTTTGAGGATAAGGGTGACATAGATGCTTTTGTAAATGGGCCTCAACTGAAATTAGGATGCCATTGTAGGGGCCCAGGAAGGCTGGAATGTTAACCAAAGCCTGGGAGGGGATTCATTCAGGAAATGGGGCACTCATCAGAAGCATCTGGTTTCCTGATCAAGGTAAAAGACAGGAAGCAATCACGGCAGCTGGACTGGAGCACATCACCTAGCAAGCCCAGGCTCTCCACTTTTGTAGGACTGCCTGGGGCTTGGGTGCTGTAGATCACTTTTGGAGTGCTTTGTTGTCTGATTCTGGTTCCTGGGTGGTGACTGTCAGGTGAGTGGAAATCTGCTGAGACATATTCAGACTAGGGACAGAAGCTAAAGTTAAGGAACTTAAAGGAAACTCTTACATTTGGAGCACCCCCCAAACACACACACACACCTATTCCATCAGGAACAGGCAAAAGTTGGGAAATTTTAGTCTGTTGATTGGAGTTCAATTGACCTGTGACAGGTAGATAGATCCAAGTTGCAAACTCCGTGAGGCTCTCATGAATTCTTTTAAGTTACAAAAGATGAACTTCTGGAGCCTTCTACTTTTAAGTCATAATAAAAGCTTGGGGATTTAAAAAAAAAAATATCTGGGGTTAAAAAAATCAACATTCTTTTTTTTGTCCAGAGGTCTGGACAGAGGTGGTTTTAACATGATGAGAAGTAATTTTAGGTATCAGAACTGCATTGATTACTATGTTAAAACTTTGAATTTTTGAAGTCTTGATATCACATATTTTTTTTTGTTTGTTTTGGTTGTTCTGTTTGGTTTTTCAAGGCAGCCGTGGCTGCGATATTGAGCTTCTCCCAGGAGGAGGACAGGTCTTGGCTAAAGTGCCCTGTCTTCAGGTCAGAGGTTTGGAACGAGAGCAATCTCAGCATGCAGATGTATGAACAGGTTCCGGCTTACACTGTTGGATCTTGTCTCGGACATCTGCTTTCCAGTTCTCTCGGACAACCTCACTACACCATGCAAGGAACAGCAGGCACAGGATCTTGAGAAGTATGTTCAAAAAACTCCAAACTTTATTAAATAAAAACTTTAATGAATAACAACACAAATGTAAGATTTACTGCTAATAAAAAATTAAAGTTTCCTGTATAAAAATAGATTATCATGTAGTTGGCAATATTCACACTAAATATATTAAGTCTATACCAATAGTGGGGCTAAGATGACAGAATATAAATATTAACATGACATATTAAATTTTAGCTTAATATATACAAAGAAAACATCTTAAAAATAGCTTAAGAATATATATATATTTATATATATAATATATAAAATATATTTTTATTTATATATAAATATTTGTTTATTTACATATATATATATAAATATATATATTTATTTTTTTGGAATAAACAGTTTAGTACAGCCCTCAGGAGGGTGAGGCTTCAAGGAGTCCCGGGTTTACAATGCACATCTATCATTAGTTACTCCTCTTCGGAGAATAAAATAGGTGTCTTTACTTCCAGGCTGGGAAGTATCTTGAGATGCCTCCGGTGGGTTTCTTACTTCTCCTGGATTGCTCGGGTCCCGTGAACAGCAGCACACTGTGGCTCTTCTGTAGTAGCACACAGTACCGGAAGGAACCTGAGATTCACTCGGAGACAGGCAACTGGTGGCCTTCCTTTCAGTAATAACTAATGCAAACAAGCAGTCGAGAACGAAAGGCCGAAAAGCACCGGAAGCCATCCACTGCCAGTTAGCTAAAACTTGTGAACAAGAACAGCAAAATTCAATCCAGCATCGACCTCAGTCACAGATAAATCTCGAAAGTCGCGTGCTTGTGAGCATGCACTGTGCAGTCCGGATAGTTTCTAACTTTCGGTGGGCACACGTGTCTTCTGTTGTTGTTGTTGTTCTGTCCCGACAGGGTTTCTCTGTGCAGCCGCGGCTGTCCTGGCCACAGTCTTTACACTCAGAACTTGTTCAAGGCTCTTCCACACCCAGTACCTGCAGTCCTTAGCCTCACCTGGGAAAGAGCTCGGAGCAGCTGCCTCGCAGTGGCCGCCAGGGGGCGCTGCTACAGTAAGCGCTTGTGCAGGATCTCCCACACCATCTTCTTCCTGAAAAGAGGCATGTGCTGCTGGGAGAATGTGATGGGCTGGCCCCTGGAAATGTAATCTGCATATTTACAGGCGAACACGCCGCAGTCGCCCCCGTTCAGCTGCTGAGGAATCTCCTCTGCCGACATGCTGTGTTGCTTCCACTCCACAGGGCTCAGGTCGCTGTTCCTTCTCGCTTTGCTCTCCTCCCGCAGATAGCAGAAAAGCAGCTCAAGGATGTCGGGTCTCTTCTGTCCCGTGGAGTCCATGTAGACAATACTCTTCTTTCTTAAGTCTGTGACCGCCAGGCTCCAGTGCATGCCCAGGTGAACTGGGACCAGGAGAAGTTCCTTGGCAAAGATGTTTACTGCCCGGGTCCATCTTCTGACTGACCTGTAGCCACCAGATTTTAACTTGGTGTAAAAGAAGGTATTAAATGCGTGAAGTGCCGGGTAGCCTTGACTTTGATTTCTTTCCATGAGAAGATTCATGTAAAAATTGATGACTTTGTCGTTGAGCCACTGGGTGTTCCTTAGGGTCCACAGGTCTCCTCGAGTCATTTGCAGTTTGAAGGCACAGCTCAAGATCTCATCTTTTGACCCAGGGCCTAGCGCACTGCTGATTTCTTTCTCCATGTCCACTGTGACAGCAGGACCACGGTCCAGCCCTCTGCCCTTCTCTTGGTCTTCAAGAGCCTTTTTCTTGACCTCAGGTGTTGACACTTTGCTGCTGGGCATGCCATTGCTGACACTGTCTGTGCAGATTTGAGGTGTTTCCGATTCATGATTCTGCCCTTCAGCACAACCTTTGAGAGTCTTGGAGGTGTCCATGGTGCTTGTGTGAGTGCTGTGAGGGCCAGAGCTCACGGGGACGTCAGGTTGGAGGAGTTCCAACAGCCCTGGGCACTTTTCATTGTGGTGTTTCTCAACTTCTTCCTCCCTGTTGCTGTGGGGGGGCTTGAGACCCTGGCCTCCACCCACAGACTCCTCAGTCACAGCCTCTTCTGGGGGGCCTTTGGCACACTCTGGGGCCATTAGCTGTAACGGACCCTTTTCCTGGGGTGACCATATTCGGCTCTTGTCAGGCTCTTCATCCCCAAGCTCTGTTTCATGCTGTTCCTGTTTCAGCTTCTTCCAGGACTGGACTGGCTCTTCGGACCACACATCATCCTCTTTGTCTTCTTGGCATTTCCTCTTCTGGCCTTTCTCTTGCTGTTCAGGGCTCATTCTTTTACCCTGCTTGCAAGGCTGCCTTATAGAGGGACTACTTGGATTGTCTTTGCCCAGGTGTTGGCTGCCGGCCGCAACACAGCTTTCTGATGTCCAAGTCAAAGTGCAGGTCAGCTGGGCGTTCTGTGGGAGTTCTTGGGTTGTCCCCTTGATGGCTGAAGGGTCCTTTAGTCAACTGGGAGATGTCTTATCCACACCAGACATGGTGGTTCAAGGTCAGAATCCACAGGGGAAGAGCACAGGTTTCTTTTGGCGCTGGGGTCAATTAGGCCACCAAGACAGAAGGAGGTGGCAGTGTCAAAGGACACTTCTCACATAGCTGATCTTCTCTAATCTTGTCTTTCAGGTGGCATTTCCTCAGTCCCGCTATAGAAAGGTCATTGGAGTTCCGACTCTGCGTTTTGTTTTTCCCTACTGAGGGAGAAGGATCGCTCTAGGGCATAAGGAGCCTCTGTAGAACCTGAAATTGTGGAAATCACAATGAGTGTCAGAGACTTTCAGCCAAAGACAGCAGTCAACACAAGTTAGAAGCAAGACTACTGTGTGCCTCCCTCCACTGTCACCAAGGCTCTGGAAGGCCAGTTTCCACAAGCTGGTTATGATGTGGTTTTATGCACCAGGGCAACATTCATTGGTGAATGGAGGCCCTGCCCACTATCCCCAGGTCTAGGGTCTTAAAGCTTGTTTTCATTCCTGGAATTCCTGTTGGAACTCCTGCTGGCTGAAGCAAACCCAAGATCAGTAAGAACTCAGAGGAGCAGAAGTTCAGCACATATAATGAATAAATAAATGTAAAAACCCCCAAGTGCTGGGATTAAAAGCGGCAGCACCACTGCTTGGCTGGAGAGATCTTTTTAGGATGACTCAGCAGAGATGGCTCCGTGGTAAAGAGTGATGCTTTTCTAGAAGACTACACTTTGATTCCTAGCCCTGTCTTTGCAGCTTACAATCAGCTGTAACTCCAGTGCCAGGGGAGCTGACACTCTCTTCTGGCTTTAAGCAGGAAACCCACACACACACTGCTCTTACACATGTGAAAGTAAAACACTCATACACATTAAAAATAAATCTTAAAAAAATAAAACCTAGGATTTGTACTAAGCCAATTTCTCTCTCTTTTTTTTTTTTTTTTTTTTTCCAGAGAAACAGTGTACCGGAGAACTAAGTAAAAATCATTGCTAAAATGTACAAAACAAAATTAGAAAAAAAAAAAATGTAATAAATGAAAGATAGTTATCCCTTGTAAAAGCTTTTAGAAATAGTTTGAGAAGCTTCTATGTCCTTAAACCTTGAAAGACGGAGGCCAAACCATGAGTTTAAACCTGCTTGTAGCTGCTTTTCTCACTCCCAAAAATCTAGATACATAACCATATCTCCATAAAACTCATATAACATGTGATTGATCAGTGGCGAAGCTTTGTAGATTATATTTGATTTGATCGTTGCCAAACAGAACTGAGGACCAATGAGATGGCTCAGCCCGGTTAGCTGCTCACTGGCAACTCTGACCAGTTCAGGGCAATTCCTGAGTCACACAAGATAAAAAGACAGAACCCAGTCACCCGAATTATTCTCCGACCTCCACATGTGCTGTGGCAAGCCAGCAGTTGCCGCACCCTCAACACAAATAAATGACCGAACTGCAATAAACTCTGAAAGGTGAGCAAAGACAGCGGCCTTTTATCCTAGTGGATCACTGTGGAATGGCTGTGCCTCTCACCCTGCAAATTCAGGCAACCGCCACAAGAGGGCAGAGAGAAACCACAGAGAAGAGCGCGCCTCTCAGCTCTTTCCTGCCTTCCTCTCTTAACCAAAGGAGCTTCTCAGAGCAGAGAACCGCAAGGGCAGAACCAAAGCATGTGGACAACTGGGCACCCCTTGTTTACAAGGCTGGCAGGCTTAGTCAGGGATCTAGAGAGTAACAGAACACACACACACGATAGATAGATAGATAGATAGATAGATAGATAGATAGATAGATAGATAGATAGATAGATAGACAGACAGACAGACAGATAGATGAGTTTAGATAGATGACTTACAGGCTGAAGTCCAGCTAGTCCAGAGATGGCTGCCTATCAATGGAAGGTCCAAAAGTCCAGTAGTTTTTCAGTCCATGAGTGTGGATGTCTCAGCTGGTCTTCAGTAAAGGCCAGAACTCTACACAAGTAGACTGCAAGGACAGTGAAGGAATGGACTTCTTCTCAGCGAGGCAGTAACAGGCAAATAGCAAAAGCTCCCTAGTTCCAGCGCCTTTTATAGAGGCTTCTAGCGGAAGGTGTGGCTTGGATTAGAGGCACGGCTTCCCTGTTCAAAGATGAGGATTAAAATTAAGCAAGGAATCCCTCACAGGTGTGCCTTTTCATTTTGGGGTTTTACATAATACCAGATAACTGGAATCCAGTTCTCAGTCAAGAATGGCCGTCACAGCCGCCTTTCCAAACCCCACTTCATGTTCTGGACACAGTTTGACATTTTTGACATTTAACCTTGTGTTCTTTCTTTCTGTAGCTTCTGGTGTGTGTTTGTCTGTGTTCACGTGTGTACATGTGTGCATATGTGTGTGTGTGCCTGTGTGCAGGCTTGCTCAAAGAAGTCAGCATGTGTGGGCTGAGTTGTGGGGCAGCAGACCTGGGCTGGAGTGGAGTGGAACTCACTTGGTGGAACGCTTGGCCCAGCAAATAAGAACCCTCGGTTTACTTCCCAGACCACACACAAATGCATGTGATGGGGCACGCCTCTTCTCCTAGGGCTCTGGAAGCAGAGGCAGGAGAACCACAAGTTCAAGGTCATCTTAAGCAACGTGGGGATTTCACAGTCAGCCTTGGATACAAAGAGCCCCGAATGATAAAATACAGGATATAGGAAGGGAGGTTGTAGATCAGCAATTACTGAGTGTATGCCTTGCATAAACAAAGGCCACGGTTTAATCCCTACCACCTTCAAGATCCCCGTAGTTTGTTCACTCTACGAAGCTGGCTGTCTAAGCTGGTCCTCAGTGTATGTTGAAATCCCAAAGAAGTAGGCTGTAATGCCAGTGAAGAAATGCCTCAGCAGCAAGATGGATGAACTTGCCAGAGAAAGGGAGGGTGAGTGGACAAAAGGCAAAGACTCCCTTCTTCCAGGATCTTTTATGCAGGCTTCCACTGGAAGGTGTGGCCCAAATTTAGGGTGGGTCATCTGACCCCAAAGGATCCCTCTCAAATGACCCAGTCCAGGAAAATCCCGTTTGACCGGGGCCAGCTTCATGGAGGGTACACCGATTAGATGCCCAGTGCAGAACAGCCTCCTGGAAGCTCTTCACACCAGCAATGTTTTATGGACTTAGCAGGTTATATTTGGGAATATGCATACTGATATACATATTTGCAATGCCATAACAATTAATGAAATGAGAGGAGGCCATGGATCTGAAGCACAGTAGGGAGGGGAAATGCCAGGGTGTGGAGGGAGGAAAAGAAAGGGAGAAATGTAATTATAGTATAATTTTGAAAATCTTTTTAGAAAGTAAAAAAAAAAAAGAAAAAGAAAAAGAAGGTTCTAAAATAAAAAAAGAAAAGAAAAGAAAATTCCTGACAGATGTGCCCAGGTGTTTGAGTTTTAGTTGATTCCAGATGTGATCAAGATGACAACCCGAGATTACTCATCATACATGACATACACACAATGGAAGAATTTTCATATGAAGAAAAATTATGGCTGAACATGGATAAGGTATGTCAAGTGAAATAAACCTGATAAATGTTGTATTATCTCACCTCTGTGAGATAAGATAATCTGAAAATCTCTGGTTCATGGAAGAGAAGAATACAATGATGGTTTCCCAAGTCTAGGATGCGAGCAAAATGAGGGGAAGACAGACCTCAGACACAGGTTATGGGTTTTGTGCTTAAAAGCTCACCTTGAGAAAAGCTGAGGGCTACCCTAGGATCCTGAGTGCTCACTGTAGTTGCCAGCTCACTAATATTTTCTATCAGCTTGAACCCTGTGTCCAAGCAGTTTTTCCTGGTGGACACACCACAATTCTACAAGCCTGATTTAATTTTAAGTTTTTCTATTTTAAATTATCATTTAGCAAGAGAGAGAGTATGTGTGTGGACAGAGTATGTTTGTAGAGAGCATAGGTGTGTACAGTGTGTGTGTGTGTGTGTGTGTGTGTGTGTGTGTATACATGTATGAGTGCATGAATGTGTCCCATTGTGTATTTGTGGAGGCCAGAGGACAAGCTTTAGAAGCTGAGCCTCATTGCATGCTGGATCCCAAGGCTACATCTCAGGTTCATAGGCTCACCTGACCAGCACTATTACCCAGTGGACAATACTGCTGACCCCAGGCCTGCTGTAGCAACAATGAAACAAAAAGTTAGGAAGGCATGAGATAAGGGCAATGCCACCTGGTGCTTGTAATCCCAGCTTTATCTGTACCTGCCCATTTACTTTATCTTTTTTTTTTCTGTCTTGTACTGAAGAAACAATTAGTTTTTAGAGATGTGTTCAATGAAAAATGTCTTGTCAGCACCATCACGGGCACTCAGGTAGTAAAACTCTTGATGTGCTTTAGTTCTGAGCTTCACATAAGTAGACTCACCTGGAGAAATTTTTTCCCCAGTCAATATTTGGAACTTATGGTGTCTTTGCTCCTCAGAATGGCCTTCGTAGCACACCTCCTCAGAGCTTACTGGAACTTCAGCATCTCAGTCTTTCCTCTGAAGAAGGACGAGATCTCCCTGTGCCCCATATGCGCATTGGTCCTGAGAAGTGTCCTCTTAAGTGTAAAGTGGTGTGTCTGAGTCTAAGACAGACTCTAAAGTGCTCTGATGTTGGTTATGACATGTCCCAGGACTGGATCCCAGACACTATCACTGAACTTGTAAGTGCATGCAGCCCTAAGGCGACTTGATATGCTGGCGTGGGTCGGTGATGGTGGGGGCTCCCACTTTCCAAGGAGAAGGGGAGGGGGGCAAGGGAAAGAGTGAGGGGGTGGGATCAAGAGGAGAGGAGGAAGGGAGCTACAATTGGCAGGAAAGTGAATAAATAAAAAGAAACAGTTTTTTTTCCCTTTTTTTCTGTTTTTTTTAAACATCAACTCATTTCAGTACAAACAAAACTCTTCAATCTTGTTTTGATGAAGCCTCAAAATGTGCCTGGCCTTGCCTATATTCTAGAAGAAAGACATTTTGGAATCAAACTTACAAAGGGAGGGGGCTGTGTGATCTCCTGCTGGTCCGAGGCTTGAGCTCACTCAGGCAGGGCAAGATGAGAATTAGCACTAGCAGAGCATTTCCATGAAAATTTCTGCTCCTTTCATGACAAAGAGGGCTGTGCTACCCTGCACTCAGTCTTAACTGCAGCTCGGCTGTGCATGTCTGAACGTGTATGTGAACTTGGCACCAACGGTGCATTTCCATTTGCTATTTTAAAATTTGTTTCAGAGTCTGGAAAGATGGGTCAGTTGGTCAAGCGCCCACCGTGAAAGCATGAGTTTGGATCTCCAGCAAATGTAAAAAGTCCTCAGTGTGATGGGGTGAGTCTGTAGGTTCCCAGCTGGGAAGGCGGCAGGAGAACACCTGGGCCCCACTGCCTAATCAACCTAGCCAAATGGGTGCACCCCAGGTTAGGAGGGAGACCCTGACACAAGAGCTGAGGTGGAAAGGGGCTGAGGATCACGTGATATCAGCCTATTTCCTTCACATGTATAGAAGCATATATACACATGCAAGTGCACACACAGACACACACACACACACACACACACACACACACACACACACTGACACCATTCAATTACTCGGCAATGAAGCAAGCAATGCTTCTGTAAGTGACAATGTTTGGCCACAGGCCCTGGTGAATACCCCTACTTCCACCAAGGGTAAAGGGTCACATGGGACAGGAAGCTCTGCTTCTGGAAACTTGGACTATCCAGAGAGGGCTGGAATCTCACCAGCAGGCAAAGTTCTCATCACATACCTCTGAAGAGTGAAAAGATGTGAATTAGGAGGCGGTAGAAAGGAGCAGAGGGCTAAGAAAACAGCCACCACAAGGTGGAGCCAAGTCACACAGGACTGATGTGGGAACCAGCCTTCAGGTGGCCAAGACTTAAGCTGTCCACCATTTTCAAATTTGGGAGTCGGTTTGGTTCTTAAGTCTGAGAAAGATGATGGCACTGAAGGCCAGGTGAGGAACAAGATCCATCTGTATAAAGCCGTGATCAGAAGTGCTCATCTTGCGTGCATGAACCTGCTTCCCAGTGGCAAGGAGTTACAGGTCCACAGGAAACAGCAGACAGCGGGAAAGAAGAGTCAATCCGGGTGCAGGAAGATGTGTGTTGGGATTACATCCTCGTTATGTCTGATTTACAGAATCTTTAGCCTCCAGATTCCATTATAGGAATACTAGGGCAATATTGGTGTCATCTTATGGGGTTCTTGTGAGAATGTGTGCAAAATGCTCTCACTTTTAGCGATTAATTCCCAACTTGGAAATATTAAGCCACAAACACTCAACATGTCATATTGATTGCTGAGTGAACACAGTGGTAGTTAATGTTGTCAACTTGTGGGGGGCCAGAGGCATCCGGAGACAAACCTGTAGGCACGCCTGTGAAGGATTACCTACATGGGAAAGCCCACCTTAACCTTGTATGGGGCTCTATTCCATAGGCTGGGCTCCTGGACTGAATAAAAAGCTAAGCAAAACTGACTATGAGCATTTAATTCTCTCAAGATCAAACAGAATACCCCAGGTTCCCCCTGAAATCCCTTCCCCAGGATGGACTGGAATTCAGAATAAAACCTGTTATCTCTTGTACTCTTTCTCACAGCATACCTTATCACAACTTCCAGGTAAGTTTGCATTACAGAGACCCTGGTGAAATCAAGTGTGGGTAAGGCATTGTCTCTCATTTTTAAAATGTTTCCTGTTAAAGTCTGTTGAAGCTGAGTGTGGTGGTCGAGGAGAGGAGGCACCATGAGTTTGAGGGCAGCTGAGCCACACAGCATCTCTCTCAACAGGAACAGTAAGAGGCACAGAATATAGCGATGATCAAATGCAGTTGGTGTGTAGAAACTGCTCAGCTGCTGTGGCTGAGGCTGTAGAACTATGCTTCCTGCGGTACCTATGCTGGTCTCAATCCCCGGGAGGAAGCACTCCTCCTTTCTTAGCCTCTAGATGCTTCAACTATAGGGCCGAGGTGGTTTGAGTTTGTCCCCATAGGCTCTGCTGTTTGAGTGTTTAGGCCTCTTTCTGTTTGTCTCTCCGTTGCTGTCTCAGTATGGAAGCCCTCACTGCCGCTCCACCCCCATGCCTGCCTGCCACCCTGTGTGACACCGTGGTGGCCATGGACTCACTCTCCGAACCTGTGAGCAAGCCCCCGGGGAAAGGCTTTCTCTTGTAAGCTGCCTTGGTCATGGTGTTTCTTTACAGCAACAGAAGAGTGACTAAGACAAGGCCTAAGCCAGAGGCCCTTCTGTTAAGTAATTTTAAATAATCATCTCAATAAGAGGTTATTCCATTCCAGGGATCTAGGAACTAACACATTTTAAAGATGAGGAAACTGAGGCCTAGGCAGGTAGTGATTTTTTTTTAATATACTATTTAGCAGCAGAGCTAGGATTCACCACTGAGCCCTCTGTACCTCCGAGTCCGTTCTGGGCTCAGGCAACAATTCCTCTCTAGTAGTTCAGCCTCTTGTCTCACATTGCTTTTCTCAGGTACAAATACAGAATAAACCCCAACAGCACCATGGGTGATAGGAATCCCAGGTCCAGGCTAGAGAGATGGCTCAGAGTTTAAAAGCACTGGCTGCTTTTCTAAAGTTACTGAGTTCAATTCCCAGCAATCACATGGTGGCTCACAACCATCTATTGTGAGATCTGGTGCCCTCTTCTGGCCCGCTGGCACACATGCAGGCAGAATACTGCATAATAGATAAATAAATAAATCTTTTAAAAAAATGGGGTATTCACATTACCTTAAAAAAATATGAAACGAAGAATTCCAGTTCCATTTAAATGAATCCCACTTAAATGTGACTTTGATTGTGACTCCCTCAGGCTGCCTGTGTCAGTATCTTGCCAGGTCAGCCTCAGTAAAATATCACCATTTCTTTGATCTTGTATACAGCATTAGCCAAAAAGGAGAACATGTGGTCCCTTCCGTGAAACTGAGTTGATGGAGCCGCCTTATCAAGTGCTGTACATATTCACACTTATGAACACACACTTACAACTAGGTATGATTAACCTTTATTATTCATAAAAAATGAGCATTCTAAAATATTAGTAAATTTCCACTTTAGTTCTGTTTTGAAGTGTTGGTACCAGTGAAGTAACATTTTTCTTCTTTGAATCTTTTCTTGTAAAGTTAGTCTTCTCCTTTTCTAAAATGGCAGGAAGCTCCTTCCAGTCCTTGATGAAGATAAGGGGGGCACCCATGGCCTTGAGTAACTGCAGAGGAGCGCTGTGGTGACTGGACATGTTTCCACAGTGGCCAGCTGTCATCACATCTTCTACCATAGGAATGGAGCCAAACGAGCAGGCCTCATATATTCTGTAACACTCTGTGTTCTCTCCTACAGGACACAAAGTGAGGTCACTCTGAA